>NC_136065.1:54337078-55665469 GCF_964261635.1 Lissotriton helveticus
AGGTCCAGAGTCCTGCAGCCAGGTCTGAGCTCTATCAATGCACCCCAGGTCCAGAGTCCTGGAGCCGGGCCTGAGCTCTAGCAATGCACCCCAGGTCCAGAGTACTGGAGCCGGGCCTGTGCTCTATCAATGCACCCCAGGTCCAGAGTACTGGAGCCAGGCCTGAGCACTATCAATGCACCCCAGGTCCAGAGTCCTGGAGCCAGGCTTGAGCTCTATCAATGCACCCCAGGTCCAGAGTCCTGGAGCCAGGCCTGAGCTCTATCAATGCACCCCAAGTCCAGAGTCCTGGAGCCAGGCTTGAGCTCTATCAATGCACCCCAGGTCCAGAGTACTGGAGCCAGGCTTGAGCTCCTGCAATGCACCCCAGGTCCAGAGTCCTGGAGCCAGGCCTGAGCTCTCTCAATGCACCCCAGGTCCAGAGTCCTGAGCCCGGCCTGAGCTCTATCAATGCACCCCTGGTCCAGAGCCATGCCTGAGCTCTATCAATGCACCCCAGGTCCAGAGTACTGGAGCCTGGCCTGAACTCTAGCAATGCACCCCAATGCCAAAGGCTTGCAGCTAGGCCTGAGCTCTATCAATGCACCCCAGGTCCATAGTCCTGGAGCCAGGCCTGAGCTCTATCAATGCGCCCCAGGTCCAGAGTCCTGAGCCAGGCCTGAGCTCTATCAATGCACCCCAGGTCCAGAGTCCTGGAGCCAGGCCTGAACTCTAGCAATGCACCCCAGTGCCAAAGGCTTGCAGCTAGGCCTGAGCTCTATCAATGCACCCCAGGTCCATAGTCCTGGAGCCAGGCCTGAGCTCTATCAATGCACCCCAGGTCCATAGTCCTGGAGCCAGGCCTGAGCTCTATCAATGCACCCCAGGTCCAGAGTCCTGGAGCCAGGCCTGAACTCTAGCAATGCACCCCAAGTCCAGAGTCCTGGAGCCAGGCCTGAGCTCTAGCAATACACCCCAGGGCCAGAGTCCTGGAGCCAGGCCTGAGCTCTATCAATGCACCCCAGGTCCAGAGTCCTAGAGCCAGGCCTGAGCTCTCTCAATGCACCCCAGGTCCAGAGTCCTAGAGCCAGGCCTGAGCTCTCTCAATGCACCCCAGGTCCAGAGTCCTGGAGCCAGGCCTGAGCTCTATCAATGCACCCCAGGTCCAGAGTCCTGGAGCCAGGCCTGAGCTCTAGCAATACACCCCAGGTCCAGAGTCCTGGAGCCAGGCCTGAGCTCTAGCAATACACCCCAGGTCCAGAGTCCTGGAGCCAGGCCTGAGCTCTATCAATGCACCCCAGGTCCAGAGTCCTAGAGCCAGGCCTGAGCTCTCTCAATACACCCCAGGTCCAGAGTCCTGGAGCCAGGCCTGAGCTCTCTCAATGCCCCCTGGGTCCAGAGTCCTGAGCCCGGCCTGAGCTCTATCAATGCACCCCAGGTCCATAGTCCTGGAGCCAGGCCTGAGCTCTCTCAATGCCCCCTGGGTCCAGAGTCCTGAGCCCGGCCTGAGCTCTATCAATGCACCCCAGGTCCAGAGTCCTGCAGCCAGGCCTGAGCTCTATCAATGCACCCCAGGTCCTGAGCCCTGCAGCCAGGCTTGGGCTCTATCAATGCACCCCAGGTCCAGAGTCCTGGAGCCAGGCCTGAGCTCTATCAATGCACCTCAGGTCCAGAGTCCTGGAGCCAGGCCTGAGCTCTATCAATGCACCCCAGGTCCAGAGTCCTGCAGCAAGGCCTGAGCTCTATCAATGCACCCCAGGTCCATAGTCCTGGAGCCAGGCCTGAGCTCTATCAATGCACCCCAGGTCCAGAGTCCTGGAGCCAGGCCTGAACTCTAGCAATGCACCCCAAGTCCAGAGTCCTGGAGCCAGGCTTGGGCTCTATCAATGCACCCCAGGTCCAGAGTCCTGGAGCCAGGCCTGAGCTCTATCAATGCACCTCAGGTCCAGAGTCCTGGAGCCAGGCCTGAGCTCTATCAATGCACCCCAGGTCCAGAGTCCTGCAGCCAGGCCTCAGCTCTCTCAATGCACCCCAGGTCCAGAGCACTGGAGCCAGGCCTGAGCTCTATCAATGCACCCCAGGTCCAGAGTCCTTGAGCCAGGCCTGAGCTCTAACAATGCACCCCAGGTCCAAAGGCCTACAGCAAGGCCTAAGCTCTAGCAATGCACCCCAGGGCCAGAGTCCCGCAGCCAGGCCTGAGCTCTAGCAATGCACCCCAGGTCCAGAGTCCTGGAGCCAGGCCTGAGCTCTATCAATGCACCCAAGGTCCAGAGTCCTGGAGCCAGGCCTGAGCTCTAGCAATGCACCACAGGGCCAGAGTCCCGCAGCCAGGCCTGACCTCTAGCAATGCACCCCAGGTCCAGAGTCCTGGAGCCAGGCCTGAGCTCTAGCAATGCACCCCAGTGCCAAAGGCTTGCAGCAATGCCTGAGCTCTATCAATGCACCCCAGGTCCAGAGTCCTAGAGCCAGGCCTGAGCTCTATCAATGCACCCCAGGTCCAGAGTCCTGGAGCCAGGCCTGAACTCTAGCAATGCACCTCAGGTCCAGAGTCCTGGAGCCAGGCCTGAGCTCTAGTAATGCACCCCAGGTCCAGAGTCCTGGAGCCAGGCCTGAGCTCTAGGAATGCACCCCAGGTCCAGAGTCCCGCAGCCAGGCCTGAGCTCTAGCAATGCACCCCAGGTCCAGAGTCCTGGAGCCAGGCCTGAGCTCTATCAATGCACCCCAGGTCCAGAGTCCTGGAGCCAGGCCTGAGCTCTAGCAATGCACCCCAGGGCCAGAGTCCCGCAGCCAGGCCTGACCTCTAGCAATGCACCCCAGGTCCAGAGTCCTGGAGCCAGGCCTGAGCTCTAGCAATGCACCCCAGTGCCAAAGGCTTGCAGCAAGGCTTGAGCTCTATCAATGCACCCCAGGTCCAGAGTCCTAGAGCCAGGCCTGAGCTCTATCAATGCACCCCAGGTCCAGAGTCCTGGAGCCAGGCCTGAACTCTAGCAATGCACCTCAGGTCCAGAGTCCTGGAGCCAGGCCTGAGCTCTAGTAATGCACCCCAGGTCCAGAGTCCTGCAGCCAGGCCTGAGCTCTATCAATGCACCCCAGTGCCAAAGGCTTGCAGCTAGGCCTGAGCTCTATCAATGCACTCCAGGTCCAGAGCCATGGAGCCAGGCCTGAGCTCTATCAATGCACCCCAGTGCCAAAGGCTTGCAGCTAGGCCTGAGCTCTATCAATGCACTCCAGGTCCAGAGTTCCGGAGCCAGGCCTGAGCTCTATCAATGCACCCCAGGTCCAGAGCCCTGCAGCCAGGCCTGAGCTCTATCAATGCACCCCAGGTGCTGAGTCCTGGAGCCAGGCCTGAGCTCTATCAATGCACCCCAGGTGCTGAGTCCTGGAGCCAGGCCTGAGCTCTATCAATGCACCCCAGGTCCAGAGTCCTGGAGCCAGGCCTGAGCTCTATCAATGCACCCCAGGTCCAGAGCCAGGCCTGGGCTCTATCAATGCACCCCAGGTCCAGAGTCCTGGAGCCAGGCCTGAGCTCTATCAATGCACCCCAGGTCCAGAGTCCTGGAGCCAGGCCCGAGCTCTATCAATGCACCCCAGGTCCAGAGTCCTGGAGCCAGGCCTGAGCTCTATCAATGCACCCCAGGTCCAGAGTCCTGGAGCCAGACCTGAGCTCTATCAAAGCAACCCAGGTCCAGAGTCCTGGAGCCAGGCCTGAGCTCCACCAATGCACCCCAGGTCCAGAGTCCTGGAGCCAGGCCTGAGCTCTATCAATGCACCCCAGGTCCAGAGTCAAGGAGCCAGGCCTGAGCTCTAGCAATGCACCCCAGGTCCAGAGCCCTGCAGCAGGCCTGAGCTTATCAATGCATCCCAGGTCCAGAGTCCTGGAGCCAGGCCTGGGCTCTATCAATGCACCCCAGGTCCAGAGTCCTGGAGCCAGGCCTGGGCTCTATCAATGCATCCCAGGTCCAGAGTCCTGGAGCCAGGCCTGGGCTCTATCAATGCACCCCAGGTCCAGAGTCCTGGAGCCAGGCCTGGGCTCTATCAATGCACCCCAGGTCCAGAGGCCTGAGCGAGGCCTGAGCTCTATCAATGCACCCCAGGTCCAGAGTCCTGAGCCATGCCTGAGCTCTATCAATGCACCCCAGGTCCAGAGTCCTGAGCCAGGCCTGAGCTCTATCAATGCACCCCAGGTCCAGAGTCCTAGAGCCAGGCCTGAGCTCGATCAATGCACCCAGGTCCAGAGTCCTGGAGCCAGGCCTGAGCTCTAGCAATGCACCCCAGGTCCAGAGTCCTGGAGCCGGGCCTGAGCTCTAGCAATGCACCCCAGGTCCAGAGTCCCACAGTCAGGCCTGAGCTCTATCAATGCACCCCAGGTCCAGAGTCCTGCAGCCAGGTCTGAGCTCAATCAATGCACCCCAGGTCCAGAGTCCTGGAGTCGGGCCTGAGCTCTAGCAATGCACCCCAGGTCCAGAGTACTGGAGCCTGGCCTGAGCTCTAGCAATGCACCCCAGGTCCAGAGTCCTGGAGCCAGGCCTGGGCTCTATCAATGCACCCCAGGTCCAGAGTCCCGGAGCCGGCCTGAGCTCTATCAATGCACCCCAGGTCCAGAGTCCTAGAGCCAGACCTGAGCTCTAGCAATGCACCCCAGGCCCAGAGTTCCGGAGCCAGGCCTGAGCTCTATCAATGCACCCCAGGTCCAGAGCCCTGCAGCCAGGCCTGAGCTCTATCAATGCACCCCAGGTGCTGAGTCCTGGAGCCAGGCCTGAGCTCTATCAATGCACCCCAGGTGCTGAGTCCTGGAGCCAGGCCTGAGCTCTATCAATGCACCCCAGGTCCAGAGTCCTGGAGCCAGGCCTGAGCTCTATCAATGCACCCCAGGTCCAGAGCCAGGCCTGGGCTCTATCAATGCACCCCAGGTCCAGAGTCCTGGAGCCAGGCCTGAGCTCTATCAATGCACCCCAGGTCCAGAGTCCTGGAGCCAGGCCCGAGCTCTATCAATGCACCCCAGGTCCAGAGTCCTGGAGCCAGGCCTGAGCTCTATCAATGCACCCCAGGTCCAGAGTCCTGGAGCCAGACCTGAGCTCTATCAAAGCAACCCAGGTCCAGAGTCCTGGAGCCAGGCCTGAGCTCCACCAATGCACCCCAGGTCCCGAGTCCTGGAGCCAGGCCTGAGCTCTATCAATGCACCCCAGGTCCAGAGTCAAGGAGCCAGGCCTGAGCTCTAGCAATGCACCCCAGGTCCAGAGCCCTGCAGCAGGCCTGAGCTTATCAATGCATCCCAGGTCCAGAGTCCTGGAGCCAGGCCTGGGCTCTATCAATGCACCCCAGGTCCAGAGTCCTGGAGCCAGGCCTGGGCTCTATCAATGCATCCCAGGTCCAGAGTCCTGGAGCCAGGCCTGGGCTCTATCAATGCACCCCAGGTCCAGAGTCCTGGAGCCAGGCCTGGGCTCTATCAATGCACCCCAGGTCCAGAGGCCTGAGCGAGGCCTGAGCTCTATCAATGCACCCCAGGTCCAGAGTCCTGAGCCATGCCTGAGCTCTATCAATGCACCCCAGGTCCAGAGTCCTGAGCCAGGCCTGAGCTCTATCAATGCACCCCAGGTCCAGAGTCCTAGAGCCAGGCCTGAGCTCGATCAATGCACCCAGGTCCAGAGTCCTGGAGCCAGGCCTGAGCTCTAGCAATGCACCCCAGGTCCAGAGTCCTGGAGCCGGGCCTGAGCTCTAGCAATGCACCCCAGGTCCAGAGTCCCACAGTCAGGCCTGAGCTCTATCAATGCACCCCAGGTCCAGAGTCCTGCAGCCAGGTCTGAGCTCAATCAATGCACCCCAGGTCCAGAGTCCTGGAGTCGGGCCTGAGCTCTAGCAATGCACCCCAGGTCCAGAGTACTGGAGCCTGGCCTGAGCTCTAGCAATGCACCCCAGGTCCAGAGTCCTGGAGCCAGGCCTGGGCTCTATCAATGCACCCCAGGTCCAGAGTCCCGGAGCCGGCCTGAGCTCTATCAATGCACCCCAGGTCCAGAGTCCTAGAGCCAGACCTGAGCTCTAGCAATGCACCCCAGGCCCAGAGTCCTGGAGCCAGGCCTGAGCTCGATCAATGCACCCCAGGTCCAGAGTCCTGAGCCATGCCTGAGCTCTATCAATGCACCCCAGGTCCAGAGTCCTGGAGCCAGGCCTGAGCTCTATCAATGCACCCCAGGTCCAGAGTCCTGGAGCCAGGCCTGAGCTTTATCAATGCACCCCAAGTCCAGAGTCCTGGAGCCAGGCCTGAGCTCTATCAATGCACCCCAGGTTCAGAGCCCCACAGCCAGGCCTGAGCTCTATCAATGCACCCCAGGTCCAGAGTCCCACAGTCAGGCCTGAGCTCTATCAATGCACCCCAGGTCCAGAGTCCTGCAGCCAGGTCTGAGCTCTATCAATGCACCCCAGGTCCAGAGTCCTGGAGCCAGGCCTGAGCTCTAGCAATGCACCCCAAGTCCAGAGTCCTGGAGCCAGGCCTGAGCTCTATCAATGCACTCCAGGTCCAGAGTCCTGGAGCCAGGCCTGAGCTCTATCAATGCACCCCAGGTCCAGAG
The DNA here is from genome assembly GCF_964261635.1 of Lissotriton helveticus. Lineage (NCBI taxonomy): Eukaryota > Metazoa > Chordata > Amphibia > Caudata > Salamandridae > Lissotriton > Lissotriton helveticus. Next base: position 54,343,624 of record NC_136065.1, read on the forward strand.
TCCAGGAGCCAGGCCTGAGCTCTATCAATGCACCCCAGGTCCAGAGTCCAGGAGCCAGGCCTGAGCTCTATCAATGCACCCCAGGTCCAGAGTCCTGGAGCCAGGCCTGGGTTCTATCAATGCACCCCAGGTCCAGAGTCCTGGAGCCAGGCCTGAGCTCTAGCAATGCACCCCAGGTCCAGAGTCCCACAGTCAGGCCTGAGCTCTATCAATGCACCCCAGGTCCAGAGTCCTGCAGCCAGGTCTGAGCTCTATCAATGCACCCCAGGTCCAGAGTCCTGGAGCCGGGCCTGAGCTCTAGCAATGCACCCCAGGTCCAGAGTACTGGAGCCGGGCCTGTGCTCTATCAATGCACCCCAGGTCCAGAGTACTGGAGCCAGGCCTGAGCACTATCAATGCACCCCAGGTCCAGAGTCCTGGAGCCAGGCTTGAGCTCTATCAATGCACCCCAGGTCCAGAGTCCTGGAGCCAGGCCTGAGCTCTATCAATGCACCCCAAGTCCAGAGTCCTGGAGCCAGGCTTGAGCTCTATCAATGCACCCCAGGTCCAGAGTACTGGAGCCAGGCTTGAGCTCCTGCAATGCACCCCAGGTCCAGAGTCCTGGAGCCAGGCCTGAGCTCTCTCAATGCACCCCAGGTCCAGAGTCCTGAGCCCGGCCTGAGCTCTATCAATGCACCCCAGGTCCAGAGCCATGCCTGAGCTCTATCAATGCACCCCAGGTCCAGAGTACTGGAGCCTGGCCTGAACTCTAGCAATGCACCCCAATGCCAAAGGCTTGCAGCTAGGCCTGAGCTCTATCAATGCACCCCAGGTCCATAGTCCTGGAGCCAGGCCTGAGCTCTATCAATGCGCCCCAGGTCCAGAGTCCTGAGCCAGGCCTGAGCTCTATCAATGCACCCCAGGTCCAGAGTCCTGGAGCCAGGCCTGAACTCTAGCAATGCACCCCAGTGCCAAAGGCTTGCAGCTAGGCCTGAGCTCTATCAATGCACCCCAGGTCCATAGTCCTGGAGCCAGGCCTGAGCTCTATCAATGCACCCCAGGTCCATAGTCCTGGAGCCAGGCATGAGCTCTATCAATGCACCCCAGGTCCAGAGTCCTGGAGCCAGGCCTGAACTCTAGCAATGCACCCCAAGTCCAGAGTCCTGGAGCCAGGCCTGAGCTCTAGCAATACACCCCAGGGCCAGAGTCCTGGAGCCAGGCCTGAGCTCTATCAATGCACCCCAGGTCCAGAGTCCTAGAGCCAGGCCTGAGCTCTCTCAATGCACCCCAGGTCCAGAGTCCTAGAGCCAGGCCTGAGCTCTCTCAATGCACCCCAGGTCCAGAGTCCTGGAGCCAGGCCTGAGCTCTATCAATGCACCCCAGGTCCAGAGTCCTGGAGCCAGGCCTGAGCTCTAGCAATACACCCCAGGTCCAGAGTCCTGGAGCCAGGCCTGAGCTCTAGCAATACACCCCAGGTCCAGAGTCCTGGAGCCAGGCCTGAGCTCTATCAATGCACCCCAGGTCCAGAGTCCTAGAGCCAGGCCTGAGCTCTCTCAATACACCCCAGGTCCAGAGTCCTGGAGCCAGGCCTGAGCTCTCTCAATGCCCCCTGGGTCCAGAGTCCTGAGCCCGGCCTGAGCTCTATCAATGCACCCCAGGTCCATAGTCCTGGAGCCAGGCCTGAGCTCTCTCAATGCCCCCTGGGTCCAGAGTCCTGAGCCCGGCCTGAGCTCTATCAATGCACCCCAGGTCCAGAGTCCTGCAGCCAGGCCTGAGCTCTATCAATGCACCCCAGGTCCTGAGCCCTGCAGCCAGGCTTGGGCTCTATCAATGCACCCCAGGTCCAGAGTCCTGGAGCCAGGCCTGAGCTCTATCAATGCACCTCAGGTCCAGAGTCCTGGAGCCAGGCCTGAGCTCTATCAATGCACCCCAGGTCCAAAGTCCTGCAGCAAGGCCTGAGCTCTATCAATGCACCCCAGGTCCATAGTCCTGGAGCCAGGCCTGAGCTCTATCAATGCACCCCAGGTCCAGAGTCCTGGAGCCAGGCCTGAACTCTAGCAATGCACCCCAAGTCCAGAGTCCTGGAGCCAGGCCTGAGCTCTAGCAATACACCCCAGGTCCAGAGTCCTGGAGCCAGGCCTGAGCTCTATCAATGCACCCCAGGTCCAGAGTCCTAGAGCCAGGCCTGAGCTCTCTCAATGCACCCCAGGTCCAGAGTCCTAGAGCCAGGCCTGAGCTCTCTCAATGCACCCCAGGTCCAGAGTCCTGGAGCCAGGCCTGAGCTCTATCAATGCACCCCAGGTCCAGAGTCCTGGAGCCAGGCCTGAGCTCTAGCAATACACCCCAGGTCCAGAGTCCTGGAGCCAGGCCTGAGCTCTAGCAATACACCCCAGGTCCAGAGTCCTGGAGCCAGGCCTGAGCTCTATCAATGCACCCCAGGTCCAGAGTCCTAGAGCCAGGCCTGAGCTCTCTCAATGCACCTCAGGTCCAGAGTCCTGGAGCCAGGCCTGAGCTCTCTCAATGCCCCCTGGGTCCAGAGTCCTGAGCCCGGCCTGAGCTCTATCAATGCACCCCAGGTCCATAGTCCTGGAGCCAGGCCTGAGCTCTCTCAATGCCCCCTGGGTCCAGAGTCCTGAGCCCGGCCTGAGCTCTATCAATGCACCCCAGGTCCATAGTCCTGGAGCCAGGCCTGAGCTCTATCAACGCACCCCAGGTCCAGAGTCCTGCAGCCAGGCCTGAGCTCTATCAATGCACCCCAGGTCCTGAACCCTGCAGCCAGGCTTGGGCTCTATCAATGCACCCCAGGTCCAGAGTCCTGGAGCCAGGCCTGAGCTCTATCAATGCACCTCAGGTCCAGAGTCCTGGAGCCAGGCCTGAGCTCTATCAATGCACCCCAGGTCCAGAGTCCTGCAGCAAGACCTGAGCTCTATCAATGCACCCCAGGTCCAGAGTCCTGGAGCCAGGCCTGAGCTCTAGCAATGCACCCCTGTTCCAGAGTCCTGGAGCCGGGCCTGAGATCTACCAATGCACCCCAGGTCCAGAGTCCTGGAGCCGGGCCTGAGCTCTAGCAATGCACCCCAGGTCCAGAGTCCTGGAGCCAGGCCTGAGCTCTATCAATGCACCCCAGGTCCAGAGTCCTGCAGCCAGGCCTGAGCTCTATAAATGCACCCCAGGTCCAGAGTCCTGGAGCCAGGCCTGAGCTCTATCAATGCACCCCAGGCCCGGAGTCCCTCAGCCAGGCCTGAGCTCCATCAATGCACCCCAGGTCCAGAGTCCTGGAGCTGGGCCTGAGCTCTAGCAATACACCCCAGGTCCAGAGTCCTGGATCCAGGCCTGAGCTCTATCAATGCACCCCAGGTCCAGAGTCCAGGAGCGATGCCTGAGCTCTATCAATGCACCCCAGGTCCAGAGTCCTGCAGACTGGCCTGAGCTCTATCAATGCACCCCAGGTCCAGAGTCCTGCAGACGGGCCTGAGCTCTATCAATGCACCCCAGGTCCAGAGTCCTGGAGCCAGGCCTGAGCTCTATCAATGCACCCCAGGTCCAGAGTCAGGCCTGAGCTCTATCAATGCTCCCCAGGTCCAGAGTCCTGCAGACGGGCCTGAGCTCTATCAATGCACCCCAGGTCCAGAGTCCTGGAGCCAGGCCTGAGCTCTATCAATGCACCCCAGGTCCAGAGTCAGGCCTGAGCTCTATCAATGCACCCCAGGTCCAGAGTCCTGGAGTCAAGCCTAAGCTCTATCAATGCACCCCAGGTCCAGAGTCCTGGGGCCAGGCCTGAGCTCTATCAATGTACCCCAGGTCCAAAGTCCTGGAGCGAGGCCTGAGCTCTCTCAATGCACCTCAGGTCCAGAGTCCCACAGCCAGGCCTGGGCTCTATCAATGCACCCCAGGTCCAGAGTCCTGGAGCCAGGCCTGAGCTCTATCAATGCACCCCAGGTCCAGAGTCCTGGAGCCAGGCCCGAGCTCTATCAATGCACCCCAGGTCCAGAGTCCTGGAGCCAGGCCTGAGCTCTAGCAATGCACCCCAGGTCCAGAGTCCTAGAGCCAGACCTGAGCTCTATCAATGCACCCCAGGTCCAGAGTCCCACAGCCAGGCCTGGGCTCTATCAATGCACCCCAGGTCCAGAGTCCTGGAGCCAGGCCTGAGCTCTATCAATGCACCCCAGGTCCAGAGTCCCTCAGCCAGGCCTGAGCTCTATCAATGCACCCCAGGTCCAGAGTCCTGCAGCCGGGCATGAGCTCTATCAATGCACCCCAGGTCCAGAGTCCTGGAGCCGGGCCTGAGCTCTATCAATGCACCCCAGGTCCAGAGTCCTGGAGCTGAGCCTGAGCTCTATCAATGCATCCCAGGTCCAGAGTCCTGGAGCCAGGCCTGGGCTCTATCAATGCACCCCAGGTCCAGAGTCCTGGTGCCAGGCCTGGGCTCTATCAATGCATCCCAGGTCCAGAGTCCTGGAGCCAGGCCTGGGCTCTATCAATGCACCCCAGGTCCAGAGTCCTGGAGCCAGGCCTGGGCTCTATCAATGCACCCCAGGTCCAGAGGCCTGAGCGAGGCCTGATCTCTATCAATGCACCCCAGGTCCAGAGTCCTGAGCCATGCCTGAGCTCTATCAATGCACCTCAGGTCCAGAGTCCTGAGCCAGGCCTGAGCTCTATCAATGCACCCCAGGTCCAGAGTCCTAGAGCCAGGCCTGAGCTCGATCAATGCACCCAGGTCCAGAGTCCTGGAGCCAGGCCTGAGCTCTAGCAATGCACCCCAGGTCCAGAGTCCTGGAGCCGGGCCTGAGCTCTAGCAATGCACCCCAGGTCCAGAGTCCCACAGTCAGGCCTGAGCTCTATCAATGCACCCCAGGTCCAGAGTCCTGCAGCCAGGTCTGAGCTCTATCAATGCACCCCAGGTCCAGAGTCCTGGAGCCGGGCCTGAGCTCTAGCAATGCACCCCAGGTCCAGAGTACTGGAGCCTGGCCTGAGCTCTAGCAATGCACCCCAGGTCCAGAGTCCTGGAGCCAGGCCTAGGCTCTATCAATGCACCCCAGGTCCAGAGTCCCGGAGCCGGCCTGAGCTCTATCAATGCACCTCAGGTCCAGAGTCCTTGAGCCAGACCTGAGCTCTAGCAATGCACCCCAGGCCCAGAGTCCTGGAGCCAGGCCTGAGCTCGATCAATGCACCCCAGGTCCAGAGTCCTGAGCCATGCCTGAGCTCTATCAATGCACCCCAGGTCCAGAGTCCTGGAGCCAGGCCTGAGCTCTATCAATGCACCCCAGGTCCAGAGTCCTGGAGCCAGGCCTGAGCTTTACCAATGCACCCCAGGTCCAGAGTCCTGGAGCCAGGCCTGAGCTCTATCAATGCACCCCAGATCCAGAGCCCCACAGCCAGGCCTGAGCTCTATCAATGCACCCCAGGCCCAGAGTCCTGGAGCCAGGCCGGAGCTCTAGCAATGCACCCCAGGTCCAGAGTCCCGCAGCCAGGCCTGAGCTGTATCAATGCACCCCAGGTCCAGAGTCCTGCAGCCGGGCCTGAGCTCTATCAATGCACCCCAGGTCCAGAGTCCTGGAGCCAGGCCTGAGCTCTATCAATGCACCCCAGGTCCAGAGTCCTAGAGCCAGGCCTGAGCTCTATCAATGCACCCCAGGTCCAGAGTCCTGGAGCAAGGCCTGAGCTCTATCAATGCACCCCAGGTCCAGAGTCCTGGAGCCAGGCCTGAGCTCTATCAATGCACCCGAGGTCCAGAGTCCTGCAGCCGGGCCTGAGCTCTATCAATGCACCCCAGGTCCAGAGTCCTGGAGCCAGGCCCGAGCTCTATCAATGCACCCCAGGTCCAGAGTCCTAGAGCCAGACCTGAGCTCTAGCAATGCACCCCAGGTCCAGAGTCCTGGAGCCAGGCCTGAGCTCTAGCAATGCACCCCAGGTCCAGAGTCCCACAGTCAGGCCTGAGCTCTATCAATGCACCCCAGGTCCAGAGTCCCGGAGCCAGGTCTGAGCTCTATCAATGCACCCCAGGTCCAGAGTCCTGGAGCCGGGCCTGAGCTCTATCAATGTACGCCAGGTCCAGAGTCCTGGAGCCAGGCTTGAGCTCTATCAATGTACCCCAGGTCCAGAGTCCCGGAGCCGGCCTGAGCTCTATCAATGCGCCCCAGGTCCAGAGTCCTGGAGCCAGGCCTGAGCTCTATCAATGCACTCCAGGTCCAGAGTCCTGGAGCCAGGCTTGAGCTCTATCAATGTACCCCAGGTCCAGAGTCCCGGAGCCGGCCTGAGCTCTATCAATGCACCCCAGGTCCAGAGTCCTAGAGCCAGACCTGAGCTCTATCAATGCACCCCAGGTCCAGAGTCCTGAGCCAGGCCTGAGCTCTATCAATGCACCCCAGGTCCAGAGTCCCAGAGCCAGACCTGAGCTCTAGCAATGCACCCCAGGCCCAGAGTCCTGAAGCCAGGCCTGAGCTCTAGCAATGCACCCCAGGCCCAGAGTCCTGAAGCCAGGCCTGAGCTCTATCAATGCACCCCAGGTCCAGAGTCCTAGAGCCAGACCTGAGCTCTAGCAATGCACCCCAGGCCCAGAGTCCTGGAGCCAGGCCTGAGCTCTATCAATGCACCCCAGGTCCAGAGTCCCACAGTCAGGCCTGAGCTCTATCAATGCACCCCAGGTCCAGAGTCCTGGAGCCAGGCCTGAGCTCTAGCAATGCACCCCAGGTCCAGAGTCCCACAGTCAGGCCTGAGCTCTATCAATGCACCCCAGGTCAAGAGTCCTGCAGCCAGGTCTGAGCTCTATCAATGCACCCCAGGTCCAGAGTCCTGGAGCCGGGCCTGAGCTCTAGCAATGCACCCCAGGTCCAGAGTACTGGAGCCGGGCCTGTGCTCTATCAATGCACCCCAGGTCCAGAGTACTGGAGCCAGGCCTGAGCACTATCAATGCACCCCAGGTCCAGAGTCCTGGAGCCAGGCTTGAGCTCTATCAATGCACCCCAGGTCCAGAGTCCTGGAGCCAGGCCTGAGCTCTATCAATGCACCCCAAGTCCAGAGTCCTGGAGCCAGGCTTGAGCTCTATCAATGCACCCCAGGTCCAGAGTACGGGAGCCAGGCTTGAGCTCCTGCAATGCACCCCAGGTCCAGAGTCCTGGAGCCAGGCCTGAGCTCTAGCAATGCACCCTAGGTCCAGAGTCCTGAGCCCGGCCTGAGCTCTATCAATGCACGCCAGGTCCAGAGTCCTGGAGCCAGGCCTGAGCTCTATCAATGCACCCCAGGTCCAGAGTCCTAGAGCCAGGCCTGAGCTCTCTCAATGCACCCCAGGTCCAGAGTCCTGGAGCCAGGCCTGAGCTCTCTCAATGCACCCCGGGTCCAGAGTCCTGAGCCCGGCCTGAGCTCTATCAATGCACCCCAGGTCCAGAGCCAGGCCTGAGCTGTATCAATGCACCCCAGGTCCATAGTCCTGGAGCCAGGCCTGAGCTCTATCAATGCGCCCCAGGTTCAGAGTCCTGAGCCAGGCCTGAGCTCTATCAATGCACCCCAGGTCAAGAGTCCTGGAGCCAGGCCTGAACTCTAGCAATGCACCCCAGTGCCAAAGGCTTGCAGCTAGGCCTGAGCTCTATCAATGCACCCCAGGTCCATAGTCCTGGAGCCAGGCCTGAGCTCTATCAATGCACCCCAGGTCCATAGTCCTGGAGCCAGGCCTGAGCTCTATCAATGCACCCCAGGTCCAGAGTCCTGGAGCCAGGCCTGAACTCTAGCAATGCACCCCAAGTCCAGAGTCCTGGAGCCAGGCCTGAGCTCTAGCAATACACCCCAGGTCCAGAGTCCTGGAGCCAGGCCTGAGCTCTATCAATGCACCCCAGGTCCATAGTCCTGGAGCCAGGCCTGAGCTCTATCAACGCACCCCAGGTCCAGAGTCCTGCAGCCAGGCCTGAGCTCTATCAATGCACCCCAGGTCCTGAGCCCTGCAGCCAGGCTTGGGCTCTATCAATGCACCCCAGGTCCAGAGTCCTGGAGCCAGGCCTGAGCTCTATCAATGCACCTCAGGTCCAGAGTCCTGGAGCCAGGCCTGAGCTCTATCAATGCACCCCAGGTCCAGAGTCCTGCAGCAAGGCCTGAGCTCTATCAATGCACCCCAGGTCCATAGTCCTGGAGCCAGGCCTGAGCTCTATCAATGCACCCCAGGTCCAGAGTCCTGGAGCCAGGCCTGAACTCTAGCAATGCACCCCAAGTCCAGAGTCCTGGAGCCAGGCCTGAGCTCTAGCAATACACCCCAGGTCCAGAGTCCTGGAGCCAGGCCTGAGCTCTATCAATGCACCCCAGGTCCAGAGTCCTAGAGCCAGGCCTGAGCTCTCTCAATGCACCCCAGGTCCAGAGTCCTAGAGCCAGGCCTGAGCTCTCTCAATGCACCCCAGGTCCAGAGTCCTGGAGCCAGGCCTGAGCTCTATCAATGCACCCCAGGTCCAGAGTCCTGGAGCCAGGCCTGAGCTCTAGCAATACACCCCAGGTCCAGAGTCCTGGAGCCAGGCCTGAGCTCTAGCAATACACCCCAGGTCCAGAGTCCTGGAGCAAGGCCTGAGCTCTATCAATGCACCCCAGGTCCAGAGTCCTAGAGCCAGGCCTGAGCTCTCTCAATGCACCCCAGGTCCAGAGTCCTGGAGCCAGGCCTGAGCTCTCTCAATGCCCCCTGGGTCCAGAGTCCTGAGCCCGGCCTGAGCTCTATCAATGCACCCCAGGTCCATAGTCCTGGAGCCAGGCCTGAGCTCTCTCAATGCCCCCTGGGTCCAGAGTCCTGAGCCCGGCCTGAGCTCTATCAATGCACCCCAGGTCCATAGTCCTGGAGCCAGGCCTGAGCTCTATCAACGCACCCCAGGTCCAGAGTCCTGCAGCCAGGCCTGAGCTCTATCAATGCACCCCAGGTCCTGAGCCCTGCAGCCAGGCTTGGGCTCTATCAATGCACCCCAGGTCCAGAGTCCTGGAGCCAGGCCTGAGCTCTATCAATGCACCTCAGGTCCAGAGTCCTGGAGCCAGGCCTGAGCTCTATCAATGCACCCCAGGTCCAGAGTCCTGCAGCAAGGCCTGAGCTCTATCAATGCACCCCAGGTCCAGAGTCCTGGAGCCAGGCCTGAGCTCTAGCAATGCACCCCTGTTCCAGAGTCCTGGAGCCGGGCCTGAGATCTACCAATGCACCCCAGGTCCAGAGTCCTGGAGCCGGGCCTGAGCTCTAGCAATGCACCCCAGGTCCAGAGTCCTGGAGCCAGGCCTGAGCTCTATCAATGCACCCCAGGTCCAGAGTCCTGCAGCCAGGCCTGAGCTCTATAAATGCACCCCAGGTCCAGAGTCCTGGAGCCAGGCCTGAGCTCTCTCAATGCACCCCAGGTCCAGAGTCCTGGAGCCAGGCCTGAGCTCTATCAATGCACTCCAGGTCCAGAGTCCTGGAGTCCGACCTGAGCTCTAGCAATGCACCCCAGGTCCAGAGTCCTGGAGCCTGGCCTGAGCTCTATCAATGCACCCCAGGCCCGGAGTCCCTCAGCCAGGCCTGAGCTCCATCAATGCACCCCAGGTCCAGAGTCCTGGAGCTGGGCCTGAGCTCTAGCAATACACCCCAGGTCCAGAGTCCTGGATCCAGGCCTGAGCTCTATCAATGCACCCCAGGTCCAGAGTCCAGGAGCGAGGCCTGAGCTCTATTAATGCACCCCAGGCCCAGAGTCCTGGAGCCAGGCCTGAGCTCTCTCAATGCACCCCAGGTCCAGAGTCCTGCAGATGGGCCTGAGCTCTATCAATGCACCCCAGGTCCAGAGTCCTGCAGACTGGCCTGAGCTCTATCAATGCACCCCAGGTCCAGAGTCCTGCAGACGGGCCTGAGCTCTATCAATGCACCCCAGGTCCAGAGTCCTGGAGCCAGGCCTGAGCTCTATCAATGCACCCCAGGTCCAGAGTCAGGCCTGAGCTCTATCAATGCTCCCCAGGTCCAGAGTCCTGCAGACGGGCCTGAGCTCTATCAATGCACCCCAGGTCCAGAGTCCTGGAGCCAGGCCTGAGCTCTATCAATGCACCCCAGGTCCAGAGTCAGGCCTGAGCTCTATCAATGCACCCCAGGTCCAGAGTCCTGGAGTCAGGCCTAAGCTCTATCAATGCACCCCAGGTCCAGAGTCCTGGGGCCAGGCCTGAGCTCTATCAATGTACCCCAGGTCCAAAGTCCTGGAGCGAGGCCTGAGCTCTCTCAATGCACCTCAGGTCCAGAGTCCCACAGCCAGGCCTGGGCTCTATCAATGCACCCCAGGCCCAGAGTCCTGGAGCCAGGCCTGAGCTCTATCAATGCACCCCAGGTCCAGAGTCCTGGAGCCAGGCCCGAGCTCTATCAATGCACCCCAGGTCCAGAGTCCTGGAGCCAGGCCTGAGCTCTAGCAATGCACCCCAGGTCCAGAGTCCTAGAGCCAGACCTGAGCTCTATCAATGCACCCCAGGTCCAGAGTCCCACAGCCAGGCCTGGGCTCTATCAATGCACCCCAGGTCCAGAGTCCTGGAGCCAGGCCTGAGCTCTATCAATGCACCCCAGGTCCAGAGTCCCTCAGCCAGGCCTGAGCTCTATCAATGCACCCCAGGTCCAGAGTCCTGCAGCCGGGCCTGAGCTCTATCAATGCACCCCAGGTCCAGAGTCCTGGAGCCGGGCCTGAGCTCTATCAATGCACCCCAGGTCCAGAGTCCTGGAGCCGAGCCTGAGCTCTATCAATGCATCCCGGGTCCAGAGTCCTGGAGCCAGGCCTGGGCTCTATCAATGCACCCCAGGTCTAGAGTCCTGGAGCCAGGCCTGGGCTCTATCAATGCATCCCAGGTCCAGAGTCCTGGAGCCAGGCCTGGGCTCTATCAATGCACCCCAGGTCCAGAGTCCTGGAGCCAGGCCTGGGCTCTATCAATGCACCCCAGGTCCAGAGGCCTGAGCGAGGCCTGAGCTCTATCAATGCACCCCAGGTCCAGAGTCCTGAGCCATGCCTGAGCTCTATCAATGCACCCCAGGTCCAGAGTCCTGAGCCAGGCCTGAGCTCTATCAATGCACCCAGATCCAGAGTCCTGGAGCCAGGCCTGAGCTCTAGCAATGCACCCCAGGTCCAGAGTCCTGGAGCCGGGCCTGAGCTCTAGCAATGCACCCCAGGTCCAGAGTCCCACAGTCAGGCCTGAGCTCTATCAATGCACCCCAGGTCCAGAGTCCTGCAGCCAGGTCTGAGCTCTATCAATGCACCCCAGGTCCAGAGTCCTGGAGCCGGGCCTGAGCTCTAGCAATGCACCCCAGGTCCAGAGTACTGGAGCCTGGCCTGAGCTCTAGCAATGCACCCCAGGTCCAGAGTCCTGGAGCCAGGCCTGGGCTCTATCAATGCACCCCAGGTCCAGAGTCCCGGAGCCGGCCTGAGCTCTATCAATGCACCCCAGGTCCAGAGTCCTAGAGCCAGACCTGAGCTCTAGCAATGCACCCCAGGCCCAGAGTCCTGGAGCCAGGCCTGAGCTCGATCTATGCACCCCAGGTCCAGAGTCCTGAGCCATGCCTGAGCTCTATCAATGCACCCCAGGTCCAGAGTCCTGGAGCCAGGCCTGAGCTCTATCAATGCACCCCAGGTCCAGAGTCCTGGAGCCAGGCCTGAGCTTTATCAATGCACCCCAGGTCCAGAGTCCTGGAGCCAGGCCTGAGCTCTATCAATGCACCCCAGGTTCAGAGCCCCACAGCCAGGCCTGAGCTCTATCAATGCACCCCAGGCCCAGAGTCCTGGAGCCAGGCCGGAGCTCTAGCAATGCACCCCAGGTCCAGAGTCCCGCAGCCAGGCCTGAGCTGTATCAATGCACCCCAGGTCCAGAGTCCTGCAGCCGGGCCTGAGCTCTATCAATGCACCCCAGGTCCAGAGTCCTGGAGCCAGGCCTGAGCTCTATCAATGCACCCCTGGTCCAGAGTCCTAGAGCCAGGCCTGAGCTCTATCAATGCACCCCAGGTCCAGAGTCCTGGAGCAAGGCCTGAGCTCTATCAATGCACCCCAGGTCCAGAGTCCTGGAGCCAGGCCTGAGCTCTATCAATGCACCCGAGGTCCAGAGTCCTGCAGCCGGGCCTGAGCTCTATCAATGCACCCCAGGTCCAGAGTCCTGGAGCCAGGCCCGAGCTCTATCAATGCACCCCAGGTCCAGAGTCCTAGAGCCAGACCTGAGCTCTAGCAATGCACCCCAGGTCCAGAGTCCTGGAGCCAGGCCTGAGCTCTAGCAATGCACCCCAGGTCCAGAGTCCCACAGTCAGGCCTGAGCTCTATCAATGCACCCCAGGTCCAGAGTCCCGGAGCCAGGTCTGAGCTCTATCAATGCACCCCAGGTCCAGAGTCCTGGAGCCGGGCCTGAGCTCTATCAATGTACCCCAGGTCCAGAGTCCTGGAGCCAGGCTTGAGCTCTATCAATGCGCCCCAGGTCCAGAGTCCTGGAGCCAGGCCTGAGCTCTATCAATGCACTCCAGGTCCAGAGTCCTGGAGCCAGGCTTGAGCTCTATCAATGTACCCCAGGTCCAGAGTCCCGGAGCCGGCCTGAGCTCTATCAATGCACCCCAGGTCCAGAGTCCTAGAGCCAGACCTGAGCTCTATCAATGCACCCCAGGTCCAGAGTCCTGAGCCAGGCCTGAGCTCTATCAATGCACCCCAGGTCCAGAGTCCTAGAGCCAGACCTGAGCTCTAGCAATGCACCCCAGACCCAGAGTCCTGAAGCCAGGCCTGAGCTCTAGCAATGCACCCCAGGTCCAGAGTCCTGAAGCCAGGCCTGAGCTCTATCAATGCACCCCAGGTCCAGAGTCCTAGAGCCAGACCTGAGCTCTAGCAATGCACCCCAGGCCCAGAGTCCTGGAGCCAGGCCTGAGCTCTATCAATGCACCCCAGGTCCAGAGTCCCACAGTCAGGCCTGAGCTCTATCAATGCACCCCAGGTCCAGAGTCCTGCAGCCAGGTCTGAGCTCTATCAATGCACCCCAGGTCCAGAGTCCTGGAGCCAGGCCTGAGCTCTAGCAATGCACCCCAAGTCCAGAGTCCTGGAGCCAGGCCTGAGCTCTATCAATGCACTCCAGGTCCAGAGTCCTGGAGCCAGGCCTGAGCTCTATCAATGCACCCCAGGACCAGAGTCCAGGAGCCAGGCCTGAGCTCTATCAATGCATCCCAGGTCCAGAGTCCTGGAGCCAGGCCTGGGTTCTATCAATGCACCCCAGGTCCAGAGTCCTGGAGCCAGGCCTGAGCTCTAGCAATGCACCCCAGGTCCAGAGTCAGGCCTGAGCTCTATCAATGCTCCCCAGGTCCAGAGTCCTGCAGACGGGCCTGAGCTCTATCAATGCACCCCAGGTCCACAGTCCTGGAGCCAGGCCTGAGCTCTATCAATGCACCCCAGGTCCAGAGTCAGGCCTGAGCTCTATCAATGCACCCCAGGTCCAGAGTCCTGGAGTCAGGCCTAAGCTCTATCAATGCACCCCAGGTCCAGAGTCCTGGGGCCAGGCCTGAGCTCTATCAATGTACCCCAGGTCCAAAGTCCTGGAGCGAGGCCTGAGCTCTCTCAATGCACCTCAGGTCCAGAGTCCCACAGCCAGGCCTGGGCTCTATCAATGCACCCCAGGTCCAGAGTCCTGGAGCCAGGCCTGAGCTCTATCAATGCACCCCAGGTCCAGAGTCCTGGAGCCAGGCCCGAGCTCTATCAATGCACCCCAGGTCCAGAGTCCTGGAGCCAGGCCTGAGCTCTAGCAATGCACCCCAGGTCCAGAGTCCTAGAGCCAGACCTGAGCTCTATCAATGCACCCCAGGTCCAGAGTCCCACAGCCAGGCCTGGGCTCTATCAATGCACCCCAGGTCCAGATTCCTGGAGCCAGGCCTGAGCTCTATCAATGCACCCCAGGTCCAGAGTCCCTCAGCCAGGCCTGAGCTCTATCAATGCACCCCAGGTCCAGAGTCCTGCAGCCGGGCCTGAGCTCTATCAATGCACCCCAGGTCCAGAGTCCTGGAGCCGGGCCTGAGCTCTATCAATGCACCCCAGGTCCAGAGTCCTGGAGCCGAGCCTGAGCTCTATCAATGCATCCCAGGTCCAGAGTCCTGGAGCCAGGCCTGGGCTCTATCAATGCACCCCAGGTCCAGAGTCCTGGAGCCAGGCCTGGGCTCTATCAATGCATCCCAGGTCCAGAGTCCTGGAGCCAGGCCTGGGCTCTATCAATGCACCCCAGGTCCAGAGTCCTGGAGCCAGGCCTGGGCTCTATCAATGCACCCCAGGTCCAGAGGCCTGAGCTCTATCAATGCACCCCAGGTCCAGAGTCCTGAGCCATGCCTGAGCTCTATCAATGCACCCCAGGTCCAGAGTCCTGAGCCAGGCCTGAGCTCTATCAATGCACCCCAGGTCCAGAGTCCTAGAGCCAGGCCTGAGCTCGATCAATGCACCCAGGTCCAGAGTCCTGGAGCCAGGCCTGAGCTCTAGCAATGCACCCCAGGTCCAGAGTCCTGGAGCCGGGCCTGAGCTCTAGCAATGCACCCCAGGTCCAGAGTCCCAGAGTCAGGCCTGAGCTCTATCAATGCACCCCAGGTCCAGAGTCCTGCAGCCAGGCCTGAGCTCTATAAATGCACCCCAGGTCCAGAGTCCTGGAGCCAGGCCTGAGCTCTCTCAATGCACCCCAGGTCCAGAGTCCTGGAGCCAGGCCTGAGCTCTATCAATGCACTCCAGGTCCAGAGTCCTGGAGCCCGGGCCTGAGCTCTAGCAATGCACCCCAGGTCCAGAGTCCTGGAGCCTGGCCTGAGCTCTATCAATGCACCCCAGGCCCGGAGTCCCTCAGCCAGGCCTGAGCTCCATCAATGCACCCCAGGTCCAGAGTCCTGGAGCTGGGCCTGAGCTCTAGCAATACACCCCAGGTCCAGAGTCCTGGATCCAGGCCTGAGCTCTATCAATGCACCCCAGGTCCAGAGTCCAGGAGCGAGGCCTGAGCTCTATTAATGCACCCCAGGCCCAGAGTCCTGGAGCCAGGCCTGAGCTCTCTCAATGCACCCCAGGTCCAGAGTCCTGGAGCCGGGCCTGAGCTCTATCAATGCACCCCAGGTCCAGAGTCCTGGAGCCGAGCCTGAGCTCTATCAATGCATCCCAGGTCCAGAGTCCTGGAGCCAGGCCTGGGCTCTATCAATGCACCCCAGGTCCAGAGTCCTGGTGCCAGGCCTGGGCTCTATCAATGCATCCCAGGTCCAGAGTCCTGGAGCCAGGCCTGGGCTCTATCAATGCACCCCAGGTCCAGAGTCCTGGAGCCAGGCCTGGGCTCTATCAATGCACCCCAGGTCCAGAGGCCTGAGCGAGGCCTGATCTCTATCAATGCACCCCAGGTCCAGAGTCCTGAGCCATGCCTGAGCTCTATCAATGCACCTCAGGTCCAGAGGCCTGAGCCAGGCCTGAGCTCTATCAATGCACCCCAGGTCCAGAGTCCTAGAGCCAGGCCTGAGCTCGATCAATGCACCCAGGTCCAGAGTCCTGGAGCCAGGCCTGAGCTCTAGCAATGCACCCCAGGTCCAGAGTCCTGGAGCCGGGCCTGAGCTCTAGCAATGCACCCCAGGTCCAGAGTCCCACAGTCAGGCCTGAGCTCTATCAATGCACCCCAGGTCCAGAGTCCTGCAGCCAGGTCTGAGCTCTATCAATGCACCCCAGGTCCAGAGTCCTGGAGCCGGGCCTGAGCTCTAGCAATGCACCCCAGGTCCAGAGTACTGGAGCCTGGCCTGAGCTCTAGCAATGCACCCCAGGTCCAGAGTCCTGGAGCCAGGCCTAGGCTCTATCAATGCACCCCAGGTCCAGAGTCCCGGAGCCGGCCTGAGCTCTATCAATGCACCTCAGGTCCAGAGTCCTAGAGCCAGACCTGAGCTCTAGCAATGCACCCCAGGCCCAGAGTCCTGGAGCCAGGCCTGAGCTCGATCAATGCACCCCAGGTCCAGAGTCCTGAGCCATGCCTGAGCTCTATCAATGCACCCCAGGTCCAGAGTCCTGGAGCCAGGCCTGAGCTCTATCAATGCACCCCAGGTCCAGAGTCCTGGAGCCAGGCCTGAGCTTTACCAATGCACCCCAGGTCCAGAGTCCTGGAGCCAGGCCTGAGCTCTATCAATGCACCCCAGGTTCAGAGCCCCACAGCCAGGCCTGAGCTCTATCAATGCACCCCAGGCCCAGAGTCCTGGAGCCAGGCCGGAGCTCTAGCAATGCACCCCAGGTCCAGAGTCCCGCAGCCAGGCCTGAGCTGTATCAATGCACCCCAGGTCCAGAGTCCTGCAGCCGGGCCTGAGCTCTATCAATGCACCCCAGGTCCAGAGTCCTGGAGCCAGGCCTGAGCTCTATCAATGCACCCCAGGTCCAGAGTCCTAGAGCCAGGCCTGAGCTCTATCAATGCACCCCAGGTCCAGAGTCCTGGAGCAAGGCCTGAGCTCTATCAATGCACCCCAGGTCCAGAGTCCTGGAGCCAGGCCTGAGCTCTATCAATGCACCCGAGGTCCAGAGTCCTGCAGCCGGGCCTGAGCTCTATCAATGCACCCCAGGTCCAGAGTCCTGGAGCCAGGCCCGAGCTCTATCAATGCACCCCAGGTCCAGAGTCCTAGAGCCAGACCTGAGCTCTAGCAATGCACCCCAGGTCCAGAGTCCTGGAGCCAGGCCTGAGCTCTAGCAATGCACCCCAGGTCCAGAGTCCCACAGTCAGGCCTGAGCTCTATCAATGCACCCCAGGTCCAGAGTCCCGGAGCCAGGTCTGAGCTCTATCAATGCACCCCAGGTCCAGAGTCCTGGAGCCGGGCCTGAGCTCTATCAATGTACGCCAGGTCCAGAGTCCTGGAGCCAGGCTTGAGCTCTATCAATGTACCCCAGGTCCAGAGTCCCGGAGCCGGCCTGAGCTCTATCAATGCGCCCCAGGTCCAGAGTCCTGGAGCCAGGCCTGAGCTCTATCAATGCACTCCAGGTCCAGAGTCCTGGAGCCAGGCTTGAGCTCTATCAATGTACCCCAGGTCCAGAGTCCCGGAGCCGGCCTGAGCTCTATCAATGCACCCCAGGTCCAGAGTCCTAGAGCCAGACCTGAGCTCTATCAATGCACCCCAGGTCCAGAGTCCTGAGCCAGGCCTGAGCTCTATCAATGCACCCCAGGTCCAGAGTCCCAGAGCCAGACCTGAGCTCTAGCAATGCACCCCAGGCCCAGAGTCCTGAAGCCAGGCCTGAGCTCTAGCAATGCACCCCAGGCCCAGAGTCCTGAAGCCAGGCCTGAGCTCTATCAATGCACCCCAGGTCCAGAGTCCTAGAGCCAGACCTGAGCTCTAGCAATGCACCCCAGGCCCAGAGTCCTGGAGCCAGGCCTGAGCTCTATCAATGCACCCCAGGTCCAGAGTCCCACAGTCAGGCCTGAGCTCTATCAATGCACCCCAGGTCCAGAGTCCTGCAGCCAGGTCTGAGCTCTATCAATGCACCCCAGGTCCAGAGTCCTGGAGCCAGGCCTGAGCTCTAGCAATGCACCCCAAGTCCAGAGTCCTGGAGCCAGGCCTGAGCTCTATCAATGCACTCCAGGTCCAGAGTCCTGGAGCCAGGCCTGAGCTCTATCAATGCACCCCAGGACCAGAGTCCAGGAGCCAGGCCTGAGCTCTATCAATGCACCCCAGGTCCAGAGTCCTGGAGCCAGGCCTGGGTTCTATCAATGCACCCCAGGTCCAGAGTCCTGGAGCCAGGCCTGAGCTCTAGCAATGCACCCCAGGTCCAGAGTCCCACAGTCAGGCCTGAGCTCTATCAATGCACCCCAGGTCCAGAGTCCTGCAGCCAGGTCTGAGCTCTATCAATGCACCCCAGGTCCAGAGTCCTGGAGCCGGGCCTGAGCTCTAGCAATGCACCCCAGGTCCAGAGTACTGGAGCCGGGCCTGTGCTCTATCAATGCACCCCAGGTCCAGAGTACTGGAGCCAGGCCTGAGCACTATCAATGCACCCCAGGTCCAGAGTCCTGGAGCCAGGCTTGAGCTCTATCAATGCACCCCAGGTCCAGAGTCCTGGAGCCAGGCCTGAGCTCTATCAATGCACCCCAAGTCCAGAGTCCTGGAGCCAGGCTTGAGCTCTATCAATGCACCCCAGGTCCAGAGTACTGGAGCCAGGCTTGAGCTCCTGCAATGCACCCCAGGTCCAGAGTCCTGGAGCCAGGCCTGAGCTCTAGCAATGCACCCTAGGTCCAGAGTCCTGAGCCCGGCCTGAGCTCTATCAATGCACGCCAGGTCCAGAGTCCTGGAGCCAGGCCTGAGCTCTATCAATGCACCCCAGGTCCAGAGTCCTAGAGCCAGGCCTGAGCTCTCTCAATGCACCCCAGGTCCAGAGTCCTGGAGCCAGGCCTGAGCTCTCTCAATGCACCCCGGGTCCAGAGTCCTGAGCCCGGCCTGAGCTCTATCAATGCACCCCAGGTCCAGAGCCAGGCCTGAGCTCTATCAATGCACCCCAGGTCCATAGTCCTGGAGCCAGGCCTGAGCTCTATCAATGCGCCCCAGGTTCAGAGTCCTGAGCCAGGCCTGAGCTCTATCAATGCACCCCAGGTCAAGAGTCCTGGAGCCAGGCCTGAACTCTAGCAATGCACCCCAGTGCCAAAGGCTTGCAGCTAGGCCTGAGCTCTATCAATGCACCCCAGGTCCATAGTCCTGGAGCCAGGCCTGAGCTCTATCAATGCACCCCAGGTCCATAGTCCTGGAGCCAGGCCTGAGCTCTATCAATGCACCCCAGGTCCAGAGTCCTGGAGCCAGGCCTGAACTCTAGCAATGCACCCCAAGTCCAGAGTCCTGGAGCCAGGCCTGAGCTCTAGCAATACACCCCAGGTCCAGAGTCCTGGAGCTAGGCCTGAGCTCTATCAATGCACCCCAGGTCCATAGTCCTGGAGCCAGGCCTGAGCTCTATCAACGCACCCCAGGTCCAGAGTCCTGCAGCCAGGCCTGAGCTCTATCAATGCACCCCAGGTCCTGAGCCCTGCAGCCAGGCTTGGGCTCTATCAATGCACCCCAGGTCCAGAGTCCTGGAGCCAGGCCTGAGCTCTATCAATGCACCTCAGGTCCAGAGTCCTGGAGCCAGGCCTGAGCTCTATCAATGCACCCCAGGTCCAGAGTCCTGCAGCAAGGCCTGAGCTCTATCAATGCACCCCAGGTCCATAGTCCTGGAGCCAGGCCTGAGCTCTATCAATGCACCCCAGGTTCAGAGTCCTGGAGCCAGGCCTGAACTCTAGCAATGCACCCCAAGTCCAGAGTCCTGGAGCCAGGCCTGAGCTCTAGCAATACACCCCAGGTCCAGAGTCCTGGAGCCAGACCTGAGCTCTATCAATGCACCCCAGGTCCAGAGTCCTAGAGCCAGGCCTGAGCTCTCTCAATGCACCCCAGGTCCAGAGTCCTAGAGCCAGGCCTGAGCTCTCTCAATGCACCCCAGGTCCAGAGTCCTGGAGCCAGGCCTGAGCTCTATCAATGCACCCCAGGTCCAGAGTCCTGGAGCCAGGCCTGAGCTCTAGCAATACACCCCAGGTCCAGAGTCCTGGAGCCAGGCCTGAGCTCTAGCAATAGACCCCAGGTCCAGAGTCCTGGAGCAAGGCCTGAGCTCTATCAATGCACCCCAGGTCCAGAGTCCTAGAGCCAGGCCTGAGCTCTCTCAATGCACCCCAGGTCCAGAGTCCTGGAGCCAGGCCTGAGCTCTCTCAATGCCCCCTGGGTCCAGAGTCCTGAGCCCGGCCTGAGCTCTATCAATGCACCCCAGGTCCATAGTCCTGGAGCCAGGCCTGAGCTCTCTCAATGCCCCCTGGGTCCAGAGTCCTGAGCCCGGCCTGAGCTCTATCAATGCACCCCAGGTCCATAGTCCTGGAGCCAGGCCTGAGCTCTATCAACGCACCCCAGGTCCAGAGTCCTGCAGCCAGGCCTGAGCTCTATCAATGCACCCCAGGTCCTGAGCCCTGCAGCCAGGCTTGGGCTCTATCAATGCACCCCAGGTCCAGAGTCCTGGAGCCAGGCCTGAGCTCTATCAATGCACCTCAGGTCCAGAGTCCTGGAGCCAGGCCTGAGCTCTATCAATGCACCCCAGGTCCAGAGTCCTGCAGCAAGGCCTGAGCTCTATCAATGCACCCCAGGTCCAGAGTCCTGGAGCCAGGCCTGAGCTCTAGCAATGCACCCCTGTTCCAGAGTCCTGGAGCCGGGCCTGAGATCTACCAATGCACCCCAGGTCCAGAGTCCTGGAGCCAGGCCTGAGCTCTAGCAATGCACCCCAGGTCCAGAGTCCTGGAGCCAGGCCTGAGCTCTATCAATGCACCCCAGGTCCAGAGTCCTGCAGCCAGGCCTGAGCTCTATAAATGCACCCCAGGTCCAGAGTCCTGGAGCCAGGCCTGAGCTCTCTCAATGCACCCCAGGTCCAGAGTCCTGGAGCCAGGCCTGAGCTCTATCAATGCACTCCAGGTCCAGAGTCCTGGAGCCCGACCTGAGCTCTAGCAATGCACCCCAGGTCCAGAGTCCTGGAGCCTGGCCTGAGCTCTATCAATGCACCCCAGGCCCGGAGTCCCTCAGCCAGGCCTGAGCTCCATCAATGCACCCCAGGTCCAGAGTCCTGGAGCTGGGCCTGAGCTCTAGCAATACACCCCAGGTCCAGAGTCCTGGATCCAGGCCTGAGCTCTATCAATGCACCCCAGGTCCAGAGTCCAGGAGCGAGGCCTGAGCTCTATTAATGCACCCCAGGCCCAGAGTCCTGGAGCCAGGCCTGAGCTCTCTCAATGCACCCCAGGTCCAGAGTCCTGCAGACGGGCCTGAGCTCTATCAATGCACCCCAGGTCCAGAGTCCTGCAGACTGGCCTGAGCTCTATCAATGCACCCCAGGTCCAGAGTCCTGCAGACGGGCCTGAGCTCTATCAATGCACCCCAGGTCCAGAGTCCTGGAGCCAGGCCTGAGCTCTATCAATGCACCCCAGGTCCAGAGTCAGGCCTGAGCTCTATCAATGCTCCCCAGGTCCAGAGTCCTGCAGACGGGCCTGAGCTCTATCAATGCACCCCAGGTCCAGAGTCCTGGAGCCAGGCCTGAGCTCTATCAATGCACCCCAGGTCCAGAGTCAGGCCTGAGCTCTATCAATGCACCCCAGGTCCAGAGTCCTGGAGTCAGGCCTAAGCTCTATCAATGCACCCCAGGTCCAGAGTCCTGGGGCCAGGCCTGAGCTCTATCAATGTACCCCAGGTCCAAAGTCCTGGAGCGAGGCCTGAGCTCTCTCAATGCACCTCAGGTCCAGAGTCCCACAGCCAGGCCTGGGCTCTATCAATGCACCCCAGGCCCAGAGTCCTGGAGCCAGGCCTGAGCTCTATCAATGCACCCCAGGTCCAGAGTCCTGGAGCCAGGCCCGAGCTCTATCAATGCACCCCAGGTCCAGAGTCCTGGAGCCAGGCCTGAGCTCTAGCAATGCACCCCAGGTCCAGAGTCCTAGAGCCAGACCTGAGCTCTATCAATGCACCCCAGGTCCAGAGTCCCACAGCCAGGCCTGGGCTCTATCAATGCACCCCAGGTCCAGAGTCCTGGAGCCAGGCCTGAGCTCTATCAATGCACCCCAGGTCCAGAGTCCCTCAGCCAGGCCTGAGCTCTATCAATGCACCCCAGGTCCAGAGTCCTGCAGCCGGGCCTGAGCTCTATCAATGCACCCCAGGTCCAGAGTCCTGGAGCCGGGCCTGAGCTCTATCAATGCACCCCAGGTCCAGAGTCCTGGAGCCGAGCCTGAGCTCTATCAATGCATCCCGGGTCCAGAGTCCTGGAGCCAGGCCTGGGCTCTATCAATGCACCCCAGGTCCAGAGTCCTGGAACCAGGCCTGGGCTCTATCAATGCATCCCAGGTCCAGAGTCCTGGAGCCAGGCCTGGGCTCTATCAATGCACCCCAGGTCCAGAGTCCTGGAGCCAGGCCTGGGCTCTATCAATGCACCCCAGGTCCAGAGGCCTGAGCGAGGCCTGAGCTCTATCAATGCACCCCAGGTCCAGAGTCCTGAGCCATGCCTGAGCTCTATCAATGCACCCCAGGTCCAGAGTCCTGAGCCAGGCCTGAGCTCTATCAATGCACCCCAGGTCCAGAGTCCTAGAGCCAGGCCTGAGCTCGATCAATGCACCCAGGTCCAGAGTCCTGGAGCCAGGCCTGAGCTCTAGCAATGCACCCCAGGTCCAGAGTCCTGGAGCCGGGCCTGAGCTCTAGCAATGCACCCCAGGTTCAGAGTCCCACAGTCAGGCCTGAGCTCTATCAATGCACCCCAGGTCCAGAGTCCTGCAGCCAGGTCTGAGCTCTATCAATGCACCCCAGGTCCAGAGTCCTGGAGCCGGGCCTGAGCTCTAGCAATGCACCCCAGGTCCAGAGTACTGGAGCCTGGCCTGAGCTCTAGCAATGCACCCCAGGTCCAGAGTCCTGGAGCCAGGCCTGGGCTCTATCAATGCACCCCAGGTCCAGAGTCCCGGAGCCGGCCTGAGCTCTATCAATGCACCCCAGGTCCAGAGTCCTAGAGCCAGACCTGAGCTCTAGCAATGCACCCCAGGCCCAGAGTCCTGGAGCCAGGCCTGAGCTCGATCAATGCACCCCAGGTCCAGAGTCCTGAGCCATGCCTGAGCTCTATCAATGCACCCCAGGTCCAGAGTCCTGGAGCCAGGCCTGAGCTCTATCAATGCACCCCAGGTCCAGAGTCCTGGAGCCAGGCCTGAGCTTTATCAATGCACCCCAGGTCCAGAGTCCTGGAGCCAGGCCTGAACTCTATCAATGCACCCCAGGTTCAGAGCCCCACAGCCAGGCCTGAGCTCTATCAATGCACCCCAGGCCCAGAGTCCTGGAGCCAGGCCGGAGCTCTAGCAATGCACCCCAGGTCCAGAGTCCCGCAGCCAGGCCTGAGCTGTATCAATGCACCCCAGGTCCAGAGTCCTGCAGCCGGGCCTGAGCTCTATCAATGCACCCCAGGTCCAGAGTCCTGGAGCCA
Organism: Lissotriton helveticus; assembly: GCF_964261635.1. Classification (NCBI taxonomy): domain Eukaryota; kingdom Metazoa; phylum Chordata; class Amphibia; order Caudata; family Salamandridae; genus Lissotriton; species Lissotriton helveticus. The sequence goes on from NC_136065.1 coordinate 54,366,531, forward strand.
GGCCTGAGCTCTATCAATGCACCCCTGGTCCAGAGTCCTAGAGCCAGGCCTGAGCTCTATCAATGCACCCCAGGTCCAGAGTCCTGGAGCAAGGCCTGAGCTCTATCAATGCACCCCAGGTCCAGAGTCCTGGAGCCAGGCCTGAGCTCTATCAATGCACCCGAGGTCCAGAGTCCTGCAGCCGGGCCTGAGCTCTATCAATGCACCCCAGGTCCAGAGTCCTGGAGCCAGGCCCGAGCTCTATCAATGCACCCCAGGTCCAGAGTCCTAGAGCCAGACCTGAGCTCTAGCAATGCACCCCAGGTCCAGAGTCCTGGAGCCAGGCCTGAGCTCTAGCAATGCACCCCAGGTCCAGAGTCCCACAGTCAGGCCTGAGCTCTATCAATGCACCCCAGGTCCAGAGTCCCGGAGCCAGGTCTGAGCTCTATCAATGCACCCCAGGTCCAGAGTCCTGGAGCCGGGCCTGAGCTCTATCAATGTACCCCAGGTCCAGAGTCCTGGAGCCAGGCTTGAGCTCTATCAATGTACCCCAGGTCCAGAGTCCCGGAGCCGGCCTGAGCTCTATCAATGCGCCCCAGGTCCAGAGTCCTGGAGCCAGGCCTGAGCTCTATCAATGCACTCCAGGTCCAGAGTCCTGGAGCCAGGCTTGAGCTCTATCAATGTACCCCAGGTCCTGAGTCCCGGAGCCGGCCTGAGCTCTATCAATGCACCCCAGGTCCAGAGTCCTAGAGCCAGACCTGAGCTCTATCAATGCACCCCAGGTCCAGAGTCCTGAGCCAGCCCTGAGCTCTATCAATGCACCCCAGGTCCAGAGTCCTAGAGCCAGACCTGAGCTCTAGCAATGCACCCCAGGCCCAGAGTCCTGGAGCCAGGCCTGAGCTCTATCAATGCACCCCAGGTCCAGAGTCCCACAGTCAGGCCTGAGCTCTATCAATGCACCCCAGGTCCAGAGTCCTGCAGCCAGGTCTGAGCTCTATCAATGCACCCCAGGTCCAGAGTCCTGGAGCCAGGCCTGAGCTCTAGCAATGCACCCCAAGTCCAGAGTCCTGGAGCCAGGCCTGAGCTCTATCAATGCACTCCAGGTCCAGAGTCCTGGAGCCAGGCCTGAGCTCTATCAATGCACCCCAGGTCCAGAGTCAGGCCTGAGCTCTATCAATGCTCCCCAGGTCCAGAGTCAGGCCTGAGCTCTATCAATGCTCCCCAGGTCCAGAGTCCTGCAGACGGGCCTGAGCTCTATCAATGCACCCCAGGTCCAGAGTCCTGGAGCCAGGCCTGAGCTCTATCAATGCACCCCAGGTCCAGAGTCAGGCCTGAGCTCTATCAATGCACCCCAGGTCCAGAGTCCTGGAGTCAGGCCTAAGCTCTATCAATGCACCCCAGGTCCAGAGTCCTGGGGCCAGGCCTGAGCTCTATCAATGTACCCCAGGTCCAAAGTCCTGGAGCGAGGCCTGAGCTCTCTCAATGCACCTCAGGTCCAGAGTCCCACAGCCAGGCCTGGGCTCTATCAATGCACCCCAGGTCCAGAGTCCTGGAGCCAGGCCTGAGCTCTATCAATGCACCCCAGGTCCAGAGTCCTGGAGCCAGGCCCGAGCTCTATCAATGCACCCCAGGTCCAGAGTCCTGGAGCCAGGCCTGAGCTCTAGCAATGCACCCCAGGTCCAGAGTCCTAGAGCCAGACCTGAGCTCTATCAATGCACCCCAGGTCCAGAGTCCCACAGCCAGGCCTGGGCTCTATCAATGCACCCCAGGTCCAGATTCCTGGAGCCAGGCCTGAGCTCTATCAATGCACCCCAGGTCCAGAGTCCCTCAGCCAGGCCTGAGCTCTATCAATGCACCCCAGGTCCAGAGTCCTGCAGCCGGGCCTGAGCTCTATCAATGCACCCCAGGTCCAGAGTCCTGGAGCCGGGCCTGAGCTCTATCAATGCACCCCAGGTCCAGAGTCCTGGAGCCGAGCCTGAGCTCTATCAATGCATCCCAGGTCCAGAGTCCTGGAGCCAGGCCTGGGCTCTATCAATGCACCCCAGGTCCAGAGTCCTGGAGCCAGGCCTGGGCTCTATCAATGCATCCCAGGTCCAGAGTCCTGGAGCCAGGCCTGGGCTTTATCAATGCACCCCAGGTCCAGAGTCCTGGAGCCAGGCCTGGGCTCTATCAATGCACCCCAGGTCCAGAGGCCTGAGCGAGGCCTGAGCTCTATCAATGCACCCCAGGTCCAGAGTCCTGAGCCATGCCTGAGCTCTATCAATGCACCCCAGGTCCAGAGTCCTGAGCCAGGCCTGAGCTCTATCAATGCACCCCAGGTCCAGAGTCCTAGAGCCAGGCCTGAGCTCGATCAATGCACCCAGGTCCAGAGTCCTGGAGCCAGGCCTGAGCTCTAGCAATGCACCCCAGGTCCAGAGTCCTGGAGCCGGGCCTGAGCTCTAGCAATGCACCCCAGGTCCAGAGTCCCACAGTCAGGCCTGAGCTCTATCAATGCACCCCAGGTCCAGAGTCCTGCAGCCAGGCCTGAGCTCTATAAATGCACCCCAGGTCCAGAGTCCTGGAGCCAGGCCTGAGCTCTCTCAATGCACCCCAGGTCCAGAGTCCTGGAGCCAGGCCTGAGCTCTATCAATGCACTCCAGGTCCAGAGTCCTGGAGCCCGGGCCTGAGCTCTAGCAATGCACCCCAGGTCCAGAGTCCTGGAGCCTGGCCTGAGCTCTATCAATGCACCCCAGGCCCGGAGTCCCTCAGCCAGGCCTGAGCTCCATCAATGCACCCCAGGTCCAGAGTCCTGGAGCTGGGCCTGAGCTCTAGCAATACACCCCAGGTCCAGAGTCCTGGATCCAGGCCTGAGCTCTATCAATGCACCCCAGGTCCAGAGTCCAGGAGCGAGGCCTGAGCTCTATTAATGCACCCCAGGCCCAGAGTCCTGGAGCCAGGCCTGAGCTCTCTCAATGCACCCCAGGTCCAGAGTCCTGCAGACGGGCCTGAGCTCTATCAATGCACCCCAGGTCCAGAGTCCTGCAGACTGGCCTGAGCTCTATCAATGCACCCCAGGTCCAGAGTCCTGCAGACGGGCCTGAGCTCTATCAATGCACCCCAGGTCCAGAGTCTTGGAGCCAGGCCTGAGCTCTATCAATGCACCCCAGGTCCAGAGTCAGGCCTGAGCTCTATCAATGCTCCCCAGGTCCAGAGTCCTGCAGACGGGCCTGAGCTCTATCAATGCACCCCAGGTCCAGAGTCCTGGAGCCAGGCCTGAGCTCTATCAATGCACCCCAGGTCCAGAGTCAGGCCTGAGCTCTATCAATGCACCCCAGGTCCAGAGTCCTGGAGTCAGGCCTAAGCTCTATCAATGCACCCCAGGTCCAGAGTCCTGGGGCCAGGCCTGAGCTCTATCAATGTACCCCAGGTCTAAAGTCCTGGAGCGAGGCCTGAGCTCTCTCAATGCACCTCAGGTCCAGAGTCCCACAGCCAGGCCTGGGCTCTATCAATGCACCCCAGGTCCAGAGTCCAGGAGCGAGGCCTGAGCTCTATTAATGCACCCCAGGCCCAGAGTCCTGGAGCCAGGCCTGAGCTCTCTCAATGCACCCCAGGTCCAGAGTCCTGCAGACGGGCCTGAGCTCTATCAATGCACCCCAGGTCCAGAGTCCTGGAGCCAGGCCTGAGCTCTATCAATGCACCCCAGGTCCAGAGTCCTGCAGACGGGCCTGAGCTCTATCAATGCACCCCAGGTCCAGAGTCCTGGAGCCAGGCCTGAGCTCTATCAATGCACCCCAGGTCCAGAGTCAGGCCTGAGCTCTATCAATGCTCCCCAGGTCCAGAGTCCTGCAGACGGGCCTGAGCTCTATCAATGCACCCCAGGTCCAGAGTCCTGGAGCCAGGCCTGAGCTCTATCAATGCACCCCAGGTCCAGAGTCAGGCCTGAGCTCTATCAATGCACCCCAGGTCCAGAGTCCTGGAGTCAGGCCTAAGCTCTATCAATGCACCCCAGGTCCAGAGTCCTGGGGCCAGGCCTGAGCTCTATCAATGTACCCCAGGTCCAAAGTCCTGGAGCGAGGCCTGAGCTCTCTCAATGCACCTCAGGTCCAGAGTCCCACAGCCAGGCCTGGGCTCTATCAATGCACCCCAGGTCCAGAGTCCTGGAGCCAGGCCTGAGCTCTATCAATGCACCCCAGGTCCAGAGTCCTGGAGCCAGGCCCGAGCTCTATCAATGCACCCCAGGTCCAGAGTCCTGGAGCCAGGCCTGAGCTCTAGCAATGCACCCCAGGTCCAGAGTCCTAGAGCCAGACCTGAGCTCTAGCAATACACCCCAGGTCCAGAGTCCTGGAGCCAGGCCTGAGCTCTAGCAATGCACCCCAGGTCCAGAGTCCTAGAGCCAGGCCTGAGCTCTCTCAATGCACCCCAGGTCCAGAGTCCTAGAGCCAGGCCTGAGCTCTCTCAATGCACCCCAGGTCCAGAGTCCTGGAGCCAGGCCTGAGCTCTATCAATGCACCCCAGGTCCAGAGTCCTGGAGCCAGGCCTGAGCTCTAGCAATACACCCCAGGTCCAGAGTCCTGGAGCCAGGCCTGAGCTCTAGCAATACACCCCAGGTCCAGAGTCCTGGAGCCAGGCCTGAGCTCTATCAATGCACCCCAGGTCCAGAGTCCTAGAGCCAGGCCTGAGCTCTCTCAATGCACCCCAGGTCCAGAGTCCTGGAGCCAGGCCTGAGCTCTCTCAATGCCCCCTGGGTCCAGAGTCCTGAGCCCGGCCTGAGCTCTATCAATGCACCCCAGGTCCATAGTCCTGGAGCCAGGCCTGAGCTCTCTCAATGCCCCCTGGGTCCAGAGTCCTGAGCCCGGCCTGAGCTCTATCAATGCACCCCAGGTCCATAGTCCTGGAGCCAGGCCTGAGCTCTATCAACGCACCCCAGGTCCAGAGTCCTGCAGCCAGGCCTGAGCTCTATCAATGCACCCCAGGTCCTGAGCCCTGCAGCCAGGCTTGGGCTCTATCAATGCACCCCAGGTCCAGAGTCCTGGAGCCAGGCCTGAGCTCTATCAATGCACCTCAGGTCCAGAGTCCTGGAGCCAGGCCTGAGCTCTATCAATGCACCCCAGGTCCAGAGTCCTGCAGCAAGGCCTGAGCTCTATCAATGCACCCCAGGTCCAGAGTCCTGGAGCCAGGCCTGAGCTCTAGCAATGCACCCCTGTTCCAGAGTCCTGGAGCCGGGCCTGAGATCTACCAATGCACCCCAGGTCCAGAGTCCTGGAGCCGGGCCTGAGCTCTAGCAATGCACCCCAGGTCCAGAGTCCTGGAGCCAGGCCTGAGCTCTATCAATGCACCCCAGGTCCAGAGTCCTGCAGCCAGGCCTGAGCTCTATAAATGCACCCCAGGTCCAGAGTCCTGGAGCCAGGCCTGAGCTCTCTCAATGCACCCCAGGTCCAGAGTCCTGGAGCCAGGCCTGAGCTCTATCAATGCACTCCAGGTCCAGAGTCCTGGAGCCCGGGCCTGAGCTCTAGCAATGCACCCCAGGTCCAGAGTCCTGGAGCCTGGCCTGAGCTCTATCAATGCACCCCAGGCCCGGAGTCCCTCAGCCAGGCCTGAGCTCCATCAATGCACCCCAGGTCCAGAGTCCTGGAGCTGGGCCTGAGCTCTAGCAATACACCCCAGGTCCAGAGTCCTGGATCCAGGCCTGAGCTCTATCAATGCACCCCAGGTCCAGAGTCCAGGAGCGAGGCCTGAGCTCTATTAATGCACCCCAGGCCCAGAGTCCTGGAGCCAGGCCTGAGCTCTCTCAATGCACCCCAGGTCCAGAGTCCTGCAGACGGGCCTGAGCTCTATCAATGCACCCCAGGTCCAGAGTCCTGCAGACTGGCCTGAGCTCTATCAATGCACCCCAGGTCCAGAGTCCTGCAGACGGGCCTGAGCTCTATCAATGCACCCCAGGTCCAGAGTCCTGGAGCCAGGCCTGAGCTCTATCAATGCACCCCAGGTCCAGAGTCAGGCCTGAGCTCTATCAATGCTCCCCAGGTCCAGAGTCCTGCAGACGGGCCTGAGCTCTATCAATGCACCCCAGGTCCAGAGTCCTGGAGCCAGGCCTGAGCTCTATCAATGCACCCCAGGTCCAGAGTCAGGCCTGAGCTCTATCAATGCACCCCAGGTCCAGAGTCCTGGAGTCAGGCCTAAGCTCTATCAATGCACCCCAGGTCCAGAGTCCTGGGGCCAGGCCTGAGCTCTATCAATGTACCCCAGGTCCAAAGTCCTGGAGCGAGGCCTGAGCTCTCTCAATGCACCTCAGGTCCAGAGTCCCACAGCCAGGCCTGGGCTCTATCAATGCACCCCAGGTCCAGAGTCCTGGAGCCAGGCCTGAGCTCTATCAATGCACCCCAGGTCCAGAGTCCTGGAGCCAGGCCCGAGCTCTATCAATGCACCCCAGGTCCAGAGTCCTGGAGCCAGGCCTGAGCTCTAGCAATGCACCCCAGGTCCAGAGTCCTAGAGCCAGACCTGAGCTCTATCAATGCACCCCAGGTCCAGAGTCCCACAGCCAGGCCTGGGCTCTATCAATGCACCCCAGGTCCAGAGTCCTGGAGCCAGGCCTGAGCTCTATCAATGCACCCCAGGTCCAGAGTCCCTCAGCCAGGCCTGAGCTCTATCAATGCACCCCAGGTCCAGAGTCCTGCAGCCGGGCCTGAGCTCTATCAATGCACCCCAGGTCCAGAGTCCTGGAGCCGGGCCTGAGCTCTATCAATGCACCCCAGGTCCAGAGTCCTGGAGCCGAGCCTGAGCTCTATCAATGCATCCCAGGTCCAGAGTCCTGGAGCCAGGCCTGGGCTCTATCAATGCACCCCAGGTCCAGAATCCTGGAGCCAGGCCTGGGCTCTATCAATGCATCCCAGGTCCAGAGTCCTGGAGCCAGGCCTGGGCTCTATCAATGCACCCCAGGTCCAGAGTCCTGGAGCCAGGCCTGGGCTCTATCAATGCACCCCAGGTCCAGAGGCCTGAGCGAGGCCTGAGCTCTATCAATGCACCCCAGGTCCAGAGTCCTGAGCCATGCCTGAGCTCTATCAATGCACCCCAGGTCCAGAGTCCTGAGCCAGGCCTGAGCTCTATCAATGCACCCCAGGTCCAGAGTCCTAGAGCCAGGCCTGAGCTCGATCAATGCACCCAGGTCCAGAGTCCTGGAGCCAGGCCTGAGCTCTAGCAATGCACCCCAGGTCCAGAGTCCTGGAGCCGGGCCTGAGCTCTAGCAATGCACCCCAGGTCCAGAGTCCCACAGTCAGGCCTGAGCTCTATCAATGCACCCCAGGTCCAGAGTCCTGCAGCCAGGTCTGAGCTCTATCAATGCACCCCAGGTCCAGAGTCCTGGAGCCGGGCCTGAGCTCTAGCAATGCACCCCAGGTCCAGAGTACTGGAGCCTGGCCTGAGCTCTAGCAATGCACCCCAGGTCCAGAGTCCTGGAGCCAGGCCTGGGCTCTATCAATGCACCCCAGGTCCAGAGTCCCGGAGCCGGCCTGAGCTCTATCAATGCACCCCAGGTCCAGAGTCCTAGAGCCAGACCTGAGCTCTAGCAATGCACCCCAGGCCCAGAGTCCTGGAGCCAGGCCTGAGCTCGATCAATGCACCCCAGGTCCAGAGTCCTGAGCCATGCCTGAGCTCTATCAATGCACCCCAGGTCCAGAGTCCTGGAGCCAGGCCTGAGCTCTATCAATGCACCCCAGGTCCAGAGTCCTGGATCCAGGCCTGAGCTTTATCAATGCACCCCAGGTCCAGAGTCCTGGAGCCAGGCCTGAGCTCTATCAATGCACCCCAGGTTCAGAGCCCCACAGCCAGGCCTGAGCTCTATCAATGCACCCCAGGCCCAGAGTCCTGGAGCCAGGCCGGAGCTCTAGCAATGCACCCCAGGTCCAGAGTCCCGCAGCCAGGCCTGAGCTGTATCAATGCACCCCAGGTCCAGAGTCCTGCAGCCGGGCCTGAGCTCTATCAATGCACCCCAGGTCCAGAGTCCTGGAGCCAGGCCTGAGCTCTATCAATGCACCCCAGGTCCAGAGTCCTGGAGCAAGGCCTGAGCTCTATCAATGCACCCCAGGTCCAGAGTCCTGGAGCCAGGCCTGAGCTCTATCAATGCACCCGAGGTCCAGAGTCCTGCAGCCGGGCCTGAGCTCTATCAATGCACCCCAGGTCCAGAGTCCTGGAGCCAGGCCCGAGCTCTATCAATGCACCCCAGGTCCAGAGTCCTAGAGCCAGACCTGAGCTCTAGCAATGCACCCCAGGTCCAGAGTCCTGGAGCCAGGCCTGAGCTCTAGCAATGCACCCCAGGTCCAGAGTCCCACAGTCAGGCCTGAGCTCTATCAATGCACCCCAGGTCCAGAGTCCCGGAGCCAGGTCTGAGCTCTATCAATGCACCCCAGGTCCAGAGTCCTGGAGCCGGGCCTGAGCTCTATCAATGTACCCCAGGTCCAGAGTCCTGGAGCCAGGCTTGAGCTCTATCAATGTACCCCAGGTCCAGAGTCCCGGAGCCGGCCTGAGCTCTATCAATGCGCCCCAGGTCCAGAGTCCTGGAGCCAGGCCTGAGCTCTATCAATGCACTCCAGGTCCAGAGTCCTGGAGCCAGGCTTGAGCTCTATCAATGTACCCCAGGTCCAGAGTCCCGGAGCCGGCCTGAGCTCTATCAATGCACCCCAGGTCCAGAGTCCTAGAGCCAGACCTGAGCTCTATCAATGCACCCCAGGTCCAGAGTCCTAGAGCCAGACCTGAGCTCTAGCAATGCACCCCAGGCCCAGAGTCCTGGAGCCAGGCCTGAGCTCTATCAATGCACCCCAGGTCCAGAGTCCCACAGTCAGGCCTGAGCTCTATCAATGCACCCCAGGTCCAGAGTCCTGCAGCCAGGTCTGAGCTCTATCAATGCACCCCAGGTCCAGAGTCCTGGAGCCAGGCCTGAGCTCTAGCAATGCACCCCAAGTCCAGAGTCCTGGAGCCAGGCCTGAGCTCTATCAATGCACTCCAGGTCCAGAGTCCTGGAGCCAGGCCTGAGCTCTATCAATGCACCCCAGGACCAGAGTCCAGGAGCCAGGCCTGAGCTCTATCAATGCACCCCAGGTCCAGAGTCCTGGAGCCAGGCCTGGGTTCTATCAATGCACCCCAGGTCCAGAGTCCTGGAGCCAGGCCTGAGCTCTAGCAATGCACCCCAGGTCCAGAGTCAGGCCTGAGCTCTATCAATGCTCCCCAGGTCCAGAGTCCTGCAGACGGGCCTGAGCTCTATCAATGCACCCCAGGTCCAGAGTTCTGGAGCCAGGCCTGAGCTCTATCAATGCACCCCAGGTCCAGAGTCAGGCCTGAGCTCTATCAATGCACCCCAGGTCCAGAGTCCTGGAGTCAGGCCTAAGCTCTATCAATGCACCCCAGGTCCAGAGTCCTGGGGCCAGGCCTGAGCTCTATCAATGTACCCCAGGTCCAAAGTCCTGGAGCGAGGCCTGAGCTCTCTCAATGCACCTCAGGTCCAGAGTCCCACAGCCAGGCCTGGGCTCTATCAATACACCCCAGGTCCAGAGTCCTGGAGCCAGGCCTGAGCTCTATCAATGCACCCCAGGTCCAGAGTCCTGGAGCCAGGCCCGAGCTCTATCAATGCACCCCAGGTCCAGAGTCCTGGAGCCAGGCCTGAGCTCTAGCAATGCACCCCAGGTCCAGAGTCCTATAGCCAGACCTGAGCTCTATCAATGCACCCCAGGTCCAGAGTCCCACAGCCAGGCCTGGGCTCTATCAATGCACCCCAGGTCCAGATTCCTGGAGCCAGGCCTGAGCTCTATCAATGCACCCCAGGTCCAGAGTCCCTCAGCCAGGCCTGAGCTCTATCAATGCACCCCAGGTCCAGAGTCCTGCAGCCGGGCCTGAGCTCTATCAATGCACCCCAGGTCCAGAGTCCTGGAGCCGGGCCTGAGCTCTATCAATGCACCCCAGGTCCAGAGTCCTGGAGCCGAGCCTGAGCTCTATCAATGCATCCCAGGTCCAGAGTCCTGGAGCCAGGCCTGGGCTCTATCAATGCACCCCAGGTCCAGAGTCCTGGAGCCAGGCCTGGGCTCTATCAATGCATCCCAGGTCCAGAGTCCTGGAGCCAGGCCTGGGCTCTATCAACGCACCCCAGGTCCAGAGTCCTGGAGCCAGGCCTGGGCTCTATCAATGCACCCCAGGTCCAGAGTCCTGGAGCCTGGCCTGAGCTCTATCAATGCACCCCAGGCCCGGAGTCCCTCAGCCAGGCCTGAGCTCCATCAATGCACCCCAGGTCCAGAGTCCTGGAGCTGGGCCTGAGCTCTAGCAATACACCCCAGGTCCAGAGTCCTGGATCCAGGCCTGAGCTCTATCAATGCACCCCAGGTCCAGAGTCCAGGAGCGAGGCCTGAGCTCTATTAATGCACCACAGGCCCAGAGTCCTGGAGCCAGGCCTGAGCTCTCTCAATGCACCCCAGGTCCAGAGTCCTGCAGACGGGCCTGAGCTCTATCACTGCACCCCAGGTCCAGAGTCCTGCAGACTGGCCTGAGCTCTATCAATGCACCCCAGGTCCAGAGTCCTGCAGACGGGCCTGAGCTCTATCAATGCACCCCAGGTCCAGAGTCCTGGAGCCAGGCCTGAGCTCTATCAATGCACCCCAGGTCCAGAGTCAGGCCTGAGCTCTATCAATGCTCCCCAGGTCCAGAGTCCTGCAGACGGGCCTGAGCTCTATCAATGCACCCCAGGTCCAGAGTCCTGGAGCCAGGCCTGAGCTCTATCAATGCACCCCAGGTCCAGAGTCAGGCCTGAGCTCTATCAATGCACCCCTGGTCCAGAGTCCTGGAGTCAGGCCTAAGCTCTATCAATGCACCCCAGGTCCAGAGTCCTGGGGCCAGGCCTGAGCTCTATCAATGTACCCCAGGTCCAAAGTCCTGGAGCGAGGCCTGAGCTCTCTCAATGCACCTCAGGTCCAGAGTCCCACAGCCAGGCCTGGGCTCTATCAATGCACCCCAGGTCCAGAGTCCAGGAGCGAGGCCTGAGCTCTATTAATGCACCCCAGGCCCAGAGTCCTGGAGCCAGGCCTGAGCTCTCTCAATGCACCCTAGGTCCAGAGTCCTGCAGACGGGCCTGAGCTCTATCAATGCACCCCAGGTCCAGAGTCCTGCAGACTGGCCTGAGCTCTATCAATGCACCCCAGGTCCAGAGTCCTGCAGACGGGCCTGAGCTCTATCAATGCACCCCAGGTCCAGAGTCCTGGAGCCAGGCCTGAGCTCTATCAATGCACCCCAGGTCCAGAGTCAGGCCTGAGCTCTATCAATGCTCCCCAGGTCCAGAGTCCTGCAGACGGGCCTGAGCTCTATCAATGCACCCCAGGTCCAGAGTCCTGGAGCCAGGCCTGAGCTCTATCAATGCACCCCAGGTCCAGAGTCAGGCCTGAGCTCTATCAATGCACCCCAGGTCCAGAGTCCTGGAGTCAGGCCTAAGCTCTATCAATGCACCCCAGGTCCAGAGTCCTGGGGCCAGGCCTGAGCTCTATCAATGTACCCCAGGTCCAAAGTCCTGGAGCGAGGCCTGAGCTCTCTCAATGCACCTCAGGTCCAGAGTCCCACAGCCAGGCCTGGGCTCTATCAATGCACCCCAGGTCCAGAGTCCTGGAGCCAGGCCTGAGCTCTATCAATGCACCCCAGGTCCAGAGTCCTGGAGCCAGGCCCGAGCTCTATCAATGCACCCCAGGTCCAGAGTCCTGGAGCCAGGCCTGAGCTCTAGCAATGCACCCCAGGTCCAGAGTCCTAGAGCCAGACCTGAGCTCTATCAATGCACCCCAGGTCCAGAGTCCCACAGCCAGGCCTGGGCTCTATCAATGCACCCCAGGTCCAGAGTCCTGGAGCCAGGCCTGAGCTCTATCAATGCACCCCAGGTCCAGAGTCCCTCAGCCAGGCCTGAGCTCTATCAATGCACCCCAGGTCCAGAGTCCTGCAGCCGGGCCTGAGCTCTATCAATGCACCCCAGGTCCAGAGTCCTGGAGCCGGGCCTGAGCTCTATCAATGCACCCCAGGTCCAGAGTCCTGGAGCCGAGCCTGAGCTCTATCAATGCATCCCAGGTCCAGAGTCCTGGAGCCAGGCCTGGGCTCTATCAATGCACCCCAGGTCCAGAGTCCTGGAGCCAGGCCTGGGCTCTATCAATGCATCCCAGGTCCAGAGTCCTGGAGCCAGGCCTGGGCTCTATCAATGCACCCCAGGTCCAGAGTCCTGGAGCCAGGCCTGGGCTCTATCAATGCACCCCAGGTCCAGAGGCCTGAGCGAGGCCTGAGCTCTATCAATGCACCCCAGGTCCAGAGTCCTAGAGCCAGACCTGAGCTCTATCAATGCACCCCAGGTCCAGAGTCCCACAGCCAGGCCTGGGCTCTATCAATGCACCCCAGGTCCAGAGTCCTGGAGCCAGGCCTGAGCTCTATCAATGCACCCCAGGTCCAGAGTCCCTCAGCCAGGCCTGAGCTCTATCAATGCACCCCAGGTCCAGAGTCCTGCAGCCGGGCCTGAGCTCTATCAATGCACCCCAGGTCCAGAGTCCTGAGCCATTCCTGAGCTCTATCAATGCACCCCAGGTCCAGAGTCCTGAGCCAGGCATGAGCTCTATCAATGCACCCCAGGTCCAGAGTCCTAGAGCCAGGCCTGAGCTCCATCAATGCACCCAGGTCCAGAGTCCTGGAGCCAGGCCTGAGCTCTAGCAATGCACCCCAGGTCCAGAGTCCTGGAGCCGGGCCTGAGCTCTAGCAATGCACCCCAGGTCCAGAGTCCCACAGTCAGGCCTGAGCTCTATCAATGCACCCCAGGTCCAGAGTCCTGCAGCCAGGTCTGAGCTCTATCAATGCACCCCAGGTCCAGAGTCCTGGAGCCGGGCCTGAGCTCTAGCAATGCACCCCAGGTCCAGAGTACTGGAGCCTGGCCTGAGCTCTAGCAATGCACCCCAGGTCCAGAGTCCTGGAGCCAGGCCTGGGCTCTATCAATGCACCCCAGGTCCAGAGTCCCGGAGCCGGCCTGAGCTCTATCAATGCACCCCAGGTCCAGAGTCCTAGAGCCAGACCTGAGCTCTAGCAATGCACCCCAGGCCCAGAGTCCTGGAGCCAGGCCTGAGCTCGATCAATGCACCCCAGGTCCAGAGTCCTGAGCCATGCCTGAGCTCTATCAATGCACCCCAGGTCCAGAGTCCTGGAGCCAGGCCTGAGCTTTATCAATGCACCCCAGGTCCAGAGTCCTGGAGCCAGGCCTGAGCTCTATCAATGCACCCCAGGTTCAGAGCCCCACAGCCAGGCCTGAGCTCTATTAATGCACCCCAGGCCCAGAGTCCTGGAGCCAGGCCGGAGCTCTAGCAATGCACCCCAGGTCCAGAGTCCCGCAGCCAGGCCTGAGCTGTATCAATGCACCCCAGGTCCAGAGTCCTGCAGCCGGGCCTGAGCTCTATCAATGCACCCCAGGTCCAGAGTCCTGGAGCCAGGCCTGAGCTCTATCAATGCACCCCAGGTCCAGAGTCCTAGAGCCAGGCCTGAGCTCTATCAATGCACCCCAGGTCCAGAGTCCTGGAGCAAGGCCTGAGCTCTATCAATGCACCCCAGGTCCAGAGTCCTGGAGCCAGGCCTGAGCTCTATCAATGCACCCGAGGTCCAGAGTCCTGCAGCCGGGCCTGAGCTCTATCAATGCACCCCAGGTCCAGAGTCCTGGAGCCAGGCCCGAGCTCTATCAATGCACCCCAGGTCCAGAGTCCTAGAGCCAGACCTGAGCTCTAGCAATGCACCCCAGGTCCAGAGTCCTGGAGCCAGGCCTGAGCTCGAGCAATGCACCCCAGGTCCAGAGTCCCACAGTCAGGCCTGAGCTCTATCAATGCACCCCTGGTCCAGAGTCCCGGAGCCAGGTCTGAGCTCTATCAATGCACCCCAGGTCCAGAGTCCTGGAGCCGGGCCTGAGCTCTATCAATGTACCCCAGGTCCAGAGTCCTGGAGCCAGGCTTGAGCTCTATCAATGTACCCCAGGTCCAGAGTCCCGGAGCCGGCCTGAGCTCTATCAATGCGCCCCAGGTCCAGAGTCCTGGAGCCAGGCCTGAGCTCAATCAATGCACTCCAGGTCCAGAGTCCTGGAGCCAGGCTTGAGCTCTATCAATGTACCCCAGGTCCAGAGTCCCGGAGCCGGCCTGAGCTCTATCAATGCACCCCAGGTCCAGAGTCCTAGAGCCAGACCTGAGCTCTATCAATGCACCCCAGGTCCAGAGTCCTGAGCCAGGCCTGAGCTCTATCAATGCACCCCAGGTCCAGAGTCCTAGAGCCAGACCTGAGCTCTAGCAATGCACCCCAGGCCCAGAGTCCTGAAGCCAGGCCTGAGCTCTAGCAATGCACCCCAGGTCCAGAGTCCTGAAGCCAGGCCTGAGCTCTATCAATGCACCCCAGGTCCAGAGTCCTAGAGTCAGACCTGAGCTCTAGCAATGCACCCCAGGCCCAGAGTCCTGGAGCCAGGCCTGAGCTCTATCAATGCACCCCAGGTCCAGAGTCCCACAGTCAGGCCTGAGCTCTATCAATGCACCCCAGGTCCAGAGTCCTGCAGCCAGGTCTGAGCTCTATCAATGCACCCCAGGTCCAGAGTCCTGGAGCCAGCCCTGAGCTCTAGCAATGCACCCCAAGTCCAGAGTCCTGGAGCCAGGCCTGAGCTCTATCAATGCACTCCAGGTCCAGAGTCCTGGAGCCAGGCCTGAGCTCTATCAATGCACCCCAGGACCAGAGTCCAGGAGCCAGGCCTGAGCTCTATCAATGCACCCCAGGTCCAGAGTCCTGGAGCCAGGCCTGGGTTCTATCAATGCACCCCAGGTCCAGAGTCCTGGAGCCAGGCCTGAGCTCTAGCAATGCACCCCAGGTCCAGAGTCAGGCCTGAGCTCTATCAATGCTCCCCAGGTCCAGAGTCCTGCAGACGGGCCTGAGCTCTATCAATGCACCCCAGGTCCAGAGTCCTGGAGCCAGGCCTGAGCTCTATCAATGCACCCCAGGTCCAGAGTCAGGCCTGAGCTCTATCAATGCACCCCAGGTCCAGAGTCCTGGAGTCAGGCCTAAGCTCTATCAATGCACCCCAGGTCCAGAGTCCTGGGGCCAGGCCTGAGCTCTATCAATGTACCCCAGGTCCAAAGTCCTGGAGCGAGGCCTGAGCTCTCTCAATGCACCTCAGGTCCAGAGTCCCACAGCCAGGCCTGGGCTCTATCAATGCACCCCAGGTCCAGAGTCCTGGAGCCAGGCCTGAGCTCTATCAATGCACCCCAGGTCCAGAGTCCTGGAGCCAGGCCCGAGCTCTATCAATGCACCCCAGGTCCAGAGTCCTGGAGCCAGGCCTGAGCTCCAGCAATGCACCCCAGGTCAGGAGTCCCACAGCCAGGCCTGGGCTCTATCAATGCACCCCAGGTCCAGATTCCTGGAGCCAGGCCTGAGCTCTATCAATGCACCCCAGGTCCAGAGTCCCTCAGCCAGGCCTGAGCTCTATCAATGCACCCCAGGTCCAGATTCCTGGAGCCAGGCCTGAGCTCTATCAATGCACCCCAGGTCCAGAGTCCCTCAGCCAGGCCTGAGCTCTATCAATGCACCCCAGGTCCAGAGTCCTAGAGCCAGACCTGAGCTCTAGCAATGCACCCCAGGTCCAGAGTCCTAGAGCCAGACCTGAGCTCTATCAATGCACCCCAGGTCCAGAGTCCCACAGCCAGGCCTGGGCTCTATCAATGCACCCCAGGTCCAGAGTCCTGGAGCCAGGCCTGAGCTCTAGCAATGCACCCCAGGTCCAGAGTCCTAGAGCCAGACCTGAGCTCTATCAATGCACCCCAGGTCCAGAGTCCCACAGCCAGGCCTGGGCTCTATCAATGCACCCCAGGTCCAGATTCCTGGAGCCAGGCCTGAGCTCTATCAATGCACCCCAGGTCCAGAGTCCCTCAGCCAGGCCTGAGCTCTATCCATGCACCCCAGGTCCAGAGTCCTGCAGCCGGGCCTGAGCTCTATCAATGCACCCCAGGTCCAGAGTCCTGGAGCCGGGCCTGAGCTCTATCAATGCACCCCAGGTCCAGAGTCCTGGAGCCGAGCCTGAGCTCTATCAATGCATCCCAGGTCCAGAGTCCTGGAGCCAGGCCTGGGCTCTATCAATGCACCCCAGGTCCAGAGTCCTGGAGCCAGGCCTGGGCTCTATCAATGCATCCCAGGTCCAGAGTCCTGGAGCCAGGCCTGGGCTCTATCAATGCACCCCAGGTCCAGAGTCCTGGAGCCAGGCCTGGGCTCTATCAATGCACCCCAGGTCCAGAGGCCTGAGCGAGGCCTGAGCTCTATCAATGCACCCCAGGTCCAGAGTCCTGAGCCATGCCTGAGCTCTATCAATGCACCCCAGGTCCAGAGTCCTGAGCCAGGCCTGAGCTCTATCAATGCACCCCAGGTCCAGAGTCCTAGAGCCAGGCCTGAGCTCGATCAATGCACCCAGGTCCAGAGTCCTGGAGCCAGGCCTGAGCTCTAGCAATGCACCCCAGGTCCAGAGTCCTGGAGCCGGGCCTGAGCTCTAGCAATGCACCCCAGGTCCAGAGTCCCACAGTCAGGCCTGAGCTCTATCAATGCACCCCAGGTCCAGAGTCCTGCAGCCAGGTCTGAGCTCTATCAATGCACCCCAGGTCCAGAGTCCTGGAGCCGGGCCTGAGCTCTAGCAATGCACCCCAGGTCCAGAGTACTGGAGCCTGGCCTGAGCTCTAGCAATGCACCCCAGGTCCAGAGTCCTGGAGCCAGGCCTGGGCTCTATCAATGCACCCCAGGTCCAGAGTCCCGGAGCCGGCCTGAGCTCTATCAATGCACCCCAGGTCCGGAGTCCTAGAGCCAGACCTGAGCTCTAGCAATGCACCCCAGGCCCAGAGTCCTGGAGCCAGGCCTGAGCTCGATCAATGCACCCCAGGTCCAGAGTCCTGAGCCATGCCTGAGCTCTATCAATACACCCCAGGTCCAGAGTCCTGGAGCCAGGCCTGAGCTCTATCAATGCACCCCAGGTCCAGAGTCCTGGAGCCAGGCCTGAGCTTTATCAATGCACCCCAGGTCCAGAGTCCTGGAGCCAGGCCTGAGCTCTATCAATGCACCCCAGGTTCAGAGCCCCACAGCCAGGCCTGAGCTCTATCAATGCACCCCAGGCCCAGAGTCCTGGAGCCAGGCCGGAGCTCTAGCAATGCACCCCAGGTCCAGAGTCCCGCAGCCAGGCCTGAGCTGTATCAATGCACCCCAGGTCCAGAGTCCTGCAGCCGGGCCTGAGCTCTATCAATGCACCCCAGGTCCAGAGTCCTGGAGCCAGGCCTGAGCTCTATCAATGCACCCCAGGTCCAGAGTCCTAGAGCCAGGCCTGAGCTCTATCAATGCACCCCAGGTCCAGAGTCCTGGAGCAAGGCCTGAGCTCTATCAATGCACCCCAGGTCCAGAGTCCTGGAGCCAGGCCTGAGCTCTATCAATGCACCCGAGGTCCAGAGTCCTGCAGCCGGGCCTGAGCTCTATCAATCCACCCCAGGTCCAGAGTCCTGGAGCCAGGCCCGAGCTCTATCAATGCACCCCAGGTCCAGAGTCCTAGAGCCAGACCTGAGCTCTAGCAATGCACCCCAGGTCCAGAGTCCTCGAGCCAGGCCTGAGCTCTAGTAATGCACCCCAGGTCCAGAGTCCCACAGCCAGGCCTGAGCTCTATTAATGCACCCCAGGTCCAGAGTCCCGGAGCCAGGTCTGAGCTCTATCAATGCACCCCAGGTCCAGAGTCCTGGAGCCGGGCCTGAGCTCTATCAATGTACCCCAGGTCCAGAGTCCTGGAGCCAGGCTTGAGCTCTATCAATGTACCCCAGGTCCAGAGTCCCGGAGCCGGCCTGAGCTCTATCAATGCGCCCCAGGTCCAGAGTCCTGGAGCCAGGCCTGAGCTCTATCAATGCACTCCAGGTCCAGAATCCTGGAGCCAGGCTTGAGCTCTATCAATGTACCCCAGGTCCAGAGTCCCGGAGCCGGCCTGAGCTCTATCAATGCACCCCAGGTCCAGAGTCCTAGAGCCAGACCTGAGCTCTATCAATGCACCCCAGGTCCAGAGTCCTGAGCCAGGCCTGAGCTCTATCAATGCACCCCAGGTCCAGAGTCCTAGAGCCAGACCTGAGCTCTAGCAATGCACCCCAGGCCCAGAGTCCTGAAGCCAGGCCTGAGCTCTAGCAATGCACCCCAGGCCCAGAGTCCTGAAGCCAGGCCTGAGCTCTATCAATGCACCCCAGGTCCAGAGTCCTAGAGCCAGACCTGAGCTCTAGCAATGCACCCCAGGCCCAGAGTCCTGGAGCCAGGCCTGAGCTCTATCAATGCACCCCAGGTCCAGAGTCCCACAGTCAGGCCTGAGCTCTATCAATGCACCCCAGGTCCAGAGTCCTGCAGCCAGGTCTGAGCTCTATCAATGCACCCCAGGTCCAGAGTCCTGGAGCCAGGCCTGAGCTCTAGCAATGCACCCCAAGTCCAGAGTCCTGGAGCCAGGCCTGAGCTCTATCAATGCACTCCAGGTCCAGAGTCCTGGAGCCAGGCCTGAGCTCTATCAATGCACCCCAGGACCAGAGTCCAGGAGCCAGGCCTGAGCTCTATCAATGCACCCCAGGTCCAGAGTCCTGGAGCCAGGCCTGGGTTCTATCAATGCACCCCAGGTCCAGAGTCCTGGAGCCAGGCCTGAGCTCTAGAAATGCACCCCAGGTCCAGAGTCCCACAGTCAGGCCTGAGCTCTATCAATGCACCCCAGGTCCAGAGTCCTGCAGCCAGGTCTGAGCTCTATCAATGCACCCCTGGTCCAGAGTCCTGGAGCCGGGCCTGAGCTCTAGCAATGCACCCCAGGTCCAGAGTACTGGAGCCGGGCCTGTGCTCTATCATTGCACCCCAGGTCCAGAGTACTGGAGCCAGGCCTGAGCACTATCAATGCACCCCAGGTCCAGAGTCCTGGAGCCAGGCTTGAGCTCTATCAATGCACCCCAGGTCCAGAGTCCTGGAGCCAGGCCTGAGCTCTATCAATGCACCCCAAGTCCAGAGTCCTGGAGCCAGGCTTGAGCTCTATCAATGCACCCCAGGTCCAGAGTACTGGAGCCAGGCTTGAGCTCCTGCAATGCACCCCAGGTCCAGAGTCCTGGAGCCAGGCCTGAGCTCTAGCAATGCACCCTAGGTCCAGAGTCCTGAGCCCGGCCTGAGCTCTATCAATGCACGCCAGGTCCAGAGTCCTGGAGCCAGGCCTGAGCTCTATCAATGCACCCCAGGTCCAGAGTCCTAGAGCCAGGCCTGAGCTCTCTCAATGCACCCCAGGTCCAGAGTCCTGGAGCCAGGCCTGAGCTCTCTCAATGCACCCCGGGTCCAGAGTCCTGAGCCCAGCCTGAGCTCTATCAATGCACCCCAGGTCCAGAGCCAGGCCTGAGCTCTATCAATGCACCCCAGGTCCATAGTCCTGGAGCCAGGCCTGAGCTCTATCAATGCGCCCCAGGTTCAGAGTCCTGAGCCAGGCCTGAGCTCTATCAATGCACCCCAGGTCAAGAGTCCTGGAGCCAGGCCTGAACTCTAGCAATGCACCCCAGTGCCAAAGGCTTGCAGCTAGGCCTGAGCTCTATCAATGCACCCCAGGTCCATAGTCCTGGAGCCAGGCCTGAGCTCTATCAATGCACCCCAGGTCCATAGTCCTGGAGCCAGGCCTGAGCTCTATCAATGCACCCCAGGTCCAGAGTCCTGGAGCCAGGCCTGAACTCTAGCAATGCACCCCAAGTCCAGAGTCCTGGAGCCAGGCCTGAGCTCTAGCAATACACCCCAGGTCCAGAGTCCTGGAGCCAGGCCTGAGCTCTATCAATGCACCCCAGGTCCAGAGTCCTAGAGCCAGGCCTGAGCTCTCTCAATGCACCCCAGGTCCAGAGTCCTAGAGCCAGGCCTGAGCTCTCTCAATTCACCCCAGGTCCAGAGTCCTGGAGCCAGGCCTGAGCTCTATCAATGCACCCAGGTCCAGAGTCCTGGAGCCAGGCCTGATCTCTAGCAATACACCCCAGGTCCAGAGTCCTGGAGCCAGGCCTGAGCTCTAGCAATACACCCCAGGTCCAGAGTCCTGGAGCAAGGCCTGAGCTCTATCAATGCACCCCAGGTCCAGAGTCCTAGAGCCAGGCCTGAGCTCTCTCAATGCACCCCAGGTCCAGAGTCCTGGAGCCAGGCCTGAGCTCTCTCAATGCCCCCTGGGTCCAGAGTCCTGAGTCCGGCCTGAGCTCTATCAATGCACCCCAGGTCCATAGTCCTGGAGCCAGGCCTGAGATCTCTCAATGCCCCCTGTGTCCAGAGTCCTGAGCCCGGCCTGAGCTCTATCAATGCACCCCAGGTCCATAGTCCTGGAGCCAGGCCTGAGCTCTATCAATGCACCCCAGGTCCAGAGTCCTGCAGCCAGGCCTGAGCTCTATCAATGCACCCAAGGTCCTGAGCCCTGCAGCCAGGCTTGGGCTCTATCAATGCACCCCAGGTCCAGAGTCCTGGAGCCAGGCCTGAGCTCTATCAATGCACCTCAGGTCCAGAGTCCCGGAGCCAGGCCTGAGCTCTATCAATGCACCCCAGGTCCAGAGTCATGCAGCAAGGCCTGAGCTCTATCAATGCACCCCAGGTCCAGAGTCCTGGAGCCAGGCCTGAGCTCTAGCAATGCACCCCAGGTCCAGAGTCCTGGAGCCAGGCCTGAGCTCTCTCAATGCACCCCAGGTCCAGAGTCCTGGAGCCAGGCCTGAGCTCTAGCAATGCACCCCAGGTCCAGAGTCCTAGAGCCAGACCTGAGCTCTATCAATGCACCCCAGGTCCAGAGGCCTGGAGACAGGCCTGAGCTCTAGCAATGCACCCCAGGTCCAGAGTCCCACAGCCAGGCCTGGACTCTATCAATGCACCCCAGGTCCAGAGTCCTGGAGCCAGGCCTGAGCTCTATCAATGCACCCCAGGTCCAGAGTCCCTCAGCCAGGCCTGAGCTCTATCAATGCACCCCAAGTCCAGAGTCCTGCAGCCAGGCCTGAGCTCTATCAATGCACCCCAGGTCCAGAGTCCTGGAGCCGGGCCTGAGCTCTAGCAATGCACCCCAGTGCCAAAGGCTTGCAGCAAGGCTTGAGCTCTATCAATGCACCCCAGGTCCAGAGTCCTAGAGCCAGGCCTGAGCTCTATCAATGCACCCCAGGTCCAGAGTCCTGGAGCCAGGCCTGAACTCTAGCAATGCACCTCAGGTCCAGAGTCCTGGAGCCAGGCCTGAGCTCTAGTAATGCACCCCAGGTCCAGAGTCCTGCAGCCAGGCCTGAGCTCTATCAATGCACCCCAGTGCCAAAGGCTTGCAGCTAGGCCTGAGCTCTATCAATGCACTCCAGGTCCAGAGTCATGGAGCCAGGCCTGAGCTCTATCAATGCACCCCAGTGCCAAAGGCTTGCAGCTAGGCCTGAGCTCTATCAATGCACTCCAGGTCCAGAGTCATGGAGCCAGGCCTGAGCTCTATCAATGCACCCCAGGTCCAGAGTCCCGGAGCCAGGCCTGAGCTCTATCAATGCACCCCAGGTCCAGAGTCCTGCAGCCAGGCCTGAGCTCTATCAATGCACCCCAGGTGCTGAGTCCTGGAGCCAGGCCTGAGCTCTATCAATGCACCCCAGGTGCTGAGTCCTGGAGCCAGGCCTGAGCTCTATCAATGCACCCCAGGTCCAGAGTCCTGGAGCCAGGCCTGAGCTCTATCAATGCACCCCAGGTCCAGAGCCAGGCCTGGGCTCTATCAATGCACCCCAGGTCCAGAGTCCTGGAGCCAGGCCTGAGCTCTATCAATGCACCCCAGGTCCAGAGTCCTGGAGCCAGGCCTGAGCTCTATCAATGCACCCCAGGTCCAGAGTCCTGGGGCCAGGCCTGAGCTCTATCAATGTACCCCAGGTCCAGAGTCCTGGAGCCAGGCCTGAGCTCTATCAATGCACCCCAGGTCCAGTGTCCTGGAGCCAGGCCTGAGCTCTATCAATGCACCCCAGGTCCAGAGTCCCTCAGCCAGGCCTGAGCTCTATCAATGCACCCCAGGTCCAGAGTCCTGGAGCCAGGCCTGAGCTCTATCAATGCACCCCAGGTCCAGAGTCCTGGGGCCAGGCCTGAGCTCTATCAATGTACCCCAGGTCCAGAGTCCTGGAGCCAGGCCTGAGCTCTATCAATGCACCCCAGGTCCAGAGTCCTGGAGCCAGGCCTGAGCTCTATCAATGCACCCCAGGTCCAGAGTCCCACAGCCAGGCCTGGGCTCTATCAATGCACCCCAGGTCCAGAGTCCTGGAGCCAGGCCTGAGCTCTATCAATGCACCCCAGGTCCAGAGTCTCTCAGCCAGGCCTGAGCTCTATCAATGCACCCCAGGTCCGGAGTCCTGCAGCCGGGCCTGAGCTCTATCAATGCACCCCAGGTCCAGAATCCTGGAGCCGGGCCTGAGCTCTATCAATGCACCCCAGGTCCAGAGTCCTGGAGCCGAGCCTGAGCTATATCAATGCACCCCAGGTCCAGAGTCCTGGAGCCAGGCCTGAGCTCTATCAATGCACCCCAGGTCCAGAGTCCTGGGGCCAGGCCTGAGCTCTATCAATGCACCCCAGGTCCAGAGTCCTGGAGCCAGGCCTGAGCTCTAGTAATGCACCCCAGGTCCAGAGTCCTGGAGCAAAGACTGAGCACCAGCAATGCTCCTTAGTCCTTTGCTGCCTCACAGACTGGTCACCGGGCATCACACACTGGGCCATCAATGCACTGCAACCTGTTATTCCAGCTCTACCACTGCCCCTCAGGCCTGGCCTGCTCCGCTACACCCCTGTCCTAATCTAGGAAGAGTGTAACATCTAAGAACATGCGGCGGTGGGAAGCAGACAAAGGCTCTCTAACCCATCCCCAGACACACACACAGATACACAGACACACACACAAAGATACACACAGACATGCATAGACACACGAGGCTTAGCATGCAACACATGAGACCTTCCTAAGCGCCTAGAAACACAAGTCGTAAGAAGATTCTTGACTTACCAGCCAGGGTGCAGAGAAGCAAAATTGTCAACATTTTCCTCAATGGTTGTTTAGAGAAGAAGAGACGAGCAAGAGACAGAGAGCAGCGACTCCCCTGAGCGAAGGAGAAGAGAATGAAGATGCAAAAGCCAGAGGCCGGAGACAGTTCAGCACCTCGATGAGAAGCAGAGAGGAAGAGATGTGGTCAGGGCCAAGCCCCGCCATGTGATCTTAGGCTGTCTGCTCCACCCAGGAAGGGGTGACCGGTTCACACTAGATGTAGGCGGCTGGCCACGTCACTCTCAGGTGAACACAGGGAGGACAGCCTCTTAGAGTTTCCATCAGCTGGTGAGAGCAAGTATCTCTTCTGTGGCCCCCAAGGGGAAATTCCGTCTGACCGGGGACGGCTGGCCCAGGTGATAGCAGGAGGTCACACCCGGTGCGGGAACTCCTGGCCTGGGATGGAAGGCATCGCTCCCAAGAACCGTGAACATTACATCCCAATATTTCTGATAAAGACTCACACTGTTGACACTTTTACCCTTTTAGGGAGACTTCCCACTGTTAGAATGTTGACAATAACTCTGGGCACTGGAATTATGCGATTGTGCTTTGATTTTCAGACAATTGTAGATCATCTGCCACATAATTTTCAGATTTCTCTTCTCTTGTGCTAAAACATTGACATGTGTTGCCGCATAGTGGAAGGCACTTTGCAAAGGTTGAATGGTCACCTTTCTGTAGCTTATTGCTATATTTGGATGTTAAACTGGTACCAATGGGGTGCACCTAATTGCCCATTAAAAAGTTAAAAAATGACATAATGAAGTAATACTATCACAAAATGTACTGCACAATGCCACATAATTTGCCTTTACTTGCCGCAGACTTTACTCAAACCTGCTACATAAGTTGACCCTCCCGTTGCAGGATACTTCCAGTGGCCCTGGTGTGAGAAGTTGGCCTGGCATATGATGTCCACTATTCTAGTGGGCACCTTGCACCAGTCCAAATGACCCTTATTGATGATAGGTTAAAGACAACCTTTATTGAAAGCTATCCTAGTGGTAGCTGTGGAGAGCAGCCTTCAGGCTTAGTCTTGAAGGAATGTAAAGCAGCTTGTTTTACCAGTCTATAATCTCGCGAATAACCAAATAAAAGGAGAACCACACCAGGGATATATATAAAATATATGTCTTTAATCAAAACACATCCCTCTAGTCTCTTTATGAGGCTATAGGCAAAAGTACTGACAGTAAACTTATGTAGCACACAGCAAGTTAGCACAATATATGATTAGCCCAAGGGGTGTCACAAATCATATACTAAGTAAGTGGTATAAGAACCACGATAGACATAGAGACAAGGCCTAGAGCCTTTAGAACCACTGGGGCCACCAGGAACCACCCAAGGTAGTGACACAGGAGACCCTCGGGGGACGCATGCAGTGTCTAAACAGAGCCGCGAATCACCATTGACTTCCATGGATAAAGTTGCAATTAGAATTTTTAAAGATTAGGGACTCTTAGGAGTGGACTTGGAGCACACACCTTTAGAACTAGACCATTTGAGAGTCAAGACCCACGGGAGCACCGGCTACTCGTATTACCTCACCCAGGGAAGCCGGCTGCATAGGTGTCTTTTAGTGTCGGGTTTCGTCATCATTTCCTATGGCGAACTGCAAAAAAGTGCTGCAGGCGACCAAGTGGAAAGTGTTCGGATGGATCCAAGGGTGGATCGGAGATCTGAAGAACCTGAAAGCAGAGGGTACAGAGTCTGGGTCACTAGCCAGTGACCAGGAAGGCGATGAGTGGATGCCCACCGATGTCGGGTGATTTCAGGAGGAAGAGAAGAGAAGAGAAGAGAAGAGAACAGGGAGTTAAAGAAGGGGGCGGGTGGAAGCGAACAGCAGATCATCACGGGAGAAGAGAAGAGAACAGGAAGTTAAAGAAGGAGGTGAGGTGGAAGAGAACAGCAGATCGGCACAAGAGAAGAGAACAGGAAGTTAAAGAAGGAGGCGGCAGAAGAGAACAGCCGATCAGCACAGGAGAAGAGAAGAGAACAGGGAGTTAAAAAGGAGGCGGGTGGAAGAGAACAGCAGTAGAGCACGGGAGAAGAGAAGAGAACAGGGAGTTAAAGAAGGAGGCGGTGGAAGAGAACAGCAGATCGGCACAGAGAGAAGAGAAGAGAACAGGGAGTTAGAGAAGGAGGCGGTGGAAGAGAGCAGCTGATCAGCACAGAGAGAAGAGAAGAGAACAGGGAGTTAGAGAAGGAGGCGGTGGAAGAGAGCAGCTGATCAGCACAGGGAGAAGAGAAGAGAACAGGGAGTTAGAGAAGGAGGCAGAGTGAAAGAGAGCAACATATCAGAACAGCAGAAGAGAACAGGGAGTTAAAGAAGGAGGTGGTGTGGAAGAGAGCAGCAGATGAGCACGGGAGAAGAGAAGAGAACAGGGAGTTAGAGAAGGAGGCGGTGGAAGAGAACAGCAGATGAGCACAGGATAAGAGAAGAGAAGAGAACAGGGAGTTAACGAAGGAGGCGGTTGGAAGACAGCAGCAGATCAGCTCAGGAAAAGAGAACAGGGAGTTACAGAAGGAGGGGCGTGAAAGAGAGCAGCAGATCAGCACAGGAGAAGAGAAGAGAACAGGGAGTTAGAGAAGGAGGCGGTGGAAGAGAACACCAGATCATCACAGGAGAAGAGAACAGGGAGGTGAAGGAGGAGGCGGGTGGAAGAGAGCAGCAGATCAGCACAGGAGAAGAGAACAGGGAGGTGAAGGAGGAGGCGGGTGGAAGAGAGCAGCAGATCAGCACAGGAGAAGAGAACAGGGAGTTACAGAAGGAGGGGCGTGAAAGAGAGCAGCAGAACAGAACGGGGAGTTAGAAAAGGAGGCGGTTGGAATAGAACAGCTGATCAGCACAGGGAGAAGAGAAGAGAACAGGGAGTTAGAGAAGGAGGCGGCGTGGAAGAGAACAGCAGATCAGCACGGGAGAAGAGAACAGGGAGTTAGAGAAGGAGGCGGGCGGAAGAGAACAGCCCACATTTAACCCTCCCCACAGTAATGACTTACTTCATTAAACACAGAAACCATCTCAAGGGCCATCCCTTGTATGCTTTTCACGAGTACACGGACGAGTAGTGAGGTTCACCTTCCCCACTCAGCTATCTTGTCAGTTGACGCTGTTCCGGCCCTGACACGTCACCATGGCTCAGATTCATTGCGGCCACAACCAAGGGCTTCTCTTTACTTATTTATTTAGATTTATGCATGTATAATGGATCTGGCACCGGCCTTCCTCGTGCCCCCTTTCCACCATTACAACTTCCCCTGTCAGCTCAATAGTGCCCCGTGGGCGTGAGTAAATAAAAGCCTCGGGCGGTCTCTCACCAGGGGTCGCTCCCAACAGCAGCAGCCGCAGCAGCGCACACAGACCCTGCACGGCCCCCACAGGAGCCTTCGCCGAGTCCGCCAACGCCCGGCCCTGGTGTCCAGCAGGTACCGAGGCCAGGCAGTGCCGGGAGGCGGCAAACACACGCCCAGGCGCTGTATCCAAGGATGCCAAACACTCCCGTCTGTCTCCAGAGCTGCCCTGGCCTGGGCACACTCGTTAGGGTGACCAACTGGCATGGGTGCAAATTCAGGACAAAAATTCAGGACAAAAGGTAAGTTTTACAGACCCATCAGAGGAGGTTGTGCAATAGTTTGTAAGTAAGTAAATAGACATCCATTTAGGCACTAGTCAAAATAAGTTTATATTAGACTAGCAGCCTGTCCCGACGTTGTCCGGGTGTGAATTGCTGCCGGCCAGTTGTGTATTGTTTTGTAGGATTTCGTTTTGATAGCATTTCTTATTTGTGACAGGCCTGTGAAACGCTCCGATTCACAGTGCACTGCTGATGCACTTAAGAGTGCGCGTACAGTAGTGTGTGAACTCGAGTTTCCCTACTTTATTTTTCCTTGCAATATTCTATAGCGCGAACTCGAGCACAATTTACATTACAGAAGAACACATTCTTTTGTGGTAGGCGTGGGGAGACAAAGCGATTTGACTGGAATCACAGGATGTTGAGCTGATGCCGAGATTCGAACGTAGCTCCCCAGCTCTAAAGTTCGCAATTCTAGAACTTGTGGCGGGAGGTGTGTCTAAAAGTGTATGTCGGTGCTGGCCATCAATGAGAGAGACCTGTGCATTTTTCAAATCGGTGGTGAAAAAATATGAGAATGTTACTGGAGATGTGGGCCGCCGTGCCACCAATGTACTTACCGGGGGAGGGTAACCAACCATTATTCCGCAACTTTCTTTCCGCATACCATCACTCCGCATACTTTCATTACGAAAGTACCATTACTCCGCAATGCCATTATAACGCATGGCATTACATTTTATATGCTTTTACCACGCATACATTTACAACGAAATTTGTTGTAAATGCATGAATGGTAAAAGCATGTTTTTTTTAAATGTTTGGATAAGGTAAGTATGGGTATAGGGGTATATGTTTTGGGGTACTGAGGTATATGTTTTGGGGTGTTTGGGTATTTTAAGGGTTCAGATATAGTTGTGGGTTACGGGGTACAGGGGTCGATTTAGGGTTTAGGGATAGGTATGGGTTTTGGGATACAGGGGTATTTTTAGGGTTCAAAGCTAGGTTTGGGTTTTGGGGTATAGGGGTATTTTTAGGGTTCAGGGGTAGGTTTGGGTTTTGGGGTACAGGGGTATTTTAAGGGTTCAGGGCTAGGTTTGGGTTTTGGGGTACAGGGGTATTTTTAGGGTTCAGGGGTAGGTGTGGGATTTGGGGTACAGGGGTATTTTAAGGGTCCAGGGCTATGTTTGGGTTTTGGGGTAGAGGGGTATTTTAGGGTTCAGGGGTAGGTTTGGGTTTTGGGGAACAGGGGTATTTTTAGGGTTCAGGGCTAGGTTTGGGCTTTGGGGTACAGGGGTATTTTTAGGGTTCAGGGGTAGGTTTGGGTTTTGAGGTACAGGGGTATTTATAGGGTTCAGGGGTAGGTTTGGATTTTGGGGTACAGCGGTATTTTCAGGGTTTAGGGATAGGTTTGGGTTTTGGGGTACAGGGGTATTTTTAGGGTTCAGGGGTAGGTTTGGGTTTTGGGGTACAGGGGTATTTTTAGGGTTCAGGGCTAGGTTTGGGTTTTGGGGTACAGGGGTATTTTTAGGGTTCAGGGGTAGGTTTGGGTTTTGAGGTACAGGGGTATTTATAGGGTTCAGGCGTAGGTTTGGGTTTTGGGGTACAGGGGTATTTTTAGGGTTTAGGGATAGGTTTGGGTTTTGGGGTATATTTATAGGGTTAAGATGGGTTAGTGTTTAAGGGTGTTGGGGTATTTTAAGGAGTAAGGGTGGGTTATGATTATGGGGCGCAGGGGTATTTAAATGGAGCAGGGTGGACACCCGGAGCTGGAATGTACAGAACCTGGGAAGAAAAAACAATGAAATATTGGGCACAACTCTCGCTTTTTTCCCATAATCCCGCGCCCCGCACACGCCCACGCCCCCAGCACACGCCCACAGCACACGATATGGCATGGCATGCCCGTGGCATGAAGGGCGGAACATACCACACGGCCCCAGCGTTTGTCACGCCCCCAGCACACGCCCACAGCACAATGCTGACACGCCCACAAGGGACTACTTTGCTGGCACGGTTCTTTTACCTTTTAAATGTATATGGTGGGCGTCTGCATTGCCTTTGTCCTTCTGCTGCAGCTGCCCTTTCCAACGCTGTATTGGGTGTTGTGATTGGTACTGTGGTTCCTGAGATTACCCGCCTCAAAGGCTTGGGCTCTCTCTTTATTATATTAGTATGGATTGAAACAATTGTGTACTTCATGGTTTTTCAGTGTGGACGCAGCTTTGATCAACTGTGCAGGTCTTTTTGTGGTATTTCCCATGAATATAATCTGTATATATGCTTACAGCACTGGGTTGTCCAGTCTGATATTTTGTTTACAATTCATGGTCCTGAGCAGGCGTGTTTGATGAGAGAAATGGTCGGGAACATCTGCTCAGATAGACATTGTGAGATGCAGTAGCAGCTCCTGGAGGGAGTGGTGCGGGGTGGTGAGGTGGGGTGAAGTGGGGGGAGGGGCAGTGTGGGGGGGGTAGTAAACTACGGCATAGGCCGCTCAGAGATAAGTAACTAAATAAAATGAATGACATTGCGTGCGCTGAAACGCCAATGACGTTTCAGCGCGTGCAATGTAATTCGTTTTATTTATTTAGTTACTTATCTCTGTGCGGTCTATGTCACAGTTTACTATACCCCACCCTGCCCCTCCCCCCGCCCCACTGCCCTGCACCACTCCCTCCATGAGCCGCTACTGGTAAGAGGTAAAGTGGCAAGCATAAGGTGCAGCTAATCCAGATCCAAACATATTCAACCATTTTCAAACGTATCCATGATGTATCCTTCCATCCATCATTACACTCATCCATCCCTCCATCCACAAGAAAAAGAAGAGAATAAGAAGGACGAGAAGCCGTGCAGAGCTAACAAGAGGACGACGCCCACTGACTTGGCCTCAGCCTGACAGGCCTGTCTTCCCTCAAACCTGCTCCTGCAAAACCCTGGTGTGTCCAGCGGCCAGCAACCTCAAAAACCCCGGAGGACCTGCCTGCCTTCACTTTCCAAGCTGTATCTCCCGTGAACACCGGACGTGTTTGTACTGCAGCTTCTGGTGCCAGCCAGGAACCGCGAATCCAGCCCACTCTGCACCCGCCGAATCCGGCCTGAGCTCTAGTGGAAAAACACCACGAGGAGGTCCCCCGGAGATCCTGACCCGAGATCCGGCAAACCCCTGACCTGCCTCAAGCCTCCAGACAATGCCTGCAGCCTCAATCCAGAGGACCCTCCCTAACGCGACCAGAGCGGGTAAGAAAATCCAACGTCCCAAGGCACCCCTGCACCCGATGCCCGACGGCCTTGTGTGCCCAACCCAGCGGTGCCTAATCAACCCTGTACATCCCTACATACCCCCCGAAGTGGTGGTCACTCCTGGAAGATCCTCGTCCCGGAGCCTCCGGTGTTTCTTTGTTTTGGAGAATCTCCATTGAAATTAACAGGGCACCCGACCTCAAAACAGCACCCTGCACCCGGCCACCCTAGTGCCCCTGAGGGTGCCCCTTTTGTGCTACCTTGGTCCCCAACTTGCCCTGAGCTTAACCCTAGGAGCTTTGCTCCCACAACCCCGTGGCTTGCTTGCCAGCAGCCATCAACCGGAGTCCCCCTATCCTCCATAGGATAACATTAAGTCTCAACACTCTGCACCCGGCCACCCGAGTGCTGCTGAGGGTGCAACAACAGTGCATCACTGACCCTGGGAGACACCCGAGTATAACCCCATAACCCTAACTTCAAAGACTGATTACCTACCTGTGACCCGATAACCTATTTTTCCTCATAGAATAACATTGATACTTTTTCTCCCAAAAAGTTTCGACTTTTGAAAACTGAGAATATTCCTTAAAAGTCACCCGATTAACCAAAACACATTTTCTCAACTGTTTTCAGGAGATGTCCCAGTGCTGAATCCAGGTATCCAGCACTGAGTAAGAAAAGTATTGTTAAAGTAACTTACCTGCAAATTGAATTTCCTCCCGTGGGATAACATTGGTGATTCTATGTGAAAAAGTTTCTGTGTCAATTATGAAATACAATAATATTCTTTAAAAATTGTACCTCTAACTAAAACGCATTTACTCAACTGTTTTCAGGAAATGTCCCAGTGCTGAATCTAGGACCCGTTAAAGAGTTTGGGTAACCCAATAAACCCTTGTAGGCTTGGGCAGTATACAGTACAGGGTGAGGATTGTCTACAAGGGATTTCCCGTGTGCTTCTTCTTTTTCCTTTGTAATTAATATCAATAATTATTACTGTTATCCTATGGATACATTTGAGTTAGATTTCTGACAACAAACTCTATGACTGACGCTAATAAATAAACTGAACTAGTGTACAAATAAAATCCCTTGTAGACAATCCTCACCCTGTACTGAATCTAGCACCCAGCACTGAGTTAGTAAAAGTAGTTAATCAATCAATCAATCAGGGAATTTGTAAAGCGCACTGCTTACCCGCTCGGGTCTCAAGGTGCATGTGGGGAAGGGGGAGCTGCAGCTAGTGGTCGAAGAGCCAGGTCTTGAGCAGTCTTCTGAATGCCGGGAGGTCTGCGGTCTGTCGTAGGAGGAGGGGGAGGGTGTTCCAGGACTTGGCGGTGCGGTGGGAGAAGGATCTGCCCCCGAAGGTGGTTCTGTGGATGCGCGGGACGGCGGCCAGGGACAGGTCGGCGGAGCAGAGTTTCCTGTTGGGTACGTAGAAGGAGAGTCTGTCGTTGAGGTAGGCTGGGCCGGTGTTGTGGAGTGCCTTGTGTGCGTGGATCATGAGTTTGAATGTGATTCTTTTGTCGACGAGGAGCCAGTGCAGTTCTCTCAGGTGCGGGGTGATGTGGTCCCGGCATGGAACATTGAGGATCAGGCATGCGGAGGCGTTCTGGATTCTTTGGAGCTTGTTGATGAGTTTGGCCGGGGCTCCGGCGTAGAGGGCGTTTCCATAGTCGAGTCAGCTGCTGACGAGGGCGTGGGTGACGGTTTTCCGTGTATCCGTCGGGATCTATCTGTAGATCTTGCGAAGCATGCGGAGGGTGTGGAAGCAGGAGGAGGAGACTGCGTTGACTTGGTTGGTCAAGGATGACCCCTAGGTTGCGTGCGTGGTTGGTTGGTGCTGGGGGGTTCCAAGTGATGCTGGCAACCAGGAGTCGTCCCAAGCTGAGGGATTGGGCCCAAGGAAGAGGACCTCCGTCTTGTCCGTGTTCAGTTTGAGTCGGCTTGCCTTCATCCACTCGGCGACGGCCTTCATGCCCTGGTGTAGGTTGGATTTGGCGGTGAGGGGGTCATTGGTGAGGGAGAGGATCAGTTGGGTGTCCTCAGCGTAGGAGATTATGTTGAGGTCATGTAGTCTGGCGATGCGAGCGAGGGGGGCCATGTAGATGTTGAACAGAGTCGGGCTGAGGGAGGATCCCTGGGGGACACCGCAGATGGTAATGGTGGTTCCGGAGTGGAACGGGGGGAGGCGGACTCTCTGGGTTCTGTCAGTGAGGAAGGAGGTGGTCCAGTCCAGGGCCTTGTCTTGGATCCCTGCATCATAGAGGCGTGTGGCAGTGTGTGGTGGCAGACGGTGTCGAAGGCGGCAGAGAGGTCCAGGAGGATGAGGGCCGCTGTCTCGCCGTTGTCGAGTAGGATTCTGATGTCATCTGTGGCGGCGATGAGGGCGGTCTCGGTGCTGTAGTTGCTGCGGAAGCCTGACTGGGAGGGGTCCAGGATGCTGTTGTCTTCTAGGTAGTGGGTGAGCTGGGTGTTGACGATCTTTTCCATGACTTTCGCAGGGAGCGGAAGCAGGGAGATGGGCCGGAAGTTCTTGAGGTCGCTCGGGTCAGCCTTGGGTTTCTTCAGGAGGGTGTTGATCTCGGCGTGTTTCCAGCTCTTCGGGAAGGTAGCGGTCTCGAAGGAGAGGTTGATGATGTTACGCATGTAGGGTGCGATGATGCAGACGGCTTTGTTGGCGATGTGGTGAGGGAGCGGGTCAGACAGGGAGCCTGAGTGGATGGTGCTCATGGTCCTAGTTATGTCTTCGGTGCTCACGTTGGTCCAAGTGGTCAGGGGGTCGTGGTCGGTGGGGCTCGGGGTGTTCGTCGTGACGGGGTCCGTGGGGTGCGTCCGGGGGGTGAAGCTGTTGTGGATGTCGGTGATCTTGCGGTGGAAGAAGGCAGCGAGGGTGTCGCACAGGGCTCATGATGGCGGAATGTCGTTGGTGCAGGAGCTGGGAGTGGAGAGCTCTTTCACAATGTTGAATAGCTCTTTGCTGTTGTGGGCGTTGTTGTCAAGGCGGTCTTTGAATGAGGCTTTTTTGGTGGTCCTGATGAGGTGGTGATGGTTGCAGATGGCGTCTTTGTGGGCTGTGCGGTTGGCGGGTGTTCTGTCGTTGAGCCAGATGTTCTCCAGTTTCCGGCAGATGCGCTTGGAGGCTAGGAGCTCTGGGGTGAACCAGCTGGCTCTCTGGCTGGTGTCTCTGTCGATGGGTTGTTTCATGGGTGCTACGGTGTTGGTGCATTCCTCCATCCAGAGTCTAAGGGTGTGGGCCCCCTCCTCGGGGTCGGTGGGGCTGGTCGTTGGGTGGAGTGCGGAGGTGTGTTTCTAGTTGTTCCTTGGTGACTTTTCCCCAGCGTCGGCGGGGGATCTGTAGAGTGCGGTGGTGGGAGACGGGTTTCTGGAAGGTGAAGTGGACGCTGTGGTGGTCGGTCCAGGTGAGCTCGGAAGTGTGGCTGAAGGCAACGTGGGGGCTGGCGGTGAAGATGGCGTCGAGCGAGTGACCGGCGATGTGGGTCGGGGTAGTGATGATCTGTCTCAGTCCGAGGGTGGTGAGGTTGTCGATCAGGGTGGAGGAATTGCTGTCTTTGTTGTTTTCTATGTGGTAGTTCAGGTCGCCGAGCAGGATGTAGTTGGTGGAGGTCAGGGCGTACGTGCTGATGAAGTTGGCGATGGAGTTGCAGAATTGGGGACCTGAGCCTGGTGGTCTGTAGATGAGGGTGCCTCTGAGGGTGGTGTTGGGGTCAGTGTAGATCCTGAAGTGCATGTGTTCGGCGGTGGCGAGGGTGTTGTCGGTATTTGTGGAGACCTTGATGGTGTTCTTGTGGATTATGGCGATGCCTCCCCCGGCTCCATTGGTGTGGTCTCTGCATGAAATCTTGTATCCGTCGGGGATGGCCACTGCGATGTCTGGGGTGGAGGCATTGTTCATCCAGGTCTCGGTCAAGAATGCGACGTCTGGTGAAGTGGTGGTGAGCAGGCCCCAGAGCTCGACGGCGTGCTTGCGTGCGGAGCGGGTGTTGAGCAGGATGCATCGTAGTTGGTTGGGATCCGTTGCTGCGGTGGTCTCGGCATTGTTGTTGGAGGAGAAGTTGCAGTTCCGGCAGGTGAAGGGGCCGTGGGGGCGCTTGGGGGTGGCCTTGTAGCAGTTGGGGGTGCGCCCGTGGTTGAGTG
The DNA here is from genome assembly GCF_964261635.1 of Lissotriton helveticus. NCBI lineage: Eukaryota > Metazoa > Chordata > Amphibia > Caudata > Salamandridae > Lissotriton > Lissotriton helveticus. The sequence goes on from NC_136065.1 coordinate 54,400,542, forward strand.
CGATGAGGGTGCTGGCATCGTAGCGGTGGCGTGTGTTGAGGGTGGTGTGAGGGCCAGGGATTCTGGCCCTGTGCGCGGTCCATGCGCGGATGGGTGCAGACGGGCTTGCCTTAGGCGTGCCAGCGGTGCGCCCGCTGCGCGCGGCCGGCCAGCGGCCTCCATTTAAGGGGAGGTGGCGAGGGAGGACCAGCTAGGAGGAGGGAGGCGGGAATGCGGGCAGCGAATGGGCACGGGGGCGGGGCCACAGGGGGGGCAGCGGCGGGAAAACTCAGCGGGAAAAGGGCACGTAGCAGGCCCAAAAATAAAGGGGAGGGGCACAGGCACACAGGGTACAAAAAAGAAGGGAAGGGGCACAGGCACACACAGGGTACAAAAATAAGAGGGCAGGGGCGCAGGCACACAGCAGAGGGGAGAGCGTCAGCGGCGGCGTAGAATGACTACCGGGCACAGGGGCAGCAAGTACGAGTCAGCAGGCAGGAGGCGGCAGCAGGAAGGCAGAGTCACTGGTGGTGCTGCAGCGGAGAGGGAGCGACCTACCAGGTCATGGGTCGCTCTCTCTACCGCGCAGCAGCCGCCAGTCTGAAAAGTAATTAACTGCATTTTACTTAAAAAGCCCATTCATTTGAATGTACTATACCTGCTAAGTGTTGCAAACTGCTCACTTAAACAGTAACAAAAATCAGTACAAGTTATACTGCAATTTTGAACTGTGTTCACACAAGTAATTTACTACTGCAAAGTATTTTTATGCTTACGTGTGCCAGGCTTGCTTAGGTCTAGAAATAAACAACAGTATATTTTTTATACAAAAACAATTGGCTTAGCGTTCAGTTCTTGAGTGTGTGAATTCATTTGCTGTGTGTGTGTACATCAAATGCTTAACACTGTCCTCTGATACTGCCTTACTGCTCGACCAAGCTACCACTTTAACCTCTGCCAAACCTCTGGAGACCCTTGGACTCTATACACACTGTACCTCACTTTGGTGCAGCATATATAGAGCCAGTTTCTGACATTGGTGGATCAGCGGTGGGATACACAACTTGCATTTGTTGGACTGCTTGGTTACCACCTGATCACACGACAGAACTCTTAAATTGCCTTTAGAATTCCGATTTTTTTTAATTGGCATTTTTTTTGCAAACCACTAAAAGTCTTGTTAAGGCCTTGCTTAAGTCCATTTAGAATTAAAAAAAATAAAAGTCACTATAGTCAAGGGTAGAGGGGTTAGAACTTTTTGTTAGAATGTCCCAAAATTATTAGTGAAGATAACCATGACAACATACAGACATGGTTGAGGAGCTCGACCTCACCCCTTACCGTCACCTGTCTTTTCAGGAATTAAGGTCCTTATGTAAAATTAAAAACATAGCCATGGGCCAGCATCCAACCAAACAAAGGCCCCAGGAGCTGTTGGCTGAGTATGCTAAGGCCCACCCTTCTGGGAACGGTGATGACGAACCAGAAGGGGGAGGAAATGCGGGGGGCGGAGATAGGGGCCAACCCCATCACTTCCTAGGAAGGATAGGGTCCCTGTACCCTTGACTCCAAGAGTTAACCCTTGGGGACCTAGAGGCCACAAAGGTGGTTCAGGTTCCAGTGAGGGCATTGAGGACAGCCTCAATGAGGAGGACAGCCCGTTAGCCAGGCTGGCCAAAAGACTGGATCTAGAGTCCAGACTCCTGGCTCTGGAAAAAGAAAGAATGAGATGGGTTTATCATCCATCAATGATGTCAGCAATACAAATAATAAGGATAGAGAGGAATCTTATGATCCTAAAATCCCCAAAGGGATTGTCCCTAAATTTGAGCAGGGTGATGACATCACCAAATGGTTCACAGCCTTTGAGAGGGCTTGTGGCACGAGAAAGGTGAAAAAAACCTGTCAGGGGCACACCTGTGGGAACTGTTCTCTGGTAACTGCAGAGACAGGCTTCTGACCCTCTCTGGGCCAGGTGCAGGGTCCTATGACCTCATGAAGAAAACTCTGATTGAGGGATTTGGGCTCCCCACTGAGGAGTATAGAATTAGGTTCAGGGGGGCTCACAAAACCCAGACCCAGCCCTGGATTGATTTTGTAGACTGCTCAGTAAAGACACTGGAAGGTGGGTTAACTGGACACAGTGTGCATGACTCTACTGGACTTTACAATTTGTTTATGAAGGAACATATACTAAGTAATTGCACAAATGACAAGTCATATCAGCATTTGGTAGACCTAGGTCTAATTTCTCCCCAAGAATTGGGAAAGAAGGCAGACCACTGAATCAAGACTAGGGTGACCAGAACAACCACTGGGGGTGACCCGAAGAAAGTGGTTAAAAAACCTCCCAGGGGAAAGGTGGTGAGAATCCCCAAGATAAAAAGTCTGGGTATTCCAAAGGGCCCCAAAAACCTGCACAGGGAGTGGGTCCCAACCTACTTTCTATATTCCACAGCCCTATAGGGGGAAGAACTATGATCTTTTAAAGGCCTGGTGTAACAACTGTTGGGTCACTTAACTGTAGACAAGCCTTGCCCTCACAATAAGGCCCCTAGTTCAACAAGTACAACTACTTCTGTGGTAGCACGTTTACAGATGGGATCAACAGTGTGCCCAGATAAAACCAGGTTGCACTGTGAAGCAGTTCTAGTTTCAGAGGGGGAAGTTGAGTTTGCCACTGTAGCTTTGCGGCCACCCAACATAAAGAAATACTTACAGTACCCATGGATTAATGGAACTAGGGTAGAGGTTCTGAGGGATACAGGTGCCAGTGTCACTGTGGAGAGAGACAGATTGGTTTCCCCTGAGCAATATTTGATGGGGCGTACTTACCCAATCACCAATGCTGACAGTGATACCACTATTCATGCAATGGCTATGGTGACATTAGACTGGGGGGGGGGGGAGGGGGGGTTACTGGCCTGAAACAGGTAGTGGTCTCTCCAAAGCTACCAGCTTGGCAATGGGTTGAACTCAAAACCCATGCAGCAATGCTGGATATCCCTGAATTGGTGTGGGTAAAAACAAGAACACGGAGCAAAAGGCAGGGTAAAAAGATAGTGTTGGAGCCTGAAAGTATGGCTCAACCTGCCAAGAGAAAAGGTAAGAAGACTGGGGGACCAGCTTCTGTACAGCTAACCACCCAGGACCCCTCTCCTCAGGGAGAGGACTTGGACACCCCAGATGGAACTGAGCCCTTGGAGCTTGAGCTTTACCAGGATGGACTCCTGGGCCCAGGGGGACCCTCTAGGGAAGAGCTGGGCCAGGGTCAGCAAGACTGTCCCACTCTTGAAAGCCCGAGGCATCAGGCTGTTTCAGAAGCAAAGGGAGATGAGAGTGGTACCCGCAGAGCTTATTGGGAAGAGGGATTACTGTACACTGAGGCAAGAGGCCCCAATCTGGAGCCACCAGGAGGGTGGTAGTGCCACAGACGTACAGGGAGGTCCTCCTAACTTTAGCTCATGACATCCCCTAGCTTGACATCTGGGCCGAACCCCGACTTGAGAAAGGATTTTTAGCCACTTTTACTGGCCCCAGATGCACCAAAAGGTGAATCAGTTTGTCAGCTCCTGTGTTACCTGTCAGGCCAGTGGCAAGACAGGTGGACACCCAAAGGCCCCCCTGATACCACTGCCAGTGGTGGGGGTTCCCTTTGAAAGGGTAGGTGTGGAAATAGTGGTCCACTTGAACCTCCCACAGCATCAGGGAACAAATTCATTCTAGTAGTAGTGGATCATGCTACTAGGTACCCTGAGGCAATTCCACTTAGGACGACTACAAATCCTGCAGTAGCCAAGGCCCTCATTGGTGTCTTCACCAGGGTAGGGTTTACGACGGAGGTGGTTTCAGACAGAGGTTCTAACTTCATGTCTGCTTACCTAAAGCACATGTGGAAGGAGTGTGGAGTGCAGTACAAGTTTACTACCCCATACCACTCACAAAATCTGGAAATCTGTTGTCCCAAGGCACCCCAGCACCCGGCGCCCCACGGCCTTGTGTGCCCAGCCCAGCGGTGCCTAACTAACTCTCTACATCCCAACTCACCCCTCGAAGTATGGTCAGTCCTGGAAGATCCTCGTCCCCGAGCCTACACTGTTTCTTTGTTTCGGAGAATCTCCATTGAAATCAACTGGGCACCCGACCTCAAAACAGCCCCTTTTGTGCTATCTTGGTCCCCACCTTGCCCTGAGCTTAACCCTAGGAGCTTTGCTCCCACAACCCTGTGGCCTGCTTGCCAGCAGCCACCAACCGGAGTCCCCCTATGCTCCAGAGGATAACACTGGGACTCAACACTCTGCACCCGGCCGCCCGAGTGCCGCTGAGGGTGCAGCAACAGTGCATCACTGACCCTGGGAGACCCCTGAGTCTAACCCCAGAACCCTAACTCCAAAGACCGATTACCTACCTGGAAACCGATAACCTCTTTTTCCTCTTAGAATAACATTGACACTTTTTCTCCCACAAAGTTTCGACTTTTGAAAACTGAGAATATTGCTTAAAAATCACCCGATTAACCAAATCACATTTTCTCAACTGTTTTCAGGAGATGTCCCAGGGCTGAATCCAGGTATCCAGCACTGAATAAGAAAAGTATTGTTAAAGTGGGATAACATTGGTGATTCTCTGTGGAAAAAGTTTCAACTTTTGAACTACAATAATATTCTTTAAAAATCGTACCTCTAACTAAAACACATTTACTGACCTGTTTTCAGGAAATGTCCCGGGGCTGAATCCAGGATCCAGCCCTGTGTTAACAAAAGTAATCTGAAAAGTAATTACCTGCATTTTACTTAAATATCCCATTCGTTTGAATGTACATTACCTGCAATGTGTTGCAAACTGCTTACCTAAAACTGTAACCAAAACCAGTACAAGTCACACTGCAATTTTTAACTGTGTTCATACGAGTAATTTACTACTGAAAAATATTTTTATGCTTACCTGCACCAGACTTGCTTGGTTCTAAAAATAAAACAACAATATATCTTTCTATACAAAACCTCAGATTCTGCCTTACGGCTCGACCAAGCCACCACTTTAGAGTAAGGTTAGATCTAACTTAAGCCTCTGCCAAACCTCTGGAGACTCTTGCACTCTATACACACTGTACCTCACTTTGGTGCAGTGTATACAGAGCCACTTTCTTACACAGTTGCAGCCGCTGAGAGCAGAACACGAGTGCAGCTGAACCCACAAGCCTGCCTGCATTTTTCCTTCTAAATCCTTTGCAGGGATCTCTAACTGTAAGTTAGCTCACCCGTTTTATTCTTGTGTTTAAAAGTCTTATATTGCCATCTAGTGTTTTTTTGCTAGAATTACGGACACAGAAAATATATAGGCAATCGTTTTATTTTACTTTTCTTCATTATCACGTATACGAGTACCTCGGAGTATGTTGCGTAGTTCCTATATGACCTATACAGGATCTGCGCATTTGGATAAGATAAACTGTGGGACTGGTGGCAGACTGATTCCGTGCACCCCCACCGGACACGTTAGCCTGTCTGTATCAGCTCGCTCACAGTGCCACTAGAATCTCCTCTTACCGGGGAGAGATTAGTTCTTGGCAACCTCAGAACATGACAACCCTGATCCCTCAGAATCATGGAAACAATGTACTACCTTTCACTCAGCCACTCGTGATCACGTAGTTTGTCCCAGAGATACACAGAATACACATACCCGGCATTTGTCGATAAGGATTTATTGAACAGTAGTTATTCTAGTACAGAATAGATTAGCTGCAACAACCATTAGACAGTAGAAGAGATATAGGATTAGAAGAACTACAAAAGTAAAGGGAATGTAAAGTTCTACAAATCTTACAATAATCATGAATACATACAAATATATAAAACACATGATAATAAGTACGTACTCCTACGATGCCTCCCTAACTAGATGTACCTAAATGTACCTAGCATCTGTGTAGATGTTATGCCAAGAATCCCGCTAGGATCTAGTTAACCCCATTACCTGAGAATGAGAGAATATGGGATGTCAGACCACTGCGAGCTGGAGTGTCTGCATGCAGGAACCTCAGCGTCTCCGGTCAGTGTGTCACTCGGAAAGTCTCGGTCTCCTCTGTCTTTCCAAGCAAGACGTGATGTATATATACCCGCAGGTCTCCCCAGGGGTCCTACCTCGCTGTGTTACTGTGTCGGCCTGAAGGATGACGTCGGGCTTGAGCTTCATACAGAGATATGATACAAGAGATGTTCGTCCCGCTGTCAGTCCTGCTGTGCTTCCAAGAAGCCTCAGGCATAATGTATGAGATTCGAACTCGAGGGAAACCCGCGTTCTGAATGCAGTGTCGTATCTAGGTAAACGGTCAGTTCCTGTGACCCTTATGTATGTAATGTAGGGAAGGATATAGGTGAAAGGTTGCAATGTTACCTGCGCCTTTATAGGGTACCTATATGAAATGTAACAAGTGCATGCCTTTAGGATGTGCGTTGAACAAAACTTTCCCCTAAGTTCATATTTATTAAACTATATTGTTGTTCGTGTATAACAGGGACCCAGGCCACCCTTAAGGTGCACATAACTGACCCGCCTCTTCGGTCACTGTTGGCATTGTTGTCAGGGCGGGGTTGAGCAGGAACGTTTTTAAGTTCATGTTTGAAACAATCACTAATACCGCTCAATGCGGTGATACCATGTGATGCAATGAAGTGAAACATTTTTGCATATTAAACAGACCATTGGTGTACACACCAATGATAGCATGTTTAGGGTAAAGTGCTCAGAGTCCTAAAGCAAGGAAAAAGATGAGGAAGGAAGGCCAAACAAGAAAGTTTGGGGTGACCTTTCAGAGACGGTTATTTTCCAACAGTCCCCCATACTTGGTTTGGTTGTAAGCGACAGCTATAACTGGGGTCTAGGGGCCGCTCACACTCTTGGGCCCTAGAGCCCCTACTTGTGAAGTACTGTGGGTCCCAGCACAGACCGTGGGCAGTGATGGTGCACCCACCCAGTTAACACCAGTGAAACCAGCAGTCCAGGCCTGAAAGCACAGCTCGACTCAGCACAATCCGCTCACACGAGAGTGAGTACAGCAGTGTCTGGAGGGGGCACGGGGGGGTGAGAAAGGAACCAGCTCAGAGCGTCCAGAGATATTAACAAGTCTTCAAGTACAACGGACCTCTGAGGTTTCACTTAAATCGGTGTCTGCATTCACAACTACGGTCTCATTGGATTCCTTGTGCGTGCTGCTTCCGACGTCACTTCCGGTGCTGGACCCATCTCTGCCCCTCTTGTGGTGATGTGGGGTCAATGGATGAGGCAAGACCACCAGCCCCTCTTCATTTAACGCTGCAGAAGGCCGAGCTCCGTTGGTTCTCGGCCCTTCGTGATGACGGATGAAAAAGCGCGTTATAGATTTCCACTTCAGTATCAGCACCCCGGCCAGCACCAACGTCATCAGTGACGCCACCAGCACCAGCAGCCAACCCCACCAGCTCCTTCCATGTGGACCTGAAACAAAAACACAAAGTATAAATATGGTATGTTATGTTATTGAGGTTTATAACCCGCGCCAATGTTTATTTGTTTAAAAAGAAAAGTACATGTTTTATGGTTCTGCTATTTTTTATTTTATGAATTTTATGTAACCACTGTGGGCCAGCTGTTAAATGGCATCAAACTACTCAAAGAATGTCCCGGCGCGAGCCCAAAGTGGAAGTAGCGAAAGGGAGAAGAAAACCAGATGCGAAAGAAGAGAAGGCTAATTGAAGAGTTTTGAGTCTCTTTCAAAAATTTTGGGGATCCTGAAGACTACATAAGTCAAAAAGGGAGTGTGTTCCAGGCTGATGCAGTATAGGCCAGGGAGCTGCCGCCAGTCCTTTTAAGGGGGAATCTGGGGGTTCACGCCCTCAGCATCGTAGAAGAGTGCAGCTGTCTGGTGGGGACATAGAACTGGAAGAGTTTCCTTAAATACACCGGACCCCGTCCATAGTGAGCAGCATGTGCCATTACCAGGGACTTGAATTTAACCCGTACTTTCAACAGTAGCCAGTGCAGGTGATGAAGGTGAACCCGTACTTTCAGCTGTAGCCAGTGCAGGTGATGAAGGTGAACCTGTACTTTCAACGGTAGCCAGTGCAGGTGACAAAGGTGAACCCGTACTTTCAACGGTAGCCAGTGCAGGTGACAAAGGTGAACCCGTACTTTCAACGGTAGCCAGTGCAGGTGATGAAGGTGAACCCGTACTTTCAACGGTAGCCAGTGCAGGTGACAAAGGTGAACCCGTACTTTCAACAGTAGCCAGTGCAGGTGATGAAGGTGAACCCGTACTTTCAACGGTAGCCAGTGCAGGTGACGAAGGTGAACCTGTACTTTCAGCTGTAGCCAGTGCAGCTTACGAAGGTGAACCTGTACTTTCACCGGTATCCAGTGAAGATGACAAAGGTGAACCCGTATTTTCAACGGTAGCCAGTGCGGGGGACACAGGGGAACCCGTACTTTCACTGGTAGCCATTGCTGGTTACAAAGGTGAACCCGTACTTTCACAGGTAGTCATTGCAAGTTACAAAGGTGAACCCGTACTTTCACCAGTAGCCAGTGCAGGTGACAAAGGTGAAACCGTACTTTCACCAGTAGCCAGTGCAGGTGATGAAGGTGAACCCGTACTTTCAACGGTAGCCAGTGCAGGTTACAAAGGTGAACCCGTGCTTTCACCGGTAGCCAGTGCAGCTTACGAAGGTGAACCTGTACTTTCACCGGTATCCAGTGAAGATGACGAAGGTGAACCCGTACTTTCACCGGTAGCCAGTGCAGCTTACGAAGGTGAACCCGTACTTTCAACGGTAGCCAGTGCAGCTTACGAAGGTGAACCTGTACTTTCACCGGTATCCAGTGAAGATGACGAAGGTGAACCCGTACTTTCACCGGTAGCCAGTGCAGCTTACGAAGGTGAACCCGTACTTTCAATGGTAGCCAGTGCAGCTTACGAAGGTGAACCCGTACTTTCAACGGTAGCCAGTGCAGCTTACGAAGGTGAACCTGTACTTTCACCGGTATCCAGTGAAGATGACGAAGGTGAACCCGTACTTTCACCGGTCCCCAGTGTAGGTTAAAAAGGTGAACCCGTACTTTCAACGGTAGCCAGTGCAGCTTACGAAGGTGAACCCGTATTTTCAACGGTAGCCAGTGCGGGGGACACAGGGGAACCCGTACTTTCACTGGTAGCCATTGCTGGTTACAAAGGTGAACCCGTACTTTCACAGGTAGCCAGTGCAGGTTACAGAGGTGAATCCGTACTTTCACCGGTAGTCATTGCAAGTTACAAAGGTGAACCCGTACTTTCACCAGTAGCCAGTGCAGGTTACAAAGGTGAAACCGTACTTTCACCGACAAAGGTGAACCCGTACTTTCAGCTGTAGCCAGTGCAGGTGTCGAAGGTGAACCCGTACTTTCACCGACAAAGGTGAACCCGTACTTTCAGCTGTAGCCAGTGCAGGTGATGAAGGTGAACCCGTACTTTCACCGGTAGCAAGTGCAGGTTACAAAGGTGAACCTGTACTTTTAATGGTAGCCAGTGCAGCTAACGAAGGTGAACCCGAACTTTCAACGGTAGCCAGTGCAGTTGACAAAGTGGAACCCGTACTTTCACCGGTAGCCAGTGCAGATGACAAAGGTGAACCCGTACTTTCACCGACAAAGGTGAACCCGTACTTTCAGCTGTAGCCAGTGCAGGGGATGAAGGTGAATCCGTATTTTCACCGGTAGCCAGTGCAGGGGACACAGGGGAACCCGTACTTTCACCAGTAGCCAGTGCAGGTTACAAAGGTGCTGCCTAATGCGATCCACTTAGGGAGGTTGAGAAGAGTTCTAACCGCAGCGTTTTGAACAACCTACAGTTTGTCTGATAGATGGTCGGGCAAACCGGCATACAGCGCATTGGCCTAGTTCTAGGACACCCCCGCGCCGCAAGGCCACCAGCTGCTGCGTGTGCCCCCTTGCCGGTCTGTCTCGCTGCCGCCGCGTGACCACGCCCCCTGCCGTCGAGCAGCGTGGTCCGTGATCGCCTGACTTGCCCCTGTTGTTTTTGCTGTTTTTGGTATTGTTTTGTCTTTCTATATTGCCTGTTTTTATCTTAGTTCTTGTAATTTCCTTCCTGTTTCGCCTGTTGTCCTGCTGCCCTTCGTCCCCCCTCCCCGCTTCCCGCCACCGCCGCTAACCTCGCCCCTTTTTTCCTTCTGTACCCTCCCCGCTCCCACCTCCCAGCTGCTCCGCCCCCCGCGCACTTCGCCATATATGGCGACCGTGCGAACGCGCAGCGGGCGCGCCGATTGTGCGCCAAAGGCGCGCCAAAGGTAAGCCCGTCTGCGCCCGTCCGCGCCTGGACCGCGCCCAGTGCCAGGACCCCTGGCCCCCACCGACGGAAGCCGACCCGACGAACCTACAACGCCGCCAAACTCATTGCACTCAACACCGGCGCCATCCCGGGATGCCACCGAGCCACCCCGAAGCACACCCACGGACCCTTCAGCTGCCGCGCCTGCAAATTCACCTGCATCCGGACCCACCCTGCACCAGCACCCGCCAAGCTGAACACCAGCAGCAACCACCTCAAGTGCATCCTGCTCAACACCCGCTCCGTCCACAGACACGCCGTCGAACTCTGGAACCTCCTCGACACCACAGCCCCGGACATCGCCTTCCTCACGGAGACCTGGATGAACGCCTCCTCAGCACCCGATATCGCCATCGCCGTCCCAGAGGGCTACAAGATCACCCGGAGGGACCGCACCGCCAACCAGATGGGAGGAGGCATCGCCATCATCCACAGGGACACCATCCGCGTCACGACCAACACCGACGACACCCTAACCACCGCCGAACACCTGCACTTCCAGATCCACACCGACCCGAAGACCACCCTCAGAGGCACTCTCATCTACCGACCCCCGGGACCACGCACACGATTCAGCGAGGACATCGCCGACTTCATCAGCCCGCATGCCCTCCCCTCCGCCGACTACATCCTCCTGGGGGACCTCAACTTCCACCTGGAGAACAACAGCGACCGTAACACCACCACCCTGCTTGACAACCTCGCCAACCTCAGACTCAAGCAGCTGGTGGCCACCCCCACCCACCTCGCCGGACACACACTCGACGCCGTCTTCTCATCCAGCAAAGACATCGCCTTCACCCACGCAACAGGACTCCACTGGACGGACCACAGCTGCGTCCACTTCACCTTCAAAAGAACGACGACCCACCACCACCAGCAACAGGTTGCCCGAAGAAGCTGGAACAAGATCACAGCTGACCAGCTCACCGCCTCCCTGAGCCAGCACCCTCCGGCCGGCTCAGCGAACCCAAGCCAGGCCGCCGACAACCTCACGAAGTGGATCAGCAACTGCGCGGACGAACTCGCCCCTCTGAGGACCCCGCCCAGCAGACCCGGCAGCAGAAAAGCCCCATGGTTCACCGACGAACTCAAGAGCTCCAAGAAGAACTGCCGAGCCCTCGAGAAAGTATGGAGAAGGGAACCAACTTTGGACAACATGACCACCCTCAAGCTCGCCACCCGGGAACACCACCAACTGATCCGCGCCACCAAGAAAAATGCCTACAAGGACCGGCTGGACAACAACGCACACAACTGCAAGGAACTCTTCAACATCGTGAAAGAGCTCTCCAACCCCAACGCCGGAAACAACGACATCACCCCATCACAAGACCTCTGCAACTCCCTCGCCTCCTACTTCCACAACAAGATCGCGGACATACACAACAGCTTCAGCATTCAACCGACGCACGCCACAGCCGCAGCAATGCCACCCACCGCCACCCTCCGCGCCTGGACTCCAATCAGCACCGAAGACACTGTCCGCACAATGAACTCCGTCCACTCCGGATCGCCGACCGACCCCTGCCCTCACCACGTCTTCAACAAGGCCGACGTTGTCATCGCACCCCACCTGCGGGACATTATCAACACCTCCTTCGACACCGCCACCTTCCCTGAGAGCTGGAAGCACGCCGAACTCAGCGCTCTACTCAAGAAACCCACAGCGGACCCCACCAAACTCAAGAACTACCGTCCCATCTCACTCCTCCCGTTCCCGGCCAAAGTCATCGAAAAGACCGTCAACAAACAGCTGGCCGCCTTCCTCGAGATGAATGGATCCCTCGACCCCTCACAGTCTGGCTTCCGAGCCAACCACAGCACCGAAACCGCCCTCATCGCCGCCACCGATGACATCCGAACCCTGATGGACAACGGAGAAACAGCGGCCCTCATTCTCCTCGACCTCTCCGCGGCATTCGACACTGTCTGCCACCGCACCCTAGTGCAACGCCTCGGCAACATCGGAATCCAGGAGAAGGCACTGGAATGGATCACCTCCTTCCTCAACGGAAGAACACAGAGAGTCCGCCTACCACCGTACAAGTCAGAGGCCACCGAAGTCATCTGCGGCGTCCCTCAAGGATCCTCGTTGAGTCCCACCTTCTTCAACGTCTACATGAGCCCCCTCGCGGCCATCGCACGCCAACACAACCTCAACATAATCTCCTACGCCGACGACACCCAGCTGATCCTCTCCCTGACCAACGACCCCGCCGCCGCCAGAGCCAACCTGCACGAAGGGATGAGAGATGTAGCCGAGTGGATGACGACCAGCCGCCTGAAACTGAACTCAGACAAGACGGAGGTCCTCATCCTGGGCTCCTCGCCCTCCGCCTGGGACGACTCCTGGTGGCCAGCCGCCCTGGGCACCGCACCCAAACCGACGGACCACGCACGCAACCTGGGCTTCATCCTGGACTCCTCCCTCTCCATGACCAGACAAGTCAACGCCGTCTCCTCGTCGTGCTTCAACATCCTGCGCATGCTACGGAAGATCTTCTGGTGGATCCCCACCGAGACCAGGAAGACTGTCACCCAGGCCCTCGTCACCAGCCGACTGGACTACGGCAACGCCCTCTACGCCGGAACCACCGCCAAGCTCCAGAAGAGACTCCAGCGGATCCAGAACGCCTCAGCCAGACTCATCCTCGACATCCCACGAAACAGCCACATCTCCGGACATCTGAGAGACCTGCACTGGCTCCCCGTCAACAAAAGAATCACCTTCCGTCTCCTCACCCACGCACACAAAGCCCTACACGACCAAGGCCCGATCTACCTCAACAACCGAATCAACTTCTACGCCCCCAAGCGCAACCTCAGATCAACCAGCCACGCCCTCGCCGCCGTCCCCCGCATCCGAAGAGCGACAACAGGAGGAAGGTCCTTCTCCTACCTGGCCGCCAAGACCTGGAACTCCCGACCGACCGACCTGCGCCTGACCCAAGACCACCTCTCCTTCAGGAAGAAGCTCAAGACCTGGCTGTTCGAGCAGTAACGGCACCCCCCCCCCCCCTCCTAGCGCCTTGAGACCCTACGGGTGAGTAGTGCGCTCTATAAATGTCTTGATTGATTGATTGATTGGCATAGTCAATACGAGAGGTGATGAGCGCTCGAGTGGCCGTTTCTCTTGCAGATAAAGGAAGTAGCGGCAGGAACTTTTTTAGTGATTGCAATATGCCAAAGCACATTCCTATCAGTTTATTGATCTGAGTATCGAAACTTAACTTTTCATCAAACCAGATCCCTAGATTCTTCTTGACAGGTTAACCCCGTGGGATAGGCCCGGAAAACTCATCTGGCCAGAAAGCGTGCCAGTACTATATAGTAAATATATTTTGCACACAAACTGTCCTGAAGCCATTCATGGGCAGAGCTGGGTAGGAGGGATGGGGGGTAGAGGGGTAGGACAGGTAGAAGGGCTCAGTCACTCCTCAGAGCTTCAATGTGTATCTCAGCATTCACGAGACACCCTACAAGCCCCCTGCAGCATTACAATCACCTTTATGGAAAAACGGTTTTAAGCATCTTGAGCATTAGCTTCAAAGACTTAAGATTGGAACATTTAAGAATGGAACAAGATATGCACACTCAGTTGCAAAGGCAAAGCTAACAGCCCTCCTCGGTCACCGATCTTCAAACCCTAAAACATCAACACTGAGAACAAATCCTTGTTTATAGGGTGAAAGTGAAATGCATCTCATGGAATGGGACGATACAATACATTTTAGAAAGTCTTTGCCAGAGACAGTCATGAAGAGAACATTCATTTTGCTCCACAGTAAACTGACTGAGACCTTCAGATCTCATAAAGTGGTGCAGCCAACTTCAGAATGATCTACAAGGGCCTTACTTACCTATCTTAAGGTAAAAACGGGGGGGCAGATTTACAAGTCCCTTGCGCCTCTTTTATGCCACTGTTCCATGACTTTTGTGACGCAGCGGCTGTGCAAAACATGCGCCATGGTGCGGGGTATTTACAACGTGACCCATCTGGGAGATGGCGTCACGTTGTAAAGCCCTGCGCCAGAAGTAGGCGTTCCTGCGCAGGGGGGGGCGTTCTAGCGCAGTCTACAAGATTTCACCCCAGTCACTTTTGGGCCCATGCTGCGTCAAAACCCTGTGCCTGCTTGAAACAGGCATAAGGAGTGACGCAGCATTTGAAAGATAAGGCACACCGTTGCATTGCTGGAGTTCCATCGCGCTTGCGATGCAACTCCAGCAATGCGCCGCTTTTATGCCACAGATGCGTGACGCATCTGTGCCGTTTTCCCCCATGGTGCGCCGCATTGTAAATGCGGCGCATCCATGGTGGCAGAGCCGTGACGCACAATAACTGGCGCATCCCTGCTGCTAATATACAGGGATGCGGCAGTTATTGTAAATCTGCTCCCAAATGGTTACTTACCAGTTGGAGTCGTTTTGCAGCTTGAAGGGTTTTCTGGATTCCCGCGCTGTGCATTATTCGCCACCTAGTGGTTAGGTCTGGATTTGTCTTTTTCTTCCTGTGGGCGCCGTCCACCATCATTTGGTGGTGTGCCCGTCCCTGTGTGTGACATCAGAGGGCGCCCTGGAAGTTCCGGTGCGTAATCGCTCTCTTTTGATTCTTTTGGTATACTTCCTACATGATTCTTTCTTGTTTCTCTCCCCACCTGGTTGCATCATCTCTTAATTCCGGGAGGCAGGTAGGTCGCTGCAGAATGTCTTCCACTTGTAAGTAATAATTTCCTTTTAAAACCAGGAATCCTTTTTTGGATTCACGTGCTGTGCATTCGATTATATAGTGGTATCCCTTCCTATGGGTTGGTTGTGATGAAGTGAGTAAGAGTTTGCAAACAGGCGCTGTAGTACCTTTTGTCCCATCTATGCTTCCTTGGTCATTTCAATGTCCGCACGATGTTATGCAAAAGAGTGTGGTTATGCCCATGTTGCTGCTGCACAGATTGCATCTATGGATACATTTGCTGGGAACACCAGTGTTGCACCCTTTTTAGGTTTCGCTGGAGCACGGAGCTTTAGCTCCGCCTCCAGAGAAATCTGTAGTCTTCAATAAGGGACACTTGAATCCTCCCTCTGTTCCATTGGCTAGCTCCATAAATGGAGGCTAGCCATTGGAACAGAGATCTGTCCGTCATTCACGGACCAGATTCGGGGGCGTTCCCGCGATTTTTTCCCTGGGCGTTCCCTCTGTGTAGTCATGCGGCGGTGGGCGGAGTTGTTTTTTTTGCCTCGGCATCCAGCTCATTCCGCGGCCGACCGCAGCCGCCGGAGGAAGTCCAGTTCCAGGTGAGTGCTTTTTATTCCGCCCCCCCCCCTCCCGCTGTCCGTGTGGCCCTTCCCGCCCCCCCCGCCGCTGTCCATTTGCCCGTTACCGCCCCCCCCCTCCTGCTGTCCGTCCGTAAATGCTTGTTTTCTGTGAGGAAACACATTCGCACTTTCCTACTGCATACGGAAGTGACGTCAAACCCCCTTTTCGAGGTGCAGCTGGAGAGAGGCGCACGCGGTTGCTGAGTGGGGGAGAGATAGGGAGTCTATTACGGGTTCCAAAGCGGCGCTAAGAGCCCCGGGCAGTGATTTCTGTGGGTCGAACTGCACCAGACAGAAGCTCACGTCCTCCAAAGGGCTCCGTAATCGTTATACGGACGCCCCGGTCTCTCTGAATCCCCACAGATCCGTCTTCGCCATGTTGGTGCTATTCGAAACGGCGGCAGGGTACGCCATCTTCAAGGTAAGGAAGGGGTGGGTCGGTGGGCAAAGGGGGATACATCGTGAGCACCCCGTGCTCAGAAACCGGGATTACTGTTCAATTTCACCTTTTGCTCTTACACTGGCCATGCAGTGCTATTTTCTTCTAGCGCCACGTGTTTGTTTGGCGAGGGCATATATATATATCTTCTCCTCACCCTTCACTATTACCGTCACTATTACCTTTACTACCTCATGTATTTTTGGTTGCTCACAGTTTTTACTACCTCATGTATTTTTTTGCTCACAATTGTCACTATTACCTTATGTAAGTAACGTATGCTTTTGCAAACTGTTCTTTTGTAATGTCTCTCATTATGTTTCATCTCTGTTCCTAATGTGAAGCGCTCTGATGCCTTCGGGTAAAGTCCGCGCTATATAAAAATGCATAAATAAAATAAATAAATAAATAATAAATTCAAGTAAGAACGGGCTTTGGTTAAAGTGTCTGATATCCTGGAATTGTAATTCACAGAAAAGTTGGTCACAGGTTATTTGAACATTGCCCACAGTGTCGGCTACACCACTCGTATTAGATTAACATGGGGCGGGCCAGTGTCACGGGAGGTTAGACCACGTGCTCATGGATACACATAAAATTATTTAGTTGCCTTCGCTTTATTTCCAAATCAAAGGGAGACCAGACAGTTGATCATTACAGTATTCGATGCAATATCTATATCTTTCTTTTCACAGCATTCTATGTAATCATAGTCGTGCCATATAGAAGAAAAGAACAGGAATTGAACATCAACAAACTTGTTATCGATTTCCACATATTCATAACATTAGTTGTAACAAGTGTATCCCGTCACCGGGGAATCCTGTATTTCTACAAACATCCGTTTTGTCTGGAGATATTTACACAATGTAAAAGCAGTATACCAGATCTTAATTATTTTGCATTAAATGTTCAGGTTGTGAATGTGGCCTGGAATATTTTCATATAGGGTGTGTTGAACTCGGAAAAGTATTTCAAAGGCCATGATACTTACATTTGTTCTTTTATTTGGCGTTTTCGGGAATTTTGGAACTGCGTTCCCCCTTGGTGGTGTCGATAAAGTTTATACCCCCGCCTTGTTATGGGTCTCATTCTTTGTTGGATATTTTTCTTGTATTATTCTAATGGTCTAAGGTGCGAACTTAATTTTTATTCTTTTCTTGTCCGAATGGCGAGAGCTGGAAATCCTTCCAGTGGCTCGGAGGGAGAGTCGCCTTAGTGTGGCTCTAGTTAGCGATTGTTGTTGGTATCTCTTGGGTAATCGTTTGAACTTGATCGGGGCCCGAGGCGTCCGTACCCGACAACAGTAGAATCTTAGACCTCCAAAAGAATGCATGTCTAAAAACATTCTTAATAAGAACATACAATACAGCGCGGCCGCTTAGCTTCATCACGGTCGAATATACAATGTCGTGTTTTTCAGTCTCTCTCCGATCCATTTTGTCCATGTTGGTAGCACCTTTTGTAGCTCTTAACTCTAGAGCGGTCAAAATCGTACCGTTTGGACTGGCTGTTTTTCTTTTTTTTTTTTATCCACCCACACCACAACCCTGTCGGTATCTGATGACTAAAGATTTATTTAGTAGCGCCTAAATTAGCCCCAATTTGATGCATCATCAGGGAACGAGTCCTAATTAGTGTGTGCCCTTGGACAACGCTCTTACTTGTAGAGCGCAGGAATCCAACCTCCATCAAAGGCTCACAACTCGGCCACAGCCCCAATGTATTTGTTATCAAACAGCCAGAGAGCGAGCTGCACAGTACTAATGATTCGTACGTTCTTCGTCCATTATGCCTTGTACGGAGTGCCAGGATTGGCCCCTATCTTCTTATGTTCGCATAGCGAGACTTCACTTTACAATCTGTGACTCGGGGAGGGCTTGCATATTGGTTTACTTTAGGGAATGTTTGAAATGCCGTGGTGGTGAGTTTGGCCCAATTGCTTGGCAGAAATAGATTGTGTACATTAAAAAAAACATCCTTCACAATAAGCTATCTAAACGTTTATTACAGTTCACATATGTACTTGATTTACCATTTCAACAAAGTAGAACAATTTCGATTATGGTTGAACATCCTGTTCCACAACAAAATCACTGGGTGTTGGGCCACTCGGGCTGTGAAGAGGACTCCGGATCTGGAGTCCTGGTTTGGGTTGGCGTTTGACAAATTCGGTGTCCTCAGGAGATCAGTTCCTTAGGAAGGCAGAGCAGGTTCCTGTGGTTCTTGGAGGTTGCAGGATACGCCAGGTTCATCCAGCAGGAGACATGCCTATAAGGCTAGGGGCAAATCAGTTGTTGTCGACCTCTTCTGCAGCACAACTCTTAAGTCGCTCTTGTCACATCTAATGTGAACAGGCAAGGTTCCCTAAATACTAGATTTAGGGGCATTTCGGGGGAGTGTAGGTTGGGTCCAATGGGTCTCTTCCCTGGGGTGTCTCCACCCCCTAGTATGTTACCCTCCCGTGGGAGGGGGGCATAAGCCTCTTCCTAATTGAAGGGATCCCCCAACTCAATAAGCTGGCGGGGACTGAGATGTAGGCCTCGCCTCCACCACCTGAGGGAGGATGGGGGGGGGGGGTTGGCAATTGTGGGCCCATCTCCCTTCCGCACTAGGTTTTCCATCCAGTTCTTGTGACAAAAATGGGGGCCCTAACCGTTGGGAGCCAGTTGCTGATGGAAGAAAAGGGCTAGGGGAATAGCTAACATAGGCGGCAGGCCTTTGAATCTCGCATCTCGGGGACCCTGCCCATGCTGGGGAAGGAAGCATAACACAACTGCCCAGGGTGTGATTTGTTTCCAAATCCAAAAAATGGATGGCTCTCTACCCAGGTGTCCAGAAACCGGTCTGGTGGTGGCAGATACCAGCCAGTCAGGAACCACACCAGAGTTGGTCGTTTTTCAGGGCGCATCTCTAAGATGCCCTCCATGTGCATTATTCATTAAATCCTACACTGGCCTCGGTGTGGGTTTAATGCGCTGGGAAGTTTGATATCACACTTCCCATACTTCAGTAAAGCCATCATGTACTCAAAACATCTCCACTCCACTTAGTGTCTGCGAATGGCACAGGTTCTAAATATTGCTCCGTCGGCTATGCCCTCACCTGTAGTATGGTGCACCCTGCCTTTAGGGCTATAAGGCCTGCTAGAGGGTTGACTTACCCATGCCACAGGCAGTGTTTGGCATGGCACACAGGTATGTGTGCTGCGCAGCTTTTTCCTTGGTGCTTTTTCTAATCTTGCTAAAATTGGTGGGCAGGGACTCATTTCTTTGTGCCATATCGACTCTGTCTGCACCAAAACACGCACCCTGCACTAGCAGGGTGTGGGTGTTAAGGCGAGGGGCCTCTGACGGTGGCATAAGACATTCTGCAGGTCTGAGGCCCTCTCTGGTCACAAGACCCTTGGTACCAGGGGTTCCTTTTTAGGTTTCGACCTGGCGAGGGCACGAAGTGCCCCTCCCAGATCGAAAACTTTTGTCAACAGTATGGATGTCGGCACCGCCTCTGTTTCTCATTGGCTAGCTCCATAAATGGACGCTAGCCATTGGCAAACAGAGGCGTCCGTCAAATCCAGAGGCGACTCGTGGGCGTTCCTGCCAAGTTTTTCTCATCCCACCCCTTTGTGAGGTCATTCCGGTGGTGGGCGGGGTTTATTTTTGTTTTTGTCGAGGTTGCTTTTCGTCATTCCACCGCCGGAGGAAGTCCAGGTGAGTGCTTTCCCGAACCCCCCTCCCCCCCCCTGTCCGTGTGCCTTTCCCCGTTCCCACCCCCTCCCGCTGTCCGTGTGCCTCCCTCCACAGCTCTCTTTCCTATCCGCTCCATCAGGGATTGACAGCTGCCTCCTTCACGCCCTGCCCAGTGTGCCCACCACCTCGCCCCGCGCGTAGGGCATCTCTCCACACAGTGCTGTGTACATGGCCTTCCACGCACTTCGCCCTCCATCCCCGCCCCTCCCCCACCGCCGCACGCCCGCCAGGGTCTTGGGCAAGGACGTCGCGCGCGGTTCGGGCGCAGACTCACCATTTGTCCAGGCTGCCTCGGACTCCGGGAGCCGCACTGGCGAAGAGGGGGGTTCGGGGGCGGCAGACAAGGGGACGTCTGCGGTCGGACCCGGGAGCAGAGTGGCTCAGCAGTCCTGTGTCATTGGCATTCACCAGACGGGCAGAGCGGGCTCCACACAGCGGCTCCGAGACACCACTCTGCATGAGGAGAGAGCAGGCAGCGAGCGCTCAACACCACTGCCCCCCTCGCCCCCACCTTCCCGCTCCCGCGCAGCCCGCACCAGGCTTTATTCTCAACTGTTATATTCTGTGAGAAAGGGGGGCGCACGAGACTGTTGACAAGCACTGAAGCATGTCTACGGCAGTCTTGCCTGGGCTCCCTTCGCCATCACGTCCAGGTGATCAAGGGTACATCAAGGGTGCCCATTCGTCAGCTCTGGTACCCATCTCAGAGAGGGGCGTATTCTCTCCGACACGGCCACCGAGGTTCAAGGGCAATTGGGGGTTAGGGGCGGGAGCAAAGAGTGAAAAGAGTGAAAAGGAAATTATGATATTCACTCTTCGGGGCGAGGGCTGATCCTGCTCAAGAGCAAGGCAAGCCTGACTCCACAAGGGACTGCCTTGCGGCAATAAATCAATGTAAGTACGCCGCTATTTACACAGCGCGTTTAGGGGTCTTTGTCCAAGGCTAAGCCAATCCAGGAGGGATAGTGCACGGCTCTCCCGACACTGGATAAGTGCTATTTGCGGACCCGTTAAAGCCTTATACACCAAGCTCTGCTCGTCCCGCACCACTAAAAAATCCTTTGGAAGACAACCGGTGATTTCTTACAGTTAATTAGCATGTGTAGCGCACAATCCCCCATTACTATGGCATCGCAGCGCTTTTCGGTGATCCGGGTATGACTTGCTCGACCAAAAATCATAAGCAGTACATTCTGGCGTTAGATCGTTCGGAAACCTTGCCCACATAGCGTAGCGCTCGTTCACAAAATAATGCATTGCACTTGCAAAGACGGGGCTCGTGAAGACGAGGGGCAGAGTGCGAAGACAGAACCGCTATTAATACCGCAAAAAGGCATTGCTTTTCTTGCACATAAGGCATGCATTCTGTTCTGCACCCTTAGCTCTCTTCTGTAGTGCCGTCCCATCTCTACTCTTTACAGCCAGTTAGTACCTATGTACCCTCGCAGGTTAACACAATCAAAACACCACAACTCCCTTCACAACAATACACTCCCCCTTCCGTCCAGTCGGCTATGCTTTACTTCTCTCTACCTCTCCCCCAAAAACGATGTTAATACATCGATCAACCAATTCTCTGACCCCTAGCCAAACCACTATCTAACATCTTTCTTCAGTCAGTCACTCCACTTAGGTCCCAAGTCAGACGCCATACAGCGCACGTCCGGATCCTGTAATAATAATATAACAACATTTTTTAAACTATCGCCATACAACTGCTGCCCAGTGCCTCAACTTCCCAACTTGTCCAAAGCCACGCAGCAATTAACCATCAATTGACAGCTAGTTCACTTGAGTCCACCACAAAAACCTCGCCTCTACTGCCCTCCTTGAGGTATTTGCAATATTCAGCAGCCCACTACGGCTCCGTGCTTCCGATCAGCTTCTACCAAGGAATTTCAGGCATGGAACTGGAATGTTTATTGGCGCTCTTCTGCCTGTGCCACATCCCAATCAGGTGCAGTTAGGTCGCCACTCTTCTCTTTTACTATACAGCACCTCTTTCATCAACAATTCATCCAACCAAGGTGCTCCAGTGTGTGCGTGCATGTGACTGCTCCAGAGTGTGTGTGTGTGTGTGTGTGACTGCTCCAGTGTGTGTGTGTGTGTGTGTGTGTGTGTGTGTGTGTGTGTGTGTGTGACTGCTCCAGTCTGTGTGTGCGTGTGTGACTGCTCCAGTGTGTGCGTGCATGCGACGGCTCCAGAGTGTGTGTGACTGCTCCTGGGTGGGTGTGTGTGTGACTGCTCCTGGGTGTGTGTATGTGACTGCTCCAGGGTGTGTGTATGTGACTGCTCCAGAGTGTGTGTGTATGTGACTGCTCCAGAGTGTGTGTGTGTGTGTGTGTGACTGCTCCTGGGTGTGTGTGTGTATGTGACTGCTCCAGAGTGTGTGTGTGTGTGTGTGTGTGTGACTGCTCCAGTGTGTGTGTGACTGCTCCAGTGTGTGTGTGTGTGTGTGTGTGACTGCTCCAGTGTGTGTGTGTGTGTGACTGCTCCAGTGTGTGTGTGTGTGACTGCTCCAGTGTGTGTGTGTGACTGCTCCAGTGTGTGTGTGTGTGTGTGTGTGTGACTGCTCCAGTGTGTGTGTGTGTGTGTGTGACTGCTCCAGTGTGTGTGTGTGTATGTGACTGCTCTGGTTGTGTGTGTGGCTGGCTCTGGGTGTGTGTGGCTGGCTCTGGGTGTGTGTGGCTGGCTCTGGGTGTGTGAGTGGGTGGTAGTAATTGTTGTCTGCTGAGCTCGTCCGTAGGGTACAATAGTTGTCACATTTGCGAGAGATTAAGCTATTGGCAATGTAAATGACAATGCCATTTATTTATCTGTTTTCAAAACCAACACATACATACAAATTTTGTCATTTACAATGCCAATAGCTCTAACTTCTCCAAAGGCGAAACCGTTGCATTGTAAATGCTTGTTCCTTGTTGAGTGGGCTTTGGGGCGTGCGGGTAGGGTCACCCATGCGCTCCCGAATAGCAGGTTTGTATTGTTTCTACAATCCATCTCGAGATTGTTCCTTTGGGTACTGGTTAACCCTTGGTTGCCTTGGCGAAGTTAACAAATAACTGGTTTACTTTGCAAAACTTTTTGTTTCTAGCAGAAAGTACATTAAAACCCTCCTTGCATCCTACGTGTGTAGGGCTCTTTCCATCTGTGCCTTAGACTCTTTCCAGAAAACTGGTAACTGTATGCTTCGGTTGATATAAAAGTGGGTCACCACTTTGGGCAGAAACTGTGTGTTGGTTCTGAGAGCGACCTTGTGCTTGTGTATTTGCAGGTATGGGTTCTGTATTGTTTAGGCTTGTAGTTTGCGGAGCCTATGTAGTGATGTGATTGCAATAAGGAATGCTGTCTAGAGTGTCAACGATTGGAGGTCTGTCTTGTGCATAGGACTCCCTGGTCATTAGCTGTGTTAGCGCCGTGTGTAAGTTCCGCAATGGCGCTGGAACTGATCTTGACAGAACAGTTGTTTCCGATCCCTCCAAGAATCTCTTCACCACTGGGGATTGAAGAAGCTGCTAAATGAAGTCCCCTGGTGTCGGCTCTATCACTGCCAGGTGTTGGCAGATAGGAGATGGGTCTGAG
Organism: Lissotriton helveticus; assembly: GCF_964261635.1. NCBI lineage: Eukaryota > Metazoa > Chordata > Amphibia > Caudata > Salamandridae > Lissotriton > Lissotriton helveticus. Next base: position 54,423,964 of record NC_136065.1, read on the forward strand.
ACATTGGTCTCAACAGACCCGTCCGAGGTTTGGATTTTAAACATTCCCTGTGTCCTTCTGAATAAAGGGAATAACACAGGAACAGAGGTATTTTGAGCAGTATCTTGATCCCCTCCATTTTGTCCAGCAGATTTTCTTATAAGTTCTCCCTCCTTCTGGTTTCGTTTTCAAGGTGGTTGCGTCCATTCTGGTGGTGCTGTCCAATCAGGGTGGGGAGATGAAGCCGATGATGACGCATGACACTATTGTGTGTGTGAGGCTTCCTCTTCCCTAAAGGATGACATCCAGGTAAAAGGAGGTATTTGTCCAAAGCCTTATGCTGTGCTCCAATAGTCACCATATCCTATTTTGTGATTCGTTTGATTTCCTGTAGGGTGGGACGGTGACTTACCCTTCTCTTCGCTTCCTTTGTGTTTGTACCCGCTCTGATCATGATCATTTGTCTCCTGCACCTCTCAAGTAGGTGTGAGTTCCAGGTCCGTCAGGCCCACTGTGGGGCGATCAGAATGAGGTTTGTCCCTGGTAGTCTTTCTCCAACACTTTGCGTATTAGGGGAATCGGAGGAAAAGTGAAAACAAATCTCTCTGATCAGTTTATTGACAGGGCATTCCCTTCTGACTGGTGGCGTCGAAACCTGGAGGTGAAGTGTTGGCATTTTGCGTTTTTTGCCGTTGCGAACAGATCTATCGTTGGTCTATCCCAGGCTTTCAAAATTCTCTTCTGGGTTTTTATTGGTTCCCATTTGTGGGAGCTGCTTTCTTGTCTGCTTAGACTATCCACCTTTGTGTTTGTTTCCCAGGAAGGTGGAGTGTTTGCAGAGGGATCTTTCTTGGTATTGCCCATTGCCATATTTCTTGGGCTAGTTTGTCGAGGGTGAACAATTTTGTGCCTCCGTTTGTTGAGGTAAAGCAGGATTGTTGTGGTGTCTGTTTGTATTAGTACAGTTGGTCCTGTTATGTGTCCTTGGAGAGCCTTCAGGGATAGGAATACTGTCTATAGCTCCAGGAATCTGATGTGTTTCAGCGTATCTGTGTTGTTTCTTTGTCCCCGTACTTTCAAGTTGCCCCGGTGTGCTCTTTCCAACCCTTCTGCGTTGCATCCACTGAGATGGTCACTGCTAGTGTTGGTGTCTTGAATGATCTCTCAAAGGTCACGTTTTGTGATTTCCTCCATTGTATCTCCTTTTGAACCTTTGCTGTGACCACTGGATGCTGCCAACTCCGGGTGGCTGGTGACCATTTGCTGCAGATCCATTCCTGGAAAGGTCTCATGTGCAGTCTCGCACGTGTTAGGAGTGGTATGCATGATGCCATCACACGCACTCGTTTCATGACCGTCCTCTCTGTCAGACAACGATCCCTCTGGTAGAGATGGGTCTGCTCTATGATCGCCTTTGCTCTCCTAAGGAGTGGGCATGCCTGTGCGGTCCTTGAGTTTAATGTAGCTCCCAGGAACACCTTTTCCTGCTCTGGTTGTGGTGGTGACTTTTAGTGGTTATTGGGTACCTTAGTCTTTGTAGCGCGGTGATTACAGTCTGAATATCCTTGTGGCATTTTTGTTTTGTTTGTGCCTTTACTAGCTAGTTGTCCAAGTACAGGTAGACATGGATACCTTGTCTTCTTAGGTGTGCTGCTACCGCTGCGAGGCACTATGATGCCCGTGGGGCTGATTTTATGGTGAATGGCCGCACTGTGACATGGAAGAGCACCATCTCCAGTACAAATCTTAGGTATTCTTGTGTTTTCCGTTCATCAGTATGTGTAGGAGTGTGATTACTCCTTGAAGTGTTGTCATCCTGAAGTTGAATTTGTTCAGGAATCGGAGATGTCGGATTGGTTTTAGGGTTAGATCTTTAAGGACCAGGAAAAAAGGGGAGTAGTTTCCTTTGTTGGTTCCCTTTTTATGTCTCTCTTTTGTAAGAGTTCTTGGACTTCTCTCCTGAGCTCAATTGTGAATCCGTAGGAGCATTTCCCTGGATGTATTTTTGGTCTCTAGTAGATGGCTTGTATTTATTTTCTACTCTAGGAGTTTCAGCCTTTGCAGTAGCTGGTTCCCGGAATGCCTCCTTCCCTTGGTTCAATATGATGGTTAGTATTGGTAAGTAAATGTTTCTCTTGTTGAAGGGCATTAGGCTCTCTAGGCAAAAGCAATAGTCTCTTTTCCCTCCTTCAACAATACTCCATATGTTTCAACAGCACTTTTGATGAAGTTGTTGTAGAGGAACAGATCGTCAAGAGGTGATGTCCTCAAAGGGTAGTTGTCCACTCCTTCTGGGGATTCGGTGTCGGGTTCGTGCAATGATTCCTTGAACCCTGTTGCCTCTTCGGCCTCCTAAAGTTCATAGAACTTTTCCGGTTTCTCTTTGTAAGGTTCCATATTTGCTGGAGTCTCCAGGGCAGACTTAAAGGAGTTGTCAAACTCCTTCTTACTTTACCAAAGTGCTGCTATTTTGGCCTCGAACGTTCTCTTTTTGCATTTGACCACGAATGCTTTCTCGTCTGCGATGGTCTCTTTTTTGGCTTCGACAGGTCTGTCGTACCCAAAACCTTGGTCTTCTCTTTCCCTCCCTCTTGAGCGGATGGTATAATCGAGGGTTTCAACGTCATCTTGCCCCCATCGTTATCTTATGATCGGGATCCATGTAGAATCGTGCCGCGTTTGGTCATCGTTCCGCCCATTGGGGAAAGCCCAGCCCGCAAATTCAGAGGAGAGGGAGACTTCAACCCACGTCACGCGAATGGATATCGAAGATCCGGAGAAGAGGGAGACTTCACCCCACGTCACGCGAATGGATACTGAAGAGGGAAAGCCCAGCCCGTGAATTCAAGGAGAGGGAGACTTCAACCTGTATCACGAGGATGGATACTGAAGAGGGAAAGCCCAGCCCGTGAATTCAAGGAGAGGGAGACTTCACCCCACGTCACGAGGATGGATACTGAAGAGGGAAAGCCCAGCCCGCGAATTCAGAGGAGCCAGAGGAGAGGGAGACTTCAACCCGCGTCACAAGGATGGATATTGAAGAGCCAGAGAAGAGGGAGAGCCCAGCCCACTCCGGAGGACAGAGCCTGAGGAAGCCTCGAGGACAGAGCCTGAGGAGCCAAAGCAAAAAGGTCCGGAGTTACGGAGAAAACTTGACAGACCAAAAGATGGGAGCCGGCACCCTGTCTGCCGGCTGGACTCCGATCCCAGCCACATCCCAGGAAGGAGGTGGCTCAACCAGGTGCGTTACAGGCTCTTAGGTAGGTCGTATGAAAGGAAGGAAAAAGCTCAAGTGGGAGGCATACTGGACGGGGAGGAGACAGGTTTAAAGGTAGAAATCTGTTGGAAGAAGAGGGGGGGAGGAGTTCTGATGACATTTTGAATGACACGTGTCACAATGAAAGCCTAGAATACTTCTATTGGATTACTTTTTTTCCTTTTCTTTTTCCCTCTCTTATTATTATCCTGTTTTGTTACCTTCTTTCAAGCACGGTGACCACGGGTTCTTTCTCTTTTATACCCCTTCCGTTAACCTCTCCAACTTATAAAAAAGTCACCGCTCTAACCCACACATCACTGGAAATTCATAAAAACAGTGCCTTACCTGGTCTCTTCTTTCTGTCGAGGGTACCGGTGGACAGGAACTCCATAGGCCCTGCAGAAGACAAGAAGATGCGTTATTGATTTTGGACTTATGACTTCATCTGAATATATTTATGGAGATTAAAATAAATGGATATCGAGTTAAGCTTAAAACAGACTCCGTTCCCACTAATCCAAATAGCCCAGTTCACAATAAAACAGATTTTTATACAAATTTAGACACCAGGATCATTGTAATCTGGTCTGTGTTTTTAAAGTTATCACTTTTTTAAGTATACAAAAATACACTTATTTGTAGCTTTGAAGCAGTAATGTTATCCTGTGGGAAATGAAGTAATACTGCATACGGTCATTTAGCAACAACTTACAGGACTATTCTTCTGGACTTAAGGCAAGTAGGGGGCAAGGTCATAGACACCACCAACAGGTCCCCTCAGTCGACTCGGGGGCGTCCGGGTGCAGAGGTGCGTTTCAGTTTCATGTGACTTGTTAAAGTCAATGGGAAATGGTCCTGATGAAAATAGGCTGCAAGCAGGGACTGGGAGGCCAGTCCGGTTGAACCCAAAGGGGATCTTAGGTTCTGAGGGTGTGTCACCGAGGGGCACCATCGCTCCACTCAAACTCTGGCTGGGGTGCTAGTGTGCAGTGGTGCTTTGTCTGGTGGGGTTGTGCTGTTGGAGCCTTTTGTGCTTCTTGGTTCCCTGCAGAAGAGGCTGCAGGCAGGGATTGGGGACCCGTCCCGCCACACCCACGGAGAGGCTCAGCTTTAGAGGGTGTCTGGGCACTGTTGACTCACTCAGACTCGTGCTGTGGGTTCGGGTGCAGAGAGGTGTTCAGGCGTCTGGTCGCGGCGGTCTGAAGCTCACTCTGTATCGGTGACCTGGTGAAAAGGGGAAACAGGGCAGTTGGGCCACTCTTGGTGCTCGCCTTGTGGACCAGGACGTCCTTGGACGGTTGGTCGGCCTTGGTGCCGTTGGAGTTTGGTGTAGACCAACAACAAGGCTTGGTTGCTGCATGGGGACCGGTACTCTGGGATTAGATGCAGGGAGCCTTCGGGAGGGTCAGCATCTCGGTACTTCGGTGAAGTGGCGGGGATGACCTCCTGGGCTCCAAACAATCTTTCGCTTGCCTCGGTGCTACCTTGGTGGGCCTGATGCTCAAAGGGACGGAGTACTGGGCTTTGCGAGCGGTGCCTTCAGATGCAGAGAAGCAGCTCCTCTGCTCCAAGGTAGATGTTGCTAGCAAGATAAACTCATGGGTCGGTCCTCTACAGCTCTGGGAGGTTACAACGCTCTGGACGAGCCGGGTCCGTGTAACTGTCGAGGTCCAGGGTTTTGCACCAAGTGGTTGTGAAGTCCTCAGTTCTGGCATCACTGGCTCTTCTTTGTGCTTCTTTCTTCTTAAAGCAGGAGAATCTTGATTTCCTGATTTCAGGGGGCCACCTAAATACCTAATGTAGGGGCAGTAAGGGGAGTGAAGGTAAAGCCAATGGGCAACTTCCCCCTGGGATCGCTACACCCCCTACTTGACCACTTCCTGTGGGGAGTGGGCATCCCCCGGTCCCAGAGTTCCTAACTGCACCACAAGAGGGTGGAATCCTCACTTTCATGTTCACTTCAGGCTGCCCACCTTCACGGTGTGCCTAGCCTGGCAGTGAAACATGCCTCCTGACTGTCTACTATCCCGCATGTCCTGGAAGAGTCCAGTCGACCAGCACACTATTAGACTAGTGAGGTTTTAGAGACACCTCCAAGGTGTCCCCTCTGGGTGCATGTCGTAATTAAATTAAATAATATGAACTTGTATAGCACATCAATTGATTAAAGGCTTCACAGGGCTAATAGCCAATCCCAAGAGTCTCTCTGCTCAGAATCCAGTCATGACAGGCGAACAGCAAGTTATAAAGAGAAAAGACAAGCTTTTAAGGCCTTCCTAAAAGGCATGCGTGACGTCATATTGGTCAGATGGATGGGGAGTGTATTCCGGAGGTTGGCCTCAGTGTCCGAGAAGGCTCTAACTCTCCATCTCTCTTTCTCTGGGAGGACCTCTAAATTGTGGCCTGCTGATCGAAGGAGTCTGCTAGGGGAATACCACCGGAGCGTAGATTTAACGCCCCCGGGGCTGTCACTGTAAAGTACCTTGTGAACAACTTTCTTGACAGTGACCTGCCTCTGCACGGGGAGCCGGTGCAGTTCATGCAGTCCTTATGCTACTGACATGTATTAGGAGATACCTCGTGTAAGCCTGGCCGCTGCATTTCACACTAACTGTAATTTGGCGAGGATAGTCTTACTGGTGCCCAGGTAAAGGGCGTTGCATCTAGTCCTGGCATCAGTACAGATTTATTAAGACAATGTGTTTGATACCAAACACCACAGGTTTCATTGAAGCCATGATGTAGCTGGGTAACACGTTTCGATCAGTTCCCAGTACAAACCTTAAGATGGCTTCCCTGTACGCTTGCAATATCTAGTAATAAATTTAGACATCACAGAGGCCCATCTGCTCATGCAGATATGTCCTCATATAAAATATAATGCACCCTGCCGTAGGCCTGGAGTTGGGATGACTTACATATATTAAATGCAGTGACTTTGGCATGACACACGCGAGGTGGGTGGGGTTATCTGGGAGGCGGGAAGCAAAAATGGTGGGAAGACGCTGAAGAACTCTAAACCAATTAAAATAAAGAAGCAGGAGAGGCGGACGAATACAAAGGAAACCAGCAAAATCAAACTGATGCTTGGCGAAAATAACACAGGGCTAACAATAGCTCAAAATACAGAGGCTACACGCAGGAGTTCTAGAGGGTGGAGTTTCACATAGTCTCGCCATCCTAAGCAAACTTACCCCTCCTTCACCTGAACTGGCAGCTGCCACGAACCACCGAAATCTTTCATCGCTCAAGTGAAAGAATGCAGACAGTTAGTTGACCCCATTGTATCATCATAATACATTCAGCTGAAGCCCACGAGGAGGAGCTAAGAGTGGTAAGAAGAGTCTTCAAGGAGCCTGATTCCAGCCCTAAAGGCTAGTGTGAGTATTAAACGGGATCTCCTTGGACTACTATAGACACAGATAGCTACTTTACCAGCATTTTATCTTGTACACATGATCCCACCCCCTAGAGCAATGAGACCGCAGAAACGTGTTCTTAGGTTTGGTTGGAGGTAAGACGAGAGCTGGAGTTTCTCACCTGCCACAGTCGTGAGTGTATCTGGGGGGTCGGTCGGTGCAGGAGAGGGCTCTAGAGAGGAAGCAAAGAAGAAGGTTCATTATGAGAATCAACAGCGGCTGAAACACATTCACAATTCTCTTTGTGCCTTAATATCTGCTAATTCATATGACTAGATCAACACTGCACCCTGCGAGACCTCGGATGGATTGGGTCTTTGCCTGTAAGGATTGGGTTATTTACCCAGTAAGCATCTATTCTTGGCAGTAGAGCTGTAGATTCACATGCTTTGCATACTCCTGCCATCTAGTGTCGGGTCCAGATGTTTGCCAGTTGTTTTCTTTGAAGAAGTCTTTCCAGTCACGAGGTAGGTGGCTCCTCAGGTCGGAGATAGTGCGCATGGGCATCAACTCCATTGTTAGATTGTTTCCCCGCAAGAGGTTGAGAATGGAGTAAGAAAGTACGTACAGAGATGTCGAAGCATGTGTCATGTATATAAGAACTGCAACAACCAATGGGTTTCTGGGGAGGAGGGAGGGCGCATGTGAATCTACAGCTCTACATGCCATGAACAGATGCTTACAGGGTAACATAATCCGTGTGAGGCATGTGTGCGGTAGATCACATGCTAGGCATAGATTGTATAGCAGTATTCTCCCAAAGTGGTGACTAACCAGTGGGTGCTGCAGTCGTGTGAAAAAGTGTTTTAGCACTGCGTGTCCCACATTAACTTGTTGGTGTGCTAACACAGCCACAAAATATGGTTTGGTAAATGTGTGGCGTAGCCCGTGTAGTTGCTTTATAGAAGTCAGCTATAGAAATGTTACCTAAAAAGGCCATAGATGCTCTTATTTTACGAGTCGAATGGCCTCTCAGAGGTATGGACAAAGTTCTTTTGGCTTTAATGTAGAATGTTTGGATACATTTAACGATCCATCTAGAAATGTCAGATTGTGAGATACACATTCCTTTATGAGGTGTAGCAAAGGCAACACAAAGTTGTTTTGTGAAAATCCTTTGTTCTGTCAATATAATATATTAATGCTTTTTGACACCTAAAGTATGGAGAGCTTTGTCTGCTAAAGAATCGGGTTGAAGGAACAAAACAGGTAGCTCAACAGATTGGTTAATATGAAAAGCCAAGATTACTTTTGGAAGGAACTTTGGATTGGTGCAAAGAACCACTATCTTTAGGAAGTTGGAAATCGTAATATTGAGCCCAGTTACTTTAAAAAAAACAAGTTTAAGGTGGTTCTAGCCGCATATGTAATATGGAGGAAAACTAAAAAGAAGTTGGGTCTTGGTTCGAATCTGAATATCTATACTCCGCTTCAGAATTGTACTCTGTTACCTGAAATTTTTGATGACTCTGTTATGAGTAGATGGCATAATTCGGGAATTTGTTTCGTAGGGGATTTATTTCAGGGGACACAATTCGTCTCTTTTGAATGTTTGCAGAGGAAATAGAATTTACCAAGAGGGGATTTTTTTAAATATTTACAGCTGCGTAGTTATTGTGAGCGGAAAAAAAATCAAAATACGAATATATTTGGCAACATTGAGATTATGGAAGCACTCCGGGTTAGAAAAAAAATGCGCCCCCTTTATCATTTATTCTTGGATAGCATAAGGACGACTTAGAGTCCTATGAGCTAAAGTGGGCTAACAAACTTGGCACTGTAGGGGTCAATTTGACTAGAAGTATCGAGATTGCAACACATTTTTTATTTAATGGCTCTTTAAAGAGCCAGCACTACATGGCAATTTTTGGGCTTTATTATACTCCGGGGAAACTGGCAAAATGGAACACTGGTAGGGGTACTAACTGTAATTGTTGCGGCCAGTACGCAGCTGATGCAGCCCACATGTTTTTTAATTGCCCTAAACTCTGCAATTTTATAAAGGAAATTGAGACCTTTATCATGGGAAGCCTGGGTATACCACTGCAGCTCACAGCGACAATGGTGATCTTTGGATGGCAAGGAAGTATCCGGACGGCTGCGTAGGAGGGTTTGGTATTTATTTGTATGGCCATGTATCGCTTATGTATTACATCACAATGGTTAGATAGCGATTCTCCAACTTTTGTAAATTGGAAAACCAGGCTGCTTACAACCTACCGTCTTGAGATGGCGCTTTATAGAACGAAGGGCATACAAAAGAAAAGGCAAGGGGCCCAACTATGGGAGCCGATTGTTAACTGGTTAGGATCTTAATACTATTTAATATGAGGATATGTATGAGTTTCATATGTTTTTGTGATGTTTCTGATATGTATAACTTATAACTTTATATGTTTACTCGAATTGGCTGTTTTCCTTTGTCATGCTTATGGTATTTTCCTGTACCTCTTAAATTATCCTGGAAGTTGGATGTATATTGTATTCAATGTGCTGACTGTTGGACCCGGCCTCGTGGCGTGGTCCTACCCCTCCCGCATGGCGGGCCCCGGACGACATTGGCCCTCCACCCAGCCCGGGTCGGCCCTGGGCACACCTCTGCACGACCTACAAACCACCCGATCCGCCCCCGGCGGCCCACCACCACTGTCACGGCACCCTTGGGCCGCCCCCGCGTTACCGGTTCGGTGCCCACCAAGGACCCACATTCCCGGGCCGACGCCATCTTGGGCCCATCACGTCACAGGCACGTGGTCCCGGCCCAGCCGCGACCCCAGCCCCAGCGAGCCCGCCATCGAGGCACCAAGAACCTCCGGGTGGTAGAGTGGCCACTCAACCAGAGACAAGGAGAGGGGAGTTTCGATGGCTCTCCAACCATCCCCGGACGCCTGGTAGCGATCGCCCTCTGGCCTCCCTGGGCGCTGGCTCCACCCCCCTGCTGGGTGTCTGGACACCATCATCCCGGCCCCTCTGACCCCCAGGCGAGAGGGTCCGGACATCAAAGGACTCCAGACCTATATCTGGGCCAGCCCCGGAGTAGGACGGGAGTTGTATCACGGAGTCGAGAAGCCCTGCTGACGCTGTCGGCTGACCCTGAGACGAACTCACCTTATTGCCCTACCTGGAGCCTGCTGGCGCTGCCGCGGTCCATCTTCGCTGTAACCACCTTGGAGCCTGCTGGCGCTGCCGCGGTCCATCTTCGCTGTAACCACCTTGGAGCCTGCTGGCGCTGCCGCGGTCCATCTTCGCTGTAACTACCTGGAGCCTGCTGGCGCTGCCGCGGTCCATCTTCGCTGTAATACCCTTGGAGCCTGCTGGCGCTGCCGCGGTCCATCTTCGCTGTAACCACCTTGGAGCCTGCTGGCGCTGCCGCGGTCCATCTTCGCTGTAACCACCTTGGAGCCTGCTGGCGCTGCCGCGGTCCATCTTCGCAGTAACCACCTTGGAGCCTGCGGGCGCTGCCACGGCCCAACCTTCCGGAACCCCCCAGCTCGAGGATTGAGAGCTGAGCGTAGGGTCTCCTTGCCACCGACCATCTATAAGACTGTCCCGCTACCTGACCCCTTGTCACGAGACTTTCCCGGTCCCAGGATCGGCTGTATATATTGAAACGATACTTATTGCCAGATAAAGCTTGAAAACTCTATCTACGTGTTGTGTACTTTTGTAGTGGTGTAGTTACTCTGCTGTACGATTCTAGAAGAGGGCCCCCCGTCGGAGGCCCCCTCGACATCGCTCGGTCCCGTCTCTGAAGGAGGGGTACACCTAGGGGTGGTCAGTCAGACACCTTCTGCCGCCCCCGAGTTCGCCTTTCTAACATTGGTGGCAGGCGCTGCGATCCGAGCTCACGAAAAATCGTACAGAGAGGGATCTACCCGCTACAGCGAAAAAACACACGGAGACCATGACGACCCAAGGAATAAATCCATCTGCCGAATTCCAGAAAGAAAAGATGGAAGAATACAGCCACAAAGAACTAAAACAATTCTGTAAAGATATGGGTATCGCTACCACTGGCCTGAATACAAAAGAGGACTTCAAATCGGCCCTACAAGCCTGGGTGGAAACCCGAGACGGGCCACCCCAAGAGGAGAATAGTCCGAATGGACAACCGGAAACCAGCGCACCCCCGACGGGGGAAAGAACCGCAACCCTAAACGCGGACCTCATCTATGAAGACGCTCGAGAACGAGAGCGCAACCGGCTACATGAATTGGAGCTTGCACGACTCCGGTTAGACGGGGAACTCCAGCTAGCAGAGAGAAAGATAGCCCTCGAGCAACTACGGCTGGAGGGGGATCTAGAAGAAAAACGGAGACAACGTGACCTCGAAGAAAAACGATTAGCCTATGAACACGAACGAGGCCTGAAAGAACTCGAAATCAAAGCCAAACTAAGCAAAGATAGCACAGCCGGGGCCAAGACCTCGGCCCCTCCCGTGGACACCAAGGTTCACCTACCGAAAGATGTAGTCAAAGAATACTACAAGAACGACGACATCCAACAGTGGTTCAAAGCCTACGAGGTGGCCATGACCACCCATCGGGTGCCCCTGAAGGACTGGGGCGCCGGCCTGTGGGGAAAGTTCGTCAACGAAGGGAGGGACGCCCTGCTGGAACTCCCTGACACCGAAATGACTTCCTATGAACACATGAAAACGGCCCTACTCACACGCTACGGACTCACCCCCGAGATGTACCGGCAGAGGTTCCGAGACTGTAAAAAAATCCCCGGTACAACTTGGGTGGAATATGTGAACTTTTTTAGCAGAGCCTTCGAGGGGTGGGTCAAAGGCAGTCAGGTCACTACCTACCAGCAGTTGGTCGACCTGATATTATGGGAGCACCTCTCCAACAACTGCTTCATTGAACTACGACAACACCTCCTCGACAGCAAGTTGACCGAGCCGCGAAAACTAGCGATCGAAGCCGATCGGTGGGCGAGCACCCGTGTCCACCGGAACCCCACAGGAGAATACGGACGAGGGTCCCCGGGGAACCACCGGCCGCGAGGCGGCGGATCGGGCATCAGCCGAGGCCGAGACCTCCTGCCGGGGTCTTCGCCCGCCTCCGCTACCCCAGCCTCCGGCCCGAGGGGGGCCCCTCCGGCCCGACCGGGACCACGCCCCAACGTTCGTGCCACAGATGCCAACGGCTGGGTCACTATGCCAATGACCCTCTCTGCCCCATGAACCAACGGCCCGGACCACTGCCCCCCCTGGTCGACAAATCACTGCAGCCGCTCTAAGCGAAGAAAGAGATGAAGAAGAAGAGGTCCCTATGGAACCAGAAGAATGGGCCATGTGCCTCGCATCCCTGGGCGACAAAGACATGATCCCTCGGGACCAGATTCCGATCAACACCCAGAAGTACCGCCAGTGGGTCACCATCAACGGACGCCGGGCCGAGGCTCTCCGTGACACGGGGCCAGCATAACCGCCGTCCGCTGCCATCTGGTGACCCCAGAACAAATTTTGCCACACGTTCTGTGCCCTGTCCGGTCAGCTGACAATTCCGAGAGCCTGTGCCAGACGGCCCGCATCCCCTTCGAGTGGGGAGGGGTGTCCGGCATGCTGAAAGTCACCGTCCGAGACGATGCCCCAGTAGACTGCCTCCTAGGGAACGACCTGGAAAGTTCCCCCTGGGCACAAATCGAACGAAGAGAGCATCTGGGGATGCTAGGCCTCCCTGAATGGGTTTGCGTAACGACCCGATCCATGTCCACCCGGGACGCCGTCCCCACCGAAGACCATCTGCCCGAAGAACCGGAATGGCCGGCACCTCCGCCACCCGCCACTGCCACAACCGAACCCGAACTGGGGCCGCGGGGCCCCAGCCATGAAGAACTTTCCGAGCTCGGGCCCCTTCCCGAACTAGCCCAGTGGCGCCAAGAAGGGGGCCCCACCCATGAGCAGTTCTGTCAGGAACAAAGGACCTGTCCTTCCCTTGAGGGACTCCGACAACAAGCCGCCACCCAAGCCACAGGAACCCCCTCGGGGTCCCACTGGGTCTATTGGGACCAGGACCTCCTATACAGCGAACAGGAAATCGCCGAGCCGGGGGCCGTCCGAGTGCTAGTCGTCCCCCTCTCCTTCAGGGGCTTTCTCTTAAATCTGGCACATGATGTGCCCCTCGCTGGTCACCTGGGGCAGGACAAAACCTACAACCGCCTGGTGACCCACTTTTATTGGCCGAAGATGCGCAGCGATGTGTACAACCACTGCCGAACCTGTCCGACCTGCCAAGCCAGTGGAAAGAGTGGGGGGAAAATAAAAGCCCCACTCCAACCGTTTCCCGTGGTGACCACTCCCTTCGAGCGAGTAGGGATCGACATCGTGGGGCCCCTGGATCCTCCAACCTCTCAGGGGCACCGCTTCATCCTCGTCCTGGTGGACCATGCCACCCGCTACCCAGAAGCTATCCCTCTCCGGACTATCACAGCCCCCGTAGTGGGGCGAGCGCTCATGGGGATCTTCTCTAGAGTCGGCTTCCCCCGAGAGGTCGTAAGTGATCGGGGCACAAACTTTATATCAAAATATATGCGGTCCCTATGGCAACAGTGCGGGGTCGCATATAAGTTCACCACCCCGTATCACCCTCAAGGGAATGGACTAGTAGAACGGTTTAATAGGACCCTGAAGGGAATGATCAAGGGCCTAGAAGAACCACTCCGGCGCAAATGGGACGTTCTGCTGCCGTGCCTCCTGTTCGCCTACCGGGAGGTACCCCAGAAGTGCTTGGGGTTCAGCCCCTTTGAACTATTATATGGACACCCTGTGCGAGGCCCCCTCAGCCTGGTCAAAGAAGTCTGGGAGCTGGCCCCCTCCGATGCTCCACCCGATGTTTTCCGCTACTTCTTGACTCTCCGCAACCAGACTCGGAAGTTCCGGGAACTGGCCGAAACCAACCTAAAAGCCAGTCAAGAGGAGATGAAGCGCTGGTATGATGAAAACGCCTCGTCCATTGAATTCGAGCCGGGCCAACAGGTCTGGGTCATGTCCCCAGTCGACCCTGGCGCCCTCCAGGACAAATGGACAGGGCCCTTCCGTGTGGTGGAGCGCAAGAGCCCCGTCACCTACCTAGTGGACATGGAGTCCCCCCAGAACCCCCTCCGGGTCCTACACGCCAACCGGCTCAAGCCCCACTTTGTCCGCACCGAACTGAGCCTGTTGTTGGCTACCGATGACGGAGCAGAGGACGACTCCGAGCCTCTACCAGACCTCCTGAGCACCTCCGAGAAAGATGGTTCGGTCGAGGGGGTCTCCCTCTCTCCCACGCTGACCCCCAAGCAGCGCCAGGACTGCCAGAAACTGCTGGACCAATTTGCGAACTTATTTTCCCTCACCCCCGGGGTCACACAGTGGTGTGTTCACGACGTTGACACTGGGGACAGTCCGCCCGTGCGGCACCGAGCCTACCGAGTCCCCGACCGAGTGCGGGCCTTCATCCAATCCGAAGTTTCCAAAATGCTAGCCCTAGGGGTCGTCGAACCCTCAGACAGTCCCTGGGCCAGTCCCGTCGTCCTGGTCGCTAAGGCCGCCGCCCCCGGAGTGCCCCCGGAGCTGCGGTTCTGTGTCGACTACCGGGGGCTGAATGCAGTCACCAGGACCGACGCCCATCCCATCCCCAGGGCGGATGAACTGATCGATCGCCTGGGAGCCGCCAGGTACCTCAGCACCTTCGACCTCACGGCCGGATACTGGCAAATCGGCCTCACGCCAGGAGCCCAGGAACGGTCCGCGTTCTCGACCCCGGATGGCCACTACCAGTTCAAAGTGATGCCCTTCGGCATGAAGAACGCCCCGGCCACCTTCCAGAGACTCGTGAATAGGGTGCTGGCGGGGCTGGAAGAGTTCAGTGCCGCCTATCTCGACGACATTGCAGTGTACAGCCTTCAGTGGGATGAACACCTGTCCCACCTCTGGAAGGTCCTGACGGCCCTCCAACGGGCCGGACTAACAATAAAAGCCAGCAAGTGCCAGATCGGTCAAGGGTCCGTGACCTATCTGGGACACCAAGTGGGGAGTGGCCAAGTGGCTCCCCTTCAACCCAAGATCGACGCCATCCAGGCCTGGGAAACTCCCGTCACCCAGACCGCCGTCCGAGCCTTCCTGGGGCTCACGGGCTACTATCGGCGGTTCATAAAAGACTATGGAAGCATTGTGGGGCCCCTCACAGAACTAACCTCCAAGAGACTACCCCCGAAGGTGCACTGGACCCCCGAGTGCCAAGTAGCCTTTGAGACCCTCAAAACTGCAATGTGCACCGCCCGGGTGCTCCAGGCCCCCGACTACAGCCGAGAGTTCATCGTCCAAACTGACGCCTCGGAACATGGCGTTGGGGCCGTCCTCTCCCAAATGACCTCGGACGGAGTCGACCGTCCGGTAGCCTTCATCAGCCGGCGCCTGCTGGCTAGAGAACAACGATGGAGCACCATCGAGAGGGAAGCCTTCGCCGTCGTATGGGCCCTAAAGAAGCTCCGGCCCTACCTCTTCGGCACCCACTTCCGAGTACAGACCGACCACCGGCCCCTGCGGTGGTTGATGCAGATGCGAGGCGAGAACCCGAAGTTGCTGCGTTGGTCCATCTCCCTCCAAGGGATGAACTTCACCGTGGAACATCGCCCTGGCAACGACCACGCCAACGCTGATGGCCTCTCCAGATTCTTCCGCCTTGGCGAGGAGAATCCCCAAGAAGATGGGTGACTCTCCCCTGCCTTCAGCTGGAGGGGACGTGTGTTGGACCCGGCCTCGTGGCGTGGTCCTACCCCTCCCGCATGGCGGGCCCCAGACGACATCGGCCCTCCACCCAGCCCGGGTCGGCCCTGGGCACACCTCTGCACGACCTCCAAACAACCCGATCCGCCCCCGGCAGCCCACCACCACTGTCACGGCACCCTTGGGCCGCCCCCGCGTTACCGGTCCGGTGCCCACCAAGGACCCACATTCCCGGGCCGACGCCATCTTGGGCCCATCACGTCACAGGCACGTGGTCCCGGCCCAGCCGCGACCCCAGCCCCAGCGAGCCCGCCATCGAGGCACCAAGAACCTCCGGGTGGTAGAGTGGCCACTCAACCAGAGACAAGGAGAGGGGAGTTTCGATGGCTCTCCAACCATCCCCGGACGCCTGGTAGCGATCGCCCTCCGGCCTCCCTGGGCGCTGGCTCCACCCCCCTGCTGGGTGTCTGGACACCATCATCCCGGCCCCTCTGACCCCCAGGCGAGAGGGTCCGGACATCAAAGGACTCCAGACCTATATCTGGGCCAGCCCCGGAGTAGGACGGGAGTTGTATCACGGAGTCGAGAAGCCCTGCTGACGCTGTCGGCTGACCCTGAGACGAACTCACCTTATTGCCCTACCTGGAGCCTGCTGGCGCTGCCGCGGTCCATCTTCGCTGTAACCACCTTGGAGCCTGCTGGCGCTGCCGCGGTCCATCTTCGCTGTAACCACCTTGGAGCCTGCTGGCGCTGCCGTGGTCCATCTTCGCTGTAACTACCTGGAGCCTGCTGGCGCTGCCGCGGTCCATCTTCGCTGTAACCACCTTGGAGCCTGCTGGTGCTGCCGCGGTCCATCTTTGCTGTAACCACCTTGGAGCCTGCTGGCGCTGCCGCGGTCCATCTTCGCAGTAACCACCTTGGAGCCTGCGGGCGCTGCCGCGGCCCAACCTTCCGGAACCCCCCAGCTCGAGGATTGAGAGCTGAGCGTAGGGTCTCCTTGCCACCGACCATCTATAAGACTGTCCCGCTACCTGACCCCTTGTCACGAGACTTTCCCGGTCCCAGGATCGGCTGTATATATTGAAACGATACTTATTGCCAGATAAAGCTTGAAAACTCTATCTACGTGTTGTGTACTTTTGTAGTGGTGTAGTTACTCTGCTGTACGATTCTAGAAGAGGGCCCCCCGTCGGAGGCCCCCTCGACATCGCTCGGTCCCGTCTCTGAAGGAGGGGTAGACCTAGGGGTGGTCAGTCAGACACCTTCTGCCGCCCCCGGGTTCGCCTTTCTAACACTGACAAAAAAACTCTAATAATAAAAAAAAGGAAGTTGGAAGAATAGTTTTTCTAGTGTAAATGCCTGAATATCACTTACTAAAATGCAACCTTCCAAGAGAGAAACGGAGGGAACAGTTATGTAAAGGTTCAACGGGTGGACCTATAAACAATACAACATTAATGTTTCATGCCGGTACGGGTGAAACTTTAGGTGGTATTACTCTTTTAAGGCCTTCCATGAAAGCTTTAATTACTGGTACTTTGCTCTAGTGGTAGGTTTTCTTGCTTCTTTAAGAATGGTCATGCAGTCTGGTGGCGGGTTTAGCTATCCAGGTTCTAGGACCTCAGGAGCCAGATCGCCCAGTTGAGCTCCTTGGGGTTTGGGTGCCGGATTACTCCGTGGTTCTGAGTGAGAAGGTTTGAGGTGAGGTGAAGCTTCTCGTGTGAAACTACTGAAAGTTCTAATAGTGTGGTGAACCGTGGTTGACGAGTCCATGCAGGGGGCCACTAGAATAAGGGTGAGAGACGCCTGCCTGAGTTACTGAACCAGAAATGGAAGAAGAGGAAGAGGCGGAAAAGCGTAGGAAAATATCCCTGACCAATTCATCCATATGGCATTGTCTTTGCATCGAGGGTGTGGGAACCTGGAGGGTGTAAGTGACGCTGACATACATGTACTTGCCCTGTGTGTATGTGACCCTGACATACATGTACTTGCCCTGTGTGTATGTGACCCTGACATACATGTACATGCCCTGTGTGTAAGTGACCCTTACATACCGCTACATGCCCTGTGTGTAAGTGACTAACATATCAGTACATGCCCCGTGTGTTAGTAACCCTGACATACATGTACACGCCCCAGGTGTAAGTGAAGCTGACATGCATGCACACTCCCTGTGTGTAAGTGAAGCTGACATACATGTACATGCCCAGTGTGCATGTGACCCCGACATACCATTACATGTTCTGTGTATAAGTGACCCTTACATATCGCCACATGCCCTGTATGTAAGTGATTGTGACATCTCAGTACATGCCCCATGTGTAAGTGACCCTGACATACCTGTACAAGCCCCGTGTGTAAGTGACCCTGACATACCTGTACACGCCCCATGTGTAAGTGAAGCTGACATACCTGTACACGCCCCATGTGTAAGTGAAGCTAATATATATGTACATGCCCTGTGTGTGACTGACATACCTACACATATCATCTGTGTAAGAGGCTCTGACATACATGTACACGCCCTGTATGTAAGTTACACTGAAATACCTGCACATGCCACATGTGTGACCCTGACATACATGTATATGCCCTGTGTGTAAGTGAAGCTAACATGCATGTACACGCCCCGTGTGTAAGTGACCCTGACATACATATTTGCCCTGTGTGTAAGTGAAGCTGACATACATGTACTTGCCATGTGAAACTGAAGCTGACATATCTGTATGTGTACTCAGTGTAAGTGACCCTGATATACATGTATATGCCCCGTGTGTAAGTGAAGCTGACATACCTGTACATGCCCTGTGTGTAAGTGAGCAAAAGACACACAATTGATGGACGGAATGCAGAACAAATCAAAACATTCACCCCCAGTCAAAAGATCTGGGGTAAATCCATCATTCTTTTGCTCACCATGCCACCCCAGTTCAGACATGGCCATACGCAAATCAGTCTTGACCCTGTGCCTCATGGGAACAGTCCAGTCCGAACTGCCAAGCCAGGTCCTTCCTGGACAGGAAACAAGCATACCCTGAGACCGGTCCCAGGATGCTTGTTTCCGGTGTTTGCATTGTCAGCATTCCGTCCATCATTTGTTTGCTGTAACACTGTGTGTAAGTGAAGCTGACATACATGTACCTACCGTGTGTGTAAGTGACCCAGACATACATGTACATGCCCTGGGTGTAAGTGAAGCTGATATACATATACATGCCCTGTGTGTATGTGACCCTGACATTCATGTACATGCCCTGTGTGTAAGTGAAGCTGACATACCTGAACACGACCTGTGTGTAAGTGAAGCTGACATACCTGTACATGCCCTGTGTGTAAGTGAAGCTGAGATACCTGAACATGCCCTGTGTGTAAGTGACCCTGACATACATGCACACATCCTGTAAGTGGCCCTGACATACTTGTACATGCCCTGTGCGTAAGTGACTGACATACCTGTACAGGTCATCTCTGTAAGTCGCTCTGACATACATGTAAACGCCATGTATGTAAGTGACACTGTAATACCTGCACACGCCCCATGTGTAAGTGATCCTGAGATACCTGTACATGCCCCATGTGTAAGTGAAGCCGACATACCTGTACATGCAATGTGTGTAAGTGAAGCTGACATACCTGTACATGCCCTGTGTGTAAGTGAAGCTGACATACATGCACACGCCCTGTAAGTGGCCCTGAAATACCTGTACATGCCCTGTGTGTGAGGGACTGACATACCTGTACAGGTCATCTCTGTAAGTGCCTCTGACATACATGTACACGCTTTGTATGTAAGTGACGATGTAATACCTGTACACGCCCCATGTGTAAGTGAAGCTGACATACCTGGACATGCCCTGTGTGTAAGTGACCCTGACATACATGTACATGCCCCGTGGGTAAGTGAAGCTGACATACATGTATATGCTCTGTGTGTAAATGACACTGACATACCTGTACATGCCCTGTGGGTAAGTAAGGCTGACATACCTGGACATGCCCTGTGTGTAAGTAACCCTGACATACATGCTCACTCCCTGTGTGTAAGTGACCCTGACATACATGTACCTACCCTGTGTGCAAGTGACCCAGACATACATGAACATGACCTGGGTGTAAGGATTAGACACTAAAGAGCACAAACAGCAGACCAAGGTCAAGCACATTAGTACCGTGTGTTCACAAAATCAGGTGGTGCAGCTACTTCCAACATCTGCTGTTTAAGGATGTTTAAATAGAACTAGTATACAAAAACAGAAAGGAGGATATAGAGGAGCTACACCAGCAACCAAGATGGCCGCGTAAGCTCCAGGCTCCGTCGACCTCCGCCAGCAGCTCGTATATCCTGTTCTCAATCCTGAATTCGCACCGGTCTCCCGGGTTCGTGAAGTGTTCCTGCTTCTAAAGGTGTAATCCCGAGCTTTTTATCTTGTTGGATGCCAAAGATACGCCGTGTTCACATTCTCGGCCTAACATCGTGTGGAAGCCGGGGCCTCGATTTCTGGCCTATCCGGGTTGGAGTTGATCAACAACGGCCGCTGGACCTGGACTGAGCCCGGTCCCCCGGAGTGCATCGTAAACTGCTTGTTTGATGCTGACTTTGTGAGCGGTCTACACCGTGGAGACAACAGCGTACCGCACCGGTTGCCGTGTTCGGGTGTCCGACGCCCGGAGACCATGCCCCTTCCCGGGGTTGACGGGCCGGGGCCCTCGCTGCCGGCGAAGGTGTCGATCTGGCATGACGAAGTGCGCCCATTACTGTCATCGGATTTGCGTGGCCTGTTACCCCGGAGAAGCCGGCCTCCGGGGTTCGAATCCTGCTCTGCCTCTTCGTGAGAGGAGATGGGGCGGACGGAAAGTATGCCATCGCTACAGGCCGTCATGGCCGCCATTGAGGCGCTCCATTCACAATCCACCGCTGTATTCCGGACACTGAACGTGCAAGTGGACAGTCTCTTGGGACCGGCACACGACTCTCCGTTTAGTCCTAATACATCTGTGGTACCAGAGATCGAGGTCCCCGGGCAGAACCTGGATTCAATGTGCTTTGTCGGCCCCCAATTCACACTCAGTGAGCCCGTGATTGTCGCTATTGTTCCCTGCTCGATCCTGCTGCCGCCTCGCACAGATATGGACAGTCTTCTGTGCTGTGACAAATTACAAAGTGACTGTTGGGGAGATTTGCTATTTTTGGACACATTCCCTCACTCGTTTTGTGGCTATCGTGACTTTCTATCCTTTTGTCGATCCTGCAACACTGATGTGGACTTTAATGAACATTCCGCCTTTTCCTTTGTGATGGTGGTTCGAGTGAAAGAGACTCTCCCGAAATACCGTACTGGTCAGGGTTGAACTTGAGAGCTTGGACTTGATAATATGGCTTGACTCAATGCCGGGATTGTACATGTACTGTGCTGGGAGTTGGGCGGTGCTTTGTTATACTCCCCCGATTGGTTTGTATATTTTGCTAAATGTTGGTTCGATTATGTCTCGGGGTGGTCACTGCTGGCGGAGGGTAGGGGAGACCGGGGTGTGTTTGCTTTTACGACATTCCCTCCTCCATCTTTTCCCTTCCTTGGGGTTAGTTTAGTGGGCGACAGGCACGCTGCTAGTGGGTTAGGTCGTAGCCATCCGCAGGGGTGCAGGGTGGGGGGTTGAGGGGGAGTTTGTTATTTTTCCTTTTTTTTGTTCTATGACCTTTCTTTTTCCCTTTTCCCTTCTTCACAAGAGATGTGGCGTATTCTCCTGATTTTTATTCTCATATTTGGGTATCGAGTGTCTGGTCTTCATATCCTGTATTCTGAGTGGGCGGGACTCGCTGATGTTTGCTTAGGTTTACTGTAACGTATTGTTTCACCTCTGCCCTACGCGGCTATTGATGTCTTTCGGATGCCTATAATTGTATATTTTCCTAATTGATTTGCACGTCCACCATTACGATATGTTCCTCCGAATGATGCCCGATATGTATATTTTTACTCTTGTGTTATAATTAATAAAAATATATATAAAAAAAAAACAGAAAGGAAGGTGCACTCCAATGAAGTCAATAGAGCGAAAAATTATTTAAAAAGTCTCTTCTTTATTCGGAAATTATAATTTTCAATCAGCAAAGGCACAGCCAACGAGTTTCGTTCCCCTTGTGCCACGCGAACTTCGTCAGGGCAAAAATATGTGTTGCAAAATCGATCGTCAAGATTACAGGAAAAGGATCTATCCTGGTAATAGGCGTCCCAATAGAATAGTGCAGATAGGCACCAAGATAGCTCGCTAATCTGTAGGGATGGAGAGTGCTTGAAATGGTCGAAATAATGACTAGGGAAAAAATAGGGAGTTATATTTCCTCCATAGAGTGAGTACCTCGCTACGAATAGGGCGAGATTCCAAATTAGATAAAATGGGATCGTTCTCAGAATAGCACTTCCAATATGTGCAGCGGCCAATTACAAAACCAAATGCGGCACATGTAGTCGGGTACCGGGGTCCCTACGGTGCTTTGCGAGTGCACCTTCCTTTCTGTTTTTGATGACCTGGGTGTAAGTGAAGCGGATATACATATATATGCCCTGTGTGTATGTGACCCTGACATACATGTACATGCCCTGTGCGTAAGTGACTGACATACCTGTACATGTTATCTGTGTAAGTGGCTCTGACATGCATGGACACGCCCTGTATGTAAGTGACGCTGTAATACCGGCACACGCCACATGTGTGACCCTGACATACATGTATATGCCCTGTGTGTAAGTGTAGCTGACATACACACAGGGCGTGTACATGTAGGTCAGCTTCACTTGTATGTCTGGGTCACTTACATGTACACGCCCTGTGTGTAAGCGAAGCTGACATACATGTGCACACCCTGTGTGTAAGTGACCCTGATATACCTGTGCATGCCCTGTCTGTAAGTGACCCTAACACACCTGAACATGTACTTTGTCTAAGTGTCCCTGACATACATGTCCATGCCTCGTGTCTCAGTGACCCTGACATACTTGAACATCCCCTGTGTGTAAATGACACTGCCATACCTGGACACGCCCTGTGTGTAAGTGACCCTGACATACCTGCACACTCCACGGGCCCGATTCACAGAACTAACTTAAGACAAAATCCTGAACTTACTACTTTTGGTATTCACAGAAGTTAGGATTTTGTCTTGTTTGTCTTAAGACAGACTTAAGTTAGGATTTTGTCATAAGTCTGTCTTAAGTGTGTCTTAAGACAAACTTAAGACAAAATCCTAACTTCTGTGAATACCAAAAGTAGTAAGTTTAGGATTTTGTCTTAAGTTAGTTCTGTAAATCGGGCCCCCTGTGTGTAAGTGACCCTGACATACATGTACATGCCCTGTGTGTAAGTGACCCTGACATACATGTACATGCCCTGTGTGTAAGTGACCCAGACATACCTAGTGGAGAAGTGTGGCTCAATGGTTAGAGCGGCAGACCCTGATGCAGAGGTCTAGCCCGGGACCAGGGTTCAATTCCCGCCTCGGCGGGTCTTGGGCTCAAAATTCCTCGGACCTGATAATTCTCGCCTCGGTGCCTATTCCAATCATGGGCCCCACTCTGTGACTCTGGGCAATAGCTTGCTTAATCTCCACAACGGCCACCACAACGCTAAGGATGCCTGGCCTCCACCTTGGGGGTGCCCAGGAGTGGGCACCTCACAGGGAAAGCCAGGATGGGTTCCACAGCGGTATTCATACAAGCGCCTTGAGACCCTTGCGGGTGAGTAGTGCGCTATACAAGTATCAATTTACATTTACATACCTGTACATGCCCTGTTTGTAAGTGACCCTGACACACCTGTACATGTACTCTGTCTAAGTGACCCTGACATACATGTGCATGCCCTGTGTGTAAGTGACCCTGACATACATGTGCATGCCCTGTGTGTAAGTGACCCTGACATACATGTAAATGCCCTGTGTGAGTGACCCTGACATATATGTAAATGCCCTGTGTGTAAGTGACCCTGACATACATGTTTATGCCATGTGTGTAAGTGAAGCTGACATACCTTTACATGTACTCTGTGTAAGTGGCCCTGACATACATGTAAATGCCCTGTGCCCTGGTTCAAACCAGTTGCTGGGGCACTCCAGCCCCAGCTCTGGCGCGAAACTGGACAAAGGGAAAGGGGTGTAACCACCCCCTTCCCAGGTTCCACTCCTAGGAGGGACCTAGCAGGTAATCCAGCCCCTTAGTTTAGTATAAAGTTAGGAGCTGAGTCTAGAGACTTCAGTTACCCTGGAAAGAAACTATGATACAGAACTCTTGGACTTTGACATTCTATGCTGACTAGAAGACTGAAGAAGATCTCCCTTGTGGTCAAGGAGTGACCACCCTGTTCAAACAGGCACCACCAGTAACTTGCCGGTTTGCTTTGTCGATGCTCCAGCGGAAACCCGGTAACTTAGGAACTCAGAAACAGGACTTCCAGAAATCTCCAACTTCGATCCACGGACACAGCAAAGCTGAGACGCATGGCGGACACGAGAGACGTGGGACCGGTTATCCTGGGCTACCTGCATTTTGCTAACTGCGACACGACCAAGGCACCCTCGCAGTTGTGCATTGGGGTAAGAGAAGCCCCAGACCTGAGCATCATTTGCACCAGAGCTCAGCCCTCCTCACTCCACGAGTGCCACATGGGGCCCGCTCCTGCATTTCATCTCAACGCGTCTTCCCGGTTGCTGGCCCATTGGCAAGTACGCCCCCTGAAGACGAACCTTTGTACTTTCAATGCTTGCCTGGTTGCTCTGGGCTTGCTCCAGCTTCCTTCCAAAAGATAAGTGCCTCAGACCTTGCTGGTCTGAACAGAAGCCAATCTTCACTTCCTGCGTGGGTTGCGGTTACCAAGGTTTGTTGGGTCCAATCCGGATACCGACACCGCAGTCGCCTAGATCCTTTGTGGGACAGCTCGAATCCAGCTCCTGGTCATAGTCGATACCTCCTGGTCCTCGTGGCTGCAGAGACAAGCTTCACCTCTTCACCTGTTTGCATCGCGACATCGCTTGGTTCCATCCTGGTCACTGGCAAGTGACCCAGACTCTGTCCCCTCTGCTTTCAGGTTCTTCACAGCTTCGATCCACTCTTGGATCCACCCGGACACTCTTCCTTTGGCAGCTTGCAGGACCTCTTTTGCAGGTCTCCATTGAAAGCATCGACGAAACCCGACACGAAAAGACACCTAGGCACCCGGCTTCCCTGGGTGAGGTAACTAGAGTACTCCGGCGCTCCAGTGGGTATTGACTATCCAAGTGTCCTAGTTTAAAGGGGTTTTATCGTAGTCCACTCGGAAGTGCCCTTAATCTTTAACTTTGTCATTCCTTCATTCTCCATTTAAGTCAATGAGAACACGCACCTGTGTTTAGACACTGCAGGCGCCGACCGTGGGTCTCATACTTCCTAACCTTTTTGTTACATTTTGCATTTCTCTTTTACTTGCATTGCCCTTTTAATATTAGAATTCGTATTCATTCAATTAGTAGCACATGCCATGCTGTTATGTGACATCATTTAGAATCTGTAATGGACATTCAGCACTGCTCTTTTACCTGGATGGATGTACTGTGCTCTCTTATAATAAACTGAGCTTCTTCTAAGAAAATATCTCTTCATTTGGACTTTTACATTGGCGACGAGGGGAACAGGTACCTGCTACATTTAAGAGCACAGGAGTGGAACCAAATTTTCTTTTTCTGGACTTTGTTTGAACAGTATTGGAGTTTTATTTCACCATTGGATGTTATTTTTTTGTTTTATACAAAGAACTGCTAAATCAACAACAACAATATAACAGTAAGGTTATCTTATTTTCTATTATCTTGGATTATT
The DNA here is from genome assembly GCF_964261635.1 of Lissotriton helveticus. Taxonomy (NCBI): domain Eukaryota; kingdom Metazoa; phylum Chordata; class Amphibia; order Caudata; family Salamandridae; genus Lissotriton; species Lissotriton helveticus. Next base: position 54,449,185 of record NC_136065.1, read on the forward strand.
TAATGTCTATCGGGCTTTGTAACACAGAAAATTGTTTTGAGTAATTTGGAAAATTGCCGATTTCCGATTTGCCGATTTTGCAATATTTTGGTGACATTTTCATTATCTATCTTATTTGTCCAAAACGCCAAAATACTCGATTTCTGTGTATGCCCGCAACGTTTATTGAAACGCCTTACTGCAACGATCGTTTTTAAAAGACGCACTGCATTTCACGCGTCATTTGTGGAACTTACTTGGAAGGGAACGAGCGTCTTCTCCGAGGATTTTGCGCTCTGAAGAGACGACAGACTGTGATGTCATCGCGCTGACGCTGACGGAGCGTGTGCGATGACGTATTAACTTTGGCGGCCATCTTTGATTGGGACATTTTTGTGTGTCATCGGAAAGGAGTCGTTTCAATCTTCGGTCTTGCAAGATCTTCGTACTTGCAAAGATTCTCATACTGAAGTCGGATTTTAATCGGATTTACTTGGGAAGTTTCTACTTAACATCGGATTTTTTCCATTTTCAACACTAAGGTGACTGATTAACTGTGGGAATCGTTTTGTATTGGAAAACATCAGATTTTCGACATTGAGACACTTTTCACCCTCATCATCATTTATATTACTTTTATTACTATATATACTGGTTATTCATTTATTTTATTTATTGTTAACTTTTAAAGATGCAGTTTGATCCACCAGCTAAGTTTTTACAATCTAAAGGTGAACCCCCCATTCCATGGTCTAGATGGAAGGAAGAGTTTATAACCTATTTAAAAGCAATTGATGGGTAGAGAATGGGGAATGAAAGAAAAAAAAACATTTTATTGCACTGTTTAGGTTCTGAAGGTCAAGCAGTGTTTAGAACTTTACCTACTGCCAGTGGTGACTTGGGCACATTTGATGAAGCTTTGATGCGAATGGAGACTCGTTTTAAGCCCACTACAAGCATAGCGCTTAATAGGAATACATTTTATACTAGGGCACAAAGAGAATCAGAAAGTTTCGATGATTTTCTTACTGCTCTTAGAAGTTTGGTAATTTCTTGCAACTTTGGTGATTTAGCAGATGAAATGATTAGAGATCAGATTATTGTTAATGTAAGGAATAAGAAAACACAGGAACAGTTATGGATTTTACGAAATCCTAACCTGCATGACACAATTGCTACAGCTAAAGCTTTTGAGCAAAGTGACAAGTGGAGGAGAACAATTGAGGATGTGAGTTCAAAGGGAGATAGTAGTAAGTGCATTGATGACGTGTGTGCTGTTAAAAAATGTGTTCCTCCAAGGTCCACACACCAATTTAACAAAAATGTTGTTTGCTTTAGATGTGGTAGCACCAACCATGTAGCGTCTTTCAAGTTTTGTCCAGCTATAGGAAAGGAATGTATCAAATGTGGACCTATTGGACATTTTGCTAAAGCGTGCAAGGATGATAGGAAAAAGATTTATGACTCCCAGAAAAATCTAACAAGTAAAGAGAGTGGAGTTTCCTGTGTGAGGGAATTGAGAGAGAATGGTTCTGAGGAGAAAGGTTTGATAGTTTCCATCATTGATGTCTGTACTGTGGATGACAATCTTGGATCTCCAAAATGTGTTGTGACATTTCTCAATGAAACACTTGAACTAATGGCAGATTCTGGTTCTCCCTGGACCATTATAACAGAAGTGTATTTCATTAAAAAGTATGGCAATGTCATGTCCTTGAATTATTTGAATCCTCCTGATATTTTAGCACGGTGTTTTAATGGATCTACTATAGATTTCATAGGGTATGTTGCATCATTTGTTGTATTCAAGGGAAGAGCAGCTTTTATTAAATTATATGTTGTGAAAGAGGGTGTGAATGTGCTGGGATGGCATGATCAGTGGAAATTAGGGATAATGCTTAATCTCCGCAATAAGGAACCTGTCATGGTGGTTGAAGAATATGAGTTTGTGGGAGAGGAGTGTGCTGATATTGGAAAAATATTTCCTGAAGTGTTTTCAGATTCATTGGGAAGGCTTAAGGGTTTCCGCCACATGATTAAATTGAAAAAAGATGCTGTTCCAGTTAAACAAAAACTAAGGAATGTTCCTTTAAATGTAAGAGAAGAATTAAGAAACCTGTTAAAAGAGATGCTGCAAGAAGGGGTGATTGAGGAAGTGGAGTCGTCGGAGTGGGTTTCTCCGATTGTTTTAGCACAAAAATCTGATAATTCTTTAAGGTTATGTGTGGATCTTCGTGCTTTGAATGCCAATATTCTGGTGGATTGTCATCCCCTACCCAACATAAATGAAGTTTTTAGCATGTTGGGTGGTGCAACGATTTTCTCTACTTTAGATCTTAGGTCAGCCTATCATCAGGTGGAACTATCTGAAGAATCTCGTCACATGACGGCTTTTATCACACCATTTGGATTATTTCAGTTTAGGAGAATGCTGTTTGGTCTGGCATCCGAGGCCTCTGTTTTTCAGAGATCTATGTGTCATTTGTTTGATGATGTAGGGTCTTTTGTAAAATGTTTCCAAGACGATATATTGATTTTTTCTCCAGACAAAATGTTGCATTCAGAACATCTTAAAAAAGTGTGTGAAATTCTGAGAGATCATGGCCTGACTTTAAAGAGGAAAAACTGTAAACTGTATCAAGATTCAGTGAAATATCTAGGACATACATTGTCAAAAGAAGGTGTAGTTCCTAAAAAGTCTTTAGTAGATGCTATAATTAAAGCACCATCACCAGATTCCAAAGAGAAACTGCTTTCATTCTCAGAATTATGTGAATACTACAGTAAATTCATTAAAAATGTTGTGTGTAAGTGACCCTGACATACATGCACACACCCAGTGTGTAAGTGACCCTGAGATACCTGTACACGCCCGTGTGTAAGTGACCCTGAGATACCTGTACAAGCCCCGTGTGTAAGTGACCTGAGATACCTGTACACGCCCCGTGTGTAAGTGACCCACACATACCTCTACATGCCCAGTGTGTAAATAACCCTGACATACATGCACTCTCCCTGTGTGCGCAAGTGACCCTGACATACATATGCATGCCCTGTGTGTAAGTGAAGGTGACATACCTGTACATGTACTCTGTGTAAGTGACCCTGATATACATGTAAATGCCCTGTGTGTAAGTGAAGCTAACATACATGTACACGCCCTGTGTGTAAGTGACCCTGACATACATGTGCATGCCCTGTGTGTAAGTGACCTTAACACACCTGTACATGTACTCTGTCTAATTGACCCTGACCTACATATACATGCCTCATGTGTAAGTGACCCTGACATGCATGTACATGCCTCGTATGTATGTGACACTGACATACATGCACACTCCCTGTGTAAGTGACCCTAACACACATGCACACTCCCTGTGTGTAAGTGACCCTGACTCGCCTCGGTGCCTATTCTAATCATGGGTCCCACTCTGGGCAATAGCTTGCTTAATCTCCACAACGGCCCCAACAGCGCTAGGATGCCTGACTTCACCTTGGGGGTGCCCAGGAGTGGGCACTTCACAGGGAAAAGCCAGGAAGGGTTCCACAGCGGTATGCGTACAAGCACCTTGAGACCCCCCTGGGGGTGATACGTGCGCTACACAAATACTAAATTACATTAATTACATTACCTGGTCCCTCCCATGCACACTCCGGAGTCTCAGTCGTGAACTCACCAGTGAGCTCCAGCTCTATCACCAGTACAGGCTGGGAGGAGCTGGTGCAGAGGGTGTAAAACCCTTCATCCCTCTTGGTTACGTCATCGATGACGATGCTGCCACCAGACAGGCGCTTCCGGACACGGTCCCCAAGGGCAGGTTTAAATGACCAGGGCTCTTCATACAGCACGGTGATGATGGGGGCCCCTCTGCAGTCAGGGGCCTGGGCCCCACTCCACATCACCAGCGCAGACGTCAGGTTCATGGTGGGAATGAAGAAGGGGGACCCCTCAGGGGTGCGGACACGGCGGGGGTCAGCGCCTTTACAAGGGAGAAAAACAAACAAAAGTACATGTTTATTAAATGAAGAGCAGTCGATGTATGTGTAAAGTGTATGAAAGGCAGAGCCAGGCTTGAAAGCGCTGTAGGGGGCGGGGTGACATTAGGGGTGGGGGACGTCTCACGGTTAGGGGTTATTGGGAGGTGGGGACAAGCGACAGGGACCAGTGGAGGGAGGGTGTGGACCAGGGACAGGGACCAGGGGAGGGAGGGTGTGGACCAGGGACAGGGACCAGGGGAGGGAGGGTGTGGACCAGGGACAGGGACCTGGGGAGGGAGGGTGTGGACAAGGGACAGGTACCAGGGGAGGGAGGGTGTGGAAAAGCGACGTGGACCAGGGGAGGGAGGGTGTGGACCAGGGGAGGGAGGGTGTGGACCAGGGACATGAACCAGGGGAGGGAGGGTGTGGACAAGCAACAGGGAGCAGGGGAGGACATTTGGGGGCAAGCAAGCAGAAAGAAGCACTCTGGTAGAGTTTGTAAACTGAAAGAAAATGTAGCGTCTGAAATAAATAAGCATTGAAAGAGCAAAAGTAATGCGTGCATGCTCCAGGAAAGGGGCCAACACACACAGAGGAAGGAAGCCTGTGCAGCAGGCTAATAAAAGAAAGCAAATGAGTGACAGTGAATCTGACCAATGGTAAGTGATGGGTGGGGTCTAAGCTGACTGCTAGAAGATTAAATGTTTCGAAGAGACAGCGCATGCGCGGTTAGGCGAGACATAAAAACATGCTCTTGAATGCTGCAGCATCACAAATCCATGTCTTACTGTTAAGGCGCCTAGATAGGGCTCCCTAAAATGATCTGTGTATGAAGCTTCTCATATCCTACTATGCAAGGGCAATGGATTTCTTCCCAGTCTGTTTTTTTTAAAGAAAAAGGCACTTTACAGCCAAAAAAGTGGGATAGGCACTGACATAGAAATAGGACTAAATGTTGGCACGGACAATGTAGTTGTAATTATGACCTCGTTACCGTAGAAAGAGCGTTAATTGGTTTCCTTGTAGCTTTGGCGCCGCTTCATGAATCTACACAAAATTCTATGTCAGGATGCGGAGGCGAGGATTATGCATGTCATATCTTCATTTTATTGACATCAAGTTAAAAGGAAAAAATGAAAAACACTCCATGTACTACATATCCCATGAAACCACGCGGTAGCCATGGGGACAAGTGACCAATCTCAGTCCATCCAACAAGTCGATATAATCAATCCACCGGCGTAGTCCTTCCTCTTTCTTCATTGCTGCCCCCGTCAGTTAAGTCCCTTCACGCATTTGCCTTTTGGGATTTCCTCGTGGGGTGGTTTATTTATTTCGACATTTTGAACTATTTGTGTGACAGTTTGCATTGCGGGCGCTTTTCCAGCTAGGTTTTGTGCCGCGGTAGGCTTCGGCCCGAGCGTCTTTATTTACTCTATCGCGAGTGCGTAGTGCGGTGCTGCTCGCGCTGCAGACTCTTCTCAGTTCCTCCACAGCGCCCTTTGCGTGCGTGTGGTAGGAACGTGGACAAACCTTCAGCGCTTCCTCAAAGTTTATTTCGGTCTCTCCCCCCTTTACCTGACACCGCTTGGCGGTAGGATTACCTGGCTTAGCCCACTGTTACTGTTTTTTATGTATATTCTTCTGGACAGTGTTACTGAATTTTATTAACACATTCAGTTACTGGGCACTGGTGTAGTGGGAACCCTTTATATTTTCCCAGGGAGTTTATTCCTTTTATGGATGCACGACCCTCAATTACAATGCAGTCTCGCAATGAACAGGATTATGTTGCATTACACTCACATGAGGAACAACCCTCCCAGGGACACCCTCCTGCAGAGGTTGACAAGCTCCTTTCTTCAGCCATTGTCAAGGCTCTTGCACCTCTGCAGGATAGCGTCAATAAGTTGTCTGCACATGTTTTTTAAAACAGCTCTGGCATCCTGGGTGATGGAGTGGCTGGGCCTAGAGGCATGCACACTGTGATGCCACGTAAGGCTGTTAAGCGTGACGCGGGCACCTCGAAGGCTTCAGTAAGTTGGCTGAAGTCTTCCATAAGAGTGCGCGCATGCTAAGAAGCGCACCCTACCGGGAGGAAGACTTACCCGGGAATACTGGTGACGATGTCACCCCAGAATTTGACCCTGATGACAGGTTTCCAGATGGCGGAGGGGGTGATGAGTTTGAGGACGATGATGATTCCTCTGATGATTTGCAAGATTCCAGCAGGTCGTGGCGTCCCCAGTCTTCCTGCTCGGAAATGGGGGATGGGGAGTCTCTTCCTACTGACAGGTTTGATCCCACTTGCATTTTTCGTCCGCGTTCTGCGGACTGGGACCCTGATAAGAAGGCAGCCGATTATGTAGCTGCAAAGATTCTGCAGCCCCTTAACCGGGAAGTGAGATCCCGTCTCCGGTCAGATTGCCCTAGGCCGTCCCTGCCCAAGTCAAAGGACAGAACAGAGGCCGCGGTGGAGGCCAGGTCAATTCCAGAGGATACAATGGTAAGCCTAGATCTTCTCTCTCCTGCTCAGTTGGGGGGCAGAATTTCCCTGTTTTTAACAGAATGGGCGGCTCTCACTTCAGATCCTTGGGTGTTGGAAATGGCTCAAGGCTTTCACATAGAGTTCTACGGGACCCCAACTCAATATTCACGCCCTCATCCTTTGGTTTTTTCAGCCTTACAAGAGTCTCTAATAGATCAGGAAGTTTGAGATCTTCTTTCCAAAGGCGTAATCTCTCTTTCGCGTCTTCATCCACGAGGCTTTCTAAGCAACATTTTCTTGATAGAGAAGGAAGAAAAAGGCTTCCGACCGGTTATCAACCTCAGGTCTTTCAACGATTGGCTGGTTTACCCTCATTTCAAGATGGAGGGGATCCATCTTCTCAGAGACCTCCTTCTCCAAAATGAATTGTTTGGACCTCAAGGATGCGTACCTGTCGGTCCCCATCTTTCCTCCACATTGCAGGTTCCTTCAGTTCCAGTGGAGGGATCAGATATTCAAGTTCAGGACTCTTCCCTTTGGTCTTTCCTCAGCTCCTTGGTGCTTTACCAAACTTCTCAGACCGGTAGTGGAACATCTCCGCATGAAGGGCATCCTTCATGCTATTTACCTGGACGATATCCTTTTGATGGATCAGTCCAGGGATCAGCTTCTCCTCCACTTGCAGATTACAGTTTCCCTTCTACAGAGCCTGGGATTTATCATCAATGCCCAGAAATCGGATCTTGTTCCCCAACAAAGCATCATTTTTCTGGGGTTTCGCATAGACACGAAGGAGGCCACCTTGAATCTTCCATCCCAGAAGATTTCCAAGATCAAAAAGGAGATTCGGAAGGTTCTTCGAAGAGACAGAATCTCCTTACGGCAATTGGCCAGGGTTGTGGGATTGTTACTGTCTTCGATACAAGCCATTTTTCCTGGGCCTCTGCATTACAGGGCTCTTCAGAGGTTGAAGGCCTTGCATCTTCAGAGGGGCCTCACCTACTCAGAGTTGATCTCCGTGACTTCGGAAGCCAGGTCGCAACTGCATTGGTGGATAGATCACAAGGAGGCTTGGAACAGGAGAGCGATTTTCGGATCCCGTCCGGATCGGGTGATAGAGTCGGATGCCAGTCGCCTGGGCTGGGGAGCCAGGTGCGGAACTCTATCTGTGAGAGGCAGATGGACGGAGAAGGAACTTCTTCATATCAATTGTCTGGAGCTTCTGGCAGGGTCCTTTGCCATTCGCTCCTTCACGACAAACAAAGTCTCCTGTTGTGTGCTTCTCAGAATGGACACCACAACGGCGATGCGATACATCAACCGTCTGGGAGGTACTCACTCCAAAATGTTGGCGGAACTTGTCAAGGATTGTTGGCAGTATTGCCTTCAGTGTCAGATTTTGGTGACGGCGGAGTATCTCCCGGGGGCTCAGAATTGTGTGGCGGATTGGAACTCCAGAAATTTCAGGGATGCCAGCGATTGGAGGCTGGACCCTGCGGTGTTCCTTCAAATTACGAACCTTTGGGGTCTTCCTCTGGTGGATCTTTTTGCTTCCAGATGGAATGCCCAGCTTCCCCGATTTTTCAGTTGGAAGCCGGACCCGGGATCAGAGGCTGTGGACGCTTTCTTTCAGGATTGGATGGGGACCCAAGCTTATGCGTTTTCCCCCTTCCTGCTCATCCAAAGAGTCGCAGCCCAGGTCTGTCGACAGAGAACCTCTCTGATCTTGATCACCCCGATTTGGAGGACTCAGATTTGGTTTCCGTCTCTTCTGGGGTGGTCTTGGGACACTCCTCTGCGGTTGCTGTCTTTCCACGGAATTCTGTCGGATCCCCTGGGCCACCCTCATCCCCTGGTTCTCCAAAGCCATCTACATCTTATAGCCTGGAGGATTTCAGGAGACGATGGTCTGACGTCTCGCTTTTGAGAGAAACTGAATTCCTTATCCAACAGGCCTGGGCCCCGGGTACTACCAAGCGATACAGATCCGTCTGGAGAAGATGGGTTCGTTGGTGTGTGGTGAAACACCTGGATCTCGTGGGCGCCAGCATTGCAGAAGTTGTAAACTTCCTGGTGGAACTTTTTCATCAGAGATTAGCTTATTGCACCATTAATTCATTCAGGTAGGCCATTTCTAATGGTCATTCTCTGGTCGATGGTGCCCCAGTTGGTGAGCATCCATGGGTTTGTAAGCTTTTGAACGGTATTCGGCTTTCTCTGCCGCCAGAGCCTCGTTATTCAGGTCTCTGGGAAGTTAATTTAGTTCTTCGATTGCTGATTTCTTGGCAAGATAATGACTTTTTGCCCAGGAAGGAGATTTTGGCTAAGCTAGCTATGCTACTTTGTCCTATTTCCTATAAGAGGGCGTCAGATGTCCGGGCACTTGACATTTCTGCTCGGGTTTTTACCCCGGAGGGGGTTACTTTTACTATTTCCAGGATAACGAAATCGAGTACAAGGTCAGTAACCTATCCTGCTTTCCCTGATTCTCCAAAATTGTGTCTAGTCATATGCTTGAAATCTTACAAGAATATGACATTGGAGGTTAGGGCTCCTGGTGAACGGCAACTCTTGATTGCCATTAAAAAAACGTTTAAGGCGGTATCTTCTACAACGATTGCTAGATGGGTCAAATGGATTATGTCGGTTTCCGGCATTGATGTCAGGGAATTTGGTGCACATTCTACTAGGGGAGCTATGGCTTCCAAGGCTGTCCAGGTAGGTGGCAGATTGAAAGACATTATGAATGCGGCTGATTGGTCTTCGGAGTCCACTTTTAAAAAGTTTTATTTCAATCCAATCCACGAAGCCGCTACGTTGGTGGTGAGTAAGCTTTGGACATGCATAATCCTTGCCTCCGCTTCCTGACATAGAATGAGAAATTTCCTAGTTATCACAAAGGAAAGTTTCAATTCTATTAAGGACGCGGAGGAGAGGATTATCCCCCCCTGGCAATCTCTATTTGTCTCCCTCCCGCATCCTATTTCTATTCTCTTGGATGTTTTGACATGCTTTTCTACGTATCAGGGAAGTACTGTTGTCTTTGTGTTTATTTTGCTTTCAGATTTGTTTATGAGCATTTCCATTACTGTGCTTCTTATTTCTGTTTGGCTAGATTCTAAGCTATGTTCTTATGTACTTCATCTGTCTTTGCATTCTTAGCTGCATGCTATTTTGCCTGATGGTCTTTTTTCTATTCCTATTTATGAGTTTTGTCGGGACCGGAGATTATAGTCTTTCTGTTCTCCGAGGTTCTGATCCCAAAGCAGAGTAGAAGGCGGAGGGCTTAACTTCCTGCAGCAGCGAAAGAGGAAGGACTACGCCAGTGGATTGATTATATGGACTTGTTGGATGGACTGTGATTGGTCACTTGGTCACCATGGTTACCGAGTGGTTTCATGGGATATGTAGTTCATGGAGTGTTTTTCGCTTTTTCCTTTGAACTTGCTGTCAATAAAATGAAGAAAGGACATGCATAATCCTCGCCTCCGCGTCCTTAATAGAATTGAAACTTTCCTTTGTGATAACTAGGAAATTTCTCAGTTTCCCAACAAGTTAATTCAGCTCAGCTCATTTGTGATTAGGTTTGTTTTATGGGAAATTAAGGTTCAAAGCTTATATTCATGGACGGTTAAGTTCTCAAGACTTCTCAAGGTGGACAAGTCTAGAGCTGTGGAGAGCTGGGCCACGCCTTTAAAGAAGAGAGCGTCATGGGAAAATTTGAAGGGGTGCTCCAGCAAGGATGCAGAAAGGGAAAGACTGAGGCGACTGGGTGGCGCTGCAGGCAAACAAAATGACGTTCTATCACAAAACTTTATCGTAGAGAAAAGTATTTTTAGAAAGTGAAATGCGAAGAAAATCAGGAGGGCAATGACAGAGAACCTGGTTTAATGTAAACATAGAACAACTTTAACCAAACCATTGTAAGGACTCCAGGTGCGCGGCTTCCTGGACAAAGATGAATGAAATAAAGGCGCATAAACTGGGAGGGTTCAGGAAATGAAAGGAGGAGTTGAGACAACCTCCCTCTGATACTCTCGAGGTCTGCGCCAGGAAGGGCCTGTAGTGCTTTAGCCAATGCTTAGTGACCCAAAGGTATTTTCATCACTAACAGACCAGTGACAGGACTCTGAGGTAAAACCTAATGGAGGGCCCTGGACCCACAGACACTGCCCAGGCCGGGACCCACAGACACTGCCCAGGCCTGGACCCACAGACACTGCCCAGGCCTGGACCCACAGACACTGCCCAGGCCTGGACCCAGAGACACTGCCCAGGCCTGGACCCACAGACACTGCCCAGGCCTGGACCCACAGACACTGCCCAGGCCTGGACCCACAGACACTGCCCAGGCCTGGACCCACAGACACTGCCCAGGCCTGGACCCACAGACACTGCACAGGCCTGGACCCACAGACACTGCCCAGGCCTGGAGCCACAGACACTGCCCAGGCCTCGACCCACAGACACTGCCCAGGCCTGGACCCACAGACACTGCCCAGGCCTGGAGCCACAGACACTGCCCAGGCCTCGACCCACAGACACTGCCCAGGCCTCGACCCACAGACACTGCCCAGGCCTGGACCCACAGACACTGCCCAGGCCTCGACCCACAGACACTGCCCAGGCCTCGACCCACAGACACTGCCCAGGCCTCGACCCACAGACACTGCCCAGGGCTGGACCCACAGACACTGCCCAGGCCTCGACCCACAGACACTGCCCAGGCCTGGACCCACAGACACTGCCCAGGCCTGGAGCACAGACACTGCCCAGGCCTGGAGCACAGACACTGCCCAGGCCTGGACCCACAGACACTGCCCAGGCCTCGACCCACAGACACTGCCCAGGCCTCGACCCACAGACACTGCCCAGGCCTCGACCCACAGACACTGCCCAGGCCTGGACCCACAGACACTGCCCAGGCCTGGACCCACGGACACTGCCCAGGCCTGGACCCACGGACACTGCCCAGGCCTGGACCCACAGACACTGCCCAGGCCTGGACCCACGGACACTGCCCAGGCCTGGACCCACAGACACTGCCGAGGCCTGGACCCACAGACACTGCCCAGGCCTGGACCCACGGACACTGCCCAGGCCTGGACCCACAGACACTGCCCAGGCCTGGACCCAAAGGCCTGGACCCACGGACACTGCCCAGGCCTGGACCCACAGACACTGCCCAGGCCTGGACCCAAAGGCCTGGACCCACAGCCACTGCCCAGGCCTGGACCCACAGACACTGCCCAGGCCTGGAGCACAGACACTGCCCAGGCCTGGACCCAAAGGCCTGGACCCACAGACACTGCCCAGGCCTGGACCCACAGCCACTGCCCAGGCCTGGACCCACAGACACTGCCCAGGGCTGGACCCACAGACACTGCCCAGGCCTGGACCCACAGACACTGCCCAGGCCTGGACCCACAGACACTGCCCAGGCCTGGACCCACAGCCACTGCCCAGGCCTGGACCCACAGACACTGCCCAGGCCTGGACCCACAGACACTGCCCAGGCCTGGACGCACAGACACTGCCCAGGTCTGGACCCACAGACACTGCCCAGGCCTGGACCCACAGACACTGCCCCGGCCTGGACCCACAGACACTGCCCAGGCCTCGACCCACAGGCCTGGACCCACAGCCACTGCCCAGGCCTGGACCCACGGACACTGCCCCGGCCTGGACCCACAGACACTGCCCAGGGCTGGACCCACAGACACTGCCCCGGCCGGGACCCACAGACACTGCCCAGGCCGGGACCCACAGACACTGCCCAGGCCTGGACCCACAGACACTGCCCAGGCCCGGACCCACAGACACTGCCCAGGCCTGGAGACACTGCCCCGGCCTGGACCCACAGACACTGCCCCGGCCTGGAGACACTGCCCCGGCCTGGAGACACTGCCCCGGCCTGGACCCACAGACACTGCCCAGGCCTGGACCCACAGGCCTGGACCCACAGACACTGCCCAGGCCTGGACGCACAGACACTGCCCAGGCCTGGACCCACAGACACTGCCCAGGCCTCGTCCCACAGACACTGCCCAGGCCTGGACCCACAGACACTGCCCAGGCCCGGACCCACAGACACTGCCCAGGCCTGGACGCAAAGACACTGCCCAGGCCTGGATCACAGACACTGCCCAGGCCTGGACCCACAGACACTGCCCAGGCCTGGACCCACAGACACTGCCCAGGCCTGGACCCACAAACACTGCCCAGGCCTGGACCCACAGGCACTGCCCAGGCCTGGACCCACAGACACTGCCCAGGGCTGGACCCACAGACACTGCCCAGGGCTGGACCCACAGACACTGCCCAGGGCTGGACCCACAGACACTGCCCAGGGCTGGACCCACAGACACTGCCCAGGCCTGGACCCACAGCCACTGCCCAGGCCTGGACCCACAGACACTGCCCAGGCCTGGACCCACAGACACTGCCCAGGGCTGGACCCACAGACACTGCCCAGGCCTGGAGGCACAGACACTGCCCAGGCCTGGACCCACAGACACTGCCCCGGCCTGGACCCACAGACACTGCCCAGGCCTGGACCCACAGACACTGCCCAAGCCTGGAGCACAGACACTGCCCAGGCCTGGACCCAAAGGCCTGGACCCACAGCCACTGCCCAGGCCTGGACCCACAGCCACTGCCCAGGCCTGGACCCACAGACACTGCCCAGGGCTGGACCCACAGACACTGCCCAAGCCTGGACCCACAGACACTGCCCAGGCCTGGACCCACAGACACTGCCCAGGCCTGGACCCACAGACACTGCCCAGGCCTGGACCCACAGACACTGCCCAGGCCTGGACCCACAGACACTGCCCAGGGCTGGACCCACAGACACTGCCCAGGCCTGGACGCACAGACACTGCCCAGGCCTGGACCCACAGACACTGCCCAGGCCTGGACCCACAGACACTGCCCCGGCCTGGACCCACAGACACTGCCCCGGCCTGGACCCACAGACACTGCCCAGGCCTGGACCCACAGGCCTGGACCCACAGCCACTGCCCAGGGCTGGACCCACAGACACTGCCCAGGCCTGGACCCACAGACACTGCCCCGGCCTGGACCCACAGACACTGCCCAGGGCTGGACCCACAGACACTGCCCAGGGCTGGACCCACAGACACTGCCCAGGCCTGGACGCACAGACACTGCCCAGGCCTGGACCCACAGACACTGCCCAGGCCTGGATCACAGACACTGCCCAGGCCTGGACCCACAGACACTGCCCAGGCCTGGACCCACAGACACTGCCCAGGCCTGGACCCACAGACACTGCCCAGGCCTGGACCCACAGGCACTGCCCAAGCCTGGACCCACAGACACTGCACAGGCCCGGAGCCACAGACACTGCCCAGGCCTGGACCCACAGACACTGCCCAGGCCTGGACCCACAGGCCTGGACCCACAGACACTGCCCAGGCCTGGACGCACAGACACTGCCCAGGCCTGGACGCAAAGACACTGCCCAGGCCTGGATCACAGACACTGCCCAGGCCTGGACCCACAGACACTGCCCAGGCCTGGACCCACAGACACTGCCCAGGCCTGGACCCACAGACACTGCCCAGGCCTGGACCCACAGGCACTGCCCAAGCCTGGACCCACAGACACTGCACAGGCCCGGAGCCACAGACACTGCCCAGGCCTGGACCCACAGACACTGCCCAGGCCTGGACCCACAGACACTGCCCAGGGCTGGACCCACAGACACTGCCCAGGGCTGGACCCACAGACACTGCCCAGGCCTGGACGCACAGACACTGCCCAGGCCTGGACCCACAGACACTGCCCAGGCCTGGACCCACAGACACTGCCCCGGCCTGGACCCACAGACACTGCCCAGGCCTGGACCCACAGACACTGCCCAGGCCGGGACCCACAGACACTGCCCAGGCCGGGACCCACAGACACTGCCCAGGCCTGGACGCACAGACACTGCCCAGGCCTGGACCCACAGACACTGCCCAGGCCTGGACCCACAGACACTGCCCAGGCCTGGACCCACAGACACTGCCCAGGCCTCGACCCAGAGACACTGCCCAGGCCTGGACCCAAAGGCCTGGACCCACAGACACTGCCCAGGCCTGGACCCACAGACAGTGCCCAGGCCTGGACCCACAGACACTGCCAGGCCTGGAGCACAGACACTGCCCAGGCCTCGACCCACAGACACTGCCCAGGGCTGGACCCAAAGGCCTGGACCCACGGACACTGCCCAGGCCTGGACCCACAGACACAGCCCAGGCCTGGACCCACAGACACTGCCCAGGCCTCGTCCCACAGACACTGTCCAGGCCTGGACCCACAGACACTGCCCAGGCCTGGACCGACAGACACTGCCCAGGCCTGGACCCACAGACACTGCCCAGGCCTGGACCCACAGACACTGCCCAGGCCGGGACCCACAGACACTGCCCAGGCCCGGACCCACAGACACTGCCCAGGCCTCGACCCACAGACACTGCCCAGGCCTGGAGCCACAGACACTGCCCCGGCCTGGAGCCACAGACACTGCCCCGGCCTGGACCCACAGACACTGCCCCGGCCTGGAGCCACAGACACTGCCCAGGCCTGGACCCACAGACACTGGCCAGGCCTGGACCCACAGCCACTGCCCAGGCCTGGACCCACAGACACTGCCCAGGCCTGGAGCACAGACACTGCCCAGGCCTGGACCCAAAGGCCTGGACCCACAGACACTGCCCAGGCCTGGACCCACAGCCACTGCCCAGGCCTGGACCCACAGACACTGCCCAGGGCTGGACCCACAGACACTGCCCAGGCCTGGACCCACAGACACTGCCCAGGCCTGGACCCACAGCCACTGCCCGGGCCTGGACCCACAGACACTGCCCAGGCCTGGACCCACAGACACTGCCCAGGCCTGGACGCACAGACACTGCCCAGGCCTGGACCCACAGACACTGCCCAGGCCTGGACCCACAGACACTGCCCCGGCCTGGACCCACAGACACTGCCCAGGCCTGGACCCACAGGCCTGGACCCACAGCCACTGCCCAGGCCTGGACCCACAGACACTGCCCCGGCCTGGACCCACAGACACTGCCCAGGGCTGGACCCACAGACACTGCCCAGGGCTGGACCCACAGACACTGCCCCGGCCGGGACCCACAGACACTGCCCAGGCCGGGACCCACAGACACTGCCCAGGCCTGGACCCACAGACACTGCCCAGGCCCGGACCCACAGACACTGCCCAGGCCTGGAGACACTGCCCCGGCCTGGACCCACAGACACTGCCCAGGCCTGGAGACACTGCCCAGGCCTGGACCCAGAGACACTGCCCCGGCCTGGAGACACTGCCCCGGCCTGGACCCACAGACACTGCCCAGGCCTGGACCCACAGGCCTGGACCCACAGACACTGCCCAGGCCTGGACGCACAGACACTGCCCAGGCCTGGACCCACAGACACTGCCCAGGCCAGGACCCACAGACACTGCCCAGGCCAGGACCCACAGACACTGCCCAGGCCTGGACCCACAGACACTGCCCAGGCCCGGACCCACAGACACTGACCAGGCCTGGACGCAAAGACACTGCCCAGGCCTGGATCACAGACACTGCCCAGGCCTGGACCCACAGACACTGCCCAGGCCTGGACCCACAAACACTGCCCAGGCCTGGACCCACAGGCACTGCCCAGGCCTGGACCCACAGGCACTGCCCAGGCCTGGACCCACAGACACTGCCCAGGGCTGGACCCACAGACACTGCCCAGGGCTGGACCCACAGCCACTGCCCAGGCCTGGACCCACAGACACTGCCCAGGCCTGGACCCACAGACACTGCCCAGGGCTGGACCCACAGACACTGCCCAGGCCTGGAGGCACAGACACTGCCCAGGCCTGGACCCACAGACACTGCCCCGGCCTGGACCCACAGACACTGCCCAGGCCTGGACCCACAGACACTGCCCAAGCCTGGAGCACAGACACTGCCCAGGCCTGGACCCAAAGGCCTGGACCCACAGCCACTGCCCAGGCCTGGACCCACAGCCACTGCCCAGGCCTGGACCCACAGACACTGCCCAGGGCTGGACCCACAGACACTGCCCAGGCCTGGACCCACAGACACTGCCCAGGCCTGGACCCACAGACAGTGCCCAGGCCTGGACCCACAGACACTGCCCAGGCCTGGACCCACAGACACTGCCCAGGGCTGGACCCACAGACACTGCCCAGGCCTGGACCCACAGACACTGCCCAGGCCTGGACCCACAGACACTGCCCAGGCCTGGACCCACAGACACTGCCCAGGCCTGGACCCACAGACACTGCCCCGGCCTGGACCCACAGACACTGCCCCGGCCTGGACCCACAGACACTGCCCAGGCCTGGACCCACAGGCCTGGACCCACAGCCACTGCCCAGGGCTGGACCCACAGACACTGCCCAGGCCTGGACCCACAGACACTGCCCCGGCCTGGACCCACAGACACTGCCCAGGGCTGGACCCACAGACACTGCCCAGGCCTGGACGCACAGACACTGCCCAGGCCTGGACGCACAGACACTGCCCAGGCCTGGACCCACAGACACTGCCCAGGCCTGGAGACACTGCCCCGGCCTGGACCCACAGATACTGCCCAGGCCTGGACCCAAAGGCCTGGACCCACAGACACTGCCCAGGCCTGGACGCACAGACACTGCCCAGGCCTGGACGCAAAGACACTGCCCAGGCCTGGATCACAGACACTGCCCAGGCCTGGACCCACAGACACTGCCCAGGCCTGGACCCACAGACACTGCCCAGGCCTGGACCCACAGACACTGCCCAGGCCTGGACCCACAGGCACTGCCCAGGCCTGGACCCACAGACACTGCACAGGCCCGGAGCCACAGACACTGCCAAGGCCTGGACCCACAGACACTGCCCAGGCCTGGACCCACAGACACTGCCCAGGCCTGGACCCAGAGGCACTGCCCAAGCCTGGACCCACAGACACTGCCCAGGCCTGGACCCACAGCCACTGCCCAGGCCTGGACCCACAGACACTGCCCAGGCCTGGACCCACAGACACTGCCCAGGCCTGGACGCACAGACACTGCCCAGGCCTGGACGCACAGACACTGCCCAGGCCTGGACCCACAGACACTGCCCAGGCCTGGACCCACAGACACTGCCCCGGCCTGGACCCACAGACACTGCCCAGGCCTGGACCCACAGACACTGCCCCGGCCGGGACCCACAGACACTGCCCAGGCCGGGACCCACAGACACTGCCCAGGCCTGGACGCACAGACACTGCCCAGGCCTGGACCCACAGACACTGCCCAGGCCTGGACCCACAGACACTGCCCAGGCCTGGACCCACAGACACTGCCCAGGCCTCGACCCAGAGACACTGCCCAGGCCTGGACCCAAAGGCCTGGACCCACAGACACTGCCCAGGCCTGGACCCACGGACACTGCCCAGGCCTGGACCCACAGACACAGCCCAGGCCTGGACCCACAGACACTGCCCAGGCCTCGTCCCACAGACACTGTCCAGGCCTGGACCCACAGACACTGTCCAGGCCTGGACCCACAGACACTGCCCAGGCCCGGACCCACAGACACTGCCCAGGCCTGGAGCCACAGACACTGCCCAGGCCTGGAGCCACAGACACTGCCCAGGCCTGGACCCACAGACACTGCCCCGGCCTGGAGCCACAGACACTGCCCAGGCCTGGACCCACAGACACTGCCCAGGCCTGGACCCACAGACACTGCCCAGGCCTGGACCCACAGACACTGCCCAGGCCTGGACCCACAGACACTGCCCAGGCCTGGACCCACAGACACTGCCCAGGTCTGGACCCACAGACACTGCCCAGGCCTGGACCCACAGACACTGCCCAGGCCTGGACCCACAGACACTGCCCAGGCCTGGACCCACAGACACTGCCCAGGCCTCGACCCAGAGACACTGCCCAGGCCTCGACCCAGAGACACTGCCCAGGCCTCGACCCAGAGACACTGCCCAGGCCTGGACCCAAAGGCCTGGACCCACAGACACTGCCCAGGCCTGGACCTGGACCCACAGACACTGCTCATGACTGGACCTGGACCCACAGACACTGCCCAGGCCTGGACCCACAGACACTGCCCAGGCCTGGACCCACAGACACTGCCCAGGCCTGGACCCACAGACACTGCCCAGGCCTGGACCCACAGACACTGCCCAGGCCTGGACCCACAGACACTGCCCAGGCCTGGACCCACAGACACTGCCCAGGCCTGGACCCACAGACACTGCCCAGGCCCGGACCCACAGCCACTGCAGTGATATTGATTTAAAGGGAAAGATTCTAAACATGAACATGTATGAACCCTCCCTCGTGACAGCGCCAGGAGGGACCAGTGAGACAGGTGTCTGGGGTCCCTTCCATCGGGGCCAATATTATTGGTATCGAGGGTGGAACATTAAAGGGCCGAGACTGTAACCTGAGTGGGAGCCCTGGGTGAGTGTGAGGGGTCCAGACTGGATCCTGGTGGGAGCCCTGAGTGAGTGTGAGGTGTCCAGACTGGATCCTGGGTGGAAGCCCTGAGTGACTGTGAGGGGTCCAGACTGGATCCTGGGTGGGAGCCCTGAGTGAGTGTGAGGGGCCCAGACTGGATCCTGGTGGGAGCC
The DNA here is from genome assembly GCF_964261635.1 of Lissotriton helveticus. Taxonomy (NCBI): domain Eukaryota; kingdom Metazoa; phylum Chordata; class Amphibia; order Caudata; family Salamandridae; genus Lissotriton; species Lissotriton helveticus. Next base: position 54,468,287 of record NC_136065.1, read on the forward strand.
CTGAGTGAGTGTGGGGGTCCAGACTGGATCCTGGGTGGGAGCCCTGAGTGACTGTGAGGGGCCCAGACTGGACCCTGGGTGGGAGCCCTGAGTGAGTGTGAGGGGCCCAGACTGGATCCTGGGTGGGAGCCCTGAGTGAGTGTGAGGGGCCCAGACTGGACCCTGGGTGGGAGCCCTGAGTGACTGTGAGGGGGGCAGACTGGACCCTGGGTGGGAGCCCTGAGTGACTGTGAGGGGTCCAGACTGGATCCTGGGTGGGAGCCCTGAGTGAGTGTGAGGGGCCCAGACTGGACCCTGGGTGGGAGCCCTGAGTGACTGTGAGGGGCGCAGACTGGATCCTGGGTGGGAGCCCTGAGTGAGTGTGAGGGGCCCAGACTGGATCCTGGTGGGAGCCCTGAGTGAGTGTGGGGGTCCAGACTGGATCCTGGGTGGGAGCCCTGAGTGAGTGTGAGGGGCCCAGACTGGATCCTGGTGGGAGCCCTGAGTGAGTGTGAGGGGCCCAGACTGGATCCTGGGTGGGAGCCCTGAGTGACTGTGAGGGGCCCAGACTGGATCCTGGTGGGAGCCCTGAGTGAGTGTGAGGGGCCCAGACTGGACCCTGGGTGGGAGCCCTGAGTGAGTGTGTGGGTCCAGACTGGATCCTGGGTGGGAGCCCTGAGTGAGTGTGAGGGGCCCAGACTGGATCCTGGTGGGAGCCCTGAGTGAGTGTGAGGGGTCCAGACTGGATCCTGGTGGGAGCCCTGAGTGAGTGTGAGGGGCCCGGACTGGATCCTGGGTGGGAGCCCTGAGTGAGTGTGAGGGGTCCAGACTGGATCCTGGGTGGGAGCCCTGAGTGAGTGTGAGGGGCCCAGACTGGATCCTGGGTGGGAGCCCTGAGTGACTGTGAGGGGCCCAGACTGGATCCTGGGTGGGAGCCCTGAGTGAGTGTGGGGGTCCAGACTGGATCCTGGGTGGGATCCCTGAGTGAGTGTGAGGGGCCCAGACTGGATCCTGGTGGGAGCCCTGAGTGAGTGTGAGGGGCCCAGACTGGATCCTGGTGGGAGCCCTGAGTGAGTGTGGGGGTCCAGACTGGATCCTGGGTGGGAGCCCTGAGGGAGTGTGAGGGGTGCAGACTGGATCCTGGGTGGGAGCCCTGAGTGAGTGTGAGGGGCGCAGACTGGATCCTGGGTGGGAGCCCTGAGTGTGAGGGGCGCAGACTGGATCCTGGGTGGGAGCCCTGAGTGAGTGTGACGGGCCCTGGTTGGATCCTGGGTGGGAGCCCTGAGTGAGTGTGAGGGGCGCAGACTGGATCCTGGGTGGGAGCCCTGAGTGAGTGTGAGGGGCCCAGACTGGATCCTAGGTGGGAGCCCTGAGTGACTGTGAGGGGCCCAGACTGGACACTGGGTGGGAGCCCTGAGTGAGTGTGAGGGGCCCAGACTGGATCCTGGTGGGAGCCCTGAGTGAGTGTGAGGGGTCCAGACTGGATCCTGGTGGGAGCCCTGAGTGAGTGTGAGCGGTCCAGACTGGATCCTGGGTGGGAGCCCTGAGTGAGTGTGGGGGTCCAGACTGGATCCTGGGTGGGAGCCCTGAGGGAGTGTGAGGGGCGCAGACTGGATCCTGGGTGGGAGCCCTGAGTGAGTGTGAGGGGCGCAGACTGGATCCTGGGTGGGAGCCCTGAGTGAGTGTGAGGGGCGCAGACTGGATCCTGGGTGGGAGCCCTGAGTGAGTGTGAGGGGCCCTGGTTGGATCCTGGGTGGGAGCCCTGAGTGAGTGTGAGGGGCCCAGACTGGATCCTGGGTGGGAGCCCTGAGTGAGTGTGAGGGGCCCTGGTTGGATCCTGGTGGGAGCCCTGAGTGAGTGTGAGGGTCCAGACTGGATTCTGGGTGGGAGCCCTGAGTGAGTGTGGGGGTCCAGACTGGATCCTGGTGGGATCCCTGAGTGAGTGTGAGGGGTCCAGACTGGATCCTGGGTGGGAGCCCTGAGTGAGTGTGAGGGGTCCAGACTGGATCCTGGTGGGAGCCCTGAGTGAGTGTGGGGGTCCAGACTGGATCCTGGTGGGATCCCTGAGTGAGTGTGAGGGGCCCAGACTGGATCCTGGGTGGGAGCCCTGAGTGAGTGTGAGGGGTCCAGACTGGATCCTGGTGGGAGCCCTGAGTGAGTGTGGGGGTCCAGACTGGATCCTGGTGGGATCCCTGAGTGAGTGTGAGGGGCCCAGACTGGATCCTGGTGGGATACCTGAGTGAGTGTGGGGGTCCAGACTGGATCCTGGTGGGATCCCTGAGTGAGTGTGGGGGTCCAGACTGGATCCTGGGTGGGAGCCCTGAGTGAGTGTGAGGGGGGCAGACTGGATCCTGGGTGGGAGCCCTGAGTGAGTGTGAGGGGCCCAGACTGGATCCTGGGTGGGAGCCCTGAGTGACTGTGAGGGGCCCAGACTGGATCCTGGGTGGGAGCCCTGAGTGAGTGTGAGGGGCCCAGACTGGTTCCTGGTGGGATCCCTGAGTGAGTGTGAGGGTCCAGACTGGATCCTGGGTGGGAGCCCTGAGTGAGTGTGAGGGGCCCAGACTGGATCCTGGGTGGGAGCCCTGAGTGAGTGTGAGGGGCGCAGACTGGTTCCTGGGTGAGGGCCCTAAGTGAGTGTGAGGGGCCCAGACTGGTTCCTGGGTGAGAGCCCTGAGTGAGTGTGAGGGGCCCAGACTGGATCCTGGTGGGATCCCTGAGTGAGTGTGAGGGGCCCAGACTGGATCCTGGTGGGATCCCTGAGTGAGTGTGGGGGTCCAGACTGGATCCTGGTGGGATCCCTGAGTGATTGTGAGGGGTCCAGACTGGATCCTGGTGGGAGCCCTGAGTGAGTGTGGGGGTCCAGACTGGATCCTGGTGGGATCCCTGAGTGAGTGTGAGGGGCCCAGACTGGATCCTGGTGGGATCCCTGAGTGAGTGTGGGGGTCCAGACTGGATCCTGGTGGGATCCCTGAGTGAGTGTGGGGGTCCAGACTGGATCCTGGGTGGGAGCCCTGAGTGACTGTGAGGGGGGCAGACTGGATCCTGGGTGGGAGCCCTGAGTGAGTGTGAGGGGCCCAGACTGGATCCTGGGTGGGAGCCCTGAGTGACTGTGAGGGGCCCAGACTGGATCCTGGGTGGGAGCCCTGAGTGAGTGTGAGGGGTCCAGACTGGATCCTGGGTGGGAGCCCTGAGTGAGTGTGAGGGGCGCAGACTGGTTCCTGGGTGAGAGCCCTGAGTGAGTGTGAGGGGCCCAGACTGGATCCTGGGTGGGAGCCCTGAGTGAGTGTGAGGGGCCCAGACTGGATCCTGGTGGGATCCCTGAGTGAGTGTGAGGGGCCCAGACTGGATCCTGGGTGGGAGCCCTGAGTGACTGTGAGGGGCCCAGACTGGATCCTGGGTGGGAGCCCTGAGTGAGTGTGAGGGGCGCAGACTGGATACTGGGTGGGAGCCCTGAGTGACTGTGAGGGGCCCAGACTGGATCCTGGGTGGGAGCCCTGAGTGAGTGTGAGGGGCGCAGACTGGTTCCTGGGTGAGAGCCCTGAGTGAGTGTGAGGGGCCCAGACTGGATCCTGGTGGGAGCCCTGAGTGAGTGTGAGGGTCCAGACTGGATCCTGGGTGGGATCCCTGAGTGAGTGTGAGGGGCCCAGACTGGATCCTGGTGGGATCCCTGAGTGAGTGTGAGGGGCCCAGACTGGATCCTGGGTGGGAGCCCTGAGTGAGTGTGGGGGTCCAGACTGGATCCTGGGTGGGAGCCCTGAGTGAGTGTGGGGGTCCAGACTGGATCCTGGTGGGATCCCTGAGTGAGTGTGAGGGGCCCAGACTGGATCCTGGGTGGGAGCCCTGAGTGACTGTGAGGGGCGCAGACTGGATCCTGGTGGGATCCCTGAGTGAGTGTGAGGGGCCCAGACTGGATCCTGGGTGGGAGCCCTGAGTGAGTGTGAGGGGCCCAGACTGGATCCTGGGTGGGAGCCCTGAGTGACTGTGAGGGGCCCAGACTGGATCCTGGTGGGAGCCCTGAGTGACTGTGAGGGGGGCAGACTGGATCCTGGTGGGATCCCTGAGTGAGTGTGAGGGTCCAGACTGGATCCTGGGTGGGATCCCTGAGTGAGTGTGAGGGGCCCAGACTGGATCCTGGTGGGATCCCTGAGTGAGTGTGAGGGGCCCAGACTGGATCCTGGGTGGGAGCCCTGAGTGAGTGTGGGGGTCCAGACTGGATCCTGGGTGGGAGCCCTGAGTGACTGTGAGGGGCCCAGACTGGATCCTGGGTGGGAGCCCTGAGTGAGTGTGAGGGGCCCAGACTGGATCCTGGGTGGGAGCCCTGAGTGACTGTGAGGGGTCCAGACTGGATCCTGGGTGGGAGCCCTGAGTGAGTGTGAGGGGTCCAGACTGGATCCTGGGTGGGAGCCCTGAGTGAGTGTGGGGGTCCAGACTGGATCCTGGGTGGGAGCCCTGAGGGAGTGTGAGCGGTCCAGACTGGATCCTGGGTGGGAGCCCTGAGTGAGTGTGGGGGTCCAGACTGGATCCTGGTGGGATCCCTGAGTGAGTGTGAGGGGCGCAGACTGGATCCTGGGTGGGAGCCCTGAGTGAGTGTGAGGGGCCCAGACTGGATCCTGGGTGGGAGCCCTGAGTGAGTGTGAGGGGCCCAGACTGGATCCTGGGTGGGAGCCCTGAGTGAGTGTGAGGGGCCCAGACTGGATCCTGGGTGGGAGCCCTGAGTGAGTGTGAGGGGCCCAGACTGGTTCCTGGGTGAGAGCCCTGAGTGACTGTGAGGGGCGCAGACTGGATCCTGGGTGGGAGCCCTGAGTGAGTGTGAGGGGTCCAGACTGGATCCTGGGTGGGAGCCCTGAGTGACTGTGAGGGGGGCAGACTGGATCCTGGGTGGGAGCCCTGAGTGAGTGTGAGGGGCCCAGACTGGATCCTGGGTGGGAGCCCTGAGTGACTGTGAGGGGTCCAGACTGGATCCTGGGTGGGAGCCCTGAGGGAGTGTGAGGGGCCCAGACTGGACCCTGGGTGGGAGCCCTGAGTGACTGTGAGGGGCCCAGACTGGATCCTGGGTGGGAGCCCTGAGTGAGTGTGAGCGGTCCAGACTGGATCCTGGGTGGGAGCCCTGAGTGAGTGTGAGGGGCCCAGACTGGATCCTGGGTGGGAGCCCTGAGTGACTGTGAGGGGCCCAGACTGGATCCTGGGTGGGAGCCCTGAGTGACTGTGAGGGGCCCGGACTGGATCCTGGGTGGGAGCCCTGAGGGAGTGTGAAGGGACCAGACTGGACCCTGGGTGGGAGCCCTGAGTGACTGTGAGGGGGCAGACTGGATCCTGGGTGGGAGCCCTGAGTGACTGTGAGGGGCGCAGACTGGATCCTGGGTGGGAGCCCTGAGTGACTGTGAGGGGTCCTGACTGGATCCTGGGTGGGAGCCCTGAGGGAGTGTGAGGGGCGCAGACTGGACCCTGGGTGGGAGCCCTGAGTGACTGTGAGGGGGCAGACTGGATCCTGGGTGGGAGCCCTGAGTGACTGTGAGGGGTCCAGACTGGATCCTGGGTGGGAGCCCTGAGGGAGTGTGAGGGGCGCAGACTGGACCCTGGGTGGGAGCCCTGAGTGACTGTGAGGGGGCAGACTGGATCCTGGGTGGGAGCCCTGAGTGACTGTGAGGGGCGCAGACTGGATCCTGGGTGGGAGCCCCGAGTGACTGTGAGGGGCCCAGACTGGATCCTGGGTGGGAGCCCTGAGTGACTGTGAGGGGCGCAGACTGGATCCTGGGTGGGAGCCCTGAGTGACTGTGAGGGGCGCAGACTGGATCCTGGGTGGGAGCCCTGAGTGACTGTGAGGGGCCCGGACTGGATCCTGGGTGGGAGCCCTGAGTGAGTGTGAGGGGTCCAGACTGGATCCTGGGTGGGAGCCCTGAGTGACTGTGAGGGGCGCAGACTGGATCCTGGGTGGGAGCCCTGAGTGACTGTGAGGGGCCCGGACTGGATCCTGGGTGGGAGCCCTGAGTGAGTGTGAGGGGTCCAGACTAGATCCTGGGTGGGAGCCCTGAGTGACTGTGAGGGGCCCGGACTGGATCCTGGGTGGGAGCCCTGAGGGAGTGTGAGGGGCCCAGACTGGACCCTGGGTGGGAGCCCTGAGTGAGTGTGAGGGGCCCAGACTGGACCCTGGGTGGGAGCCCTGAGTGAGTGTGAGGGTCCAGACTGGATCCTGGGTGGGAGCCCTGAGTGAGTGTGAGGGTCCAGACTGGACCCTGGGTGGGAGCCCTGAGTGAGTGTGAGGGTCCAGACTGGATCCTGGGTGGGAGCCCTGAGTGACTGTGAGGGGTCCAGACTGGATCCTGGGTGGGAGCCCTGAGGGAGTGTGAGGGGCCCAGACTGGACCCTGGGTGGGAGCCCTGAGTGACTGTGAGGGGGGCAGACTGGATCCTGGGTGGGAGCCCTGAGTGAGTGTGAGGGGCCCGGACTGGATCCTGGGTGGGAGCCCTGAGTGACTGTGAGGGGTCCAGACTGGATCCTGGGTGGGAGCCCTGAGTGAGTGTGAGGGGCCCAGACTGGATCCTGGGTGGGAGCCCTGAGTGAGTGTGAGGGGCCCAGACTGGATCCTGGGTGGGAGCCCTGAGTGAGTGTGAGGGGCGCAGACTGGATCCTGGGTGGGAGCCCTGAGTGAGTGTGAGGGGTCCAGACTGTACTTGGGTGGGAGCCCTGAGTGAGTGTGAGGGGCCCAGACTGGTTCCTGGGTGGGAGCCCTGAGGGAGTCTGAGGGGCCCAGACTGGATCCTGGGTGGGAGCCCTGAGTGACTGTGAGGGGGGCAGACTGGATCCTGGGTGAGAGCCCTGAGTGAGTGTGAGGGGCGCAGACTGGACCCTGGGTGGGAGCCCTGAGTGACTGTGAGGGGCGCAGACTGGATCCTGGGTGGGAGCCCTGAGTGAGTGTGAGGGGCCCAGACTGGATCCTGGGTGGGAGCCCTGAGTGACTGTGAGGGGTCCAGACTGGATCCTGGGTGGGAGCCCTGAGTGACTGTGAGGTGTCCAGACTGGATCCTGGGTGGGAGCCCTGAGTGACTGTGAGGGGCGCAGACTGGACCCTGGGTGGGAGCCCTGAGTGACTGTGAGGGGCCCAGACTGGATCCTGGGTGGGAGCCCTGAGTGAGTGTGAGGGGCCCAGACTGGATCCTGGGTGGGAGCCCTGAGTGAGTGTGAGGGGCGCAGACTGGATCCTGGGTGGGAGCCCTGAGTGAGTGTGAGGGGTCCAGACTGTACTTGGGTGGGAGCCTTGAGTGAGTGTGAGGGGCCCAGACTGGATCCTGGGTGGGAGCCCTGAGTGAGTGTGAGGGGCGCAGACTGGAGCCTGGGTGGGAGCCCTGAGGGAGTGTGAGGGGCCTGGACTGGATCCTGGGTGGGAGCCCTGAGGGAGTGTGAGGGGCCCGGACTGGATCCTGGGTGGGAGCCCTGAGTGAGTGTGAGGGGCGCAGACTGGAGCCTGGGTGGGAGCCCTGAGGGAGTGTGAGGGGCCCAGACTGGATCCTGGGTGGGAGCCCTGAGTGACTGTGAGGGGGGCAGACTGGATCCTGGGTGGGAGCCCTGAGTGACTGTGAGGGGGCAGACTGGATCCTGGGTGGGAGCCCTGAGTGACTGTGAGGGGGCAGACTGGATCCTGGGTGGGAGCCCTGAGTGACTGTGAGGGGCCCAGACTGGATCCTGGGTGGGAGCCCTGAGTGACTGTGAGGGGCCCAGACTGGATCCTGGGTGGGAGCCCTGAGTGAGTGTGAGGGGGGCAGACTGGATCCTGGGTGGGAGCCCTGAGTGAGTGTGAGGGGCCCAGACTGGATCCTGGGTGGGAGCCCTGAGTGACTGTGAGGGGCCCAGACTGGATCCTGGGCGGGAGCCCTGAGTGACTGTGAGGGGCCCAGACTGGATCCTGGGTGGGAGCCCTGAGTGACTGTGAGGGGCCCAGACTGGATCCTGGGTGGGAGCCCTGAGTGAGTGTGAGGGGCCCAGACTGGATCCTGGGTGGGAGCCCCGAGTGACTGTGAGGGGTCCAGACTGGATCCTGGGTGGGAGCCCTGAGTGACTGTGAGGGGCCCAGACTGGATCCTGGGTGGGAGCCCTGAGTGAGTGTGAGGGGGGCAGACTGGATCCTGGGTGGGAGCCCTGAGTGAGTGTGAGGGGCCCAGACTGGATCCTGGGTGGGAGCCCTGAGTGACTGTGAGGGGCCCAGACTGGATCCTGGGCGGGAGCCCTGAGTGACTGTGAGGGGCCCAGACTGGATCCTGGGTGGGAGCCCTGAGTGACTGTGAGGGGCCCAGACTGGATCCTGGGTGGGAGCCCTGAGTGAGTGTGAGGGGCTCAGACTGGTTCCTGGGTGAGAGCCCTGAGTGAGTGTGAGGGGCCCAGACTGGATCCTGGGTGGGAGCCCTGAGTGACTGTGAGGGGCGCAGACTGGATCCTGGGTGGGAGCCCTGAGTGACTGTGAGGGGCGCAGACTGGACCCTGGGTGGGAGCCCTGAGTGACTGTGAGGGGGGCAGACTGGATCCTGGGTGGGAGCCCTGAGGGAGTGTGAGGGGCGCAGACTGGATCCTGGGTGGGAGCCCTGAGTGACTGTGAGGGGCCCAGACTGGATCCTGGGTGGGAGCCCTGAGTGACTGTGAGGGGCCCAGACTGGATCCTGGGTGGGAGCCCTGAGTGAGTGTGAGGGGGGCAGACTGGATCCTGGGTGGGAGCCCTGAGTGACTGTGAGGGGCCCAGACTGGATCCTGGGTGGGAGCCCTGAGTGAGTGTGAGGGGGGCAGACTGGATCCTGGGTGGGAGCCCTGAGTGACTGTGAGGGGGGCAGACTGGACCCTGGGTGGGAGCCCTGAGTGAGTGTGGGGGTCCAGACTGGATCCTGGGTGGGAGCCCTGAGTGACTGTGAGGGGGCAGACTGGATCCTGGGTGGGAGCCCTCAGTGAGTGTGAGGGGCCCAGACTGGATCCTGGGTGGGAGCCCTGAGTGACTGTGAGGGGGGCAGACTGGATCCTGGGTGGGAGCCCTGAGTGAGTGTGAGAGGCCCAGACTGGATCCTGGGTGGGAGCCCTGAGTGACTGTGAGGGGCCCAGACTGGATCCTGGGTGGGAGCCCTGAGTGAGTGTGAGGGGCGCAGACTGGATACTGGGTGGGAGCCCTGAGTGACTGAGGGGCCCAGACTGGATCCTGGGTGGGAGCCCTGAGTGACTGTGAGGGGCGCAGACTGGACCCTGGGTGGGAGCCCTGAGTGAGTATGAGGGGCGCAGACTGGATCCTGGGTGGGAGCCCTGAGTGACTGTGAGGGGTCCAGACTGGATCCTGGGTGGGAGCCCTGAGTGAGTGTGAGGGGCGCAGACTGGATCCTGGGTGGGAGCCCTGAGTGAGTGTGAGGGGTCCAGACTGGATCCTGGGTGGGAGCCCTGAGTGAGTGTGAGGGGCCCAGACTGGATCCTGGGTGGGAGCCCTGAGTGAGTGTGAGGGGCCCAGACTGGTTCCTGGGTGGGAGCCCTGAGTGACTGTGAGGGGCGCAGACTGGATCCTGGGTGGGAGCCCTGAGTGACTGTGAGGGGTCCAGACTGGATCCTGGGTGGGAGCCCTGAGTGAGTGTGAGGGGCCCAGACTGGTTCCTGGGTGGGAGCCCTGAGTGAGTGTGAGGGGCCCAGACTGGATCCTGGGTGGGAGCCCTGAGTGAGTGTGAGGGGCGCAGACTGGATCCTGGGTGGGAGCCCTGAGTGAGTGTGAGGGGCCCAGACTGGATCCTGGGTGGGAGCCCTGAGTGACTGTGAGGGGCCCAGACTGGATCCTGGGTGGGAGCCCTGAGTGAGTGTGAGGGGCCCAGACTGGATCCTGGGTGGGAGCCCTGAGTGAGTGTGAGGGGTCCAGACTGGATCCTGGGTGGGAGCCCTGAGGGAGTGTGAGGGGCCCAGACTGGATCCTGGGTGGGAGCCCTGAGTGACTGTGAGGGGCGCAGACTGGATCCTGGGTGGGAGCCCTGAGTGAGTGTGAGGGGCCCAGACTGGATCCTGGGTGGGAGCCCTGAGTGAGTGTGAGGGGCCCAGACTGGATCCTGGGTGGGAGCCCTGAGTGACTGTGAGGGGCCCAGACTGGATCCTGGGTGGGAGCCCTGAGTGACAATGAGGGGTCCAGACTGGATCCTGGGTGGGAGCCCTGAGGGAGTGCGAGGGGCCCAGACTGGACCCTGGGTGGGAGCCCTGAGTGACTGTGAGGGGCCCAGACTGGTTCCTGGGTGGGAGCCCTGAGTGACTGTGAGGGGGGCAGACTGGATCCTGGGTGGGAGCCCTGAATGAGTGTGAGGGGCCCAGACTGGATCCTGGGTGGGAGCCCTGAGTGAGTGTGAGGGGCGCAGACTGGATCCTGGGTGGGAGCCCTGAGTGAGTGTGAGGGGCCCAGACTGGATCCTGGGTGGGAGCCCTGAGTGACTGTGAGGGGCGCAGACTGGACCCTGGGTGGGAGCCCTGAGTGAGTATGAGGGGCGCAGACTGGATCCTGGGTGGGAGCCCTGAGTGACTGTGAGGGGTCCAGACTGGATCCTGGGTGGGAGCCCTGAGTGAGTGTGAGGGGCGCAGACTGGATCCTGGGTGGGAGCCCTGAGTGAGTGTGAGGGGTCCAGACTGGATCCTGGGTGGGAGCCCTGAGTGAGTGTGAGGGGCCCAGACTGGATCCTGGGTGGGAGCCCTGAGTGAGTGTGAGGGGCCCAGACTGGTTCCTGGGTGGGAGCCCTGAGTGACTGTGAGGGGCGCAGACTGGATCCTGGGTGGGAGCCCTGAGTGACTGTGAGGGGTCCAGACTGGATCCTGGGTGGGAGCCCTGAGTGAGTGTGAGGGGCCCAGACTGGTTCCTGGGTGGGAGCCCTGAGTGAGTGTGAGGGGCCCAGACTGGATCCTGAGTGGGAGCCCTGAGTGAGTGTGAGGGGCGCAGACTGGATCCTGGGTGGGAGCCCTGAGTGAGTGTGAGGGGCCCAGACTGGATCCTGGGTGGGAGCCCTGAGTGACTGTGAGGGGCCCAGACTGGATCCTGGGTGGGAGCCCTGAGTGAGTGTGAGGGGCCCAGACTGGATCCTGGGTGGGAGCCCTGAGTGAGTGTGAGGGGTCCAGACTGGATCCTGGGTGGGAGCCCTGAGTGAGTGTGAGGGGTCCAGACTGGATCCTGGGTGGGAGCCCTGAGGGAGTGTGAGGGGCCCAGACTGGATCCTGGGTGGGAGCCCTGAGTGACTGTGAGGGGCGCAGACTGGATCCTGGGTGGGAGCCCTGAGTGAGTGTGAGGGGCCCAGACTGGATCCTGGGTGGGAGCTCTGAGTGAGTGTGAGGGGCCCAGACTGGATCCTGGGTGGGAGCCCTGAGTGACTGTGAGGGGCCCAGACTGGATCCTGGGTGGGAGCCCTGAGTGACAATGAGGGGTCCAGACTGGATCCTGGGTGGGAGCCCTGAGGGAGTGTGAGGGGCCCAGACTGGACCCTGGGTGGGAGCCCTGAGTGACTGTGAGGGGCCCAGACTGGTTCCTGGGTGGGAGCCCTGAGTGACTGTGAGGGGGGCAGACTGGATCCTGGGTGGGAGCCCTGAATGAGTGTGAGGAGCCCAGACTGGATCCTGGGTGGGAGCCCTGAGTGAGTGTGAGGGGCGCAGACTGGATCCTGGGTGGGAGCCCTGAGTGAGTGTGAGGGGCCCAGACTGGATCCTGGGTGGGAGCCCTGAGTGAGTGTGAGGGGTCCAGACTGGATCCTGGGTGGGAGCCCTGAGGGAGTGTGAGGGGCGCAGACTGGACCCTGGGTGGGAGCCCTGAGTGACTGTGAGGGGGGCAGACTGGACCCTGGGTGGGAGCCCTGAGTGACTGTGAGGGGCCCAGACTGGATCCTGGGTGGGAGCCTTGAGTGAGTGTGAGGGGCGTAGACTGGACCCTGGGTGGGAGCCCTGAGTGACTGTGAGGGGGGCAGACTGGATACTGGGTGGGAGCCCTGAGTGAGTGTGAGGGGCCCAGACTGGATCCTGGGTGGGAGCCCTGAGGGAGTGTGAGGGGCGCAGACTGGATCCTGGGTGGGAGCCCTGAGTGACTGTGAGGGGGGCAGACTGGAACCTGGGTGGGAGCCCTGAGTGACTGTGAGGGGCCCAGACTGGATCCTGGGTGGGAGCCCTGAGTGAGTGTGAGGGGTCCAGACTGGATCCTGGGTGGGAGCCCTGAGTGAGTGTGAGGGGTCCAGACTGGATCCTGGGTGGGAGCCCTGAGTGAGTGTGAGGGGCCCAGACTGGATCCTGGGTGGGAGCCCTGAGTGAGTGTGAGGGGTCCAGACTGGATACTGGGTGGGAGCCCTGAGTGAGTGTGAGGGGCCCAGACTGGATCCTGGGTGGGAGCCCTGAGTGAGTGTGAGGGGCCCAGACTGGATCCTGGGTGGGAGCCCTGAGTGAGTGTGAGGGGTCCAGACTGGATACTGGGTGGGAGCCCTGAGTGAGTGTGAGGGGCCCAGACTGGATACTGGGTGGGAGCCCTGAGTGAGTGTGAGGGGCCCAGACTGGATCCTGGGTGGGAGCCCTGAGGGAGTGTGAGGGGCGCAGACTGGATCCTGGGTGGGAGCCCTGAGTGACTGTGAGGGGGGCAGACTGGAACCTGGGTGGGAGCCCTGAGTGACTGTGAGGGGCCCAGACTGGATCCTGGGTGGGAGCCCTGAGTGAGTGTGAGGGGTCCAGACTGGATCCTGGGTGGGAGCCCTGAGGGAGTGTGAGGGGCGCAGACTTGACCCTGGGTGGGAGCCCTGAGTGACTGTGAGGGGGGCAGACTGGATCCTGGGTGGAAGCCCTGAGTGACTGTGAGGGGCCCAGACTGGATCCTGGGTGGGAGCCTTGAGTGAGTGTGAGGGGCGTAGACTGGACCCTGGGTGGGAGCCCTGAGTGACTGTGAGGGGGGCAGACTGGATCCTGGGTGGGAGCCCTGAGTGACTGTGAGGGGCCCAGACTGGATCCTGGGTGGGAGCCCTGAGTGAGTTTGAGGGGCCCAGACTGGATCCTGGTGGGAGCCCTGAGTGAGTGTGTGGGTCCAGACTGGATCCTGGGTGGGAGCCCTGAGGGAGTGTGAGGGGCCCAGACTGGATCCTGGGTGGGAGCCCTGAGTGACTGTGAGGGGCCCAGACTGGATCCTGGGTGGGAGCCCTGAGTGAGTGTGAGGGGCGCAGACTGGATCCTGGGTGGGAACCCTGAGTGACTGTGAGGGGCCCAGACTGGATCCTGGGTGGGAGCCCTGAGTGACTGTGAGGGGTCCAGACTGGATCCTGGGTGGGAGCCCTGAGTGACTGTGAGGGGCGCAGACTGGACCCTGGGTGGGAGCCCTGAGTGAGTGTGAGGGGCGCAGACTGGATACTGGGTGGGAGCCCTGAGTGACTGTGAGGGGCGCAGACTGGATCCTGGGTGGGAGCCCTGAGGGAGTGTGAGGGGTCCAGACTGGATCCTGGGTGGGAGCCCTGAGTGACTGTGAGGGGTCCAGACTGGATCCTGGTGGGAGCCCTGAGTGACTGTGAGGGGTCCAGACTGGATCCTGGGTGGGAGCCCTGAGGGAGTGTGAGGGGTCCAGACTGGATCCTGGGTGGGAGCCCTGAGTGACTGTGAGGGGTCCAGACTGGATCCTGGGTGGGAGCCCTGAGGGAGTGTGAGGGGTCCAGACTGGATCCTGGGTGGGAGCCCTGAGTGAGTGTGAGGGGTCCAGACTGGATCCTGGGTGGGAGCCCTGAGTGACTGTGAGGGGCGCAGACTGGACCCTGGGTGGGAGCCCTGAGTGACTGTGAGGGGTCCAGACTGGATCCTGGGTGGGAGCCCTGAGGGAGTGTGAGGGGCCCGGACTGGATCCTGGGTGGGAGCCCTGAGTGACTGTGAGGGGCCCGGACTGGATCCTGGGTGGGAGCCCTGAGGGAGTGTGAGGGGCCCGGACTGGATCCTGGGTGGGAGCCCTGAGTGAGTGTGAGGGGCCCGGACTGGATCCTGGGTGGGAGCCCTGAGGGAGTGTGAGGGGCGCAGACTGGACCCTGGGTGGGAGCCCTGAGTGACTGTGAGGGGTCCAGACTGGATCCTGGGTGGGAGCCCTGAGTGACTGTGAGGGGCCCGGACTGGATCCTGGGTGGGAGCCCTGAGTGACTGTGAGGGGCCCAGACTGGATCCTGGGTGGGAGCCCTGAGGGAGTGTGAGGGGTCCAGACTGGATCCTGGGTGGGAGCCCTGAGGGAGTGTGAGGGGCGCAGACTGGACCCTGGGTGGGAGCCCTGAGTGACTGTGAGGGGGGCAGACTGGATCCTGGGTGGAAGCCCTGAGTGACTGTGAGGGGCCCAGACTGGATCCTGGGTGGGAGCCTTGAGTGAGTGTGAGGGGCGTAGACTGGACCCTGGGTGGGAGCCCTGAGTGACTGTGAGGGGGGCAGACTGGATCCTGGGTGGGAGCCCTGAGTGACTGTGAGGGGCCCAGACTGGATCCTGGGTGGGAGCCCTGAGTGAGTTTGAGGGGCCCAGACTGGATCCTGGTGGGAGCCCTGAGTGAGTGTGTGGGTCCAGACTGGATCCTGGGTGGGAGCCCTGAGGGAGTGTGAGGGGCCCAGACTGGATCCTGGGTGGGAGCCCTGAGTGACTGTGAGGGGCCCAGACTGGATCCTGGGTGGGAGCCCTGAGTTAGTGTGAGGGGCCCAGACTGGACCCTGGGTGGGAGCCCTGAGTGAGTGTGAGGGGCGCAGACTGGATCCTGGGTGGGAGCCCTGAGGGAGTGTGAGGGGCCCAGACTGGATCCTGGGTGGGAGCCCTGAGTGACTGTGAGGGGCCCAGACTGGATCCTGGGTGGGAGCCCTGAGTTAGTGTGAGGGGCCCAGACTGGACCCTGGGTGGGAGCCCTGAGTGAGTGTGAGGGGCGCAGACTGGATCCTGGGTGAGAGCCCTGAGTGAGTGTGTGGGTCCAGACTGGATCCTGGGTGGGAGCCCTGAGTGAGTGTGAGGGGCGCAGACTGGATCCTGGGTGGGAGCCCTGAGTGACTGTGAGGGGCCCAGACTGGATCCTGGGTGGGAGCCCTGAGTGACTGTGAGGGGTCCAGACTGGATCCTGGGTGGGAGCCCTGAGTGACTGTGAGGGGCGCAGACTGGACCCTGGGTGGGAGCCCTGAGTGAGTGTGAGGGGCGCAGACTGGATACTGGGTGGGAGCCCTGAGTGACTGTGAGGGGCGCAGACTGGATCCTGGGTGGGAGCCCTGAGGGAGTGTGAGGGGTCCAGACTGGATCCTGGGTGGGAGCCCTGAGTGACTGTGAGGGGTCCAGACTGGATCCTGGTGGGAGCCCTGAGTGACTGTGAGGGGTCCAGACTGGATCCTGGGTGGGAGCCCTGAGGGAGTGTGAGGGGTCCAGACTGGATCCTGGGTGGGAGCCCTGAGTGACTGTGAGGGGTCCAGACTGGATCCTGGGTGGGAGCCCTGAGGGAGTGTGAGGGGTCCAGACTGGATCCTGGGTGGGAGCCCTGAGTGAGTGTGAGGGGTCCAGACTGGATCCTGGGTGGGAGCCCTGAGTGACTGTGAGGGGCGCAGACTGGACCCTGGGTGGGAGCCCTGAGTGACTGTGAGGGGTCCAGACTGGATCCTGGGTGGGAGCCCTGAGGGAGTGTGAGGGGCCCGGACTGGATCCTGGGTGGGAGCCCTGAGTGACTGTGAGGGGCCCGGACTGGATCCTGGGTGGGAGCCCTGAGGGAGTGTGAGGGGCCCGGACTGGATCCTGGGTGGGAGCCCTGAGTGAGTGTGAGGGGCCCGGACTGGATCCTGGGTGGGAGCCCTGAGGGAGTGTGAGGGGCGCAGACTGGACCCTGGGTGGGAGCCCCGAGTGACTGTGAGGGGTCCAGACTGGATCCTGGGTGGGAGCCCTGAGTGACTGTGAGGGGCCCGGACTGGATCCTGGGTGGGAGCCCTGAGTGACTGTGAGGGGCCCAGACTGGATCCTGGGTGGGAGCCCTGAGGGAGTGTGAGGGGCCCGGACTGGATCCTGGGTGGGAGCCCTGAGTGACTGTGAGGGGCCCGGACTGGACCCTGGGTGGGAGCCCTGAGGGAGTGTGAGGGGCCCGGACTGGATCCTGGGTGGGAGCCCTGAGTGAGTGTGAGGGTCCAGACTGGACCCTGGGTGGGAGCCCTGAGTGACTGTGAGGGGGCAGACTGGATCCTGGGTGGGAGCCCTCAGTGAGTGTGAGGGGCCCAGACTGGATCCTGGGTGGGAGCCCTGAGTGAGTGTGGGGGTCCAGACTGGATCCTGGTGGGAGCCCTGAGTGAGTGTGAGCGGTCCAGACTGGATCCTGGGTGGGAGCCCTGAGTGAGTGTGAGGGGCCCAGACTGGATCCTGGGTGGGAGCCCTGAGTGAGTGTGAGGGGTCCAGACTGGATCCTGGGTGGGAGCCCTGAGTGAGTGTGAGGGGCCCAGACTGGATCCTGGGTGGGAGCCCTGAGTGAGTGTGAGGGGCCCAGACTGGATCCTGGGTGGGAGCCCTGAGTGAGTGTGAGGGGCCCAGACTGGATCCTGGGTGGGAGCCCTGAGTGACTGTGAGGGGTCCAGACTGGATCCTGGGTGGGAGCCCTGAGTGACTGTGAGGGGGGCAGACTGGATCCTGGGTGGGAGCCCTGAGTGAGTGTGAGGGGCGCAGACTGGACCCTGGGTGGGAGCCCTGAGTGAGTGTGAGGGGCCGAGACTGTAACCTGAGTGGGAGCCCTGAGTGAGTGTGAGGGGCCCGGACTGGATCCTGGGTGGGAGCCCTGAGTGAGTGTGAGGGGCCCAGACTGGATCCTGGGTGGGAGCCCTGGGTGAGTGTGTGGGTCCAGACTGGATCCTGGTGGGATCCCTGAGTGAGTGTGGGGGTCCAGACTGGATCCTGGTGGGATCCCTGAGTGAGTGTGAGGGGCCCAGACTGGATCCTGGGTGGGAGCCCTGAGTGAGTGTGAGGGGCCCGGACTGGATCCTGGTGGGAGCCCTGAGTGACTGTGAGCGGCCCAGACTGGATCCTGGGTGGGAGCCCTGAGTGACTGTGAGGGGCCCAGACTGGATCCTGGGTGGGAGCCCTGAGTGAGTGTGAGGGGTCCAGACTGTAGCCTGGGTGGGAGCCCTGAGTGAGTGTGAGGGGCCCGGACTGGATCCTGGGTGGGAGCCCTGAGTGAGTGTGAGGGGTCCAGACTGGATCCTGGTGGGATCCCTGAGTGAGTGTGAGGGGCCCAGACTGGATCCTGGGTGGGAGCCCTGAGTGAGTGTGAGGGGCCCAGACTGGACCCTGGGTGGGAGCCCTGAGTGACTGTGAGGGGGCAGACTGGATCCTGGGTGGGAGCCCTGAGTGACTGTGAGGGGCCCAGACTGGACCCTGGGTGGGAGCCCTGAGTGACTGTGAGGGGCCCAGACTGGATCCTGGGTGGGAGCCCTGAGGGAGTGTGAGGGGCCCAGACTGGATCCTGGGTGGGAGCCCTGAGTGACTGTGAGGGGTCCAGACTGGATCCTGGGTGGGAGCCCCGAGTGACTGTGAGGGGCGCAGACTGGATCCTGGGTGGGAGCCCTGAGTGAGTGTGGGGGTCCAGACTGGATCCTGGGTGGGAGCCCTGAGTGAGTGTGGGGGTCCAGACTGGATCCTGGGTGGGAGCCCTGAGTGAGTGTGAGGGGTCCAGACTGGTTCCTGGGTGGGAGCCCTGAGTGAGTGTGAGGGGCGCAGACTGTAACCTGGGTGGGAGCCCTGAGTGACTGTGAGGGGCCCGGACTGGATCCTGGGTGGGAGCCCTGAGTGAGTGTGAGGGGCCCGGACTGGATCCTGGGTGGGAGCCTTGAGTGAGTGTGAGGGGCGTAGACTGGATCCTGGTGGGAGCCCTGAGTGAGTGTGGGGGTCCAGACTGGTTCCTGGGTGGGAGCCCTGAGTGACTGTGAGGGGCCCGGACTGGATCCTGGGTGGGAGCCCTGAGTGAGTGTGAGGGGTCCAGACTGGTTCCTGGGTGGGAGCCCTGAGTGAGTGTGAGGGGCGCAGACTGTAACCTGGGTGGGAGCCCTGAGTGACTGTGAGGGGCCCGGACTGGATCCTGGGTGGGAGCCCTGAGTGAGTGTGAGGGGTCCAGACTGGTTCCTGGGTGGGAGCCCTGAGTGAGTGTGAGGGGTCCAGACTGGTTCCTGGGTGGGAGCCCTGAGTGAGTGTGAGGGGCCCAGACTGGACCCTGGGTGGGAGCCCTGAGTGACTGTGAGGGGCCCAGACTGGTTCCTGGGTGGGAGCCCTGAGTGAGTGTGAGGGGCCCAGACTGGATCCTGGGTGGGAGCCTTGAGTGAGTGTGAGGGGCGTAGACTGGATCCTGGTGGGAGCCCTGAGTGAGTGTGGGGGTCCAGACTGGTTCCTGGGTGGGAGCCCTGAGTGACTGTGAGGGGCCCGGACTGGATCCTGGGTGGGAGCCCTGAGTGAGTGTGAGGGGTCCAGACTGGTTCCTGGGTGGGAGCCCTGAGTGAGTGTGAGGGGCGCAGACTGTAACCTGGGTGGGAGCCCTGAGTGACTGTGAGGGGCCCGGACTGGATCCTGGGTGGGAGCCCTGAGTGAGTGTGAGGGGTCCAGACTGGTTCCTGGGTGGGAGCCCTGAGTGAGTGTGAGGGGTCCAGACTGGTTCCTGGGTGGGAGCCCTGAGTGAGTGTGAGGGGCCCAGACTGGACCCTGGGTGGGAGCCCTGAGTGACTGTGAGGGGCCCAGACTGGTTCCTGGGTGGGAGCCCTGAGTGAGTGTGAGGGGCCCAGACTGGACCCTGGGTGGGAGCCCTGAGTGACTGTGAGGGGTCCAGACTGGTTCCTGGGTGGGAGCCCTGAGTGAGTGTGAGGGGTCCAGACTGGTTCCTGGGTGGGAGCCCTGAGTGAGTGTGAGGGGCCCAGACTGGACCCTGGGTGGGAGCCCTGAGTGACTGTGAGGGGCCCAGACTGGTTCCTGGGTGGGAGCCCTGAGTGAGTGTGAGGGGCCCAGACTGGATCCTGGGTGGGAGCCCTGAGTGACTGTGAGGGGCGCAGACTGGATCCTGGGTGGGAGCCCTGAGTGAGTGTGAGGGGTCCAGACTGGTTCCTGGGTGGGAGCCCTGAGTGACTGTGAGGGGCCCGGACTGGATCCTGGGTGGGAGCCCTGAGTGAGTGTGAGGGGTCCAGACTGGATCCTGGGTGGGAGCCCTGAGTGAGTGTGAGGGGCCCAGACTGGATCCTGGGTGGGAGCCCTGAGTGAGTGTGAGGGGCCCAGACTGGATCCTGGGTGGGAGCCCTGAGTGAGTGTGAGGGGCGCAGACTGGATCCTGGGTGGGAGCCCTGAGTGAGTGTGAGGGGCGCAGACTGGATCCTGGGTGGGAGCCCTGAGTGAGTGTGAGGGGCGCAGACTGTAACCTGGGTGGGAGCCCTGAGTGACTGTGAGGGGCCCGGACTGGATCCTGGGTGGGAGCCCTGAGTGAGTGTGACGGGCCCTGGTTGGATCCTGGGTGGGAGCCCTGAGTGACTGTGAGGGGCCCAGACTGGTTCCTGGTGGGATCCCTGAGTGAGTGTGAGGGGCCCAGACTGGATCCTGGGTGGGAGCCCTGAGTGAGTGTGAGGGGCCCAGACTGGATCCTGGTGGGAGCCCTGAGTGAGTGTGTGGGTCCAGACTGGATCCTGGGTGGGAGCCCTGAGTGACTGTGAGGGGGGCAGACTGGACCCTGGGTGGGAGCCCTGAGTGAGTGTGAGGGGGGCAGACTGGACCCTGGGTGGGAGCCCTGAGTGACTGTGAGGGGGGCAGACTGGACCCTGGGTGGGAGCCCTGAGTGAGTGTGAGGGGCGCAGACTGGATCCTGGTGGGAGCCCTGAGTGACTGTGAGGGGGGCAGACTGGACCCTGGGTGGGAGCCCTGAGTGAGTGTGAGGGGCGCAGACTGGATCCTGGTGGGAGCCCTGAGTGACTGTGAGGGGTCCAGACTGGATCCTGGGTGGGAGCCCTGAGTGACTGTGAGGGGCCCAGACTGGATCCTGGGTGGGAGCCCTGAGGGAGTGTGAGGGGTCCAGACTGGATCCTGGGTGGGAGCCCTGAGTGACTGTGAGGGGGGCAGACTGGACCCTGGGTGGGAGCCCTGAGTGAGTGTGAGGGGGGCAGACTGGACCCTGGGTGGGAGCCCTGAGTGACTGTGAGGGGGGCAGACTGGACCCTGGGTGGGAGCCCTGAGTGAGTGTGGGGGTCCAGACTGGATCCTGGGTGGGAGCCCTGAGTGAGTGTGAGGGGCGCAGACTGGATCCTGGGTGGGAGCCCTGAGGGAGTGTGAGGGGCCCAGACTGGATCCTGGGTGGGAGCCCTGAGTGACTGTGAGGGGCCCAGACTGGATCCTGGGTGGGAGCCCTGAGGGAGTGTGGGGGTCCAGACTGGATCCTGGGTGGGAGCCCTGAGTGACTGTGAGGGGCGCAGACTGGATCCTGGGTGGGAGCCCTGAGTGAGTGTGGGGGTCCAGACTGGATCCTGGGTGGGAGCCCTGAGGGAGTGTGAGGGGCCCAGACTGGATCCTGGGTGGGAGCCCTGAGTGAGTGTGAGGGGCGCAGACTGGATACTGGGTGGGAGCCCTGAGTGAGTGTGAGGGGCCCAGACTGGATCCTGGGTGGGAGCCCTGAGTGAGTGTGAGGGGCGCAGACTGGATCCTGGGTGGGAGCCCCGAGTGACTGTGAGGGGTCCAGACTGGATCCTGGGTGGGAGCCCTGAGTGACTGTGAGGGGCCCAGACTGGATCCTGGGTGGGAGCCCTGAGTGACTGTGAGGGGCCCAGACTGGATCCTGGGTGGGAGCCCCGAGTGACTGTGAGGGGTCCAGACTGGATCCTGGGTGGGAGCCCTGAGTGACTGTGAGGGGCCCAGACTGGATCCTGGGTGGGAGCCCTGAGTGACTGTGAGGGGCGCAGACTGGATCCTGGGTGGGAGCCCTGAGTGACTGTGAGGGGTCCAGACTGGATCCTGGGTGGGAGCCCTGAGTGAGTGTGAGGGGCGCAGACTGGATCCTGGGTGGGAGCCCTGAGTGAGTGTGAGGGGCGCAGACTGTAACCTGGGTGGGAGCCCTGAGTGAGTGTGAGGGGCGCAGACTGGTTCCTGGGTGGGAGCCCTGAGGGAGTGTGAGGGGCCCAGACTGGACCCTGGGTGGGAGCCCTGAGTGAGTGTGAGGGGCGCAGACTGTAACCTGGGTGGGAGCCCTGAGTGAGTGTGAGGGGCGCAGACTGGTTCCTGGGTGGGAGCCCTGAGGGAGTGTGAGGGGCCCAGACTGGACCCTGGGTGGGAGCCCTGAGTGACAATGAGGGGGCAGACTGTAACCTGGGTGGGAGGGGCTCGCAGCTTCCCCTCACACAGCTGGTGCACGGCGTGGTGCATGGGCAGCACTGCTTAGAGTTCACCTGCCACTCGTTTCTACTCAAGGTGCCCAGGAGAAACAAGCACCGGCAAAGACAAGCCCTCCCAGGGTTCCCGACACCAAGGGCGTAGGAGACACTAAAATTCTGGGGGGGACAGGGACAACCTTGTGGACTTCCCAGTGACCCTATACAAATCACCGCCCGTTAAACAAACACAATCGCATACTTTCGAAGTGAAATTGTGAGAAAAGCAGGCATGTTGTCACAGTTTGCATGTATGCTTGTTTGTTATTTCATATAGTAATCAGACTAAATGTTAAAAAAACATGTAAATGAATTTTGCATCTTCATGCACCAAGCAAACAAAGGTCACGGACTTAGGGTGGGGCGTCATGTTTGCAAGTGCATTATGGTTTGAAAAATACCTGCTGCTGCATTCCTGGTCTCCAGCAATTTTCAGGCAACAATAAAAATGTGAAGATAACTTTGGTGATTAATTACCTTTATTGAGAGAGATCGGAGTTTTTCTAGTGGAAGTTTTGACTCTTGGTAAGGTAGCCATAGTGGGGTAATGTGCCTGCTGCAAAGAACGTGTACCAGGCAGATCACAAATTGCATATCATGTAAATAGGTCAGTGAGTTACTGCTTTTGTCTGAGAGATTATTTTGGTATTTGCAGTTTAGAAGTTAAAATCCTGACATAGAAGAGTGAGCTATTAACCATCATCAAAGAACTGCACGAAAACTTCAAGGTATAGATTAGAATGTTATGATTTTTCCCCAGTCTTTCCTTATCCTAATGTTGGAAAATGGGTTCATTAGGATAGAAATCAATTCTGAGTCTGTGCTTCTTTAGTGTTGCAAAGCCATCCTCTACCCTGGGCACTCCCCAACGTTTCGCTGACTGGTACTGGTGGTACCTGACTGACCCTGGCCTCTGCCTGAACAGGCACAGGGCCAGTGCTATTCCTAAAGAGACACCTAAAGATACTGTGAAACATCTACATACACTAGCGTGCACTATGGGTTAGGGTACCCCTATGATTGGCATGACCTCTCCTATAAGGATCTAGTGCATAATAGGGCAGGGGGATTAGAACTACCTGTAAGTCCCTAGAATATAATAGGGCATGGCAGTTTAGAGGGCAGCAGCCCTTTCTGCGTTTGCATGTGTGCACTGCTGAAGCCTGAGTTTAAAAGTAGCCCTGTGTTGTAGGACTGCTTTTAAAATGCAAATTGTGCCCAAACTCGACTTTTGGGTTTGGGGAACTTGCAGATTGATCAACTACAATGCTGGGGCAAAATTAAGTTAAGTGGAAAAATAAATTCCACTTAACTATGGCGGTATCATATTTGCAACATAACACATCATCAGCTGCATAATCTAACGATTTGACCCAAAACAATTTTGTTGCTCAAACGGATCAAAAATTACTAAAAGAAATGTGACTCATGTTGCTGTGAAGTGTAGGGCCCTTTGCAAAGGTTGACTGGTCACCTTTCCCACTGCTGCATTTGTATGTTACACAGGTACTAATGAGGCAAAAGCTTTGTTGAGGCTGTTAGTATGTATAAATATGTCGAAATAAAGTATCATCAATGCACTGCATTACGCTGCAGCCTTTTTATTGTTGCATAATTTAGTCAACACTGCAACATCTTTTTGGCCTCCATTGCTGCATAACTCCAGTGGCCCGAAAGCAGGCTGCATATGTTAAAAGTGTTTGTGCATGAAGCAGAGACCATGAAGTTTGCAAACTTAGGGGCGGACTACGATGGCAGGCGGACTTCAGTCCGTCCGCCATCGAATCGGGGAGTGGGTCAGCTGGCCTTGAAGGTGGCGGCCTCACGATAGGCATTACAATGCGACCGCCACTATGGCATTCGCAAGTGCCTATCTTTTACATTGCAGCAAGTGCTGCTGGCTGCATCATCTGCCGCAATGTAAACAAGCATTTGCAATGCAATAGGTCTCGCATTATTAAAGTTTGAGCTATTGGCATTGCTAATAATAATGCAACACCAATAGCTTAAACTTTAACCCCATGGCTGCTCAGCATATTCCCCTGCTGTGCTGGAAAATCGAAAATGCCACTCCTCATGACGAGCTGGGCTCGTCATGAGCGTGCGAGGAGGCTACTTCATGACGAGCCCAGCTCGTCATGAGCGTGGAAGGGGTTAATAATGCAAGACCTATTGCATTGCAATGCTTGTTGGTATGGTCCACAAGAGGCTTTGGCCTTCAGACAGTGAATTGCTGTATTTGAGGCCTAAAAACAGAGATAGAAGTATCAGCTACGAAATCTTTGCAGCATGAAGACACAAATAAGGTACCATTGGGTAACGTGGCACCTACAGAAATCTATGTCCTACCTGCAGGTCACCGGCCAGTTACCCAGAGACTGACTTTGTTTTTCATCCTCCCAGGATCTATAAATGATGTACTAGTTAACGGGATAGTTGCAGCAACTAATATTTAAAGAACCATGCAAGCACGAATCATCGGACAATGGCAGCGAACATAATAGCAACTAGATACAAAGATAAACAAGGTGATGAATGAATGGCCGCGAGATGGATGGACGGAATAAAGTGATATATGAATGGATGCAGTAGGGTGATGGGTGGATGAATGTAAGAAGGCGATGGATGAATGGGTGCCTGGCGGATAGATGAAACAAGATGACAAATGGAATAAGATGGATGGATGGGTGGATGAGTGGGGATGGATGGATGGAATAAAGTGATATATGAATTGTTACAATATGGTGATGGATAGGTGAATGGAGCTGGCTATGAATAAATGGGTGTCTGATGGATAGATGAAATGTGATGATGTGTGGACGAATGGAATAAGATGGATGTGTGTGTGGGTGTTTGGGTTGGAGGAAGGAAGGGTGGATGGATGGGTGGACAGGTAGATGGATGGATGGTGGGTGGGTGGATGGATGGATGGATGGATGGGTGGGTGGATGGATGGATGGGAGGATGCGTGGAAGGGTGGGTGGATGAATGATTGAATGGTGGGTGGATGGACGGACAGGTGGGTGGGTGCGTGCGTGGGTGGGTGCGTGGATGGGTGCGTGGATGGGTGTATGGATGGGTGAATGAATGGGTGAATGGACAGATGGGTGGATGAATGGATGGTTGGATGAATGGATGGTGTGTGGATGGATGGACAGGTGGGCGGATAGTTGGCTGGGTGGATAGAAGGATGGGTGGGTGGATAGGTGGGCGGATGGACAGGTGGGCGGATGGACGATGGATGGGTGGATATATAGATGGATGAATGGAGCAAGTGTCTGTCGCACACCGTGAGCTGGGTGCATATTCTCTTACCTTGCATTTCAGGGCCGCCTCTTCCAGGGGTACCGCCTCGTGGGACCGGTGCTCCTTGGCCTCTCTGCACACCACACAGATGGCCGTCTCCTCCTTCCTACAGAAGAGCCGCAGCTTCTCGCAGTGCCGGATGCACTCCCCCTCCACCCTCAGCTGCGCCACCTGCTAGCACAAGTCCTTGGCGATCGGCACAATGTTGGCCAGCTGCCGGTTGGAGCTCAGGGCATCCTTGGGTGACGCCTTCCGGCACTCGGGGCAGGGGGAGTTTGAGGCCACTCCTGCCCAGCATCGGGCGAGGCAGGGCCGGTAGAAGTTGTGCCCGCACTGCGTGGTCACCGCGTCTGCGTAGTAGTCCAGACAGATGGAGCAAATGGTAATGCCGCGTGCACTTCCACTCGCCTGTGGATGTGAGCCGAGCTTCTCCATTCCTAAGTCCTGTGGGAGAAGCCTAGGAAGTTGTCTTTTGAAGTGACCAGACATCCATCTGAATTTCGAGGGTGAATTTCCAGGGTGGATTCCCTTGTGATTGGGCACTAGTTCTACACCCGCTTCGCACATGTATAGATATACACTGCCACCCATGAGGGAGAGTGAGCACCTATTGACAGCTGAAGAAGCTCTTTAAACTTGCATTGAGAAAAGGGGAAATATCTGAAGTTTCCTGCTTTGCTACGACCCAGAAAACAAAGATTAGACCTATGACTACGAGGACCCCCAACTGCTGGGCTCTGTGTTCTGAATGGAGGTGATCTGACCATGACTTTGTGGAGCAGGCTCAATGCTACAAGGACCTGCTCGAAAAGATGGCGCCTTGCAAACACCTTGATTCTGTGCAAAGGCCTAAGTAGCTGCTTAGAACTGAGGAGTCAGCCAAAGCAGCTCTTAACCCCTTCAGTGCTGATGACAAAGCCAGCTCGTCATGGGCGTTACCTGCGCTACGCGGATGACGAGCTGGCTTTGTCACAAACCGCGTATTTTTGAAATTCCAGCGCACAGCGGGAAAACGCGGTAGCGGTTAAAGGCTGCTGGAAGTTATTGAGTCAACAGATTGATGGATAGCGCCGTGTCCAGGTCCAGTGCCGGCACTTCAGTGAGTCACTCCAATGGGTCCTTGCCTGGTGTCGCAGGGTGCACAATATGGTAGTAATCCCGCCCCACACATGCTGAAGTAGATCTTCAGGTTCTTGATCACTCTTGAAGACTCTGCATCTTCATGTACGTTGTGCGGCTGCCAACAGGCACTCCGCTGCTACCAACATGCATGTGCTCAAAAACAGCAAGGAATTAATACACATGACTAAAGTGAACTTCTGTGTTACAAAATCTGGTTGATGGCGGCTCTCAATGTGATGTTGCCAAGACATTGAAAGAGTCGATAGCGTTGCATCTTAATACAATTCTCTGCTTCGCTTTCATTGCTTTCCTTCCATAGTCTATGGCTCACGTTTTTCTTGCAAGCAATTTTAAATTGACCCAGGAAAGTGTGATTAAGTTCTCAGGTCCTCTTCTCTCCTCTCCTTCTCTGATCTATGCGATTAATTGAGTCCAAGATTGCAAATAACTACAGTTCCACCAAATCGTAGAAAAGGTCCTCCTACTTTAACTTGATATATGACTGAAACTTTTGAGGGATTTCAAGCCTTCCAGAAAAAAAACTGTGCCCCATCTCTACTGTCATCCAAGCAAAAGACTGGGCTGTTACAGGCCATTCAGAGGCACATGTTGCTTGTGACTGACTAGCCTTCATTTCATAAGCGTCTTTCAGGTGTCGCACTGACTTTGACAATGTCCTACCAGCCTCTCAGAGCAATGCTTGGGCTTGGATGACGCTGCTCCATCACTTGCAACCTTTCAGAACCTGGCTAGCTCATGGGGCTAGTGGGTTTGTTTGAGTTCGATGGCCCTGTGCTGCTCCTACACACCAAATGTCAAGTATCTTCCTGACACACTTTTTTGACAAAATTCAGCAAAGTTATGTGCATCTATACCAAATGTGCCCTTATTACATTTGGTATGACATCAATAAATATGAAAAGCAATAATTTCAAACAGATACACAAAAAGTACAATAGGTTGTCTTGCATGCTTTTCTCATGGTTTGCAGTATTCCAGCGTTTAGCTTCAGATGAAAACAATTTCTGTGTCACATTTTTTAGTAACTACCAACCCGTGTTTCGCCGAATATTCCACTTAGCAAGGCTACAGAAAATACTAATGGTCTTCCTATTGGACACTGATTCATTCATTGAAAATGTTCACGCACAACACCTAATCAGTGGTCACACTGCCTTTTGCAAGCCTTGTCATTAGGGATTACTTTAAAATCCGATGAACATTACAGCCATATGCCTGAACAATCAACCATGTTAAACGCCCACCATCACAAGCCTTTTGACAGCGCAGTACTTATCAAAGTTTGAAACATAAAGGGTGCCTTGTAATAAATGGCGAGCCATGTCAATCCAGGAATCAATCTCCAATTGAGAAGCCAATTGTCATATTCTGTAGCCTTGAGAAAGTGGAGTGTTCAATGGCATCTGTGTTGGCTGTCACCACACATTATGACATGCAAACTTTTTAAATCTGAAGAATAAAACCGTGGCTCCACAAATCACAAGAAAAATCACACAAAGCAGTATTTTGGACTTTTTGTGCATCTGTGTGAACCTATTGTGTGAAATATTTTTTAATGTCATGTCAAAAATAATAAGGACAAATTAGTTATAGGTGCACTGAAGTTTCTGAATTTTGTTGAATTGTGTTGAATAATTATTTGGGCTACTCCATCCCACATACCAGCTTTTCAAAGGGGGGGGGGGCAGTATTCCCTCAGCGTGCACACATTTCAACCTTCCCTCCTGCAGATTCCTTGGTATGCGACAGGCACAGCTGTCGATGAACTATAATACGGTGATGCTAGTGAAGGGAATGAGCTCGGATTGTGTAAGGATGGGCCTTTCACCCAACCCATCTGTCGGGTTATCACACTCACACATCAATCCACTGGGGGTAGAGTGTACGTGGGAGTGGGTATAGACTCCTCCATCTTTTGTTGATATGCGTACTTTGGGTGGAGGAGGCGTGGCTTAAGATAAGCACAGTTTAACATTAAGCCTCTGTCTGACTCCGAGAAATGTCCACCACGACGCACTGCACTGGGCCGCACACATTCTGGAGACAAGCCAATCCCAGTGGAGAGATGGCTCCCAGAAGTTATCGACTGTTTAGAAAAGGCAGGAAGAGCGCTGTGCTTCGCCAAGAAGGCTTTCAGATGACTATTTTGTTAGCGTAATTAAAGTCTCTATTGCACACCCCCCATTATAATCACCCCATTAGTTTGGTGTGCATGCAAATCCTTCATTGCTGATCCCTGGTGAGTTGCACCACTACTGCTGAAAAAGGCCAATGGAGGTACCCATGGGTGCGGTGGACTGGCCTCAAGGATCTTGTGACCTCAGTGACAGTCACTGTCGATGGTGTGTCTAGGGTGTGCTTGTATGCCTGCTCGCAAGACTGGAGGTGAACTGTGGTGGACTGTGGTGGACAGGCCTTCAAGGTTAACTCACACTTGCTGCCGTTAGGATCCACCTGCGGGTGTTTGGACACCAGGGCTTCTAAGGTCTATCGGGCCTTCTAAGGTGCAGCATCGGAATGAGCTCTGTCAGGAGTGTAGTCTGGTGGACTGGCCATGAAGGCTGAAAATGGTGCTCAAGTTCCAAATTCAACAGCTCTGGCCAGCGTGCCACATCCTCTCCCACACTGAACACCATACTGCCCCACTGAGAGAAACTTGCACGGCCTTCAGCTACATCTCAATTGGGCTGCGACTAAATTCAAATTATGCTCTAAAAAAACAGTAAAATGCTGCCTGAAAAAATACGAACAACACCCTGGAAAAAACAAACACTCATAAGGAATGCAAGAGTAAGCAAAGCATGTGAAATGTATTCAGGAACAACATGGTTACCTTAACAGTTGTAAACTCATTATTCAGAAATCAGTAAGTGATTTTTCCTGTAAAATTCAGGACATGGCTACAGGACCAGGCAGGAAGGGACCTGTTTCAATGTCCATTGCTTACATCCTTTCAAAATGTAAGCAGTTTGGTTTAAAAATACCACATCTCCGAACACAGAGCCGCGGTACACATTTTATAAGCTAAAATAAAAACAGTTGAAAACGATCATAGTAAACATTTGCACTCCACTCATCCACCAGGTATTGCAGTCCCTTTCGGAATGTATCACTTCCCCACCCTGGGAAAACAATGTTGTTCAAAGAAAGAAGAAAAAAAGAAAGTAGCGCTTTCACTGGCAAACTCTGTAAAGTGGCGCTAATGTGTGTGTGTGTGTGTGTAAATAACAATCTGGCCTGTCTGTTGACCACTCTGTATCGCTTTATTTAGGTATTTGATATTTTTTTCTCTCCGTTCTGAGGTTTTTGTTTGGAATTATAAAACGATCAGCAAATGGGGACATTTCCAGCCAAAGTGTTCTTCCTATTTTGGATCCATTTCACAGGGAAACAAATAAAGAGAAAGAGAGGCAAGAGAGAGAAGGTAAGAGCTGTCTCGAAATCAGAACTAACGAGGAGGGAGACAGAGACGGAACGAGATAGAGGAAAAAGAAAGAGAGAGGGGAGGAGGGCCGCTGCCAGAGGCAGAGCAGGAGAAGTGGACACTGTGCTGGCCTTCTCTGGGCATGAAGGAAAAGAGACAGAGTTTTTTTCCTTCTCTGCCCTTAGGACGCCGAGCCTTCCTGCAGCATAACAACGGGCAGAGGGCAGGGGGCAGAGGGCAGGGGGCAGAGGGCAGAGGGCAGGGGGCAGAGGGCGGGGGTCCTCTTTGACTCCTGGCAGGTAAGTGCAGGGCCATTAGGTAGCGCTTTCGCGCGCTAATGGCCCAGTGAATAACAGACGGGTGAGGGGAAATTCTTTTATCCCCGCGTCCCCCACGCTTCCTACGCCCATGCCCGACACTCACCCTGGGGCCCCTCTCCCCGCAGGGGCCCGAGGCAGCAGAGCAGCGGGAGGAGGCAGCTCAGGAGGTTCATGTCAGCGCGGCCGGGGCGGGGTCCTGGGTCCTCCGCTCGGACCCGCTGCAGGTCAAGCTCCACAGGACGGAGAGGAGGCGGCGGCGGGACCTACACCTCTAGGGGGCGGAGCTTCAAGTCGGCTCTGAGCCCTGCTGGCGATCAGCATAGAGGCAAGTAGAAGAACCACTACTTTTCTGAAGTCGGATTCTGGCCAAAAAGGTGAACGTTCTGCGCCCCGGGCGTGTGTGCTCTCCACCTGAGCCTCAACGGGAAATGAAGCCTCAGACGGGACTATGTGTGTGACTCTGGCAGCATTGACACGAAAGACTGCCGGCTGCTGTGAAAGAAGCATCATAGCGCCTGACCGCAGGAAACCTGCTCAACCCCGGCTCACCCGCACCAGCAAACTCTGATCCAAGGCAAATCAACCTCTATTATCTGTGAACATTCATTTATGAAACATTGTGATATAAAAAAGTGAAATACTACCATATAATAAAGAGGCACCTTCTATTTTTAAAGGACCTTCTGAAGTTCTTGTATCTCGTGGGATATTTCACTTTCTCGCATTAATGTACTGAGTCAATCCGCAGACGCTCCTTTATCTGTGTGAAGCGCACGTGCAGTGTGTGGAGTCCCCGAGTGTGAGTCCCGCGGCGTCCGGCGTCAGTCCTGCTGTCTGTGGAGGGACAGACACATGTCATGTCCCTCCAAGGCCTATGAGCGAAGGCAGCCTGCGAGCTGAAGCCTGGGCCCCTCACTGCTCTGTGCACTTCACACTTCCAGGCAGAGCTTCAAATGAAACAAGCATTGGAAATGCAATACGTCTCGCATTAATGTACTGAGTCAATCCGCAGACGCTCCTTTATCTGTGTGAAGCGCACGTGCAGTGTGTGGAGTCCCCGAGTGTGAGTCCTGCGGCGTCCGGCGTCAGTCCTGCTGTCTGTGGAGGGACAGACACATGTCATGTCCCTCCAAGGCCTATGAGCGAAGGCATCCTGCGAGCTGAAGCCTGGGCCCCTCACTGCTCTGCGCACTTCACACTTCCAGGCAGAGCTTCAAATGAAACAAGCATTGGAAATGCAATAGGTCTCGCATTAATGTACTGAGTCAATCCACAGACGCTCCTTTATCAGTGTGAAGCTCACGTGCAGTGTGTGGAGTCCCCGAGTGTGAGTCCTGCGGCGTCCGGCGTCAGTCCTGCTGTCTGTGGAGGGACAGACACATGTCATGTCCCTCCAAGGCCTATGAGCGAAGGCAGCCTGCGAGCTGAAGCCTGGGCCCCTCACTGCTCTGTGCACTTCACACTTCCAGGCAGAGCTTCAAATGAAACAAGCATTGGAAATGCAATACGTCTCGCATTAATGTACTGAGTCAATCCGCAGACGCTCCTTTATCTGTGTGAAGCGCACGTGCAGTGTGTGGAGTCCCCGAGTGTGAGTCCTGCGGCGTCCGGCGTCAGTCCTGCTGTCTGTGGAGGGACAGACACATGTCATGTCCCTCCAAGGCCTATGAGAGCGAAGGCAGCCTGCGAGCTGAAGCCTGGGCCCCTCACTGCTCTGCGCACTTCACACTTCCAGGCAGAGCTTCAAATGAAACAAGCATTGGAAATGCAATAGGTCTCGCATTAATGTACTGAGTCAATCCACAGACGCTCCTTTATCAGTGTGAAGCTCACGTGCAGTGTGTGGAGTCCCCGAGTGTGAGTCCTGCGGCGTCCGGCGTCAGTCCTGCTGTCTGTGGAGGGACAGACACATGTCATGTCCCTCCGACGCCTATGAGTGAAGGCAACCTGCGAGCTGAAGCCTGGGCCCCTCACTGCTCTGTGCACTTCACACTTCCAGGCAGAGCTTCAAATGAAACAAGCATTGGAAATGCAATAGGTCTCACATTAATGTACTGAGTCAATCCGCAGACGCTCCTTTATCTGTGTGAAGCGCACGTGCAGTGTGTGGAGTCCCCGAGTGTGAGTCCTGCGGCGCTCCGGCGTCAGTCCTGCTGTCTGTGGAGGGACAGACACATGTCATGTCCCTCCAACGCCTATGAGAGCGAAGGCAGCCTGCGAGCTGAAGCCTGGGCCCCTCACTGCTCTGTGCGCTTCACACTTCCAGGCAGGGCTTCAAATGAAACAAGCATTGGAAATGCAATAGGTCTCGCATTAATGTACTGAGTCAATCCGCAGACGCTCCTTTATCTGTGTGAAGCCCACGTGCAGTGTGTGGAGTCCCGAGTGTGAGTCCTGCGGCGTCCGGCGTCAGTCCTGCTGTCTGTGGAGGGACAGACACATGTCATGTCCCTCCAAGGCCTCTGAGAGCGAAGGCA
Source organism: Lissotriton helveticus (assembly GCF_964261635.1). Taxonomy (NCBI): domain Eukaryota; kingdom Metazoa; phylum Chordata; class Amphibia; order Caudata; family Salamandridae; genus Lissotriton; species Lissotriton helveticus. The sequence continues at coordinate 54,500,281 of NC_136065.1, forward strand.
GCCGCGAGCTGAAGCCTGGGCCCCTCACTGCTCTGTGCACTTCACACTTCCAGGCAGAGCTTCAAATGAAACAAGCATTGGAAATGCAATAGGTCTCGCATTAATGTACTGAGTCAATCCACAGACGCTCCCTTTATCTGTGTGAAGCGCACGTGCAGTGTGTGGAGTCCCCGAGTGTGAGTCCTGCGGCGTCCAGCGTCAGTCCTGCTGTCTGTGGAGGGACAGACACATGTCACGTCCCTCCAAGGCCTATGAGAGCGAAGGCAGCCTGCGAGCTGAAGCCTGGCCCCTCACTGCTCTGTGCACTTCACACTTCCAGGCAGAGCTTCAAATGAAACAAGCATTGGAAATGCAATAGGTCTCGCATTAATGTACTGAGTCAATCCACAGACGCTCCTATATCTGTGTGAAGCGCACGTGCAGTGTGTGGAGTCCACGAGTGTGAGTCCTGCGGCGTCCGGCGTCAGTCCTGCTGTCTGTGGAGGGACAGACACATGTCATGTCCCTCCAAGGCCTATGAGTGAAGGCAGCCTGCGAGCTGAAGCCTGGGCCCCTCACTGCTCTGTGCACTTCACACTTCCAGGCACTGCGTCAAATGAAACAAGCATTGGAAATGCAATAGGTCTCGCATTAATGTACTGAGTCAATCCGCAGACGCTCCTTTATCTGTGTGAAGCTCACGTGCAGTGTGTGGAGTCCCCGAGTGTGAGTCCTGCGGCGTCCGGCGTCAGTCCTGCTGTCTGTGGAGGGACAGACACATGTCATGTCCCTCCAAGGCCTATGAGAGCGAAGGCAGCCTGCGAGCTGAAGCCTGGGCCCCTCACTGCTCTGTGCACTTCACACTTCCAGGCAGAGCTTCAAATGAAACAAGCATTGGAAATGCAATAGGTCTCGCATTAATGTACTGAGTCAATCCGCAGACGCTCCTTTATCTGTGTGAAGCGCACGTGCAGTGTGTGGAGTCCCCGAGTGTGAGTCCTGCGGCGTCCGGCATCAGTCCTGCTGTCTGTGGAGGGACAGACACATGTCATGTCCCTCCAAGGCCTATGAGCGAAGGCAGCCTGCGAGCTGAAGCCTGGGCCCCTCACTGCTCTGTGCACTTCACACTTCCAGGCAGAGCTTCAAATGAAACAAGCATTGGAAATGCAATAGGTCTCGCATTAATGTACTGAGTCAATCCACAGACGCTCCTTTATCTGTGTGAAGCTCACGTGCAGTGTGTGGAGTCCCCGAGTGTGAGTCCTGCGGCGTCCGGCGTCAGTCCTGCTGTCTGTGGAGGGACAGACACATGTCATGTCCCTCCAAGGACCATGAGCGAAGGCAGCCTGCGAGCTGAAGCCTGGGCCCCTCACTGCTCTGTGCACTTCACACTTCCAGGCAGAGCTTCAAATGAAACAAGCATTGGAAATGCAATAGGTCTCGCATTAATGTACTGAGTCAATCCGCAGACGCTCCTTTATCTGTTTGAAGCTCACGTGCACGGTGTGTGGAGTCCCCAAGTGTGAGTCCTGCGGCGTCCGGAGTCAGTCCTGCTGTCTGTGGAGGGACAGACACATGTCATGTCCCTCCAAGGCCTATGAGAGCGAAGGCAGCCTGCGAGCTGAAGCCTGGGCCCCTCACTGCTCTGTGCACTTCACACTTCCAGGCAGAGCTTCAAATGAAACAAGCATTGGAAATGCAATAGGTCTCACATTAATGTACTGAGTCAATCCGAGACGCTCCTTTATCTGTGTGAAGCCCACGTGCAGTGTGTGGAGTCCCCGAGTGTGAGTCCTGCGGCGTCCGGCGTCAGTCCTGCTGTCTGTGGAGGGACAGACACATGTCATGTCCCTCCAAGGCCTATGAGCGAAGGCAGCCTGCGAGCTGAAGCCTGGGCCCCTCACTGCTCTGTGCACTTCACACTTCCAGGCACTGCTTCCACTGAAACAAGCATTGGAAATGCAATAGGTCTCGCATTAATGTACTGAGTCAATCCACAGACGCTCCTTTATCTGTGTGACGCTCACGTGCAGTGTGTGGAGTCCCCGAGTGTGAGTCCTGCGGCGTCCGGCGTCAGTCCTGCTGTCTGTGGAGGGACAGACACATGTCATGTCCCTCCAAGGCCTATGAGAGCGAAGGCAGCCTGCGAGCTGAAGCCTGGCCCCTCACTGCTCTGTGCACTTCACACTTCCAGGCAGTGCTTCAAATGAAACAAGCATTGGAAATGCAATAGGTCTCGCATTAATGTACTGAGTCAATCCACAGACGCTCCTTTATCTGTGAGAAGCACACGTGCAGTGTGTGGAGTCCCCGAGTGTGAGTCCTGCGGCGTCCGGCGTCAGTCCTGCTGTCTGTGGAGGGACAGACACATGTCATGTCCCTCCAAGGCCTATGAGCGAAGGCAGCCTGCGAGCTGAAGCCTGGGCCCCTCACTGCTCTGTGCACTTCACACTTCCAGGCACTGCTTCCACTGAAACAAGCATTGGAAATGCAATAGGTCTCGCATTAATGTACTGAGTCAATCCACAGACGCTCCTTTATCTGTGTGACGCTCACGTGCAGTGTGTGCAGTCCCCGAGTGTGAGTCCTGCGGCGTCCGGCGTCAGTCCTGCTGTCTGTGGAGGGACAGACACATGTCATGTCCCTCCAAGGCCTATGAGCGAAGGCAGCCTGCGAGCTGAAGCCTGGGCCCCTCACTGCTCTGTGCGCTTCACACTTCCAGAGAGTGCTTCAAATGAAACAAGCATTGGAAATGCAATAGGTCTCGCATTAATGTACTGAGTCAATCCGCAGACGCTCCTTTATCTGTGTGAAGCTCACGTGCAGTGTGTGGAGTTCCCGAGTGTGAGTCCTGCGGCGTCCGGCGTCAGTCCTGCTGTCTGTGGAGGGACAGACACATGTCACGTCCCTCCAAGGCCTATGAGCGAAGGCAGCCTGCGAGCTGAAGCCTGGGCCCCTCACTGCTCTGTGCACTTCACACTTCCAGGCAGAGCTTCAAATGAAACAAGCATTGGAAATGCAATAGGTCTCGCATTAATGTACTGAGTCAATCCACAGACGCTCCTTTATCTGTGTGAAGCGCACGTGCAGTGTGTGGAGTCCCCGAGTGTGAGTCCTGCGGCGCTCCGGCGTCAGTCCTGCTGTCTGTGGAGGGACAGACACATGTCATGTCCCTCCAAGGCCTATGAGCGAAGGCAGCCTGCGAGCTGAAGCCTGGGCCCCTCACTGCTCTGTGCACTTCACACTTCCAGGCAGAGCTTCAAATGAAACAAGCATTGGAAATGCAATAGGTCTCGCATTAATGTACTGAGTCAATCCGCAGACGCTCCTTTATCTGTGTGAAGCGCACGTGCAGTGTGTGGAGTCCCCGAGTGTGAGTCCCGCGGCCTCCGGCATCAGTCCTGCTGTCTGTGGAGGGACAGACACATGTCATGTCCCTCCAAGGCCTATGAGCGAAGGCAGCCTGCGAGCTGAAGCCTGGGCCCCTCACTGCTCTGTGCCCTTCACACTTCCAGGCAGAGCTTCAAATGAAACAAGCATTGGAAATGCAATAGGTCTCGCATTAATGTACTGAGTCAATCCGCAGACGCTCCTTTATCTGTGTGAAGCGCACGTGCAGTGTGTGGAGTCCCCGAGTGTGAGTCCTGCAGCGTCCGGCGTCAGTCCTGCTGTCTGTGGAGGGACAGACACATGTCATGTCCCTCCAAGGCCTATGAGTGAAGGCAGCCTGCGAGCTGAAGCCTGGGCCCCTCACTGCTCTGTGCACTTCACACTTCCAGGCACTGCGTCAAATGAAACAAGCATTGGAAATGCAATAGGTCTCGCATTAATGTACTGAGTCAATCCGCAGACGCTCCTTTATCTGTGTGAAGCTCACGTGCAGTGTGTGGAGTCCCCGAGTGTGAGTCCTGCGGCGTCCGGCGTCAGTCCTGCTGTCTGTGGAGGGACAGACACATGTCATGTCCCTCCAAGGCCTATGAGCGAAGGCAGCCTGCGAGCTGAAGCCTGGGCCCCTCACTGCTCTGTGCACTTCACACTTCCAGGCAGAGCTTCAAATGAAACAAGCATTGGAAATGCAATAGGTCTCGCATTAATGTACTGAGTCAATCCGCAGACGCTCCTTTATCTGTGTGAAGCACACGTGCAGTGTGTGGAGTCCCCGAGTGTGAGTCCTGCGGCGTCCAGCGTCAGTCCTGCTGTCTGTGGAGGGACAGACACATGTCATGTCCCTCCAAGGCCTATGAGAGCGAAGGCAGCCTGCGAGCTGAAGCCTGGGCCCCTCACTGCTCTGTGCACTTCACACTTCCAGGCAGAGCTTCAAATGAAACAAGCATTGGAAATGCAATAGGTCTCGCATTAATGTACTGAGTCAATCCGCAGACGCTCCTTTATCTGTGTGAAGCGCACGTGCAGTGTGTGGAGTCCCCGAGTGTGAGTCCTGCGGCGTCCGGCATCAGTCCTGCTGTCTGTGGAGGGACAGACACATGTCATGTCCCTCCAAGGCCTATGAGAGTGAAGGCAGCCTGCGAGCTGAAGCCTGGGCCCCTCACTGCTCTGTGCACTTCACACTTCCAGGCAGAGCTTCAAATGAAACAAGCATTGGAAATGCAATAGGTCTCGCATTAATGTACTGAGTCAATCCGCAGACGCTCCTTTATCTGTTTGAAGCTCACGTGCACGGTGTGTGGAGTCCCCAAGTGTGAGTCCTGCGGCGTCCGGAGTCAGTCCTGCTGTCTGTGGAGGGACAGACACATGTCATGTCCCTCCAAGGCCTATGAGAGCGAAGGCAGCCTGCGAGCTGAAGCCTGGCCCCTCACTGCTCTGTGCACTTCACACTTCCAGGCAGAGCTTCAAATGAAACAAGCATTGGAAATGCAATAGGTCTCACATTAATGTACTGAGTCAATCCGAGACGCTCCTTTATCTGTGTGAAGCCCACGTGCAGTGTGTGGAGTCCCCGAGTGTGAGTCCTGCGGCGTCCGGCGTCAGTCCTGCTGTCTGTGGAGGGACAGACACATGTCATGTCCCTCCAAGGCCTATGAGAGCGAAGGCAGCCTGCGAGCTGAAGCCTGGGCCCCTCACTGCTCTGTGCACTTCACACTTCCAGGCAGTGCTTCAAATGAAACAAGCATTGGAAATGCAATAGGTCTCGCATTAATGTACTGAGTCAATCCGCAGACGCTCCTTTATCTGTGTGAAGCGCACGTGCAGTGTGTGGAGTCCCCGAGTGTGAGTCCTGCGGCGTCCGGCGTCAGTCCTGCTGTCTGTGGAGGGACAGACACATGTCATGTCCCTCCAAGGCCTATGAGCGAAGGCAGCCTGCGAGCTGAAGCCTGGGCCCCTCACTGCTCTGTGCACTTCACACTTCCAGGCACTGCTTCCACTGAAACAAGCATTGGAAATGCAATAGGTCTCGCATTAATGTACTGAGTCAATCCACAGACGCTCCTTTATCTGTGTGACGCTCACGTGCAGTGTGTGGAGTCCCCGAGTGTGAGTCCTGCGGCGTCCGGCGTCAGTCCTGCTGTCTGTGGAGGGACAGACACATGTCATGTCCCTCCAAGGCCTATGAGAGCGAAGGCAGCCTGCGAGCTGAAGCCTGGCCCCTCACTGCTCTGTGCACTTCACACTTCCAGGCAGTGCTTCAAATGAAACAAGCATTGGAAATGCAATAGGTCTCGCATTAATGTACTGAGTCAATCCACAGACGCTCCTTTATCTGTGAGAAGCACACGTGCAGTGTGTGGAGTCCCCGAGTGTGAGTCCTGCGGCGTCCGGCGTCAGTCCTGCTGTCTGTGGAGGGACAGACACATTTCATGTCCCTCCAAGGCCTATGAGCGAAGGCAGCCTGCGAGCTGAAGCCTGGGCCCCTCACTGCTCTGTGCACTTCACACTTCCAGGCACTGCTTCCACTGAAACAAGCATTGGAAATGCAATAGGTCTCGCATTAATGTACTGAGTCAATCCACAGACGCTCCTTTATCTGTGTGACGCTCACGTGCAGTGTGTGGAGTCCCCGAGTGTGAGTCCTGCGGCGTCCGGCGTCAGTCCTGCTGTCTGTGGAGGGACAGACACATGTCATGTCCCTCCAAGGCCTATGAGAGCGAAGGCAGCCTGCGAGCTGAAGCCTGGCCCCTCACTGCTCTGTGCACTTCACACTTCCAGGCAGAGCTTCAAATGAAACAAGCATTGGAAATGCAATAGGTCTCACATTAATGTACTGAGTCAATCCGAGACGCTCCTTTATCTGTGTGAAGCCCACGTGCAGTGTGTGGAGTCCCCGAGTGTGAGTCCTGCGGCGTCCGGCGTCAGTCCTGCTGTCTGTGGAGGGACAGACACATGTCATGTCCCTCCAAGGCCTATGAGAGCGAAGGCAGCCTGCGAGCTGAAGCCTGGGCCCCTCACTGCTCTGTGCACTTCACACTTCCAGGCAGTGCTTCAAATGAAACAAGCATTGGAAATGCAATAGGTCTCGCATTAATGTACTGAGTCAATCCGCAGACGCTCCTTTATCTGTGTGAAGCTCACGTGCAGTGTGTGGAGTCCCCGAGTGTGAGTCCCGCGGCGTCCGGCGTCAGTCCTGCTGTCTGTGGAGGGACAGACACATGTCACGTCCCTCCAAGGCCTATGAGCGAAGGCAGCCTGCCAGCTGAAGCCTGGGCCCCTCACTGCTCTGTGCACTTCACACTTCAGTGCTTCAAATGAAACAAGCATTGGAAATGCAATAGGTCTCGCATTAATGTACTGAGTCAATCCGCAGACGCTCCTTTATCTGTGTGAAGCCCACGTGCAGTGTGTGGAGTCCCCGAGTGTGAGTCCTGCGGCGTCCGGCGTCAGTCCTGCTGTCTGTGGAGGGACAGACACATGTCATGTCCCTCCAAGGCCTATGAGCGAAGGCAGCCTGCGAGCTGAAGCCTGGGCCCCTCACTGCTCTGTGCCCTTCACACTTCCAGGCAGAGCTTCAAATGAAACAAGCATTGGAAATGCAATAGGTCTCGCATTAATGTACTGAGTCAATCCGCAGACGCTCCTTTATCTGTGTGAAGCACACGTGCAGTGTGTGGAGTCCCCAAGTGTGAGTCCTGCGGCGTCCGGCGTCAGTCCTGCTGTCTGTGGAGGGACAGACACATGTCATGTCCCTCCAAGGCCTATGAGCGAAGGCAGCCTGCGAGCTGAAGCCTGGGCCCCTCACTGCTCTGTGCACTTCACACTTCCAGGCACTGCGTCAAATGAAACAAGCATTGGAAATGCAATAGGTCTCGCATTAATGTACTGAGTCAATCCGTAGACGCTCCTTTATCTGTGTGAAGCCCACGTGCAGTGTGTGGAGTCCCCGAGTGTGAGTCCTGCGGCGTCCGGCGTCAGTCCTGCTGTCTGTGGAGGGACAGACACATGTCATGTCCCTCCAAGGCCTCTGAGAGCGAAGGCAGCCGCGAGCTGAAGCCTGGGCCCCTCACTGCTCTGTGCACTTCACACTTCCAGGCAGAGCTTCAAATGAAACAAGCATTGGAAATGCAATAGGTCTCGCATTAATGTACTGAGTCAATCCGCAGACGCTCCTTTATCTGTGAGAAGCGCACGTGCAGTGTGTGGAGTCCCCGAGTGTGAGTCCTGCGGCGTCCGGCGTCAGTCCTGCTGTCTGTGGAGGGACAGACACATGTCATGTCCCTCCAAGGCCTATGAGAGCGAAGGCAGCCTGCGAGCTGAAGCCTGGGCCCCTCACTGCTCTGTGCACTTCATACTTCCAGGCAGAGCTTCAAATGAAACAAGCATTGGAAATGCAATAGGTCTCGCATTAATGTACTCAGTCAATCCGCAGACGCACCTTTATCTGTGTGAAGCACACGTGCAGTGTGTGGAGTCCCCGAGTGTGAGTCCTGCGGCGTCCGGCGTCAGTCCTGCTGTCTGTGGAGGGACAGACACATGTCATGTCCCTCCAAGGCCTATGAGAGTGAAGGCAGCCTGCGAGCTGAAGCCTGGGCCCCTCACTGCTCTGTGCACTTCACACTTCCAGGCAGTGCTTCAAATGAAACAAGCATTGGAAATGCAATAGGTCTCGCATTAATGTACTGAGTCAATCCGCAGACGCTCCTTTATCTGTGTGAAGCGCACGTGCAGTGTGTGGAGTCCCCGAGTGTGAGTCCTGCGGCGTCCGGCGTCAGTCCTGCTGTCTGTGGAGGGACAGACACATGTCATGTCCCTCCAAGGCCTATGAGAGCGAAGGCAGCCTGCGAGCTGAAGCCTGGGCCCCTCACTGCTCTGTGCCCTTCACACTTCCAGGCAGAGCTTCAAATGAAACAAGCATTGGAAATGCAATAGGTCTCGCATTAATGTACTGAGTCAATCCGCAGACGCTCCTTTATCTGTGTGAAGCGCACGTGCAGTGTGTGGAGTCCCCGAGTGTGAGTCCTGCGGCGTCCGGCGTCAGTCCTGCTGTCTGTGGAGGGACAGACACATGTCATGTCCCTCCAAGGCCTATGAGCGAAGGCAGCCTGAGAGCTGAAGTGTGTGCCCCTCACTGCTCTGTGCACTTCACACTTCAGTGCTTCAGATGAAACAAGCATTGGAAATGCAATAGGTCTCGCATTGATGTACTGAGTCAATCCGCAGACGCTCCTTTATCTGTGTGAAGCTCACGTGCAGTGTGTGGAGTCCCCGAGTGTGAGTCCTGCGGCGTCCGGCGTCAGTCCTGCTGTCTGTGGAGGGACAGACACATGTCATGTCCCTCCAAGGCCTATGAGCGAAGGCAGCCTGCGAGCTGAAGCCTGGGCCCCTCACTGCTCTGTGCACTTCACACTTCCAGGCACTGCGTCAAATGAAACAAGCATTGGAAATGCAATAGGTCTCGCATTAATGTACTGAGTCAATCCGCAGACGCTCCTTTATCTGTGTGAAGCCCACGTGCAGTGTGTGGAGTCCCCGAGTGTGAGTCCTGCGGCGTCCGGCGTCAGTCCTGCTGTCTGTGGAGGGACAGACACATGTCATGTCCCTCCAAGGCCTCTGAGAGCGAAGGCAGCCGCGAGCTGAAGCCTGGGCCCCTCACTGCTCTGTGCACTTCACACTTCCAGGCAGAGCTTCAAATGAAACAAGCATTGGAAATGCAATAGGTCTCGCATTAATGTACTGAGTCAATCCGCAGACGCTCCTTTATCTGTGAGAAGCGCACGTGCAGTGTGTGGAGTCCCCGAGTGTGAGTCCTGCGGCGTCCGGCGCCAGTCCTGCTGTCTGTGGAGGGACAGACACATGTCATGTCCCTCCAAGGCCTATGAGAGCGAAGGCAGCCTGCGAGCTGAAGCCTGGGCCCCTCACTGCTCTGTGCACTTCATACTTCCAGGCAGAGCTTCAAATGAAACAAGCATTGGAAATGCAATAGGTCTCGCATTAATGTACTCAGTCAATCCGCAGACGCACCTTTATCTGTGTGAAGCACACGTGCAGTGTGTGGAGTCCCCGAGTGTGAGTCCTGCGGCGTCCGGCGTCAATCCTGCTGTCTGTGGAGGGACAGACACATGTCACGTCCCTCCAAGGCCTATGAGCGAAGGCAGCCTGCGAGCAGAAGCCTGGGCCCCTCACTGCTCTGTGCACTTCACACTTCCAGGCACTGCGTCAAATGAAACAAGCATTGGAAATGCAATAGGTCTCGCATTAATGTACTGAGTCAATCCGCAGATGCTCCTTTATCTGTGTGAAGCCCACGTGCAGTGTGTGGAGTCCCCGAGTGTGAGTCCTGCGGCGTCCGGCGTCAGTCCTGCTGTCTGTGGAGGGACAGACACATGTCATGTCCCTCCAAGGCCTATGAGAGTGAAGGCAGTCTGCGAGCTGAAGCCTGGGCCCCTCACTGCTCTGTGTACTTCACACTTCAGTGCTTCAAATGAAACAAGCATTGGAAATGCAATAGGTCTCGCATTAATGTACTGAGCCGATCCGCAGACGCTCCTTTATCTGTGTGAAGCACACGTGCAGTGTGTGGAGTCCCCAAGTGTGAGTCCTGCGGCGTCCGGCGTCAGTCCTGCTGTCTGTGGAGGGACAGACACATGTCATGTCCCTCCAAGGCCTATGAGCGAAGGCAGCCTGCGAGCTGAAGCCTGGGCCCCTCACTGCTCTGTGCACTTCACACTTCCAGGCAGTGCTTCAAATGAAACAAGCATTGGAAATGCAAAAGGTCTCGCATTAATGTACTGAGTCAATCCGCAGACGCTCCTTTATCTGTGTGACGCTCACGTGCAGTGTGTGGAGTCCCCGAGTGTGAGTCCTGCGGCGTCCGGCGTCAGTCCTGCTGTCTGTGGAGGGACAGACACATGTCATGACCCTCCAAGGCCTATGAGAGCGAAGGCAGCCTGCGACCTGAAGCCTGGGCCCCTCACTGCTCTGTACACTTCACACTTCCAGGCACTGCTTCAAATGAAACAAGCATTGGAAATGCAATAGGTCTCGCATTAATGTACTGAGTCAATCCGCAGACACTCCTTTATCTGTGTGAAGCGCACGTGCAGTGTGTGGAGTCCCCGAGTGTTAGTCCTGTGGCGTCCGGCGTCAGTCCTGCTGTCTGTGGAGGGACAGACACATGTCATGTCCCTCCAAGGCCTCTGAGAGCGAAGGCAGCCGCGAGCTGAAGCCTGGGCCCCTCACTGCTCTGTGCACTTCACACTTCCAGGCAGAGCTTCAAATGAAACAAGCATTGGAAATGCAATAGGTCTCGCATTAATGTACTGAGTCAATCCGCAGACGCTCCTTTATCTGTGAGAAGCGCACGTGCAGTGTGTGGAGTCCCCGAGTGTGAGTCCTGCGGCGTCCGGCGCCAGTCCTGCTGTCTGTGGAGGGACAGACACATGTCATGTCCCTCCAAGGCCTATGAGAGCGAAGGCAGCCTGCGAGCTGAAGCCTCGGCCCCTCACTGCTCTGTGCACTCCACACTTCCAGGCAGAGCTTCAAATGAAACAAGCATTGGAAATGCAATAGGTCTCGCATTAATGTACTCAGTCAATCCGCAGACGCACCTTTATCTGTGTGAAGCACACGTGCAGTGTGTGGAGTCCCCGAGTGTGAGTCCTGCGGCGTCCGGCGTCAATCCTGCTGTCTGTGGAGGGACAGACACATGTCACGTCCCTCCAAGGCCTATGAGCGAAGGCAGCCTGCGAGCAGAAGCCTGGGCCCCTCACTGCTCTGTGCACTTCACACTTCCAGGCACTGCGTCAAATGAAACAAGCATTGGAAATGCAATAGGTCTCGCATTAATGTACTGAGTCAATCCGCAGACGCTCCTTTATCTGTGTGAAGCCCACGTGCAGTGTGTGGAGTCCCCGAGTGTGAGTCCTGCGGCGTCCGGCGTCAGTCCTGCTGTCTGTGGAGGGACAGACACATGTCATGTCCCTCCAAGGCCTATGAGCGAAGGCAGCCTGCGAGCTGAAGCCTGGGCCCCTCACTGCTCTGTGCACTTCACACTTCCAGGCAGTGCTTCAAATGAAACAAGCATTGGAAATGCAATAGGTCTCGCATTAGTGTACTGAGTCAATCCGAGACGCTCCTTTATCTGTGTGAAGCTCACGTGCAGTGTGTGGAGTCCCCGAGTGTGAGTCCTGCGGCGTCCGGCGTCAGTCCTGCTGTCTTTGGAGGGACAGACACATGTCATGTCCCTCCAAGGCCTATGAGTGAAGGCAGCCTGCGAGCTGAAGTGTGTGCCCCTCACTGCTCTGTGCACTCCACACTTCCAGGCAGTGCTTCAAATGAAACAAGCATTGGAAATGCAATAGGTCTCGCATTAATGTACTGAGTCAATCCGCAGACGCTCCTTTATCTGTGTGAAGCGCACGTGCAGTGTGTGGAGTCCCCGAGTGTGAGTCCTGCGGCGTCCGGCGTCAGTCCTGCTGTCTGTGGAGGGACAGACACATGTCATGTCCCTCCAAGGCCTATGAGAGCGAAGGCAGCCTGCGAGCTGAAGCCTGGGCCCCTCACTGCTCTGTGCCCTTCACACTTCCAGGCAGAGCTTCAAATGAAACAAGCATTGGAAATGCAATAGGTCTCGCATTAATGTACTGAGTCAATCCGCAGACGCTCCTTTATCTGCGTGAAGCACACGTGCAGTGTGTGGAGTCCCCAAGTGTGAGTCCTGCGGCGTCCGGCGTCAGTCCTGCTGTCTGTGGAGGGACAGACACATGTCATGTCCCTCCAAGGCCTATGAGCGAAGGCAGCCTGCGAGCTGAAGCCTGGGCCCCTCACTGCTCTGTACACTTCACACTTCCAGAGAGTGCTTCAAATGAAACAAGCATTGGAAATGCAATAGGTCTCGCATTAATGTACTGAGTCAATCCGCAGACGCTCCTTTATCTGTGTGAAGCGCACGTGCAGTGTGTGGAGTCCCCGAGTGTGAGTCCTGCGGCGTCCGGCGTAAGTCCTGCTGTCTGTGGAGGGACAGACACATGTCATGTCCCTCCAAGGCCTATGAGAGCGAAGGCAGCCTGCGAGCTGAAGCCTGGGCCCCTCACTGCTCTGTGCACTTCACACTTCCAGGCACTGCTTCAAATGAAACAAGCATTGGAAATGCAATAGGTCTCGCATTAATGTACTGAGCCGATCAGCAGACGCTCCTTTATCTGTGTGAAGCACACGTGCAGTGTGTGGAGTACCCGAGTGTGAGTCCTGCGGCGTCCGGCGTCGGTCCTGCTGTCTGTGGAGGGACAGACACATGTCACGTCCCTCCAAGGCCTATGAGCGAAGGCAGCCTGCGAGCTGAAGCCTGGGCCCCTCACTGCTCTGTGCACTTCACACTTCCAGGCAGAGCTTCAAATGAAACAAGCATTGGAAATGCAATAGGTCTCGCATTAATGTACTGAGTCAATCCACAGACGCTCCTTTATCGGTGTGAAGCACACGTGCAGTGTGTGGAGTCCCCGAGTGTGAGTCCTGCAGCGTCCGGCGTCAGTCCTGCTGTCTGTGGAGGGACAGACACATGTCATGTCCCTCCAAGGCCTATGAGAGCGAAGGCAGCCTGCGAGCTGAAGCCTGGGCCCCTCACTGCTCTGTGCACTTCACACTTCCAGGCACTGCTTCAAATGAAACAAGCATTGGAAATGCAATAGGTCTCGCATTAATGTACTGAGTCAATCCGCAGACGCTCCTTTATCTGTGTGAAGCGCACGTGCAGTGTGTGGAGTCCCCGAGTGTGAGTCCTGCGGCGCTCCGGCGTCAGTCCTGCTGTCTGTGGAGGGACAGACACATGTCATGTCCCTCCACGGCCTATGAGAGCGAAGGCAGCCTGCGAGCTGAAGCCTGGGCCCCTCACTGCTCTGTGCACTTCACACTTCCAGGCAGAGCTTCAAATGAAACAAGCATTGGAAATGCAATAGGTCTCGCATTAATGTACTGAGTCAATCCGCAGACGCTCCTTTATCTGTGTGACGCTCACGTGCAGTGTGTGGAGTCCCCGAGTGTGAGTCCTGCGGCGTCCGGCGTCAGTCCTGCTGTCTGTGGAGGGACAGAAACATGTCATGACCCTCCAAGGCCTATGAGAGCGAAGGCAGCCTGCGACCTGAAGCCTGGGCCCCTCACTGCTCTGTACACTTCACACTTCCAGGCACTGCTTCAAATGAAACAAGCATTGGAAATGCAATAGGTCTCGCATTAATGTACTGAGTCAATCCACAGACGCTCCTTTATCTGTGTGAAGCCCACGTGCAGTGTGTGGAGTCCCCGAGTGTGAGTCCTGCGGCGTCCGGCGTCAGTCCTGCTGTCTGTGGAGGGACAGAAACATGTCATGTCCCTCCAAGGCCTATGAGAGTGAAGGCAGCCTGCGAGCTGAAGCCTGGGCGCCTCACTGCTCTGTGCACTTCACACTTCAGTGCTTCAAATGAAACAAGCATTGGAAATGCAATAGGTCTCACATTAATGTACTGAGTCAATCCGCAGACGCTCCTTTATCTGTGTGAAGCACACGTGCAGCGTGTGGAGTCCCCGAGTGTGAGTCCTGCGGCGTCCGGCGTCAGTCCTGCTGTCTGTGGAGGGACAGACACATGTCATGTCCCTCCAAGGCCTATGAGCGAAGGCAACCTGCGAGCTGAAGCCTGGGCCCCTCACTGCTCTGTGCACTTCACACTTCCAGGCACTGCTTCAAATATAACAAGCATTGGAAATGCAATAGGTCTCGCATTAATGTACTGAGTCAATCCGCAGACGCTCCTTTATCTGTGTGAAGCACACGTGCAGCGTGTGGAGTCCCCGAGTGTGAGTCCTGCGGCGTCCGGCGTCAGTCCTGCTGTCTGTGGAGGGACAGACACATGTCATGTCCCTCCAAGGCCTATGAGAGTGAAGGCAGCCTGCGAGCTGAAGCCTGGGCCCCACATTGCTCTGTGCACTTCACACTTCCAGGCAGTGCTTCAAATGAAACAAGCATTGGAAATGCAATAGGTCTCGCATTAATGTACTGAGTCAATCCGCAGACGCTCCTTTATCTGTGTGAAGCGCACGTGCAGTGTGTGGAGTCCCCGAGTGTGAGTCCTGCGGCGTCCGGCGTCAGTCCTGCTGTCTGTGGAGGGACAGACACATGTCATGTCCCTCCAAGGCCTATGAGAGCGAAGGCAGCCTGCGAGCTGAAGCCTGGGCCCCTCACTGCTCTGTGTACTTCACACTTCAGTGCTTCAAATGAAACAAGCATTGGAAATGCAATAGGTCTCGCATTAATTTACTGAGTCAATCCGAGACGCTACCTTTATCTGTGTGAAGCCCACGTGCAGTGTGTGGAGTCCCCGAGTGTGAGTCCTGCGGTGTCCGGCGTCAGTCCTGCTGTCTGTGGAGGGACAGACACATGTCATGTCCCTCCACGGCCTATGAGAGCAAAGGCAGCCTGCGACCTGAAGCCTGGGCCCCTCACTGCTCTGTGCACTTCACACTTCCAGGCAGTGCTTCAAATGAAACAAGCATTGGAAATGCAATAGGTCTCGCATTAATGTACTGAGTCAATCCACAGATGCTCCTTTATCTGTGTGAAGCACACGTGCAGTGTGTGGAGTCCCCGAGTGTAAGCCCTGCGGCGCTCCGGCGTCAGTCCTGCTGTCTGTGGAGGGACAGACACATGTCATGTCCCTCCAAGGCCTATGAGCGAAGGCAGCCTGCGAGCTGAAGCCTGGGCCCCTCACTGCTCTGCGCACTTCACACTTCAGAGCTTCAAATGAAACAAGCATTGGAAATGCAATAGGTCTCGCATTAATGTACTGAGTCAATCCGCAGACGCTCCTTTATCTGTGTGAAGCGCACGTGCAGTGTGTGGAGTCCCCGAGTGTGAGTCCTGCGGCGTCCGGCGTAAGTCCTGCTGTCTGTGGAGGGACAGACACATGTCATGTCCCTCCAAGGCCTATGAGAGCGAAGGCAGCCTGCGAGCTGAAGCCTGGGCCCCTCACTGCTCTGTGCACTTCACACTTCCAGGCACTGCTTCAAATGAAACAAGCATTGGAAATGCAATAGGTCTCGCATTAATGTACTGAGCCGATCCGCAGACGCTCCTTTATCTGTGTGAAGCACACGTGCAGTGTGTGGAGTCCCCAAGTGTGAGTCCTGCGGCGTCCGGCGTCGGTCCTGCTGTCTGTGGAGGGACAGACACATGTCACGTCCCTCCAAGGCCTATGAGCGAAGGCAGCCTGCGAGCTGAAGCCTGGGCCCCTCACTGCTCTGTGCACTTCACACTTCCAGGCAGAGCTTCAAATGAAACAAGCATTGGAAATGCAATAGGTCTCGCATTAATGTACTGAGTCAATCCACAGACGCTCCTTTATCGGTGTGAAGCACACGTGCAGTGTGTGGAGTCCCCGAGTGTGAGTCCTGCAGCGTCCGGCGACAGTCCTGCTGTCTGTGGAGGGACAGACACATGTCATGTCCCTCCAAGGCCTATGAGAGCGAAGGCAGCCTGCGAGCTGAAGCCTGGGCCCCTCACTGCTCTGTGCACTTCACACTTCCAGGCACTGCTTCAAATGAAACAAGCATTGGAAATGCATTAGGTCTCGCATTAATGTACTGAGTCAATCCGCAGACGCTCCTTTATCTGTGTGAAGCGCACGTGCAGTGTGTGGAGTCCCCGAGTGTGAGTCCTGCGGCGCTCCGGCGTCAGTCCTGCTGTCTGTGGAGGGACAGACACATGTCATGTCCCTCCACGGCCTATGAGAGCGAAGGCAGCCTGCGAGCTGAAGCCTGGGCCCCTCACTGCTCTGTGCACTTCACACTTCCAGGCAGAGCTTCAAATGAAACAAGCATTGGAAATGCAATAGGTCTCGCATTAATGTACTGAGTCAATCCGCAGACGCTCCTTTATCTGTGTGACGCTCACGTGCAGTGTGTGGAGTCCCCGAGTGTGAGTCCTGCAGCGCTCCGGCGTCAGTCCTGCTGTCTGTGGAGGGACAGAAACATGTCATGACCCTCCAAGGCCTATGAGAGCGAAGGCAGCCTGCGAGCTGAAGCCTGGGCCCCTCACTGCTCTGTACACTTCACACTTCCAGGCACTGCTTCAAATGAAACAAGCATTGGAAATGCAATAGGTCTCGTATTAATGTACTGAGTCAATCCACAGACGCTCCCTTTATCTGTGTGAAGCTCACGTGCACGGTGTGTGGAGTCCCCAAGTGTGAGTCCCGCGGCGTCCGGCGTCAGTCCTGCTGTCTGTGGAGGGACAGACACATGTCATGTCCCTCCAAGGCCTATGAGAGCGAAGGCAGCCTGCGAGCTGAAGCCTGGGCCCCTCACTGCTCTGTGCACTTCATACTTCCAGGCAGAGCTTCAAATGAAACAAGCATTGGAAATGCAATAGGTCTCGCATAAATGTACTGAGTCAATCCGCAGACGCTCCTTTATCTGAGTGAAGCCCACGTGCAGTGTGTGGAGTCCCCGAGTGTGAGTCCTGCGGCGTCTGGCGTCAGTCCTGCTGTCTGTGGAGGGACAGACACATGTCATGTCCCTCCAAGGACCATGAGCGAAGGCAGCCTGCGAGCTGAAGCCTGGGCCCCTCACTGCTCTGTGCACTTCACACTTCCAGGCAGTGCTTCAAATGAAACAAGCATTGGAAATGCAATAGGTCTCGCATTAATGTACTGAGTCAATCCGAGACGCTCCTTTATCTGTGTGAAGCCCACGTGCAGTGTGTGGAGTCCCCGAGTGTGAGTCCTGCGGCGTCCGGTGTCAGTCCTGCTGTCTGTGGAGGGACAGACACATGTCACGTCCCTCCAAGGCCTATGAGAGCAAAGGCAGCCTGCGAGCTGAAGCCTGGGCCCCTCACTGCTCTGTGCACTTCACACTTCCAGGCAGTGCTTCAAATGAAACAAGCATTGGAAATGCAATAGGTCTCGCATTAGTGTACTGAGTCAATCCACAGACGCTCCTTTATCTGTGAGAAGCGCACGTGCAGTGTGTGGAGTCCCCGAGTGTGAGTCCTGCGGCGTCCGGCGTCAGTCCTGCTGTCTGTGGAGGGACAGACACATGTCATGTCCCTCCAAGGCCTATGAGAGTGAAGGCAGTCTGCGAGCTGAAGCCTGGGCCCCTCACTGCTCTGTGTACTTCACACTTCAGTGCTTCAAATGAAACAAGCATTGGAAATGCAATAGGTCTCGCATTAATGTACTGAGTCAATCCGAGACGCTACCTTTATCTGTGTGAAGCCCACGTGCAGTGTGTGGAGTCCCCGAGTGTGAGTCCTGCGGTGTCCGGCGTCAGTCCTGCTGTCTGTGGAGGGACAGACACATGTCATGTCCCTCCACGGCCTATGAGAGCAAAGGCAGCCTGCGAGCTGAAGCCTGGGCCCCTCACTGCTCTGTGCATTTCACACTTCCAGGCAGTGCTTCAAATGAAACAAGCATTGGAAATGCAATAGGTCTCGCATTAATGTACTGAGTCAATCCACAGACGCTCCTTTATCTGTGTGAAGCACACGTGCAGTGTGTGGAGTCCCGAGTGTGAGTCCTGCGGCGTCCGGCGTCAGTCCTGCTGTCTGTGGAGGGACAGACACATGTCATGTCCCTCCAACGCCTATGAGAGCGAAGGCAGCCTGCGAGCTGAAGCCTGGGCCCCTCACTGCTCTGTGCGCTTCACACTTCCAGGCAGGGCTTCAAATGAAACAAGCATTGGAAATGCAATAGGTCTCGCATTAATGTACTGAGTCAATCCGCAGATGCTCCTTTATCTGAGTGAAGCCCACGTGCAGTGTGTGGAGTCCCCGAGTGTGAGTCCTGCGGCGTCCGGCGTCAGTCCTGCTGTCTGTGGAGGGACAGACACATGTCATGTCCCTCCAAGGACCATGAGCGAAGGCAGCCTGCGAGCTGAAGCCTGGGCCCCTCACTGCTCTGTGCACTTCACACTTCCAGGCAGTGCTTCAAATGAAACAAGCATTGGAAATGCAATAGGTCTCGCATTAATGTACTGAGTCAATCCGAGACGCTCCTTTATCTGTGTGAAGCCCACGTGCAGTGTGTGGAGTCCCCGAGTGTGAGTCCTGCGGCGTCCGGCTTCAGTCCTGCTGTCTGTGGAGGGACAGACACATGTCACGTCCCTCCAAGGCCTATGAGAGCAAAGGCAGCCTGCGAGCTGAAGCCTGGGCCCCTCACTGCTCTGTGCACTTCACACTTCCAGGCAGTGCTTCAAATGAAACAAGCATTGGAAATGCAATAGGTCTCGCATTAGTGTACTGAGTCAATCCACAGACGCTCCTTTATCTGTGAGAAGCGCACGTGCAGTGTGTGGAGTCCCCGAGTGTGAGTCCTGCGGCGTCCGGCGTCAGTCCTGCTGTCTGTGGAGGGACAGACACATGTCATGTCCCTCCAAGGCCTATGAGAGTGAAGGCAGTCTGCGAGCTGAAGCCTGGGCCCCTCACTGCTCTGTGTACTTCACACTTCAGTGCTTCAAATGAAACAAGCATTGGAAATGCAATAGGGGTAGCATTAATGTACTGAGTCAATCCGAGACGCTACCTTTATCTGGGTGAAGCCCACGTGCAGTGTGTGGAGTCCCCGAGTGTGAGTCCTGCGGTGTCCGGCGTCAGTCCTGCTGTCTGTGGAGGGGCAGACACATGTCATGTCCCTCCACGGCCTATGAGAGCAAAGGCAGCCTGCGAGCTGAAGCCTGGGCCCCTCACTGCTCTGTGCACTTCACACTTCCAGGCAGTGCTTCAAATGAAACAAGCATTGGAAATGCAATAGGTCTCGCATTAATGTACTGAGTCAATCCACAGATGCTCCTTTATCTGTGTGAAGCACACGTGCAGTGTGTGGAGTCCCCGAGTGTGAGTCCTGCGGCGCTCCGGCGTCAGTCCTGCTGTCTGTGGAGGGACAGACACATGTCATGTCCCTCCAAGGCCTATGAGCGAAGGCAGCCTGCGAGCTGAAGCCTGGGCCCCTCACTGCTCTGCGCACTTCACACTTCAGAGCTTCAAATGAAACAAGCATTGGAAATGCAATAGGTCTCGCATTAATGTACTGAGTCAATCCGCAGACGCTCCTTTATCTGTGTGAAGCACACGTGCAGTGTGTGGAGTCCCCGAGTGTGAGTCCTGCGGCGCTCCGGCGTCAGTCCTGCTGTCTGTGGAGGGACAGACACATGTCATGTCCCTCCAACGCCTATGAGCGAAGGCAGTCTGCGAGCTGAAGCCTGGGCCCCTCACTGCTCTGTGCACTTCACACTTCCAGGCACTGCTTCAAATGAAACAAGCATTGCAAATGCAATAGGTCTCGCATTAATGTACTGAGTCAATCCGCAGATGCTCCTTTTATCTGTGTGAAGCACACGTGCAGTGTGTGGAGTCCCCGAGTGTGAGTCCTGCGGCGTCCGGCGTCAGTCCTGCTGTCTGTGGAGGGACAGACACATGTCATGTCCCTCCAAGGCCTATGAGCGAAGGCAGCCTGCGAGCTGAAGCCTGGGCCCCTCACTGCTCTGTGCACTTCACACTTCCAGGCAGAGCTTCAAATGAAACAAGCATTGGAAATGCAATAGGTCTCGCATTAATGTACTGAGTCAATCCACAGACGCTCCTTTATCTGTGTGAAGCTCACGTGCAGTGTGTGGAGTCCCCGAGTGTGAGTCCTGCGGCGTCCGGCGTCAGTCCTGCTGTCTGTGGAGGGACAGACACATGTCATGTCCCTCCAAGGCCTATGAGCGAAGGCAGCCTGCGAGCTGAAGCCTGGGCCCCTCACTGCTCTGTGCACTTCACACTTCCAGGCAGAGCTTCAAATGAAACAAGCATTGGAAATGCAATAGGTCTCGCATTAATGTACTGAGTCAATCCACAGACGCTCCTTTATCTGTGTGAAGCTCACGTGCAGTGTGTGGAGTCCCCGAGTGTGAGTCCTGCGGCGTCCGGCGTCAGTCCTGCTGTCTGTGGAGGGACAGACACATGTCATGTCCCTCCAAGGCCTATGAGCGAAGGCAGCCTGCGAGCTGAAGCCTGGGCCCCTCACTGCTCTGTGCACTTCACACTTCCAGGCAGAGCTTCAAATGAAACAAGCATTGGAAATGCAATAGGTCTCGCATTAATGTACTGAGTCAATCCACAGACGCTCCTTTATCTGTGTGAAGCTCACGTGCAGTGTGTGGAGTCCCCGAGTGTGAGTCCTGCGGCGTCCGGCGTCAGTCCTGCTGTCTGTGGAGGGACAGACACATGTCATGTCCCTCCAAGGCCTATGAGCGAAGGCAGCCTGCGAGCTGAAGCCTGGGCCCCTCACTGCTCTGTGCACTTCACACTTCCAGGCAGAGCTTCAAATGAAACAAGCATTGGAAATGCAATAGGTCTCGCATTAATGTACTGAGTCAATCCACAGACGCTCCTTTATCTGTGTGAAGCTCACGTGCAGTGTGTGGAGTCCCCGAGTGTGAGTCCTGCGGCGTCCGGCGTCAGTCCTGCTGTCTGTGGAGGGACAGACACATGTCATGTCCCTCCAAGGACCATGAGCGAAGGCAGCCTGCGAGCTGAAGCCTGGGCCCCTCACTGCTCTGTGCACTTCACACTTCCAGGCAGTGCTTCAAATGAAACAAGCATTGGAAATGCAATAGGTCTCGCATTAATGTACTGAGTCAATCCGAGACGCTCCTTTATCTGTGTGAAGCCCACGTGCAGTGTGTGGAGTCCCCGAGTGTGAGTCCTGCGGCGTCCGGTGTCAGTCCTGCTGTCTGTGGAGGGACAGACACATGTCACGTCCCTCCAAGGCCTATGAGAGCAAAGGCAGCCTGCGAGCTGAAGCCTGGGCCCCTCACTGCTCTGTGCACTTCACACTTCCAGGCAGTGCTTCAAATGAAACAAGCATTGGAAATGCAATAGGTCTCGCATTAGTGTACTGAGTCAATCCACAGACGCTCCTTTATCTGTGAGAAGCGCACGTGCAGTGTGTGGAGTCCCCGAGTGTGAGTCCTGCGGCGTCCGGCGTCAGTCCTGCTGTCTGTGGAGGGACAGACACATGTCATGTCCCTCCAAGGTCTATGAGAGTGAAGGCAGTCTGCGAGCTGAAGCCTGGGCCCCTCACTGCTCTGTGTACTTCACACTTCAGTGCTTCAAATGAAACAAGCATTGGAAATGCAATAGGTCTCGCATTAATGTACTGAGTCAATCCGAGACGCTACCTTTATCTGTGTGAAGCCCACGTGCAGTGTGTGGAGTCCCCGAGTGTGAGTCCTGCGGTGTCCGGCGTCAGTCCTGCTGTCTGTGGAGGGACAGACACATGTCATGTCCCTCCACGGCCTATGAGAGCAAAGGCAGCCTGCGAGCTGAAGCCTGGGCCCCTCACTGCTCTGTGCATTTCACACTTCCAGGCAGTGCTTCAAATGAAACAAGCATTGGAAATGCAATAGGTCTCGCATTAATGTACTGAGTCAATCCACAGACGCTCCTTTATCTGTGTGAAGCGCACGTGCAGTGTGTGGAGTCCCGAGTGTGAGTCCTGCGGCGTCCGGCGTCAGTCCTGCTGTCTGTGGAGGGACAGACACATGTCATGTCCCTCCAACGCCTATGAGAGCGAAGGCAGCCTGCGAGCTGAAGCCTGGGCCCCTCACTGCTCTGTGCGCTTCACACTTCCAGGCAGGGCTTCAAATGAAACAAGCATTGGAAATGCAATAGGTCTCGCATTAATGTACTGAGTCAATCCGCAGATGCTCCTTTATCTGAGTGAAGCCCACGTGCAGTGTGTGGAGTCCCCGAGTGTGAGTCCTGCGGCGTCCGGCGTCAGTCCTGCTGTCTGTGGAGGGACAGACACATGTCATGTCCCTCCAAGGACCATGAGCGAAGGCAGCCTGCGAGCTGAAGCCTGGGCCCCTCACTGCTCTGTGCACTTCACACTTCCAGGCAGTGCTTCAAATGAAACAAGCATTGGAAATGCAATAGGTCTCGCATTAATGTACTGAGTCAATCCGAGACGCTCCTTTATCTGTGTGAAGCCCACGTGCAGTGTGTGGAGTCCCCGAGTGTGAGTCCTGCGGCGTCCGGCGTCAGTCCTGCTGTCTGTGGAGGGACAGACACATGTCACGTCCCTCCAAGGCCTATGAGAGCAAAGGCAGCCTGCGAGCTGAAGCCTGGGCCCCTCACTGCTCTGTGCACTTCACACTTCCAGGCAGTGCTTCAAATGAAACAAGCATTGGAAATGCAATAGGTCTCGCATTAGTGTACTGAGTCAATCCACAGACGCTCCTTTATCTGTGAGAAGCGCACGTGCAGTGTGTGGAGTCCCCGAGTGTGAGTCCTGCGGCGTCCGGCGTCAGTCCTGCTGTCTGTGGAGGGACAGACACATGTCATGTCCCTCCAAGGCCTATGAGAGTGAAGGCAGTCTGCGAGCTGAAGCCTGGGCCCCTCACTGCTCTGTGTACTTCACACTTCAGTGCTTCAAATGAAACAAGCATTGGAAATGCAATAGGTCTCGCATTAATGTACTGAGTCAATCCGAGACGCTACCTTTATCTGGGTGAAGCCCACGTGCAGTGTGTGGAGTCCCCGAGTGTGAGTCCTGCGGTGTCCGGCGTCAGTCCTGCTGTCTGTGGAGGGGCAGACACATGTCATGTCCCTCCACGGCCTATGAGAGCAAAGGCAGCCTGCGAGCTGAAGCCTGGGCCCCTCACTGCTCTGTGCACTTCACACTTCCAGGCAGTGCTTCAAATGAAACAAGCATTGGAAATGCAATAGGTCTCGCATTAATGTACTGAGTCAATCCACAGATGCTCCTTTATCTGTGTGAAGCACACGTGCAGTGTGTGGAGTCCCCGAGTGTGAGTCCTGCGGCGCTCCGGCGTCAGTCCTGCTGTCTGTGGAGGGACAGACACATGTCATGTCCCTCCAAGGCCTATGAGCGAAGGCAGCCTGCGAGCTGAAGCCTGGGCCCCTCACTGCTCTGCGCACTTCACACTTCAGAGCTTCAAATGAAACAAGCATTGGAAATGCAATAGGTCTCGCATTAATGTACTGAGTCAATCCGCAGACGCTCCTTTATCTGTGTGAAGCACACGTGCAGTGTGTGGAGTCCCCGAGTGTGAGTCCTGCGGCGCTCCGGCGTCAGTCCTGCTGTCTGTGGAGGGACAGACACATGTCATGTCCCTCCAACGCCTATGAGCGAAGGCAGTCTGCGAGCTGAAGCCTGGGCCCCTCACTGCTCTGTGCACTTCACACTTCCAGGCACTGCTTCAAATGAAACAAGCATTGCAAATGCAATAGGTCTCGCATTAATGTACTGAGTCAATCCGCAGATGCTCCTTTTATCTGTGTGAAGCACACGTGCAGTGTGTGGAGTCCCCGAGTGTGAGTCCTGCGGCGTCCGGCGTCAGTCCTGCTGTCTGTGGAGGGACAGACACATGTCATGTCCCTCCAAGGCCTATGAGCGAAGGCAGCCTGCGAGCTGAAGCCTGGGCCCCTCACTGCTCTGTGCACTTCACACTTCCAGGCAGAGCTTCAAATGAAACAAGCATTGGAAATGCAATAGGTCTCGCATTAATGTACTGAGTCAATCCACAGACGCTCCTTTATCTGTGTGAAGCTCACGTGCAGTGTGTGGAGTCCCCGAGTGTGAGTCCTGCGGCGTCCGGCGTCAGTCCTGCTGTCTGTGGAGGGACAGACACATGTCATGTCCCTCCAAGGCCTATGAGCGAAGGCAGCCTGCGAGCTGAAGCCTGGGCCCCTCACTGCTCTGTGCACTTCACACTTCCAGGCAGAGCTTCAAATGAAACAAGCATTGGAAATGCAATAGGTCTCGCATTAATGTACTGAGTCAATCCACAGACGCTCCTTTATCTGTGTGAAGCTCACGTGCAGTGTGTGGAGTCCCCGAGTGTGAGTCCTGCGGCGTCCGGCGTCAGTCCTGCTGTCTGTGGAGGGACAGAAACATGTCATGTCCCTCCAAGGCCTATGAGCGAAGGCAGCCTGCGAGCTGAAGCCTGGGCCCCTCACTGCTCTGTGCACTTCACACTTCCAGGCAGAGCTTCAAATGAAACAAGCATTGGAAATGCAATAGGTCTCACATTAATGTACTGAGTCAATCCGAGACGCTCCTTTATCTGTGTGAAGCCCACGTGCAGTGTGTGGAGTCCCCGAGTGTGAGTCCTGCGGCGTCCGGCGTCAGTCCTGCTGTCTGTGGAGGGACAGACACATGTCATGTCCCTCCAAGGCCTATGAGAGCGAAGGCAGCCTGCGAGCTGAAGCCTGGGCCCCTCACTGCTCTGTGCACTTCACACTTCCAGGCAGTGCTTCAAATGAAACAAGCATTGGAAATGCAATAGGTCTCGCATTAATGTACTGAGTCAATCCGCAGACGCTCCTTTATCTGTGTGAAGCTCACGTGCAGTGTGTGGAGTCCCCGAGTGTGAGTCCCGCGGCGTCCGGCGTCAGTCCTGCTGTCTGTGGAGGGACAGACACATGTCACGTCCCTCCAAGGCCTATGAGCGAAGGCAGCCTGCGAGCTGAAGCCTGGGCCCCTCACTGCTCTGTGCACTTCACACTTCAGTGCTTCAAATGAAACAAGCATTGGAAATGCAATAGGTCTCGCATTAATGTACTGAGTCAATCCGCAGACGCTCCTTTATCTGTGTGAAGCCCACGTGCAGTGTGTGGAGTCCCCGAGTGTGAGTCCTGCGGCGTCCGGCGTCAGTCCTGCTGTCTGTGGAGGGACAGACACATGTCATGTCCCTCCAAGGCCTATGAGCGAAGGCAGCCTGCGAGCTGAAGCCTGGGCCCCTCACTGCTCTGTGCCCTTCACACTTCCAGGCAGAGCTTCAAATGAAACAAGCATTGGAAATGCAATAGGTCTCGCATTAATGTACTGAGTCAATCCGCAGACGCTCCTTTATCTGTGTGAAGCACACGTGCAGTGTGTGGAGTCCCCAAGTGTGAGTCCTGCGGCGTCCGGCGTCAGTCCTGCTGTCTGTGGAGGGACAGACACATGTCATGTCCCTCCAAGGCCTATGAGCGAAGGCAGCCTGCGAGCTGAAGCCTGGGCCCCTCACTGCTCTGTGCACTTCACACTTCCAGGCACTGCGTCAAATGAAACAAGCATTGGAAATGCAATAGGTCTCGCATTAATGTACTGAGTCAATCCGTAGACGCTCCTTTATCTGTGTGAAGCCCACGTGCAGTGTGTGGAGTCCCCGAGTGTGAGTCCTGCGGCGTCCGGCGTCAGTCCTGCTGTCTGTGGAGGGACAGACACATGTCATGTCCCTCCAAGGCCTCTGAGAGCGAAGGCAGCCGCGAGCTGAAGCCTGGGCCCCTCACTGCTCTGTGCACTTCACACTTCCAGGCAGAGCTTCAAATGAAACAAGCATTGGAAATGCAATAGGTCTCGCATTAATGTACTGAGTCAATCCGCAGACGCTCCTTTATCTGTGAGAAGCGCACGTGCAGTGTGTGGAGTCCCCGAGTGTGAGTCCTGCGGCGTCCGGCGTCAGTCCTGCTGTCTGTGGAGGGACAGACACATGTCATGTCCCTCCAAGGCCTATGAGAGCGAAGGCAGCCTGCGAGCTGAAGCCTGGGCCCCTCACTGCTCTGTGCACTTCATACTTCCAGGCAGAGCTTCAAATGAAACAAGCATTGGAAATGCAATAGGTCTCGCATTAATGTACTCAGTCAATCCGCAGACGCACCTTTATCTGTGTGAAGCACACGTGCAGTGTGTGGAGTCCCCGAGTGTGAGTCCTGCGGCGTCCGGCGTCAGTCCTGCTGTCTGTGGAGGGACAGACACATGTCATGTCCCTCCAAGGCCTATGAGAGTGAAGGCAGCCTGCGAGCTGAAGCCTGGGCCCCTCACTGCTCTGTGCACTTCACACTTCCAGGCAGTGCTTCAAATGAAACAAGCATTGGAAATGCAATAGGTCTCGCATTAATGTACTGAGTCAATCCGCAGACGCTCCTTTATCTGTGTGAAGCGCACGTGCAGTGTGTGGAGTCCCCGAGTGTGAGTCCTGCGGCGTCCGGCGTCAGTCCTGCTGTCTGTGGAGGGACAGACACATGTCATGTCCCTCCAAGGCCTATGAGAGCGAAGGCAGCCTGCGAGCTGAAGCCTGGGCCCCTCACTGCTCTGTGCCCTTCACACTTCCAGGCAGAGCTTCAAATGAAACAAGCATTGGAAATGCAATAGGTCTCGCATTAATGTACTGAGTCAATCCGCAGACGCTCCTTTATCTGTGTGAAGCGCACGTGCAGTGTGTGGAGTCCCCGAGTGTGAGTCCTGCGGCGTCCGGCGTCAGTCCTGCTGTCTGTGGAGGGACAGACACATGTCATGTCCCTCCAAGGCCTATGAGCGAAGGCAGCCTGAGAGCTGAAGTGTGTGCCCCTCACTGCTCTGTGCACTTCACACTTCAGTGCTTCAGATGAAACAAGCATTGGAAATGCAATAGGTCTCGCATTGATGTACTGAGTCAATCCGCAGACGCTCCTTTATCTGTGTGAAGCTCACGTGCAGTGTGTGGAGTCCCCGAGTGTGAGTCCTGCGGCGTCCGGCGTCAGTCCTGCTGTCTGTGGAGGGACAGACACATGTCATGTCCCTCCAAGGCCTATGAGCGAAGGCAGCCTGCGAGCTGAAGCCTGGGCCCCTCACTGCTCTGTGCACTTCACACTTCCAGGCACTGCGTCAAATGAAACAAGCATTGGAAATGCAATAGGTCTCGCATTAATGTACTGAGTCAATCCGCAGACGCTCCTTTATCTGTGTGAAGCCCACGTGCAGTGTGTGGAGTCCCCGAGTGTGAGTCCTGCGGCGTCCGGCGTCAGTCCTGCTGTCTGTGGAGGGACAGACACATGTCATGTCCCTCCAAGGCCTCTGAGAGCGAAGGCAGCCGCGAGCTGAAGCCTGGGCCCCTCACTGCTCTGTGCACTTCACACTTCCAGGCAGAGCTTCAAATGAAACAAGCATTGGAAATGCAATAGGTCTCGCATTAATGTACTGAGTCAATCCGCAGACGCTCCTTTATCTGTGAGAAGCGCACGTGCAGTGTGTGGAGTCCCCGAGTGTGAGTCCTGCGGCGTCCGGCGCCAGTCCTGCTGTCTGTGGAGGGACAGACACATGTCATGTCCCTCCAAGGCCTATGAGAGCGAAGGCAGCCTGCGAGCTGAAGCCTGGGCCCCTCACTGCTCTGTGCACTTCATACTTCCAGGCAGAGCTTCAAATGAAACAAGCATTGGAAATGCAATAGGTCTCGCATTAATGTACTCAGTCAATCCGCAGACGCACCTTTATCTGTGTGAAGCACACGTGCAGTGTGTGGAGTCCCCGAGTGTGAGTCCTGCGGCGTCCGGCGTCAATCCTGCTGTCTGTGGAGGGACAGACACATGTCACGTCCCTCCAAGGCCTATGAGCGAAGGCAGCCTGCGAGCAGAAGCCTGGGCCCCTCACTGCTCTGTGCACTTCACACTTCCAGGCACTGCGTCAAATGAAACAAGCATTGGAAATGCAATAGGTCTCGCATTAATGTACTGAGTCAATCCGCAGATGCTCCTTTATCTGTGTGAAGCCCACGTGCAGTGTGTGGAGTCCCCGAGTGTGAGTCCTGCGGCGTCCGGCGTCAGTCCTGCTGTCTGTGGAGGGACAGACACATGTCATGTCCCTCCAAGGCCTATGAGAGTGAAGGCAGTCTGCGAGCTGAAGCCTGGGCCCCTCACTGCTCTGTGTACTTCACACTTCAGTGCTTCAAATGAAACAAGCATTGGAAATGCAATAGGTCTCGCATTAATGTACTGAGCCGATCCGCAGACGCTCCTTTATCTGTGTGAAGCACACGTGCAGTGTGTGGAGTCCCCAAGTGTGAGTCCTGCGGCGTCCGGCGTCAGTCCTGCTGTCTGTGGAGGGACAGACACATGTCATGTCCCTCCAAGGCCTATGAGCGAAGGCAGCCTGCGAGCTGAAGCCTGGGCCCCTCACTGCTCTGTGCACTTCACACTTCCAGGCAGTGCTTCAAATGAAACAAGCATTGGAAATGCAAAAGGTCTCGCATTAATGTACTGAGTCAATCCGCAGACGCTCCTTTATCTGTGTGACGCTCACGTGCAGTGTGTGGAGTCCCCGAGTGTGAGTCCTGCGGCGTCCGGCGTCAGTCCTGCTGTCTGTGGAGGGACAGACACATGTCATGACCCTCCAAGGCCTATGAGAGCGAAGGCAGCCTGCGACCTGAAGCCTGGGCCCCTCACTGCTCTGTACACTTCACACTTCCAGGCACTGCTTCAAATGAAACAAGCATTGGAAATGCAATAGGTCTCGCATTAATGTACTGAGTCAATCCGCAGACACTCCTTTATCTGTGTGAAGCGCACGTGCAGTGTGTGGAGTCCCCGAGTGTTAGTCCTGTGGCGTCCGGCGTCAGTCCTGCTGTCTGTGGAGGGACAGACACATGTCATGTCCCTCCAAGGCCTCTGAGAGCGAAGGCAGCCGCGAGCTGAAGCCTGGGCCCCTCACTGCTCTGTGCACTTCACACTTCCAGGCAGAGCTTCAAATGAAACAAGCATTGGAAATGCAATAGGTCTCGCATTAATGTACTGAGTCAATCCGCAGACGCTCCTTTATCTGTGAGAAGCGCACGTGCAGTGTGTGGAGTCCCCGAGTGTGAGTCCTGCGGCGTCCGGCGCCAGTCCTGCTGTCTGTGGAGGGACAGACACATGTCATGTCCCTCCAAGGCCTATGAGAGCGAAGGCAGCCTGCGAGCTGAAGCCTCGGCCCCTCACTGCTCTGTGCACTCCACACTTCCAGGCAGAGCTTCAAATGAAACAAGCATTGGAAATGCAATAGGTCTCGCATTAATGTACTCAGTCAATCCGCAGACGCACCTTTATCTGTGTGAAGCACACGTGCAGTGTGTGGAGTCCCCGAGTGTGAGTCCTGCGGCGTCCGGCGTCAATCCTGCTGTCTGTGGAGGGACAGACACATGTCACGTCCCTCCAAGGCCTATGAGCGAAGGCAGCCTGCGAGCAGAAGCCTGGGCCCCTCACTGCTCTGTGCACTTCACACTTCCAGGCACTGCGTCAAATGAAACAAGCATTGGAAATGCAATAGGTCTCGCATTAATGTACTGAGTCAATCCGCAGACGCTCCTTTATCTGTGTGAAGCCCACGTGCAGTGTGTGGAGTCCCCGAGTGTGAGTCCTGCGGCGTCCGGCGTCAGTCCTGCTGTCTGTGGAGGGACAGACACATGTCATGTCCCTCCAAGGCCTATGAGCGAAGGCAGCCTGCGAGCTGAAGCCTGGGCCCCTCACTGCTCTGTGCACTTCACACTTCCAGGCAGTGCTTCAAATGAAACAAGCATTGGAAATGCAATAGGTCTCGCATTAGTGTACTGAGTCAATCCGAGACGCTCCTTTATCTGTGTGAAGCTCACGTGCAGTGTGTGGAGTCCCCGAGTGTGAGTCCTGCGGCGTCCGGCGTCAGTCCTGCTGTCTTTGGAGGGACAGACACATGTCATGTCCCTCCAAGGCCTATGAGTGAAGGCAGCCTGCGAGCTGAAGTGTGTGCCCCTCACTGCTCTGTGCACTCCACACTTCCAGGCAGTGCTTCAAATGAAACAAGCATTGGAAATGCAATAGGTCTCGCATTAATGTACTGAGTCAATCCGCAGACGCTCCTTTATCTGTGTGAAGCGCACGTGCAGTGTGTGGAGTCCCCGAGTGTGAGTCCTGCGGCGTCCGGCGTCAGTCCTGCTGTCTGTGGAGGGACAGACACATGTCATGTCCCTCCAAGGCCTATGAGAGCGAAGGCAGCCTGCGAGCTGAAGCCTGGGCCCCTCACTGCTCTGTGCCCTTCACACTTCCAGGCAGAGCTTCAAATGAAACAAGCATTGGAAATGCAATAGGTCTCGCATTAATGTACTGAGTCAATCCGCAGACGCTCCTTTATCTGCGTGAAGCACACGTGCAGTGTGTGGAGTCCCCAAGTGTGAGTCCTGCGGCGTCCGGCGTCAGTCCTGCTGTCTGTGGAGGGACAGACACATGTCATGTCCCTCCAAGGCCTATGAGCGAAGGCAGCCTGCGAGCTGAAGCCTGGGCCCCTCACTGCTCTGTACACTTCACACTTCCAGAGAGTGCTTCAAATGAAACAAGCATTGGAAATGCAATAGGTCTCGCATTAATGTACTGAGTCAATCCGCAGACGCTCCTTTATCTGTGTGAAGCGCACGTGCAGTGTGTGGAGTCCCCGAGTGTGAGTCCTGCGGCGTCCGGCGTAAGTCCTGCTGTCTGTGGAGGGACAGACACATGTCATGTCCCTCCAAGGCCTATGAGAGCGAAGGCAGCCTGCGAGCTGAAGCCTGGGCCCCTCACTGCTCTGTGCACTTCACACTTCCAGGCACTGCTTCAAATGAAACAAGCATTGGAAATGCAATAGGTCTCGCATTAATGTACTGAGCCGATCAGCAGACGCTCCTTTATCTGTGTGAAGCACACGTGCAGTGTGTGGAGTACCCGAGTGTGAGTCCTGCGGCGTCCGGCGTCGGTCCTGCTGTCTGTGGAGGGACAGACACATGTCACGTCCCTCCAAGGCCTATGAGCGAAGGCAGCCTGCGAGCTGAAGCCTGGGCCCCTCACTGCTCTGTGCACTTCACACTTCCAGGCAGAGCTTCAAATGAAACAAGCATTGGAAATGCAATAGGTCTCGCATTAATGTACTGAGTCAATCCACAGACGCTCCTTTATCGGTGTGAAGCACACGTGCAGTGTGTGGAGTCCCCGAGTGTGAGTCCTGCAGCGTCCGGCGTCAGTCCTGCTGTCTGTGGAGGGACAGACACATGTCATGTCCCTCCAAGGCCTATGAGAGCGAAGGCAGCCTGCGAGCTGAAGCCTGGGCCCCTCACTGCTCTGTGCACTTCACACTTCCAGGCACTGCTTCAAATGAAACAAGCATTGGAAATGCAATAGGTCTCGCATTAATGTACTGAGTCAATCCGCAGACGCTCCTTTATCTGTGTGAAGCGCACGTGCAGTGTGTGGAGTCCCCGAGTGTGAGTCCTGCGGCGCTCCGGCGTCAGTCCTGCTGTCTGTGGAGGGACAGACACATGTCATGTCCCTCCACGGCCTATGAGAGCGAAGGCAGCCTGCGAGCTGAAGCCTGGGCCCCTCACTGCTCTGTGCACTTCACACTTCCAGGCAGAGCTTCAAATGAAACAAGCATTGGAAATGCAATAGGTCTCGCATTAATGTACTGAGTCAATCCGCAGACGCTCCTTTATCTGTGTGACGCTCACGTGCAGTGTGTGGAGTCCCCGAGTGTGAGTCCTGCGGCGTCCGGCGTCAGTCCTGCTGTCTGTGGAGGGACAGAAACATGTCATGACCCTCCAAGGCCTATGAGAGCGAAGGCAGCCTGCGACCTGAAGCCTGGGCCCCTCACTGCTCTGTACACTTCACACTTCCAGGCACTGCTTCAAATGAAACAAGCATTGGAAATGCAATAGGTCTCGCATTAATGTACTGAGTCAATCCACAGACGCTCCTTTATCTGTGTGAAGCCCACGTGCAGTGTGTGGAGTCCCCGAGTGTGAGTCCTGCGGCGTCCGGCGTCAGTCCTGCTGTCTGTGGAGGGACAGAAACATGTCATGTCCCTCCAAGGCCTATGAGAGTGAAGGCAGCCTGCGAGCTGAAGCCTGGGCGCCTCACTGCTCTGTGCACTTCACACTTCAGTGCTTCAAATGAAACAAGCATTGGAAATGCAATAGGTCTCACATTAATGTACTGAGTCAATCCGCAGACGCTCCTTTATCTGTGTGAAGCACACGTGCAGCGTGTGGAGTCCCCGAGTGTGAGTCCTGCGGCGTCCGGCGTCAGTCCTGCTGTCTGTGGAGGGACAGACACATGTCATGTCCCTCCAAGGCCTATGAGCGAAGGCAACCTGCGAGCTGAAGCCTGGGCCCCTCACTGCTCTGTGCACTTCACACTTCCAGGCACTGCTTCAAATATAACAAGCATTGGAAATGCAATAGGTCTCGCATTAATGTACTGAGTCAATCCGCAGACGCTCCTTTATCTGTGTGAAGCACACGTGCAGCGTGTGGAGTCCCCGAGTGTGAGTCCTGCGGCGTCCGGCGTCAGTCCTGCTGTCTGTGGAGGGACAGACACATGTCATGTCCCTCCAAGGCCTATGAGAGTGAAGGCAGCCTGCGAGCTGAAGCCTGGGCCCCACATTGCTCTGTGCACTTCACACTTCCAGGCAGTGCTTCAAATGAAACAAGCATTGGAAATGCAATAGGTCTCGCATTAATGTACTGAGTCAATCCGCAGACGCTCCTTTATCTGTGTGAAGCGCACGTGCAGTGTGTGGAGTCCCCGAGTGTGAGTCCTGCGGCGTCCGGCGTCAGTCCTGCTGTCTGTGGAGGGACAGACACATGTCATGTCCCTCCAAGGCCTATGAGAGCGAAGGCAGCCTGCGAGCTGAAGCCTGGGCCCCTCACTGCTCTGTGTACTTCACACTTCAGTGCTTCAAATGAAACAAGCATTGGAAATGCAATAGGTCTCGCATTAATTTACTGAGTCAATCCGAGACGCTACCTTTATCTGTGTGAAGCCCACGTGCAGTGTGTGGAGTCCCCGAGTGTGAGTCCTGCGGTGTCCGGCGTCAGTCCTGCTGTCTGTGGAGGGACAGACACATGTCATGTCCCTCCACGGCCTATGAGAGCAAAGGCAGCCTGCGACCTGAAGCCTGGGCCCCTCACTGCTCTGTGCACTTCACACTTCCAGGCAGTGCTTCAAATGAAACAAGCATTGGAAATGCAATAGGTCTCGCATTAATGTACTGAGTCAATCCACAGATGCTCCTTTATCTGTGTGAAGCACACGTGCAGTGTGTGGAGTCCCCGAGTGTAAGTCCTGCGGCGCTCCGGCGTCAGTCCTGCTGTCTGTGGAGGGACAGACACATGTCATGTCCCTCCAAGGCCTATGAGCGAAGGCAGCCTGCGAGCTGAAGCCTGGGCCCCTCACTGCTCTGCGCACTTCACACTTCAGAGCTTCAAATGAAACAAGCATTGGAAATGCAATAGGTCTCGCATTAATGTACTGAGTCAATCCGCAGACGCTCCTTTATCTGTGTGAAGCGCACGTGCAGTGTGTGGAGTCCCCGAGTGTGAGTCCTGCGGCGTCCGGCGTAAGTCCTGCTGTCTGTGGAGGGACAGACACATGTCATGTCCCTCCAAGGCCTATGAGAGCGAAGGCAGCCTGCGAGCTGAAGCCTGGGCCCCTCACTGCTCTGTGCACTTCACACTTCCAGGCACTGCTTCAAATGAAACAAGCATTGGAAATGCAATAGGTCTCGCATTAATGTACTGAGCCGATCCGCAGACGCTCCTTTATCTGTGTGAAGCACACGTGCAGTGTGTGGAGTCCCCAAGTGTGAGTCCTGCGGCGTCCGGCGTCGGTCCTGCTGTCTGTGGAGGGACAGACACATGTCACGTCCCTCCAAGGCCTATGAGCGAAGGCAGCCTGCGAGCTGAAGCCTGGGCCCCTCACTGCTCTGTGCACTTCACACTTCCAGGCAGAGCTTCAAATGAAACAAGCATTGGAAATGCAATAGGTCTCGCATTAATGTACTGAGTCAATCCACAGACGCTCCTTTATCGGTGTGAAGCACACGTGCAGTGTGTGGAGTCCCCGA
Organism: Lissotriton helveticus; assembly: GCF_964261635.1. Classification (NCBI taxonomy): domain Eukaryota; kingdom Metazoa; phylum Chordata; class Amphibia; order Caudata; family Salamandridae; genus Lissotriton; species Lissotriton helveticus. Next base: position 54,534,294 of record NC_136065.1, read on the forward strand.
GTGTGAGTCCTGCAGCGTCCGGCGACAGTCCTGCTGTCTGTGGAGGGACAGACACATGTCATGTCCCTCCAAGGCCTATGAGAGCGAAGGCAGCCTGCGAGCTGAAGCCTGGGCCCCTCACTGCTCTGTGCACTTCACACTTCCAGGCACTGCTTCAAATGAAACAAGCATTGGAAATGCATTAGGTCTCGCATTAATGTACTGAGTCAATCCGCAGACGCTCCTTTATCTGTGTGAAGCGCACGTGCAGTGTGTGGAGTCCCCGAGTGTGAGTCCTGCGGCGCTCCGGCGTCAGTCCTGCTGTCTGTGGAGGGACAGACACATGTCATGTCCCTCCACGGCCTATGAGAGCGAAGGCAGCCTGCGAGCTGAAGCCTGGGCCCCTCACTGCTCTGTGCACTTCACACTTCCAGGCAGAGCTTCAAATGAAACAAGCATTGGAAATGCAATAGGTCTCGCATTAATGTACTGAGTCAATCCGCAGACGCTCCTTTATCTGTGTGACGCTCACGTGCAGTGTGTGGAGTCCCCGAGTGTGAGTCCTGCAGCGCTCCGGCGTCAGTCCTGCTGTCTGTGGAGGGACAGAAACATGTCATGACCCTCCAAGGCCTATGAGAGCGAAGGCAGCCTGCGAGCTGAAGCCTGGGCCCCTCACTGCTCTGTACACTTCACACTTCCAGGCACTGCTTCAAATGAAACAAGCATTGGAAATGCAATAGGTCTCGTATTAATGTACTGAGTCAATCCACAGACGCTCCCTTTATCTGTGTGAAGCTCACGTGCACGGTGTGTGGAGTCCCCAAGTGTGAGTCCCGCGGCGTCCGGCGTCAGTCCTGCTGTCTGTGGAGGGACAGACACATGTCATGTCCCTCCAAGGCCTATGAGAGCGAAGGCAGCCTGCGAGCTGAAGCCTGGGCCCCTCACTGCTCTGTGCACTTCATACTTCCAGGCAGAGCTTCAAATGAAACAAGCATTGGAAATGCAATAGGTCTCGCATAAATGTACTGAGTCAATCCGCAGACGCTCCTTTATCTGAGTGAAGCCCACGTGCAGTGTGTGGAGTCCCCGAGTGTGAGTCCTGCGGCGTCTGGCGTCAGTCCTGCTGTCTGTGGAGGGACAGACACATGTCATGTCCCTCCAAGGACCATGAGCGAAGGCAGCCTGCGAGCTGAAGCCTGGGCCCCTCACTGCTCTGTGCACTTCACACTTCCAGGCAGTGCTTCAAATGAAACAAGCATTGGAAATGCAATAGGTCTCGCATTAATGTACTGAGTCAATCCGAGACGCTCCTTTATCTGTGTGAAGCCCACGTGCAGTGTGTGGAGTCCCCGAGTGTGAGTCCTGCGGCGTCCGGTGTCAGTCCTGCTGTCTGTGGAGGGACAGACACATGTCACGTCCCTCCAAGGCCTATGAGAGCAAAGGCAGCCTGCGAGCTGAAGCCTGGGCCCCTCACTGCTCTGTGCACTTCACACTTCCAGGCAGTGCTTCAAATGAAACAAGCATTGGAAATGCAATAGGTCTCGCATTAGTGTACTGAGTCAATCCACAGACGCTCCTTTATCTGTGAGAAGCGCACGTGCAGTGTGTGGAGTCCCCGAGTGTGAGTCCTGCGGCGTCCGGCGTCAGTCCTGCTGTCTGTGGAGGGACAGACACATGTCATGTCCCTCCAAGGCCTATGAGAGTGAAGGCAGTCTGCGAGCTGAAGCCTGGGCCCCTCACTGCTCTGTGTACTTCACACTTCAGTGCTTCAAATGAAACAAGCATTGGAAATGCAATAGGTCTCGCATTAATGTACTGAGTCAATCCGAGACGCTACCTTTATCTGTGTGAAGCCCACGTGCAGTGTGTGGAGTCCCCGAGTGTGAGTCCTGCGGTGTCCGGCGTCAGTCCTGCTGTCTGTGGAGGGACAGACACATGTCATGTCCCTCCACGGCCTATGAGAGCAAAGGCAGCCTGCGAGCTGAAGCCTGGGCCCCTCACTGCTCTGTGCATTTCACACTTCCAGGCAGTGCTTCAAATGAAACAAGCATTGGAAATGCAATAGGTCTCGCATTAATGTACTGAGTCAATCCACAGACGCTCCTTTATCTGTGTGAAGCACACGTGCAGTGTGTGGAGTCCCGAGTGTGAGTCCTGCGGCGTCCGGCGTCAGTCCTGCTGTCTGTGGAGGGACAGACACATGTCATGTCCCTCCAACGCCTATGAGAGCGAAGGCAGCCTGCGAGCTGAAGCCTGGGCCCCTCACTGCTCTGTGCGCTTCACACTTCCAGGCAGGGCTTCAAATGAAACAAGCATTGGAAATGCAATAGGTCTCGCATTAATGTACTGAGTCAATCCGCAGATGCTCCTTTATCTGAGTGAAGCCCACGTGCAGTGTGTGGAGTCCCCGAGTGTGAGTCCTGCGGCGTCCGGCGTCAGTCCTGCTGTCTGTGGAGGGACAGACACATGTCATGTCCCTCCAAGGACCATGAGCGAAGGCAGCCTGCGAGCTGAAGCCTGGGCCCCTCACTGCTCTGTGCACTTCACACTTCCAGGCAGTGCTTCAAATGAAACAAGCATTGGAAATGCAATAGGTCTCGCATTAATGTACTGAGTCAATCCGAGACGCTCCTTTATCTGTGTGAAGCCCACGTGCAGTGTGTGGAGTCCCCGAGTGTGAGTCCTGCGGCGTCCGGCTTCAGTCCTGCTGTCTGTGGAGGGACAGACACATGTCACGTCCCTCCAAGGCCTATGAGAGCAAAGGCAGCCTGCGAGCTGAAGCCTGGGCCCCTCACTGCTCTGTGCACTTCACACTTCCAGGCAGTGCTTCAAATGAAACAAGCATTGGAAATGCAATAGGTCTCGCATTAGTGTACTGAGTCAATCCACAGACGCTCCTTTATCTGTGAGAAGCGCACGTGCAGTGTGTGGAGTCCCCGAGTGTGAGTCCTGCGGCGTCCGGCGTCAGTCCTGCTGTCTGTGGAGGGACAGACACATGTCATGTCCCTCCAAGGCCTATGAGAGTGAAGGCAGTCTGCGAGCTGAAGCCTGGGCCCCTCACTGCTCTGTGTACTTCACACTTCAGTGCTTCAAATGAAACAAGCATTGGAAATGCAATAGGTCTCGCATTAATGTACTGAGTCAATCCGAGACGCTACCTTTATCTGGGTGAAGCCCACGTGCAGTGTGTGGAGTCCCCGAGTGTGAGTCCTGCGGTGTCCGGCGTCAGTCCTGCTGTCTGTGGAGGGGCAGACACATGTCATGTCCCTCCACGGCCTATGAGAGCAAAGGCAGCCTGCGAGCTGAAGCCTGGGCCCCTCACTGCTCTGTGCACTTCACACTTCCAGGCAGTGCTTCAAATGAAACAAGCATTGGAAATGCAATAGGTCTCGCATTAATGTACTGAGTCAATCCACAGATGCTCCTTTATCTGTGTGAAGCACACGTGCAGTGTGTGGAGTCCCCGAGTGTGAGTCCTGCGGCGCTCCGGCGTCAGTCCTGCTGTCTGTGGAGGGACAGACACATGTCATGTCCCTCCAAGGCCTATGAGCGAAGGCAGCCTGCGAGCTGAAGCCTGGGCCCCTCACTGCTCTGCGCACTTCACACTTCAGAGCTTCAAATGAAACAAGCATTGGAAATGCAATAGGTCTCGCATTAATGTACTGAGTCAATCCGCAGACGCTCCTTTATCTGTGTGAAGCACACGTGCAGTGTGTGGAGTCCCCGAGTGTGAGTCCTGCGGCGCTCCGGCGTCAGTCCTGCTGTCTGTGGAGGGACAGACACATGTCATGTCCCTCCAACGCCTATGAGCGAAGGCAGTCTGCGAGCTGAAGCCTGGGCCCCTCACTGCTCTGTGCACTTCACACTTCCAGGCACTGCTTCAAATGAAACAAGCATTGCAAATGCAATAGGTCTCGCATTAATGTACTGAGTCAATCCGCAGATGCTCCTTTTATCTGTGTGAAGCACACGTGCAGTGTGTGGAGTCCCCGAGTGTGAGTCCTGCGGCGTCCGGCGTCAGTCCTGCTGTCTGTGGAGGGACAGACACATGTCATGTCCCTCCAAGGCCTATGAGCGAAGGCAGCCTGCGAGCTGAAGCCTGGGCCCCTCACTGCTCTGTGCACTTCACACTTCCAGGCAGAGCTTCAAATGAAACAAGCATTGGAAATGCAATAGGTCTCGCATTAATGTACTGAGTCAATCCGCAGACGCTCCTTTATCTGTGTGAAGCTCACGTGCAGTGTGTGGAGTCCCCGAGTGTGAGTCCTGCGGCGTCCGGCGTCAGTCCTGCTGTCTGTGGAGGGACAGACACATGTCATGTCCCTCCAAGGCCTATGAGCGAAGGCAGCCTGCGAGCTGAAGCCTGGGCCCCTCACTGCTCTGTGCACTTCACACTTCCAGGCAGAGCTTCAAATGAAACAAGCATTGGAAATGCAATAGGTCTCGCATTAATGTACTGAGTCAATCCACAGACGCTCCTTTATCTGTGTGAAGCTCACGTGCAGTGTGTGGAGTCCCCGAGTGTGAGTCCTGCGGCGTCCGGCGTCAGTCCTGCTGTCTGTGGAGGGACAGACACATGTCATGTCCCTCCAAGGCCTATGAGCGAAGGCAGCCTGCGAGCTGAAGCCTGGGCCCCTCACTGCTCTGTGCACTTCACACTTCCAGGCAGAGCTTCAAATGAAACAAGCATTGGAAATGCAATAGGTCTCGCATTAATGTACTGAGTCAATCCACAGACGCTCCTTTATCTGTGTGAAGCTCACGTGCAGTGTGTGGAGTCCCCGAGTGTGAGTCCTGCGGCGTCCGGCGTCAGTCCTGCTGTCTGTGGAGGGACAGACACATGTCATGTCCCTCCAAGGCCTATGAGCGAAGGCAGCCTGCGAGCTGAAGCCTGGGCCCCTCACTGCTCTGTGCACTTCACACTTCCAGGCAGAGCTTCAAATGAAACAAGCATTGGAAATGCAATAGGTCTCGCATTAATGTACTGAGTCAATCCACAGACGCTCCTTTATCTGTGTGAAGCTCACGTGCAGTGTGTGGAGTCCCCGAGTGTGAGTCCTGCGGCGTCCGGCGTCAGTCCTGCTGTCTGTGGAGGGACAGACACATGTCATGTCCCTCCAAGGACCATGAGCGAAGGCAGCCTGCGAGCTGAAGCCTGGGCCCCTCACTGCTCTGTGCACTTCACACTTCCAGGCAGTGCTTCAAATGAAACAAGCATTGGAAATGCAATAGGTCTCGCATTAATGTACTGAGTCAATCCGAGACGCTCCTTTATCTGTGTGAAGCCCACGTGCAGTGTGTGGAGTCCCCGAGTGTGAGTCCTGCGGCGTCCGGTGTCAGTCCTGCTGTCTGTGGAGGGACAGACACATGTCACGTCCCTCCAAGGCCTATGAGAGCAAAGGCAGCCTGCGAGCTGAAGCCTGGGCCCCTCACTGCTCTGTGCACTTCACACTTCCAGGCAGTGCTTCAAATGAAACAAGCATTGGAAATGCAATAGGTCTCGCATTAGTGTACTGAGTCAATCCACAGACGCTCCTTTATCTGTGAGAAGCGCACGTGCAGTGTGTGGAGTCCCCGAGTGTGAGTCCTGCGGCGTCCGGCGTCAGTCCTGCTGTCTGTGGAGGGACAGACACATGTCATGTCCCTCCAAGGTCTATGAGAGTGAAGGCAGTCTTCGAGCTGAAGCCTGGGCCCCTCACTGCTCTGTGTACTTCACACTTCAGTGCTTCAAATGAAACAAGCATTGGAAATGCAATAGGTCTCGCATTAATGTACTGAGTCAATCCGAGACGCTACCTTTATCTGTGTGAAGCCCACGTGCAGTGTGTGGAGTCCCCGAGTGTGAGTCCTGCGGTGTCCGGCGTCAGTCCTGCTGTCTGTGGAGGGACAGACACATGTCATGTCCCTCCACGGCCTATGAGAGCAAAGGCAGCCTGCGAGCTGAAGCCTGGGCCCCTCACTGCTCTGTGCATTTCACACTTCCAGGCAGTGCTTCAAATGAAACAAGCATTGGAAATGCAATAGGTCTCGCATTAATGTACTGAGTCAATCCACAGACGCTCCTTTATCTGTGTGAAGCGCACGTGCAGTGTGTGGAGTCCCGAGTGTGAGTCCTGCGGCGTCCGGCGTCAGTCCTGCTGTCTGTGGAGGGACAGACACATGTCATGTCCCTCCAACGCCTATGAGAGCGAAGGCAGCCTGCGAGCTGAAGCCTGGGCCCCTCACTGCTCTGTGCGCTTCACACTTCCAGGCAGGGCTTCAAATGAAACAAGCATTGGAAATGCAATAGGTCTCGCATTAATGTACTGAGTCAATCCGCAGATGCTCCTTTATCTGAGTGAAGCCCACGTGCAGTGTGTGGAGTCCCCGAGTGTGAGTCCTGCGGCGTCCGGCGTCAGTCCTGCTGTCTGTGGAGGGACAGACACATGTCATGTCCCTCCAAGGACCATGAGCGAAGGCAGCCTGCGAGCTGAAGCCTGGGCCCCTCACTGCTCTGTGCACTTCACACTTCCAGGCAGTGCTTCAAATGAAACAAGCATTGGAAATGCAATAGGTCTCGCATTAATGTACTGAGTCAATCCGAGACGCTCCTTTATCTGTGTGAAGCCCACGTGCAGTGTGTGGAGTCCCCGAGTGTGAGTCCTGCGGCGTCCGGCGTCAGTCCTGCTGTCTGTGGAGGGACAGACACATGTCACGTCCCTCCAAGGCCTATGAGAGCAAAGGCAGCCTGCGAGCTGAAGCCTGGGCCCCTCACTGCTCTGTGCACTTCACACTTCCAGGCAGTCCTTCAAATGAAACAAGCATTGGAAATGCAATAGGTCTCGCATTAGTGTACTGAGTCAATCCACAGACGCTCCTTTATCTGTGAGAAGCGCACGTGCAGTGTGTGGAGTCCCCGAGTGTGAGTCCTGCGGCGTCCGGCGTCAGTCCTGCTGTCTGTGGAGGGACAGACACATGTCATGTCCCTCCAAGGCCTATGAGAGTGAAGGCAGTCTGCGAGCTGAAGCCTGGGCCCCTCACTGCTCTGTGTACTTCACACTTCAGTGCTTCAAATGAAACAAGCATTGGAAATGCAATAGGTCTCGCATTAATGTACTGAGTCAATCCGAGACGCTACCTTTATCTGGGTGAAGCCCACGTGCAGTGTGTGGAGTCCCCGAGTGTGAGTCCTGCGGTGTCCGGCGTCAGTCCTGCTGTCTGTGGAGGGGCAGACACATGTCATGTCCCTCCACGGCCTATGAGAGCAAAGGCAGCCTGCGAGCTGAAGCCTGGGCCCCTCACTGCTCTGTGCACTTCACACTTCCAGGCAGTGCTTCAAATGAAACAAGCATTGGAAATGCAATAGGTCTCGCATTAATGTACTGAGTCAATCCACAGATGCTCCTTTATCTGTGTGAAGCACACGTGCAGTGTGTGGAGTCCCCGAGTGTGAGTCCTGCGGCGCTCCGGCGTCAGTCCTGCTGTCTGTGGAGGGACAGACACATGTCATGTCCCTCCAAGGCCTATGAGCGAAGGCAGCCTGCGAGCTGAAGCCTGGGCCCCTCACTGCTCTGCGCACTTCACACTTCAGAGCTTCAAATGAAACAAGCATTGGAAATGCAATAGGTCTCGCATTAATGTACTGAGTCAATCCGCAGACGCTCCTTTATCTGTGTGAAGCACACGTGCAGTGTGTGGAGTCCCCGAGTGTGAGTCCTGCGGCGCTCCGGCGTCAGTCCTGCTGTCTGTGGAGGGACAGACACATGTCATGTCCCTCCAACGCCTATGAGCGAAGGCAGTCTGCGAGCTGAAGCCTGGGCCCCTCACTGCTCTGTGCACTTCACACTTCCAGGCACTGCTTCAAATGAAACAAGCATTGCAAATGCAATAGGTCTCGCATTAATGTACTGAGTCAATCCGCAGATGCTCCTTTTATCTGTGTGAAGCACACGTGCAGTGTGTGGAGTCCCCGAGTGTGAGTCCTGCGGCGTCCGGCGTCAGTCCTGCTGTCTGTGGAGGGACAGACACATGTCATGTCCCTCCAAGGCCTATGAGCGAAGGCAGCCTGCGAGCTGAAGCCTGGGCCCCTCACTGCTCTGTGCACTTCACACTTCCAGGCAGAGCTTCAAATGAAACAAGCATTGGAAATGCAATAGGTCTCGCATTAATGTACTGAGTCAATCCACAGACGCTCCTTTATCTGTGTGAAGCTCACGTGCAGTGTGTGGAGTCCCCGAGTGTGAGTCCTGCGGCGTCCGGCGTCAGTCCTGCTGTCTGTGGAGGGACAGACACATGTCATGTCCCTCCAAGGCCTATGAGCGAAGGCAGCCTGCGAGCTGAAGCCTGGGCCCCTCACTGCTCTGTGCACTTCACACTTCCAGGCAGAGCTTCAAATGAAACAAGCATTGGAAATGCAATAGGTCTCGCATTAATGTACTGAGTCAATCCACAGACGCTCCTTTATCTGTGTGAAGCTCACGTGCAGTGTGTGGAGTCCCCGAGTGTGAGTCCTGCGGCGTCCGGCGTCAGTCCTGCTGTCTGTGGAGGGACAGAAACATGTCATGTCCCTCCAAGGCCTATGAGCGAAGGCAGCCTGCGAGCTGAAGCCTGGGCCCCTCACTGCTCTGTGCACTTCACACTTCCAGGCAGAGCTTCAAATGAAACAAGCATTGGAAATGCAATAGGTCTCGCATTAATGTACTGAGTCAATCCGCAGACGCTCCTTTATCTGTGTGAAGCCCAGGTGCAGTGTGTGGAGTCCCCGAGTGTGAGTCCTGCGGCGTCCGGCGTCAGTCCTGCTATCTGTGGAGGGACAGACACATGTCATGTCCCTCCACGGCCTATGAGAGCGAAGGCAGCCTGCGAGCTGAAGCCTGGGCCCCTCACTGCTCTGTGCACTTCACACTTCCAGGCAGAGCTTCATATGAAACAAGCATTGGAAATGCAATAGGTCTCGCATTAATGTACTGAGTCAATCCGCAGACGCTCCTTTATCTGTGTGAAGCACACGTGCAGTGTGTGGAGTCCCCGAGTGTGAGTCCTGCGGCGCTCCGGCGTCAGTCCTGCTGTCTGTGGAGGGACAGACACACGTCACGTCCCTCCAAGGCCTATGAGTGAAGGCAGCCTGCGAGTGTTAGAAAGGCGACCCCGGGGGAGGCAGAAGATGTCTGACTGACCACCCCTAGGTTCACCTCTCCGTTGAGAAATAGCCGAGCGTTACCGAGAGGCCTCCGGAATGAGGGTCCTCTCCTAGGATCGTACAGCAGAGTAATCACAACACTACAGATGGACACCACACAAGAGATCAAGTTCTTAAGCTTTTATATAGAATAGAGGTTGCGGGTTCTTGGCAGTATATACAGGCGGATCGAGGGACCCGTAAAGTCTCATAAAGGGAGGTAAGGTAGCGGGACAGTCTTACTCGGGCGGAGGAAGGGATACCCGGCGCACAGCTCTCAATCCTCGAGCTGGGGGGTTCCGAGATGTTCGAGCCGCGGCAGCGCCAGCAGGCTTGCAGGATGGTTCAGCGAACGTAGGCCGCGGCAGCGCCAGCAGGCTCTCAAGATGGTTTCAGCAAGGTAGGCCGCGGCAGCGCCAGCAGGCTCTCAAGATGGTTTCAGCAAGGTAGGCCGCGGCAGCTCCAGCAGGCTCTCAAGATGGTTTCAGCAAGGTAGGCCGCGGCAGCGCCAGCAGGCTCTCAAGATGGTTTCAGCAAGGTAGGCCGCGGCAGCGCCAGCAGGCTCTCGGAAGATCGTCGGGTTACGGATGAGTTCGTCTGGTGTCGGCCGTGACAGCGTCAGCAGGGCTTCCAGTCCAGGATACAACTGAAGTCCTAATCCAGGGCTGGCCCAGATATAGGTCTGGCGGTCTTTGAAGTCCGGACCCTCGCGCCTGGGGGTCAGAGGGGCCGGGATGAAGAAGTCCAGACACCCAGCAGGGGGGTGGAGCCAGCGCCCAGGGAGGCCGGAGGGCGATCGATACCAGGCGTCCGGGGACGGCGGGAGGCCCATCGAGACTCCTCTTCTTCCGGGATCTGTCGAGTGGCCACTCGACCACCTGGGTGGATCTTGGTGCCTCGATGGCGGGGCTTCGCTGGGGCCTGGGCCGGGGCCAAGGCCACGTGGTGGTGACGTGGTGGGCCCAAGATAGAGTCGGGCACGGCCTCGTGCTTAGGTCGTGATGGGCCTACGCTGGGGTCAGGCCTGTGGTGGGGGACCGGGATGGTAGCCGGCCCTGGTGTGTTGGGGCGTGCAGGATCGGGCCGAAGGGGCCGCCCGAGGTCTGGTGGAGGGCGGAGATCGTCCTGGGCCCGCCATGCGGGAGGGGTAGGACCACGCCATGATGCCGGGTCCAACAGCGAGCTGAAGCCTGGGCCCCTCACTGCTCTGTGCACTTCACACTTCCAGGCAGGGCTTCAAATGAAACAAGCATTGGAAATGCAATAGGTCTCGCATTAATGTACTGAGTCAATCCGCAGACGCTCCTTTATCTGTGTGAAGCACACGTGCAGTGTGTGGAGTCCCCGAGTGTGAGTCCTGCGGCGTCCGGCGTCAGTCCTGCTGTCTGTGGAGGGACAGACACATGTCATGTCCCTCCAAGGCCTATGAGTGAAGGCAGCCTGCGAGCTGAACCCTGGGCCCCTCACTGCTCTGTGCAATTCACACTTCCAGGCAGGGCTTCAAATGAAACAAGCATTGGAAATGCAATAGGTCTCGCATTAATGTACTGAGTCAATCCGCAGACGCTCCTTTATCTGTGTGAAGCGCACGTGCAGTGTGTGGAGTCCCCGAGTGTGAGTCCCGCGGCATCAGTCCTGCTGTCTGTGGAGGGACAGACACATGTCATGTCTCTCCAAGGCCTATGAGTGAAGGCAGCCTGCGAGCTGAAGCCTGGGCCCCTCACTGCTCTGTGCCCTTCACACTTCCAGGCACTGCTTCAAATGAAACAAGCATTGGAAATGCAATAGGTCTCGCATTAATGTACTGAGTCAATCCGCAGACGCTCCTTTATCTGTGTGAAGCGCACGTGCAGTGTGTGGAGTCCCCGAGTGTGAGTCCCGCGGCGTCCGGCGTCAGTCCTGCTGTCTGTGGAGGGACAGACACATGTCACGTCCCTCCAAGGCCTATGAGTGAAGGCAGCCTGCGGTGTTGGGGCGTGCAGGATCGGGCCGAAGGGGCCGCCCGAGGTCTGGTGGAGGGCGGAGATCGTCCTGGGCCCGCCATGCGGGACGGGTAGGACCACGCCATGAGGCCGGGTCCAACACGCGTCCCCCCCAGCTGAAGGCAGGGGAGAGTCACCCATCTTCTTGGGGATTCTCCTCGCCAAGGCGGAAGAATCTGGACAGGCCGTCAGCATTGGCGTGGTCGTTGCCGGGGCGATGCTCCACGGAGAAATCCATCCCCTGCAGCGAGATGGACCAGCGCAGCAGTTTCGGGTTTTCTCCCCGCATCTGCATCAACCAACGCAGGGGCTGGTGGTCGGTCTGGACCCGGAAGTGGGTGCCGAAGAGGTAGGGCCGGAGCTTCTTGAGGGCCCACACCACGGCGAAGGCTTCCCTCTCGATGGTGCTCCAGCGTTGCTCTCTCGCCAGCAGGCGTCGGCTGATGAAGGCCACAGGCCGGTCGACTCCTTCGGGGTTGACTTGGGACAGGACCGCCCCGATGCCGTGCTCCGAGGCGTCGGTTTGGACCACAAACTCTCTGCTGTAGTCGGGGGCCTGAAGCACAGGGGCGGTGCACATGGCAGTCTTTAGGGCCTCAAAGGCGGTTTGGCACGCAGGGGTCCAGTGCACCCTCTGTGGTAGTTTCTTGGAGGTCAGTTCTGTGAGGGGCCCCACAATGCTACCGTAGTCTTTTATAAAACGCCTATAATACCCAGTGAGCCCCAGGAAGGCTCGGACGGCGGTCTGGGTGACCGGGGGCTCCCAGTTCCGGATGGCGTCTATCTTTGGTTGGAGGGGAGCCACGTGGCCGCTCCCCACTTGGTGTCCCAGATAGGTCACGGACCCTTGGCCTATCTGGCACTTACTGGCTTTGATGGTGAGTCCGGCCTGCCGAAGGGCCGTCAGGACCGTCCGGAGGTGGGTCAGGTGCTCCTCCCAGTGAAGGCTGTACACAGCAATGTCATCGAGATAGGCGGCACTGTACTCCTCTAGTCCGGCCAGCACCTGGTTCACGAGTCTCTGGAAGGTTGCTGGTGCGTTCTTCATGCCGAAGGGCATCACTTTGAAGTGATAGTGGCCATCTCGGGTCGAGAAGGCTGATCGCTCTTGTGCACCGGGGGTAAGGCCGATCTGCCAATACCCCGCCGTGAGATCGAAGGTGCTGAGGAATTTGGCAGCTCCCAAGCGATTGATTAGTTCATCCGCCCTGGGGATAGGATGGGCGTCGGTTCTGGTGACGGCATTCAGCCCCCGGTAATCGACACAAAACCGGAGCTCCGGAGCTGTTCCGGGGGCGGCGGCTTTAGGGACCTGGACAACGGGACTGGCCCAGGGGCTGTTGGAGGGCTCGACTACCCCCAGAGCTAACATCTTGGCCACTTCTGATTGGATGCAGGCCCGAACCCGGTCGGGTACTCGAAAAGCTCGGTGCTTCACAGGCGGGCTGTCCCCGGTGTCCACATCGTGGACACACCACCGAGTGACCCCCGGAGTGAGGGAAAACAGATCCGCAAACTGCCCCAGCAGCTTCCGGCAGTCTTGTTGCTGGTCTGGGGTCAGGGTCGAGGAGAGCTGGACCCCTTCGAAGGAGCCGTCTTTCTCGGAGGTGCTGAGGAGATCTGGTAGTGGCTCGGAGTCGTCTTCAGCTCCGTCATCGGTCGCTAGCAGCAGGCTCAGTTCAGTGCGTGCAAAGTGCGGCTTGAGCCGGTTAGCGTGTAGAACCCGGAGGGGGTTCCTGGGGGATTCCATGTCCACTAAGTAGGTGACTGTTGGACTTTGGCCCTTAGGGCAGGTTCACCCCTAGACTTTTTGCGTGAAATGGTGACCTGGAGATAGTGATTTTTGGATTCTGCGCACTTTCACTGTGTCCCAGTGGAAAGTGCGTGCGCACTCTGAGTGCATGTGCTGAGCTAGGCCTGCCCGCCCATAGGAATGCATGGGGAATGTATGTGTCCCTGGTAGTTCCTGATGCGTGGGGTGTACAGGCTTGAGTCTGGTATGTGTGAACTCGTGTGAGTGAATGCTGCGCAACGGTGTATGCAGCATGTATGTGTCTAGTAGGGAAGCGCCATTTCTAGACATGGCTGTACGTGTGCTGTGAGGGTTCTGGCGTGTGATTGGCTGGAGCTGGCTGGCATGCCAGGCTCCGGGAAGTCTGGATGGGTCTGCCCGGTGGTGAGTGGGAGATTAGCATGAGTGATGTGTGGGAGGAGTGTACCTGTGTCCTGGATGGGCTGGGTTTTCCCCACACAATGCTGGCTCCGCCCCCCTGTGGTGTGTCTAATGACCCAAGCCCTGCCAGTGAATAGAGAGGGTGGTTGAGGTAAACAGAGTACTCAAGAACCAGCTGCGACTGGTTCCGCCCCCACTCTGCACCCTTGAACAAAGGAATACACTGTATAAAAATGGGGCTGTGTCCCCACAGAAGTTGTTCTCTTCCAGGATCCTGAGGGGGCTGTTGCTGCTGCTGCTGGGCCAGAGGACCGCCACTTGGAGTGTCTCCCTGCCTGGAGACCCAGTGAGCTGGCTCTGGGCCCAGCCTTGCCCCTCTGCCTACTTCCCTGAACTTTGCTGGACTTTGCTTCTGCTAAGCGCCTGGGAGCGCTTTACTTGGGGCCCTAGCGCTTGAGAGCGCTTTCTTTTTGTCCTAGCGCTGAGGGAGCGCTTTATTGGCCTCTAGCGCTGTGAGAGCGCTTTATTTGGGATTGTAGCGCTTGGGAGCGCTGTGATTGCCCCCTGGCGCCTGGAGCGCCCCATTGGTTGAAGCCGGTGCCACCCGGCATTACCTTGGCTGTAAATTGCCGCCCTGGCGCTTGGGAGCGCCTTATCGACCTTTTAAAGCGAGTGCCCACCTCGCTGGTTTTGAATAATCGAGCGGCTGCCCACACCGCCTTTACCCCGTGTGAAAAGCACCGCCGCCGACCCGGAGATCTACCAGGAGGCGCTGTACCCGCCTCCCCTCCAAGGGCCGCGCTGCCATTGGCGGCCCTTAGAACCGGAAGCCAGGCAAGAAGAGTGAAGACGTGGGCCGGCTTCCAAGCAGGCCGGAAGTCCCGCCCTTGAGCCGCGCTGGGATTGGCCCAGCTGGGGGAAGCTGCAGGGAAGCCCGAGACACCAGCGCCGGATCGAGTGGGGCACCCCCGGGGAACGGGAGGGCCCGCCTGGCACCTGGTGAGCAGAACAGAGGATCACCGGAGGCCGCCCACAGCTGAGGAGAGGAGCCGCAGCTGAGGAGAGGAGCCGCCGCTGAGGAAAGGCACGCAGCACCAGCAAAAGTCCCGGTGAGTGCTGCTCCAGTTCTCGAGGCTCCCCCAACCCAAGGCATTCCTTAGAGCCTAAGAGAGGCTCCAGCAACGGGCGCATTGGTCATTAGGAGCCCCGAGAGGCCCAGCAGGCATTTTGTATTTCGAGCCTGAGAAGGGCTCCAGGGGCATTCTTCTTTTCTAGAGTCCCGGAGGGACTCCCACGGGCCCCACAGTGATCTGAGAGCCTGCGAGGCTCGTGGCAGCCAGTGCTGATTTAAAGCCCACCAGGGCTGGGGGCATCCTTGTTTGAGAGCCTTGCGAGGCTCTGGGCGGCCATTGTTTTCCCGAGTCCACCGTGTGGGACTCCAACGGTTTGGCCGCATTCTGTGTGAAGCCCACAAGGTCCCCGGGAGCACATCATTTCCTTTGAGCCACGAGAGGCTCCCTGCCCATGTCCCGCATTTGTATTTAGGAGCCCAGAGGCTCCACAGCGCCACATTTGTGTTAAGAGCCCAGAGAGGCTCTAGGGGGCACATCTTTGTTCTGGGGCACAGAGCCTAGCGAGGCTCCCACGTTGGCCCCAGTATTGTCTGCACAGCTGCCCAGCACTTCGTGGGCAGCTGCCACGTTTAGGCCCCCTGACATTTGGGACACAGGGCGTCCTAGCCCCAGAGAGGCCAGTTGGCCTAGGGACAGTCACAGGTGGTGACTTACGTGAGTTTGGCGCAATTGTACTTTCTATGCACCTCTGAATGTATTGTTATGCATTGCATCATGTGTTTTCCTCTTACACCCCTACAGGTATTGTAATACATAGGTGGTTGTTTTCTCCCTAGTACAGGTGGTGCTAGTGAGGTCCTGTTACCAGTAGTGACTGGTTGTGTGCTCTATTTTTATTTTGTGCTAAAGTACATTTATATTTTACCTTCTAAGTGCTATTTCTGAAAGTGCTACTTCTGATCCCTGACAGTGGTCCAGGTGGCCCTGTCTTGTAAATATCCCCTTGTAAATTCTGCCCGTGCCTCTGGCACATTGTAAAGTGTGTGTTTTATCTAATGTGTTTTGGTGTAATACAAAGGCTATTTTTCTATAACCTTGTGTGGAGTTTCCTTTGTGGTGGGCCTTTGGTTGTTGTTGCTGGGGTGCGTGCGCAAATACTTAGCCAACATCGCCTCCAGGTTTAGCCTTGCTGCTCGCGCCACGTTACCTAGAGGGTGAGCAGGGGTTATCTTGGCGTGTAACTCCCTTGCCCTGACTTGGGGGTGGTGGTCTCTGACTGACTTTGGCGAAAGCCCTGGCCAGCCGGGGATCCCATTTCCAACAGTGACGGGGCTCTTGCGCTCCACCACTTTGAAGGGCCCCGTCCATTTGTCCTGGAGGGCACAAGGTTCGACTGGGGACATGACCCAGACCTGCTGGCCCGGCTCGAATTCGATGGACGAGGCGTTCTGGTCATACCAGCGTTTCATCTCCTCCTGACTAGCCTCCAGGTTGGCCTCGGCGAGTTCCCGGAACTTCCGAGTCTGGTTGCGGAGCGTCAGGAGGTACCGGTAGACATCCGGTGGGGCATCTCGAACGGCTGTCTCCCAGCCTTCCTTGACCAGGCTGAGGGGGCCTCGGACCGGGTGCCCGTACAAGAGTTCAAAAGGACTGAACCCCAAGGACTTCTGGGGTACCTCTCGGTAGGCGAACAGGAGGCAAGGCAGCAGGACATCCCATTTGCGCCGGAGGGGCTCTTCTAGGCCCTTGATCATCCCCTTCAGTGTTCTGTTAAATCGTTCTACTAGTCCATTCCTTTGGGGATGATACGGGGTGGTGAACTTGTATGCGACCCCACACTGTTGCCATAGGGACTTCATATGCTTCGAGATAAAGTTGGAGCCCCGATCACTCACGACCTCTCGGGGGAAGCCGACTCGGGAGAAGATGCTCACGAGGGCTCGGCCCACCACGGGGGCCGTGATGGTGCGGAGGGGGATGGCTTCCGGATAGCGGGTGGCATGGTCCACCAGGACGAGGATGAAGCGGTGCCCTTGAGAGGTGCGAGGATCCAGGGGCCCCACAATGTCTATCCCCACCCGCTCGAAGGGGGTGGTCACTACGGGAAATGGCTGGAGCGGGGCTTTGACTTTTCCCCCGGTCTTCCCGCTGGCTTGACAGGTCGGGCAGGTTCTGCAGTGGTTATGCACATCGTTGCGCATTCTCGGCCAGTAGAAATGGGTCACCAGGCGGCTGTAAGTTTTGTCCTGCCCCAGGTGCCCGGCGAGGGGCACATCATGTGCTAAGTTGAGGAGGAAGTCTCTGAATCGGAGGGGCACGACCAGCACCCGACTGGCCCCTAGTTCGGCAATCTTCTGCTCACTTTAGAGAAGGTCGTTGTCCCAATAGACCCAGTGGGACCCCGCGGGGTCTCCAGCGGCCTGAGTAGCGGCTTGCTGTCGAATCCCCTCAAGGGAGGGGCAGGTTTTCTGTTCCTGCAGGAACTGTTCGCGAGTGGGACCCCCTTCTTGGCGCCATTGAGCGAGTTCTGGGAGGTGGCGGAGCTCGGGGAAATCTTCTTGGTCGGGCCCTCAGGGGCCGTGCTCGAGGTCGGCGTCCTCGGGGACGACAGGCGGCGGAGGTGCGGGCCACTCTCGTTCTTCGGTCGGCGCTTCTCCCGCTGGGGCGGAGGCTCGGGCGGACATGGAGCGGGTGGTCGCACAGACCCACTCGGGAAGGCCTAGCATCCCCAGGTGCTCTCTCCTCTCGACGCCCGCCCAGGGGGAACTTTCCAGGTCGTTCCCCAGGAGGCAGTCCACAGGGGCATCGTCGCGGACAGTCACTTTTAGCACGCCCGACACTCCCCCCCACTCGAAGGGGATGCGGGCCATCTGGCACAAAGTCTCTGAGTTATCTGCGGACCGGACTGGGCACAGAACGTTAGGGAGGATCTGTTCGGGGGTCACCAAGTGGCAGCGGACAGCGGTCAAGCTGGCTGCAGTGTCACGGAGGGCTTCGGTTCGGCGACCATTGATGGTGACCCACTGGCGGTATTTCTGGGTGTTGCCAGGTATCGGGCCTCGGGGGATCAAGTCGTGAGTCCCCAGGCAGGCTAAGGTCATGGCGGAGGGCTCCCACTCGGCCGGCTCGGGCCGTGGTCCTCCTCCTCACTTCCTTCTTCTCCCAGGGCAGCGGCCATTATCTGGCGGGCGGGAGGACCGGTGGTGCCGGGTCGCTGGTTCATCGGGCAGAGGGGGTCATTCGCATAATGACCCTGTCGCTGGCACCTGTGGCATGTAACATTCGGGCGGGGCCCCGGTCTGGCTGGGGGGACCCCTCTTTGGCCCAGGGGTGGCGACGTAGAGGTAAGGGAGGACCCCTGGGGGGCGTCCCGTCCCCTGCTCTGGCCTACTCCGCCGCCTCGTGGTCGGTGGTTCCCCGGGGATCCCCGGCCGTAGTCTCCCATCTGACTCCGGGGAACTCGGGTGCTTGCCCACCTATCCGCCTCGACAGCGAGTTTTCGGGGCTCAGTCAGTTTGCTGTCGAGGAGGTGTTGCCGGAGTTCGATGAAGCAGTTATTGGAAAGATGCTCCCATAGAATGAGGTCGACCAACTGCTGGTAGGTGGTGACCTGGCAGCCCCGAATCCACCCCTCGAAGGCTCTGCTGTAATAGTTCACGTACTCCACCCACGTGGTACCGGGGATTTTTTTGCAGTCTCGAAATCGTTGCCGGTACATCTCGGGGGTGAGTCCGTAGCGAGTGAGAAGGGCGGTCTTCATGTGCTCGTACGAGGTCATCTCGGTAACAGGGAGCTCTAGCAGGGCGTCTCTTCCTTCGTTGATAAACTTTCCCCACAGGCCGGCGCCCCAGTCCTTGAGGGGTACTCGATGGGCGGTCATGGCCACCTCGTAGGCTTTGAACCACTGTTGGATGTCGTCGTTCTTATAGTACTCTTTAACGACATCCTTGGGTATGTGCACCTTCGTGTCCACCGGGGGAGGTGAGGTCTTCCCCCCGGAGGAGCCCGTCTCATTTGCTTTGGCTTTAAGCTCCATTTCTTTGAGGACGCGCTCGTGCTCGAGCATGAGTTTTTTCTCCTCGAGGCCTAACTTCCTTTCTGCCAGTTGGATTTCTCCTTCTTGTCTGAGTCGAGCCATATCTAACTCGTGGAGCCTGATCCTCTCTCGTTCTCGGGCGTCTTCGTGAGAGAGGCCCGTGTCTGGGTTTGCGGGTCTCCCTCCCGCGGTGTTCGTCTCGGTCTCCGGGCCTCCGTTCGGGCCTGGGTTCTCTTCACTCGGAGGTGGCGCCTCGCCGGCGTCCATCCAGGCCTGCATGGCCGATTTAAAGTCTTCTTTGGTGCTTAAGCCCGTGGTAGCGATGCCTACTTCTTTGCAGAATTGTTTCAGTTCCTTGTGACTGTAGTCTTCCATTTTCTCCTTCTGGAATTCGGTGCTCATAGCCGCAGTGGGTTTTTCTTGGTAGTGAGTGAATTACTCTCTGTACGATCTGCGTGGGCTCGGATCCCAGCGCTTGCCACCAATGTTAGAAAGGCGACCCCGGGGGAGGCAAAAGATGTCTGACTGACCACCCCTAGGTTCACCTCTCCGTTGAGAAATAGCCGAGCGTTACCGAGAGGCCTCCGGAATGAGGGTCCTCTCCTAGGATCGTACAGCTGAGTAATCACAACACTACAGATGGACACCACACAAGAGATCAAGTTCTTAAGCTTTTATATAGAATAGAGGTTGCGGGTTCTTGGCAGTATATACAGGCGGATCGAGGGACCCGTAAAGTCTCGTAAAGGGAGGTAAGGTAGCGGGACAGTCTTACTCGGGGCGGAGGAAGGGATACCCGGCGCACAGCTCTCAATCCTCGAGCTGGGGGGTTCCGAGATGTTCGAGCCGCGGCAGCGCCAGCAGGCTTGCAGGATGGTTCAGCGAACGTAGGCCGCGGCAGCGCCAGCAGGCTCTCAAGATGGTTTCAGCAAGGTAGGCCGCGGCAGCGCCAGCAGGCTCTCAAGATGGTTTCAGCAAGGTAGGCTGCGGCAGCGCCAGCAGGCTCTCAAGATGGTTTCAGCAAGGTAGGCCGCGGCAGCGCCAGCAGGCTCTCAAGATGGTTTCAGCAAGGTAGGCCGCGGCAGCGCCAGCAGGCTCTCGGAAGATCGTCGGGTTACGGATGAGTTCGTCTGGTGTCGGCCGTGACAGCGTCAGCAGGGCTTCCAGTCCAGGATACAACTGAAGTCCTAATCCAGGGCTGGCCCAGATATAGGTCTGGCGGTCTTTGAAGTCCGGACCCTCGCGCCTGGGGGTCAGAGGGGCCGGGATGAAGGTGTCCAGACACCAAGCAGGGGGGTGGAGCCAGCGCCCAGGGAGGCCGGAGGGCGATCGATACCAGGCGTCCGGGGACGGCGGGAGGCCCATCGAGACTCCTCTTTTCCGGGATCTGTCGAGTGGCCACTCGACCACCTGGGTGGATCTTGGTGCCTCGATGTCGGGGCTTCGCTGGGGCCTGGGCCGGGGCCGAGGCCACGTGGTGGTGACGTGGTGGGCCCAAGATGGAGTCGGGCACGGCCTCGTGCTTAGGTCGGGATGGGCCTACGCTAGGGTCAGGCCTGTGGTGGGGGACCGGGATGGTAGCCGGCCCTGCGGTGTTGGGGCGTGCAGGATCGGGCCGAAGGGGCCGCCCGAGGTCTGGTGGAGGGCGGAGATCGTCCTGGGCCCGCCATGCGGGAGGGGTAGGACCACGCCATGAGGCCGGGTCCAACAGCGAGCTGAAGCCTGGGCCCCTCACTGCTCTGTGCACTTCACACTTCCAGGCAGGGCTTCAAATGAAACAAGCATTGGAAATGCAATAGGTCTCGCATTAATGTACTGAGTCAATCCGCAGACGCTCCTTTATCTGTGTGAAGCACACGTGCAGTGTGTGGAGTCCCCGAGTGTGAGTCCTGCGGCGTCCGGCATCAGTCCTGCTGTCTGTGGAGGGACAGACACATGTCATGTCCCTCCAAGGCCTATGAGTGAAGGCAGCCTGCGAGCTGAAGCCTGGGCCCCTCACTGCTCTGTGCACTTCACACTTCCAGGCAGGGCTTCAAATGAAACAAGCATTGGAAATGCAATAGGTCTCGCATTAATGTACTGAGTCAATCCGCAGACGCTCCTTTATCTGTGTGAAGCGCACGTGCAGTGTGTGGAGTCCCCGAGTGTGAGTCCCGCGGCGTCAGTCCTGCTGTCTGTGGAGGGACAGACACATGTCATGTCTCTCCAAGGCCTATGAGTGAAGGCAGCCTGCGAGCTGAAGCCTGGGCCCCTCACTGCTCTGTGCCCTTCACACTTCCAGGCACTGCTTCAAATGAAACAAGCATTGGAAATGCAATAGGTCTCGCATTAATGTACTGAGTCAATCCGCAGACGCTCCTTTATCTGTGTGAAGCTCACGTGCAGTGTGTGGAGTCCCCGAGTGTGAGTCCCGCGGCGTCCGGCGACAGTCCTGCTGTCTGTGGAGGGACAGACACATGTCACGTCCCTCCAAGGCCTATGAGAGCGAAGGCAGCCTGCGAGCTGAAGTGTGTGCCCCTCACTGCTCTGTGCACTTCACACTTCTAAGCAGTGCTTCAAATGAAACAAGCATTGGAAATGCAATAGGTCTCGCATTAATGTACTGAGTCAATCCGCAGACGCTCCTTTATCTGTGTGAAGCACACGTGCAGTGGGTGGAGTCCCCGAGTGTGAGTCCTGCGGCGCTCCGGCGTCAGTCCTGCTGTCTGTGGAAGGACAGACACATGTCATGTCCCTCCAAGGCCTATGAGTGAAGGCAGCCTGCGAGCTGAAGCCTGGCCCCTCACTGCTCTGTGCACTTCACACTTCCAGGCAGAGCTTCAAATGAAACAAGCATTGGAAATGCAATAGGTCTCGCATTAATGTACTGAGTCAATCCGCTGACGCTCCTTTATCAGTGTGAAGCGCACGTGCAGTGTGTGGAGTCCACGAGTGTGAGTCCTGCGGCGTCCGGCGTCAGTCCTGCTGTCTGTGGAGGGACAGACACATGTCATGTCCCTCCGACGCCTATGAGCGAAGGCAGCCTGCGAGCTGAAGCCTGGTCCCCTCACTGCTCTGTGCACTTCACACTTCTAGGCACTGCTTCAAATGAAACAAGCATTGGAAATGCAATAGGTCTCGCATTAATGTACTGAGTCAATCCACAGACGCTCCTATATCTGTGTGAAGCGCACGTGCAGTGTGTGGAGTCCACGAGTGTGAGTCCTGCGGCGTCCGGCGTCAGTCCTGCTGTCTGTGGAGGGACAGACACATGTCATATCCCTCCGACGCCTATGAGCGAAGGCAGCCTGCGAGCTGAAGCCTGGGCCCCTCACTGCTCTGTGCACTTCACACTTCTAGGCACTGCTTCAAATGAAACAAGCATTGGAAATGCAATAGGTCTCGCATTAATGTACTGTGTCAATCCACACACGCTCCTTTATCTGTGTGAACCATGCTATGTTTTGTTGTGTTATGCTATGCTACGTTTTTTTACGCTATTTTTGGTTGTAATAGGCTAGGCTATGTTATGTTACGCTAGGCTGTGCTATGTTGTGTTAGGCTAGGTTGTGTTGTGTTGTGCTTTGTTATGTTTTTGTTTTGTTTTGTTATGGTATACTATACTATGTTATGTTATACAATGTTATGTTATATTATGTTATGCTATGTTATACTATGTTATACAATGTTATGTTATACTATGTTATACTATGTTTTACTATGTTATGTTATACTATGTTATACAATGTTATGTTATACTATGTTATACTATGTTATACTATGTTTTACTATGTTATGTTATACTATGTTATACTATGTTATACTATGTTATACTATGTTATGTTATACTATGTTATGTTATAATATACTAATATCAAAGTGGAGGGAAGAGGATTCTAGGTCCATTCAGTTCCCCTTGACAGATACGCAATAATCAAAAATAGAATGGACACTGGTTTCTACAAAACCATTGGTTTGTACTTCGAAAACCCTCCTAGACAACCTGATTTACATCGGTGCGGTATATCTTTTTATCCGCCTCACCAGGTGTCGTGGCGTATTCATAGGGTAATCGATTAACGTGCTGGGTGCCAGCCTCACCCGAGGCTACCTCCGGTACAGGTAGAAGTGTCCAGAAATAATGACAGAGGAAGTAAGAAAGTGGGTAAAAATAGTGGCTAGTCCCAAAAATATAAATTTATTAAGAAGTGGGTTCTAGGCACTATAGATAAAATTTGATCGATATGGAGGTAATCAGGTAACTGGATTACCGCATGTCTATGAAAAATATGTCTACATGTTTCAGCTCTCTTGGCCCAGCCGGGTCTATGGAGCTTTCGTCAGGACAAGAACATATACAAAAAAATATATACAAAAAAACAAATAAGTAAAAAACTCCCACAATTTGTGTAGTTTTTGCTGATAAGTATCAATGACTTATATTCAAAATGCCAATGCTGTATTCAGCTTGGTGATAGCTTCAACAGGGATCAGGGAGTCGCTTAGTGGTCTTTTGCCACGTGGAACATCGTAGAATCCCCTGTGCTGACTCTGCCCCTGGCTAACCCAGGGGCAGAGTCAGCACAGGGGATTCTACGATGTTCCGCGTGGCAAAAGACCAAAAGACGAAAGCTCCATAGACCCGGCTGGGCCAAGAGAGCTGAAACATGTAGACATATTTTTCATAGACATGCGGTAATCCAGTTACCTGATTACCTCCATATCGATCAAATTTTATCTATAGTGCCTAGAACCCACTTCTTAATAAATTTATATTTTTTGGACTAGCCACTATTTTTACCCACTTTCTTACTTCCTCTGTCATTATTTCTGGACACTTCTACCTGTACCGGAGGTAGCCTCGGGTGAGGCTGGCACCCAGCACGTTAATCGATTACCCTATGAATACGCCACGACACCTGGTGAGGCGGATAAAAAGATATACCGCACCGATGTAAATCAGGTTGTCTATGAGGGTTTTCGAAGTACAAACCAATGGTTTTGTAGAAACCAGTGTCCATTCTATTTATGTTATAATATAGCCTTATAGCCCGCCATAGAGGGCTATACCGGCTATTAAAGGCCCTCTCCAGCGTTAAAGGCCCGAGCCGAAGGCCGAAGGCGAGGGCCTTTGGCGAGGGTCGTTAACAAGGGAGAGGGACTTTAATAGCCGGTATAGCCCAGCTACGAAGGGCTATAAGGCTATTAGAACATTCTGCCACTAGAGCGTAGAATGTTCTAACAAAAAAAAAAAAAACCCGTATGGGAGCGCGAGCGGATTGGAATCCCCTCAGGCTCCCTGAAGCCTTTGTTCACAGCCAGAGCTGTGAACAAAGAAACATTGGAATGTTGGAGCTCCAGGCTTATACCAGCCATTAGAAGCCCGGAGCACTCCATTGTTTTCAATGGAGCTCCCAACATTCCAATGTTCTAATATGTTATACTATGTTATGTTATGTTATACAATGTTATGTTATACTATGTTATACTATGTTATACTATGTTATGTTATGTTATAGTATTTATGTTATATTATACTATGTCATACAATGTTATGTTATACTATGTTATACTATGTTATACTCTGTTATGTTATACTATGTTATGTTATGTTATGTTATACTATGTTATGTTATGTTATACTATGTTATGTTATGTTATACTATGTTATGTTATGTTACACTATGTTATGCAATACTATGTTATGTTTTGTTTTGTTATGTTATGCTATGCTAGGCTATGTTATATTATGCTATGTTATGCAATATTATGGTATGCAATGCTAGGCTATGTTTTAAGACCAGCACGAACCCTTGATGTGGCACCTATAATACCGGCACCACTCCATGCTGTGGCACACACATACCTGCCTGCCCCGAATGCTGTGGCACAGACAATCTAGGCACAGTCCCTGCCCCAGCACAGGCCCTTCGCGTGAACACACTGGAACAGCCCGGGCCGTGTGCAAAGACCTTCCATGCACAATCCCTCCTTGCACACGTCCCCTCTTCCTGGCATGTAGCAGAGCTGGACAGCATCTGCTTTTATACAGGGTTCACCTGTACAGACCATAGGCATTTCTACAGATGCCACATGCCGCTGCACAGATTTCCAGCACCTGTGCAAATCACACCGACCCCTGTGAGACACACGGAGGTTCCCGAGTATTGTAAAGCCCGCCTCTGTTCCCGTACAGATCACACCGGCCCCTGTAAAGACAACCCTCCCCCGTCTATGGAAGGGGTGAGACCGCGCCATGGTCCCGGAGAGGCCCCCCCCCCCCCCCCCCGCCTGATCTTGTGAAAGAAGCACCGTACAACGGACACGTTTTGTGTAAAGAGGTCCCCCTCGGCCCCCAATGGAGCCTGCTGCCCCTAAGTGGAACTCTGCACCTATAGAGGGGGGCGACCCCGTGCAAAGTAGGCCATCAGCCGAGTGCGCGCACCCTGTATAATGTAGGTGCCGCGGTGCTGTGGGCACCCTGTAAGATGAGACTCTATGATGGTTGGGACTTGGGGCATCCGGTCTGATATCCGCACCCTGTGTCGCACAGACTCCCGGTGTGATGCCAACATCCCGTATGACGAGAGCACCCTGTTTCACATCTACAGGCTGCACGACGAACAGCCTGTATACTGTGAACACCCTGTGCTACATGAATTCTATGTATATCATGATGAAACCTTGTTTAAGTCAGACTTTTTGTGTGATGTGGGCGCCCTCTGTGGGTGAGAGTGTGGGGGTACTCATGCCTCAGACTGACACCCCCTCGCCCGCCACCCCCTCCTCACCAGCCTCCAGCCGCAGCATTCCACAGTCCAAGTTGTACATTTCTGCAAAGTATACTGCGTTTAGGGTCAGCACCGCCCCAAAGAGTCAGGCAAATGAAGGGGTTATAGAACATACTCAAATGCATAAAAAAAACAGAGCACCCCAAAACACCAGAGTGAAGGCAGGGGAGTGCTTAAGGGTGGGGGTGCCCTCCTGGCTGAGACATCCCTTTCCCTCACTGCTGCTTAAGCCCGTCTTTATTTATTCAGCTCTCACTAGACACACGGCGTCGCAGCGCTATACCACATTGCACTTGAAAATCTAACAGTTTATTGGGGACATTGATGATGAGAAAACAAAGGTGCTCACTTCGCCAAGCTGTCATGTATTGAGTAAGCATCCTTGCCCCCCACGCCCCAGGAGTGCACAGAGGAGGCGATTCAGACAGAAAGCACATTGGGCCTGTCTAGGCAGGTGGGCTAATAGACTGATTAGCCTTTATCTGATGTTGCTGATTGGCCAAGACAAAGGACTGATGTCGGGAGCGCCCGCCAGAACTGCCTTACACCGGTTCCTATCATTGCTGAAGCGCTGGAAGCAGTGTGTGCATAATTACGGAAACCTTCGTGTCTTTTGAACTCCAAAGTTACAAACAAGTCACCATTAGCTGCACTTCAACACCTCGTTCATGCCTTGCAGAGGCAGCGAGACCAAGTCAGTGCTACATAAAAATGTACTTTTCCCTTCTCATATATCCACTCTGCCCGGACCCCCCTGTCCTCCACGTGACCCGTGCGCCTCTGAGCTCTGTGCCTGCTTCACAGCTGTGGTGAACAATTTTCTTATCTGCTTGTTAACCCCTTCCGTGTGGCCGCAATTCCCCCGTGGGCGGCAGCCGCACGAACAGGGCGGGGCCGTGACGAACCCCAGCCGTCATCAGCACAAGAGCACCGTGGAGCGTGACGGCTGGGGTTCATCACCAGCATGGAAGGGGTTAAATAAACAAGCAGATAAGAAAAGGCTTCACGGCAGCCGCAAAGCCGGAGGGGCAGTCCAAAAGGCGGACAGGGTGTCAACAAAAAACCCTCTTTTCCAATGGGAAGCCAGTGTTTACCATAAACGCTGAAGCTACCCAATGGAAAGGAGGGGCGGGGCTTAGAGTTCCTTTAGAAATCTTGTATTTACTAAATCTCTCACAGAGGCTGAGCAGGGCTCTACCCTGCCACGCCCAAGCGAGACCTAAAAATGAGAGCATCATTGTCCTATATTTACCATTTAGGTTAAGAATTCACAAAAAAATGGAAAAATCCGGTGCACATCTTTTACCAATAAACATTAGTCATGCATAAAATTATAACACTCTACTTTCACTTTTATTAATTGATGGTTAATGTTAAAAATAGTAAACAGATGAAGCAACCAGGAGCTCTGCTGTGAGGACACGTTACATGTTCCTGCTGTGGTCTGTGTGAAAACATCACAATTAAATCACATCTCTGCATCTTTCAGATGAGCTGTATATAAAACCTATCTCCCCTTAAATAAACTGTATTCTTATCTTTGCTGCCCCCTCAATATATCGCTGTTGCACCTTGTCCAGTGGTCACCCCCATCTGCTCACTCTCGCCATTGCTGTCAGCCTGCCCTCTCCTAAACTACTCCTGGGGGCGGGGTGGTGGGTGGGGAATTGCCTGTCCACGTCTTTGTATGGAGTTTATTGTGGTGAAAGACTCCCACAGCCCGTCCTGGTCTCTCACTTATACATTTACAGAAAGTGAAAGTTCAGTCACATAAACAATCAACTCCTTCCCTTTTGTTGGGAACAAGTTAGAGGGTTCTCCCCGCAACATGAAGCGCTAACACCTCACCCAGTCTCTCTATTTTTATTTCTGTCTGCCTCTCTCCCCCCACAGTGTATCTCTCCCTCTCTCCTCCAGTTTCACCACTCCCCCCCTCTGTTTTACCACTCTCCCCCTTCCCCTCCAGTTTTACCACTCTCCCCCTCCAGTTTTACCACTCTCCCCCTCTGTTTTACCACTCTCTCCCTTCCCCTCCAGTTTTACCGCTCTCTCCCTTCCCCTCCAGTTTTACCACTCTCCCCCTCTGTTTTACCACTCTCCCCCTCTGTTTTACCACTCTCCCCCTCTGTTTTACCACTCTCCCCTTCTGTTTTACCACTCTCTCTCTTCCCCTCCAGTTTTACCACTCTCTCCCTTCCCCTCCAGTTTTACCACTCTCTCTCTTCCCCTCCAGTTTTACCGCTCTCTCCCTTCCCCTCCAGTTTTACCGCTCTCTCCCTTCCCCTCCAGTTTTACCACTCTCTCTCTTCCCCTCCAGTTTTACCGCTCTCTCCCTTCCCCTCCAGTTTTACCGCTCTCTCCCTTCCCCTCCAGTTTTACCGCTCTCTCCCTTCCCCTCCAGTTTTACCACTCTCCCCCTCTGTTTTACCACTCTCCCCCTCTGTTTTACCACTCTCCCCCTCTGTTTTACCACTCTCCCCTCCAGTTTTACCACTCCCCCCTTCTGTTTTACCACTCTCTCCCTTCCCCTCCAGTTTTACCACTCTCTCTCTTCCCCTCCAGTTTTACCGCTCTCTCCCTTCCCCTCCAGTTTTACCGCTCTCTCCCTTCCCCTCCAGTTTTACCGCTCTCTCCCTTCCCCTCCAGTTTTACCACTCTCCCCCTCTGTTTTACCACTCTCCCCCTCTGTTTTACCACTCTCCCCCTCTGTTTTACCACTCTCCCCTCCAGTTTTACCACCCCCCCCTTCTGTTTTACCACTCTCTCTCTTCCCCTCCAGTTTTACCACTCTCTCCCTTCCCCTCCAGTTTTACCGCTCTCTCCCTTCCCCTCCAGTTTTACCGCTCTCTCCCTTCCCCTCCAGTTTTACCACTCTCCCCCTCTGTTTTACCACTCTCCCCCTCTGTTTTACCACTCTCCCCCTCTGTTTTACCACTCTCCCCTCCAGTTTTACCACTCCCCCCTTCTGTTTTACCACTCTCTCTCTTCCCCTCCAGTTTTACCGCTCTCTCCCTTCCCCTCCAGTTTTACCGCTCTCTCCCTTCCCCTCCAGTTTTACCACTCTCCCCCTCTGTTTTACCACTCTCCCCCTCTGTTTTACCACTCTCCCCCTCTGTTTTACCACTCTCCCCTCCAGTTTTACCACTCCCCCCTTCTGTTTTACCACTCTCTCTCTTCCCCTCCAGTTTTACCACTCTCCCCCTTCCCCTCCAGTTTGACCACTCTCCCCCTTCCCCCCCAGTTTTGCCGCTCTCTCCCTTCTCTTGCTCCACTCCTACCACTCTCTCACCCCATCACTCTACCACTCTCTCTCTCTTGCCCCCTCTCCAGGACTGTTGGCATGGGTTGTGCATCTGGACACCCATGAAGGTAAGTGCTAATGGAAGGGCTGTGACCCCAGCTGCCCCCAGGAGCTGTGTGTGAGCACCGGCTCTAGTGGAGTGGCGCCCCCTGGCGAGTTCAGTGAGAACACCCTCTGTGAACTACAAGTAAGGTACAGTGTGAACAGAGACCTCGCAAGAAGGGACCACCACAGACACTTGCACCATTTCAACCCCATAACTGGCAGAGCCCATTCCAGAAGGAAAGGGGGGGGGGGGTTAGGTACAGACCAAGAGAGAGCAGTGAGAGCCTCAGTACCAAGTCCAAGTCAGCCTCCTGTCCTATTGCACCACTGTCCTCATTCATTACTGTCCTACTGCCAATTCACTGTGACCGCACAACACCCCTTACGTAGACGTCAGGAAGAGCCTTGGACCTCATTGGCTGATTCCCCCTATGGACCAACCCCGCTCCCTCCAAGAGTCTCACTGGGTGCATCTTTCTGCCCCCTCCATGTTTTGTGTACAGTCCTCAGTAGTATGCTTCTGATGAAAGCACTTTTCATTGTTCAAGTAAAAGCACTGGCTGGACAATCACTTAACTGTTGTACGCGTTACTGAGTTCTTGGTTACTAACTCCACACCTTCTCCTTGAGTAAGCCTCGGACAGCTCGACTTCACTCCTCCGAGAGTGAAGGGGTGAGGGGCTCACTTGGTGCTCAGTCTAGGACCCCACAGTATGGGGAAGCCCCCCGACACCAGTGGTAACAGGCTCTCTTTGTTATAGTTTGAGTCCGGTTACCACAGATTGACACTCAGTTCCTGAAACAAATTCCACAACTACAAGTATTGGAAACTGATCCATTTAGCATGTGTTAGTAAAATGTTTCACCTACAATATTGATTTATCACCAGGGAAACCATGTGAGTCTGGCCAATGTTATATTTGTACAGGAGTAAACCAAAACTACAACCCCAGAATTCACAATAATCTTTAATGAATGGCCAGGGCTTGGAGGGCCATTTCTCAGTGACGTCAGCTGCAGCCATTGGTAACAGCATGGAGGGTTATATAAATGATACAATACAGGGCAATCGTTAGAACCTCAGAGAAGCCCCCGCCAGGATTCTAACCTGTGACCTCTAGGTTATGGGTCCTGCAGATGTACTCCAACCTACTGAGCTACCTTATAAACGGATGTCATGACGCTAAAGCTGAAAGAGAACGCAATCGGCCCAAGTCTAACTCAAGAGACAAGAATTACAACCAATCTACGTGAAGCAGAGACTCGGATATTAAGAAGCAAAACCCCTAAAGGGATGAAGAGGTGACGCGTGTCACATATCATCCCTGCTCTCCCTGGAGCAGCATTTAAAACTTTCAGCAAAACCGTCCTGGCTTGTTTGTCCTGATTTCAAAACCTCTCTCCCAGTGACCCCCGAGTCCTGGTTTGTGTAAATTGCAGTTTGCATTTGGGGCATGTTCAATCCAATCAAATCAATATCTTTATTCGGATACAAATATACATAAAAGTACAGACAAACAAAAACATGTACAATGAAAATTATCCAGCAGCAGAGGGGCCATTGAAAAATTCAAATTAAAACTGGTCCTCCAGTGGTGCAATGTGCATAAAAGGAAACATGATAAAAAAGAGGAATTCATCGGAGTGTTAGTTTACCAAAGTTAAAATTGAGGTTAAAAACAGGATGAGGTGAGCACGATTCACGGGGGGAACATAGACTTCCGAGGGCGCACTGCCGCTTTCAAGAAAGAACCAACCCGAGAAATGATCTCATCATCTTCTAAGGCAATAACCTTCCCAAATGCTGCCTTGTAGCCAATCACAGGTGTGGCCTTAAAATAAGGTATCAAAAACCTTTTCGTGAATATTAAATAGTAACTACAAAATAATAACAAGCATTGAAAATGCAATAGGTCTCGCAATAGAAGAGTTTAACTTTTTTCGTTTTGCAAATGGATGAGTGGCGTTGCGTGTGAGAGTGGCGTTGCGTGAGAGAGTGGCGTTGCGTGTGAGAGTGACGTTGCGTGGGTGAGTGGGGTTGGAATGCAATAGGTTTCGCATTAGAAAAGTTGTAGTTATTGGTCTTGTAAATGACATAATTTATTTATTTTTTCGTTGTTAAAATTGCTAAATTGATGGCTTTGTCATTTACAATGCCAATAGTTATAACTTTTGCGAATGTGACACCTATAGCATTTGGAATGCAACATGTTTTGTATTTATGTGACTTATATGGCAGCTCTGGTCGTTATGCTACATCTCTAGATAGTTTTATCTTTCGCAAATGTGACACCTATTGTAACACAATATGTGTTGTGAGTGAGGGTGAGGGGTTGAGGGTGAGTGAGGGTGAGGGGTTGAGGGTGAGTGAGGGTGAGGGGTTGAGGGTGAGTGAGGGTGAGGGTGAGTGAGGGTGAGGGTGAGTGAGGGTGAGGGTGGGTGAGGGTGAGTGAGGGTGAGTGAGGGTGAGTGAGGGTGAGTGAGGGTGAGTGAGGGTTTGAGGGTGAGGGTTTGAGGGTGAGTGATGGTGAGTGAGGGTGAGTGAGGGGTTGAGGGTGAGTGAGGGTGAGTGAGGGTGAGTGAGGGTGAGTGAGGGTGAGTGAGGGTGAGGGTGAGGGTTTGAGGGTGAGTGATGGTGAGTGAGGGTGAGTGAGGGTGAGTGAGGGTGAGTGAGGGTGAGTGAGGGTGAGTGAGGGTGAGTGAGGGTGAGTGAGGGTGAGTGAGGGTGAGGGTGAGTGAGGGTGAGTGCGGGTGAGTGAGGGTGAGTGAGGGTGAGTGAGGGTGAGTGAGGGTGAGTGAGGGTGAGTGAGTGAGGGTGAGTGAGGGTGAGTGAGGGTGAGTGAGGGTGAGTGAGGGTGAGAGGGGGTGAGAGGGGGTGAGTGAGGCTGACTGATGAAACCCCTCTCTGATACTTGTTGATCTACTTCTGGGAAAGCTTACCTCCACCAGACAACCCAGTGTGTGCTGCACAAGAAGTGTCCTCACTCTCACACTTAATTTCCTTCCCTTGGGCCCACAACAGGGTCTTGACCTCCAAAGAAATCAAAGTGAGTCACTGTCACTGAAAACGTGCGGATTGCATAGTGCTGATGCATCACGTGCTTTCTGTTTCCACCATGTTTATTTCCGTCCCTGCTTGCAGTGCAACGCTCTGCGCTTATTTGTGCCCGTGCTCTTCTTCACAAGCCTGTCACATGCCCCCCTTGCTGTTTTTAAGTTCTGTTTCTCAAATGTCTCGGGGGATTAGTACCTTTGAAGGCTTGCACTTGAGGGGGTGCGCTCAAAATTCATAATCCCCTGAGAAATGTGCCTAACAAAGCACGGCCGGGGATGTGCACAACGCTCCGGGACAGGCGTCTTCACCTTGCGGGGAGCAAGGCTGTGTGCGAAGAATTTCGTTGCTTCGTGAAGGCAAATAACAAGCAAATTGGCCCATTGGGGAAATGAAGTGTTGTAAAATGACCAAGAGTGTGTTGTTAGAATATTAAAGTAACTGTTTGGTATTATCGTATTATCCTCTTTAACTCTTAAGACTGGGAGGAGGAAAGGAGGCTTCGAGGAAGTAATGGAGTGAGTAAAGGTTTTCTTCCAGGAATCATAATACGCCCACAATGCAAAAGTAAATGACAAGCTGCGAACAAAGCATCCGAAAGCAGCCTAAAGGGGAGAAAGGAGGGGTGAGTGTAAGCCGAGGTCACACGGCGGGCAGGGGAGGGGGCGGAGCGGGGAGAGCGAGAGCGGCATGTGGGTGTGAAGAAGCCGGGCCGGGCAGGGGAGGGGGCGGAGCGGGGAGAGCGAGAGCGGCATGTGGGTGTGAAGAAGCCGGGCCTTTGAAGGGAAGCTAAGCTTCACTTCAAAGGTGTCGGAGGAATGCGGGCGGCTGTGCACGCGCTTTTAAGCTCAATGCACATGCGCATTGAGCTTAAAAGTCACGGGCACTGCAAGGAATCGCCACGATTCCTTGCTTTGTAGTTAAAGGTTGTTTAAGCCGCAATAGGCTCGCAAGCTCGATGCGCATGCGCATCGACAGGCGAGACCTAAAAAATGCAGCATAGTTTGTTTATGTTGGCTATTACAGGGACATGGCAAATAATCAAGGTTAGGATTATACCCCGCCGGAAAACAGAGCATAAATGTCATTGTGTCAATCTTTAGGTGAAAAAGTAAACCCCTTTCCAAACGGCCAATAGGTTTTAGGAGATAGCTAGATGGGGCGTAGCAAGTGTTCTCAATATGCATGTATCTAGCAACAGACATTTTCTTAATCTCTTTATCATGTCTTACGTTCCTATAAGACGCGTAAAAAGCCGTTTGGAGGGATTTCATACTAATGATACCAGGGTCTGTGGGGTTTAAAAATAACTGCTAATGGTTCACACAGGTTAGAATTTTGTGAACGGCGGCCAGCCAAGTTATTTCCATCCCCCTATCACATTTCAAACAAGCAGAGATAATATCCCTAGTAAGTTGGGCCGCAGGATTTTTCCAGAGTCTGAGCCAATATAATGCGGGGCAAGCCTTAATATAGTCTTCGATGTACGGCAAATTAAGTTTGCAGTGACAAGCATATGTGAGGAGGAAATGGGAGCACCCAGGATTGTGAGGCAAAATCTGTTCTCTTCTTCCTGGATGCTACCACAATTACTAAAGCCCCAAACTTCTGCGCCATAGGTGGTAGTTGGAATGCATTGAAGTTTAAACGGTAGCAGATACAACCTCTGTAGTCCTAGGCTTGGGCAAACCAAGTATTATGTTATTAGAGTTGGAAAACATTCTCCTACAGTAAGCCACATGGTCCGTTAGAGGCAAAAAACAGCCTTAGGTAGGGGAAAGTGTAAGTGCTTTGTAAACTGTCTGAACCTAAAAACGATGAGGAGTTAAAATACTTCTTCGACCCACACGCCATTAAAAAAGATTTTTTTTAATTGGTGCACAGGTCCAAACTGGCCATGAAGTTTACAAAGTCCCGCCGCAAGATGCGGAGAGCTTTTGGGATGCGGCCCATTAGCACTGCATTGTCGGCGTATAACAGAGCGGGGAGTCTGTTGCCATTAATACAGGGGACATCGTGGGTAAGTATTGCCAATGATTTGTTCAGGTCATTAATATAGAGGGTGAATAGGAGAGGGGCTAGGACGCAACCCTGCCTGACCCCTCTCTCAACTTCAATGTCTTTGGATTCTTCACCGTCCCTGCTAATGCGCACCCGGGCGTGTAGGTCTTCGTGCAGGTAGGGTAAAAGATGTACAAGGGACTCATCCCGGCCATAGTTTAAAAGGATATTCCAGAGCCGTGGCCTGTTGACAAAGTCAGAGGCCGAGGAAAGAGCCATGAAGGCTAAATATATAGGTGTTTTTTGGCTGCGTTATATTTACCAATAATCAGGTTGAGGTTGAGGCACTGCTCAACGGTGCCGATATTGCTTCTAAACCCTAACTGACAGGGAAGTAAGATCTGATCTTCCTCAGCCGATGACCTAATGTTGTTGTACAAGACCCTCCCCAAGATTTTCAGCGTATTATCAATCAGGGAGATCGGCCTGTAACAACTTGGATTTGAACGGTCCCCCGTTTTAAAAATCGGCACAATAATGCTGGAGGACCATGTGTGGGATATAGTGGAATTTGTTAAATTATTCAAAACATTCAATGGTAAAGGAGCCCAGAAGTCTGGCTGACTTTTAATAAGATCAATGGGCGAACCATCAGCGCCAGGGGCTGTACAGCGCAGGCTCTGATCAATAGCCTCCTCTACTAAGACCCTAGTAGTATTTGCATAGTCACTGGTGGCTATAGATGGGGCTGAAGCTGAGGAAATCTTCGTAAAATGTGCTTCCCACGCCTCACTAGAGATGTTACAACTAATTGTGGTCAAGGGGTGCCCTCAAGTCAGGACTGTCAATTGTTTCCTACGCTGACAACACCCAAATAGTCTTCTCCCTTTCTGCTAAAGGAGCCTCTAGGCCGTCATCTCTTCAAGAAGGACTGAGTAAAATCATGCAGTGGATGCAAGTTAATTCACTTAAGCTTAATGGGGAGAAGACCGAGGTGCTCATCCGGGGAAAAACAAAGAACTCTGGGGCCCCCTGAATTGGGTGCCACACCTCAGCCTACGAAACAAGCCCGTGATTTGGGATTCATAATCGATGATCATCTCTCGATGAGGCCTCAAGCCATAAAGGTGGCTGCAACATACTTAGATGGCTCAAAAAGATTTTATGGATGTTGCCGGATTCCACAAAAAGAACGGTAATCCGGGCTCTGGTCACCTCTAGCCTGGACTACGGCAACATCCTTTTTCTCTGAGCCAATAAGGAGGTGATTCATTAGTTGCAAATTGTCCAAAATGCTGCTGCTCGGCTGCTCTGACAGATTCCTAAATTTACATCTGTCTCTAGTTCCTTGCGCAATCTCCACTGGCTGAAAGTGGAGAATCGCATTAAATTTAAGACCTTAACATATGTATAGGATTAAAATAGGTAAGGCCCCTCAATATTTGAGATCCATTGCTCAATTGTATGTCCCTCCTTGTCCTCTCCGCTCAGCCAATCGGACAAAATTTGTGGTCCCAAGGTATAGATTATCCAGTGTAGGTGGTCGATCCTTTTCTTATTTGGGTCCTACTTTGTGGCATTCTCTCCCTCTGCCTTTGAGGAACGAGCCTTGCTTTGTGCACTTTCGTAGGATGTTGGAAACCTGGCTTTTTAATCAATAGGTTTCCATCTTTCATTTGTTCTCAGACCTTCTTCAGGTGGAGCCGGGAAACCCTTGGGTAGCTGAGCGCCTTATAAAAGTAAATAATAAAAAAAATAAGTCTCTAACCGCTAACCAAAAATCCTTCCCTTTTTTTAACATGACTGCCAGAGCAAGATTGTCCCAGCGCTCGCTTATTATTGCCTCCTTTCTGATTGAAATGGCTAGTTCATAGCGTTGTCTGAGTGATTTAATAAGGGAGCTATCTCTAGGTTTGTTAACAAGCGCCCTTTGGAGAGCTCTGTTAGCTGCGGAACAATCAGCATTAAACCGGCCTGGGCCCGGATATGTTTCCTTAATGGGCATAGACAAGAAAGTTTTGACGCCCACTCATAACTGTGTGAAAGCGTCAACTACCTTAAAACTGTGTTCCTTGAAAGAAAAACTAATATCGATTCATTCGGGATATGTTCTTGTCATCCTGCCAAATAAAACTTTATGGTCTATACAACACCAGACTAATCTACGGTTATCGGTGGAGGGGACAAATCCCTTGCACCACACTCTTTGTCATGGAGTCAAGCTATCCCGGCTGATGACGGCTGATAGCCAGAAACCGGTCCTAGGATGCTTGATTCCGGTCCAGGGAAGACATGGCTTGGCAGTTCGGGCTGGACTGTTCCCATGAGGCACAAGGTCAAGCCTGATTTGCATATGGCCATGTCTGAACTGGGTCGGTGTGGTGAGCAAAATAACGATGGATTAAAGCCAGATCTGTGATTGGTGTTGAATGTTTTGCCATTGTGCAACATTCCGTCCATCACTTTGTGTGTTTTGTTATGGGTCGGCCTGGTGGCAAAACTCAGGATTAGCTTGATGGGGTTGTGATCCCCAAGAACTGTAGGGACTACCTCTGCTTTTAACACATGATTCTCTAATGGGGGAGTCAGAAAAATAAAATCAATGGTAGAGGCCGAGCCCCTACCTCTGTAAGTAGGTTCTATATGTTTGGCTCTTGTAGGTACTGTAACAAGCTCCATCACATCTAAAAAATTATTGGTGCTTATAAGATTTAATAATTGCGCACCCCTATTACATAATATACAGGTAGAGGGTTGTGCTCCTTTGATGTGTGACCATTTCCTATAGTTTTGTGTTCCTGTAGAGTGTCACCAGTTCTGATAGAAGGTTGCACTTATTAGCTCTCTCCTTGGTAGAGGGTTGTGCCCTTGTGTTGTGTCACCAGTACATAATAAGTATGTGTTCCTGTTTTGTGTGAAACTTTAATTGTATAGCTCCCTGAACCCCAGGTGGGACTGAGGTTTATTTCTATTTATTTATTTTGTATATGTGTATTTGCAACATCTGGGAGAAACCTTTAGCAGCCTGGTGGGTGCAAAACTTTAGTCCAAGGCTCTGGAGAAGATCCAGGTCTGCTGCAGTTTCATAAATGAGGGGAAGTGAGGAATGTACCTTGTGCTCCAAAGTAAGACGTGCGATAGAGTTGACCACTGGTGCCATTAATGTGGTCTTAATTACATTTCTAGAGAAACAAGCACCAACCATGGTCTGATCCAATGTTAGTGGGTGTCCCAGTGTCATTAGTTATTGTTTGTTAGAGGGACTAGTCATGTGCACTAAAGTAACTCACTCCATGCATTCACTGTAGTTTCTCTCTGGTACACTGAACTGGTCTAAGTATTTCTACCCTCTGTGGCCCTCTGTAAGGGTCTTCGCCAGGCCAGGTTTCTAGTTACAGGGACCTGTGAACAATGTGAAACATCTACTTTCCGTGTCACAGCGCGTGATTGGTAACTTATGTCCCTTGCCGGGGCAAAAGCACAGAAGGTAGTCAATGAACTGTACGATAGGGTATGTGTATACTCCTGCAATGAGTGCCTGACTGCATGTGAAACTGAACTGACCTTTCGTGTGGCCAGGTAATAATGCTGATAGAACATGCCCAGAGGCCTAACCCCACCTCTGGTAACGCAAAGCTCGGAACATGTGTGTGACCTGGAGGGGCATATCAAGTGTGCCAACATAACAGTGATGAAACTACTTTCTATGCCTGTGTTAACCACCTAACGTGGTGGTGGAAGCGCACCAAGCATTGTGTACCATAAGTGAAGAACAGACCTATTTCCTGTGCCAGGTGAAGGTGCAGCCATGTTAGACCTGGCACCATTGGTGTGGGTCTCCCTTCCATCTTTCGCTTTGTCTCCTCTGTGTTTGTGATGTTAGATGCTCTGGGCGCTGTGCCACTGCCATTCAGTGCCACCGCGCGAACGCTCCCTATTGTAAATTGACTGTTTGAATTGGTATTCCCATATATGGCTAATTTGGTTTACCTGTTAGTCCCTGGTATAGTGCACCGTGCGTGCCCAGGGCTGGAAGACCAAATACTGCGGGTGGGCCTGCAGCGCTGATTGCGCCACCCACAGAAGCAGCTTGTAAAGTGTGTCCCAGACCTGCAATTGCAGAGTCTGTGTGCACTCCAGAACTGCAGCGCTGACTGTGAAGTGAACCCACTTACCAGTCCCTAAACCTTCCCTTGGCATCATGTACGTCACCCCTTTGCATTGTATGTGAAATGTAGGACATGCCTTGGTCTGTGTAGCATGTCCTGATAGTGAATTACACTCCATTTCGTTTTTCACTATTGCAAGGCTACCTGTTCCCTTAGGCCAGGATGGGTAGTTTGATTATTACATCCTATAATCCTAATTGACCCAAGGAACATGATAGAAAAGCCAAATTTCGTACACCTGAGCTCAGAATATTAAAGTGCATCTTTTAGTGAAGATTATTTTTATATTTAGTTTTGAAAATACCACTTTTAGAAAGTGGATATTTCTTGCCTAGCATTCCAGTGTGCTCTTCTGTTATGTGTATTGGCTGTCCGGTTTTGGAGGGACAGGGCAGGCTGAGCCAGACCTGGGATGAATAGAGAGATCTGCAGCTGGGGGGGTGACCCTTTGATCTGAGCAGGGCTGTGCCTGGCAAGGTGAATGATGGCTCCACCTCCCACTGTGCATCTGATGGCAGACCCCCTCTTTCTGAAAGGCAGGATGCAGCCTTGTAAACAAAGTGCTCCAGAACGACACCAAACTGGTTCTGGCTGGGTTCAGTGGCTTGTGACTTTTGAGAACAAAGAATTTTGGGGTATGAATATCTGTGCTAAAACCCCTTCAGGGTGTGTTACTTCGGGATGTCAAGACAAACGTCTGTCCGTGTAACTAGAGGGAAAGGACTCTGAAACGTTCATCCTTCTTGCTGAAGCAACTGACCCAAGGGCCTGATTTGAGCTTGCCTCCTGCCGAAGTCTCAGGGACATTAGACTTCACCCATCAGCCTTCTGAATTCCTATTGAGGGGGAGACTTCTGTCGAGAATTCCAGAGCCTCTGGGTCTAATGTGGGGAACGCGGGCTGAGAATCATCGCTATTGCGGGCCGCTGCAACTGAGGAGCTGTTGCCACTGAGAGCCCGCATCTGTCTGTGCTACGAGAATCCTCGCTATCGCTATTGTGGGCCGCTGTAGCTGAGGAGCTGTTGCCGCTGAGAGCCCCCATCTGTCTGCGCTACGAGAATCATCGCTATCGCTATTGTGGGCCGCTGCAGCTGAGGAGCTGTTGCCACTGAGAGCCCGCATCTGTCTGTGCTACGAGAATCATCACTATCGCTATTGTGGGCCGGTGCAACTGAGGAGCTGTGCCACTGAGTGCCCGCATCTGTCTGTGCTACGAGAATCATCGCTATCGCTATTGTGGGCCGCTGCAACTGAGGAGCTGTTGCCGCTGAGAGCCCGCATCTGTCTGTGCTACGAGAATCATCGCTATCGCTATTGTGGGCCGCTGTAGCTGAGGAGCTGTTGCCGCTGAGAGCCCCCATCTGTCTGTGCTACGAGAATCATCGCTATCGCTATTGTGGGCCACTGCAACTGAGGAGCTGTGCCACTGAGAGCCCGCATCTGTCTGTGCTACGAGAATCATCGCTATCGCTATTGTGGCCCGCTGCAACTGAGGAGCTGTTGCCGCTGAGAGCCTGCATCTGTCTGTGCTACGAGAATCATCGCTATCGCTATTGTGGGCCACTGCAACTGAGGAGCTGTTGCCACTGAGAGCCCGCATCTGTCTGTGCTATGAGAATCATCGCTAACGTGGGCCGCTGCAGCTGAGAAGCTGTGCCGCTGAGAGCCCGCATCTGTCTGTGCTACGAGAATCATCACTATCGCTATTGTGGCCCGCTGCAACTGAGGAGCTGTTGCCGCTGAGAGCCTGCATCTGTCTGTGCTACGAGAATCATCGCTATCGCTATTGTGGGCCACTGCAACTGAGGAGCTGTTGCCACTGAGAGCCCGCATCTGTCTGTGCTATGAGAATCATCGCTAACGTGGGCCGCTGCAGCTGAGAAGCTGTGCCGCTGAGAGCCCGCATCTGTCTGTGCTACGAGAATCATCGCTATCGCTATTGTGGGCCGCTGTAGCTGAGGAGCTGTTGCCGCTGAGAGCCCCCATCTGTCTGTGCTACGAGAATCATCGCTATCGCTATTGTGGGCCACTGCAACTGAGGAGCTGTGCCACTGAGAGCCCGCATCTGTCTGTGCTACGAGAATCATCGCTATCGCGGGCTGCTGCAGCTGAGGAGCTGTTGCCGCTGAGAGCCCGCATCTGTCTGTGCTACGAGAATCATCACTATCGCTATTGTGGGCCTCTGCAACTGAGGAGCTGTGCCACTGAGAGCCCGCATCTGTCTGTGCTACGAGAATCATCGCTATCGCTATTGTGGCCCGCTGCAACTGAGGAGCTGTTGCCGCTGAGAGCCTGCATCTGTCTGTGCTACGAGAATCATCGCTATCGCTATTGTGGGCCACTGCAACTGAGGAGCTGTTGCCACTGAGAGCCCGCATCTGTCTGTGCTATGAGAATCATCGCTAACGTGGGCCGCTGCAGCTGAGAAGCTGTGCCGCTGAGAGCCCGCATCTGTCTGTGCTATGAGAATCATCGCTATCGCTAACGTGGGCCGCTGCAGCTGAGGAGCTGTGCCGCTGAGTGCCCACACTGGTCACCATATCGAAGATCTTTGTTACCACCGAGCACTGTTGCCGCTGGATGCCCGCCTTTAATCACTGTCTCAGTATCATCGTGCGTGCACACCGCTGACCGCTGCAGCTGGGACTGTGGCCACTGTCCACCTGTCATCATCGCAGCTTCCTCACAAAGCTGCGTGTCATGCCCCTTTAAACCTCAGGTACATTGTGCATCACTGGGTCACGTAGACCCCGGCTTCAAACTAAGTTCGTTTCACCCGCTTTTGAGTGAATCTATATTTATGTGCATTGTGGCTTCTTGATCGCTTTTGATCCTTGTGTTAAGCCTACATAAACATTCTTATTTTTCTATAGCTACTTGTGTGGTGTCCCTTTGTAGTGTCTTCACTGCGTTATTGTGTATGGTCATAAATGCTTCACACACTGCCTCTGAGATAATCCTAGCTGCTTGTGCTATGTTACCACAGGGTTGAGCAGGGGTTACCAAAGGGTGTAGCCCCCTTACTCTGACTTAGGAAGAAGGGTCCCTATTTGGACCTCGGCACCAGCTGCTGCCAACTAGACATCCCCTTTTCTAACATTGGTGGCAGTAGTGGGATCAGGACTTGCATTTCTGATCCACATACAATAACTAGTGTACGCTACTGGTGAGCACAGACCTAAGCGCAACCACATTGGTTGTTATTTGGTTCTATTTTTGATTGTAATTGCCAGTTATTTCTAGAATGGGTAAGCTAACATCCAATGCTTTGGAGTACCTCACCTTTGAGGAGGAGAGGGTAGAAACCTACAATGCCAAACAGCTAAAGTCTTCTTGCAAGCGATTCACAGCTCCTGTTGCAGGTCTCTTTCAGAAGGAGGAGTATCAGAAGGCGATAAAGGCCTGATTAGAGGCGAGGGAGTCCCCTGGGGAAGGGGGAGAGCCTGTGGATGGGGAAGAGAATGCTGGAGGGCAGCAGGATGACAAAGTGGATTTAGTGGGAGGTAAAGCACTTTCCAGTCCAGGTACTAATGTGTCCTCAAAGGGCCTGTCTCCAGTAGAGCTAGAGGACAGAGAGAGAGATAGGAGGCATAGTTTGGAGAGGGCCAAATTAGAAGGTCAGAAGGACTTAGAGAGTAAAAAGTTGGATATTGAGAATAACAGGTTGGCATTTGAACTTGAGAAAATGAAACTGGAGCATGAGAGAGTATTGAGGGAGTGGGAGATCAAGGCTAAGAGTTTAGAGGTCTCCCCCTCTGGTGGCAGCATACCTTTAGTACCTACCGAGAGTAGAGTTTATATACCCAAGGATGTCATCAAGGATTTCCATTAGAGTGGGGATATTGGGCAATGGTTTTCTGCCTACGAGATAGCAATGGTGTCCCACCGGGTCCCTCAGAAGGATTGGGGAGCGGGGTTGTGGGGACGCTTTGTGAGTGATGGGAGGGATACCCTGTTGGATCTGCTTGAAGAGAGCAGGATGGTGTATGCCCATATAAAAGAGGCCTTGATGACGCGATATGGTATGACCCCAGATATGTACAGGCGGAGATTTAGAACCTGTAAGAAGTTAGAGGGTACCACTTCAGTTGAATGTGTGTCTTTTTTTGCAGAGCAATAGATAGCTGGGTAAAGGGTAGCAGTGGAAACTTTTGAGCAACTGTACGATTTGTTTGCGTGGGAGCATTCAGCTAGTAACTGTTTTCCAGAGCTATGCCAGCACCTCATTGATAGCAAACTAACTAACCCTAGGAAGCTGTAGTGTCTAGCTAGGCACGCTCTAGTGTTCCATCAGTGATGTAATACACACTTTACACCCACCCACCACAGGTGTTACCAGTCAGGTGACCCTGCCAATAAAAGGAGCCGGGCGCTCGTGCCCTGGGCAGTTATTACACCGCCCTGCAGATTGTCTGTGTCCTTCCTTCATCGCAATGTGGGTCTGAGGCCCAACATTACACTGGCGACGAGAGTGGGATAGGTCCGTGCGTGCTACAGCCTAGCTGATCGGCGCGGGGAGAAGTGTTGCCCATGTCATAAGCACCCTCTGCGAGCCGGTGCTGGACACACCCAGAGGCTTGAGGGCATGAGAAGGGCCCCGAGGAAAATAGAAGGTGATCGGGAGCCCATCCCGCACCTGATGTGTATGCATCGAATGCACGCCCTGTGAAGAGGTGCTGGACGCGCCCGATAGCCCGCTGGGCGTGTGAAGAGCACCGGGGGTGAAAGAGCCGAGCGAAGCCCACCCCGCATCAAAGAGCTTGCTGCGGCGCCATCCGGTGTGAAGTAAGCCCTGTAACTACAGACAAAGAAGAGTGTGAATGATGCCTCTGCCACCGGCCCACAAGGGAAACCCCAAACAGCTGGAAGTCCGCGGGAGCCCACCCCGCGTCTGAGGAAGAAGGTGAGCCCTCGCGAAGAAAAGAGCAAGCCGCCGTGAGCGTAAGGCAAAAGATGTGTGGCAGCGAAGCCCGACTCCCAACAGGATTAGACTGAGCGGAACAGGGCACTCACCGTAGG
This sequence comes from Lissotriton helveticus, assembly GCF_964261635.1. Lineage (NCBI taxonomy): Eukaryota > Metazoa > Chordata > Amphibia > Caudata > Salamandridae > Lissotriton > Lissotriton helveticus. The sequence goes on from NC_136065.1 coordinate 54,577,052, forward strand.
GAAGACGGAGGTCTCCGTGGAGAGCCAGCTGACTATCCGGGTCCTTGGAGGCTGCTGGGCAGGTGGAGTCTCTGGCAGCGTGCATGCACGGGAGAGCAGCCGGAGGTGACGGTGCCCCGGGCTAAAGAGAGGGCGTGTATTGAATATAAAAGCGATGGCAAACTGGAGCTAACAGCAGAGCAGAAGGAAGGTGCATTCTCTAATTTCAGTATCTCTAAAGATACCATCAGTCTTCTTAAAGCAAGAAGAGTAACGCATTTTGGGGCATATTATCAAGGACCGGTGTTAAAATTATTGCCGTTTTATTGGCAGTAAACTGCTGATAAAATGGCGATATAGGGCTTGATAATACACCCTTGTTAATTCCCATAGAAGCCCATGTTAACACAAGAACATGGGCTTCTATGGGAATTAACAAGGGCGAGTTATCAAGCCCATTATCGCCGTTTTATCAGCAGTTTCCTACCGATAAACATTTTAACGCCGGTCCTTGATAATATGCCCCTCTGTTTCCTGTGCAAGTAAAGACATTCTGGGGCATATTACCAAGGGCAAGTATCGCTGGTTTTTCGGCGAATTGTGCCGAGAAAGCGGCGATACTGCTAGAGCCCTATTAACAAGGGTATTTTAAACCCTGGCCCGAGCCCACTTTGCATGTCGGCGATAAACATCAGCAAATGACATGCAAAGTGGGCGTTCCCACGTCCAACCACATGTGAAATGTGGTTGGAGTTGGGAACACCCTATTACCAAGGCAGGCGTTGGGAGAAGGAGACCTGCGATAAACTCGTTTATCGCAGGTCTCCCAACGCCTGCTCCGACCAGGCGTTAGGCGTTGATAACATGGGGGTGTGGATCATAAAGCTGAATCAACCCCCCCCATATTATCAAGGCCCACAATAGCGCGTGACAACAACGCTTGTTTTCATGCGCTAATGTGCCATATCGCTGACTATCGCCGGATTTCAATTCGCCTTTCGTGATGCACATTGATAATTGCGCGCTAAAAAAGCGATGAAATCCGGCGATAGCGGCAATATGGGGGTGTGCGTTGTGCGTTTACTAACGCACTTCTTGGTAATATGCCCCTCCATTCGGTGTATAGTGGTAAGGATGTTGTGGCTCAAGCTCGAACTGGGACAGGGAAAACTTTCTCTTGTGCTATTCCATTGATTGAAAAACTTCAAGGAGGTGACTAAGATCGGAAAAGAGGCAGAGCCCCAAGGTGCTTGTTCTTACTCCAACAAGGGAGCTAGCCATGCAGGTGTCCAGAGACTTTAAAGATATTACTCAAAAAAAGAACAACAAAAAAACTAATCACCATTACGAGGCCCGCAGAGAAACACTGCTGAGGCTAGTTGGATTGGAGAAGCAACACTGCCACCTAGTGGCTGTTGCGCGGTAACACACTCACTGAAGGTAAAGACTGAAAGCATATATATATGCCTGGAAGTAAAGGACTGTCTGTCACAGCCTGAAACCAGAGCCAGTGGTGAGGCACTCACACCTCTCCACCAAATGACAAAAAGAGAGCTGAGAGTTGCAGGCATCACGCAAGCAATGCAGGAAACCTGGAGGAGAAGATAGCAACCCGTTGCCACCACGCAGCCAAGACCGCCAGGCCGAGACTACGAAAGGAGAGTCAGAGCCACGTGTAGACGTCGCAAAGGTGAGCAGCAGCACAGCAACAGAATGCGCAGCAAGTGCACCCAGTAAAGAAAACGAAGAGCGCAAATTGGAAGCGCGCCGAGCAGAGGCGACCAGAAAGAGGTCGAAGAAGTGGTCAGTTAGACCACCAGAAGTACAAACGCCCCGAAGAGGGCAGAATTGAAGAAGACCCGAGTAGGGCAGAATTGAAGAAGACCCTGAAGAGGGCAGAATTAAAGAAGACCCGAGTAGGGCAGAATCGAAGAAGACCCCGAAGAGGGCAGAATTAAAGAAGATCCGAGGAGGGCAGAATCGAAGAAGACCCCCGAAGAGGGCAGAATCGAAGAAGACCTCCGAAGAGGGAAGAATCGAAGAAGACCCCCGAAGAGGGCAGAATTGAAGAAGACCCCCGAAGAGGTCAGAATCAAAGAAGACCCCGAAGAGGGCAGAATTGAAGAAGACCCAGAAGAGGGCAGAATCGAAGAAGACCCCCGAAGAGGGCAGAATCAAAGAAGACCCCGAAGAGGGCAGAATTGAAGAAGACCCAGAAGAGGGCAGAATCGAAGAAGACCCCCAAAGAGGGCAGAATCGAAGAAGACCCCGAAGAGGGCAGAATCGAATAAGACCCGAGGAGGGCAGAATTAAAGAAGACCCTGAAGAGGGCAGAACTGAAGAAGACCCCAAAGAGGGCAGAATTGACGAAGACCCCGAAGAGGGCAGAACTGAAGAAGACCCCAAAGAGGGCAGAATTGAACAAGACCCCGAAGAGGGCAGAAGAGCAAGACCTTCTCAGAGAGATGGTGCCAACGAAAGTTCCCAGAGGAAGTACAAGACCTGAGACAGGTCCACAGGGAAGGTGAGACCGTCTGTATGACGACGCGGCCAGCGAGGTATCCATGTGACGTCAACATGAGAGGTGTGGCAGGATGTCACCTCCAAGTGAGATCCTGATTGAATGGAGAAGAGGAGAGTGGCATACCGCCACTCCACGAAGGGAGAAGGAACAGCAACTCAGCGCCACAGGGCGAATAACCATCACAGGCGTGCAGGAAAAAAGGAACAGAGCGACAGGGGAGAGGGCTCGTATCACCACAATATGAGCGCACCCCGAGACACCAGACAGCCACCCACCAGACAGCCCACGCAGAAGAACCAAATGCAAGCCGCAACCAGCGCGAAGTGAGTATCTCTCCAAGGCTTCCCCGCGCGACTAGTCAGTCCCAAGCATCGGCAGTCCGAGTCAGATGACATCCCTGCCTCTCACCAAAGATGCCATGGATGACGGACAATCTCAGCAAGATAAAGGCAAACTGCAAAGCCCTTCCAGTCCTCGCTCTACAAGATCAGACCGCCGCCTGCTGCCCAACTGAAGAACAATCACCCGAGTTCCACGAGGCGAGCCACCCAGGACCCGTCTGTGTGCCACTGTCAACCTGCAGCATACCGAAGTAGAGCACACCCACGGTCCACTCGGTGCCATGGCAGCCCAGCGGGAAGACTCTCCAGGAGGCTCCAATGGGAGAAGAGTCTGAGTGACAGGGGCAAACCGGAAGTAGCTCGGCAGTCAGAAGCAAGGAAGACCATCCACCACGCCGCCTCCAGGCAAAGGCTTCTGTTGGACTTGGCCCTTTCCCCCTGAAATTTTTCGCTTTTGACCCCCTTGTCTAGGATGTCTCCCCCATGGTAACGACTATTGTATAGGCCATGAGAGGTAAGAGTTGCCCTGTTTTAAAATGTAATGTTACGAAATGGTGTGCAGGAAAAATTCCCCCATTTTAGAAATGCACCTGACTGAAATGTTCTGTGTTTAAAATGGATGCCATGGCCATGGGTTTTGCCACCGGACTGGCATAGGTCAGCGGTCTAGATAATATTACCCAGCTACCCCTAGCTTTTGGAGGGAAGCCTGGCACCCAGCGTGCTCACCCCCTCCCCTTGAGCCAGTTTAGGCCAGCTTTGCCAACATTCTAGAAGGTTCTGGCACTGACTGGGAGGAGGGTATAAGTAAGGGGGATGTGCCACCAGAGAGACACACAGAGCTGGGACAGGAACGTGAGGGGACCTGCTGCGAGGTGTTACCGCCACATGGACCTGTGAGCTGGGCCCTGCACCCCTCAAAACCCCCTCTGCTGTCCCCCGGGCCCCTGGTAAAGGAGGCCCCCCCCCTAGGTCCCTGACGCTGTGGGGGACCGTAAACCACGCCAGCGCTGCGTGAAAGTAGCGCCCAGGAGGTGAGGAGTGGGCCCCTGAGGAACTGACGTGGGACTGTCTACCCCCTCTTGTGAAGCTGTGGCCCTTTGGAAGCGCTGGGCCGTGAGGAGCTGCCTGTGAAGCGCCTCCTGGGGAGGATTGTGCCCCGAGGGACTGTGGCGTGCTAAAGCACTGTGCCCTGTGACTGTTGTGGCCCCCGAAGTGCTGTTGGCCCTGAGAGCTGTGTGGGCGAGGGAGTAGCTGTGCTCCGTGAACAGCGCCCTTTCGCTGAGAGGAATAGCGCCACAGGAGCCTACCTCGCGTTTTGGCGCGCTTTTGGCCCAGTGATCTGGGCGGATGTCTACCCCGCAATATTAATAATTAAATAAAAGGGAGCCTACCCCTTGTTGCCGCCGATCTCACCGCCGCGGCCCGGCGCTGCATTTGAGGGACCCCCCACTGCTATGGGCATCGTCGCGGCGGCCCCCGGCACTAGGAGAGGGCTGCCGGAGTGAGGAGAGGGCCGCGCTAGGCCCCGAAGCTGACAAGGCCTGCATCACGTGACAGGGGAGGCGCGACATCACTGGCCGCGCCCCCCAGCCGCCCAGTGATTGGCTGCCGCTCGGGAGCCCGAGGGGGCCGGAAGAAGCCAGCCGAAGAAAGAACAGAGCCCTGCGGGAATGGAGGCAACTGCCTGAAGCCGCCGGAGAAAGTGGAGACAGCGCCCCCGCGGGCTGCCAGTCGGGCCGCCAGGAGAAGCGGCCTGACGGTGTTGCGGGGCTCCCGTGGGGAAGAGGGAGCCCCGATGGTGCTGGTGAGCCAGTGAGTGCCCCCGCCCCGGAGTGAGGAGGCCACCGTGAGAGAGGAGGGGGCATCGAGGCACGTGATCGGTGCCTGCCCCAACCCCCAGTCCAGCATGTAAGTCCCCACAGGCCCACGGGAGAAGCACTACGGCCCAGAGGAGTGCTGGAGGTCGGCGGGGCTCTCTTGAGGAGCGGAGAGCCCCGCGCGGGTAGTGGCGGCTGCCGACGCTGAGCACAGAGCTGCCCGACGTTTGCAGGGCTCCTGGTGGTGAGTGAGCCCTGCAGCCATTCTGGAAGCCCCGGGTCCCCGTGAGAGAGGAGGGGCCCGGGTGAAGCAGGAAGAGTGCTGGAGCCCGGGGCAAACCCTGCGACCTCTGCAGGAGACGAGTAGACATCCCAAGGAGCCCGTGAGTGGGGCCTTATTCAGACTGTGGGGAGGGCTGGAGAGGGCAATGGGGTACATTGCCGGTGCCCGCCCCCAGGGACTGTTTTACCTTATCAGGTGCCCCGTCCGGCAGAGGGCACCTGCAACTTGGGCTCCAGAAGTATTGAACTGCCCTGACTTTCCTGCACCTAACTGCCCTACCAGACAACTCGCGAGCAAGCAGGTTGCCCTTATTGAATATTTTGGGGTAGAGAGCATCATCCCCCCATTGCAAATATAGGTCCCTGCTGTATGGGTTGCCCTGAGGTCCCCAGTTATTACGGAAACCTGGTGAAGGAAATGTCTAAGGGAGCCTAGAAGAATAGGGGTGCATATGGTTGCCTACTGAAAGTTACCTGCTCATGCCAAGGATTCATGCCCCAGGTTAAATGTGGGCCGAGTCTATCTTAGGGGTACCCCCTGTTGCTAATGTTATTGATGCCAATTTTACTGCCTGATGTTTTTGTTGCAGGTTGGGGGCTAATGAGTTCCGCCCCCCAGGTCTTTTCCCCAAGGCTACAGCGCTGGGGTTCTGCATGACCTGTGGCTCTTGCAAGGGCGGCCGAATGGTCCTATGGTTATACCCGCCTGTTATTAGATGCGGGGATGCCATGATGTTTTTCCTTACAGGGGTTATGCTGAAGTTATAATGCCTGATGGGGATTTATGCTCGATGTTGTATTTTGTAAATTACAGCCTACTACCAAGGATGAAGGCCTGTGCCCCCTGCCCATGATTGGGTGTCCTGTGGCTAAGGTTATTGAAGCCCCAGGTATACTGTTGTTTTACACCTGATGGTTGATGGTAGGCTTTTGTGCCCACCGTGCAGGTGATTGTGCCTTTTCTTACAGGTTTGGGCCTGGTGGGCCCCCCCCTATGCTGGCCTGACGTGTTACTCCAGGCCCGGGTTATGCCCCATGCTGATGAGCACGCCTTGCTGTTTTATTACAGGTGTTCCTGCCTGCTGTTAATGCTGGGTGATTCATATTCTTTTTGCAGAAGACGCCAATACCAGCTACTTGGGGTTCTTACCCCTAATGTTTGATTTTATGCTTAATGGGCTTCCACGCCAAGTATTTTCCTCCCTCATATTGATATCGCTGATGGTACATGCCAAGTGCTAACCTTTTTATATTTCAGCTACACACTATGGACTTATTTACCGTTTCCGCCTTGTTCCCAATTCCCTTGTAAATAATCCCCCCTGGGTATATACTGCCCTGGCGCTCGCTAGCGCCCTGTTGTGATTACGGCCTATGTTATGTTTACCCTTGCAGGTTGGAGTCAATAGAGAACTTAATCATTTTCCAACTCAAGCTGGTGTCGTGCCTCTTTTGTGGTGTGCCTGGTGCGTCGTATGTGGGTACTGCGTGAGTGCTTCACATGTCCTCCGAAGTTTGGCCTGCCCGCTTGGTTCCGTGCTACCCCCTGGAGATTTGGTAACCCCATTTCTTACAGCTTCACATACAGAGATCTCCCAGAGTGGACCTCACCGCAGCTCTCAATGCACTGATGCTGGACCTTCATACATGGACTTCGGCACTGCCAGACCAGGCCGGCCTAAAACACTTTACCAAGGCCAACAAAAACATCACGACCATGCCGTCCAAGGCTCCAGCACTGCCTGGCTGTCGGCCTGAAGAAACTGATTTAGTACTATCCATTGTTTGTTTATTTTTCTTCCAGGTTGGACTTTTATTCTTTCTTTTATTAAATGTCGGGGGGGTTGTAGTGTCTAGCTAGGCACGCTCTAGTGTTCCATCAGTGATGTAATACACACTTTACACCCACCCACCACAGGCGTCACCAGTCAGGTGACCTTGCCAATAAAAGGATCCGGGTGCTCGTGCCCTGGGCAGTTATTACACCGCCCTGCAGAGTGTCTGTGTCCGTCCTTCATCGCAATGTGGGCCTGAGGCCCAACATTACAGAAGCTTGCTGAGGAGGCGAGCCGCTGGGTGAGCACCCGGGTTGGCAAGGGTCATGTGGGAGACTTCGCCAAAGGTGGGCAGGGTCCCCAGCAGAGAAGTGGGGGGACAGGGGTAAACAGAGAGAGTTCCAGAGAGGGCCCCAAAGTAATTCCCAAGGGAACCAAGGAGTGGTGTCCCAGTCTCCCCTGAGAAGAAGACAGTGCCCGGACAGGTAGGCCTGTTCATTGGGGACCCCTTGTTTTAAGTGTGGTCAAGTGGGCCACCAGTATTATGATCCCCAGTGTCCCCAGAGGGACCCCAATGCACCACCCCATGCATCAACCTGACAGCTTGCTAGTGTAGCCCTGGGAGCGGAGAAGATGAGTGCCCAAGGTGTGTGGGATCGGTAGAATTGACCTTTGTCTCGCTAGGAGACTTTGAGATGGTCCATAACCCCACGCTGCCCGATAACACTAATAAGTACAGGCAGTGGGTGACCATCAATGGCCATAGGGTGGAGGCTCTCAGGGACACAGGAGCTAGTGTGGCTGCTGTCAGCGCCTGGTTGGTGTCCAAAGAGCCAATTGTCCCCCATGCATTCTGCCCAGTAGTGTCAGCAGACAACTCTGAGAGCCAGTGTGAGGTGGCTCAAGTTCCCTTTGAGTGGGAGGGGGGTCTCAGGACTCTTCAAGTAGCTGTGAATCCAGACATGCATGGTAGACTGTCTGTTAGGCAACGATTTAGAGAACTCCCCGTGGGCTACGGTGGAGAGGAAATCTCACTTGGAAATGCTGGGTCAGCCTGAGTGGGCGTGCGCGACCACTCGGGCCATGGCAGCCAGTAAGGATGTTCAGGAGGACCTGGAGCATGAAAGTGCCTTAAAGTGGAGGGGTAGGGGTCGCGGGAAACTGGCCCCCATAGTTTTCACGGTCTAGGAGGGAGCAGACCTTAAGGGGAATGCTGTGGAGCCTACAGGGGAACAAGTAGCCGAACTGGGGGACCTACCTGAGCTGGTCCATTGGCAGCAGGAAGGAGGGCCCACCAGGGAGGAATTTTGTGATTAACAGAGAACGTGCCCTTCTCTTGAGGGGCTGCGGCGACAGGCTGCAGCCCAGGCAGCAGGTGATCAGTCAGGGTCACATTGGATCCATTGGGAGAATAGCCTCCTTTACAGCGAGCCTAAGGCTGCTGAGCCTGGGTCAGCCCGTGTGCTGGTGGTACACCAGTGCTTCATAGCCTTCCTACTGTCGTTGGCTCATGATGTACCATTGGCAGGGCATCTGGGGCAGACCAAGACCTTCGAGAGGCTGGTCACCCACTTTTATTGGCCCCAGATGAGCAGGAGCTCAGATGCTCACTGCAGGACATGTGAAACTTGCCAGGCAAGTGGGAAGAGTGGGGGGGAGATCAAAGCCCCACTCCTGCCATTTCCAGTTGTCAGTACCCCATTCGAGCGAGTGGGCATTGACATTGTGGGGCCTCTGGAACCCAAGACAGCCATGGGCAACAGGTTCATCCTGGTCTTGGTGGACCATGCTACCCGGTACCCTGAAGCCATCCACTCAGGATAGTGATGGCCCCCGTGGTGGGACGTGAACTGATGGGGATTTTATCCTGTGTCGGGTTCCCCAGACAAGTGGTGTCTGATAGGGGTACTAACTTAATTTCCAAATATAGGAAGTCCCTGTGGGAGGATTGTGGGATAACTTATAAGTTTACCACCCCTTACCACCCCCAAGGTAATGGGCTGGTTGAGAGATTCAACTGGACCCTCAAAGGCATGATTATGGGCCTGGAAGAGTCCATGAGGTGTAAGTGGGACGTCCTCTTGCCATGCCTGTTGTTTGCTTACTGTGAGGTGCCACAGAAGTCCCTAGGGTTCAGCCCCTTTGAACTGCTCTATGGTCACCTGGTAAGAGGGCCTCTGAGTCTGGTCGAGTAAGGCTGGGAGCAATATCCCAGGAAACCTCTCCAGGATGTGTTTAATACATGCTGGCCTTCAGGAACCAGACTCTGCGTTTCAGAAAGCTTGCTGAGGCAAATCTGGAAGCCAGCCAGGAAGAGATGAAACGTTGGCACGATCAGAATGCCATTCTGATTGAGTTTCAGCCTGGTCAAAAGATTTGGGCCATGGCCCCAGTGGAGCCCTATGTGTTCTAAGTTAAGTGGACCAGACCATTTGAGGTGGTGGAGCGCAAGAGTCCTGTTACCTACTTGGTGGACTTGCGGTCTCCCCGGAACCCCTTGCGGATCATGCATGTCAACCGCCTGAAGCCCCACTTTGAGAGGTCCAAAGTATGCACGCTCCTGGCCACAGATGCTGGGATGGAGGAGGAGAGTGAGCCTCTTCCTGACCTCCTGTGTGCAAAGGAGCAAGATGGGTCAGTGGAGGGTGCGGTCCTCTCCACCACACTGACCCCTGAGCAGCAGAGTGATTGTCGCCAACTGTTGGGGCAATTCAGTGATCTGTTCTCCCTGGTGCCTAGTGTCACTGATTGATGTGTACATGAAGTGGACACTGGGGACAGTCCTCCTGTTAGGCACAAGGCTTACCGAGTGAATGACCGGGTCAGGGCTTACATTAAGGAGGAGGTCTCCAAAATATTTGCTTTAGGGGTGATTGAGTCCTCTAGCAGCCCTTGGTCCAGCCCAGTGGTCTTGGTCCCAAAGGCTGCCGCACCGGGTGCCACCCCAGAACTTCAGTTCTGCGTGGACTACCGAGGTCTCAATTCAGCCAAGAAGACTGACGCGCACCCCATCCCCAGAGCTGATGAGCTCATAGATCAGTTAGGGGCTGCACGGTACCTCAGCACGGTTGACTTGACGTCTGGGTACTGGCAGATCGCCTTGACTGATGGGGCTAAGGAGAGGTCAGCATTCTCCACACCAGATGGGCATTTCCAGTTCCGGGTGATGCCCCTTGGGATAAAGTCTGCCCTTGCCACCTTTCAGAGGTTGGTCAACAGGGTGTTGGTTGGGTTGGAAGATTTCAGTGCCGCCTACCTGGATGACATTGCAGTGCTTAGTTCCTCCTGGGAGGACCACCTGTGCCACCTCTGGGAAGTGTTGATGGTGCTGCGCAGAGCAGGCCTCACAATCAAGGCAAGTAAGTGCCGGATTGGGCAGGGTTCTGTGGTGTACCTGGGACACCAGGTTGGGAGCGGCCAGGTGGCTCCCCTCCAGCCCAAGATTGAGACCATCCCGGCTTGGGAGCCCCCAAAACCCAGACAGAGGTGAGAGCCTTTTTAGGACTTACGGGGTATTACAGGAGGTTTGTCAAGGGGTATGGCAACGTTGTTGCACCCTTGACTGAGCTGATTTCTAAGAAGCAGCCAAAGATTGTGAACTGGACTGACACCTGTCAGGAAGCTTTTGACGCCCTGAAGACTGCCATGTGCACAGCAGCTGTACTTCAGGCGCCCAACTTTTCAAAATAATTTCTTGTTCAGACAGACGCTTCAGAGCATGGTGTGGGGGCTGTTCTGTCATAGATCAAAGAAGAGGGCCTAGACCAACCTGTAGCCTTCATCAGTAGGAGGTTACTTCCACGGGAACAGAGGTGGAGTGCAATTGAGCAGGAGGCATTTGCTGTGGTCTGGGCACTGTAGAAGCTGAGACCATACCTGTTTCTCGCCTATGTCCTCTGTGTCTTTCCTCCACTCTTTCTTGCACTGTTGCTGCCTTATTTGCACTTTTCTCTCTCTTTTTGCCTTTTTCCTCTTGCCTTTTTTAGCCCGTTTTTCCCCGGCGCTGCTGCCCCCGCGGCCCTTCCCCCCCAGCATGACCAGCTCATTCCCGCTCCTCTCCCTGCTCCCGCCTCCCAGCTTTCCAGCCCTCCCTGACCCCAACTTAATGGCGGCCACTGCAGGGACAGGCGAGCAACACCACTGACTCATTGTTAGTAAAATTGCTCTCCCTCCCTCGCAGCCCCACCATTGGGTGAGGCCTTCCCCCGAGCCCCAGCACGCTTGAGTGTTGGTGTTCAAGGCCCTCCTCCACCCACAGGTTTCACCTGCGCCTCATCCCTGGTGGTCCAGTGGACCTCTGTCTCCATTCTCTTGCTCCGCTTTTTCTCTCCTTTGTACTCGTTTTTTCCCTCACTTCTATCTCCCCCCTTCACTCTCCTTCTGGGTCTTAACCTCCATTTTCTGCCGTTTTCCCCTCATTTCAAGCTCCCTCCTTCACTCTCCTGTGTCTTTCCTCCGTTTTTCACAAATTTTATACCCTCATCTCATCTCCCCCTTTCACTCTCCTGTGTCCTCTGTGTCTTTCCTCCACTCTTTCTTGCACATTTGCTGCCTTATTTGCACTTATCTCTCTCCTTTTGTCTTTTTCAGCCCATTTTTCCCCGCCGCTGCTGCCCCTGCCGCCCCTCCCCCCCAGCATGGCCAGTGCGACCGGCCCAATCCAGCTCCCCTCCCCGCTCCTGCCTCCCAGCTGTCCAGCCCTCTCTGACCCCTACTTAATGGCGGCCACTGCAGGAACAGCTGAGCAAGACCACTGACTCATTGTCAGTGAAATTGCTCTCCCTCCCTCGCAGCTCCACCATTAAGTGAGGCCTTCCCCCGAGCCCCAGTACGTTTATATTGGTGGTCGGAGTAGTTGGAAAACAATCAAATATGCATCAATAATGTGAAGGGAACATAAATTGAACAGATCGCCATAAGTCAAGAAAACAATTAAAAATTAAGAATTTAATTCACAATCAGGCCGCATTTTATGCCATTGTCATTCAAAGCATTGAATGGGTTACTGTGCGTTTCTTTTTTAGGTGGTGCTCTTGGGTGTAGGGAGTGGAACAGAGAAGAATGGGGAAGTGGTGGTGAGGGACAGGGTAAAGGTGTTTGTGACATAAATACAATACACACTATATACAAATAGGCCTTTCCAGCCTGTCAAGGTCAATCATTTTAGAAAGGATGGTCTACGTTTCGACCTCTACAGGAGAGAGGGTTTATTGATGGCCTCACAACGGGGTCTTCATCAGGACAAATGAGCACCTGTGGGTAATGGATATAGTTCAGTACCTGTTGCTGGTTTTTCGACAGACCCCCTTCTTGATGGACTGGAACCTGCGAATACCCCCCCACACCATAAGCTCCTTGAGACCCTTACGGGTGAGTAGTTACACTTAACAAGCACCTGATTTGATTTTGATTTGTTTGGGACTCACTTCCGGGTTCAGACGGACCACAGGCCCCTCAGATGGTTGATACAGATGAGGGGTGAGAATCGAAAGTTGTTGAGGTGGTCTATTTCCCTACAGGGTATGGACTTTACGGTGGAACACCGCCCTGGTACAGAACACGCCAATGCTCCTTGATCTCTCTGCAGCGTTCGATACAGTCAACCATTCAGCCCTACTTAACCCCTTCGATGCTCATGACGAGCTCAGCTGGTCATGAGGCACACTGGAGCTGTGCTCATGACGAGCTGAGCTCGTCATACACACTGAGGATCACGGATTTCCAGCACAGGAGGGGAAAAGTCCTAGCAGCCAAGGTGTTAATGTGCTTAGGACCCGTTTCGGCCTTAATGGTAGTGCCTACAAATGGTTTGTCCCCTACCTACAACACCGAACTCAGGAAATCAAAATTCAAAACTGTCTTTCTAACCACACTCCTGTCTCCCTTGGAGTCCCCCAAGGATCTATTCTCTCTCCCTCCCTCTTTAACCTCTTCATGGAACCCCTCACCCTCATTCTTAAACAAGCAGGCATCATCTACCACCTCTACGCCGATGACACCCAAATCTATTACAAGATTAAAACTCATGCTGATATCCTACACCTGATCAACACGCTCACCAAATCCTGGATCTCTGACCTTAACGCACTCAACTGCTCATTCACCCTGTCTGACTCCATCAAATGTCTTGGTATTTCTATCAACCACACCCTAACCCTTAACGTCCCATCAAAAACTCCGCTAAAGGAGCCCTCTTCACTCTCCGTCACCTCAAGAAAATCAAACCCTTTATACCTACTGATTACTTTAAACTTGTAGTTCAGTCACTTGTTCTTTCACGTATTGATTATGGTAACGCCGTCCTCAACGGATCCCCAAGCTCCACCTTGCTCCAATCAAAGCTGTGCTCAACCTTGCAGCCAGGCTCATCTCAGACTGCAAATGCTTCGATCATATATCCCCGGCTCTCAAATCTCTCAAATGGCTCCCTATTGAAGGCAGATCTGCCTACAAAACTGCCTGCATTACTCATAAAGTCCTCCACCAAAACACTCCGCAGTACCTCTCCAAGAAACTCCTCATTGCGGGCACCACACGACCTCTGAGAAGCACAAACCCCCTCCTCCTAATCCCACCACTGCATAAAAATAAAGCCACACAATCTCGCTCCTTCTCTGGTAATGCCCCTATCATCTCGAACACCCTCCCAAAAAACCTGCGCTGTAATCCCTCCTACTTCAGCTTAAAAAAATACCACAAAATCCACCTCCTCAATTATTATTGGGGATCTTAATCTGTGACCTGCACTTGATCTCCAATCACTGTAATATTAGTCAAGTAATATTTTTCAATATCCTGAACATCATCGACCTAATTACTTGGAGAGTTTTTTTTTTTTTTTTATATAGCGCGAACTTGAACCGAACCGAATCAGTTATCAGAGCGCTTTACATAGTACCAGTTACTTTTCATTTTTTTTTAGGCACGGGGAGATTAAGTGATTTGCCCAGAATCACAGGGGTTTTTTGGCGTCGTTACCGAGACTCGAACCGAGTTCCCCAGGTCCGAGGTCGAGCGCCTTAGCCGTTAGGCCAACCCCTCTCCCCTCTTGATATGTATAGCTCGTGCCCCTGTTTTTCTATTTGATTTGTATATTTTGCAGTTTGTTTTCATTATCTTTTATCTACTGTTTGCCATGTTTGGCCCAATTATTATTGGGGGTCCTAACCTGTGACCTGCACCTGATCTCCAATCACCATGTTATATTTGTCCAGTAATATTGTCCATTTTCCGAACATCATCGACCTAATTACTTGAAGTGTGTAGCTCTAGCACCTGTCTATCTATTATAATTTGTAAATTTCACATATTGTTTCATTATCTTTTTATCTACTTGTACGCCATGTTTGCTTTACATTATATTCTCATGTAAAGCGCTCTGATACCTTTCGGTCTAGCCAGCGCTATATAAAACTTTTAAAATAAAAATAAAATAAATAAATACATGCAGTTCCACTGATAATTCGAGAAGCATCTATACATGAACACATACTGTTACACATAAACGTAAACATGCACACTACTATATACTCACTACCAGATAATACCACACATTTACACACATACACTAATACACACTGTGTAAGTGTTAGACCTGTCAGCCTTAGGGGTGGTCTTTCCCTGTTTTTTTCGCACTTGCCTCATTTTTTCCCACCTTCTTTTTGTTGGCCCTTAGGTCTTCGGGCACATTTTCATGGCTAATCTATGTTAGGGTGCAGGTGCTCTCTACTACAAACATGGCTGCCACTGGCCCCTGCTACTGCAGCGTGGTCTTTTAGTGTAGCACCCTAGCTGCCAGGAGCTGGCTGGATCCCCATACATTGTTGCAATGCCAGCCTCCCATCCCCTGTCCATAGGTAGAGTGGGGAAGCTCCTGGAACCTTCCAGAAGAAAGGCGGAGCTGATTTTTGCCGCCTTAGAGAGTGGTCACCTGACCTGGGCATAATTAAGCAAGGGAGGGAACTTTTTCTAGTCAGTTGGGGCATCACTGACCTGGGGAACCCACGCAGGAGATTTAGGCGTGCCTAGTCGGGAAACTATGCCACTGGGAGTGACAGGATTTAGGTGCTGCCTCTTAAGCTGAGTGAGGTATCTTAGACAAGCCCCCTGATCTGGCCCAGCGATAGGGAACCCCAGGGTCCATCTGCAGTGACCTGAGGAAAACTCATCCAGCCTCCAACTCAACCCCCCCACTCTTCAAGAAACCATCACTTAAGGGCGCAGAACCATCCAAGCGCCGAGAAGACTACTTGCCTTTAGCCAGAGACTGCTGGGGGATCGACCAGCTACTGGACTGTGCTGCCCTGCGCACTCCCTGCCTTCATCTGGGCCCATCTTGCCCTACCTGTCTCCCGCTGACTGACTTGCTTGGCACCCCAACCTGCCTGCAGTCCCTGCTGAATTGTGTGAAAAGCACTATGTCCTGCTCCCCTGTCCAGCGCTGTATCTGAGACTGCCTGCCCTGTCTTGAGCTGTTGAGGGTGCCTTCTTTGCCCTGCCTGCAACGAGCGCTGGATTGCCCCGTGGGAGCGTTGACTGACCCTGCCCCGTAGCGCTGTGAAATCCCCTCGGCGCTGGGCCCCCCCCGAGGAGCACCGTAGCGCCCCCGTCAAGTGCTCACCTGGCTCGGCGTCAAGCGCTGGATTTGGCCCTCTGAGGCGCCTGAGGAGATCTCCTCACGATCGCGGCTCCGGGGCCACACTCTCGACACCCCCGAGGCGCTTCCGGCCACCGACGCTGCTGCCTGCCCTCGCGATGTGTCCTGCGGCCCCAGCGGAGCCAGCGCCGTCATTCAACCCCCCTCGGCGGCCTCCGTATGCCAGGAGAGGGCCGCCGCATCGAGTCCACCAGGCCGCACTAGGCCTGAAGCCTCCCTGGGCCTGTGTCACGTGACGGGGAGCGCCGCCGCGTCATCGGCCGCGCCCCCCGCCCAAGCTGCGCAGCCATTGGCTGCCAGGAACCAGCCCCTACCATCGAGGCCCGGCACCCGGGGAAGCTCCGTCTCACCGCGGAGGGGGTGGAGGACCACAAGAGCCCCCTCCGCTTTGCCCCACAAGCCGCGCCTAACCCTCTGCGGGTGCCTGAGTGCCACAACTGCCCCGTTACCGCCGCGGGCCAAGTGAGGCCCACGGGAGGGTCGGAAACCCTCCCCCCTGCTCCGAGACCTACGCAAGGGCCCCGGGGTGGGGCCGAAGCCAACAGGTAATCCCAGGGGAGGAGGGCAGAAGGCTGGGAAAGGCCCCTTTGAGCCCCGAGAGACCGTGTGACCTGGAGTAAGCATCGTACTTGGGCTGAATGACTGTGCATGCCCGGGGGAACAGGCTTAAAAGGAATTAACTGTTTATGCCCGGAAGGCCGCTTGGGTTTGATCAACTCCTCGGGCCAATTGACTGTGCATGCCTTAACACAACCTTATGCTGCATTAACTGTGCATGCCTGATTACCCGTTTTTCAAGCCTGCGGATGGAGTGGTATAATATTTCCCTGTACTGAATTTCTTGCAGGGGCGGGCTTCAATGAATCCTGATGGGGTTGTGTTATGATACTGATTGATTTACTCCATTACTATTTTGATGACATGATTACTGGTGGTGAACTGTTGATATTTACAAGAGGAAATGTTCATAACTGCTTCTTGAAATGTTAGTCCATGGTTTATGAAAGTACCCCCGTAGCCTGCGGAAGAGTAGAATGCGACAGGCTGTTATTTGATGTTTTACTGTGTTGAGTAGCTGCTTTACACGTAAGCCCCTGGCTGCCTTCCTGCTCGAGCCAAGCTACCCCCCCGGAGAACTGGCGGTCCCAGTTCTTACATTGGTGGCGAGCGGTGGGATCCAGGACCTGTAGCTACCCAGCACCCTCCAGTCGGACAGAGTGCGCTGCAATTAATTGGACACTTGTGGTGCCTACAAGCTTACCCAATCGCCCACCACTGTCTAGCCTGCAAAGTGTGTAGGAACCGGTGTTGACCCAGCATTGTTGCCTACGTCCTAGTATCTTTCTTCCAAGTTATCTGGGTCCCCACCTGACAAAATGGAGTTCCAGCTGGCTGACCTTGATAAGTACACGGTAGTGCAGTTAAGGGAGTTTTGTCAGGGGATGGGGGTGCCGGTGGGGCAGAGGGCTGTAAAAGAAGAGCTCTGCACCGCCTTGAGGGCATTGGTAAGGGCCCACCCAGGGGAGAGAGAGGATGAGGAACAGGAGGGACAGGTCACACACGGGGAGGCGGACACTCAAGAAGACCCAGGCCTGCTCAACATTGGTATGTCTGAAAATGCGTTGCCAGGAAGACGTTCTGGGGCAGGGAGTAGTGTATCCCGGGGGAGTGTGTCGTCGCAGGAGTACGAGGACAGGAGGGAAGAGAGGCGATTGAAGTGGGAGCTTGCCAAGTTAGAGCACGAGAGGGAGAGAGAGAGGGAAGATAGGCAGTTTGATATGGAGGAAAGGAAGTTGGTGCACGAGCTTCAGCTCAAGGAAATGGAGCTGAGAGCATTACAGTAGGGTGCGCCAGGAAGTCCGAATGGTGGCAGCGTAGCAGAGGCTCAGCAGGAGCCCAGATTCTGGTTACCTAAGGAGGTGATAGTGAGCTACACCAAGGGGGATGACATTGCAAGGTGGTTGGAGGCGTATGAAGTGGCCTTGACTGCCCATGAGGTGCCCGAGAAACATTGGGGAGGTGGTTTGTACCGGTATATACCCCCTGACGTCAGGGACACCCTCCTGTATTTGGAAAAGGCAGACCAGTTTAGGTATTCCCCCATTAAGGAGGCGCTCATTAAACATTTTGGCCTCAACCCCGAAAGGTATCGCCAGAGGTTCCCTGGCATGCCATAAAATGTCCACGCAGAAGTTGGGTGGATTATTTTGAGTATGCCCGTAAGGCTCTGGATGGTGGGGTGCGTGGCAGCGAGGTGCGTGATTATGAGGGTCTGTACAATCTTTTTTTGAGAGAGCACCTCTTGGATAAGTGTTTTCCGGAGCTGCGCCAACATCTGGTGGACCGCAAGCTGACTGATCCCTGTGAGCTTGCGGAGGAGGCGGATACCTGGGTTAGCACCCGGGTGTCACACAAGGGCCCCGGGGAGATGGTCCGAAAGGCGGACAGGGCGCCCCCCAGAAGAAAGAGGGTGGAGATAAAAGAACGGAGTTCTCACGAGGCCCACAAACTAGAGAGTTTGGGAGAGGAGTAGGTATCCCACCTCAGACCCGTTTCCCAAAGCCCACTTACCCTGACAAGAGTCATCAGCCAAAAGTGGTCCGGTGCGGAGAGGTCTGCCACTACAAGGGAGATGCCCAGTGTCGCAAACGACTTCCAGCCCCCACTGGTGGCAAGAGTCCCGGGGTGGCTAGCGTAGCGCTTGGGATGAAGCTGCCCCTAGATAGGGAAGGGGAATGGACAGGCCTGACCCTGGTTTCACTTGGGGATAGAGAGATGGTCCCAGTGACGCCCTTACCATCGAATACTGCTAAGTACCAGCAGAGGGTGAAGGTCAATGGGGAGGAGGTGGACGCTCTGAGGGACACAGGAGCCAGCATGACCACCGTAGTGAAGCGGCTGGTGTCCCCTGAGCAGGTAGTACCTGATGTGTTCCATCCGGCCGTGTTGGCTGACGGCAGTATGAGCTACTATCCCGTGGCTCAAGTTCCCTTTGAGTGGGGAGGAGTGTCAGGCCCGTTGAGAGTTGCGATCAGCCCTGCCTTGCCTGTAGACTGTCTGCTAGGTAATGACCTAGAACATACCGCCTGGAAGGAAGTGGAGTTTAAGGCCCACACTGAGATGCTGGGGTTACCAGGGTGGACTTGCGTAGTCACGCGGTCCATGGCTGCCCGGCAAGAAGCTCAACCTGGATTGGAGCCTGAAACAACGGCCCAACCCAATGCCGGTCCAGAGGAGAATGTGGTGGAGGACACCCCCCATGTGATGAATGGGGAGCCCGTGGAGGTACCCCCGGAGTCCGTGGAGGTGGATGTCGTTCCCGTGGGGGACTTGCCGACCCTTGCCGAGTGGCACGTGGAAGGAGGGCCTACCCGGGAGGAATTCTGTCGGGCACAGAAGGATTGCCCCACGCTTGAAGGCATGCGGCGACAGGCCGAAGCCCAAGCGGTCAACCAAGAGACCGGCAGTTATCACGTGTATTGGGAGGATGGCCTCCTGTACAGTGAGCCAAAGGTTCCGGTGCATGGATCCTCGAGGGCCTTAGTGGTCCCCATGTGCTACCAGGCCTTTTTGTTGGAATTGGCGCATGAGATACCCTTGGCTGGACACCTGGGCCAGGACAAGACCTTTGCGAGGCTGGTCCCACACTTTTATTGGCCCAGGATGCGGGTTGCCTCCGACACCTACTGCAAGACCTGCAAGACTTGCCAGGCAAGTGGCAAGACGGGGACCAAAGGGAAGGCCCCCTTGGAACCACTCCCGGTGGTCGGGACCCCTTTTGAGCGGGTCGGAATCGACATCGTTGGGCCGTTGGACCCTCGGACCTCTGCGGGACACCGGTTCATCTTGGTGTTGGTGGACCACGCCACTCGGTACCCGGAGGCCATCCCTCTGAGGACCGTTACTGCACCTGTGGTGGCGCGGGCCCTGATGGGAATATTTACTCGAGTGGGATTCCCCAAGGTCGTGGTGTCGGACAGAGACACAAATTTCATGTCGGCCTACATGCAGGCCATGTGGAAGGAGTGCGGAGTGACCTATCGGTTCTCCACTCCTTACCACCCCCAGACTAACGGGCTCGTAGAGAGCTTCAATAAGACCTTGAAGGGGATGATCCGGAGCCTGCCAGAAGACTTGAGGCGGAAATGGGACATCCTCCTCCCTTGCTTGCTGTTTTCGTACCGCGAGGTACCCCAGAAGGGAGTCGGGTTCAGCCCCTTCGAATTGCTCTATGGCTATCCTGTTAGGGGACCCCTCAGTCTTGTCAAAGACGGGTGGGAGAAGACTTCGAAGAAGCTTCCCCGTGATGTTGTCAGCTACATGCTGTAACACAAATACAAGGGTTCCCTTTTCATGTATTCTTCGGTAAAGAGACTGAAGTCTCAGAGGGATCTAAATAGGAGACAGTGGGTAACCACTGGGTTGTATCTGAGGTTGTATAGGGGTTAACAAATTTACAATTTATACAGAGTGGAACTATTTCAAATGAATATATCAGACATCAAGTAGAACCAATGAGAATGTGGAGACAAAAGGATTTTTTCAGGTATATCTCTGAAATTTATTGTCTATTTGTACAAGTATCATAGGTTAAAAACTTCATATTTATTCATATTCTATCACCCTAACCTGGGCGGGAGGTCGGCTCAGAGTAAACTGGGAAACTCTCACTTTTCCGTATGACCAGGGGGATTAGCAGCACCAGATGTAACTACTACTGTGCACAGGCACAGCACACACACTCCTGGATACAACCCCTGCCATAAATGGCTACTTAGCAAAAGAGGGAGTGACACAGCGCGTCTAATACCCTTGAGTGCCCTGAGTAGGCGGGCACCTAGACGGGCCATAATGAATTTAGTCAAGAGCGCACAACTGACCTGGGGGAGCATCAAAAGACACTCAGTCTGCCCTGAGCTATATCCTCGGAGAAGTCCCTGACCCACCACTCGCATTACTCACTCACGACTGACAGGCAGACCCTCAACAGAAACTAAGACAGGAGATGTATCCCCCAGTGGCACCTATGCAGACTCAGCCACCATTGGCAGACAGATAGAACCTACACTGGCAGATAAATCCACCTACACACACATGCACGCACTTTGTAAAGCACACTACTCATCCTTTCCACAGGAAACAAGAGGCTGCAAAGCACTATCGTTACCCCTAATGAGCAATCCAAGCAAACAAATCATATTTTGAGCCTCTAAGCATGAAATGGGTACAGTACCAGTGAATTTTGTAATTGGAACAGTTAGAATTGTGTTTGTATCACAACCTCATACTCGGTTGATACTCATCAATGCACACTGTGCAGTTACATACACTTCAGACATCACTGATGTCTTGACCCAACACAATTAGTTTCACTCTGGGGGCATATTACCAAGGCAGGCAAAATGAAATTATCGCTGCATTTGAGGCCGTTTTCGGACACAAAGCGGAGATAATTTCATCGCCCTATTAGGAAGCTGTTGCTAACATCAGTTAGCGACAGCTTTTAGATGATAGAGAGCGGTTTGGGGCCCGCTTTGCATGACACGCAAAGTGGGAGTACCCAACCTGTTAGCAACTGAAAGCAGCCGCTAACATCGCTATCGCCTATTATCAAGGCAGACGTAGCGAGAAAAAAATGTGCGCTAAGCGCGAATATCGCTGAAAACTAACGCCTGCTCAGACCAGTTCTTAACCTGTATATCCAATGTCTAAGCTTATTTAGCGATAAATATCGCTAGTTGTTGATAAAATGCCCCCTGGTTCACTCCCTCCTCCAAAGACCACACACAAGAACTCATTCTAACAGCAGCTCCTCGTATCTGCTGCTAGACTACTACAGACCTCTGCTGGACCGAGCACCTTGCCACCCCCTTTACCATTGAGTATTCGACACCTCCGCATCAAGCACAACTGAAAAGAGGAAAAATATCCTTCCATTCCATCAACGACATATATCTGAATACAAATTCAAGAACTTTCCAGAACACTTCCATCCACCACAGATGTCAGACCTTAATGAAAACAAGCGTAACATACAAAAACAGCAGAAGTTCAAACTTCAGGCTGACCTCACCCTACTAAAAACACTAAGCCTAACCACAGATAATTCATCATAGCAGATAAATACTTTTACTACAAAACCACCATCAGTGAGGGAACCTGCACTACTTCACACAAGAAACCGCAGTCGAAGAATACTGCCACCGGCTTTATTCCATTAAACAGCCATCAGCTGGGGGAAGAACTATCGAAACCCAACCCAAAGAGGTTGCATTTTTTAACCTAAAGTGCAGATCCCTCGCGAAACATAAGGAGGACATTTTTGATCTTCTTTACAATTCACAACCTCAGCCTGACGCAATCTTCCTTACGGAAACATGTAATAATAATTTTCTTTATTTAGATATATAAAACATATCTTTAAAAGGTTCTTCCAGCACATTTAATACAATTTTGCAGATTAAAAGGGATTAAGAAAAAACAAAATAAAATTTGGTCTTCTTATCAGTGCTTGCTGCAACGTGTCAATTTAAAAATTAGCACTCCTGTACAATGCAGATGAGGTTAAAGTACATATTATTCTGCACAGTTATCCAATTTTTCTCAAATACGATAAACTTGCTGAACAAATTTGGCCAATTTTATATTTAAAACAATGTTCTCTAAGGACAGAGCAGCAATAATGGCGTGCCTACAAGTCCGAACTCCCAGCCTGTTCCATTCTGGCCTGAGTAGGCGTCCGCGTTGGAGAAGAAAGAAAGGGCATGTACAAAGCACGTGCAAAAAAGTTTCATTTGCTGCCCCACACCCTCTGCACGTTGGATCAGCCCTTTTTTGACGCCATACAGGGAGATTTTGAAGGAAGCGCCAGTCTCCCAGTCTTAGGGCGATCAAGCATCGCTTTAGATGATAAGAAAATGTTGTCGAAAGGTAATTGGCCGGGGATAATCGTTTATAAGAGTTGGCTACTGCCCAGGCATGGCTACGTTTCGCAAGAAGAGTTTTGTCCATGATCAGGGATTTCAGTCTTATACCTTTTTTAATTGTGTATTTGAAAGCAGTCTGGCTTGGATTAAGGGCCCAGAGATCCGCAGCAGACATTTGTTGGATGTAGTCATTTAGGAGGCGGCCGAATGATCCCCCCAGGATTGCTCACACTGATTTCGTTCCAGACAAGGAGTTCCAGGGTACCAGCTTCTGCCTGTCTTAGTTTGTGTATCAGGTTAAGATATGAGCCAACGTTGGAGGCTTTATAGTTAATTAAGCCCAGCTCTAGTCTGACCTGTGCTGGCGAGGAGGAACTCGGCAGGTGAAGCAATTATTTGTAGAGTTTGGTTGTTAGTTTATTTAAGGTATTGTTCATTTTACCCTTAAAGATCTCTATGCCATACGGAAGTGTGGGCCCGATCTTTGCTCTGAGCACTTCCAGTAAGGGCAAGACGGTGGGGCCTGAGAGTCTCCTCGATAGCTTAGCCAAGGATACCAATAAAGCTGTAGCCTTGGCTGCAATCACAGTGTTCTGTTTGGTGAAACTGCCCCTGGAGTCCAAATGGACCCCTAAGTATTTGTAAGGTTGGCCAATTGAGATCCTTTCTTTGTCTATTGTCCAGCCTCCACCACTGTAGCGTTTTTTGCCGAACAGAACAACCATGGTTTTTTTCATGTTGATTTCTAACTGGTTGTTGACCGTGTATTGCATTAAGGCATTAAGGAGTCTTTGTAGCCCCACTCTGGTGAGACTGAACAGTGCCAGGTCGTCGGCATTCAAGAGATTACATAATGCCGTGCCTCCTACTTTTGGTGGATGGCTAATTACTTTCTCTAGAGAGCTTGATAGGTCAGCAATGAATAGATTGAAGAGAAGGGGAGCCAGCACGCATCTCTGTTTGACACCACGAAAGGCCCAGATTTTCCGGGAGAGATGCGCGCCAGACCCTAACTTCACTCGAACCCATGTGTTGGAATACAGCAGGATGATTGGATTCAGAATGTTGTCTGGGATTCCCCACTGCCTCAGTTTTTGCCAGAGTGCTGCCCTGGGCACCCTGTCGAATGCTGCTTTGAAGTCGACAAAGCAGCAAAAAATCGACCTGGAATTTGGAAGGGCTTTGTCAATGATGGTGGAGATTGTCAGTAAGTTTGTCATTGTACCTGATTTGGCAACGAACCCTGTCTGATTCAGGGGAATCAGATTGTTGTCCTTTGCCCATTGTCTGAGGTCCTCCAAAATGAGGCCTGCAAAGTGCTTTGCCTCTATATCCAGCAGGGCGATTAATCTATAGTTGTTCGGGTTGCCTCGTGCTCCAGCTTTATAAATGGGATGGATAATAGCACCTCTCCAAGAATCCGGAATGGTTTGATAGCTCAGGGTGTAATTAAAGAGATTTGATAGCACCTTGGACCAGAAAGGGACGTTGGACTTGAATAGCCTTTGTGGCAGGCCATTCGGGCCCGGTGCTCCGTCTTGTCTCCCTTTCGTCAGTGCTTTGACTACTCTTTCTTCAGACAATTCCTCGGGTGAGGTAAGCCCCTGCATTGGATCGGGTGGAAGGTTCGATGTTATGCCCGTGCCAGTGTCAAAAACTCATGTTAATCCAGGGCGGTCAGGGTGATCTTGCGCCTGGAGATGCTCTGTTAAGTACGAGATCCAGTCTGCTTCCTGAATGTTCGCTGATCCAAAGGATGTTATGTTTCGATCGGTGCTATTGACAAGTGACCAAAATTTCTTTGAGTTCTGTTGCTTGCTTTCCCATACCAGTTTGACCCAGAATTGAGATTCCTGGGCCTTTTTCTCTTGGGTAACAGCCCTCCTAAATGCCTTTTGGGCATGACGGTATGTAACGAGGAAGCTGCTGTTCTCTGGAAATTTTAATAGCAACCTCAGTGCGTTGTTTCTCGTTCTTTTTAATGTTTTTATAATGGGGAGGGCTGTTTCTCCTACTGGTGGGGTGCGATTTGGGCCCTGCCTTGTCACTGGATAAGTTCTGATCAGATGTGCGCATAACTGCGACCATATTGCTGTTGGGGAAGCCGCTTGATCTGGAACACACATGATAAAATCCTTGCTTGTTTTTAAGATGCTCTGACAGTTAGACTCACTCCATTTCAGGCGCTTTAAGTTATCGGAATGTATTCCTTTGTATGTAAATGGTGCCTTTTTATGGAGAACTAAATTTGTGGCGAAGGAGATGACCAATGGCCTGTGGTCGCTTTCGGACCTTGGCAGGACGGAGAAGCTAGCCAGATTGAACAGGAATTCCGAATTGCAGATGGTAAAGTCCAGGTAGGACTTTGTTCTTCCATTTGACCAGGTCCAGTTTGGGGGGGAGTCGCTTGCTGATCTTCCATTCACCACCAGGTACCCTGCGTTGTAAAGTCTCATCGCGGTGACCTCGCCTAATATACTGGAAACTTGCACAGGGGGCTTGGATTGGGGGACAGCCTCAATAATGCTGGTCATGTTGGGTCCTTCTGAGTCTGCTATGTTCCCCTGAAAAAGGTTTGTGTTAAAGTCCCCTGTGATAATGCGGTTCGAGTTAGGATATTCTGTGGCTATATCATTCATTATTTCGCAGAGTCTGGCCAGGTGGTCTTTTTTTGTGCGGGTGTTAGGATTAATATACACATTTATAAGTAAGAGCAATCGCTGTCTGCTCCGTAGATTAATTTTGACCCCCAGTAGCCAGTCTTCTTTCAGGTAAAGTTGACTGAATTCGCCTTTTAGGTTATTGGATATGTATGTGGACAGCCCGCCTTTAGGGTGGCCGAAGCGGCTGTCCCTCAGTGCCTGTTTCCGATATTCAATAAATCCTTCTATAGGGCGGCCCTCTAGTTCCCAAGTTTCCTGTAGGGCAATTGCCACATGTTCCCCCAGGAAAGACATAGTGTCTTCATTTAAGGTTTTTTGATGTAGGCCGCTGATATTCCATGAGCACAGTGAAAAAAGTAGCTCCCCCTTGCTGCTGTCCACACTGTGCTGATGTGCCCCTAACGGAAGGAGTGATTTTGATGGATTGTATGTTTCTACTGGCGATCCTGTTGCAGAAGGTCAGTTTGTGCTTTTTGTGGCCAATACTGCTGGCAGCCATCCCCAAACGTGGTCTGGTTCTTTGTTTCTCACCGCTGTTTCGGGGCATTTAAGTTCTGTATCCGACCCTGAGGCATTTTTTAGAACAGAGAACGGCCTCCCATGCTCTGTGCTTTTGGTGAAGACCGGCTTGCTGGGGGTGGTTGCTCCTGATAGCAGCGTGATTGGATACCCTGGCGTTGAATAAGGGTACACTCTAATCCCCCAGTTCCGCAGTGTAGCCTTATGTTCGAGAAAGGCTCCTACCCAGCCTACCTGTACGAAAGTTACAACGGTGACCTCAGAGGGTTGGTTTCCTTCGTGGGGGAAGGAATTCAATGGATTCGATGTTATTCGTATCCAGACCCACTAGCCCCGGTATGCCTTCCACTAATTTCAGCAGATTTGATCTGTTGAGAATATCGTGCCGCCCCTTAGATTTGTACTCGGGGGTTAGTAAAATCCGATGACACGATTGGTTGTCGCTTCGCGGCTCTGGTGCACTTGTGGGTCTGAGGATCGGTATTTCGATTGTTGCATCTGATCTATTTTTATGTAACTTATGTGGTGGTCGGAGGGGAGCCCGTTTTGATTGTGGAGTATGACTGATCCGAGCGGCTATGTCATTACAGATGGTTTTGGTAAAACTCAGTTTTGATGTTGTGTTTTCATTCCCGAAAAGAGGGAGAACCAATAAAGGCCAAGATTTTCCTGCCGATGTCTCTTGCCCAGTGTTGCTTGACCTAACTGGACTCACCCTTGTGCTTGTTGCAGGGTCGCTACCCTCTGCTGTCGTTGCCGGGGCAATTGTTGATGTTCTTGAGTGGGTAAGTCCGCGTTGGGTCCATTCGAGGTTATTGTTGGGTTTGTCATTGGTTCCACTGTGCTGGGTTCTATAGAGGATTTTTTGTTTTCGGCTATCGAAAAAATGGGGAAGAGATTCTGATGGGCCAAGTTGGAGTTAGCCCTGAGTTTATTTCTTGCTTTGCGTTGACGTTTACGCTCTCTTTTGCTGCAGGGAGGAATAGGCCCGGGGGAAGCCGGGACTGATGGAGCGGGCGAAGAAGCAAGGCTGTTGTTTCGCCCGTCCTCAGATTTGGCATGCTGGATTATTGGCCCAGTTGGTAATGGGAGGGTGCCGTTTTCAACCGTCGGAGTCGGTTTTATTGGAGCGCTATGAGGGTGACCGTTCATCGATGGAAGACGGTTAATTGATCCTGTAATGTCCGCTTCTTCTTCCTTTGTTTTTAGATTTTTGTTTCCAGAGTCCTCCGGTGGTTTGTCCTGTTCTTGATGTTTGGGGGGTTGCAGTTTGGCTGACACGTATCCCCCCCTCAGCTGCTTTACTTCCCTGATAACTGTGGAGAGGCAATCTGGGAGCAGGGAGAGGGAGTCAATAATTGGAGAGCAGCAGCACGTTGGTTGAACAAGGTTCGCGGATGCTTGCGCCCTTAGAATTAACGAGTTCAGTTTGTCTAATTTGCCGTCGATCCCTGACATAAAGAGTGCCAGGGTGTTTAGTAAATCTACTTGCACCTCTAGTTTTACTGAATGGTAGTTAAGTGCGGTCACAGTTTGTTGGAGGGTCTGCAATAGTTGAGGCCAAACACTAGTCGTAGTGTCCTCTTCAATATTAGGTTTATCATCCGGAGTGAGGCTCGGGCTTGGGGAATTTGGGGTGGTCTTAAAGAAAAGGGACAGATCCGACATGGGTTGGTCATTTGCTGCCATCTGCGCTGATTGACTTTGACATAGAGTCCTTGTTTGGCCAGGAGGCGAAAATAGCTTGTGTGAAAGACTTAAGTCTGTTGATACTGTTAATATTTTTGTTATTGGTGAGGTTAGCGAATTTGAAAGTGGGTAACTACCATTGGATTGCGCTGGTCCAGCTTGCCAGTGGATTTGCACCGTCGTTGTTTGCTGTGGAGGGCCCGTAGGCGGCTTAGACGGGATCAGGGACACCGGTCCGGTGGCGGGAAATTGCGGAAGTTGTAGCAGCAAAGGGGAAGCCTCTATTGGACACATAATATCTTCCAGCTGTGATTGCGGTAGGAGGGCAACCCCATTATCATCTGCCAGAGGTGTGAAGGGCTTACCTGGTTGAAAAGGAACAATTTGGGTATTTTCCCTACTGTGGTTAGTACAAGTAGACCCAAAAATATAGACCTCTGACGGCTCTTTTGCTGGCATCGTGTTGAATACCCAATTTGGCGGTGGTGCTTTGCGGTCGAACCCTGAATGATCCGAGGTTGTAAAAGTGGTTGCCTCCGATGTTTGCGGGTGTTGCTCTAATAATTGTATTAATTCTGCAGTTTTTGATGGAGTCTTTCTAAAATAGTCCCGTAGGGTTAGGCTCTTGGGTTTTTGAGGTTTTGGTGTGTGCTTGACCTGGCCCTGAACCCCAGCTACGTCTGGTTGCTTGGGCTTCCTTCGCTTGGGTGCAGTGTACTTTCTTTCTTTCCCAGATCTCATTGCTCCAGAATGGTCTTGGCTTAGGCTCTTTTGACTGAGCGCAGATCCTGCTCGGCTCGGCTGCTGCTTTAGTGCAGGCTGTGCTGATTCCCACTGTAAATCTGTGGGGTCTCTTTGCAGTTTCTTTCTGCCGCTGTTGCTGGTGATGTGCTGCTGTCACCGCCTCGTGCTCTTCCTTTTGCCTCCTGTAATCCCTGGATGGTGAGGTACTGGGTCTAGGTGTGAACCAGCACAGACCAACACGACAGTGTGTAAGTGGGGGGGGGCAGTACTGGGCCGAAAGCTTGATCCTCCTCCTCCTCCTCCACCTATTACTGTTTCTTTATGGTGGGGGCTTATGGATGGCAGTTGGCTGTACTTGGCCCCTCACTCCCCTCGCCCCCCTCCTCCCCAGTACCCTGTTCCTGGTGCCGGTCCTGCGGTTAGGGTACGGGGGGGACGTGTGGGTAGCAGGCCGGCGCTGGGGTTAAAGCTATCAGTCCCCCTGCACTCGTGCACAGGTCCCCGGGCTCGCAGCCGACCGCCGCCGTCCACACTGGCCTGGGAGCAGGGAACGCGGTACTGCAGCTAAGCAGCTAAGCAGAAGCAGCCCCAATCACTCTGTTCCCCCCGCTCACCGTCAGTGAATCAGCAAACAGCGGATGGCTGATGGCGAATGGTGGAAGACGGGCGGGCGGCGGCGTGCACAATTGAAATGCCATAATCTCGAGATATTCTCCCTACTCCAGGACGGGGAAAATTATGTCTTAACTTTAACCGAGACCTGGCTGGGAGATAACTCACTGCCAGATATTATAGCCGCTGTCCCGAATGAATACAATATTCTATGGCATAATCGAGCAGACAATGCCAGAGGGGGGGGGAGTAGCAATTGTGTTTAAAAAATCTTTGACGGCAATTAAAATCTTGGCAGAAACGATAGACTTAGCTGATATGATTGTGGTAAAATTTATATTTGACAATCTATGTCTGGTGATTCTTACAGTCTATCGTCCACCCAACTCCACCCCAAACTTAAATGATCTATATTTGTCTTCCATATCTGACATCCGATCACGCTACAAAAATGTAGTAGTAACAGGAGACTTTAATCTACATTGGGACAGGTTAATAAAAGAACCTGTGGCATGTCATTTAGAGCAGACTATGTCATCCTTAGGCTTTAGACAGCTAGTTGATACACCCACACACATAAAAGGACATATCCTGGACCTCATTTGGACTTTGGATCCTAAGGTAGCTACCCCAAGGGTTGTGCCCTGCATCTGGTCCGATCATCATTTACTTTACTGTGACATTCCCATAAAGGCAAGACCGTTGCAAGTGCCACCTAAAATGAAGAAAGTCCGGCAGTGGAAGAAAATTGAACAAGGCACCTTGAGAACGACCCTCTCGGAACTCATTCATCCGATAGTTCCTAATAGCAATGTAGATCAGAATACAGGGATCTAACACATAGCCTGACCAAAGCATTTGATCTGATTGCACCTGAGAAATTACAAAGAGTCAAGGGGGCAGGAAAGGGAGCACCATGGTTCACTCAAGCTCTCAGGGATCATAAGAAGAAGCTTCGAAATGCCGAGAGAAATTGGAGAAAGAAAAAAGATGAAATAGCCCGAGAACAATATAGAAATCTATTCCATCTTTATAAAAAGCTCATCCTGGCAACCAAGGCTGCCTACTTTGAGAATCGGATTAGCCAAGCCGACAACGTCCAGAAGGAGACGTTTAAAATCCTAACGGAGCTAAGTACAAGACCCCAAGAAACGGAAATAACAATCCCCTGCAAACCTTCCAAACCTTCCAAACCTACTTCTTAGAAAAAGTAGACACCATCCTACAGAATATTAGAAAGGACGCTGTGCCAGGCCTCGCTGATCAACTGATTGATCATCCTTTGAAGGATGTTGCCATCTCACATTTTCCTCAACTTGATCATATGAACTTGGAGCAAATTATGAGCAAAACCAAGTCCGGGTCTCCAGCCGATCCGTGCCCCCCTAGCGTATTCCGCCTAGCATGTCCCATTCTAGAGGAGCATGTCCTCTCGTTGTTAAACAAATCATTACTTACAGGGCAGCTACCTGACGGATTTAAAGAAGCTCGTGTAAAACCTTTAATAAAGAAACCAGGAGCCGATCCCAAGTCCCTGAAAAATTATAGGCCCATCTCCCAGCTCCCGTTTCTGGCCAAAGTCCTGGAGCAACATGTGCTGAAGTCCCTGGCCCTGTTCTTGGAGTCACACCACCTTCTCCACGAGCTTCAGGCAGGATTCCGCGCACATCACAGCACCGAATTGGTGATGCTTTCGGTGCTGGATGAATTGAGAGAGATGGCTGACAGTAAGAAGCCGAGCGCCCTGATACTTTTAGACCTGTCGGCGGCGTTCGATACTGTCAGCCACACATTGCTCCTGGACAGGTTGTCCAGTTTTGGGATTCAGGGGTCAGCATTCTGTTGGCTGAAATCTTTCCTGACTGGAAGAACACAGAGGATTCAGCTAGGGGAGGAGATTTCTGAGGTTGGAAACGTAACATGCGGGGTACCACAAGGTTCCGCCTTATCTCCTCTCCTATTTAACCTGTACCGTCAGCCATTAATCAGCTCCCTGGCAAAGATGGGTTGTCGCGTATTTATTTAACGCTGACGACATCCAACTGCTGCTGAGTATAGATAATACAGCACAAGCTCAGACCCAGGCACAGAATGTACTCAGATAAAAATAAACCCTGAGAAGACAGAAGTTTTAGTGGTCGCATCAACCTGCTCCCCATGGAGTGACTTGTACTGGCCCCAGGATCTGGGCCCTACTCCTAAACCAGCGGACAAAGTAAAAAGTTTGGGCATCAAGATTGATCGTGAGTTGTCAATGGCGAGCCAGATTGCCACCGTAGCCGGCACCTGCACGGGGTTGATTAGACAACTTTTTTTTAAATTAGCCCCTCTTTTGTCTAGGTCCATGCTGCGCACGGTCGTATCCGCGACCATAATATCCAGGCTGGACTACGGAAATGCGCTGTACTTAGGCCTTCCGAAAAGTCTAACTAACAGATTGCAGGTGACTTTGAATGACGCGGCCCGCCTTATTTTCAGGCTACCAAGACGCTCACATGCCTCACCATTGCTACAGAGCCTCCATTGGCTGCCTATAAAGCAGCGGTCTGAATTCAAGAGCCTCTGTATAACCCATAAAGCGATCTATGGACAAGCTCCGTCATACATAAAAAAACGACTGGAGCTGTATAAGCCAGAACGATGTCTTAGGTCCTCCGATGCACAACTGCTTGTCTGCCCCCGTTATAGACTTGCTACAAAAGGTGGAAGATCCTTTTCGGTCTTGATCCCTAAAATATGGAACAAACTACCTGAGTCCCTTCGAAAAGAAGGAAATCTCCTTTGCTTCAGGAAGTCTCTGAAAACAATTCTGTTCATAGAGGCTTTGAGTCTAGCCTAAGCACGTCCCCTCTGGTCATCCTGCTGAGTAGGATGTTGTGTCCTTTTGGTCTAAAGCGCCTTGAGACCTGTCGGTGAGTTGGCGCTATATAAACCGGAAATACAAATACAAAATACAAATACAAATACTCAGTGGGCTCGGTAGGTCCGGTGGCTCCGGGGAGGTGTCGAGAGGGTGTCGATGCGCCGATGTGCTAAATCAAGCAAGTACCAGCAGCTCCGGCCCCCCGCACACCAGCACCAGCGTCGCCGCCGCTGCAGCCTTCCTGCAGCCTCTCGCAATCTCCCTCGCTCCTCGCTCCTCCTCTGCAAAACACGGATCCAGACTCTGCGGACTGGAGCACAGTGCTAGAATTGTTTTGTGATATGTTCTGAGTCCTGTGGTTGATGCTGCCTGGTGTGGTTGTTTTTTCCCTCTTGAAGCGACGCTCACTTAGCGGAACTTGCTTTCACAGTCCAAGTTCCCCCACCAGGTTCGCTATGTGGTGTTATGCCTTTTTCCTGGCAAAAAGGTTTTTGATGGATTTGACAATTTGTAGCGATTTGAACAATTTGAGTTAGCTGAGCTAACTAGACAATATGTAGGATAAAGGGTTGGCTGGGTCTTTGTGTCTTAAAGTCTTACTTCTATTACTCTCAAGATTCTCCCCACAGGCATCCCCCCCACCAGAGCCCCAACACAGTTCACTCGGTGGGTCTAGGGGGTCTCTGAGGACAGATTGAGGCCTTGCAAGTTTGACAGCGTGAAACACCTACCCAAACTGTTGCGGTCATAGAGATAAGGTGGAGCTGGCTGCCGCTGAGCTTTTTTTATGTTCGCGGCAGCGGGGGCCCGCACGCCGCCACCAAGTCCCCTGCCACCTGTTCCTCTTTTCAGCCGGCACTCACTGCTCCAGGCTCTCGGCACCTCGCGCCACACGCCGCTCTTCGCACAACACCACTATGTGCAAGGCTGGCGGCGGCTCACTGCGGCACAGTTCAAGGGGCTCCACAACAGCTCCAACAGCTCGAAGGCTCGGAGGCGCGGAGGGTAGCTGGCGGGCTGGCAGAGCTCAGAGCGGGAAGGTTACTCTCTGTGCACCGTTATTTCCTCCGGAGGGGGTTACACAATGGTTTTCCACACGAGGCTCCGCCGTAGCTCGGCCGCCACACTCCCTCACACTGCCCCAGGCTGCTGCTCAACTCTCTCGGGTCTCGGCTCACACGGACAAACGGTCAACTGCAAACTCCGGACCGGACCCTGCTGGTAATCTTACGGAAACATGGTTACACGAAAGCGCGGCTCTGATAATGCAGCAGCCCTACCACCAACCTACACAATTGTTAGGAAAGACCGAGGAGATAAAATCGGTGGCAGTATCGCGATTATTTTTAAAAAAGATTACTTGTGTGAATGGGAGACACCGCCTTGTGGAGGCTGTGAAGCAGGGTTCTTTAGATTATTCCTTACTCCTCAGTTCACACTAACTGGCTTCCTGGTGTATCCCCCCCCCCCGCGGGTGCAGCTGGGCCATGGGCGGCAAGCTTTCTAGATATTATTGCCCCTTTTTAGGTTTTGCCTGGCCATGCGCTTTGCGCATGCGCCAAAAAACCTCTTGAGTTGTGTGTGTGGGTCGGGATACGCCCCCTCCTCCGATTGGCTAGCTCCATAAATGGAGGCTAGCCATTGGGAGAGGGCTCCGTCCGTCAATCTCGGACCAGATTCGGGGGAGTTCCCGAGATTCTTTGGCTTTTGCCGACGTCACGCGACGTCAGCCAAAAGCCGGGAACGCCCCCGAATCTGTTCCGGCATTGCCGGCACCCGCCTTCCTGCTTGCGTGAGTGCTTTTCCGCCACGTCTCTCCTGCGCTCTCGCGCTTCCGGTCACCTTCCCCTTGCTCCTCGTTATGCCCCCACAACAGTCGGGGATCTCTGGTGACGAGTTCGCCACACGCGGGGTAGGCAGCAGTCACGCGAGGTCCCAGGGGCTGGCAGGAGGACTTCCCCCGGCAGCAGCGCCTCTTCTCGAGGGGCACAGGCGCGCGTCCAATCCGTGCGCGGCTCTCGGGACGAGCCCCTGATGACGCCGCACGCCTCTCCGGTCCTCGGCCAATAGGAGCGCAGCTCCTTCGTGTAGACCCTGGCGGTGGACCAATGGCAGCGCGTCCTTCTCAGACGAGCCTCCCTGAGCGAGCCAATCCTAGCGCGGCCGCTCCGATGCTGCTCACGGGTCCAGGGCCGCTGGCGGTGTGTTTTCTTAGCTCAGCCTCTTTTACAAAACTATAAGCCGTTGCGGTGTCTAGGTGCTGAAACCAGGATTTTTGTGGCCGGTGTAGGTGAGCCCAGATGTGGGGCTCATGTGGCATTTTTCCCATATCATAGTGCGCTGGGAAAGCACTGAAAAAACCTATGGCCCAAAGATGTGCGCCCCTGCTTAGTACAGCACGGGTAGGGCGCTTCTAACTATAAACTTCTAAGCCTGAGAAGTGGGCTCTTACTTCCTCATGATGAGAGCAGCCGTGACGCCAACTGGAAGTCAGGCTGTGGAAGCCTGGTCCTTGGCGGGGCTCCTGTGAGGAAGAGTGCTCCGTGGGTTTCCTCAGCCTTGTTGGGGGTAGGGCCCAGACACACACAGTAGAGACCGGAGCCTTGCGGGCTCCATTCAGCCGCTTTCGACATGGACCCCCTAGCTGGATAGCAGCCCTGGGTGCGTGCATTGTGAACGATGGCAGGAGCCTCCCAGCCGCACCAGGCGGCCTGCAGCAGAATGTGAGGAGACCGGACCCGCGGACGGCTGCAACCTACACTCGCTCAGCCCCCAGGGAATGGTAAGTGAGACTGAGCTTCAGGCTGATGAGCCCCATGCAATGCGCTCATGGGACCAGTCCTTGGCATGAAGGGAGGTCCCCGGTCAACGTGGGCAGAGCATGGGACACCCCTACCCGTGGTATTTCGCCTACATTGGGGTCTCCAGATTTTTGGCGTTAAGGCAGGGTGTGTTGCACCCCTTACTTGTGGTGTTGTGCTCCAAAACGGGGTGAAACCTCAACGGAGGCCCCCGGGGACGAGGACTGCTGCATTTTCTGGTGTAGTTGGGTGTCTGGCCCGGAAGCCTGTACAAAGGACACCAAGTACCCAAAGGAAAGCGCAGGTGTTGTGCTGATTGGGATGTTCATGTATTGGTGTTTGCACTGCTACAAGTGGGCTGTGGTGCACGACTAAATGTTGGTGCTGGATATCATTAGGGCGGTCTGAGTATGGCAGATTTAATACACATATATATATAAATTCAGATAGGACTGAAAGCAGTTTCTGCACCGAGAGCAACGCCATCCGCAAAATTGTGAACCAACACTGGGATCTGGTAGGAGAAGTTTTGCAAGTGCCTGAACCCCCCATGCACGCCTTCAAAAGATCAAGGAACGTAAGGGATTCGGTGGTGAGATCTCTACTGGAAACCCCACCGGCACCGACAATTCGGAACCTATGGAACTTACCTGATTTGTCGGGCCATTTCAAATGCACAAAATGCAAGGCCTGCCCGCTGTGTTTGGAAACCAAGCAGATACGGTATAACGACCAGACAGTAGACTTAAAATCAATGACCAACTGCAACACAAGCGGAGTGATTTATGCGATTCTTTGCCCATGCAACCTGATGTACATAGGACAAACGCAGCAAAAAGCAAAGAACCGCATCTTCCAACACTGCAGCAGGATTCGCTGCGCAACCTTAGGGGCCCCTTTGGTTGAGCACTTTAACGAAAAAAACCATACTCCAGAGTCCATTCGCTGGTTGATAATTGAGAAAATCACCCTCGGCCCCCGGGGTGGTAACCTAGCGGCCGCACTGAATACAAGGGAATGCAAATGGATGCAGAAGTTTCAAACCATAACCAAGGGACTTAATGAACTGGAGGCGAGTTTCTCGCAGATGGCGGGACTTAATCCCGAATAGACTCTGGGATTATTGCCCTTTGTTTTTCCCCCCCTGAAACCACACTGTGTATTACTATCCTTAATATACAACATGACATTACACAGAACTGCTTTGATAACATCCTTGTGGAATGTATACTGTGTGTTGTAACTTGTTAAGCATCATTTTTCTCCTAACATGTAGAAGTGGATTACACGATCTTTGTACATAATGTCTGGTCTTAAACATGTTAATTTGGTGATCCATTGTTTAATATCAGGCTAGGCAATTAGATGCAATCTCTCTGCCCCGGGACTGTTTAATACAAATGTAGCATGGCACGCACGAAATGGCAAAGCCACACCCCAACGTGCCAGGGTTTACCCTGCGACATCATTGGAGACCTTTTTGTCCTCCCCGGGCATGTCTGCCTTCGACTCGATGACGAACAGCCAGTTCCTTTCCACAGAAAGGGACACTACCCCTTTAAGAAAGCCTCTGGAAACGCGCGAACCCAGCCGCGATCCCATTGGACCGCCGGGACGAGCCTCCTCTGCATCTAGCCTTCACTGGCATTGAGCGCCTGCACCGCGAGTCTCTTCGGATGCAGGCTGCCGGGAAGTAATAGCGCTGATGCGTGCTCACATAAATAAGGTATGTACTGCCCAAACGGGCCCCCCATTTGATCGGCCACACTCACTGTAGCTCCGGCATAGCTGATCTTGTAATCCTAACCGAGTACTGCTTTACATTTATTTTTAGTAAAACGTACCGGCACTGACAGCCCCACCGCGAGTGAACACGCGTTTGGGATAACAGGGTGGCATTGACATTCCAACCCTGCAAGGTAATTGATATATTACCAATTGTTCATGATTTGGAGTGATGTCCACGGCGGCAAGTGCAGCAGTGTGCCGAGCCACGGAGTTCAGTGACTCCGACCCCGTTTCCTGATGGAGTGGTGAGCCTGGTCTTTCTGTTACCACGGAACAAACGAATGCTTCTGCCACGGCAGAAACTGCGCCAACAATGACCAGGCCAGCTTCAGTGTAGGGACCTCTGAAAGCACGCTGTTAGCTTGCGATGCAAAAATATCCAAAAGAACCCTCCTTCAAAGAAAAAGGCAGAGGCCTCAGTAGGGGAACAGCATGGAGCTCTTTTATTGTAGATTTAAGGCAGGTACGGCGGGCGTATGCATTTCGGCCGTGTGGCCTCTTCAGCGCCCAGTATATATATAGCCCCATATATATATAGATGTATATACACACCCACATAAAGAATCTAAAATTCGAAGTAGAGAAAGAGTGAGGTGTTAATGCCCATTCAATCTTAGGGTTGTCCTTGGAGTCCTAACCGAGTACTGCTTTACATTTATTTTTAGTAAAACGTACCGGCACTGACAGCCCCACCGCGAGTGAACACGCGTTTGGGATAACAGGGTGGCATTGACATTCCAACCCTGCAAGGTAATTGATATATTACCAATTGTTCATGATTTAGTGCATATTGGCCACAGACCGGTTTTAACATCACGGCAATTCCAGGCTCAAAACACCCTCCCCTTCTGTTTTTAGATAAATCACCCCCACCGAGGACTGACCTACCTGTGCCTAGTTTTCGCCGGCACATCAAGTAAGTTCCTCCATTCATTCGCCCTCGTTACAATTTTTTGTATTAGCAAAACATAGGGCCCTGACGGCACCTATTCTATTATATTTCAGTTCCCTTGGAGCATGTGAAAGCCACTCCTGCAGACGGCACATTCATTGACCGTCGGCTGATGTAGGTAACCATCCACATCACCATGTTGATAAATACCACCATGCCTGTTCACACTTGCAAAATTCTGATGTATGTATTTACTTACCTCATAGGCTCTCTTTCCTCTTCCTGACGAAGACCCCAACATGAGGCTGTGAATCACCCTTCTTGCGTATCAGGGGTCGAAACGTAGAAATACGCCGTTTTTCCTTGACACACCATAGGAGCAAATTGAGAGATGTATTCTCATATATCTATGTGTGATGTTAAATTGGGAACCTTTGCCCATTAGTTTGGTTGTAGAGGTTTTTTTCATTTTTAACTTGGATGCAATTATTTATGTCACAACACCTTTACTCTGTCCCCCTCACTCATTCACCTACCCTTCCCTTTTCACAGAGAGCACCGATTTCGAATACAATATGTAATGATGATACAATTACATGTCTTTATCATAAATTGCTCGACACTATTTTGACTATGAATGAATAAAACGCCTGAAAGAAATACAAATAATCAAATTCTCTTTTTGATTGATTTAAATGTTAAGGTGAACATGGTCCTATCTGAATTTATATATATATGTGTATTAAATCTGCCATACTCAGACCAACCTCATTTGTACTGACCAACGGACCCAGGTCCTGAGTTTTAAGGGCCTACCCCTTTCATACTCACACTCTCAGAGCAAGGTTCCTCTTGCGAGGGTTTTTCTCTATACCTAATTTATTTTGATTTAATCACATTTTGTGTATAGATAGGGCGACATCAATATGGAACTCGAGACCCTATCCTATACAGAGGATTATATTAAGAACCTGATCGGGGGCGAAACAGGGACTGCTTTCTTAAGCTCAACCAATGCCAGTGTAGATCATTCTCTCAACGAAAAGATCAACAAACTTGAGCGGTTAGAGAAAAAATTGGTCCGTACCAAACTCCATGGCCACTTACTGACTGGCTACCTCAAGGCCAATATCATCCCGACTGGACTACAAGTCCGGAACGAACCGGCCATTTTCGTTGATAATCCCAAATTCAAGGAAGGGTTCAGTTTTGTGGCTAATAACTGCTCCAGGCACTGGATGGTGCTTGGAGTTGAGACCGCTAGAGACCAAGTGGAGCAACTAACTAAGGAAATTGATGACCTCAAGGCCGAGATAGCCAATCACTCAGCCTTTTCTGATGCCAAAGACACTCTTGACAGACTGAAGAAGAGTTTGAAAGACTTTGATGTGGAAACCCAGAACAAAAAATTGGAAAAACTCGCCAGAGATATTCAATACTACGACCGCAAAAAGACTTACCCGTACCTTCAGCCTGAATACTACAGACAAGATAACCAGGGCCGTTTTTCCAACCGAGGCAGGGGAGGCTATAGAGGCAACAGGAGATATACAAATTTTTCTGATTCATCATACAGTGGGGACAGCGAGAACGATCACTCCACTCCCAGTACTAGCTACCAACAGCAAGATCAGTGGTACCAACCACACGAACATCAACCGCCTTTTTTAGGGGACAGCCAGTGGAGACCCCCGCGAGGACGCGGCCGGGGAGGATCATGGAACAACCGCTCGAACCGAGGACACAACCAACAGAACTGGGACAACGGGAGACCACAAGGCAATACACCCAAACAAGTGCGCTTCCAACAAGAAGACCACGGGGAGAGGAGCACCAGGAGGAAGACATACAGATGGTGAACAACATGGCGAACATGGCGAACAGGACCAATCCCATCATAAACTTATCCAAATACACACTCTCCATGAACGAAAACAATATTCTCTGTAAAGGCTTATCCTATGTACCCACTGCATACCCGAATAAATTCAACATCCAATCTGAACTGACACGGTTTTTCAGAAAACTAAGGTTGAGGTATTTCTTTAGGAATAAACCAACGTCAGCAATGACAGCCTTCACTAATCTAAGACCACCATCCACCTTCATGCCCACAGCATCCTCAGTGACCCACGAAATCTTGACATACGAAAGTGTGGTCATGAGAGATGTCCTCAGAACCATTAACCAAAAACACTATGTGAGACATAACATCACCAGTGGTGAGAGGTCCGCCCTGGAATCACTGAAGAACAACAAGGCAATAGTGGTCAAGCCAGCAGACAAGGGCGGATCCATAGTGGTACTAGACGTAGAGGACTACAAGGCGGAGATTCTATCCCAACTATCAGATGGCATAAGCTACAGATCACTAAGGCGTGACCCAACTAAGGAAATACGCACAGACATCACTGCCATAACAACTAAGGCATTGGAAATGGGCTTTCTTTCCAAGAAGGAGTTTGAATATCTTAATGTAGACCAACCGAGAACACCCACCATCTATGTTCTCCCCAAAGTGCACAAGGATCCAGTCAAACCACCGGGAAGACCCATTATTTCAGGGTGTGGCTCTCTGCTGGAGCCCCTTTGCAAGTACATTGACGTGTTCCTGAAGCCACTAGCAGAAGCCACTCCTACCTATCTCAGAGACACTATGCAAGTCATCAATTACATTGACCAAATGCCATTCAACAAAGAGGAACAGATTTTGGTAACAATGGACATCATCTCCCTCTACACCAGCATTCCCCAGAGACCAGCATTGGACTGCATGAGAAGAATGCTGGACGGACGGGTGCAACCCACCCCAGTCCCAACTGAATTCATAGTGGCTCTACTAGATATTGCTATGACTAGGAACTTCTTCATTTTCCAAAATACCTTCTATGAACAAAGCAAAGGAGTAGCGATGGGCGCGGCCTTTGCTCCAGACTTAGCCATTCTGTTTATGTCTGAATTGGAAAAGGACACCATCCTCTCACACAACAATCCTTACAGAACGATGATTACATCATGGCATCGATACATCGATGATGTCCTGATGATATGGACTGGCCAACTTGAACATCTCCAGGCCTTCCTGGCATGGCTGAACAACCAATCGCCGGATATCAAGTTCACCATGCAATCTAACACAGAATCGATTGATTTCTTGGACATCAGTATCAAGGAAAAGGAAGGATACCTCTACACAACCCTCTATCGGAAGCCGGCTGAAAGAAATTCCCTGCTAAGATACACCAGCCATCATACCAGGGGCCTAAGAGACAACCTGCCTTTCGGGCAATTCCTCCGCCTCCGGAGAAATTGTTCCCTCAAAGAGGATTTCTTCAGGGAATCGGAGGACCTGATCGCCCGCCTAACTGACAGAGGCTATCCCAAACGCCTAGTGAAGAGATCCAGGAAAAGGGCGTGGTTTCAAGACAGGGCAACTTTACTGGAACCAAAGATGAGAAAAACATCGCAAGAACGAATGATATGCGTCACCACCTTCTGCACCGAGAGCAACGCCATCCGCAAAATTGTGAACCAACACTGGGATCTGGTAGGAGAAGTTTTGCAAGTGCCTGAACCCCCCATGCACGCCTTCAAAAGATCAAGGAACGTAAGGGATTCGGTGGTGAGATCTCTACTGGAAACCCCACCGGCACCGACAATTCGGAACCTATGGAACTTACCTGATTTGTCGGGCCATTTCAAATGCACAAAATGCAAGGCCTGCCCGCTGTGTTTGGAAACCAAGCAGATACGGTATAACGACCAGACAGTAGACTTAAAATCAATGACCAACTGCAACACAAGCGGAGTGATTTATGCGATTCTTTGCCCATGCAACCTGATGTACATAGGACAAACGCAGCAAAAAGCAAAGAACCGCATCTTCCAACACTGCAGCAGGATTCGCTGCGCAACCTTAGGGGCCCCTTTGGTTGAGCACTTTACTGAAAAAAACCATACTCCAGAGTCCATTCGCTGGTTGATAATTGAGAAAATCACCCTCGGCCCCCGGGGTGGTAACCTAGCGGCCGCACTGAATACAAGGGAATGCAAATGGATGCAGAAGTTTCAAACCATAACCAAGGGACTTAATGAACTGGAGGCGAGTTTCTCGCAGATGGCGGGACTTAATCCCGAATAGACTCTGGGATTATTGCCCTTTGTTTTTCCCCCCCTGAAACCACACTGTGTATTACTATCCTTAATATACAACATGACATTACACAGAACTGCTTTGATAACATCCTTGTGGAATGTATACTGTGTGTTGTAACTTGTTAAGCATCATTTTTCTCCTAACATGTAGAAGTGGATTACACGATCTTTGTACATAATGTCTGGTCTTAAACATGTTAATTTGGTGATCCATTGTTTAATATCAGGCTAGGCAATTAGATGCAATCTCTCTGCCCCGGGACTGTTTAATACAAATGTAGCATGGCACGCACGAAATGGCAAAGCCACACCCCAACGTGCCAGGGTTTACCCTGCGACATCATTGGAGACCTTTTTGTCCTCCCCGGGCATGTCTGCCTTCGACTCGATGACGAACAGCCAGTTCCTTTCCACAGAAAGGGACACTACCCCTTTAAGAAAGCCTCTGGAAACGCGCGAACCCAGCCGCGATCCCATTGGACCGCCGGGACGAGCCTCCTCTGCATCTAGCCTTCACTGGCATTGAGCGCCTGCACCGCGAGTCTCTTCGGATGCAGGCTGCCGGGAAGTAATAGCGCTGATGCGTGCTCACATAAATAAGGTATGTACTGCCCAAACGGGCCCCCCATTTGATCGGCCACACTCACTGTAGCTCCGGCATAGCTGATCTTGTAATCCTAACCGAGTACTGCTTTACATTTATTTTTAGTAAAACGTACCGGCACTGACAGCCCCACCGCGAGTGAACACGCGTTTGGGATAACAGGGTGGCATTGACATTCCAACCCTGCAAGGTAATTGATATATTACCAATTGTTCATGATTTGGAGTGATGTCCACGGCGGCAAGTGCAGCAGTGTGCCGAGCCACGGAGTTCAGTGACTCCGACCCCGTTTCCTGATGGAGTGGTGAGCCTGGTCTTTCTGTTACCACGGAACAAACGAATGCTTCTGCCACGGCAGAAACTGCGCCAACAATGACCAGGCCAGCTTCAGTGTAGGGACCTCTGAAAGCACGCTGTTAGCTTGCGATGCAAAAATATCCAAAAGAACCCTCCTTCAAAGAAAAAGGCAGAGGCCTCAGTAGGGGAACAGCATGGAGCTCTTTTATTGTAGATTTAAGGCAGGTACGGCGGGCGTATGCATTTCGGCCGTGTGGCCTCTTCAGCGCCCAGTATATATATAGCCCCATATATATATAGATGTATATACACACCCACATAAAGAATCTAAAATTCGAAGTAGAGAAAGAGTGAGGTGTTAATGCCCATTCAATCTTAGGGTTGTCCTTGGAGTCCTAACCGAGTACTGCTTTACATTTATTTTTAGTAAAACGTACCGGCACTGACAGCCCCACCGCGAGTGAACACGCGTTTGGGATAACAGGGTGGCATTGACATTCCAACCCTGCAAGGTAATTGATATATTACCAATTGTTCATGATTTAGTGCATATTGGCCACAGACCGGTTTTAACATCACGGCAATTCCAGGCTCAAAACACCCTCCCCTTCTGTTTTTAGATAAATCACCCCCACCGAGGACTGACCTACCTGTGCCTAGTTTTCGCCGGCACATCAAGTAAGTTCCTCCATTCATTCGCCCTCGTTACAATTTTTTGTATTAGCAAAACATAGGGCCCTGACGGCACCTATTCTATTATATTTCAGTTCCCTTGGAGCATGTGAAAGCCACTCCTGCAGACGGCACATTCATTGACCGTCGGCTGATGTAGGTAACCATCCACATCACCATGTTGATAAATACCACCATGCCTGTTCACACTTGCAAAATTCTGATGTATGTATTTACTTACCTCATAGGCTCTCTTTCCTCTTCCTGACGAAGACCCCAACATGAGGCTGTGAATCACCCTTCTTGCGTATCAGGGGTCGAAACGTAGAAATACGCCGTTTTTCCTTGACACACCATAGGAGCAAATTGAGAGATGTATTCTCATATATCTATGTGTGATGTTAAATTGGGAACCTTTGCCCATTAGTTTGGTTGTAGAGGTTTTTTTCATTTTTAACTTGGATGCAATTATTTATGTCACAACACCTTTACTCTGTCCCCCTCACTCATTCACCTACCCTTCCCTTTTCACAGAGAGCACCGATTTCGAATACAATATGTAATGATGATACAATTACATGTCTTTATCATAAATTGCTCGACACTATTTTGACTATGAATGAATAAAACGCCTGAAAGAAATACAAATAATCAAATTCTCTTTTTGATTGATTTAAATGTTAAGGTGAACATGGTCCTATCTGAATTTATATATATATGTGTATTAAATCTGCCATACTCAGACCAACCTCATTTGTACTGACCAACGGACCCAGGTCCTGAGTTTTAAGGGCCTACCCCTTTCATACTCACAGGATATCATTAGGGGGCACAAATGTTTCTGGGGGACTTATGGTCCTATGGCCTCCTCTGAGACAAAGTGATGTGCGACTTATGTGATGCTTATGCCTAATGCTTTATACTAAGTACAGTTTCTACAAATAGTTATTGACTATCCCTAACTGTAATGGTCATGACAGTGGCCCGATT
This sequence comes from Lissotriton helveticus, assembly GCF_964261635.1. Lineage (NCBI taxonomy): Eukaryota > Metazoa > Chordata > Amphibia > Caudata > Salamandridae > Lissotriton > Lissotriton helveticus. Next base: position 54,620,644 of record NC_136065.1, read on the forward strand.
GGTCTTGTGATGTATGTAAAGTTATGACAACTGCCCGATTGGCACACTGATTTATGTACTACCTGTGAAGTCATGACAAGAGCCTGGTGGCACAGTATATATATGTGATTGTGTTCTAACGTGTTTTTATGGATAATTCATATTACCTTGTGTGGAGTTTCTTTTGTGGTGTGCCTAGTGTGTCGCTGATGTATGAGTGTGTTGCTCAACTGCTTTACACATTGACTTTAGGAAAAGCCTGACTGCTCTGGTCAAGCTACGAAGGGGGTGAGCAGGGGTTATCTTCAGCTTGTACCTCCTTTGCCCTGACTAGAGTGGTGGTTTCTGCCTGGCTTTGGTGCATGCCCTAGCGAACCAGAAACCCCATTTGTAACAGTGCCTCTCTGTCCTAGACAAGAATTGAAGGAAGAACTTGACAAATTGTGTTCCATATCTGTTATTGAGCCCATAGAAGAGGGGGAGTTATCTCAAATTATGTTGGCACTTGAAGCAGGTAAATCTTTGCGTCTATGTGTGGATCTACGCAATCTTAATCGCAAAATTTGGAGGATTGTCAACTGCTTCAGCATATCAATGAGATGCTAGCTACATTGAAAGTTATTTCAGTTTTTACAATTTTAGATATGTCTGCAGCATACATTAATTGAGTTACACCAGGATTCGAAACATCTCACTTCATTTGTGACACCGGAGGGGTCATGTTGATATAGTTATTTGGATGATAATTTGGTCAAAATAATTATTAAGAATGGCTTTTGGTGTCAGGGATGGGATGGAAAGGTCGACTCATAAATATTTAGTGATTATCTCTCCAGCTGAAGGTTCTATTATATGCCTTGAAAGTGTGTGGCAGTCAGTGGGTGCTGGTTCTCTTTTTTTTTTACTTTCTACATTTAGGTCTGTCATTGAAACTAGACAGTAGCTATGATCAATCATTTATCACAAGTGAGTGGAAGTGACATTTGTGGATCAAGTGATCACAGAGAATGCTGTTTGGTTCTTTCTAGAGATATTTAACAAAGAAGGTACATCTGGTGTTATTCTGATAGAAAATTAGGTTCATTTACCTTTAATGTCATGAACAATGTTTAACAAAGTTTTAGTGGGATGTGTGCAGAGTGCCTACCAGTGCAGAGCTAAAGTTGTAGATACTGTTAGGGACAATCTGTGGTCATGCAAAACTGTGCAATTATTAGCTACTGTCAGGTCACCATGGGTTTTACTAAGAAGAGGAAGGGTATGCAGTGAGTTGTGTTCTTTGTGGATGACTATAGCAATAAGTAAGGGTATGAGTGGTGAACTGTCGAAAAGGCCAGGGTGCATGCTGATGTCACATCATGTATGGAGGAGTGTGGTAGCAAATGTCATCGTTCTCTTGTTGGTTTTTGGGTGCACCCCTCCTCCCGCTCTCCGTGTGTCCGTTCCTGCCCCGGCACCCCCCATCCCGCTCTCCGTCTGTCCGTTCCCTCCCGCTGATTCTCCCTCCTTCTCTCTCGCCCCCTCCCCTGGTGGCCCTGTCGTGGAATGGGGTGTATGTCGTCCGCAAACACCATGAGGCAGCGGCAGGGACGAGCACACAGCACCCCTCAAAAGCGTGCATCCGTGTATGACCCTTGCTGCGTGGGGGGCCGGTGAGCCGACCGATGTGCACGGCGGCGCATTCAGGGGGTCCTGGAGAGTCGGGTGCATGTCGCTCTTACAGCTCCCACTACCGCACCTTCCTCTGCCCTCAGTCTTTGTGAGGTAGTGTCGGGCTGGTCACTCGGAGCTCCCTCGCTCCTCACAGTATTCAGCAGGAGGATCCGGGCAACAGCAGGCCCGCCGCACCCTCGTTCGCTGCACGGACAGAATTTGTCCACCTACCCTGTCCCCGCAGAGCAGCACGAGCCGGGGCTCCCAGTTTCCAAGAGAGGGCTGGTACAGTGATGACGCCCACCAGTGGCCGAGTGGTCAGTGCCGAGAGCTCCACACCTTAAGGAGGGGGGTCAGTACTCACAGAATTATGGCGCTATAACATGCCCCATTTTCACGGCGTCCTCAGTCCCAAGGCACAGCCCGGTAGTGTCCTGCCTGCAGTTGCCTCCGTGTGCCCCTGTTGCTTGCTTGTGCCCCTGTTGCCTGCTTGTGCCCCTGTTGCCTGCTTGTGCCTCTGTGTGCCCCTGTTGCCTGCTTGCCTCCGTTTTCGTGCCCCTGTTGCCTGCTTGTGCCTCCGTGTGCCCCTGTTGCCTGCTTGTGCCTCCGTTTTCGTGCCCTTGTCGCCTGCTTGTGCCTCCTTTTTCGTGCCTCTGTTGCCTGCTTGTGCCTCCGTTTTCGTGCCCCTGTCGCCTGCTTGTGCCTCCGTTTTCGTGACCCTGTTGCCTGCTTGTGCCTCCGTTTTCGTGACCCTGTTGCCTGCTTGTGCCTCCGTGTGCCCCTGTTGCCTGCTTGTGCTGTGTAAGTGTGTGTAGAGTGCTCTGTGTGGGTGTGTGTGGGGGGCTTTGTGTGGCTGTGTGTGTGGGGGGCTTTGTGTGGCTGTGTGTGTGGGGGGCTTTGTGTGGCTGTGTGTGGGGGGCTTTGTGTGGCTGTGTGTGTGGGGGGCTGTGTGTGTGGGGGGCTCTGTGTGGCTGTGTGTGTGGAAGGGCATTGTGTGGGTGTTTTTGTCTGTCATTTGCGAGAGATAAAGCTAGTGGCATTGTAAATTACAATGCCATGTATTTATGTTAAAACAAAACATAAATAAAATAAAAATAATGTCAAGAGCAATGCCAATAGCTCTAACTTTAACAAAGGCAAAACCAATGCATTGTAAATGCTTGTCTACTCAATGCAGCCATTTTCACCACCGTGGGCGACCTTAATATTCACTTTGACGATTCTACATGTAAGATTTTGGTAAACTTTAAGTTGGTGTTCGATTCATGGCCGAATAGCCCAGCCAGCTCCTTACACAAAGTCAGTAGTAGAAATTGGATGAAACTAGATATTGACTCCCTAAATCAACATCTCGTGATCAATATTTCTGACTCTTCTTCCATTCAAATCTCGGATGCAGCGGCCATCCACACTTGGATAACGACATCTGCCTCCTCATTTCACTTAAGCAATTAAAAAATCACCACCCTCCTGCCCCATGGTTCACCGAAAAATAAAAAATTGAAAAAACATAATGTAAGGCTTTGGAAAGACGCTGGAAGAAGGATTATGCCTTAGAATCCAAGCTTTGTTATAAAACTGCTAAGAGAGAGTATAATTCCCTATGTAAAGCTGCATGTGCTGAATATGTGAACAAAACTATCACATAAGCACAAAATAATGCAAAAGTCCTGTTGGGGATCTCTCAGGAGCAACCTGTCAACCGATACCCCCAACACTTGATGAAGCACACGGTGAAGTTGTGTCGAAGTTCTTCATCGAAAAAGTAGAAAAATCTATGCAGAACTCGAGTCGGCAACTACTAATAAGGAACAGCATATAAAGAATCCATCCCCCGCTTTTCACTGTAGCAACCCAGTCGGGCCCTCTGATTCAGCTTCTACCATGGAAATAACAAACTGGCAACCCTTAGACCCTTTGTCTTTTAATGCTATTCTAAACAGTCTCAAATCAGGCTGCCCTAACGACCCACTTCCAGTCAATATTTTTCAAAAACTAAATTCCTCCTCATTAAAGATCGAAATGGATCTACTTAATGCCTCGCTGAGGGAAGCCATCTTACAAGCAGAATGGAAACACGCAATGTTTCTCCCCCTTTTGAAGAAACCAAATGCAGATCCAGCTGAGCCTTCCAACTTCCGCCCGATCTCCTTAATCCCTGTTTTTTCTAAGATCCTGGAAAAACACGTGAACCAACAGCTCACACGGTTTGTGGAATCCAATAACATCTTACACGGGTCCCAATCAGGCTTTAGAGTGGATTCTCCACAGAGTCTACTCTCTTAGGAGTCACTGAAACTATACACCTGCATCTGGATGAAGGGGAAACGGTGGCACTCATTCTATTAGACCTGAGTGCCGCTTTTGATACGGTGTCTCATCCTACCCTTCTAAAAGTACTCCAGTCCCTGGGAATTGCTGGCTCAGCTCAGGATTGGATTAAAAACTTCCTCACCAACAGGACTTTTCAGGTCTTCTCTCCATCGGTTTATTCCAAGACCTATGCATCTCCTTATGGAGTGCCACAGGGCTCGATACTCAGTCCTATGCTATTCAATCTTTACGTCAGCCTTTAGCCACCATCGCGGAAGAGGCTGGGTTGTCAATCTTCTCTTATGCGGATGACACCCAGCTTCTCTTTTCACTATCCGCCAATGACAACGCCAGAGTTTCATCCTTACAGGTAGGGCTGTATAAAATTGCCAGCTGGATGCATACTAACTGGTTAAAGCTGTATGGAGGAAAGACGGAGGTCTTGGGGAAGGATAAAGACCTCTGGGGCCCGCACCACTGTCTGTCTGAAATGGGTGAACTTCCGGTGTGGCGCCGCGGCCAGGGCGACTGACGCTGGACTCTGGGGACTACGGTTCGATCCCCGGCTCCGGCGGCAGGTTAGCCCAGCACCATGTGACTCTGGGCAATAGCTCGCTTAATCTTCCCGACGGCCCCCAGCGCCTAGAGACCCTTACGGGTGATTGTGCGCTTTACAAATGTGGACTTTACTTTACTTTAAACCGGTACAAACTGTAAGTAATTTGGGCATAGTGATTGATGATAAGCTGACTATGAAACAATAAGTAACTAAGACCACTTCTATTTGCTTCACTATTCTCAAATGGCTCCGTAAGATACTATGGATGCTGCCTGAATCTACTCAAAGAACGGTCATCCAGGTCTTAATCATGTCGAGGCTTGATTATGGCAACATCCTTTATCAAGGAGGAAATAGGGAGTTAGTACACAAGCTGCAGGTGGTGCAGAATTCTGCGGCCAGGCTACTTCATCATGTACCTAAAGCATCCTCCATCACAGGCACTTTACGTGATCTCCATTGGCTCAGGATTGAGCACCAGACAAAATGTAAGGCCTTATGCTATATGCATTAGATTAAACTAAGCACAGCACCCCATTACCTTTGCTCCCTAGCCCAGACATATCTTCCGACCCGTCTACTTCGCTCCTCATCCCAAGCTAATTTCATAGTTCCCGGATTCAAACTTTCACGTATGGGCGAACGCTCATTCTCGTTTCTGGCCCCAATGTTGTGGAACTCACTACCCTCTCTACTCCGCCACAAAGTTAGCCACAAAATCTTCCGAAAAGACCTTAAGACCTAGCTATTCAACCAGTAAATGCTGTCTGCTCTGTTTGCAAATTGTTCTGGGCGCCAGGAAACCTCCGGGTAGCTGTGCGTCTTATAAATTTAATATAATAATAATAATATAATAACCGTCAGAAACAAAGCCCTCTTCAAGGATGTCAAACATTGAGCTAACCCTCTCCCAGAACCTACAGTCCCTGCATCAGTCGACAAATGAAATGCCATCAACCTCTTCTTTACCAAGACTGGCAAATTTGGATCCACTTCCACGCCTCCGCACTTCCAACCATTCCCCAATTTCCTCACCACCAAGTAGAATCAATTCATGATTGTGGATCTCTCCAATATCCAGACGACTCTCTCTAGGCAACCTCCCTTTCTTCATCCATCATCAAACTGTTAAAAAAAATCAAAAAGAGTTCCTTCCACCCACTCTCATCATCTCCCTCAGTCAAGTAAACTCTTAGTACAAGCCAGATCTTTCCCCTCCTAAAGAAACCTTCCCTGGACCCAGCTGACCTCACCAGCTTCCACCCACTCTCATCATCTCCCTCAGTCAAGTAAACTCTTAGTACAAGCCAGATCTTTCCCCTCCTAAAGAAACCATCCCTGGACCCAGCTGACCTCACCAGCTTCCACCCTATAATCTACCTTCCACTTGTAGACAAAATCATGAAGAAAACAGTCCCAGGAGCACACAGACAGCAACACTCCAAGGATTCAACAATGCCCTCAATGAGAAGAACAACCCCTGCCCTCCTGGCCGTGGACCTCTCTGAAGCCACAGTGTATATTCAGGTCTATCATGAAATGGCAACACCTGGTGCAAGTTCATGCAAATAGGTTCCACAAGATCACAGAAATTCCCTGCCTCCAGCGGAGGACGTCTGAGCTCCATCCTTTCCCTCGTCCTCTTTACCCTTTGCAAGGGATCTCCTGGATCCATTCTTACAAACAGCAGCATCGACATCCATCGATATGCAGATGATACTCAACTTTACCTAAAAATATCCTCACCCAATGACATACAGAGACTCGAATCCGGCCCTGAACTTTTATAGTCCTGCAAGTCAACTAATGTTCTAAAATGAAACCCCTTAAGGACTGAACTCTACCTGTAGCCAACAGCTCAAAACATTCAGGTTTTCAAGATTGGCCGCGGCTACTTAAACCTACCAGACTTTATCCCCATCCTTGACACAGACATCTCATTCAAGGAGCACATTGCAAAGACCAGAGAGCTGGGTTCTCTTGAAGAAAGAATGGTTGTTTCTCTTGGAGGGTGACTTCAGAACATCCGTACATGTCCTCTCTTATCAGGAGAGCCAAGGCCCTGCTCAACAGTCTCCCCAACACCACCCCAGCACCTACTAAAGGTAGCAAGCGACAGAGTGCATCCAGCTCTTCAATAAATTCTCCATATTAAACGACATAGACTAACTTCAATCATATCACCTCCACAATGAAAGACCTGCACTGGCCACACCTTCCAGCCCACATCATTTTCAAGACCAACTGCATGAGTTATAAAGAGCTCAACAACAAGACGCCAACTTACCTGGCAAACACACTAATCATATCAAAGCCGCCTCCGCACTTCTTGAGCTCTGCAAGAAGCTGGAGACCCGGCTCCTCTTATAAGCACCGTGGGCACCACAAACCTACATACCTGCCCAAGCGCCTGGATACCGTCTCGGGTAATTAGGGCGCTATACAAATGAATATAACATAATATAACATAGCGTAACATAAGATGTGACTGTGTGTAGAACATCCTTCACTACTATGTGTCTTCTGCTGTGTCTGAGTACCTTGTGAGCATGTGTGCTACACCCTGCATTGCTGCACCTCCTCTCCTCGCTACCTGGCCAATAAACTGAAACTCTCTGGAGGCTCTAGACCATCACGTAATGCACAAAATCTACTGCTTGAACCTCCCACTTTCAAGAAGGAAAGATCGATGGCCCAATCCTTTTCAGGCAACGCGGTGAGAATCTGGAACTCACTTCCGCCTCAGCTCCGGACCACCACCTCCTCCCAGGTCTTCAAAACTGACCTCAAAGTTCTCCTCCTCCAAAGACACCTCCAAAAGTAATTCACACCCTCTCTATTATCTGAAGGAAGACCTCCCATTACTGAAAACTCTATTCTCCATGACTATGGAAGTGCCTTCCCAGTGTGTTTGAGTGGTTGGAGTGTATGCCATTCATTGCAGTATTATCCTTGTACCTGTGTTTGGTACTCTTTTGTAACATGCACACGTCTATTTTCTCTTGTAACACACTGTTTGCTACCTCTTATATTTTGTTTGCTTTTGATACTTGCACAAGTGCCACCATTGCCTACATAACGATTGTTCTTGTGTTTGAGTGTCTGCCATTTATTGCAGCGTTATACCGCTACTTGTACTTTGTATACCTTTGTAACCTGCACCCATGTCACTTTTTCCTCCTGTAAGGCACCATTTGCTACCTCATGTATTTTGTTTGCTCACAATTGTCACTTTTACCTCATGTAACTTAATGTTTGCTGTTGTATTTTGTTCACTTGTAATGTTCTCCTCATGTATCGTTTCTGTTCCTATTGTGAACCGCTCTGATCTTCTGTAGCCGTGTCTGTGGCTCAAGGTGTAAGGCCTGAGATCTCAGCACTCTGACAGGCACGCCTTGTGCTCGTTGGCAGCTTCTTATATAGGTCTCTCAGAGTGTATTTACTTACAATTCCCGAAGTGCCCTCCCATATACCGTGCCCTTTTGGGCAGCCTTCTCTAGGGGACTCGGGTTCATCGTGGTGCCTGAATATCCAAAGACACACCTCGCGCTCCACTGCAGCCTTTTCTATGAGACTCATAGTCGACGACCTGTGTTCCCTAAAGCTGACATATGTACCTTGTATTCCTCTGTGGGGCTAACAGGATGTCTTCACTTGTGAACCCTACGCATCTACATACACACAGTGTGTCCCTGGGCACCCTTCTCTATCAGACCTGCAGGGTGTGATTTGAGTCCCATATCACCCACATCCATACTTTGCATCCTCTTAAAGACTTAAGTGGTGTCTTCACTTATGAACCGTGATCACCCACATATACACCTTGTGCTCCTCCGCAGCTTCGTCCTCTGTGGAACCATGCACCTTGTACAGCCTTCTCTGTGGGGCCCACAGGGTGCATTCAACACCCACACACAGCTAATGCTCTACAGCAGCCTCCTATATGGAGCCACGGGGTGTCTGTGGTCCCTCGAAATCAACAACGATTACTTATTCTCTTCAGGAGCTTCCTCTATGGAATACCGTAGCAAAGTCATCCTGTGCCCGGGGCACCCCCCACCTTTTTGCTGACTGGAACGGGTGGTAACTGACTCTGACTGACCCTGAGCTCTGCTAACCAGGCCTGGAGCCGGTGCTATGCTAAAGACACACGTAGAATACAATGAAAGCACCTTCATGCACTAGGGTACACTATGGGTTAGGGTACCCCTGTGATTGGCATGACCTACCCTACAAGGTCATAGTAATAGTACATATAGGGCAAAGGGATTGAAACTACAGTTAAATTCCTAGTATAGAATAGGGCATGGCAGTTTAGAGGCCAGCAGCCCTTTTCTGCACTTGCATGTGTGCACTGCTGGAGCCTGAGGCCAGTTTAAAAGCAGCCCTGTGTTGCAAGAGTGCTTTTAAAATGCAAATTGTGCCCAAACTCGACTTTGGTGTTTGTGGCACTTAAAAATTAATAAACTACAATGTTTGGGCATGGTAGGTACCCCCAGGGTCTACCCTAGGTGTCCCAGGGGTGGGGGTCAGGTACTTATAAGGAGAATCCTTATAAAAAAGGTTTTATATGCCATGGGGTAGTGAACTTGCACATTTCACTCCCCACATTGTTGTAACGTGCTTTCCAAAATCAACTTTTGTGCTAGGAACATTGTGAAATGAGGATCTGCTTTTTGAAACCTAAGAGAACATGAAGGGTCCACGCTGAGGAGTTTGATGTGCATTCGCCAGGCCCTGCACTCTGAAGATTGCGCCTATTGCACCATCTGAAACTACAGCCCTGTGGATCAAACCTGCTTCAAAAGGACTAAAGAGTGTGGTAAATAAATAATTAATTACCGGTACTATTTTTGAATACAGTGAATAAAACAGATAGCTCAATAAATAAGAGACAGGATTCGAGGTATCGAAGTCTGACAGGCTTTAATCCGGCATAAGGGACAGGAACAGGACAGCCTGTATGGGAATAGAATGAAGGCAGCTGCCGGGGGCAGGATCTGGGAACGGACAAGGGTAACTTTTTGTAACAGTGCACAGTATATATATTAAAACAATTGCATTACATTCAATACAGTAGGCGTAGCAGTAGGCGTTTCTCGTAGCAGTCGCGAAAGATAAGGACAAAATGATGTAACAAGAAGGCGTGTACAGGGCGTATACATAGACATGTGATGTAAACGTAACAGAAGTGTCATAAATGGGGCGGAAACATGGAGGGGGCTACCTGAGCAGCTGGGACCTTTAACCTAGTGGTGCGCGCAAACGGGCAATGACGTGTTACCAGGGAGAACTGGGGGCTATGACTTCTGCGCTAGAAGAGGAGACTAAAGTCTGCAGTGTCAGAACGACAAGTACCTATATCATATCTGGTATCTGGTGTTTGGAGTACATGTCGATAGAATCCAAAAGTTATCAGGGCAAAGGCTACTTGACATTAAGACTGGTGAATGCATAATTCTACATGTATTGCGTGTGCTAGGAATATTCTATGAATATTAATACAGTATTTCTCTTACATGGAGACAGAAAGGCTAGACCATGGCTGAAACTGTTGATGCGATTCAGTAGCTTAGGAATGCAGAGAAGGAGGGCTGGACTGATAACTAGAAGCATAACATACTCTTGGCAGACTGGCAGGCAGAGCCAGGCCGGGCCGAGCACTGTGAGGCAGTAAGTAAGCGAAGGGTCAGGGATGCAGGTGGGGGCTGTATCGCTCCTCGGAGAGGGTTCAGGAGACAGGAGCTGAATCTGATGTCCGGGCCCTTTTGAGGCCTAGAAACGGAGACAATTCAAGGAATTAACGTGCACGCTGTAAAACGTGGCAACATAGGTTTACATAGGCCTAATACTCGTTGCTTTCACGAGAACTGGAAACTGGCATACTAGAGATGGACACAACTGTAATTGCGTGTTTAATCGATCATAGGGGGATACATGCATATCGATCATGCACATATAGCATAAGATGGGGAACACGTAGGCACATATAACATGGCAAAATTTACTTTTCCACATTCCCTCCTTGTGCCCTACGTTTCCATCAGGAAACATCAATATTCATGATACCATCTATCATTTCATATAGCATCATTTGCTCGTCTCGAATTGTCTTGGAACGGGATTTAGGACTAGGAATACAAGAGGTAGCACACATGCCGCAAATCGCAGGGCCACATTGTATACAGAGGCAGCAACTGAATATGATCATTACTGCAATACCTAGGAATGACAATACTTTCCATCCCCAGGCAGATATGATACTCTAGAGCCAACCTGACCATGTCCAGGTGCCTGGATTCTGGTGTAACTGATGGGCAATTTTATGAAGTCTGGTTATAGCTGAATAAACAGACGGCGCGTTATTAGGAATGAAAATGCAGCAACTAGATCCGATGACTCTACATGCTCCTCCTCTATCGGCCAGTATGACGTCAAGGACGAGACGATTCTGGAGCACGACAAAACGCATAGCAGATTGCTCTTCAGTTAAATTACCTAGAGCGGAAGTAGTCTCATTCACTACTGCTTCAAGGGTTCTGGTTAACCTACGTATTAACTTACTATTCTGGACAGGGCCTATAAAGAAGAAGAAACCTTTATTGAAGTCTTGATATTGTTCTAGAGTAGTTTCAGTTTGATCGACAATTGGGGACTCGATCTCCCTTCTATGTCTGACGTGTACTAGATGTGTGTTTCTGTGATAATCAGATGGGGCTAGAAAAACTGGTGGCAGTAGGAAGGCAATGTAACATGTTCCATCCCAATCGAGGGGCAGACGAACATATGCGGTCTGACCACAAACAAAATAAGAATGACGTGAGGCTTTGAAAATAGATTTCCCACTGTCACTATACTCGACAGTAGTAGTACAATCACTATGTCCTACATGTGTGGAACCATTCTTTCTGATACATAATTCGCCTTTGACTGGTAGTACTGAAATAGCAGGCAAATCTGGAGTAGTATCGGACTGAACATTCAGGACCATGAAATTCGAAGAATAATTACCTAAATCATATACTTCATTTTCTAGATCTAACCCTGTTCTATGGGAAAGACCCTGCTTGTCTGGGAAACATGTTCGATTCAGAAGGGACATATCATTCGAGGATGACGTTAACGTGGACCATGCTCCACACGAACCATTATGTGAAAACGGATAAGGAAAGACTTATGCATGTAACCATAAGACTCAAAAATAACAGGAAAAATAGAACGATAATACATCTCTTAGAGTTTTGACTAACTCTCTCACTTTGTGGGTCTATCTCATACATGTCAGGAACCTGTCTAACCGTTTCACCCGAGAGGGACTTAGACAATTAAACTGGCTGACTTATTTTACTAGACCTCAATTTTTCTTTATACTCCTGCTGCGGAGTTTTCTCTAACAGGGGAGGCTTGAGTTCAGAGTCTGTTTTTAGGCAGTCTTTGGGAATAAGGCAGTCCTTAATAAATGTCTTTTGTCGTAATCCATGGAATTTCTTGATATGACTGAGGTGGACCCACCCCTTCCGGCCTTCAAGTTTGACCGCGGTCCTTGTTGTCAATAACACCATTCGAGGCTCTTTCCACCGGGGTTCCAGCGGACTTGAACGATCAAAATTTCGGACCAAAACATATTCTCCAGGAACGACTTCATGCGGTTTCACCTCAGTGTTGTCTGGAAATGCAGCGGCAACCTGTGAACGACAAGAGTGTAGGGCAGACATCAAGGAAGCTAGGTAATCTGTCAGCATATTACTGGAAACATCTGTAATACTACGGGGTCTAGGTGTACCCCACATGTTTGGAGGGCGGCCGAATACGACCTCATAAGGGGACAGACCTGATCTGGAATGTGCAACCATTCTCATGTAGAATAGTGCAACTGGCAGAGCAACTAACCAGTCTACACCTTTTTCTCTACATACTTTAGCAATGCGGATTTTCAAAGTCTGATTATGTCTCTCTACGAGACCGGCTGCTTCGGGATGGCGCACACAATGGAACTTCCACTGGTACCCTAACAGAAGGGAAACATGTTTCATGAGCTCGGATGAGAATGGCTGGCCGTTATCTGAATACACGACCCTAGGAAGTCCATAGCGGGGAAAGAACTCACGAACCAACTGCTTGGCAGTGGTCGCAGCTGTGTAATCTGGAACTGGATATGCTTCTGTCCACCTGGACAAAGCACATACAACTACGAGGACATACTTGAAACCTCGACATCGCTCCATCTGAATATAATCCATCTGGAGGACTTCAAAAGGGTGGTCAGGAGGTTGGAATCCACCTTGTTCCACCGGGACACTTTTACCTGGATTGAACTGACAACATATCATACAGGTACGGACTTTCTGTTTGGCTGCAGCTCGTAAATGCTTGTTGAACCAAAGGTTCTGAATACTGTCTAACATAGCTTTTTCTCCTAGATGTGCTGGACTATGTGCGGTATTAATAATGACTTGAACCATAGAGTCGGGGAGAAACCATGTGGCTTTTCCCTTCGTCAACCATCCTTGATCTGTCTGGACCCCTCCTTGTTCGGACCATTTCTTGATTTCTTCAGGAGTAGCATGTAACTGTATGTCTATGACATCTTGTGTAGGGTCCTTAACTGTCATACAAGTAGTCTGATCTGGAGTGGGTGTCTGTGTCGTGTTAACTGGAATGTCTGGAGTCTGAGCTGTAAGCTTGGCTGTTCGATCTGCTAGATCGTTACCTTGGGAAATGATGTCAGTGACTTTCGTATGTGCCTTGCACTTCATGATAGCGATAGCTGTCGGTAAATGTATTGCATCTAACAGAGCTTGAATGAGGAGACCATGCTGAATCTTGGTTCCACGAGAAGTCATGAAACCTCTCTCCTGCCAGAGCACTCCAAAGTCGTGTACGACGCCGAATGCATAACGTGAATCTGTGTATATGTTTACTTTCTGATTCTTGGCACGTATGCAGGCTTGGGTCAGAGCGACTAGCTCTGCTGCTTGAGCAGACAGGGTGTCAATACGATGTGTTTCTATAACTTCGGTTTCAGTAGTCACTGCATACGCGGCTACTAGTTCTCCTGTACTTGTTCTCATACATGAACCATCCACATAAAGTGTCAGGTCTGGATTAGGTAATGCAATATCTGTCAGGTCTTGTCTTGGCTTTGTCATAGTGTTAACAACTTCCACACAGTCATGTGTGGCAGGATTTGAAGTAACTGACGGTAACAGTGTAGCAGGATTTAGAATATTGCAGCGTCTGATTTCTATGTGTGGCTGGAACAGTGTCAGTTCATAACCTGTTAAACGTGCAATTGTCAAGTGTTGAGTCTGGGTTCTGTTTAAAAGAACTTCCACGGAGTGTGGAACTTGTACTGTCAGGGAATGTCCTAACACTATTGAATCACTTTGTCTGATAGCTAGAGCTGTGGCTGCAACTGACTTGAGGCACGCAGGCAGAGCCTGGGCCACTGGGTCTAATGTGCTCGAAAAATAAGCACAGGGCTTGTATTGTCCTGCTTGATCTTGTGTGAGAACAGATAATGCAGTACCATCACGTTCTGTGACAAAAAGTGTAAAAGGCTTACTGTAGTTCGGTGTTGCTAGAACAGGTGCTTGGCATAAGGCTTTCTTTAGCTCATTAAAAACAAGTGTATGTTCCTGGGTCCAAGGGAGGACAGTCGTTACGGCTGCCTCCTGTGTCGTTAACTGTATCAGTGGCTTGGCTAGAAATGCATACTGAGGAATCCATTGTCTGCAGTAAGAAGTGAAGCCGATAAAAGCTCGTACCTCCTTCTGTGTCTTGGGCTGTGGAAGACTCGCTATTAACTGGATACGGTCAGGTGTCAACTGCCTACCCCACTTGGACAGCAAGTGTCCTAAGTATACCACTTGCTGGACACAGAATTGTAATTTGGAAGGGGACACCTTGTGCCCCTGCTCGGCCAGAAAATACAGAACTGTAAGTGACGCACGCTCGCAGTCACGTTCAGAACGGGCTGTGATCAGCAGATCATCGACATACTGGAGCAGGGCAGTGTCAGTTGGCATATTAATATTGTCTAGTTGTCTCTTAAGTGCTTGACTGTAAATGCTAGGACTTTCTGTGAAACCTTGAGGAGCTCGTGTGAATTTATAGCTTCTTCCATTTAAACAGAAACCGAAAAGGTACTGGCTGTCTGGATGAATGGGGACACTGAAGAATGCGTTATTGAGATCGATAACTGTGAGGAAAGTGGCTTCAGAATCAATGGCTGTCAATAGGGATGAAATATCTGGGACTACTGGGTACTGAGGTATGATACATTTATTAAGCTCTCGAAGGTCAATCACTAATCGATATACCGGAGGTGCATTTGGATCAGTACGTTTCAGGACTGGAATGATAGGAGAATTACATACATTGGAGTCAGTTTCTACAACCACTCCTTGGGCAATAAGTTCATCAATAATTTTGGATAAGGCTGCTACAGCCTCAGGTGGCAATTTGTACTGTCTGATTCGTGGCAAAACTACACCTTGCTTTAGAGTCACACGATGGGGTGTGATATGCATACAACCTACATCAGTTGGACCTTGCGCCCATAAATGCTGTGGTACATTCAATAATCTTGGATCAAAATCACGTAATACATAATGACCTTTGAAGTCTCTCAGAAACAAACGGACCCCTTCTGGGGAGCAGCAAATAACTGCTCCTAATTCTTTCAATGTTTTAATGCCCAACACATTTTCTGGACATGATTTCGTAAGTAACAAATCAGTAGTTCGGGACAATGGACCAACTTCTAGAGTAACTGGTTTCGAAATTTCATTAACAATAGGTTTTCCTGAAAATCCAAGGGAAACATTTTTAGAGCCTGAGAGTGGAGCCCCTGGAACTTCGTCATGACTGATGGTAGTCCTACTTGCCCCTGTATCAATCAAAAACTTTCGGTTTTTCCCTAATACTTGACTGTGTACATAGGGACCCTCTTGATCTACAGGTATCTCGATGAGAGGCAAGCCTACCTCCCTCTCTAGGCTGTTTCATGAATACGGCTGATAATCTGGATATTCTGTCTGGGCATACTGGTACATCTGCTGTGTAACATGCTGTGTTGCAGCGATAGGCTGCGGTGCTGGAACTGTCTGTTGTGCATTCTGTGGTGGCTGAGAAGTCTGTGAAACTTGTTCTTGTCTCGGCGGACGTGGTCTTTCTTTAGTTTTACCAGTAGCTATGTTGTGTTTCAGAACTGCACACTCGTTTATAAAATGACCTGGCTGTTTACAGTAATTGCAAGTCCCTTTAACGGGAGCTGCAGGATGACTGGCTTGATTCGGACCCCTCTTCTGACTGTCTTGTGGAACAGATTGTGCAACTAATACTTTCATTTTCGTGTCTTTCATACGTCTCCTTTCGTGTTCTTGCTCTTCCCTGATTCTGTTCTGGTGGTACTGGAGCATTTGTAACATTTGTGACGGAGTATTAGCTTGCCAGGTACTTTCGACTTTCAAAACTCGATTTTTAACTTGTGGTAAAGAATTCTCGACTAGTTTGGTAACAAAAAGATGAGGGTACGATTCACTACTTGTTTTCAGACCACTGTTAATAATAAAACATTTTTCGAATCTAGAATAAAAATCACTAGTGTCTTCATCTTGTTTCTGTTTACAAGCTGAGATTGCATCCCAATCTTCCTTTTTCGTGGCTAGTAATCTTGGCAAAACTTGTATCAATAACTCGGGCAATTCTTTACATTTATCTCCAAGACCGGTACCTGGTACTCGTAAACCATCTTCAGCTTCTAGAGCTGTCCAATCAATCTTTTTCTCTCCCACCTCCCATTCTTTTTCCTTGAGTTTTTCATATACCCCTGCGGGCAACAGGACCTTTAACATTTTAATGATATCCGGATACGTGTATTCTCCCATACGGAGCATATCTTTTAATTCTCGGTGGAACCCTGCTGGATCTTTGTCGTGACAGGGAATTAACTTTTTCATCTCTAAGAGTTCCATCTTTGTGATAGGGGTGTAAACAAATACTCGTTCTAGTTCACCACCTGTTCCTCTAACCGGGTGTACTTCTCGTAACGGATTCTGTCTATCTATGTAAAATGATTTACTTTCTGGAGGTGAGACATGAACAAAATGTGGATTTAGAAACGTTCGATATTTGTGGCGCTGTTCTAGAATGACACTAATTAAATCAGTACCTAGACCTCTCCATCTATACTGGAGTAACTCGTTCAAAACATCATGTAGCGGACCTGGATCAGAATGCTGTCCCTCATACAGTGTGATGAGGTACTGGATCATATACATACCCACCAGTCGCTGCTCGGCTGGGGGCAGTTTCAGAAACATTTGTGCCACTATTTCGTCTGGAAAAGTGGTAGAATCAGTAGTCCATCGGACTGCTGATCGGGCTAGTTCTTGTTCATGCATTGTACTTAGTTCACTATAACCTATTCGTGATTTCAGAATGTGATCGGTAGCTTGGAATACTTGCTCAAGAGAACCCTGTTCTGGTACGGGAGGAGGGATACCTTTCTTGTGATCTAGGCGTGAATGTCGGTCGGGAAGTCTAGTTCTACCTACATACGCTATTCTGGAGGGATTCTCGTCGTCTACCTCTTCATTTTCAGAGTTGTCTTCTTTCTCGGTTACTTGTGCTGCTTCTCGTTTCTCGTGTAACTTTATTATTTCCCTACGGATTTTCTTGTACATACTCTCTATACAGTTCTGTGTCTTGTGTCTTCCCTCGGCTATATGGTCACTCCATTTGGTTAGAACTTTCATTTCCTCTGGATCTTTATCCGGATAATCTTGTTCTCTTATTAAACAATTAATTAGAAACTTTAAAAGCATGAGCTGAATCTCGACTTTTCTTTGAATCATGGCGTCGCGAACACTTTCTGGATCTACTCCTGTACGGATAAAACGATATATTCTGTCTAGATATTCCTTCATATTGGGCAGGGTGTCCAAATATTCGGTCACCCGTCTTAAACGTAATGAATATATGACCATATTACCATCGCCTGAAACTGGATCATAACGACATTCGGTAAGTGCTCGCTTGATATCTGTAAATGTCTGAATTTTTGGCGAACGCTGTAACGCTCGTTCATGTAGCTCAAGTATCGTCATACGTCTGTGTTGAGGCGGGGTTCCAGGAGGACTTCCCCCCCGTTGCTCCTAAACTAGAATCGTCGGTGTGTACTGTACATGCTGGTAGAGTGACTGATGTAGCGGGTACATGTACTGTGGGCTGGACCGGGGGTGCCGTAACAGATGCTGCAACGGGTGCCCCGGTGGCTGGAGGAACAGGAATTACATTATTTACGGGAGCAGGCGGAACAGGATTAGCATATGCTGGGACCGTGTCGTCCAAATAGGACGAGAGAAAAATATCAGCTGCAGTCGGTTTGTGACGTAGCTTAATCGGAACCAAGGGCGGCGGAAAATTACATGGTGCTTCCGGAGTTGCTTTTGGCAAGCCCTCGGCAAGAAGAGGATACATACCCTTAATAAGGGCATTTCTCTGCCTGTCTGACTGTTCTGCTTTAACTCGTTCACCTACTTCGATTAATTCCCTTTCTTGGGCTCTTTCTGAGGATTCCCTACTTAATTCTGTTTTTCTAATTTCTTTTTCGGTTCTTCTGTGGGATTCTTTGCGCCATAACTCGATGGCATCTTTCTGGGACTGTCTGGCTTTCTTTTTCCATAATGCTTCTTCTACTCGCATGATGCACTCGGCATCCCATGTACCTGACATGGGCCATCTATATTTCTCTTCTAACTCCTTGGTATAATCCACCCATAAGTCTAGATATAATATGGCACTTAAGCCATGCTTGTGATACATAAAATGACCTGGACTGTCCCTAGGCGGGACAGGAACTGCTTCCTCTAGCAACCCTTTTCTGGTTTTTAACTGACGTAATTTGGAGAATAGAGGCATTGCCTAGGCTGGAATCTGAACACAATACAATACACGATAAACACAATAATGACTGGAAAAACAAATCACTCATACCACGACATTGAAAACACATTGAATAACATTTAGAATAACAGTTCGGACAGAATATTACCTGGTATACTGAGAACAGAACACATGAATTTCTCGAGAACGAAACTTACTAGAATGACTAGGTGCACTGCTAAAACAGTACGAAACTTACCGGTCCCATAAAGAGACACGTCAGGACCCGCATCCACCTAGGTGAACACTTCGGATTGGATCTGCGTACCCAAACCCACGGACCAGAGACAAATTAATGGACCCTGTCTACATACTACCCTAGCAACGGTACTCACCGGGCAGCAAGAACGGAAGGCCTGGGACTGGACTGGACTGCTACGACGACGGACTACGAGCTTCGGACTTCAGTTACAGGTGGGCCTCCGGATACCTCGGACCCTGGACTCTCGGCTTGGGCTCTGGTCGGGACTCGCCGCGTTCCTCACCGCCTCGTCTGGATGCTGGACCGCAACCTCCGTCTCCTCCGTGGGCCTGAGGGATACTTGAAGCAGAAATATCTGCACGTGCACGGTATGGTTCCGTCACGGCTGCAGAGGATCAGGGGGCCTGCGTGGCTTCACCGGCGCGTGGGGAAAGGGCAAGTTCCTATTCGGGCGCCATTATGTGGTAAATAAATAATTAATTACCGATACTATTTTTGAATACAGTGAATAAAACAGATAGCTCAATAAATAAGAGACAGGATTCGAGGTATCTTGAGTCTACAGGCTTTAATCAGGCATAAGGGACAGGAACAGGACAGCCTGCATGGGAATAGACGGATGGCAGCTGCCGGGGGCAGGATCTGGGGACATGGGTTACTTTTTGTAACAGTGCACAGTATATATACTTAAACAAATACATTACATTCAATACAGTAGGCGTAGCAGTAGGCGTTTCTCGTAGCAGTCGCGAAAGATAAGGACAAAATGATGTAACAAGAAGGCGTGTACAGGGCGTATACATAGACATGTGATGTAAACGTAACAGAAGTGTCATAAATGGGGCGGAAACATGGAGGGGGCTACCTGAGCAGCTGGGACCTTTAACCTAGTGGTGCGCGCAAACGGGCAATGACGTGTTACCAGGGAGAACTGGGGGCTATGACTTCTGCGCTAGAAGAGGAGACTAAAGTCTGCAGTGTCAGAACGACATGTACCTATATCATATCTGGTATCTGGAGTACATGTCGATAGAATCCAAAAGTTATCAGGGCAAAGGCTACTTGACATTAAGACTGGTGCATGCATAATTCTACATGTATTGCGTGTGCTAGGAATATTCTATGAATATTAATACAGTATTTCTCTTACATGGAGACAGAAAGGCTAGACCATGGCTGAAACTGTTGATGCGATTCAGTAGCTTAGGAATGCAGAGAAGGAGGGCTGGACTGATAACTAGAAGCATAACATACTCTTGGCAGACTGGCAGGCAGAGCCAGGCCGGGCCGAGCACTGTGAGGCAGTAAGTAAGCGAAGGGTCAGGGATGCAGGTGGGGGCTGTATCGCTCCTCGGAGAGGGTTCAGGAGACAGGAGCTGAATCTGATGTCCGGGCCCTTTTGAGGCCTAGAAACGGAGACAATTCGAGGAATTAACGTGCACACTGTAAAACGTGGCAACATAGGTTTACATAGGCCTAATACTCGTTGCTTTCACGAGAACTGGAAACTGGCATACTAGAGATGGACACAACTGTAATTGCGTGTTTAATCGATCATAGGGGGATACATGCATATCGATCATGCACATATAGCATAAGATGGGGAACACGTAGGCACATATAACATGGCAAAATTTACTTTTCCACAACTCCCTGCAAGCTGCAGGTTAACAGAGCTCACCTGGTTGGCGCCCGAGGGCTATGGCGGCGAACCAGTGAGGCTCCGCGGCTCACCTAGAGGACTTCAGCCTTCAAGCAGACTTCCCCTCTGTCGAGGACCCGTGCAGACTTCGAAAGGTGCCGGGCATGCTTTGAGACGCTCGGCGTCTCCTTTGGTGCAAGATGAAAGTTTTAATCCTACGCAGTGAGTTTTTTGCGGTCCTGTTTTTAGAGTGGCCGCCATTTAGAATAGCTCACGAGATCGTGCATCTTTTCACAAGAATCCCAAAACAAAGCCCTCAGCTATAAAACTTGCCCACCACATTCCCAGCATACCATGAATGGCAAACAGATGTTTCTTCTGAGGCAATTGAGGCACTAGGTGCTAAGTTTCACTAACTGAACCCAGATTAAGCACTTCCAGTGCAGTACGTGTGGCAGCCAAATTAGGATCTCAACTAATTCCTAGAACTTTCCTTCAAATTACTGGCATAATGTTACCACACTTCGCAACAACCACTTGCTCCGCTCTTCATACATCCTGGACTGGGAAATTTTTTAAATTCTTAATTCTGGTTCTTTCAAGCTAGAACTTTGTTGCTCAATGCCACATCTTACTTTTTGATCTTTGCTTAAGCACTGGTGAGGCAGGTTGTGGAGCAGCCGTTTTAGGTTCATCACTAAGTATCTTCAGCGTGTATTTTCTTCGGTTCATATACCACGGTTTTAAAGCGGGTACGTAGTATGCTTCATGACTGTTTTGCTCAAATAAAAGAGACCTCAGTGTTTTAACACCACAGGTTTACTCACATATAGTTGTACCAAGTCTCTTTTTCATGAATCTTCCCCCTTCTGTGTGATTATCACCACATTGTGCTCTACTTTTATTGCGTTCGCATCAACAAAGAGTGCGTTGAGCAAGATTTATGGGCAGAACAAAGGCACCATGCCCTTTATTTTCCAAACCGAAACATATTTTTGTAAAGAACTCGAAGATTTTTTCTGAATTGTATAAATTAGAGGATTCTCTAGCGTCATCTTCTCAAAGCTCAGAGATAAAGATGGAATCCTCTAATGCAGTTCTAGGGAAATCTAATACCAAACAACTAAAAAAGACCCTCCTTCGCCTCCTAAATTAGCGTCACCAGTGTCCATGGAGTTATTATTGGAGGAAATTAGACCCCTTCGACCCTTCATGGAAGAGACCAATACCAAACTGCAAGTCTTGATGGAAAATTGGTCCCAACTTGAAACAAGGGTCTCTTCAGTTGGAGAAAGAGTTACTTCCTTAAAAGAAACTTGTGTCAATGTCTCTCACCACTATTCTCAAGTTACTACACTTCAAAAACAGGTTGAAGATTTGGAAAATCGCAACAGACGGAACAATTTACGTATATACGGATAGGGAGAAGGACTTGAAGGATCTGACTCTCTTACTTTTTTCAAATCATTCCTTCCTAAGGTTCTCCACATGCCAGAAGGTACAGTACTAAATATTCAGTAAGCACATCGGCTAGGTCGTATGCCATTTCATGCTTCACCCTCACAAAGACCAAGAGGAGTAATTTTGTACTTCTTAGAATATACAGACTTACTGAAGGTACTGTCAGCGGTCAAATCCTTTCCAAAAATTACATGGTCAGGTTCATCTTTGTTTTTTGCACAGGATTACGCTAAAGCCACTGCTAATCGACATAAGCCTTTCTAAATATGAGAGCTGATCTCCGTTCAATAGGAGCCAGATATGGTCTTTTTCACCCCTGTTTATTCAAAGTTACATACAATAACAGAACAACTACATATGAAGATCCTCTGCGCTTAAAAACTTTCATAAACTCATGCTAAACAACTGCCATGGAATCCTCTGGACCTTCTTCTTTATTTAATGCTTGACGCTGCATTTTTTTCTAAATATGTTGTTTGAATTTTGTTCTCTCCATTATAATCTTCGACAGTTCAAGAATTTAGTTTTTCTGCTATCGTTACATTTACTGTTGTTCTTACCACAGTTTACGTTTTTTCAAAACTGTTAAATGTAATTCTTGGTTATTATTATTATTGTTATTGTCCGTTCTAGTTTTTTATCCTAATTTGTATTATTTTTCCGTCTCCACAGATAATTTATCCCTGTTTCATGATGTCTTCCTGGTCCCCCATTCAGCCGACCTTGGATGTGTCGTCTATCCCATGTCGTTCCACCCCTCCCCCGTGTCTACCTGTTTTCTCCACATGTAGGTATGTTATCCTCCCACATTTCTACTCTACTTCTCCCCCTAACTTGCTTTCTTTTTTCCTTTCTAAATATTTTCCCTTTTCTTTTTCTGAGTGTTGTTGATATCCTTACTCTCTGTGAAAATTTTTATCACATCATCTTTTATTCTTCATTTGAACTTAATATTGATGTTGTCAATTTCCAGCTCTTACTGTTAATCACCTTTGTCATCTCACAATTAATTTCTTACTTCTCCCCTTTGAATCATAGCTTCAGCTACGTATCCTTCTATTTTACTGATTCATCTTTCTCCTTTTACTATTTTCTATGCATCCTTCTTTTCTTATTCCAGTCATGGCAATTATTTGTATGGTATTTTTTGTCTCACATACTTCTCCTAATTGCTTGACTAATTTGGATTACCATTGTTTATTCTCATCATTTTTTGTTCCTCTTAACCCGCTATGCCGTTAAAATTGGTATTGTGGAATGTTAGAGGGCTAAATTACCCCATAAAAAAACACAGAGTCCTATCTCATTTGGCTAAATTAAATGCAGATATAATATTTTTGCAAGAGACTCATCTCACGGAAATTGAGTCATTAAAACTAAAAAGAGGTTAGGTGGGAGAAATATTTTACTCCAATGGTGATGGTAAATGTAATGGAGTCATGATGCTGTGTTGCAAATCACTTCATTTCTAATTCATTTCATAAGAATCTGATGCAGATGGTCGTTGGCTTAATGTTAAGCTGATGTTGAAGGATGCTCCAGTCTCTTTTGTCAATGTTTATGCCCCTACTGGTGGTGACTCTTCTGTTTGGTTTTCAGTAGCTAAGCAGATCACCCTTTGCATGGAAGATAATTTTATACTGGCAGGTGACTCCAACCAGATTTTTGATCCTTTCATAGATGGAAATTCCAAAGTTTAATTCATTCCCCACAAATCACACACATTTTTTATCCACACGATGACACAGCATAAACTTCTTGATGCATGGAGATTGTGTAATCCGGTCACAAGAGAATATACCTTTTACTCCCCGGTGCACCACTCTCAATCACTACTCGATTATTTTTTTGTATCTTATAACATTTCGCAAGCACTTACGTGTGCGGAAATAGGACCTATATTACTATCAGATCACACTCCTATTTCAATCGATTGGAAATTTTACCCAAAACCAATGCTCCCAGACGTTGGCGATTTAATAATTCTCTCCTTCTAGACCCAGCGTTTTCTTCCTCCTTTAGTACCTTTTTTGCTGAATATTTTTCCATGAAATCAAACTGAATCCCTACCTTTTTCAATTATTTGGGATGCCTTTAAACCTTCAGCAAGAGAATTTCTTATAAATTACGTGGCCCAAAAAACGTGGTATTGCTGGCAAACGTATGTGTTCATTATTCCAAGATATTAAGAGACTGGAGCATTCTTTTTATACATCTAACTCAAAAGATGTTCTTAATCTATACTAATATAAAAAAGAGAGAGCCCAAACCTTTGAGGCGGGTAATCTCAGGAACCAGAGCACCAATCACAACACCCAATACAGCTTTGGAAAGGGCAGTTGCAGCAGAAGGACATAGGCTATGCAGACGCCCACCATATACATTTAAAAGGTAAAAGAACCGTGCCAGCAAAGTAGTCCTTTGTGGGCATGTCTGCGTTGTGCTGTGGGCGTGTGCTGGGGGCGTGACAAACGCTGGGGGCGTGTGGTACTATACGCCCTTTATGCCATGTCTCATATCGTGTGCTGTGGGCGTGTGCTGAGGGCGTGGGCGGGTGCAGGGCGCGGGATTCCGGAAAAAAAAAGCGAGCATTGTGTCCAATATTTCATTGTTTTGTCTTCCTAGGTTCTGTACATTCCAGCTCCGGGTGTCCACCCTGCTCCCTTTAAATATCCCTGCACCCCATAATCATAACCCACCCTTACTCCTTAAAATACCCCAACACCCTTAAACACTAACCCATCTTAAACCTATAAATATACCCTGTACCCCAAAACTCAAACCTATCCCTAAACCCTAAAACATACCCCTGTACCCCAAAACCCAAACCTAGCCCTGAACCCTAAAAATACCCCTGTACCCCAAAACCCAAACCTACCCCTGAACCCTAAAATACCCCTGTACCCCAAACCCCAAACCTAGCCCTGAACCCTTAAACTACCCCTGTACCCCAAAACCCAAACCTACCCCTGAACCCTAAAAATACCTCTGTACCCCAAAACCCAAACCTAGCCCTGAACCATAAAAATAACCCTGTACCCCAAAACCCAAACCTACCCCTGAACCCTAAAATATCCCTATATCCCAAAACCCAAACTTAGCCCTGAACCCTAAAAATACCCTTGTACCCCAAAACCCAAACCTAGCCCTGAACTCTTAAAATACCCCTAGACCCCAAAACCCAAACCTACCCCTGAACCCTAAAAATACCCCTATACCCCAAAACCCAAACCTAGCCCTGAACCCTAAAAATACCACTGTACCCCAAAACCCATACCTATCCCTAAACCCTAAAACTACCCCTGTACCCCATAACCCAAAACTATATCTGAACCCTTAAAATACCCAAACACCCCAAAACATATACCTCAGTACCCCAAAACATATACCCCTATACCCATACTTACCTTATCCAAACATAAAAAACCATGCTTTTACCATTCATGCATTTACAACGAATTTCGTTGTAAATGTATGCGTGGTAAAATCATATAAAATGTAATGCCATGCGTTATAATGGCATTGCGGAGTCATGGTACTTTCGTAATGAAAGTATGCGGAGTGATGGTATGCGGAAAGAAAGTTGCGGAATAATGGGTGTTTACCCTCCCCCGGTAAGTACATTGGTGGCACGGCGGCCCACATCTCCAGCAACATACTCATATTTTTTCACCACCGATTTGAAAAATGCACAGGTCTCTCTCATTGATGCCCAGCACCGACATACACTTTTAGACACACCTCCCGCCACAAGTTCTAGAATTGCGAACTTTAGAGCTGGGGAGCTACGTTCGAATCTCGGCATCAGCTCAACATCCTGTGATTCCAGGCAAATCGCTTTGTCTCCCCGTGCCTACCACAAATGAATGTGTTCTTCTGTTATGTAAATTGTGCTCATGCCATGTTGTCAAGTTCGCGCTATATAATATTGCAAGGAAAAATAAAGTAGGGAAACTCGAGTTCACACACTACTGAACGCGCACTCTTAAGTGCATCAGCAGTGCACTGTGAATCGGAGCGTTTCACAGGCCTGTCACAGATAAGAAATGCTATCAAAACAAAATCCTACAAAACAATATACTACTTGCCGGCAGCAATTCATACCCGGACAACGTCGGGACGGGCTGCTAGTGTTATATAAACTGGCAATCTATACTGTGAACATATTTTATGGACTGGAAGTACTTGGATATTGTATGACTTTGTTTTTTCTTTTATGATTCCACAAATCGAATAAAGATGTTTTTGATTGGATTCTACCTGTTGCTGTATATGTTTTGGGGTGTTTTTAGGGTTCAGGGGTAGGTTTGGGTTTTGGGGTACAGGGGTATTTTAAGGGTTCAGGGCTACGTTTGGGTTTTGGGGTACAAGGGTATTTTTATGGTTCAGGGCTAGGTTTGGGTTTTGGGGTACAGGGTTATTTTCATGGTTCAGGGCTAGGTTTGGGTTTTGGGGTACAGGGGTATTTTAGGGTTCAGGGGTAGGTTTGTGTTTTGGGTTACAGGGGTATTTTAAGGGTTCGGGGCTAGGTTTGGGTTTTGGGGTACAGAGGGTATTTTAGGGTTCAGGGGAAGGTTTGGGTTTTGGGGTGCAGGGGTATTTTTAGGGTTTAGGGATAGGTTTGAATTTTTGGGTACAGGGTATATTTATAGGGTTAAGATGGGTTGGTGTTTAAGGGTGTTGGGGTATTTTAAGGAGTAAGGGTGGGTTATGACTATGGGGGGCAGGGGTATTTAAAGGGAGCAGGGTGGACACCCGGAGCTGGAATGTACAGAACCTGGGAAGAATCCCGCGCCCCGCACACGCCCACGCCCCCAGCACACGCCCACAGCACACGATATGAGACATGGCATGAAGGGCGGAATGTACCACACGCCCCCAGCGTTTCTCACGCCCCCAGCACACGGCCACAGCACAAGGCAGACACGCCCACAAGGTACTACTTTGCTGGCACGGTTCTTTTACCTTTTAAATGTATATGGTGGGCGTCTGCATAGCCTATGTCCTTCTGCTGCAACTGCCCTTTCCAACGCTGTATTGGGTGTTGTGATTGGTGCTGTGGTTCCTGAGATTACCCGCCTCAAAGGTTTGGGCTCTCTCTTTATTATATTAGTGTAGATTACATTTGTGCAAATATGCAGTTCGAATGTAAAGTGCGATCGAATCAGTGCAAAAAGGAACAAAATCATTAAATCCATTATAGTAATATTCACGGTTATGGATTACCAATTCATAGAACGTAGCGTTTGTGCAAATACGCAAAATCCGGACTAAAGTGTGATCGCCATTAAAATGTAAAGTGCAGTTCCATATATAAAATACCATGCATTTTTGTCATAATAATTTTCCCCAAAATTACTGGGAATACATTTCATAATAAAATATTAAATACTATATACACTAAAAATAATCAACTAGATGACAGAAAAATACATGCTTAATATTCTTTAGATCCACTGTTCCAAAATCCTGAGTAACATTTCAAACCCTTCTTCATTCTTATATAGTTAGCAGCCAGTAAGAATCTCAAAACTCCAAAAACAACAAGCTGGGTGTTATCTGTTTTTAAAATGCGTAACATGTCCATATATCTTCTCCCACCCATTTTCCTTCCAACGGTGCAATCCATTTCTGTCTGGCTTTCCTATAGGTGGGACAGAATAGAAGGACATGTGCTATACTTTCCTTTGTGGACAGCTGGCACATTGTACACTTACTATCTTGCTCCCCATTGCAGGGCGTTCCCCACTTGGCTGTAAAAGATCTAGCACGAAGAGTCCCGTATCTAAATTTTAAATACAGTATTTTTGCAAGTTGAGGTTCTATTTGGTCGAGAAAAACCTCAAAACAAGGGACGGATTTAACCATCCGGTAATCATTCGTGAGTGGGCCAGCGCTGCTATTCTGTGCTACTTTTAATACAGCCTGGCTCCAATAAATCCTCTTAAGTTCCTTTCTTGAATCCAGAGTCGGTTTTTCTGGATGGAGCCAGAACTCGCTAAGCCCCAGGTCTATTAGCCATCTACGTATGTTAATCAACCAAGGGAAGGCTACGTGTGTATCTAGTGCAATAAGTTCTTTTAATGCCTGTCTATAAATAAAAAGTTTGTCAGTAGCCCATAGCCTGATCCAGTATAAGAGGGTCATCAAAACTGCCCTATCCTCAATGCGTTTATACATATGGGATCACCGGGGTACTTTGGGGCAAGGGGATCATTGCTCTTAAAACCCTATTTTCTCCTGTAGTAATAGTGGAAATTTGCTCCCCTACCCACAACTCAGAACCGTAGAGGGCAGCAGTTTGGGCCTTTGATTTATATACCCCAAATGCCGGAGTGATGGTTTTGATATAGGTAGCATGGAGTCTTTTCACAATGGGCACAGAATTTTACATTAAAATCGTCCCTGGTTTTCTGATATGGGGCGCCATGAAAGCTTAGAATCTAGGGCACTCCTAGATAAACAAAATTATGAACCCTCTCTATTGCTGCACCATTTAGTGTAATATTATTTTTAAAACTTTTGTGGGGTCTGATACACATGTATTTAGTTTTTAAGGGATTTATTTCCAGACCCTTTTCTATACAGTACTCATCCAGTTTATTAAGGAGATTCTGCAATCCCATAGGGGTTTGTGAAAGCAGGATACTATCATCCGCAAAAGTGAGGGCACATACATGGGAACCACCTAGTTTGGGGGAGTCATGGTTTGAATTCAGTAAGGAGTCCACCATATCATCAATGTACAGGAGGAACAGGGTTGGCGCCAGGACACACCCGTGGCGCACACCTCTCCTCACCGGAATCTCCTCCGCTAGTTCCCCGCAAAATCCCCAACGGACTTTTGCAAAGTTGTTTTCATGGAGTCTTATCAATTGCACCAGGATGTTTTTGGGGACGCCTTGTTTTAGCAAATTTACCCCCAAAGCAGATCTCTTGGAACGAAGTCAAAAGGGGCCTTAAAATCAATAAAGGCCACATACAAATTACCTGGTCTTAATTTAGTGTACTTCAAAGGCAACGGTTAGCAGCCTAAACACCTGGTCTATGGTGCGGGTTCTCTTTCTGAACCCTGCCTGGTAAGGGGACAGTATATCATTATCTGTTAACCAATCGTTTAACTTTTCCAGGATCTGTTTTGAGTATATTTTTTGGGTAATATCTAGTAAACTGATAGGCCTATAAATGGCGGGATTGTCCCTACAACCCTTCTTGTGTATAATGCTTATTGCATTACACAGTAGATTTATGTACGGTGCCCGTACATCTGGATCATGTCTAAAAAGGTCCTCCGGGACATTGTCAGGCCCTGGAGCTTTCGATGCCTTGATGGATACTATAGCCTGCTTGGTTTCTATAACTGAAAAATGTAGGGGGACAATCTCTTCAGATTTTAAGAGCTCGTTAATTATACGTAAGTTCTGGTTTGATGTAGAACCCGCTAGTGCATATACATGTGCAAAATGGTAAAACCAAGTAGTAGGGGCCAGATGATAATCCTGGGCTGGCTTACTAGACTTATTGCCGTTTGCAATGATCCGCCAGAATAGTGAGTAATCTCTTACCCTAGCTGCGGCTAACAAATCTTCCCAGCCTGCACCCTCCCATCGTTTGCGTTCTAGGTTTAAAATCCGGTTATAATTTTTCCTTGATTGCCTAATTTTATCTGGTTCTTTAGAACACAGTGTTTTAATTAGGTCTTTTTTGGCTATTCTACATACTTCATTGAGCCAGGGGTTGACTAGTGTCAACTTGTTCTTGGGAGTGATTTTTCCCGTTGCAGCTCTAGTGAGATAGGGTTCAATTTTTTCCACTAACATATAGTGGATTTGAGTGATTAAAATAGGATTTAAATCATCATTAGAAAGAAAAATAGATAAGAGATCACTAAAAATATTGTAAATAGAAGTTAGCGGTTCTATCTTCCCTAAAATTGTTGGCCATCTAACGGCCCACCTATTATTATACAGCATAGGCTGTGGTACCTGCGGACCTAGACTAATTTGAAACTCGAAGTATTTCGCTTCTAAAATTAGGCAAAGGGGGAGGTGGTCACTTTCACTCCTTTCCTCTACTCTAAAATCGATCACATACCCCCAATGTATAGCGCTTATCATAATGTAATCTATTGGTGAGGGCGCCTGACCCCATGTGAAATATTTTTTCGCTCAGTATCGGAGGGGCACCTACCATTACACGCCCGTAATCCTTTTTCTGTAGTAAAATTGAAAATCTGCCGGGCTGAAACAGTGCACCTTGCTAGTTTTTCAATGCTTAGCTGTGGAATGCCTAGTGCTTGAACTTCTTCCTCCGTTATGGTTTCCATACCCCTTAAAGGTTCGTAGCAACAATTAAGATCAACGCCGATTACAATGGGACCATGATTGGTGGTAGAATCGATAATCCCACCTAGTTGAGTAATTAGCGGTGCTTCCTTGGAGAGGTCACGTGGTCTTATGTATATATTAAGAAGTAAAAGTGTAGATTTATTAGGGAATTTTAAATATAGTCCCTGAATATCACGTGAACCAGTCAATATATCTTCTATTTCTACACTTGCTTGATTTCTAATCCAAATTAAGAGCCCACCGGAGGGTCTGACTTTTTTCAGGTGAGTTGCCTCAATACTAAATGTTTGATAACCCACCTTGTACAGTGGTTCCAAGGCCCACGTCTCTTGGAAAAGGCATATATCGAACTTATCTATGTAATTTTGCCAGTCAGGTTCCAAGAGTTTTTTTGTGATGCCTGCTATATTCCATGACAACATTTTGATAGTACTTATTTTAGGGGCACTAACCCTTGCTATAATGTGCTCACTTTCCATGAGGGTATTAGGTTTTAGGTTAGGATTATCAGTCGATTCCCCCTCTGGGTCCTCGTAGGCAGTTTGTTCATCTTGGCTTGCTTCCACCTGGGTTCCATCAGGAGGATACTGATCCCCAAAGTTTGCCAATATCGGATTAACAAGCACACTTAGTCAATCTACTGCTTCAAGGTCGCTTTGGGGCTTCAGTGTGGTAGCTGAACTGGATGAGTGAACCTTTGTCACCATAGGATTCATTTGAGGGCCAGAGTACGAAACAAGTGTTTTATTTTGTCTAATCGCCATCTTTGAATCCAAGAGTGCGTGGGTTCTTAAATTAAAGGTTCCTAAATTGTCAGCTATTACCTTCGAATAAAAAGTTACCCTGATGTCGTCTAAATCCTCTCCTTCTTGCTGCTGCCGTTCAGCACACTTAATATCAGATTTAATTATAGAAAGGCAGTGGCGCTTAGTCCTAATCCAATGTATGCCCTTATTAACCAAGGAATCCGAATCCTCCTTAGTTTCCGGCTTTAATCTGGGAGCGTTTGTGAGGAAAACATAGGAGCGGATAAATCCCCCCTGTGATTTATGCAGTGGTCCCCACTTTGGAACTTGTTGGGGCTCCTCTTGGGGTAACTCTTTTCTCTGATAGTTAGCCCATTCACGCGCCCCCCTGCGTAAAGTAACAGGTGGTAAACTATAGGGGGCCTTTTCATGTGAAGAGGGATTTGCTCTCCTCTGTGTAAACTACGCTGTTCTTGTCGGGCTATTGCTTGATGCCCTAAATTTCGTCAGTGACCACTGCTATGGTCATCGTTGTACAACCCGTGGGCACTATAGGTCTGTGAGTTAACTACACCTGTAGTTTGGTTAGTGCACTCAACCAGATTAATGACATTGTTTTCCAAACGTGGCTCTCCTGGGATAATCTCATTAGCTATAGGGATGGAGCCCTTCTCATTTGTACACATGTTGTTGGTAAGGGTTTCTATCATTCTTTTAATCACACTGACCTCTTCTTCGACTCTAGTTAGTTTATCGGTCAATGTAATTATTAAACTATGTGTGTCAGCAAGATGTGAGTGCGATTAAACATGTGATAAGAGAGGGTTAGTTAAACTCCCATTAGGTATTTGTCCGCCCCCCTGGCAAAGCCCTGGACATATTTCTGGGTTTTCTGCTAGAACCGAGTATCTATTGGAGCATTCAACCGTTATCATTTCATCTTGGGGGTCAGTGTCAGTGATCAGATTATGCACTGTTTCTTTGCTTATACCGTTAGCTTTACTGGTTGGAGTCAATACTTTTTGCGGTGTTGGGGCTGATGCTGTAGGAAGAGAATCCTTTCCTGCTATCTGGTGACTATAACTGTACCACTATCGACTTACCTACTTGAAGATTTATTCTTCTTATAGTAATAGGATGAAATGCTATTACTGCCTCTAGTGTTGGGTTCCTGCCACCTCTAGTGTTGGGTTCCTTGCCATCAGCTAACATATTATCTACCTCTTCAATGAGGTTGTCAATATCAGCTAATGTGCAGTTCTCTGCTGCAGATTTTGGTAGCTGCAAATAAAACAGGTGATGGACAGAATGTGGATCAATGTCACACATTCACCCCAGTCCAAAGATCTGGGCCCAAATCCATCGTTTTTTTGCACTCCACACCACCCTGGGTTAGACAATGGCGATATGCAAATCAGCGCTGACCCTGTGCCCCATGGGAACAGTCCAGTCCGAACTACAAAAGCCATGTCCTTCCCAGAACGGAATCAAGCATCCGAGGACCGGACCGGTTTCGAGGTAACACCTCTCATCAGCCCGGCTAGCTTGACTCCAGTGGTGTGGAGTGCCTGGGACCCACGTCTGAGCATCCCCAGCGCACTTAGGGCGGTAATTGCAAATAAAACAGGTGATGGACAGAATGTGGATCAATGTCACACATTCACCCCAGTCCAAAGATCTGGGCCCAAATCCATCGTTTTTTTTGCACTCCACACCACCCTGGGTTAGACAATGGCGATATGCAAATCAGCGCTGACCCTGTGCCCCATGGGAACAGTCCAGTCCGAACTACAAAAGCCATGTCCTTCCCAGAACGGAATCAAGCATCCGAGGACCGGACCGGTTTCGAGGTAACAGATTTTGGTAGCTTCTGGGTCCTTGGGATTTTTTCCCTACAGCAGTTTTTTTTACAGCTTTCCTTTTCCCCATCTCTAATGTTCCCCAAGAGGAATAATCCGGTCTGCAGTACAAACACAAGGATGCTAATCATGCAAGAACAACAACCACTTTAATCTAGGGTATGAGCTACAGCCCAAAACTCCTAACCACAAATAGCTAAAACTTTCACAAAAATTACATTTTACAAGTTCAAAATAATACTTGTATAGGACTGTTAAAGCTTCTCAGCACATTTCTTTCTGCTAAAAACCCTCCCAAATAGCTAAAATGATCTCAGCTTATCTGGGAGTGGCCCACAAAACCTGTAGTAATAGATCTCAAGATACAAAAGATTTGTTGTAATAAATTGAGAGCTAGGGTACAATGTCCACAATCACTATTAGATCCGTTCTGTTACCGGTTGAAAATTTCAAAGGGGACCGGATAGTACACTTTCAGGGGGGTGGCCCAGTCCAGTCTTATGCGGGCTTAGACGGGCGCGGATGGGCCCGCCCTTGGCCCGGGCTTTGCCCGGGCAGCACCCACATGCGTCCCATGCTTCGAGAGCGCTCTTGTGGTTTTAAAGCACCTTCTGGCGCTTTGACGATGACGAGCTGCTGTGCGCCGGGGGAAGGGCAGTGAAGCACACTGGGCAATGTAGTTTCTCATGCCCGCTTATGGCGCAGTTGCAAAGGTAGTGTTTATGGTGCAGCCCTCCCAGGGGCTGATTCAGGCGGCAGTGGTGGCAGCGAACAGGTATGGCAGACCACGGGCCAATGCTGGTTAACGGACCAGGTAGAATCATGGATGAGATCACAGAGAAATTACATAGACAAGCAGACACTAACACTAAGGCGGAACAAAGAGAGAGGAAGAGCAGGATATAACACACCTCCCCCTTTAACTGAAAAGATGAAGAAGATAAAACAGAAGATGGCAGAAGCAGAAAGGCAGAAGAAAGAAAGAACATAAACGCACAAGAAATAAACACCCTCTTCAACATGATGGAAAGAAGAGGTAACACCAAGGGAGCAGGTTCAAAGGTTGAACAAGCACTGTAAGCTAACAAAAGAATGTAAGCATAAGTAAATGTGGTAAAGTCACAAGATCACAAATCTACAAAATGAAAACTGAACATCTCAAAACCAAATGAACAAAAGTACAGTATGGCTCAATACCGTAGATAGAAAATGGAATTTCAACTCCTCAAATTCAAACATTTTCGATTCCTCTAAAACAAAGCACAATAAAAAATTAGCCCAACTCCTCACAATAAATACATGAACTCCTCTAAACATAGAGCACAGTAAAAGTGGCTCATGACAATAAAACGGCTCTTCACAGAAAATGCACGACTTCTCTAACAATAGAATAAGACTGAGCCCATGCGGCTCCTGACAGTAAATAGATGAACTCCTCCAACCATAGAGCACTACAAGTGGTTCATCTGAAATTACAATAAAATTGAGCCCCTAGGGCTTCTAGTAGCAAGCACCTGAACACCTCTAACAATAGAGCACTATAAAGTGGTTCATAACAGAAATAAACATCAAAATTGAGCATCTCTCTAGCTCATCACCACTAAGCATGAAAACAAACTGGAGCACCTCAGGATAGTTGAGCACATAAATGACCCCAATAAGCATAACGCCTACAAATCATCACCAAAATGAAAGCAAATGAGCGCCTCAACGGAGGTTGAACACAAACGTGGCTCTAGTAAAGTAGGCAATAATAGAATCAATTATTTCAAAACGCATCACTTGCAAATCCACCCAGAAAAGAACATGGAACAGCGTACATATATAAGCTAGAACCAGAATTATAAGCATAGAGCATACAGAGGGAGAGGTGTGGCGCCGCGGCCAGGGCGACTGACGCTGGAATCTGGGGACCACGGTTCGATCCCCGGCTCCGGCGGCAGGTTAGCCCAGCACCATGTGACTCTGGGCAATAGCTCGCTTAATCTCCCCGACGGCCCCCCAGCGCCTAGAGACCCTTACGGGTGATTGTGCGCTTTACAAATGTGGACTTTACTTTACTTTATACATCGATACTTAGCACATCACAGTACTTTAAAGAAACGCCAAGACACACACACACTGTAAATTAAAACAATAATAATAAACTAGGCAAATCCTTCACGCAAAGTACTTGAATAATGCACTCCAGGGTAAATTACAGCGCAAACAACACATTGCATAACTTAGGAAATATGCAAAAGTGTTCACAACATCTTAAACATAACAAATCAAAATAATAAAAGTAGTCACTTTTGTCTTCACAGTTGAAAGTTGTATGAACTAAAATCCCAATCAGTTAAACAAGTTGAAACTGCTCTGTAGGACGGATTAGGTCAAAATCCACAAGATGGCAGTATCGTCCAGTGATGGATTTCAGTAATGCAGGCAAAAACAGTAATGAAAAAGAGCAAATGTTTCACTGCAACGCCATTCTTACTTGACGGAACAGCGTCCAATAAAAGAAGATTGTAGTACCCTGAAGATTGCAGCTTATCTGAAAGTGCGTTGTGGAGACTGCATCGTTAATCTTCTAAGTCACCAATAACAGCAAAACACGTTAAACATAACCACCCAAGTCAAAAAGGAAGATCATCCTGGAGTGATTCTGAAGTCATTCGATGACTTCAGCCAGGCGATTCCTGCAATTAACTGGGGATGTCATCCGGAGCCATCCTGAAGTCTGCCCACAGGGAAATTTTTTTAAATGGGATGACTTTATCTAGAGTCATCAGAGAAACTACTCCAGGATTAGGGCCCGATTACTTCAGTGGAAAACATGCGATGAGCTTGAACTACTGCCAGATGATCCTATGCTAATTAGGGTGGATTACTCCAGGATGGGTCCCTGATTACTTCAGTGGAAAACATGTGATGACCTTGTACTACTCCAGAATGATCCCATGATGATTTCAGGAAGAGGCTGGATTACTCATGGATGATCCATGGATAACTTTAGAAGGTGACTGGACCGGTACTAGTTGATTAATTAATAATGGGTATGTATTACTGCAGGATGGGTTCTGGCTGTATTACTGCATGGCGGTGTCAATATGCAGAAGTATTATTCTAGGATGACCTCCAGTAGTAATACTTGTTTCCATTCACAAGATGTTAAGAAATACAGTTTTATTACTTTGTTAGCAGAGCAAATAATGGTTACAAAAACAAGCATTGGCAAAGCCAATAGGTCTCGCCTTTGGAAACTTTTAAGTGTTTAGCGAGATATATTGACTTTACCAATGTCTTTAAGCTGTTCTGTACAGATTCTGCTGCATGCTGAAAAGTTATAATAAAGAAGTGGCAGAAACATTTTTGTTACCTTAGATATGACCACCAAAATACCATTATGTACAACTCAACGACCATATTAAAAAAGTATCAAAAAAACGTCTGGCGGTTTTTTTTTGTCCTTTCAATGCTGGCAACTTGTATCTGCCTGCCCCAATGGTTGCTTGTTGTGGGTTTTTTCTTTATGGAGGGGGCATAAATAACAGGAGGGTGAAGGTAAGTCAGTTAGTGAGCGAGTCAGTCAGTGAGTGAGTGAGAGTCAGTGAGAGAGAGCGAGTCAGTCAGTGAGAGAGAGAGAGCGAGTCCGTCCGTGAGAGAGAGCGAGTCAGTCAGTGAGAGAGAGCGAGTCAGTCAGTGAGAGAGAGCGAGTCAGTCAGTGAGAGAGAGAGAGCGAGTCCGTCCGTGAGAGAGAGCGAGTCAGTCAGTGAGAGAGAGCGAGTCAGTCAGTGAGAGAGAGAGAGCGAGTCCGTCCGTGAGAGAGAGCGAGTCAGTCAGTGAGAGAGAGAGAGAGAGACAGTCAGTGAGAGAGTGAGAGCGAGTCAGTCAGTGAGAGCGAGTCAGTCAGTGAGAGAGTGAGAGCGAGTCAGTCAGTGAGAGAGAGAGAGACAGTCAGTGAGAGTCAGTTAGTGAGAGAGCGAGCCAGTCAGTGAGAGAGAGAGAGTCAGTCAGTGAGAGAGAGCGAGTCAGTCAGTGAGAGAGAGCGAGTCAGTCAGTGAGAGAGAGCGAGTCAGTCAGTGAGAGAGAGCGAGTCAGTCAGTGAGAGAGCGAGTCAGTCAGTGAGAGAGAGAGAGAGCCAGTCAGTGAGAGAGAGAGAGAGTCAGTCAGTGAGAGAGAGAGAGAGTCAGTCAGTGAGAGAGAGAGTCAGTCAGTGAGAGAGAGAGAGTCAGTCAGTGAGAGAGAGAGAGTCAGTCAGTGAGAGAGAGTGAGTCAGTCAGTGAGAGAGAGAGCGAGTCAGTCAGTGAGAGAGCGAGTCAGTGAGAGAGAGAGCGAGGTCAGTGAGAGAGAGAGCGAGTCAGTGAGAGAGAGAGCGAGGTCAGTGAGAGAGAGAGCGAGTCAGTGAGAGAGAGAGCGAGGTCAGTGAGAGAGCGAGCGAGTCAGTCAGTCAGTGAGAGAGACAGTCAGTGAGAGAGAGAGAGAGCCAGTCAGTCAGTGAGAGAGAGCGAGTCAGTCAGTGAGAGAGAGAGAGCGAGTCCGTCCGTGAGAGAGAGCGAGTCAGTCAGTGAGAGAGTGAGAGCAAGTCAGTCAGTGAGAGAGTGAGAGCAAGTCAGTCAGTGAGAGAGAGAGACAGAGTCAGTCAGTGAGAGAGAGAGTCAGTCAGTGAGAGAGTCAGTCAGTGAGAGAGAGAGCGAGCCAGTCAGTGAGAGAGAGCGAGTCAGTCAGTGTGAGAGAGCGAGTCAGTCAGTGTGAGAGAGCGAGTCAGTCAGTGAGAGAGAGCGAGTCAGTCAGTGAGAGAGAGCGAGTCAGTCAGTGAGAGAGAGCGAGTCAGTCAGTGAGAGAGTGAGAGCGAGTCAGTCAGTGAGAGAGTGAGCGCGAGTCAGTCAGTGAGAGAGTGAGCGCGAGTCAGTCAGTGAGAGAGAGAGACAGAGTCAGTCAGTGAGAGAGAGAGTCAGTCAGTGAGAGAGTCAGTCAGTGAGAGAGAGAGCGAGCCAGTCAGTGAGAGAGAGCGAGTCAGTCAGTGAGAGAGAGCGAGTCAGTCAGTGAGAGAGAGCGAGTCAGTCAGTGAGAGAGCGCGAGTCAGTCAGTGAGAGAGCGCGAGTCAGTCAGTGAGAGAGAGCGAGTCAGTCAGTGAGAGTGAGAGCGAGTCAGTCAGTGAGAGAGAGAGAGAGACAGTCAGTGAGAGAGAGAGAGAGCCAGTCAGTGAGAGAGAGAGAGAGAGAGCCAGTCAGTGAGTGAGAGAGAGAGAGAGTCAGTCAGTGAGTGAGAGAGTCAGTCAGTGAGAGAGAGAGTCAGTCAGTCAGTGAGAGAGAGAGCGAGTCAGTCAGTGAGAGAGAGAGCGAGTCAGTCAGTGAGAGAGAGAGTGAGGTCAGTGAGAGAGAGAGCGAGTCAGTCAGTCAGTCAGTGAGAGAGACAGTCAGTGAGAGAGAGAGAGAGAGACAGTCATTGAGAGAGAGCGAGTCAGTCAGTGAGAGTGAGTCAGTCAGTCAGTCAGTGTGTGAGAGTGAGTCAGTCAGTGAGAGAGAGTCAGTCAGTCAGTGAGAGAGAGTGAGTCAGTCAGTGAGAGAGAGTGAGTCAGTCAGTGAGAGAGAGTGAGTCAGTCAGTGAGAGAGAGTGAGTCAGTCAGTGAGAGAGAGTCAGTCAGTCAGTCAGTCAGTGAGAGAGAGTCAGTCAGTCAGTGAGAGAGAGTCAGTCAGTCAGTGAGAGAGAGAGAGTCAGTCAGTGAGAGAGAGTCAGTCAGTCAGTGAGAGAGAGTCAGTCAGTCAGTGAGAGTCAGTCAGTCAGTGAGAGTCAGTCAGTGAGAGTCAGTCAGTGAGAGAGTCAGTCAGTGAGAGAGAGTCAGTCAGTGAGAGAGAGTCAGTAGGTGAGTGAGAGAGAGAGTCAGTCAGTGAGAGAGAGAGTCAGTCAGTGAGAGAGAGAGCGAGTCAGTCAGTGAGAGAGAGAGCGAGTCAGTCAGTGAGAGAGAGAGCGAGTCAGTCAGTGAGAGAGAGAGCGAGGTCAGTGAGAGAGAGAGCGAGTCAGTCAGTGAGAGAGACAGTCAGTGAGAGAGAGAGAGAGAGAGAGACAGTCAGTGAGAGAGAGAGAGAGCCAGTCATTGAGAGAGAGCGAGTCAGTCAGTGAGAGTGAGTCAGTCAGTCAGTCAGTCAGTCAGAGTGAGTGAGTGAGTGAGTCAGTGAGAGTGAGTCAGTCAGTGAGAGAGAGTCAGTCAGTGAGAGAGAGTGAGTCAGTCAGTGAGAGAGAGTGAGTCAGTCAGTGAGAGAGAGTGAGTCAGTGAGAGAGAGTGAGTCAGTCAGTGAGAGAGAGTCAGTCATTGAGAGAGAGTCAGTCAGTCAGTGAGAGAGAGTGAGTCAGTCAGTGAGAGAGAGTGAGTCAGTCAGTGAGAGAGAGCGAGTCAGTCAGTGAGAGAGAGAGCGAGTCAGTCAGTGAGAGAGAGAGCGAGTCAGTCAGTGAGAGAGAGAGCGAGCCAGTCAGTGAGAGAGAGAGAGAGTCAGTCAGTGAGAGTGAGAGAGCCAGTCAGTGAGAGAGTGAGTCAGTCAGTGAGAGAGAGCGAGTCAGTCAGTGAGAGAGAGAGCGAGTCAGTCAGTGAGAGAGAGAGAGAGTCAGTCAGTCAGTGAGAGAGAGTCAGTCAGTCAGTGAGAGAGAGCCAGTCAGTGAGAGAGAGTGAGTCAGTCAGTGAGAGAGAGTGAGTCAGTCAGTGAGAGAGAGTCAGTCAGTCAGTGAGAGAGAGTCAGTCAGTCAGTGAGAGAGAGTCAGTCAGTCAGTGAGAGTCAGTCAGTGAGAGTCAGTCAGTGAGAGTCAGTCAGTGAGAGTCAGCCAGTGAGAGAGAGTCAGTCAGTGAGAGAGAGTCAGTCAGTGAGAGAGAGTCAGTCAGTGAGTGAGTCAGTCAGCTTAGGTTTTGTACTGGAAGGGTCCTCTTTCAGTACAAAAAATACTATGCCTAGAAAAAAGTGAAAACTTTACCCATTTTGGAGGAGTGTTGTACCAAATACCAATTTGCTTTGGTTTGTAAATCCTGAAAAGATTTTGAATCAAGTCCGCATTAGAAAACTTAAGCACACCAAAAGCAAAACATCCATAAATCTGGTCCCAACTATCAGATCAATATTCTCCTGCTCTGGAAAGATACTTTTTAAACTCTATCGTGAGATGCGGGCACTGTATGAAATAAATCTCAGAAACATTCTTTTTGGCTAGCTTTGTGCTATAGAAATACCATATGTACACAAAAGTAGTGGTCTGCAACAATGTTATGCTTTGCATTCAGATGAGCTTAACTTGTGCAGCTACTCCCATGCTCCCGACTCACTGGGACTTGCCTTACTTTGAGCTACAGAGAATTACCTAGAGCTGTTTAACTTGATGACCAGTAACAAAAGACTGAAATAAATCATGGTTAAATGAAAAAGCATCAAAGGGGATGTGTCGACGTGTAATTTTATTGATCTACAACACTTTTGGTTCCATAGGAGCCAGGATACCGAACAATAGAACAAAAAAAGTCTAGGACACTGTTCTAGAGGGGAAAAAGTGCCAGAATACTACAAGAAGAACAAAAGGCTGAATGAAAGCCAGCAACTTCGTTATTTGTTTCTAGATTCAGAGTTTTCTTTAGTCCTCTTCCGGCATTGCATACTTTATAGCCAGCTTCCTTCTCATAGTTTTGTTGTCCAGTGTTGGCCAGCCGCCATCCCTGCACACAGACTTCATAAATTCTGGGAAAAAAGAAATTAACATAAATCAGTATCATGTTACCACCACTTTTTTAGGTTTTTAATAGGTTTGGGCTGCCCCTTCCAAGTGAAGAAACTGCCATTCACCAGACGCTGTCCCACTTCCTATGCAAACAGAAAGCAATCAATACCAGATTTAACTTACAAAACCATCATGGAGGCAGCCATGTTGAGCCTGAACTCTACTTACAATATTCTTATTTGCAAAACAGTCTAAGAAATTACCATACTGATCAGAAATCCAAAAAGGAGCTTACGGCCAAGTGCTTGGAGCAGGGCAACTGATCTCATTATTGGGAGAGCTGATCAGGTCTAAATAAAAGCTGTGAGCAGTGTTTTATAAGTGCAGTTTGCTATCACCCATTCATCCAGTTTGAGCTCCTCACCTGGACCTACACATTCTGAAATTAAACCCCAACTCAAGGCTTTGCGACAGATTTGCATGCCATTTGTAGCACAAACTCTCAATGAGTTACAACCCCTCCACTATTGCTCTTTTGCAGACGTCTGTTAGTTAGGTGTGAAGGAGTCCTTGTACAATAATATGATCCAGGACCACATATGCAAACATATATTTTAACACTGTATGTATATTCAAGTATTTTCATAGTTCTAGATCAATCAGAGTGCACATTGTGCCAGTAGTGGCTGGGTGTGGATCTGCTTGGGCAACAGAATCCCCCAATACTAGTTGACAAGTTCAAACAGAGCCATGAGGCCATGCTTAGTAAGAGCAAAGCAAGGCAAGTTTGTCCAACGCCACTGATCACCGCCATGTGGAATGGGGCACTGACCACATAACTTGATGAACTCATGATTATATGGTACAGGGCACAACTCTGTGTTCCAGACCATGGAAAATGGATACACTGCCAGGTCGCAATTTGCTGCTACTTTTTCGGTTTGTAAGTTGCTAAGTCTTATTGGCTGAGACAAACTTGGAAAAACTAAATGTTGACTATATATAAGCACATGGACATACTTTAATATTTTTGCCAAGGTAGCATGTGAAAGGTAATATTAGCGCTGCAAGGGTTCTAACATTTTTGTTAGACTGATCCTCAATGCATAGCCACCGTTACAGGGCTTTCACATGACCATGGGATGGTGCAGGTCAGAAATAAACGTCTTAGACATCTAGAGACAGGAGAGAGATACCATGTGTGTTATTTTCCAGCTTGGGCAAGTGGCAAGTTTGGCATTTAACAGTTGACTGATTCAATGTTGGCCCTTTACCACTCATTCAAAGAAATATGCCTCTGGACATACTATCAGGTTAGAGTGATAGCTTTCCAGGATACCAGTGATCTATCTGTTCCATAACTTACCTTACTGCAACTATTAAAGCATTTCAAATTTGTTGAACAAGGATCCACGCTACATCCTCCTTTCAGCATCTAAAAGAGGTAATTCTGAAGATTGCCATAATCAATTACAGAAAACCTGGTTCACAAAAAACAAGGCCCTAAACACACACCATTAGTGGCATTAGATAGAACAAGGCTCAGGCACAGAGCTCCATACTCAGACTCAAGGACAGCAGGGTAGGGGCATTGTCAATCGCACCCTCTTCTTTTGCAGACAGGGAGCGGGGTGGAGTGAAGTGTGAATAAATTGGGACGTCCGGGACAAGACTGTGCTTTGCATAAGTCACAGCTCTGCCTAGCATTTCCTGCACTCCCTTTGTGTTGTTGACTTACTTGTTCGGGTCCTGTTGTCAGGAATGTGTGGATCCTTGATTGGACATCTCTGACATGTTCCAGCCCTGACACGCGGGTCTTCCTCTCCCAGGTCGTTGATATCTTCTTCCGGGTTCCTTCGCCTCTGCGTTCCCTCGCCAGAGGTTCATGCTTGTTTATCTGTTTCTTTGCAGCCGAGTTTCTTCGGCCTCTCGCCCTGTACAGAATACAATGACAGAAGAAAGATATATT
Organism: Lissotriton helveticus; assembly: GCF_964261635.1. Classification (NCBI taxonomy): domain Eukaryota; kingdom Metazoa; phylum Chordata; class Amphibia; order Caudata; family Salamandridae; genus Lissotriton; species Lissotriton helveticus. The sequence continues at coordinate 54,663,002 of NC_136065.1, forward strand.
TAACCAAAGAATCCTAGTCTATATGGTAGGATGATGGTATACATATTTAGAAGGACATAGGTACTTATCTGATTTATCTGATCCAAGGAGAGTGGAGAAATGGTTATTCTTTTGTTTCTCCTTTTTAACACAGGCTGGCTCTAAAGAGAAAATAGATATGTTTGTTTCCTGATTTCTTAAGGAGACTCTATATTCTTATCTGACACAGCACTTTTTGTGTGTAGCTTTTTCATATTACATCCTATCTAGCAAAATATGTTTTTTCCTAGTATTAACTAGAATGAATATTTTTTGGTTCTAATGGTTATAATTTCATGCCCTTTTAAGACACAACCTCCAGACATGTGCAATTAAGATAACTTACTGTGTGTTTATTCACATAGGAGGTGTATGCAATCAACCCCATGCAGACATAGTGCAAGACGTATCATTGTGATTCATCTCCTTTTCCCTTTCCTTGTTGTTTTCCCCTCTTCCCTACCTTGACCTGTGTTGGGCTGATCTTGGTGGGTCAGGGAAGTTGGGATCCAGCATCAGGTCTTCCATCTCGCTACTGCGGAAACATAAGGTGAGACTCAGAGCTACAAGCACCTGCCCAGTGATGTAGATAAAAGACATGATATCCAGCTTATTGTGCCAGGCCACAAACAGTAAATGAAATTTAGGAAGGGACGCAAGCAGCCAGTTTATCGTCTCTCAGCTGAAAAGTTGAGCTAAGCGCACTTGCCGTTTTCATGATTTAAATCACTAAAACAGGAACAATAGTTTCGAACATCTGGATACACGAACGATAGCAAAGAATGATCCCTGGGTTCGTTTAATCGTTGGGCAGCTGCAAGAACAGCCACAAAACTGGAAAAAGAGCGGGAGCAGCAGGACTGCACGAGAGGCAGCCGACCGTGACCAGGGCAGACGCTTGTCTAGTCAAAGGAAACAGAGGCCCATGTGCAGTCTCCGCTGAACTGGTGAGTGCCTGAAACGGCCTCACCTACCAAGGTTCACTAACACACGTAGTAACAACAAGGGGAGAACACGCCAGGCAAAACACCCCATGGGTGAGCTCCTAATGTGGAGAACAACACGGCCAAACACAAGTAGAATGGCTTTTTACATGAGGAAGTGTTTTGGTGGTGTAAGACACAGTATGTGCTGCCTGGTTTTTGCTCTTCACCCTTGGGACAATCGGTGTTATTATTTATCCTAAGCATGTGGCCTTCCTTATTTTCAATGAAAAATATGATGGCATTAGCATTTTAATTGTGTTCCCTGGGCTACTGCAGTGGAGGTGTTCTCAGTTGTGCAGCGAAACGGTGCATCTGCAATACAGTCCTCTATAGGTTTCCAGAATTAAAAGGATTTGTGAAAGGTAGAGGGAAAGCGCACCTACAAAGCCACAATCTACAATATTATCATAGACTGGTGAACAGTGGTCACATTATAGATTACACTCGAGCAGCGCTTGGTAACATTAATATGAGCAATGGTAGAATGGAGAAATAAGAAACTTCTACACTTGGTATGTCAAGAAGGAAGAGACTGATGTGACTGTGTGACGGTTCACAGGTTTAGGATTGTACAGTCACACATAATAAAACTTGCATCAATCCGATGCGAAGTTTGAATGTTTGAGAGGCTATGCAGCATGTTCCTCTCCAACTGTAGCTCAATATTGGGGGTATTGTATAAATGCAAATTATTTTCTAGTAAATGAGAACCGGTTACAGCCCTGGAGGTTGGAAAGCTTTGTGTACACCCACAACAAGAGGGAGTCAGGCAGCACATGCTTCGAGTGAATCCAGAGTACCTAGTGCCCATGGAGTGACGAAAAATACCTTTAGTTAATTTCCAGAAACAGACCACAAAACAGCATCTACTGTTTACAACCATTTTATGCAGCCATTCAAAACTGCACCATTCCATAGACTGCCATGAACTCCAAGCATGCATTCAGTCAATTCATCAACTGTGATCAAAGACAGAAGACAACACACATCTATCTGTTTACTCTTCTCCCATACAGAAGGTACCATAGAAAACATCTGCAAAGGATAGACATTACAGAAAGACTATAGATTACTCAGCAAACCATGCGACATTTAATAATCCTACAATTTACTCCACAATCTAGCACTAAGGTGGATGGCCACTCCCCTGTGCTGACTTCGGCCTCCTCGGTGCCAGGCCCTTTTTCCACCAGCTCCACGCAGAGCAGCCCCTCCATCGAATACGTGGGGGGGAAGGGTCTGCACAACACGCCGAAGGGGCTGTGGGGGAGCTCAAGATACAGCACACCATCCGGTTGCTGCGTAAACCAGTACAGGTAAATTGGTACTTGGCTTTTAAAAGCAACGCTTTTTATCACAAAATGAAAACCCACATTCAGAAAGGCTCCCAAACACTCGCACTTTTATATTAACAAAGCATGAAATTCAACTGGTTCAGTCTGCTGTTCTGGTGTTGAGGGGCAAGCTAATACACCCCCTTAATAGTGATGGGAGTGCCACTGAGGTTTGAGCAGGCTCAAGTTAAATTCCTGCTCTGGCAGAGGTCAACGTCTTCTTGATACCTCGTCCACAAAAGGAGCTGAGCTTTCACAGGAGACGTTGTTAAAATACCAACCCTGGTATGTGGGGAACCAGCAGTGGCAGAGTCAGCGTGTCATGGGCCCTAGTGCAAGGAAGGGAGTGCCCCCCTTCCCCATGGCTGATGTTTGAAAGTGGTTCAACTTTCACCCATGCTCTAATTACACACGTCAACAATTAAAGTCAAGGCATTCGTTTTGATGGGAAAATGAGAACCATCTAGAGGCTGAACTGCGCAGCGTGAGATTATGAAACCGGAATCAATCCCGGCTTTCCCACTTAGACAAATTGTGTGATCCTGAGCAAATACCTTTTGTTCATTATCACACCTGAGAGAACACAGCACCGACTCCAAACACACGGCACAGCAACTCTTTCTCTCTGCTCCTCGCCCACACTCGCACTGCACTTCCGCTTCCGTTCCAATGAAAAACAGAGACAAGAGAAGCAGAGAAGGGACAACAACAAATGTATGGTGCAATTAACCTGGCGGCCATCAAGCACTGGCAAAGACAACCTGTTCCTAATTTTTATCCACACACAAAATTCTTCTCTGCGGATGTGCACACCATCTTCAGACGCCTTTTTATTATTCTTGTTTGAGCTAACAATTGCAGAAGCAGGCGAGACACCACGCATTTTCATTTCCGTTCAAAGTAAAACATTGAAGGGCCGTTTTATATAGCGCAAACGTGTTGAAAAGACATCAGAGCGCTTTACATAAGAACACAAAAGATATTGTTGTACTTGAAAGCCTGACGTTGCAATTTTTTTTTGGGACAGGGAGATTAGGTGATTTAATCAGGGGATATTGAGCAGAGGTCGGGTTTCAAACCAATACGTTTGGGCTGTCCACCACAGACCTCTCCGCCCCCCCAAGACTGCGAGACTTTCGCTGTCAATCATTCATTGAATCCACATCCTGCGCCGCGGCGCACACTCTGGGGCATATTACCAACAACTAGCGATCATTTTTGTCTCTAACTTGTTTAGAGACAAAAATTATCGCCGCACATCAGCGATTTTTATCGCAGATAAACCTTGCTATTAGCAAGGTTTATCGCAAATGCGATAAAAAACGGCCGCAATGCATGAATATCGCTGAAAAGTCAGCGATATTCATTCATTATCGAGCAAATGCTCTTAGCCATGTTATCCACCTCCCATTGGATAACATGGCTAAGAACTGCTCAGGGCAGGTGTTAGCTTTTGGAGATATTCGCGCTTAGCGCGAATATCTCCAAAAGTTGGTAATAGGAGATAGCGATGTTAGCGACTGTTTCCAGTCGCTAACATCTTGGCACGCCCACTTTGCATGTCATTAGTGATAAATATCACTGACATGCAAAGTGGGGCCCAAGATGGTCGCTATCTCCTATTAGCTGTCGCTAACTGGTGTTAGCGACAGCTTGGTAATAGGGAGATAATTTTATCTCCGCTTTCTTGGCTTTTAAAGCCAAAAAAGCGGAGATAAACCCCTTGATAATATACCCCTACGTTTCTCGCGTTGCTTCATTGACTACTTGAGCGCGCGGTGCTTTGAGGTTTACAAGCGAAAGTCTGGCCGGGAGCCAAGGATCGTGCGGCCCGGACGCCGACACACACACCTGCTGTCAGCAGGGCCGCGTGCGGAGTGAGGCGCTACACTCGAGCTCTACTCCAAGCACTGTGGGGGAGCGGAGCCCCGGGGTGTTTATTCAAGGCCCCCCTGTGCGTTCACGGCCCCCCCGCTAAAAATAACGGAAACCACTTAGCGATTCCTTCATTTGCAATTAGGAGACACCAAATCCCTAAATTGCAAATCACAAAATAAAAATTCATTAAAATAATTCACAAATTGAAGAACCAAAAATAAGTATTACGGATTTTTCAAATATTCCTTATTTAGCAATTGAACATTACCACTGACTCAGAGCATATAAACAGACCCAGAATGCAACAGTGTGAACACAATGGCGGCCCTCTATGTCATTGCAAGGTGGCTTCAGATGCAAGCAGCAGGACTGGGGATCCGGAGACAGAAGGAGCACGCGTACAGACTGCGCGTACACTGTTCCAACTGACTGAGGCTGAAATCCATGAGAGGTACAGGCGTCACCCCCAAACCATCCTAGACCTGGAACGGGACCTGCACCCACTCCTGGAGCATCAGACACCAAGGGCGCCCACCATACCTACACGTGCAGGTGCTCTGTAGCCTGTACCTACTTGCATCAGGTACTTACCAGGGGTGATAGCTGTGCAGGTGTTCTGTCACAGAGTTGCCGGTCCTGTTTTTTCAAAACTTTCCTGGATGCCATGATGCAAAGAATGCATCACTGCATACGCTTCCCCAGCACACAGGCGGACCTGCAGAAAACCAAGACGGATTTTTATCAAAAGGCACAGTTCCCACGTGTAATAGGGTGCATTGATGGGATCCACACACCAATCTGCCCTCCTGCAGCTTCAGAGTACATTAATCGGAGCCGCAAATCTACACATTCCATCAACGTGCAGGTGATATGCGATGCGGACCACATCATTACTGACATTGTAACCAAATTTCCAGAGAGAACCCATGACTCCTACATATTCAGAACAGTGAGATCTACGCACGTCTGCCTGGGGGTGAATTTGGGGGAAGGATAACTGCTAGGTAAATCTATGTCACACACCCTGATGTATACCTTGAATGAATGTGTTGGTGACTTGTTATTAATGACTCCTCCTTTTTCACTCAGGTGATAGCGCATATGCCGTGCGGGCATTTATCTTGACTCCATATCTCAACCCATCTTCCCCAAGTGAGAGGAGATTCAATGTGGCACATAGATCTACGCGCAACGTTGTGGAGCAAACATTTGGTCTCTTAAAACACAGGTTCCGCTGCCTCCACAAAAGTGGAGGTGCACGTCAGTACTGTCCCATCATCTGCTGTAAAATAATAGCAACATGTGCCATGCTGCATAACCTTGCCACAAAGAAAGGAACAGCAGTGGAACTGACTGACTCCGAGTACGAGGGTGAGGATTGTCCACATCGAGAGCACAGCGCAGCTGGTGTGGCAGCAGCACCGGATGGGAGACACAGACGGGCTGAGATCACACACAACTATTTCTGAGTAAGTAAAAGACAAAGCCAGTAACTGTAATTGCGTGACAGTGTTTTATTAACCTTAACCCCTTCCATGCTGGTGACGAGTTCAGCTCGCCATCAGCGTAACCTGTCGTACGCGGATGACGAGCTGAGCTCATCATGTAACGCGGTAATTCATAAATTGCCGCACACAGCGGGAAAAGCCGCCGCAGCGATGCGGTTAACTCAGGCAATAGCACAGCACCCCGCCACACCATGAAGGCCTCAACATGCCATGCCAATATTCACTAAACATTCAAAAGGTGAAATGGGTTACATCACCCATCTCTCAATGCCAGGTGATCGCTGTCATTATTTTCTGTGCCCACGCGCATCACTGCCATGTTCCCTGGGCACACTGTCCTCCCTGGCGGTCTGTCCTGTGGCAGCTCCGTGGCTTTCACTGCGCCTCCTGGACTCTGTTATCGGGGGTGTGAGGCTGCTGCGGCTAGTTACTTACTCACTTCCCCCATCCCCTGCACCTGTAGTGTCTATTTGGTTGGTTTGGAGCACTACCAGTGCACTGGTTACTGTGACCAGCCCCCATGCAACGTCACGGCTGTAGTGGGCCATCTCTTCCTGCATGTCCTCCAAGCGTCTGCTGAGGACAGAGTGGGCAGTGGAGAGGCGGTTCACCGTGTTAGTGTAGCCCTCCAATTTCTGTTGGTCCCTGCGCTTCGCCATATGATCTTCATCCAGTTTGCTGCACAGCAGCCTCACAGCCTCTGACATGTCACACATGCACTCAGCCACAGTGTTGTTCATGCTGATTATGCCCTCCTTAATTTCCAGCATGTGTCTGTTCATGCGGACCATCTACCGTTGCACTGATCTCATGGCTTTGCCTTGCTGACGCTGCACCTTCCCGGGACGTGCAGAGAATGTTTGCCAAAGAGTTTGTCATGGTCCTTTGCCACCTCCTCTATCAGCGACTCCAGCACCCTCTCGCTGAATTTGTGCTTTCTTTTTTGCTCTCCTGCCTCTTTTACTTCTCCTGGTTGTTCATTTTTGTTTGGGTGTGTCTGCAAGATGTTTGCAAAGCAGCTCCTGTGTTGTAAGGTCTGCTCCCTGCCTCTTCCACAGCTTCAGCCACAATGGAGCAGCAGGTGTCAGGCCACTTCCTGCTTGTGATGTCATCAGAATGCACCGGAATGGCAGTTTAAATAGTTAGCGATTTCTTAAAATACCGATTCGTTAATACTGATTCGTTAATACATAATCACTATTTGCTAATCGGTAAATCAGAATCGATATTTTAATTTTACAGATTTTTACAGATTCGCTTTTTTTTATCGAATTATTACCTACATCGGACTTGGCGAGATCTTAAAAGCGAATCGGTAAACATCGCTATTAAGAACTCGCAAATTGACTTTTACCTACATATGTCCCAAAGTCATGGTACCTTTGCGAAGGTCGGGGATGCAGCCTCAGTCCATAGCGGTCCTGGCTGCTTCTCCGAGACGGTGTGGCTGAGGCCGGCTGCGTAGTACTGCAGGTGTTTGATCCGTGGCTCTCCGGTACTCCTGTCCAGCTTTCGGAACTCCAACCTGGGCTGGTAGATGTTCCCTCGCTGGCTCCTACCGCTGCGGCGCTTGGCGGCTCACTGTCTGCACTGCCGATGCCTGGCACAACAGGGCTCCCTGGGAACTCGCACTCTGGGTGCTCAGCCGTAATGTCAGGGGGGACTTTCTTGAACTGTGACACATTACGAGTTACAGACTCTTGGCCTTGTCGGGCAGTAACTTGGGTGTCTTTGACGTTCACCACAACCCACGGGCCTAGCTCGAAGGACAGTCGGAACTTTCCGCCTGGGTGGCGATCTCGCACCAGCACCCGGTCTCCCCATTTGAGCAGTTCTCTGGCTGGGAGGCTTCGGCATTGGTGCGGGCTCTTCTGGAGTTTGACTGGTTAGATGTGTAGGAGAGTAGGATCTGCTTACTATGGTTACCCCAACTTTTTGCTTGCGTTTCAATTTTTTTTGACTTTAGTCTGGCAGTGACCCTGCTATTCAGGCAGCCTAGCTGCTCCCTCTCTAAATTGATTGCATGTACATTAGGTACACTCCAGATTGGTTACTGGGTTACCCTTGTGAGTCCCTAGTATATGGTACCTTAGGTACCCAGATGCCTACCAGGGGCTGAAGCATGTATTATGCCACCCCTGGGAAGCCTTCCAAGTAGCAGCCTAGGTAAGGTGGTGCATGCACCCCTTAGTAAGATATAGGTTGCGGATCTCTCACCATGCCTGACCTCCACCTCAATCACGCCCAGCAGTGGAATTGGAACGTCTCCACCATAGGTGAAGATTTTGGCCTTTATTTTGAGGAGCACCAGTCTTGGCACCAGCCGCTCATATTGAGTGGCATCGAGGATATTGACGGAGGCCCCTTTATTGATGAGTGCCTTGATGCTATTATCTCCCACACACAGCTGACACATTGGGGGTGGTCTTTTCTTTGTGTTGGCACCTCCAGGGTGCGAGATTACAAACAAATCGTCCTCCTCATTGTTTTCCGTGCCGTTCATCCTACGGCAAATGCTCTCCATCTCCTCCGCTTCCTTCTCGTGGATTAGTGAATGGGCAGCTACTGGCCAGTCGGCGTAGTCTGGCGTAATACATGTCCATTGACTCCGCTTCTGTTTGCCATGCCCTTTTGAACTTAAACTTCTCAAAGTCATTGTTCAGTTGGGGGTCGAAATGAGCGTTGAGGGCGTCGACCGCCGCGTCATAGTCGTCTTCTTCTCCCGTGTCGGGAGGAGTCTCAAACAGGTCATATATTCCAGGGCCTCCATACAGGATGAGGAGGGACCTCTTGACTGTCCCGTCTGTCTCGCGAGTCCCTTTAAAGTATAGATTGAGGCGACCTAGCCACGATTCCCATCGCGGCTCTGCCGTCGCAGGGTCCGTTGCTTCGCTGAATGGGGGGAAAGGTGCAACTCCTGTGTGCGCGTAGCTGACCATCTGGGGCCTTGTGGCAAGGTTCTGTACTGGCCCTGCGGGGCCGGGTGGAGCTGGGCCTGTCGCTGTCGCCGCTTGCGCAGCGTCTGTCATCGTGGTCCCCTAGGTGAGAGGTGCTGTGGCTCCCCAGGAAGATATAGGCCAGGTACCGTGTCCTCCCGCCGTTGAGTACACCCCACGCTCCTCTGAGCGGCTGTCTGCGGGCGTGCGTGGCACCAGGGGAAGAGCAGGCGTTGGGAAAAGAGGCTATTCCCTTCCACAATATGGTGTTCGAGCTGTCCAGTTGGCACTAGTGAGTGCTGTTCACCAGCTGGTTGTAGTGGCCAATGCTTGTTGGGCTGTGTACCATGTGCCGATATATACGTGAATAGCCAATGCTTGATGGCACTGTTGAGTGAGATTAGCCAATGCTTGATGGCACTGTTGAGTGAGATCAGCCAATGCTTGATGGCACTGTCGAGTGGGGCAGGCAGGGCTGCAGAAGGTCGTCCCACGCAGAGTGAGGACGGAGGGCAGAGCCGATGTGCAGCATCGCTCTTCTTCACCCCTCCCCTCACAGGGCCGCGCACGTGATATGCGTGCGGGGGGGGGCGTTGACCCCGATGGAGGAGTTTGCCGTGTGACAGGAAGTGCAGGCCGCGCGTGCGCAGCGCGGGCGGGGCCGCAGGCAGAACACTCACCCCGGTAGCTCGCGCGCGGCGAGTCCCGCCAGCTGAAGGCGCTCCTGCGAAGGAGGCGCGTGGGCGGGTCTCGAGCCGTCGCGCGAGCAGGTCGGTGGTCAATGCGGGTGGGCTCCGCGGAACTCTCCAGCAGGCCAGGCTGCAGGCGAACACACGAGGCAGGTGGCAGGGCACACGCAGGATCGGAACCGGCCTCGTCGCCAATGTGGTGCGTGAGGACTGGGCCTCACACGTGGATGCTCGGCACACTAAGGACGACACAGCACACTCAGTGAAGGTTAGCCGGAAAGACCCCGAGCGGTCTTCCGCTTGTTTATTATATACCCCGGAGCGAGCCCGCCCCGGGGGTGTGTGGATGCGCGTCCAAGTGGATACAAAGTATGTGTGAGGCCGGGTGGCTCTCTACAACGGAGACGGAGTACGGGAGCACGGGAAGACCGCGGGGGGAGATCCACGAGCTGCGAGCTGTGACCGGCGATCGTGAACTCTTCACGCCGAATCACCGTACAGAGCAGCTCCGCGTGGCAACGCGAGAAGCACTGAGGAAGAGTCGCGGCAGAGCCGCTAGAACGGCCCAAGCTGTAACAGACTGAAATAGGGTAAGAGAGGGAGAAGAAGGGTGGCGAGGGGCACCCGCCCACTGTACTCTGGTCTCTGCTCCCAGTTTTTGGTTCTTCCCGCCCCTCCCCCCCCCCACTCACCTATAAGGCGTAAGGAGGGCTGCCCAAGAGACCAGGCAACCAACATCCAGAGAGGCAGGCAGCCCCCAACAACCCTCAACCGTCAACCATCTTTTTGCGATCCACTCATCAAAATAAAGATCTCTCAAACCCCCAAGGGAAAAGAAAGTTAAAGGTGGCACACCGAAGGCAACATAGAGGACTTAATAGTTGTTCCAACCTTGTGCCTAACTACTTAAAATTCTGCCAGCAGCCCCCAAAAGTCTCCAACAACCAACCCAAAATTGTCGGAATTGCAATCAGTATCACAGTTAAAAATCGCCAACCCATTGCCAATTGGGAGGAGGCGCAAAGTTGAAAATATACATCAGCACCCAGGAAGCCACCAGAGAAAAGGCAGCAAAGGACGTAAAGGTTGCAAAGGACGAGTCACCCGAGACCCGCCAATTCCCCTAATTTAACCCACCGCACAGGGTGCCAAGCCGATAATGAGGTCCGGTAGGGTGAGGCGAGTCACAACTTCCACTACCAATACCAGAAAAAGGAAAACAAGGAACTCTAAGGTTCTAAATGAGCCGTTCGAAAATAACACCCTAACCCTGATCACTCCGACCAACCCGACTGGACAGGAGAACGTCTCCCTTGCGGCCATCGCCGCCAACCCAGGAACGCCAGATATCTTGCTAGTAGACTTACCTCAAGATTCAAGAGAGGTAGGAAAAGGGACTATTTGGAAACAACCTGTGCCCCAGGAGAAAAAATTACTTCAACCTAAAATGTATTCAAAATGTTCCTTTATTAAAGACGCAGGTGCGTTGATTCATCTCAACACCTGCAACCAATTGAATCTTCCCTCCCGCTGCACCCCCAGCTACCAGAAGGGGCATCCGGTTACCTCTCAGCCTCACTGGTCACACTCGATACCGATACCGGCCTACCCACCCTATTAACCAAACCAGGGGAGAGAAGAAACAACTACTTAAAAACATCGACCAAATCAAATATAGAGTCCTTAAAAGGCGCAACGGGACCACCGACATTTACTACACCCCCATAGCTAACTTGGAAAAATCAACAGAGGGCGCCCCAGAAGAGGCCCTGCCAGGCAACGAAACTGCGCATTCATCAGCTCTACTAGCTATACTAGCTCTACCAGCTCCCCAGTCTAACCAAGCAAATGAAATGGAATTACCAGCAGATCCATCTGGGTTGCCATTAGAGCCTAAAATCATAGTACTTCATTGCCAGCATATAAGCCCTCCCCGAGTTATGGGATTCCCTGTTTCTTCTCCTGCTGTGTCAGATGTATTTCATTTCAAAGGTAGTAGCGAAATTTGAGAACCTAGTGAGGATCAGAATCCCATTATCCCCAGTTGGGTACTGACACACAAAAGAAATGAATACGAGTCAATGAAGTTTTCAGTTGAGGTATGTTGAACAATTACTAAACATTAGGATTGTGGTACATCTTGGGTGTGTACGGTTTGGTAACAACAGATCTATGTAGAATCTAGGCTGGTCGGGAAACGGGTATTCAATGTTAAGAAAAAAAATGTTCTTTATGTAAAATTTTCCTTTAAGTAAACACTGATGTGTAGTTAATGCTATAGACCACTTAGGGAAAACTATGATGCCATGATGATGAAAGAAAATAAAGAGATGAATAACTGTCAAAAGAATGCCACAGAATTGATATTTGTCACAACATATACTCTGTACCATTGTGAATGTTTTTAATTGTATATATCTGTATTAATTTAGAACTGTCCTGAAGAAGGTGTTTTAATCTCAGAAAACCGAAACGCTGCGTCGACAACCATCTCAATTTTTTCTCCAATTGCATTGGACATGTGAATGTATAATGTGGTTTTTATGTTTTTAATATGCTTGGATTTAAACGAACTTTTAAGTGAATTTGTGTGACAATTGTATGAAATAAATCCTACTTAATATTGGAAATGATATCCATGGTTTTGTAATTTCTGTTGTGATATTTTAAGATACGTTATTGTGCATGTTCTTTCAAGTGGCATTTAGCATCTTTTCCCGACAGTGTGTTTTTATTGGATTTTTATAGGATTGTGATTAACATTTCTTGCTAGTACAATTAGCTTCGTCAACAAAGTCTTTTATGTTTAAGTTGGGACATGTTTTGATTTTCTGTCTTATTTTCCCCTTGTCCCAGATTGGATAAATACGGGGACCTCCCTTCTCTTTTAGTTGCTGCAAGGCGGCCACTGTGTACCATAGTCCTAAGAAGTGATCAGTCAGAGGCCCATCATATACATGCTGCCGCTGCCAGGCCTGCCACTAGGTAGCATCAGCCTAAGAAACAATCAATTAAAGGGATATTGTATATGTGCTGCTGCTGCGAGGCATGCCACGGAGTACCACAGGCCAAAGAAACAATCAGTTAAGAGCCCATAGTACGCATGCTGCCACTGCATGCGCTCTCTGTGTAGGCCCTGGCACTGAATTAAAAGTTGCCCGCATTTGTGAAGCAGATAGCTAAAAAAAAGTGGCAATATCAGGTAAATCCAGTGCTTAATTTGTGCCGGTGCTTAGCAACGGCACTTATTTATCAGGGCCGGGTCTAGACCTGCGTGTGACTGTATAATGTGTGTCACACAATAAAATGTGTCCATTGGGGAAGCCTTGTGAAATTATAGAGCGTCGCATACCTATACCAGGGTAGAGATTATCTCGCTTAGGCATATTTTTATGTTTAGAATTGTCGAGATCGCACGCACATACAAATAACTTTATTAAGTTTCACTAGATCGCACATCACTCGTTTTGAATAGTCCACCTTCTAGTTCTATGACATAACGCATAGACTTCACAGGCAGATAGAGTTTAATACACAAACGCGTATCGAGCCGCAGTCACCTGGCAGCTTTTAAAAAGAGGAGCGCATGCAGTGTACCTAATCGGTAAGGGAGACGAATTTCGTTATTTTAAACGGCTTCATGTAGGAAGTAGTTTTTGTCAATTATAAACGCACAAAGAGGGAGAGTGGGATATGACACCTTAGAGTCCAGTTAAATACGAGTGGGGAGAGCAAGTAAAGACACGAACCGTGACGTTTGAATAATTAAAAAACTTAAGCACTATGCACAAAATGAGTGGCTCCCTAAGTGAGTAACACAGACGCCAACCAAGGCATGCAGAGGCACGTATCACGCATAGATATGAGAAACCGCCAGGATAAGCGCAACAGACAGCAAATTGAACACATCATCCATATGTAAATATGTGAGGCACGAGCTTGAACAACAAGAAGGGAAGGGAGGAAAAGAAACAAGCTCTCGGCATTGTGTGGCGGAGGAGGGGCGGGGGAGCGGCTTCCTTTGAAGTCTGATGGGGGGGCGGGGGAGCAGATTCCTTTGAAGTCTGATGCCGAGGCTCAGACAAATGGTGTGCGATGTGGCTGGCGATGTGCACGCGCCTGGCTCACATAAACTGTACCTAATCCGCAGTTTGGGTACACTTTTGAAAGCCTTACTATAATCTCGCCAAACCAGCATTGCTAAAGCAATGCTGTAGACGAGACCTAAAAAGGGACAGAGATGTTGAAAACTGACACATTTTACTTCAAAGTATGTTTATGAAGAGTTTTGCAGAACGCATTTCTTCATGTGTGGTAGCCTATGCCACACTTTCAATAGAGCCGTAAATAACATTTTTAAATTAAGGCACTTTCTTATCTCCTCGGTGCGGTGTAACATGAATGTGCATCGAAGATGTTTGTATATAAAGTTAAGGGATGTGGCATAACGGCCAGAGCGGCCGACTTTAGCGCTGGGGATACAAGTTCGAGTTTCGGTATTGGTTGAACATCCTGTGATTCTGGGCAAATCTAGCTGCAGCAGCCCCAGGCACCCCCAGCCCTCCAGCTGCCAGGGTGCCCTCTGCAGGGCCCCTCTGCTGGCGTTTATGGCCCCGCAGGCTGTATACTCCCCTCCACTTCCTCTCGGCTACAATTTACTATGATCTGCGCTGGCTTTGTCCTCACTTCCGTCATCGCAGCCTTTATTGTAGGGGTAGCCGGGCCGGGGGGGGGGGGGAGCCTTGCTCGGCGCCGGGACTGTCCAAAGTGTACTCGGGCCCCCCAGCTTCTGCAGGTCTCCGAGGTGGACCAGCAGCAGCTCCGCCTTGACCGTCGACACCTGGCCGGCCACGGGCTGCTCCGGCTGGGGGCTGCCTGTAGGGGTGGTAGACGGAGGCGGGCAGGATGCCCCTGGGGCGTGGGCTCCACGAAGAGCTGAACATCGGACCCTTGGGCTGGAGTCTGCAGGAGGGGAAGTCGAGGTGCTCCACCTGCCCAGGAGCCCTGCTGTCAAAATTGACTTTGAGGAGGTATATGGGTCATGTGAGACTAGAGTCTGCCCGGGAGGGGAGAGGGCAGAGTCGGGATGTTGCTTGCTGAAGCCTCGCCAAGTCCTCTCAAGAAAGCAGCAGTAACAGAGAGGGCATTGAGGTGCTGGACATCCATGAGTGCATGGCGGGGGGTCCACAGGGGAGGGCATGTATGGAACTCTTTTAAAAAACTGCTCGCACTGACATGTCCTCTTCTCTTTGTAGTCCATCGGACTTCCTGCTGGCATAAAAGGTTTCTTATCTTCTTTATGGGGCCAACAGATCTGTTGGCCCCATAAAGAAGATAAGAAACCTTTTATGCCAGCATGAAGTCAAGGAGCCCCGTCTGAAAAGGACGGGGCTTAAAGAGAAAGAAATACGTCATGGTGACCTCTTCTCCAATGGCTGGATACCGTTTAGGAGGCCAGCCAATAGGGAAGAGGGGCGGGGCTTAACACTCGCTAGTGTAACTCACTCTAAAACATAAAATCTCGCGAGCTCGACTGCGCATGTTCGCAGTACGCCACACGAGACCTAAAAAGCACACGAAGCAGGACACACATGATCGATTTGTCTGAATTCAGTGAAATGCTCTTTGCACCGTAATGTTTGCACTAGTGCAAAAATAAACACAAAGGGCCATATGTATCAACACATTTCCCCATAGACACAGAATGGGCAAAAGCCTTTGATACATCTGACCCAAAGCTTTTTTACAATGTTTCGCTCTCCATGTAATAAAAAATAGCACAAACAGGATCACTATATATTACTGAAAGAATTGGCATGAGCGCAAAAATTAGGCAAACGAAATTTTCAGTAGTTGGGATGTATTTGTATAATAAGGAATAACCCTAACACATTATCTTCACTTATAACATACGAAAGCTAAAACTGTAATGAAAAGAACACATTGCACCATTCGCATTTAGAACAAAGATTTTTCATAGAGCAAATATTTTCGGTAATAAATATATTACTGCGCACATAGCCTTATTTTTTAGCTTAACCTGCCTCATATATTCTGTAATGGCTTCAGTGTCAGGCTGACATCGGTGCAGAAACCTTTTGACGAAATATGAACTGGGCATAAATCTGCTTCGCCAAACCTAGCACACGTGCGTCAAAAACTGTGCAAAAAAGCACGTGGGGCGTTTTTCTCACGCAGTTTGTGTAATCCGGTCCTCGGGCTCTCAGCTGCATTCCCGTAGCACAAATGTTACGGCGGTCCAGCACCAGCCCGGTTCTTTTCACACTGTGGACCACACACGCACCCCCTCCCCACCCCCTAGCCCCGGTTCACATTAAGCTCTCTTGCCAGGGGCGTCTTGTAGCCAGTGGCGCCCTGAGATATTGGCAAACAGAGTAATAAATCACGCCTCCACTGATAAGAAAGTTAGTTAAAAGCAGGCCACAGTGTCCATAGGGGCTGTCTGACAAGCGGACAGGGTGGCACCTGAAAACACTCCTTTCCATTGGGAAGCCAGCGTTTACAATAAACATTGTTCTGTGGAATGTTATTTAGCTGTTTTGACATTTCAACAGACATTGATACAAAAAGCATCAAAATGATACACAAAAAATAAACAGATTTATTAACAAATAAAACTATAAACATAAAAAGTGAATCACATCGTGCTTAGAAGCACACAAACACCACTTTGTTTCCACTGCCCATTCCACCATCAAGAATAAATAGCACGTGTAAAATACAAACAGTGGTGACTTTGCGATAAACTAGTCTTTACAATAAACGCTGACGCTACCCAATGGAAAGGAGGGGCGGGGCTTACAGTCCCTTTTAGAAATCTTGTATTTAAAAGATATCTCGGAAAGGCGGGGCTGCTTTGCTGCCATGCCTAGCCGAGACCTAAAAAGAATGCCTGATATTTCACATCTATTGCAGCTGCAGTGGTGTCTGTCCCTGTCACTCTTCATGGCACTAGGTGTAAACTAGTTCATTGGGCACTATAGGAGGCAGTAAAAGAATTGTAGAGCCCTTAGGTAGTAGTGTCTTGAAACGTTGGCGCGCACACACCGGCAGCGTTGTGATTGGTCAGGGGAGCCTGGGTGCTCACCAATTACAATGCTGCATTACAGCTTTGTGATTGGAGAGGGGAGCCTGGCTGTACTTTCTGTCCCTGTCTGACGAGGAGAGAAGACATTGGACCTGGTGCTGAAAGTGGTTTTTTTAATTATATATGTATATATTAAATTGCCCACCCGCCCCCGCGCACCCAACCCGCCATCCGCGAACCATGCCTGCCGCCACTGCATGTGAACAGTCAATCATGAGTTGTGAAGCGCCATGGATGTTTGGTTTTGTAAGCCTACTTGCAACATGAGTTTGAATGGTGGGTCATGTGTTATTTACATGTTGGTTTCCTTAATTTAGAACCATGCCTGGTCAAACTTGATATAGGGTTGGCCCATAGAGCAAGTCCCTTAGCAAGGCTGGTTCTTGCAATCTTCCCCAAAAGTATTGTGTAGCTGCTGGGTAGATATGGAATTACATGCATCAAAGTTAGGGCAGTGCTTTAAATGGAGGGGAAAAAAAGTGCAGGGACTCATTTAAATGTGGCGAGTGGGCGGGGCTTGGGCGGGGCTTAGGGGAAGACCTGCTTCTTGACTTCTGTACTACTTGCACAACATACCAAAACACATTAGAAATGCCTTTCAATAAACAAAGAAGGTGTGTTTACTCATTACACAACGAAAGCCAAACGTGGTGATATTTTCACATTTCTTAGTTTTGTAATATTTGCAACATTACTCCTGTTAATTGCTGTTGCTTGGTACACAACCATATGTTCTCAAGCGACACAGAAAGAAACAAGTAGACCTGCAGACACAAGCATTCCACACATTTCCTTTAATGTGCCTTCAAAGAGTGTCTCTATTCGCTCCCCCTGTCTCTCGTATTTCTCTCACATAAAAACTATCACAGGCAAGCAGACAAACAATAGCAGACACTTACACAAAAGAATCAGGTGGGATTAAAGCCATTCGAACCTGGTTACCTCCCACAGCATTCTTACTTACGCTGTCACCGGGCTGCCTCGGTGTCTGTGTTTTTTATTTTTTTCAGAATTGCCCCTGATGAAGGCACCACCACGAGTGCCGAAATGCATTGGGCCTGTTTAATAATGCTTGTATAAAAATAATGTACATAATGACTGATGCAAATGAAAATGCAACGATAAATGTACTTAGAAATGTGTATGAACATTGTTATGAATACCACTAATAACATAAGTCGCGAATTTGCAAAGAGAAAGTGAAAAATAAATGCATACACAAGAGTAAACACGAGTTCAAAAGATTGTGGTAAATTCTTTATTTCTTAAGGTGCGGAGCACCAAGTGAACAGTGCATGATTAGGTGAGCTAATACCCACCATAACCAGTTGTTCATAGTATCCAGGAATGACTATCCTGATTAATCATAGCACCATTGGAGAACCTTTAAAAAATTGAGTATTTTCGGAGTGCTCTTCACTACCCCAATTACCAAGGATTTTCAAATAGTCAGTCAGTGAGGAGGCACCCACTCACCAAACCAGGATGCAGTTTGACACGATAACAGGCATGACGGACAACAGGGCCAATACTATGGCCTATACAAATGATCAGGCGGATCAAATATATTCTCTCATCAAAGAAGTAAAAAACATGGATGTTCATGGGGGATCTATCAGTCAGCAACTAAAACAACTTGAATATTTAACAAGGCGTCAACTGAACCAACGGATGCATGCCACTACGCTTATTCAGTACCACCGAGCCAAGCGAATACCTAGAGGCCTGCGCTTATCAATAAAACCAATGTTATTCCGGTTTAACCTAAACTCAAAATTCATGGACAAATGGTTCAGCATACTGAACAAATGTTCCCTTGATTTGATCTTACTTATTATTGAGGAACTGTCTAAAACAATACGTGAATTGGAGGAGGAGATATACACACTCAAATCTGAATTAGAGGCCAGAATGGAAGGAGACACCTGGAAAATCAGTTTGGACAATATCAATATTAAATTAGACAAATACGAAAAAGAACTGCAGGAAGGAAAAATATGTAAATATAAACGTGACACTATAGACTATAAACTCAACGAAGTCTACACGTGGGCTGATATTTATGCGAGACGTCAATTTATACCCAAAAAAACACCAGCTTCAAATCGCTCATCAGAAGAAAGTTTGGTCACAGACAAAGAAACATCCATACGCAGGGGACCAATATCAGCTACACAAGAAGTCATATTACCATCCGACACTAGCAATCAAGCCACCACCAGCAGAGACCAGGTTTTTTTGTCACAGGCTCAAACCCAAGGACAACCACCAACACCACAAGTAGAAACAATGACCACAAAAGGAAAACAAGGCGAGGAAACGGCCGGAAAAGAGCTGAGGAGCGGACGGACTGTGGTCTAATTTTCAACATATCGTCATTGACACTAACAAAACAACAAATTAAGACATTAAATAAGGGGTTAACATTTGTACCTACAGTGGCAACCAATGAGTTGGAGACAGAAGGGGCGTTCTTCAGATTCATGAGAACGTTGAAATTAAGACACTATTTTGAAAATGTGGCAGAGTCAACAGCATTGAGTGAAGATACCACAGAGAGAACATTTAAACCCAAAAGCGTGTTTCAAGCCCCTATTTCTCATAAAATGTTGGATACATTCGAGGTAATGGTTAAGAAAGATCTGCAAGCATTGCACTACAGTAGGAATCATCACAATAACTTGTCCAAAACAGAATTGAATATCATTAACAACTTGGCGAATAACCCAACTATCACAATCCAGCCGGCAGACAAGGGCGGTGCACTAGTCGTAAATGAATACAACCTTTTATGAGTACAAAATCAATGAACACGTGGCAGACCAAGACATTTATTTCAAACTTCCAATGGATCCTACAACATCTTTACAACAAATGTTAAATACGATCCTACAAACAGCTGTGGATAATGAATGGATTGATCAACAAACATCCCTGTATCTCACACAAAAAAACCCTAAACGACCAACACTGTATATGATCCCGAAAATTCATAAACACCCTACCAATCCACCTTTCAGGCCTATAGTGTCAGGTTGTGGGTCAATCTTTGACCCATTGGGTAAATACATTGATTACTACCTACAACAGTTTGTCCAACAGTGGGGGTCGTACATACGAGACACCACAGACTTTTTGAATCATCTAAGAACGACAGAGGAAGGATTCCAACCACATTGGATCATGTGTACAATTGACGTCGTGGCACTCTATACTTCCATACCCCACCAAGCAGGATTAGAAGCCACAGAATGGGCATTGTTAAAAATGGATGAGTTACCCACAACCAAAAAAATTTTCATATTACAACTACTGAAATTTTGCTTACACAATAGCCACTTTATATGGAAGGATGAGTTCTATGCACAATTAAATGGGACGGCTATGGGTTTTGCAGGGGCTCCTGCATATGCGAATACGTTCATGGCACAGTACGAAGCAAATAACTTGATGTCATCAGGCGAGTGGAAACATGTGAAAATGTACAGTCGATTCATCGACGATATTTTCTTGATTTGGGATGATACCTCTGCCTCCTTAGAACAATTGATTGAACAACTAAACCAAGTAGACAACAGAATTCAATTCACCTACACTATCAGCAAAGACATTATTGATTATCTAGATGTCAGAATTACCAAAACAACCGAGGGATTTGAAACATCTTTGTACACCAAGCCAACGGACCGCAACAGTGCACTGGAGTACACAAGTTTCCATCCCAAACACCTCATAAGGAACTTACCTGTTTCACAATTTATCAGGATCAGACGCATATGTTCAAATGAACAAACTTGTTCCAACACATTGGAACAACAGGTAGAAAAATACCAGGATTGAGGATACGTACCTGAAATATTATCTGAACAAATAAACCGGGTAAAACAAATGGATAGATTGGATCTGTTGAAACCACGCAAAAAACCCCCAACCAACAGGATGGTATTTGTCACCAAATACACAACTTTGTCCACAAAAATCAAAAAAATAGTAAATAAAAGATGGGAACTTTTGTCTACGGAACCTGATTTTCAAGGACTTTTCAGAGAACCACCGCTACATGCATATACGCGTGGATCTAATCTGAGGGAAAGACTCAAGCGAAAACAACAATCCACAGAAACGATCAACTACAGTGGAACCACCAGATGTTTAAACTGCACGAACTGCAATAACGTTGTTGTTGGTAATACTTGCACACACCCGACGACAGGCAACATTATTAACCTAAGGCACTCGAGTAACTGCAACACCATGAACGTAGTGTATGCCATCAAGTGTCCATGTGGAAAGATGTACATAGGGAAGACGGAACGCAAGATCAAAATACGGATCACGGAACATAAAAGTCGTATCCGGAATGAGAATATGACTTCACCATTGGTGGCACATTGGAAAGAAGCACGTCATACCATCTCCCAATTGAGATACTTTGTTATCGAACAAGTAATGACCAAACAAGGAATAGACAACCACCAAAGGTTGTTACAACGGGAATTATTCTGGATTAAACACCTGAAGACTCAGTCCCCCATTGGTCTGAATGATAAATATGATCTGTCTTTTTACTTATAATGTTTATCAAGTGACACCACCGCTTTTCTAGACCACATAAACACACGAAAGGTTGTTCATAATCTACATATAGTGAGAATGTAGTCCAGGCATGAGAAGTATCACTATAGACAAACTAAGTTTATTGAGTCTAGAACAAGGTTGATAGAGACAAAAATGAGTGATTTAAAATGTCTTGTGGTGAAAACAATATTCTAAGGATTATGTTTTGTATATCTTGTTTGCACTACTTTCGATTACGGTTAGAATGTCATGTTTGATTTTCATGCATATATGTGGAGGTTAACGTGAATATTTGACACTGAGAGCACAAAGTCACTTTGTATATTCATCAAAAATATGTTGGAACACGACTCCTTGCATATACATTCTAATCATGTAACGTATCCAGCGCAAAATTGTAATCATTGTGAACACGAGACAGTCATCATTTAGGTTCCTTGTAGAGTGTGTACTGAATCTACATGAGCCATATACAATATGATTCACAGTCTATTTCGGTATAACATGGGGACAAATGATTTCACGCATCAACACTAGGTGATCAGTTGGTAACATTCACACTGCGCTCCTCGAACATAACCACGCACTATAAACTTAAAACTGAACAGCCAATTTAGTAGGCACACTGATTACGACTACGTTAGGTAAAACTTGCGTTTTTCAGTACTAGTGAGCCATGCAATGGTTCTTTAGCATTGATGATACTAGATAATATTACGGGTTTCATTGCCTCAACACCAGTCTAAGATGGCGTGAATAGCAAGAACCAAACGGGCAGATCTTAACAACTATAGTCCGTTTTCTATGACCACACATTACTCTGACGCGACGCGCAGTCCGAGATTTAATGGTGGCAGCGGTCGGGACGCGGTTGAAATAGATTTCCAGCGAGTAGCGGCTTTACTATTGAAGAACGCGACCCACATTAAACAGGTATTCACTGACCGTGAATTGAGCGCGGGATAGACCTAACTCAGATATTTTTATGATAATAATATCGTGATGTGTCTTTAACTTTTTAGATACATCACCACAGTCACGAAGATAAGGTAGGGCTAGTCCACGTGTTAAAAACGAACGCTCCACGTTTTGTCCATGATTCTAAATAATCACGTTATGTATGCTTGTTATTACAGTTGCTTTGGATACAGACAAGCAGGTATGTGGACAATACCGTTATAGGTATGGTTATTCATAACCATATGTTACACCCAGTTCTTATTGTTACATCTGTTTTATTCTCGCAGAGCCTTAGATTTACAGGTCACCATATCGACTCCTGTAATTCAATTGAAAGCAGGTACGCCACTTAATTTAGATCTCTGTCTACCCCCATGAGTCCATGCACCCAATATTGCTTTCACTTACACTCGGAATTTTTTATTTTTTTCAGAATTGCCCCTGATGAAGGCACCACCACGAGTGCCGAAATGCATTGGGCCTGTTTAATAATGCTTGTATAAAAATAATGTACATAATGACTGATGCAAATGAAAATGCAACAATAAATGTACTTAGAAATGTGTATGAACATTGTTATGAATACCACTAATAACATAAGTCGCGAATTTGCAAAGAGAAAGTGAAAAATAAATGCATACACAAGAGTAAACACGAGTTCAAAAGATTGTGGTAAATTCTTTATTTCTTAAGGTGCGGAGCACCAAGTGAACAGTGCATGATTAGGTGAGCTAACACCCACCATAACCAGTTGTGTTTGCAGCACAGCATGATGGCGAACACCCGACAGTATGCAGATGAGCCCAAGCTGAATAGTTCAGCAGGGGCTGGCTTGGGTCTACAGAAGTGCCTTGGCTGTGAGAGACAGACGCCAGCACCAGGGCTTCATGAGTACCGGTACTCTCCTCGGCAGTGGAGAAGTGCCGGTACTCAGAGTGATAAAACTAAGAAGTGATCGGTACTCAGTACCGGTGAGTACCGGCCTATTTAAAGCACTGAGGGGCATATTATCAAGGGGGTTTATCTCCGCTTTTTTTGCTTTAAAAGCCAAGAAAGCGGAGATAAAATTATCTCCCTATTACCTAGCTGTCGCTAACCCCAGTTAGCGACAGCTAATAGGAGATAGCGACCATCTTGGGCCCCACTTTGCATGTCAGTGATATTTATCACTAATGACATGCAAAGTGGGTGTGCCAAGATGTTAGCGACTGGAAACAGTCGCTAACATCGCTATCTCCTATTACCAACTTTTGGAGATATTTGCGCTAAGCGCGAATATCTCCAAAAGCTAACACCTGCCCTGAGCAGTTCTTAGCCATGTTATCCAATGGGAGGTGGATAACATGGCTAAGAGCATTAGCTCGGTAATGCATGAATATCGCTGACTTTTCAGTGATATTCATGCATTGCGGCCGTTTTTTATCGCATTTGCGATAAACCTTGGTAATACCAAGGTTTATCTGCGATAAAAATCACCGCAGCTCAGCGGTAAAATTTTGTCTCTAACCAAGCAATAGCGATAATTATCGCTATTGCTTGGTAATATGCCCCTGAGTTAGGGGGAGAGGGTCTGTCCTTTCCCATCACCGTCACGTCAACCTAGCAGACAGTGCAGACTTGTGCTCTGTATCCCAGGTGTTCCCCTTTATTCATGATTTCCTACATATGATTGTTCTAGTCTTCCAGTCTAACTCCCCCCCCTTGTTGGAATCTCCCGGTTTCGCCACCCATGGTTCCCTGACCAAGCTTGATGTTCCACCAGATACTGGCGGGTGTGAGCACGACCTCCAGCACGTCCGCCAAAATGATCCTTTCACATGGACGAGCCGTCTACTTTTGCCGAGAGTAGAGCACAAAGAAGATCCGATATGGTGTGAGGGGAGAGGCAACATTAAGTGGAAGAAGGGATGTGGCTAATGGCCGGAGCTGCCGACTTTGGAACTGGGGAACCAAGAATGAGTCTCAGTGTGGGCTCAACATCCTATAATTCTGGGCAAATCCCTTAATCTATACGTTCCTACCAAAAATGAATGCGTTGTGTAATGTAAGTGGTGCTCATCAGGGTCGGATTGGGATCACAATTTGGCCCGGGCACTGACAAAAAAAGTGGCCAGATTCAAGGGGCGTGGCCCAAAATTAAGGGGCGTGGCACACAATCAAGGGGCGTGCCCTTTCACGGAACACCATTTGGTTACTCTTTGAGGTCTAATTTGTAGAGAAATATTTAGTAAATTAAGCCTTTTAAAGCTTACAGAGCAGGTAACATTGGTAAAGACTAGGAGCACTGCAGTTCTGATAACTGAATACTTACTTGCGGTCTTAACGCCCTGCACAATGCCGTTAGATACTCTTTCCCAACCAGCTATATCCTAGACACTAATCATCACATAAATCAGAAAACTAGCACAAAGTCAAGGAGAAAGGGTAAGACTGGAATCTCTCGGAATAGAACATGTAATAACAAAAGTAAGAATTCACAAACGCCGAAAAGGCAGTCTTGGGTGTAAAGAATGCTGGAAAATGTATCTGTACAATCTAGTCATAAATGTATTTCACAACCAGCAGGTGATGTCCGTATACAAAAAACACAGTTCTATTTATGAGTACCAATTACAGTGCACATGATCCGATTTTTTATTAAGGGCCTGGGCGATGAAGTGATCTGCCCAGAATCACAGGTTGTTGAGCAGACGCTGGGACTCAAACTTGAATCCCGATCTCTGCAACTCTGGCGTCAGGCCACATATGCCTATGCACAGACCAGAGACGTTTTAAGGCATAGGCAATGTGGGCTCTGGCCCAGGGCCCCGGCCTTTCAGGGAGCCCCCTGATAGATGACACAAAGGGATGTACAAAAGTTCCCCGGGAAGAGTGATAGAGGGGTGTGTGTGTGCTAGTGAGTGGGGGGAATCCCCTAGTTGGAACTAGAACCCTCACACACCCAGCAAGCTAGGTGTCATGCTTCATCATATGGGCTCTGCTCCTCGTCAGACTGGCGCTGCAATGTCTGACGGGCTCCCGAAACCGGGGCTCTTTATCGGAGATCTTTTGTTCCCGCCATATGGTGCATGTGGGTGAGAGGGCCTGGGGGGTGTGGTCGTGACGTGAGTGTTAAGTTAAAAAAGGTGAGTCAGTCCACATACAGAATTTATTCTCGTAGTAGACTCCCTTGGTTAAAAACAAATGAAGGTGGTGTGGGAGGGGAGAAACAATGACCCCAGTTCTGCTAGGGTCAATGGGACTGCTACCCTCAATTATTGGTCGACATGTTTCTTGCCTGATGGCAATTCTTCAGGACCTAAATAAGATCGTACCACACTGTGAAAATGCTAGTGACAAATATATATACAAAAGTGAAGGGTTGAAACTTGCAGGTATGTCTGTGACCGTATTGTAGTCAGAAATACCAAGATGCAGGCAAGTCAGTCCTGCTGCAGTTTGCAAAGCCCTAAACCGGATCCCTGGTGGACCCCTCAGTCTGCTCCCGTGGGACTGGCTGGGGAGGTACCCCACGTACAGCGTCTAGGTAATGGCGCCATTACCTAGACGCTGTACGTGGGGTAGGTGACACCGTTTGGACTGCTGACGCCGGAGGTACTATACCTCCCCAGTGACCATGCATACTCCTTAAACAGATTGTTTTAAATACCATTTTTTCAAATTTTATTTTTAATATGGGCGATGAGTAAGAACCTATCACAGAGATTTTGCAGAAAAATGTGTTTATGTTTCATGCAACATCCATAAAAAAAATGTCTTTGAGACCATCACATATGAGAAATGGGAGGATGTCACTGAGATTATTTTCAGTAATTTTAGTGAGCTGCTACTGTGTTGTAATATTGAAAACGCACGTCAATGTCCTTGAATATTAGATGTAAATACATTAAGAATTTGGACAAGTGTGGTAGTGCTCTGTCCAGTGACCAGCTGAAAGAGGGCATCAAAGAGCAGAAATTGGATTATAAATTCAAATCTGTTCCGAACAGGGGCCCAAAAATATGTTTGGCCCAGGGCCCCCAAAATCCTTAAGATGTTTGGCACAGAAATGAATTAAAGTGAGAGGATACTCTTCTTGCACAGGAGACACGGAGGAAAGGTGACAATGGCACCATTCTGAGCAACTAACAAAACAGCAAGGCCCCTTTCTGTCAGAAAATTATTCCAGCCCTCCAGCACAGGAGCACCTAATAAGCAGCGAAGCCGCTGCTATTACTAACTTACTCCGCCCTCCCCAGACCTTCAGCTCAGGAGCACATGAACAGCAGTAAGGCCCCTGCAATTAGTAAATTACTCAGCCCTCCCCAGCCCTTCAGGCCTCAGGGCAATGTCCTGGCAGGGGAGCACAAAACACAGCTGCTGGGTCATCCACGTTAGCCAGGGGGAGGCTGAGGTGAAGATGGTGCAAGTTCCAAACATCACCTGGCCCCCACAGCAAGACCCATTCTTCCTCGCCCACTATGCCCTGAATGAGAAGGGCGCGTAGCTAGGAGGGAGCGGGGGGGGGGGGCGGTCCACCCCAGGCGGCACCTTCTTTGAGGCGGCCGCGGCCGCACGGGCGGGCCGGCACTCTCACTGACTGACTGGAGGAGGCCCGGCCGAGGCCCGTTGCGGCCGCGGAGGTCTGTGTGAGCTGTGAGTAGGGCGGCGCGGTTTACACATAATCAGAGTTTTGACCCGCCGGTGACACCCGTCGGACGGGACACTGACAGTAAATCAGGCCATCTGTCTCCCATTCTGATTTAAGCACATTCACAGAAGTAGCACACCATGCATTTAATTATAAATGTATGTACAGCTGTCGGCAGTGGTTCCACTTCCGATTAGCATGAATCACGTCACGATGTCATCAACTCAGGGCCCCCACCTCCCAGCCTCGCTCACAGGGCCATCAATCAGGTAGCGTGCGCGGTGCGCACAGCGCAACCAATGACGGCCCTGTAACATTTTGGGCCAGCCCTCTCGCCGGCTGCATTGTAGCCAGCCATCTGAGCGTGTGACCTGTGACGCGTTACGCGCTGCGGCTGCGCGCTCACCATCTCAGCCCCTCCCGTCGTGTTGAGGACTCCGGAGTGGACTGTGGAGACCACCACCATTCTTCTTGCCTGGCCGGGGCACTGCCACTGCTGCCCTCAGCCCTGCCCTGTTCAGCGCTAAGCCTTTACAGTACTCACTGTACTGTCTCTCTGTGCTGTGAGCTGTCACTGTGGCTGCGGGCGGGCGGCACTCTGCGTGACACACACCAAAATAATTGAGGTGAGACATAGGTAGCTGCCAAGGTTCCAGATTGCTATGTGTGTGACATTTTCATAATTTGAGATTTTGAGTGTAATTATGAGTGACATTTCAAAGACTAGGAGTGACACTTTCTCGTGTGCAAAATGATTCAATAAAGTGGTGCTTGGCAAACATATGCATATCAGAAATTAATCCCATTTACCAACACAATCTACACGGTGGGTAGGATAGAGCATGCATACTTTCGATTCAGCCCTTTGCACGGATCCTGCCTGGTCACCAGCCCCTGGTGCAATTCACTTTCACTTTCCCTACATGGAACAATAAAATGAAAGTGAAAGCCTGCCGTTCATCTAAATTGAACACACTGCTCACCTATCGGCGTTAGGGAATTGGGCATGCTTTTTAGGTCTCGCCTGTCGATGCGCATGCGCATCGAGCAAGCGAGACTATAGGGGCTCATCCACACTTTATCCAACTTGCAAGGAATCGTGGCGATTCCTTGCAGTGCCCGTGACTTTTAAGCTCAATGCGCATGTGCATTGAGCTTAAAAGCGCGTGCACATCCGCCCGCATTCCTCCGACACCTTTGAAGTGAAGCTTAGCTTCACTTCAAAGGGCCGGCTTCTTCACACCCACATGCCGCTCTGCCCCGCTCCCCCCCTCCCCTGAGTCATCCTGCCTGCCCTCGACGTTCCCCCCGCCCCCTCCACACAATTGCTACCATAACAGAGTGTCTAGTTATTGCAACCCTCCTTAAAGACCAGCTCTTGGCATTACAGCCTGCAATGTTTCTGCCTATGCACACAGCGTTTTCAACATCCTTACTGTGCTTGGTTTCACAATTTATCACTTGGACATTTCTTTCAGATGATATTCTTAGAGTCAGGTTGAAAGTCTTTCTTCCCTGACCTTATCTGCAGGTCGCCACTTATCGAGCTGCTGCACTGCACGTTCGCTGGTAACACGTGTAATTTACGGCTCCATATAAGCAGCCCTCTCTGAGCCCTCTCGTTCGCGCTTCCAGAACGGAGAGATTCACGCAGAGAATAGGTGAGTGCACCCGTCCCCCGCCCATGCTGTGTTTGTTTAACACTGACATTTAGGTTTCATTTTTAAACGCACTGAATTTCTTCCCTTCGTTTCACATTACAGACACGAAGAGTCAGAGGAGCCGACAGGCCCACTTTCAGTAGCACAGGTATTTAATTGTGCTATGACATGCTCCTGCTGGTGCTGAACTTTCCATGGGTTTCAAGCACCTTCCCCTAATTCGTATCTCACACACTTTTTTCACAGATTATTCTGGATACATTGTGTGACTCCGGCAAATTACGGTACATTAGTTTGTTACCCGCGCATTTTGTCTTCCTTTTTTTTTGCCTTTCTTGTCTTGACTTTTACGATTGTCATTAATCAACCATGCTGATTAGGGGTTCTGATTTCATAGATTATTCTGTTTGTGGCAGTTAAACCCGACTCAACCTGCTTATCATGATTGTAATACATCTTATTATTTATTAAAGGCCATGCTCTGTCTACCTTCCTCATATTCTTAGAGTCAGGTTGAAAGTCTTTCTTCCCTGACCTTATCTGCAGGTCGCCACTTATCGAGCTGCTGCACTGCACGTTCGCTGGTAACACGTGTAATTTACGGCTCCATATAAGCAGCCCTCTCTGAGCCCTCTCGTTCGCGCTTCCAGAACGGAGAGATTCACGCAGAGAATAGGTGAGTGCACCCGTCCCCCGCCCATGCTGTGTTTGTTTAACACTGACATTTAGGTTTCATTTTTAAACGCACTGAATTTCTTCCCTTCGTTTCACATTACAGACACGAAGAGTCAGAGGAGCCGACAGGCCCACTTTCAGTATCACAGGTATTTAATTGTGCTATGACATGCTCCTGCTGGTGCTGAACTTTCCATGGGTTTCAAGCACCTTCCCCTAATTCGTATCTCACACACTTTTTTCACAGATTATTCTGGATACATTGTGTGACTCCGGCAAATTACGGTACATTAGTTTGTTACCCGCACATTTTGTCTTCCTTTTTTTTTGCCTTTCTTGTCTTGACTTTTACGATTGTCATTAATCAACCATGCTGATTAGGGGTTCTGATTTCATAGATTATTCTGTTTGTGGCAGTTAAACCCGACTCAACCTGCTTATCATGATTGTAATACATCTTATTATTTATTAAAGGCCATGCTCTGTCTACCTTCCTCATATCCAGTATAAGATCCTTTTGTGGTTGTTTTTTCTCTGAAATCCTTCGAACCAAGTCTGAATTTGCCTCTTAATACTCTTTTCAGTGCCATGGTTGCACTCACAACATAGGAGCCTACCAGCCCTTCCAACCCTGTAGCCCCTGTGCAGAGGCTTTTTGGTAAAAGTGGCATATGAATCCCTGTTTTTTAATACTTGAACTTTATTGTACACAATCATGTTTATAAGGTCTCCTTATGTCCTTCCCTAGATCACGCCCTTTCCTATCCCCACCTTTCTGTCCTGATGAAGACCCAGCCGTAAGGGATACACCTGCCTACAGTTTCATAGGGGTCGAAACATCGACTTTCTATCACCTAGCCAGCACAAACAACAGATATTACATACTTGGTTACTGTTGATAGCATGGCTATATACTTTTTTTGTTAAATTGTGATTAATCGGCTAGATGTAAATGAGCCACACGTATTGTAAGTTATTTACTGTTGCTGATTGACACTGTATCTCTCAATCACTTTCCCTATCCTCACTATATCACCAATACCCACCATCCCCCCTTCTTACCACATTCACCATGTTCCTGATTAGGGACATTGTAACATGCAATAATATGTATATATCCTCACTAAGAAACCGATGCCCAGTGTGAAATAAACACTGTGTGCAACAAATATCTTGTGTCTTATGCTTTGTTCTGACCCTCAACCCCTCACCCTCGACCCCTCCCCCTCGACCCCTCCCCCTCAACCCCTCCCCCTCGACCCCTCCCCCTCAACCCCTCCCCCTCAACCCCTCACCCTCACTCACCCTCACTCACCCTCACTCACCCTCACTCACCCTCACTCACCCTCACTCACCCTCACTCACCCTCACTCACCCTCACTCACCCTCACTCACCCTCACTCACTCACCCTCACTCACTCACCCTCACTCACTCACCCTCACTCACTCACTCACCCTCACTCACTCACCCTCACTCACTCACCCTCACTCACCCTCACTCACCCTCACTCACCCTCACTCACCCTCACTCACCCTCACTCACCCTCACTCACCCTCAACCCCTCACCCTCACACAGTGCAATAGGTCTCGGAGCATTTGAGTTAGAGCTTTTAGAATTGTTTATGGCTTTTTTTATTTGTAATTCTTTAGCATTGGCTACAGGAAACAAAAATGCTAAAGATTTACAAAAAAAACCCATAAACAATTCTAAAAGCACTAACTCTAATGCTGCGAGACCTATTGCATTTCCAATGCTTGTTTCAGTTCACTCCTTTGGTGTAGCGACACAGCCTGGCAGACACAAAGTCACTGCCCAACACACCGCCTACACACCATGTAACATCGGCCTGTGTCTGGAAGAGGCCCGCCGCACGCGCCTCATATTGACAAAAGCTACTACTTAGCTGAATTTATTTTGTGCAAATAATCTTTACATTATTTCCCGAAAACTTTTCTGTTTTATTTTGCAGTATGTTGATGCATATTAACATGTTTTTAAGTGAAACGCTGTAGTTGTTTTATGAAATGGAGGGGTAGCTGATTTCTGGGTCCGATAAGCAAATGAATGATGGGAAAGGCATTTGAACAATGAGAAACTGTAGCTTAAAACTGCTGCTGCAAAGCACCAGGAGTGTAAGGGCACTAACCAGAGTCAGACTGTGCGACACTTTAACAAGAGTACAAGCCAAGCAATGAGTTTCATGTAGAGAAACACATCTCAAACGTGCCTCTTTGCTGAAAAACGTATGAAAGGAAATGGTCACTAACCACCTAATTTATTATTAAGGAAACTTCTGATTCTGCAACACGACTAGACTGGATCTAGTGGCAAGTGGCACCAGCTCCTTTATCAAAGATTATTCCAAGATGGCTGCCGTCGTTAAAGCTCTCCTACCTGAAACCGTTTGCAGAGTCTATGGCACTTAGAGCAACCAGCATGGAGCAGCTCAGTATCATAGCTCATGGGTGGGAAATCTGTACACTTCTCCCAATGGTAAATACTGGAAAAATAACAGGAAGGGCGCCGGATCCACGAGGAGCTCTGCGGGCACGCACTGTCTGCTGGATCTAAATTAAATTGTATGACAACTGAACACTGTGGCACATGTCACGTGGAAGGCTCTTTATCTTTGGGGGGGGGGCAGGGTTCTGAATTTACCAATCGGGCACCGGAGCAGGGAGTTCATTTAATCAGTCTGGGCTGACTGCAGCAGGCAGACTCAGGCCGTGAGCCACCGCGGGCCGCGGAAATTCACAGGTTTGCGGCCCAGCCCGCCTCTGCTGATATTTGTCGAGGCAGGGGCTGTCTTGACTCCTGTGAATCCCAGGGGAGGGGGTGGGCTCCAATGACAGACAATCATTCATGGATACACCACTGACCTCGATGACATCCGGCTGACACAGCCGTGTCCCGGGGAATCGCCAAAATGTATTGTGCTACATTGTAGAAGTTGGGGTGAGTAAGCGCCAGCCAGCAGCCTGAGCCTCCCTTAACTCTTCTGGGATAAGCCTAGCTGCTCGTGCTACGTTACCACAGGGTTGAGCAGGGGTTATCAAAGGGTGTAGCCCCCTTACTCTGAGTTAGAAAGAAGGGTACCCACTTGGACAGTGGACAGCCATTGCCAACTAGAGACCCCCATTTCTAACAAACAACCATTGTGATTTTGAGAGGAGTAAACATCTCAATGCCCATTAAATTCCCCATGTTTGATTAATGTTCTGATTTGTTACCTTTGCCTCAAATTGTAAAGCGCTCTGATATATTTCAGGTTCAAGTTTGCGCTATATAAAACTATAAATAACTAAATGTAACTTTCATAATCGAGGTAACTGTTAGCAGTAATACTACGTGTCTCTTCTCGGAGACTCGGACATCTTTGAAGTGCTCACCGTCCTTTTTCCCCAGCACCCCACCCACCCCCAAGGGGCGGCAATCTGAGGGGTAGCCCCGGGCGCCACAAGCTCTAGCTACGCCCCTGCTGTGGGTGAGGTGTTAATGCAAACACTGTTTATGTGCTGCGTGGGCCCCTGGGGAGCCAAGGTGACAAAAGCTCAATGACCTGAGCAACACCTGCCCCCCTGGAAGGCCGATTCTTGTATACAATCAGCCCTCGCCAGCCCACCATCAGCATGATTGCTTTGCAGGGCAGGGGGTGACTGCGGCTGCACAGTGAAGCTGCATTCATTTCACTGTCTCCGTGCCCTCTGTGGGCCGTTTTTTTTTCTCCCCTTTCCAAGTCCACAGTGAGCACGGAGACAGACACAGAGAAATGAATGCAGCTTCACTGTGTGGCTGGGAAAGGGGAGAAAAAGCGGCCCACAGACTAAAAGCGCGCCCACTTAGAAACTGCACCTCTGAGGCGGAAGCCGGAGGACACACTCGCTATTTTAAAAATGTTGTTTATGTTGTCTTGCATCTTTTAAAACTTTCTACCCTAACCAGAGCTCTCTTCTGGGCTAATTCGCCACTCAGGCACTCTCATTCAGCGGAACTAGCGCTGTTTAGGGATACTGTTGTGCTCACGATCGCCATCGCAGCAGAAGCGAGGCCACGCCCACCCGACAGGCCACGCCCACAATCCCTCCCCCCAAATGTGCCTTCCACGCAAGCGCAGCGGACGAGCGCAGCGGGAGCGCAGTATGCGCGCCGAAGGCGTGCCAAAGGCAAGCCCGTCTGGGCCCGTCCGGGCCCAGACGGACTCAGGCCCAGAGACTCTGTCGGATATCCCGTATGACCGCGTGGTGTATACTGGAGACATGCTCCGCGCACTCCAGCCGAAGACTATCTTGGCCTGTTACCACACGCACACCGAAGGTAAACCCTTCTTTAACTGTAGGCGCTGCACCCCGACTCCCATTAGCCCAACAAAACCCGGACTCAAGATTGGACTTCTGAATTGCCGCTCCCTTCCAAAACATGCGCTCGAAACTAATCTGCTAATCCAAGATCATGACTTTGATCTGCTCTTTCTCACGGAAACGTGGCTATCAGACAGCACCGACTCGGACATTGTCACGGCCCTTCCTCCAGGGTACCTCTGTCAAGCTCTACACAGACCCAAAGGGAGGGGAGGGGGGTAGCCATAATCTTTAAGGATCAACTTATTTGTAGAACTTCCAACGCCCATATCGCGGACTGCGAAAGCTGCCAATTTTACAATCAATCCTCCCCAGCTCATTCCCTGTCAGGACTATTGATCTACCGCCCACCGGGTACCCCTGGGAAATTCCTTAATGCCGTTACTGAATCAGTCTCACAATTAGCATTTTCCGCCTCCAACTTTCTCATCCTAGGCGACCTGAACTTACACTTCAATGACCCCACGGACCGGATAGCCGCCGACCTCCTTCAAGACCTATCGTCACTCAATATCCGACTAGTTAATAATGAGCCCACCCATGAGAAAGGACACCTACTGGATCCAGTCCTCACTAATGTGACAACCATCACCACCAGGCCACCTGTGACCCTTCCATGGACGGACCACTCTCTTGTCCCTATCTCCTGGGAAATACCCACCATGAACCCTCAAATCACTAAAACTCAGGTCACTGATAGACGGTGGCACAAACTCGCATCTGGCGAATGGGCCGCCGCCCTTGCAGACTCCTCCCCTGAGCTCTCCACCGATCCTGCCACAGCCGATAAGCAGTTTAACGAATGGATCACCTCTTCTCTGGATACACTCATCCCCAAAACTTCCTCCCTCAAACATCCTAAAAGAGTATCCTCGGCTCCATGGTATACTCCTGAGCTTAAAGCCCTGCGCCAAGAGTGCAAGAGAACGGAACGCTCCTAGAGGAAAGACAAATCGGAAATAAACAAAGACGTTTATTCTACTTCTCTCTCAAATTATAAAACTGCCATTCGAAAAACTAAAAGCGCTTTCTTCCAGGAAAGAATAGAGAAAGCAGTATGCTCCAGCAAGGAATCCTACGCCATCTTAAAAGATCTTCTGAAAACCCCAGTACATGGACCGAGACACCACACAGACCCCAAAGCTGACCAGATAAAATGCCAACAACTGGCGGACTTTTTCCATGAAAAAATTCGAAAAATTCTCGACTCAATTCCCTCCTTGATTCTGTGTGAAGAAAACGACCTCCCGCACCCCCTTACAACCAGTTGTCTCTCCTCCTGGGGTCAAGTTACGACCGAAGAAGTGGGAAACACGCTAAAATCCATAAAAAGCGGCTCTCCCAGGGATTCCGCCCCGCTTCGAATCCTTAAGGAGGTAGCCCCCACGATTATTCCCCCCTTGACTCACCTGATCAACACCTCACTTCAACAGGGAGTTGTACCCCCGAGCTGGAAGGCGGCAGTCGTGAAAGCTCTGCTAAAGAAACCCTCCCTCGATCCCGGAAACTTGGCTAACTATAGGCCCATTTCCCTACTCCCAGGAATCAGCAAGATTGCTGAAAAACTGGTTAATAAAAAACTCTCCCAGTTCCTGGAGGCCAACAACATACTAAAAAATTCCCAGACGGGCTTTCGTCCAGGGCAGGGCATGGACATCGCCCTCCTAGCAGAGGTAGAGGAGGCCAGAGCACTATTGGACGGAGGAGGATCAGTGGCAGTGATCCTCCTCGACCTAAGTGCGGCCTTTGATACCGTCAACCACCAACTCCTCATTAAAAGACTCAAGGGAGCTGGTGTAGAGGGCTCTGCCCTAGCCTGGCTTTCATCTTTCCTGGCTCAACGGACCTACCAGATCTGGGAGAATAACGCCTGCTCCTCCGAAATTCCCCTCCAATGTGGCGTGCCCCAGGGCTCCTCCCTGAGCCCCACATTATTTAATATCTATATGTCCACATTTGAGGAGGTCATCACCCCATTCGGAGTGAGCGTCGTCAGTTACGCTGACGATACACAATTAGTTGTATCATTATCTCACCCCAGACAACAACCAGCAGACTTATATAACTGTCTGTCGCAGGTCCAATGCTGGATGAACACCTCAGCCCTAAAACTAAATGGTTCGAAAACGGATGTTTTGCTCTTCGGCCCGAAAGGACTCACACTCTCCTCGAATATCTGGCCAGCGTGTCTGGGCCCTCCCCCTGAACCTAAAGAAAAAGTAAAAAGTCTGGGTGTGTGGCTCGACACAGACCTCTCGTTCACCGTGCAGGCAAAGAAAGTAGCCGAGACTTGTTTCGGGCTCCTGAAATCGTTAAGGAAAGTTTTGCCCCTCTTGCCCACCAACTCCCAAAGGCTGCTAATTCAAGGCCTAATACTTTCGAGGCTTGATTACAGCAATGTGATCTACCTGGGCGCCCCCGAAGCGACGCTGAACAAGCTCCAGAGAATCCAGAACACTGCGGCCCGGATTCTCACAAAGACCCCTGCCAGAGCTTTGGCCAAACCGCCCCTTAAACTCCTCCACTGGCTTCCCATAAGGGAGCGGGTCAAATTCAAGGCCCTGTGTCTAGCTCACAAATTACTACAAAATCAAGGCCCCCCTGTTCTTAGGAAACTCATCACATCCTACAAATCCTCAAGAACCCTCCGATCGGACACGGAAAACTTCATCACTATCCCCAGATTCAAGAAAGCCCGGGCAGGAGGAAGACGTTTCTCAGTCCATACTGCACGACTCTGGAACTCACTCCCCCGCGACCTGCGACTCGAACCACAATATCTCCGCCTCAGGAAGCGGCTCAAAACTCACCTTTTTCCTCAGTGAATCTGGCATGTCCTTAACCCTGATCTTCTTTGCCCCCCCTCCCCTTCCTCTTCTTCTCCCTTGTTGCTCCCAACTTAGGAGATAGGATCTTTTAGCGCTGGGATACCTCCGGGTGACTACGCGCTCTACAAAAATAAATAATAATAATAATAATAATAATAACAGAGGGCACGGAGACACTGGCCCTTCGGCCCATGCCCGAATGCCCGCATTGCCAATTCTCCCCTGGTGCTCATGTAAAGCACTCCGGTCAAGTTTGTGCTATGTAAAACTGCAAAAAGAAGGGGGGCGTGGCTAGCGCCCGATGGAGATGGCGGCTCCTTCTTAGCTCTCCCGGGAGGCGCGGACGGCGGCGAGCCCAGCGCGACTCCTACCCACACTAAAAGCTCCGAATTTGAAGGCGGTGATGTCGGAAGCGGTGCCCTAGAGGAAATTCTTCATGTGTCTTCTAAGGAGTTTCTTCCAACAAGTGAGTGTGACGCTGGTTTCAGAGATCGCGGCCGCCATTTTGAGGAACCGCAGACGGGGCTCTGCTCCTAGCGGTTCTCTCTGGAAACGTAACTTGGATTTTGACGACATTGTTGCTTTCCACCTTAGCCTGTGCCTTACTTTATTTATTTTGGCCCTCACTACAGCTGAGCAGCCTCACAGTATTTACCGCTGCCTTGAACCTTGGTTACGGTTCTACGACGATGCGACGGCCAATTTATCCTCAGCGCTGACGCAGCCTCTGTTCCCGCGTTTTCGCGGTTAAATATTCACCTGCATATAGCGCTTGTGGAATTTCTATTTCCTCAGTACTGGTGCTTTTTTAGTCTACAGAAACTATGCAGAATTACTACAACTAATTTCTCTTATGTACATATTCTGTCATTGTGGGCATTTTGTCACTAATACAAGGTTCATGCCTGTTTTCAGTGCTATGCATTCTTGTACTCCTGCTACAATTACTTAAGAAGCTCAACGGTGCAATTTTCCTCATTCTCTGCATTTCCCAAGAGGCGTTTCGACCATTCTGTCTGCTTACATGACTATTACTTGATTGGAACTTCCTTCAATTAATTGCTAGACCTATAATACACTATTTTATTGTATTGTTACCATATAGTTCTGGCGTTTTCTCTCACTTTGCATTTACCTACTTCTTTATGCCACATATGAGTTTACATGTTTTTGTTGCGCTTACTTACACATGCCAACTTTATGTAGTATGAGTTTTTGAATTCACTGACTCTGCTTTATTGGTACTTTTGCCTTGGTTTATACATATCTTTCTTTCTTTCTTTTATTTCTTTATTTTGGCAATTTTGCCATAAAAGAGATCACAGCATAATAGAAGTTAAAAGCAATACAGTAATAATGAGTTATCAAATACATCAACTTGCAATACAAGCAGGATAGTGTAACATTTGTCACAGTGCCCCATGGGCTAAAAAATAAGATTTAATCATAAATCCAATCTAAAAATGGGAATGGAATGCAGCCCGCCATCCACTTGGGAAATTGGCACCAGAAAAATGTATACCAGTAAGATAAAATTTAATCAGTATTGATAAAAAGTCTTCGCCTAAACCACATAGATTCCCGAAATTTCGCTACAGCAAAGACAATTGCAGGTGATAAATCTGCTTTAAAAATCCTATATGCCTGTGGAGATTAATGTTCCCAGTGAATATACTGAGACCCTGGCGTAGCATCATCCCATCCACAGTGCTGTTACAGTGGAGAAGGTTCTGGGCACAGGCGTGCCCGGGACTCCTCTAGTATTCAGAGAAGACGCAACAGTGGCGAGCAAGATTTTTGGAGAAAGGGGCGGAGCGCAGACAGATGTAGCATACTTTTCAATGGCATCACTCGGGAACATTTGTCTCGTGTGTATGGTAGCCCGCCACACTCTTCCAGACATTGCGACTACTGCCAAAGTAAGTGCCACCAGCCTGTGTGATTTACAGAATGAATGGCAGCGCATGGCGTGTGTTAGTACTAAGGTCACAGGTGACACTCACTGCGGGATTTTTTCAATTTCGAATATCCTGCTGGCCTGAGCCCCCAGTCGCTAATTATATATTTGTGCTCGGATTTCTTGCACTACACCAGAGAGGATGCTTGTGAACACTGCAAAGCACGTCAGTTTCACCCCACACTATTGCTTGCTTGATGGATGAATTACCCATTAGACACTTCAGCTGCTGTCAGTGGAGATGTGCTACAATAACATTTGCTAGACTATAGTAACTACGAAAGAGTAATTGTATTGGTATAATGTGTGCCTGATGTGAAGTGCCCTGACCCCCTCCTTTGGTATGAGCATAACTATTAAGCAAATGAACTGTTGGTGAGAGAGGGACCGAAAGATGTTAGAGGGCTTTAGGAATTAAATAGATGATATAAGGCATATTAATGATTGGTACTACACGATGGCGTGGGGCCATATATGATAGACAAAGAGCATTACAGTAGAAATACAGCAGTCACCAATAGTGAGTAGCAGCAAAGCCATAGGTCAATTGCAGCAGTTTTAAGATCTTCTTAGAGTTTCTCGTTGCTCAAATGTGTGTAATTTCTGATATTTATATGTGGTTCTCTCGTTTTCATTGCTTGATTTAGCTTGCGCGAAAGTGTCACTCATAGTCATTGTAATAGCTTGACAGTAACCACAGACGTAGCGCAGTAGGAGCCTGTGGGTCGCAGGGCAGTGACCAGGTCACTGGACACCACATCCTGCAGGGACAGGAAGTGGACAGTAAAGCCACGGACGATGAAGAGGACAGACAACGAATACAGAAGGTATAACCACGAACCTGTTGTCCTGTGTTCCATGCACTGCCAGTGACCAGCCAAACACCACAGTCATTAAAATGTCACTCATAATTTCACTGAAATATGAAAATGTCACACTTAGGCAATCTGAAACCTTGGCAGCTGTGCGCACAGAGTTCACTTTCTAAAGTCCCTGCAGCCCGTGCAAAATGTCACTTTACACACTAAACAAATACACAACAGACAACGACTGAGTCACAAGTGGCCTTCAGATGCAGAGGCTGATCGCTAGGAGGACTCGGGCTCCCATTGGCTTCTCTCTGCTCCCACCCCACAGATCGTTGAAGGTGTCTGGGCGCGGTCACGGTGGCTCTGCCCAGACTTTACTTTGTGGACTCCCAGCAGGTGGAGCCCATGAGCAGAAGGAGAGGGACAGCTGCTGCCAGAGCCGGCGGGGGGGAAGTAAGTCATGTGACGTCACGTCCCACGCCCTTAACCGAAAGCACAGAGCAGCCTAGAATGACTCACAAGTGCTCTTCCATCGCCCCGCAGGCTGATCACTAGGACGGCTCGGGCTCCCATTGGCTCCGGCGGCGGCCGTTCTGTCTCCTCCCGCCCACAATCATTTCATTTTCCAAGTCCAAAAGTCTGGTGGAGCCTCGTCTGCGGCGGGTCCGAGCGGAACCCAGAGGAGCCCCCGACGGAGCAGCGACCCCGCAGACATGAACCTCCTGAGCTGCCTCCCGCTGCTCTGCTGCCTCGGGCCCCTGCGGGGAGAGGGGCCCCGGGGGCCACAGGGTGAGTGTCAGGGGCCCTGGAGGGACCCTGGGTGAGAGAGAGAGAGAGGCCCCAGGGTGAGTGTCAGGGGCCCTGGAGGGACCCTGGGTGAGAGAGAGAGAGGCCCCAGGGTGAGTGTCAGGGGCCCTGGAGGGACCCTGGGTGAGAGAGAGAGAGAGGCCCCAGGGTGAGTGTCAGGGGCCCTGGAGGGACCCTGGGTGAGAGAGAGAGAGGCCCCAGGGTGAGTGTCAGGGGCCCTGGAGGGACCCTGGGTGAGAGAGAGAGAGGCCCCCGGGTGAGTGTCAGGGGCCCTGGAGGGACCCTGGGTGAGAGAGAGAGAGGCCCCAGGGTGAGTGTCAGGGGCCCTGGAGGGACCCTGGGTGAGAGAGAGAGAGAGGCCCCAGGGTGAGTGTCAGGGGCCCTGGAGGGACCCTGGGTGAGAGAGAGAGAGGCCCCAGGGTGAGTGTCAGGGGCCCTGGAGGGACCCTGGGTGAGAGAGAGAGAGAGGCCCCAGGGTGAGTGTCAGGGGCCCTGGAGGGACCCTAGGTGGGAGGGAGAGAGGCCCCAGGGTGAGTGTCAGGGGCCCTGGAGGGACCCTGGGTGAGAGAGAGAGAGAGGCCCCAGGGTGAGTGTCAGGGGCCCTGGAGGGACCCTAGGTGGGAGGGAGAGAGGCCCCAGGGTGAGTGTCAGGGGCCCTGGAGGGACCCTAGGTGGGAGGGAGAGAGGCCCCAGGGTGAGTGTCAGGGGCCCTGGAGGGACCCTAGGTGGGAGGGAGAGAGGCCCCAGGGTGAGTGTCAGGGGCCCTGGAGGGACCCTAGGTGGGAGGGAGAGAGGCCCCAGGGTGAGTGTCAGGGGCCCTGGAGGGACCCTGGGTGGGAGGGAGAGAGGCCTCCGGGTCATCATGGTGAGATACATTTCCTGTGCACCAGTCCTGCTTTCAGACTGTGGTTGTAGTCTCCCCCCCCCCCCCCCCGTTGCTTTACGCCCCTCGCATGTCGTTGGCATGCTGCCCAGACTTAGTCTGATCCAGTAACGCGGAGATGGAGGAGAGAAGAGTTGTAGGTGGATATTGACCTGGTTTAGCAGCGGATGCCCCGCCTCTATGCTAATGAGCAGCAGCGCCCAGGGCTCCCATTGGCTCAGCGAGTCTGAAGTCAGTGGCTGCCCCGGTGCACTCCCTGCTCTAGGAGTGCGGGTGGCACCGCGCGCCCCTGGGCACTGGGGACCCTGAGACAGGAGTGAGCAGAGAAGGACCCCGCCCCGGCCCCGCTGACATGAGCCCCCCTGAGGTACTCTACCACCTCCGGCTCCAGCAGGGGAGGGGCCCAGGTGAACTTAGAGAGACCCCGGTTAAGAGGGGGGCCCCTGGGTGAATGTGAGGGACCATGGAAGGACCCTAGGGTGGGAGGAAGTTCTCGTAAGGAACGTGTTTACGCCTCTATGCAGATTTTCTAAACACACAAAACACTCTTGCATATGCGGGACCTATTGCATTGCAAATGCTTGTTTTTTGATCCATCCCGGCGGCCCAGCCGCCGCAGGGCCGGCCGCCTGGATTTCGCGCCGGTTTTTGACGCGACCCCGCCCCCCGCCTACCGATAGGCCCACGCGCTCCCCGCCTCCCGCCTGACCCGCTCTCCCGGATCCCTTCTTATGACGCCCCCTCAGCGACCGCGCAGCGGACGCGCGCAGCGGGAGCACCGATTGAGCGCCGAAGGTGCGCCAGAGGTAAGCCCGTCCGCACCTGGACCGCGCCCAGTGCCAGGACCCCCGGCCCCCGCAGATCCCAGCCCACCCGCCGGACGTACGACGCCGCCACCCTCTTCGCACTCAACGACGGACGAGCCCCGGGATGCTACCGTGCCACCCCGAGGCGCTCCCACGGACCCTTCTGCTGCACCGCCTGCAAGTTCACCTGCATCCGGACCTGCCTCGCACCAGCACCCGCCAAGACGAACACCAGCACCAACCACCTCAAGTGCATCCTGCTCAACACCCGCTCCGTCCACAGACACGCCATCGAACTCTGGAACCTCATCGACACCACAGCTCCTGACGTCGCCTTCCTCACGGAGACCTGGATGAACGCCTCTTCAGCGCCCGACATCGCCATCGCCATCCCAGGGGGCTACAAGATCACCCGGAGGGACCGCACCGCCAACCAGATGGGATGAGGCATCGCCATCATCCACAGGGACACCATCCGCATCACGACCCACACCGACGACATCCTGACTACCGCCGAACACCTACACTTCCAGATCCACACCGACCCGAAGACCACCCTCAGAGGCACCCTGATCTACCGACCCCCGGGACCACGCACACGATTCAGCGAGGACATCGCCGACTTCGTCAGCCCGCATGCCCTCCCCTCCGCTGACTACATCCTCCTGGGGGACCTCAACTTCCACCTGGAGAACAACAACGACCGCAACACCACCACCCTGCTCGACAACCTCGCCAACCTCGGACTCAAGCAACTGGTGACCACCCCCACCCACTACGCTGGACACACGCTCGACCCGGTCTTCTCTTCCAGCAAGGACATCGCCTTCAGCCACG
The DNA here is from genome assembly GCF_964261635.1 of Lissotriton helveticus. NCBI lineage: Eukaryota > Metazoa > Chordata > Amphibia > Caudata > Salamandridae > Lissotriton > Lissotriton helveticus. Next base: position 54,705,250 of record NC_136065.1, read on the forward strand.
CCACGGGACTCCAATGGACGGACCACAGCTGCGTCCACTTCAGCTACAGAAGGACCACGCTCCACCATCACCAGCAACAGGCCCCCCGCAGAAGCTGGAACAAGATCACTGCAGACCAGCTCACTACCTCCCTGAGCAAGAACCCTCCCACCAGCACAACGAACCCCAGCCAAGCAGCCACCAACCTCACGAAATGGATCAGCGACTGCCCAGACGACCTCGCCCCGCTGAAAACCCCGCCGAGCAGACCCTGCAGCAAGAAAGCCCCATGGTTTAACGACGAACTCAAGAGCTCCAAGAAGAACTGCAGAGCACTCGAGAAAACCTGGCGCAGAGACCCAACACCGGACAACATGACTGCCCTCAAGCTCGCCACCCGAAAACACCACCAGCTGATCCGCGCCACCAAGAAAACCGCATTCAAGGAACGACTGGACAACAACGCACACAACAGCAAGGAACTCTTCAACATCGTGAAAGAGCTCTCCAACCCCAACGCCGGAAACAACGACATCACACCTTCGCAAGACCTCTGCAACTCCCTCGCCTCCTACTTCCACAACAAGATCGCGGACATACACAACAGCTTCAGCACTCAACCAACGCACGCCACGACCGAACCACCGCCCCCCACCACCACCCTCCGCGCCTGGACCCCGATCAGCACCGAAGACACCATCCGCACGATGAACTCCATCCACTCCGGATCTCCGACAGACCCCTGCCCTCACCACGTCTTCAACAAGGCCGACGCTGTCATCGCACCCCACCTGCGGGACATCATCAACACCTCCTTCAACACCGCCACCTTCCCGGAGAGCTGGAAGCACGCCGAACTCAGCGCTCTACTCAAGAAACCATCAGCAGACCCCACCGACCTCAAGAACTACCGCCCCATCTCGCTGCTTCCGTTTCCGGCCAAAGTCATCGAGAAGACCGTCAACAAGCAACTGGCCGCCTTCCTTGAGATGAACGGCTCCCTCGACCTCTCGCAGTCTGGCTTCCGGGCCAACCACAGCACCGAGACCGCCCTGATCGCAGCTACAGATGACATCCGAGCCCTGCTCGACAACGGAGAAACAGCGGCCCTCATCCTCCTGGACCTCTCCGCGGCCTTCGACACTGTCTGCCACCGTACCCTAGTACAGCGCCTCAGCAACGTCGGAATCCAGGAGAAGGCACTGGAGTGGATCACCTCCTTCCTCGCCGGAAGGACACAGAGAGTCCGCCTCCCCCCGTTCAGATCGGAGGCCACCGAAGTCATCTGCGGCGTTCCCCAAGGCTCCTCGCTCAGCCCAACTCTCTTCAACGTCTACATGAGCCCCCTCGCAGACGTCGCACGCCAGCACAACCTGAACATCATCTCCTACGCCGACGACACCCAGCTGATCCTCTCCCTCACCAACGACCCCGCCACCGCCAGAGCCAACCTTCACGAAGGAATGAAAGAAGTAGCCGAGTGGATGTCGACCAGCCGCCTGAAGCTGAACTCGGACAAGACGGAAGTCCTCATCCTGGGATCCTCGCCCTCCGCCTGGGCCGACTCCTGGTGGGCCCCCGCCCTGGGAACCGCACCCAAACCGACAGACCACGCACGCAACCTGGGCTTCATCCTGGACTCCTCCCTCTCCATGACCAAGCAAGTCAACGCAGTCTCCTCGTCGTGCTTCAACATCCTGCGCATGCTACGGAAAATCTTCCGGTGGATCCCCACCGAGACCAGGAAGACTGTCACCCAGGCCCTCGTCACCAGCCGACTGGACTACGGCAATGCCCTCTACGCCGGAACCACCGCCAAGCTCCAGAAGAGACTCCAACGGATCCAGAACGCCTCAGCCAGACTCATCCTCGACATCCCACGACACAGCCACATCTCCGGACACCTAAGAGACCTGCACTGGCTCCCGGTCAACAAGAGAATCACCTTCCGTCTCCTCACCCACGCACACAAAGCCCTACACGATCAAGGCCCGAGCTACCTCAAACACCGCATCAACTTCTACGCTCCCAAACGACACCTCCGATCAGCCAGTCACGCCCTCGCCGCCGTCCCCCGCATCCGAAGAACGACAACAGGAGGAAGGTCCTTCTCCTACCTGGCTGCCAAGACCTGGAACTCCCTCCCGACCGACCTGCGCCTGACCCAAGACCACCTCCCCTTCAGGAAGAAGCTCAAGACCTGGCTGTTCGGGCAGTAGCAGCTTAATAATACTTATAATGCACTTACTTGTTCAACACAGCAGTCTGTAAAGCCTGAGAAAGCCAGTGAAATCAGCACACAGGGTCCTTCCTTCCTTTATCTTTATTCACTATGTACCCTTTTAAGTAAAAAATAATAAATATATATTCTAGTAGGTGTCCGATTAACCTGTGATCTGTATTTAGTTAACACAGTGGACTCTACATCTGATGGAATTGTACAAAAACACTCTGCTCTGGTGTTAAAGGCGACAGAGAAAAAATAAATCATTCTAATTGGTGTCTTCATTATTTACTTCATGAGTCTAATTTATCACGATAGTGACATTGACGAGCATGTACAATCCTTCAGTTCAAGGCGGATCCTGTAGAAAACCCTCCCTTGTTTATGCTTTAATGGTCTGTAATGTTGCACCATCGATAGCAATAATATTGGCCCTGACGGACGGGCCCCAGACACCTCTCACTAGTCCCTCCTGGCGCTGTCACGAGGGAGGGAGGGTTAATACATGTTCATGTTTAGAAGCGTTCACTTTCAATGAATGTCACTGCAGTGTCTGTGCTCCAGGCCTGGGCAGTGTCTGTGCTCCAGGCCTGGGCAGTGTCTGTGCTCCAGGCCTGGGCAGTGTCCGTGGGTCCAGGCCTGGGCAGTGTCTGTGCTCCAGGCCTGGGCAGTGTCTGTGCTCCAGGCCTGGGCAGTGTCTGTGCTCCAGGCCTGGGCAGTGTCCGTGGGTCCAGGCCTGGGCAGTGTCTGGGGGTCCAGGCCTGGGCAGTGTCTGTGGGTCCGGGCAGTGTCCGTGACTCCAGGCCTGGGCAGTATCTGTGGGTCCAGGCCTGGGCAGTGTCTGTGGCTCCAGGCCTGGGCAGTGTCTGTGCTCCAGGCCTGGGCAGTGTCTGTGCTCCAGGCCTGGGCAGTGTCTGTGCTCCAGGCCTGGGCAGTGTCTGTGCTCCAGGCCTGGGCAGTGTCTGTGCTCCAGGCCTGGGCAGTGTCTGTGCTCCAGGCCTGGGCAGTGTCTGTGCTCCAGGCCTGGGCAGTGTCCGTGACTCCAGGCCTGGGCAGTATCTGTGGGTCCAGGCCTGGGCAGTGTCCGTGACTCCAGGCCTGGGCAGTATCTGTGGGTCCAGGCCTGGGCAGTGTCTGTGCTCCAGGCCTGGGCAGTGTCTGTGCTCCAGGCCTGGGCAGTGTCTGTGCTCCAGGCCTGGGCAGTGTCTGTGCTCCAGGCCTGGGCAGTGTCTGTGGGTCCAGGCCGGGGCAGTGTCCGTGGGTCCAGGCCGGGGCAGTGTCCGTGGGTCCAGGCCTGGGCAGTGTCCGTGGGTCCAGGCCTGGGCAGTGTCCGTGGGTCCAGGCCTGGGCAGTGTCCGTGGGTCCAGGCCTGGGCAGTGTCCGTGGGTCCAGGCCTGGGCAGTGTCCGTGGGTCCAGGGCCGGGCAGTGTCTGTGGGTCCAGGCCTGGGCAGTGTCTGTGGGTCCAGGCCTGGGCAGTGTCTGTGGGTCCAGGCCTGGGCAGTGTCCGTGACTCCTGGCCTGGGCAGTATCTGTGGGTCCAAGCCTGGGCAGTGTCCGTGACTCTAGGCCTGGGCAGTATCTGTGGGTCCAGGCCTGGGCAGTGTCTGTGCTCCAGGCCTGGGCAGTGTCTGTGCTCCAGGCCTGGGCAGTGTCTGTGCTCCAGGCCTGGGCAGTGTCTGTGGGTCCAGGCCTGGGCAGTGTCTGTGGGTCCAGGCCTGGGCAGTGTCCGTGGGTCCAGGCCTGGGCAGTGTCTGTGGGTCCAGGCCTGGGCAGTGTCTGTGGCTCCAGGCCTGGGCAGTGTCTGTGGCTCCAGGCCTGGGCAGTGTCTGTGCTCCAGGCCTGGGCAGTGTCTGTGGGTCCAGGCCTGGGCAGTGTCTGTGGGTCCAGGCCGCGGCAGTGTCCGTGGGTCCAGGCCTGGGCAGTGTCCGTGGGTCCAGGGCCGGGCAGTGTCTGTGCTCCAGGCCTGGGCAGTGTCTGTGAGTCCAGGCCTGGGCAGTGTCTGTGAGTCCAGGCCTGGGCAGTGTCTGTGGGTCCAGGCCTGGGCAGTGTCTGTGGGTCCAGGCCTGGGCAGTGTCTGTGGGTCCAGGCCTGGGCAGTGTCTGTGGGTCCAGGCCTGGGCAGTGTCTGTGGGTCCAGGGCTGGGCAGTGTCTGTGGTCCAGGCCTGGGCAGTGTCTGGGGTCCAGGCCTGGGCAGTGTCTGTGAGTCCAGGCCTGGACAGTGTCTGTGAGTCCAGGCCTGGGCAGTGTCTGTGAGTCCAGGCCTGGGCAGTGTCTGTGCTCCAGGCCTGGGCAGTGTCTGTGGGTCCAGGGCTGGGCAGTGTCTGTGGGTCCAGGGCTGGGCAGTGTCTGTGGGTCCAGGCCTGGGCAGTGTCCGTGGGGCCAGGCCTGGACAGTGTCCGTGGGGCCAGGCCTGGACAGTGTCTGTGAGTCCAGGCCTGGGCAGTGTCTGTGCTCCAGGCCTGGGCAGTGTCTGTGCTACAGGCCTGGGCAGTGTCTGTGCTACTGGCCTGGGCAGTGTCTGTGCTACAGGCCTGGGCAGTGCCTGTGCTCCAGGCCTGGGCAGTGCCTGTGGGTCCAGGCCTGGGCAGTGCCTGTGGGTCCAGGCCTGGGCAGTGCCTGTGGGTCCAGGCCTGGGCAGTGTCTGTGGGTCCAGGCCTGGGCAGTGTCTGTGAGTCCAGGTCTGGGCAGTGTCTGTGAGTCCAGGTCTGGGCAGTGTCTGTGCTCCAGGCCTGGGCAGTGTCTGTGCTCCAGGCCTGGGCAGTGTCTGTGGCTCCAGGCCTGGGCAGTGTCTGGGGGTCCAGGCCTGGGCAGTGTCTGTGGGTCCAGGCCTGTGCAGTGTCTGGGGGTCCAGGCCTGGGCAGTGTCTGTGGGTCCCGGCCTGTGCAGTGTCTGTGGGTCCAGGCCTGTGCAGTGTCTGTGGGTCCAGGCCTGTGCAGTGTCTGTGGGTCCAGGCCTGGGCAGTGTCTGTGGGTCCCGGCCTGTGCAGTGTCTGTGGGTCCAGGCCTGTGCAGTGTCTGGGGGTCCAGGCCTGGGCAGTGTCTGTGGGTCCGGGCAGTGTCCGTGACTCCAGGCCTGGGCAGTATCTGTGGGTCCAGGCCTGGGCAGTGTCTGTGGCTCCAGGCCTGGGCAGTGTCTGTGCTCCAGGCCTGGGCAGTGTCTGTGCTCCAGGCCTGGGCAGTGTCTGTGCTCCAGGCCTGGGCAGTGTCTGTGCTCCAGGCCTGGGCAGTGTCTGTGCTCCAGGCCTGGGCAGTGTCCGTGACTCCAGGCCTGGGCAGTATCTGTGGGTCCAGGCCTGGGCAGTGTCTGTGCTCCAGGCCTGGGCAGTGTCTGTGCTCCAGGCCTGGGCAGTGTCTGTGCTCCAGGCCTGGGCAGTGTCTGTGCTCCAGGCCTGGGCAGTGTCTGTGGGTCCAGGCCGGGGCAGTGTCCGTGGGTCCAGGCCGGGGCAGTGTCCGTGGGTCCAGGCCTGGGCAGTGTCCGTGGGTCCAGGCCTGGGCAGTGTCCGTGGGTCCAGGCCTGGGCAGTGTCCGTGGGTCCAGGCCTGGGCAGTGTCCGTGGGTCCAGGGCCGGGCAGTGTCTGTGGGTCCAGGCCTGGGCAGTGTCTGTGGGTCCAGGCCTGGGCAGTGTCTGTGGGTCCAGGCCTGGGCAGTGTCCGTGACTCCTGGCCTGGGCAGTATCTGTGGGTCCAAGCCTGGGCAGTGTCCGTGACTCTAGGCCTGGGCAGTATCTGTGGGTCCAGGCCTGGGCAGTGTCTGTGCTCCAGGCCTGGGCAGTGTCTGTGCTCCAGGCCTGGGCAGTGTCTGTGCTCCAGGCCTGGGCAGTGTCTGTGGGTCCAGGCCTGGGCAGTGTCTGTGGGTCCAGGCCTGGGCAGTGTCCGTGGGTCCAGGCCTGGGCAGTGTCTGTGGGTCCAGGCCTGGGCAGTGTCTGTGGCTCCAGGCCTGGGCAGTGTCTGTGGCTCCAGGCCTGGGCAGTGTCTGTGCTCCAGGCCTGGGCAGTGTCTGTGGGTCCAGGCCTGGGCAGTGTCTGTGGGTCCAGGCCGCGGCAGTGTCCGTGGGTCCAGGCCTGGGCAGTGTCCGTGGGTCCAGGGCCGGGCAGTGTCTGTGCTCCAGGCCTGGGCAGTGTCTGTGAGTCCAGGCCTGGGCAGTGTCTGTGAGTCCAGGCCTGGGCAGTGTCTGTGGGTCCAGGCCTGGGCAGTGTCTGTGGGTCCAGGCCTGGGCAGTGTCTGTGGGTCCAGGCCTGGGCAGTGTCTGTGGGTCCAGGCCTGGGCAGTGTCTGTGGGTCCAGGGCTGGGCAGTGTCTGGGGTCCAGGCCTGGGCAGTGTCTGGGGTCCAGGCCTGGGCAGTGTCTGTGAGTCCAGGCCTGGACAGTGTCTGTGAGTCCAGGCCTGGGCAGTGTCTGTGCTCCAGGCCTGGGCAGTGTCTGTGCTCCAGGCCTGGGCAGTGTCTGTGGGTCCAGGCCTGGGCAGTGTCTGTGGGTCCAGGGCTGGGCAGTGTCTGTGGGTCCAGGCCTGGGCAGTGTCCGTGGGGCCAGGCCTGGACAGTGTCTGTGAGTCCAGGCCTGGGCAGTGTCTGTGCTCCAGGCCTGGGCAGTGTCTGTGCTCCAGGCCTGGGCAGTGTCTGTGGGTCCAGGCCTGGGCAGTGTCTGTGGGTCCAGGGCTGGGCAGTGTCTGTGGGTCCAGGCCTGGGCAGTGTCCGTGGGGCCAGGCCTGGACAGTGTCTGTGAGTCCAGGCCTGGGCAGTGTCTGTGCTCCAGGCCTGGGCAGTGTCTGTGCTCCAGGCCTGGGCAGTGTCTGTGCTCCAGGCCTGGGCAGTGTCTGTGCTACTGGCCTGGGCAGTGTCTGTGCTACAGGCCTGGGCAGTGTCTGTGCTCCAGGCCTGGGCAGTGCCTGTGCTCCAGGCCTGGGCAGTGCCTGTGGGTCCAGGCCTGGGCAGTGCCTGTGGGTCCAGGCCTGGGCAGTGCCTGTGGGTCCAGGCCTGGGCAGTGTCTGTGGGTCCAGGCCTGGGCAGTGTCTGTGAGTCCAGGTCTGGGCAGTGTCTGTGAGTCCAGGTCTGGGCAGTGTCTGTGAGTCCAGGTCTGGGCAGTGTCTGTGCTCCAGGCCTGGGCAGTGTCTGTGCTCCAGGCCTGGGCAGTGTCTGTGGCTCCAGGCCTGGGCAGTGTCCGTGGGGCCAGGCCTGGGCAGTGTCTGTGAGTCCAGGCCTGGACAGTGTCTGTGGGTCCCGGCCTGTGCAGTGTCTGTGGGTCCAGGCCTGTGCAGTGTCTGTGGGTCCAGGCCTGTGCAGTGTCCGTGGGGCCAGGCCTGGGCAGTGTCTGTGAGTCCAGGCCTGGGCAGTGTCTGTGGGTCCCGGCCTGTGCAGTGTCTGTGGGTCCAGGCCTGTGCAGTGTCTGTGGGTCCAGGCCTGTGCAGTGTCTGTGGGTCCAGGCCTGGGCAGTGTCTGTGGGTCCCGGCCTGTGCAGTGTCTGTGGGTCCCGGCCTGTGCAGTGTCTGTGCTCCAGGCCTGGGCAGTGTCTGTGGGTCCAGGCCGGGGCAGTGTCCGTGACTCCAGGCCTGGGCAGTGTCTGTGCTCCAGGCCTGGGCAGTGTCTGTGCTCCAGGCCTGGGCAGTGTCTGTGGGTCCAGGCCTGGGCAGTGTCTGTGGGTCCAGGCCTGGGCAGTGTCTGTGCTCCAGGCCTGGGCAGTGTCTGTGGGTCCAGGCCTGGGCAGTGTCTGTGGGTCCCGGCCTGTGCAGTGTCTGTGCTCCAGGCCTGGGCAGTGTCTGTGGGTCCAGGCCGGGGCAGTGTCCGTGACTCCAGGCCTGGGCAGTGTCTGTGCTCCAGGCCTGGGCAGTGTCTGTGCTCCAGGCCTGGGCAGTGTCTGTGCTCCAGGCCTGGGCAGTGTCTGTGGGTCCAGGCCTGGGCAGTGTCTGTGGGTCCAGGCCTGGGCAGTGTCTGTGGGTCCAGGCCTGGGCAGTGTCTGTGGGTCCAGGCCTAGGCAGTGTCTGTGGGTCCCGGCCTGTGCAGTGTCTGTGGGTCCCGGCCTGGGCAGTGTCTGTGGGTCCAGGCCTGGGCAGTGTCTGTGGGTCCAGGCCTAGGCAGTGTCTGTGGGTCCAGGCCTGTGCAGTGTCTGTGGGTCCCGGCCTGGGCAGTGTCTGTGGGTCCAGGCCTAGGCAGTGTCTGTGGGTCCCGGCCTGTGCAGTGTCTGTGGGTCCCGGCCTGTGCAGTGTCTGTGGGTCCCGGCCTGTGCAGTGTCTGTGGGTCCCGGCCTGGGCAGTGTCTGTGGGTCCAGGCCTGGGCAGTGTCTGTGCTCCAGGCCTGGGCAGTGTCTGTGGGTCCAGGCCTGGGCAGTGTCTGTGGGTCCAGGCCTGTGCAGTGTCTGTGGGTCCAGGCCTGGGCAGTGTCTGTGGGTCCAGGCCTGGGCAGTGTCTGTGCTCCAGGCCTGGGCAGTGTCTGTGGGTCCAGGCCTGGGCAGTGTCTGTGGGTCCCGGCCTGTGCAGTGTCTGTGGGTCCAGGCCTGGGCAGTGTCTGTGGGTCCCGGCCTGTGCAGTGTCTGTGGGTCCAGGCCTGTGCAGTGTCTGTGCTCCAGGCCTGGGCAGTGTCTGTGGGTCCAGGCCGGGGCAGTGTCCATGACTCCAGGCCTGGGCAGTGTCTGTGCTCCAGGCCTGTGCAGTGTCTGTGCTCCAGGCCTGGGCAGTGTCTGTGGGTCCAGGCCTGGGCAGTGTCTGTGGGTCCAGGCCTGGGCAGTGTCTGTGGGTCCAGGCCTGGGCAGTGTCTGTGCTCCAGGCCTGGGCAGTGTCTGTGGGTCCCGGCCTGTGCAGTGTCTGTGGGTCCAGGCCTAGGCAGTGTCTGTGGGTCCAGGCCTGTGCAGTGTCTGTGGGTCCCGGCCTGGGCAGTGTCTGTGGGTCCAGGCCTGTGCAGTGTCTGTGGGTCCCGGCCTGGGCAGTGTCTGTGGGTCCCGGCCTGGGCAGTGTCTGTGGGTCCAGGCCTAGGCAGTGTCTGTGGGTCCAGGCCTGTGCAGTGTCTGTGGGTCCCGGCCTGGGCAGTGTCTGTGGGTCCAGGCCTAGGCAGTCTCTGTGGGTCCCGGCCTGTGCAGTGTCCGTGGGTCCCGGCCTGTGCAGTGTCCGTGGGTCCAGGCCTGGGCAGTGTCTGTGGGTCCAGGCCTGGGCAGTGTCTGTGGGTCCCGGCCTGGGCAGTGTCTGTGGGTCCAGGCCTAGGCAGTGTCTGTGGGTCCAGGCCTGTGCAGTGTCTGTGGGTCCCGGCCTGGGCAGTGTCTGTGGGTCCAGGCCTAGGCAGTGTCTGTGGGTCCAGGCCTGGGCAGTGTCTGTGGGTCCAGGGCCGGGCAGTGTCTGTGGGTCCAGGGCAGGGCAGTGTCTGTGGGTCCAGGCCTGGGCAGTGTCCGTGACTCCAGGCCTGGGCAGTGTCTGTGGGTCCAGGCCTGGGCAGTGTCTGTGCTCCAGGCCTGGGCAGTGCCTGTGGGTCCAGGCCTGGGCAGTGTCTGTGGGTCCAGGCCTGGGCAGTGTCTGTGAGTCCAGGTCTGGGCAGTGTCTGTGCTCCAGGCCTGGGCAGTGTCTGTGGCTCCAGGCCTGGGCAGTGTCTGTGGCTCCAGGCCTGGGCAGTGTCCGTGGGGCCAGGCCTGGGCAGTGTCTGTGAGTCCAGGCCTGGGCAGTGTCTGTGCTCCAGGCCTGGGCAGTGTCTGTGCTCCAGGTCTGGGCAGTGTCTGTGCTCCAGGCCTGGGCAGTGTCTGTGGGTCCCGGCCTGGGCAGTGTCTGTGGGTCCCGGCCTGTGCAGTGTCTGTGGGTCCAGGCCTGTGCAGTGTCTGTGGGTCCAGGCCTGTGCAGTGTCTGTGGGTCCAGGCCTGGGCAGTGTCTGTGGGTCCAGGCCTGGGCAGTGTCTGTGGGTCCAGGCCTGGGCAGTGTCTGTGGGTCCAGGCCTGTGCAGTGTCTGTGGGTCCAGGCCTGGGCAGTGTCTGTGGGTCCAGGCCTGGGCAGTGTCTGTGCTCCAGGCCTGGGCAGTGTCTGTGGGTCCAGGCCTGGGCAGTGTCTGTGGGTCCAGGCCTGGGCAGTGTCTGTGGGTCCCGGCCTGTGCAGTGTCTGTGGGTCCAGGCCTGTGCAGTGTCTGTGGGTCCAGGCCTGTGCAGTGTCTGTGCTCCAGGCCTGGGCAGTGTCTGTGCTCCAGGCCTGGGCAGTGTCTGTGGCTCCAGGCCTGGGCAGTGTCCGTGGGGCCAGGCCTGGGCAGTGTCTGTGAGTCCAGGCCTGGACAGTGTCTGTGAGTCCAGGCCTGGGCAGTGTCTGTGCTCCAGGCCTGGGCAGTGTCTGTGCTCCAGGTCTGGGCAGTGTCTGTGCTCCAGGCCTGGGCAGTGTCTGTGCTCCAGGCCTGGGCAGTGTCTGTGCTCCAGGCCTGGGCAGTGTCTGTGGGTCCAGGCCTGGGCAGTGTCTGTGGGTCCCGGCCTGTGCAGTGTCTGTGGGTCCAGGCCTGTGCAGTGTCTGTGCTCCAGGCCTGGGCAGTGTCTGTGGGTCCAGGCCGGGGCAGTGTCTGTGCTCCAGGCCTGGGCAGTGTCTGTGGGTCCAGGCCGGGGCAGTGTCCGTGACTCCAGGCCTGGGCAGTGTCTGTGCTCCAGGCCTGGGCAGTGTCTGTGCTCCAGGCCTGGGCAGTGTCTGTGGGTGCAGGCCTGGGCAGTGTCTGTGGGTCCAGGCCTGGGCAGTGTCCGTGGGTCCAGGCCTGGGCAGTGTCTGTGGGTCCAGGCCTGGGCAGTGTCTGTGGGTCCAGGCCTGGGCAGTGTCTGTGGGTCCAGGCCTGGGCAGTGTCTGTGGGTCCAGGCCTGGGCAGTGTCTGTGGGTCCAGGCCTGGGCAGTGTCTGTGGGTCCAGGCCTGGGCAGTGTCTGTGCTCCAGGCCTGGGCAGTGTCTGTGGGCCCAGGCCTGGGCAGTGTCTGTGGGTCCCGGCCTGTGCAGTGTCTGTGGGTCCAGGCCTGTGCAGTGTCTGTGCTCCAGGCCTGGGCAGTGTCTGTGGGTCCAGGCCGGGGCAGTGTCCGTGGGTCCAGGCCGGGGCAGTGTCTGTGCTCCAGGCCTGGGCAGTGTCTGTGCTCCAGGCCTGGGCAGTGTCTGTGGGTCCAGGCCTGGGCAGTGTCTGTGGGTCCAGGCCTGGGCAGTGTCTGTGCTCCAGGCCTGGGCAGTGTCTGTGGGTCCAGGCCTAGGCAGTGTCTGTGGGTCCCGGCCTGTGCAGTGTCTGTGGGTCCCGGCCTGGGCAGTGTCTGTGGGTCCAGGCCTAGGCAGTGTCTGTGGGTCCAGGCCTGTGCAGTGTCTGTGGGTCCCGGCCTGGGCAGTGTCTGTGGGTCCAGGCCTAGGCAGTGTCTGTGGGTCCCGGCCTGTGCAGTGTCTGTGGGTCCCGGCCTGTGCAGTGTCTGTGGGTCCCGGCCTGGGCAGTGTCTGTGGGTCCAGGCCTGGGCAGTGTCTGTGCTCCAGGCCTGGGCAGTGTCTGTGGGTCCAGGCCTGTGCAGTGTCTGTGGGTCCAGGCCTGGGCAGTGTCTGTGGGTCCAGGCCTGGGCAGTGTCTGTGGGTCCAGGCCTGGGCAGTGTCTGTGCTCCAGGCCTGGGCAGTGTCTGTGGGTCCAGGCCTGGGCAGTGTCTGTGGGTCCCGGCCTGTGCAGTGTCTGTGGGTCCAGGCCTGTGCAGTGTCTGTGCTCCAGGCCTGGGCAGTGTCTGTGGGTCCAGGCCTGGGCAGTGTCTGTGACTCCAGGCCTGGGCAGTGTCTGTGACTCCAGGCCTGGGCAGTGTCTGTGCTCCAGGCCTGGGCAGTGTCTGTGGGTCCAGGCCTGGGCAGTGTCTGTGGGTCCAGGCCTGGGCAGTGTCTGTGCTCCAGGCCTGGGCAGTGTCTGTGGGTCCAGGCCTAGGCAGTGTCTGTGGGTCCCGGCCTGTGCAGTGTCTGTGGGTCCCGGCCTGGGCAGTGTCTGTGGGTCCAGGCCTAGGCAGTGTCTGTGGGTCCAGGCCTGTGCAGTGTCTGTGGGTCCCGGCCTGGGCAGTGTCTGTGGGTCCAGGCCTGTGCAGTGTCTGTGGGACCCGGCCTGGGCAGTGTCTGTGGGTCCCGGCCTGGGCAGTGTCTGTGGGTCCAGGCCTAGGCAGTGTCTGTGGGTCCAGGCCTGGGCAGTGTCCGTGGGTCCAGGCCTGGGCAGTGTGAGTGGGTCCAGGCCTGGGCAGTGTCTGTGGGTCCAGGCCTGGGCAGTGTCTGTGGGTCCAGGCCTGGGCAGTGTGAGTGGGTCCAGGCCTGGGCAGTGTCTGTGCTCCAGGCCTGGGCAGTGTCCGTGGGTCCAGGCCTGGGCAGTGTCTGTGCTCCAGGCCTGGGCAGTGTGAGTGGGTCCAGGCCTGGGCAGTGTCTGTTGGTCCAGGCCTGGGCAGTGTCCGTGGGTCCAGGCCTGGGCAGTGTCTGTGGGTCCAGGCCTGGGCAGTGTCTGTGCTCCAGGCCTGGGCAGTGTCTGTGGGTCCCGGCCTGTGCAGTGTCCGTGGGTCCAGGCCTGGGCAGTGTCTGTGGGTCCCGGCCTGGGCAGTGTCCGTGGGTCCAGGCCTAGGCAGTGTCTGTGGGTCCCGGCCTGTGCAGTGTCTGTGGGTCCAGGGCCCGGCAGTGTCTGTGGGTCCAGGCCTGTGCAGTGTCTGTGGGTCCAGGCCTGGGCAGTGTCTGTGCTCCAGGCCTGGGCAGTGTCTGTGGGTCCCGGCCTGTGCAGTGTCCGTGGGTCCAGGCCTGGGCAGTGTCCGTGGGTCCAGGCCTGGGCAGTGTCTGTGGGTCCCGGCCTGGGCAGTGTCTGTGGGTCCAGGCCTAGGCAGTGTCTGTGGGTCCCGGCCTGTGCAGTGTCTGTGGGTCCAGGGCCGGGCAGTGTCTGTGGGTCCAGGCCTGTGCAGTGTCTGTGGGTCCAGGGCCGGGCAGTGTCTGTGGGTCCAGGCCTGTGCAGTGTCTGTGGGTCCAGGGCCGGGCAGTGTCTGTGGGTCCAGGCCTGTGCAGTGTCTGTGGGTCCAGGGCCGGGCAGTGTCTGTGGGTCCAGGCCTGTGCAGTGTCTGTGGGTCCAGGCCTGGGCAGTGTCTGTGCTCCAGGCCTGGGCAGTGTCTGTGGGTCCCGGCCTGTGCAGTGTCCGTGGGTCCAGGCCTGGGCAGTGTGAGTGGGTCCAGGCCTGGGCAGTGTCTGTGGGTCCAGGCCTGGGCAGTGTCTGTGCTCCAGGCCTGGGCAGTGTCTGTGGGTCCAGGCCTTTGGGTCCAGGCCTGGGCAGTGTCTGTGCTCCAGGCCTGGGCAGTGTGAGTGGGTCCAGGCCTGGGCAGTGTCTGTGGGTCCAGGCCTGGGCAGTGTCCGTGGGTCCAGGCCTGGGCAGTGTCTGTGCTCCAGGCCTGGGCAGTGTCCGTGGGTCCAGGCCTGGGCAGTGTCTGTGCTCCAGGCCTGGGCAGTGTGAGTGGGTCCAGGCCTGGGCAGTGTCTGTGGGTCCCGGCCTGGGCAGTGTCCGTGGGTCCAGGCCTGGGCAGTGTCTGTGGGTCCAGGCCTGGGCAGTGTCTGTGGGTCCAGGCCTGGGCAGTGTCTGTGCTCCAGGCCTGGGCAGTGTCTGTGGGTCCCGGCCTGTGCAGTGTGAGTGGGTCCAGGCCTGGGCAGTGTCCGTGGGTCCAGGCCTGGGCAGTGTCTGTGCTCCAGGCCTGGGCAGTGTCTGTGGGTCCAGGCCTGGGCAGTGTCCGTGGGTCCAGGCCTGGGCAGTGTCTGTGGGTCCAGGCCTGGGCAGTGTCTGTGCTCCAGGCCTGGGCAGTGTCTGTGAGTCCAGGGCCGGGCAGTGTCTGTGGGTCCAGGCCTGGGCAGTGTCTGTGGGTCCAGGCCTGGGCAGTGTCTGTGGGTCCAGGCCTGGGCAGTGTCCGTGGGTCCAGGCCTGGGCAGTGTCTGTGGGTCCAGGCCTGTGCAGTGTCTGTGCTCCAGGCCTGGGCAGTGTCTGTGCTCCAGGCCTGGGCAGTGCCTGTGGGTCCAGGCCTGGGCAGTGCCTGTGGGTCCAGGCCTGGGCAGTGTCTGTGGGTCCAGGCCTGGGCAGTGTCTGTGCTCCAGGCCTGGGCAGTGTCTGTGCTCCAGGTCTGGGCAGTGTCTGTGCTCCAGGCCTGGGCAGTGTCTGTGCTCCAGGCCTGGGCAGTGTCTGTGCTCCAGGCGTGGGCAGTGTCTGTGCTCCAGGCGTGGGCAGTGTCTGTGGGTCCAGGCCTGGGCAGTGTCTGTGGGTCCAGGCCTGGGCAGTGTCTGTGGGTCCAGGCCTGGGCAGTGTCCGTGGGTCCAGGCCTGGGCAGTGTGAGTGGGTCCCGGCCTGTGCAGTGTCAGTGGGTCCAGGCCTGGGCAGTGTCTGTGGGTCCTGGCCTGGGCAGTGTCTGTGGGTCCAGGCCTGGGCAGTGTCTGTGCTCCAGGCCTGTGCAGTGTCTGTGGGTCCAGGCCTGGGCAGTGTCTGTGGGTCCCGGCTTGGGCAGTGTCTGTGGGTCCAGGCCTGGGCAGTGTCTGTGCTCCAGGCCTGGGCAGTGTCTGTCGGTCCAGGCCTGGGCAGTGTCTGTGCTCCAGGCCTGGGCAGTGTCTGTGCTCCAGGCCTGGGCAGTGTCTGTGCTCCAGGCCTGGGCAGTGTCTGTGGGTCCCGGCCTGTGCAGTGTCCGTAGGTCCAGGCCTGGGCAGTGTCTGTGCTCCAGGCCTGGGCAGTGTCTGTGCTCCAGGCCTGGGCAGTGTCTGTGGGTCCCGGCCTGTGCAGTGTCCGTGGGTCCAGGCCTGGGCAGTGTGAGTGGGTCCAGGCCTGGGCAGTGTCTGTGCTCCAGGCCTGGGCAGTGTCTGTGGGTCCAGGCCTGGGCAGTGTCTGTGGGTCCAGGCCTGGGCAGTGTCTGTGGGTCCAGGCCTGGGCAGTGTCTGTGGGTCCAGGCCTGGGCAGTGTCTGTGGGTCCAGGCCTGGGCAGTGTCTGTGGGTCCAGGCCTGGGCAGTGTCTGTGGGTCCCGGCCTGTGCAGTGTCCGTGGGTCCAGGCCTGGGCAGTGTCTGTGGGTCCAGGCCTGGGCAGTGTCTGTGCTCCAGGCCTGGGCAGTGTCTGTGGGTCCAGGCCTGGGCAGTGTCTGTGCTCCAGGCCTGGGCAGTGTCTGTGGGTCCCGGCCTGTGCAGTGTCCGTGGGTCCAGGCCTGGGCAGTGTCCGTGGGTCCAGGCCTGGGCAGTGTGAGTGGGTCCAGGCCTGTGCAGTGTGAGTGGGTCCAGGCCTGGGCAGTGTCTGTGCTCCAGGCCTGGGCAGTGTCTGTGCTCCAGGCCTGGGCAGTGTCTGTGCTCCAGGCCTGGGCAGTGTCTGTGGGTCCGGGCCTGGGCAGTGTCTGGATCCAGGCCTGGGCAGTGTCTGGGGGTCCAGGCCTGGGCAGTGTCTGTGGGTCCGGGCCGGGGCAGTGTCTGTGGGTCCAGGCCCGGGCAGTGTCCGTGGGTCCGGGCAGTGTCTGTGGCTCCAGGCCTGGGCAGTGTCTGTGGGTCCAGGCCTGGGCAGTGTCTGTGGGTCCAGGCCTGGGCAGTGTCTGTGGGTCCAGGCCTGGGCAGTGTGAGTGGGTCCAGGCCTGTGCAGTGTCTGTGGGTCCAGGCCTGTGCAGTGTCTGTGGGTCCAGGCCTGGGCAGTGTCTGTGCTCCAGGCCTGGGCAGTGTCTGTGGGTCCAGGCCTGGGCAGTGTCTGTGGGTCCAGGCCTGGGCAGTGTGAGTGGGTCCAGGCCTGGGCAGTGTCTGTGGGTCCAGGCCTGGGCAGTGTCTGTGGGTCCAGGCCTGGGCAGTGTCTGTGAGTCCAGGCCTGTGCAGTGTCTGTGAGTCCAGGCCTGTGCAGTGTCCGTGGGTCCAGGCCTGGGCAGTGTCTGTGGGTCCAGGCCTGGGCAGTGTCCGTGGGTCCAGGCCTGGGCAGTGTGAGTGGGTCCAGGCCTGTGCAGTGTCTGTGGGTCCAGGCCTGTGCAGTGTCTGTGGGTCCAGGCCTGTGCAGTGTCTGTGGGTCCAGGCCTGGGCAGTGTCTGTGGGTCCAGGCCTGGGCAGTGTCTGTGCTCCAGGCCTGGGCAGTGTCTGTGGGTCCAGGCCTGGGCAGTGTCTGTGGGTCCAGGCCTGGGCAGTGTCCGTGGGTCCAGGCCTGGGCAGTGTGAGTGGGTCCCGGCCTGTGCAGTGTCAGTGGGTCCAGGCCTGGGCAGTGTCTGTGGGTCCCGGCCTGTGCAGTGTCTGTGGGTCCAGGCCTGGGCAGTGTCTGTGGGTCCAGGCCTGGGCAGTGTCTGTGGGTCCAGGCCTGTGCAGTGTCTGTGGGTCCAGGCCTGGGCAGTGTCTGTGGGTCCCGGCCTGTGCAGTGTCTGTGGGTCCAGGCCTGGGCAGTGTCTGTGGGTCCAGGCCTGGGCAGTGTCTGTGGGTCCAGGCCTGTGCAGTGTCTGTGCTCCAGGCCTGGGCAGTGTCTGTGGGTCCCGGCCTGTGCAGTGTCTGTGCTCCAGGCCTGGGCAGTGTCTGTGGGTCCCGGCCTGTGCACTGTCCGTGGGTCCAGGCCTGGGCAGTGTGAGTGGGTCCAGGCCTGGGCAGTGTGAGTGGGTCCAGGCCTGGGCAGTGTCTGTGCTCCAGGCCTGGGCAGTGTCTGTGCTCCAGGTCTGGGCAGTGTCTGTGCTCCAGGCCTGGGCAGTGTCTGTGCTCCAGGCGTGGGCAGTGTCTGTGCTCCAGGCCTGGGCAGTGTCTGTGGGTCCAGGCCTGGGCAGTGTCTGTGGGTCCAGGCCTGGGCAGTGTCCGTGGGTCCAGGCCTGGGCAGTGTCCGTGGGTCCAGGCCTGGGCAGTGTGAGTGGGTCCCGGCCTGTGCAGTGTCAGTGGGTCCAGGCCTGGGCAGTGTCTGTGGGTCCTGGCCTGGGCAGTGTCTGTGGGTCCAGGCCTGGGCAGTGTCTGTGCTCCAGGCCTGTGCAGTGTCTGTGGGTCCAGGCCTGGGCAGTGTCTGTGGGTCCCGGCCTGGGCAGTGTCTGTGGGTCCAGGCCTGGGCAGTGTCTGTGCTCCAGGCCTGGGCAGTGTCTGTGGGTCCAGGCCTGGGCAGTGTCTGTGCTCCAGGCCTGGGCAGTGTCTGTGCTCCAGGCCTGGGCAGTGTCTGTGGGTCCCGGCCTGTGCAGTGTCCGTGGGTCCAGGCCTGGGCAGTGTCTGTGCTCCAGGCCTGGGCAGTGTCTGTGCTCCAGGCCTGGGCAGTGTCTGTGCTCCAGGCCTGGGCAGTGTCTGTGGGTCCCGGCCTGTGCAGTGTCCGTGGGTCCAGGCCTGGGCAGTGTGAGTGGGTCCAGGCCTGGGCAGTGTCTGTGCTCCAGGCCTGGGCAGTGTCTGTGGGTCCAGGCCTGGGCAGTGTCTGTGGGTCCAGGCCTGGGCAGTGTCTGTGGGTCCAGGCCTGGGCAGTGTCTGTGGGTCCAGGCCTGGGCAGTGTCTGTGGGTCCAGGCCTGGGCAGTGTCTGTGGGTCCCGGCCTGTGCAGTGTCCGTGGGTCCAGGCCTGGGCAGTGTCTGTGGGTCCAGGCCTGGGCAGTGTCTGTGCTCCAGGCCTGGGCAGTGTCTGTGGGTCCAGGCCTGGGCAGTGTCTGTGCTCCAGGCCTGGGCAGTGTCTGTGGGTCCAGGCCTGGGCAGTGTCTGTGGGTCCAGGCCTGAGCAGTGTCTGTGGGTCCAGGCCTGGGCAGTGTCTGTGGGTCCAGGCCTGGGCAGTGTCTGTGAGTCCAGGCCTGGGCAGTGTCTGTGAGTCCAGGCCTGGGCAGTGTCTGTGGGTCCAGGCCTGGGCAGTGTCTGTGAGTCCAGGCCTGGGCAGTGTCTGTGGGTCCAGGCCTGGGCAGTGTCTGTGCTCCAGGCCTGGGCAGTGTCTGTGGCTCCGGGCCTGTGCAGTGTCTGTGGGTCCAGGCCTGGGCAGTGTCTGTGGGTCCAGGCCTGAGCAGTGTCTGTGGGTCCAGGCCTGGGCAGTGTCTGTGGGTCCAGCCCTGGGCAGTGTCTGTGGGTCCCGGCCTGTGCAGTGTCCGTGGGTCCAGGCCTGGGCAGTGTCCGTGGGTCCAGGCCTGGGCAGTGTGAGTGGGTCCAGGCCTGTGCAGTGTGAGTGGGTCCAGGCCTGGGCAGTGTCTGTGGGTCCAGGCCTGGGCAGTGTCTGGGGGTCCAGGCCTGGGCAGTGTCTGTGGGTCCAGGCCTGGGCAGTGTCTGTGGGTCCAGGCCTGGGCAGTGTCTGTGACTCCAGGCCTGGGCAGTGTCTGTGGGTCCAGGCCTGTGCAGTGTCTGTGGGTCCAGGCCTGGGCAGTGTCTGTGGGTCCGGGCCGGGGCAGTGTCTGTGGGTCCGGGCCGGGGCAGTGTCTGTGGGTCCAGGCCCGGGCAGTGTCCGTGGGTCCGGGCAGTGTCTGTGGCTCCGGGCCTGGGCAGTGTCTGTGGGTCCAGGCCTGGGCAGTGTCTGTGGGTCCAGGCCTGGGCAGTGTCTGTGGGTCCAGGCCTGGGCAGTGTCTGTGGGTCCAGGCCTGGGCAGTGTCTGTGGGTCCAGGCCTGAGCAGTGTCTGTGCTCCAGGCCTGGGCAGTGTCCGTGGGTCCAGGCCTGGGCAGTGTCCGTGGGTCCAGGCCTGGGCAGTGTCTGTGGCTCCGGGCCTGGGCAGTGTCTGTGGGTCCAGGCCTGGGCAGTGTCTGTGAGTCCAGGCCTGGGCAGTGTCTGTGGGTCCAGGCCTGGGCAGTGTCTGTGGGTCCAGGCCTGGGCAGTGTCTGTGAGTCCAGGCCTGGGCAGTGTCTGTGAGTCCAGGCCTGTGAAGTGGGAGTGGGTCCAGGCCTGGGCAGTGTCTGTGGGTCCAGGCCTGGGCAGTGTCTGTGAGTCCAGGCCTGGGCAGTGTCTGTGAGTCCAGGCCTGTGCAGTGGGAGTGGGTCCAGGCCTGGGCAGTGTCTGTGGGTCCAGGCCTGGGCAGTGTCTGTGCTCCAGGCCTGGGCAGTGTCCGTGGGTCCAGGCCTGGGCAGTGTCTGTGGGTCCAGGCCTGGGCAGTGGCTGTGGGTCCAGGCCTGTGCAGTGTCTGTGGGTCCAGGCCTGAGCAGTGTCTGTGGGTCCCGGCCTGGGCAGTGTCTGTGGGTCCAGGCCTAGGCAGTGTCTGTGGGTCCAGGCCTGGGCAGTGTCTGTGGGTCCAGGCCTGGGCAGTGTCTGTGGGTCCAGGCCTGAGCAGTGTCTGTGGGTCCAGGCCTGGGCAGTGTCTGTGGGTCCAGGCCTGGGCAGTGTCTGTGGGTCCAGGCCTGGGCAGTGTCTGTGGGTCCAGGCCTGGGCAGTGTCTGTGGGTCCAGGCCTGGGCAGTGTCTGTGGGTCCAGGCCTGGGCAGTGTCCGTGGGTCCAGGCCTGGGCAGTGTGAGTGGGTCCCGGCCTGTGCAGTGTCAGTGGGTCCAGGCCTGGGCAGTGTCTGTGGGTCCCGGCCTGTGCAGTGTCTGTGGGTCCAGGCCTGGGCAGTGTCTGTGGGTCCAGGCCTGGGCAGTGTCTGTGGGTCCAGGCCTGTGCAGTGTCTGTGGGTCCAGGCCTGGGCAGTGTCTGTGGGTCCCGGCCTGTGCAGTGTCTGTGGGTCCAGGCCTGGGCAGTGTCTGTGGGTCCAGGCCTGGGCAGTGTCTGTGGGTCCAGGCCTGTGCAGTGTCCGTGGGTCCAGGCCTGGGCAGTGTGAGTGGGTCCAGGCCTGGGCAGTGTCTGTGGGTCCAGGCCTGGGCAGTGTCTGTGCTCCAGGCCTGGGCAGTGTCTGTGGGTCCAGGCCTGGGCAGTGTCTGTGGGTCCAGGCCTGGGCAGTGTCTGTGCTCCAGGCCTGGGCAGTGTCTGTGGGTCCAGGCCTGTACAGTGTCTGTGGGTCCCGGCCTGTGCAGTGTCTGTGGGTCCCGGCCTGTGCAGTGGCCGTGGGTCCAGGCCTGTGCAGTGTCTGTGGGTCCAGGCCTGGGCAGTGTCCGTGGGTCCAGGCCTGTGCAGTGTCCGTGGGTCCAGGCCTGTGCAGTGTCTGTGGGTCCCGGCCTGTGCAGTGTCCGTGGGTCCAGGCCTGTGCAGTGTCCGTGGGTCCAGGCCTGTGCAGTGTCTGTGGGTCCCGGCCTGTGCAGTGTCTGTGGGTCCAGGCCTGGGCAGTGTCTGTGGGTCCAGGCCTGGGCAGTGTGAGTGGGTCCAGGCCTGGGCAGTGTCTGTGCGTCCAGCCTGGGCAGTGTCTGTGGGTCGAGGCCTGGGCAGTGTCCGTGGGTCCAGGCCTGTGCAGTGTCTGTGGGTCCAGGCCTGGGCAGTGTGAGTGGGTCCAGGCCTGTGCAGTGTGAGTGAGTCCAGGCCTGGGCAGTGTCTGTGGGTCCAGGCCTGGGCAGTGTCTGTGACTCCAGGCCTGGGCAGTGTCTGTGGGTCCAGGCCTGTGCAGTGTCTGTGGGTCCAGGCCTGGGCAGTGTCTGTGGGTCCAGGCCTGGGCAGTGTCTGTGGGTCCAGGCCTGTGCAGTGTCTGTGGGTCCAGGCCTGTGCAGTGTCTGTGGGTCCAGGCCTGTGCAGTGTCTGTGGGTCCAGGCCTGTGCAGTGTCTGGGGGTCCAGGCCTGGGCAGTGTCTGTGGGTCCAGGCCTGTGCAGTGTCTGTGGGTCCAGGCCTGTGCAGTGTCTGTGGGTCCAGGCCTGTGCAGTGTCTGTGGGTCCAGGCCTGGGCAGTGTCTGTGACTCCAGGCCTGTGCAGTGTCTGTGGGTCCAGGCCTGGGCAGTGTCTGTGGGTCCAGGCCTGGGCAGTGTCCGTGGGTCCAGGCCTGGGCAGTGTCCGTGGGTCCAGGCCTGTGCAGTGTCTGTGGGTCCAGGCCTGGGCAGTGTCTGTGGGTCCAGGCCTGGGCAGTGTCTCTGGGTCCAGGGCCCTCCATCAGGTGTTACCTCAGAGTCCTGTCGCTGCTCTGTCCCGGGGGTGCAGGGGTCACACGTGGTATCTACGGGGCTCCGGAGGGACTATTGTGGGATTTCATTCAGGGACACTTGTTATCCATTCCGTGCTGGTAAAATCAATAAAAACGTTGATTTTCAGAGTTCTCCTCTGATAAATATTACCTTTCATCGCTTGCATTCGCTGCTAGCTTGTATCCTGAGTGGTGAAATACGTTTAGGTCACTAAGCATTGGCTAAAGCAGTAACGGGCCCTTCCTGGGCGCAGAGCACAAGAGTATCAGAGGGACGTTGTCGCATCCTTTCATCCCCTGAACCCTCCCAGCAAAAGGTTAAAGTTCTGCTCTTTTTACAATTTTATACCAGGTACACTGTTCTATAACCCTTAAAATTATTTAAACATTCCACTTTAGAAAGGGAGTTTCTTCATGGTTAAATGTTGTTGTAGATCATCATCTTGTTTGCTCTTCCCCTGGTGAATACTGTCCTATCGAAGGCCTGCATCGCCACCCAGTGGCCTCACTAAGTACTTCCCTTCCTGCAGCCTTGTCAGCTCTGGATTAAATTTACATTTCTGTCCCAGGCGGGGCTGGAGCACAGAGTGCAGGGCTGGGCGGAAGTACAGATAGGAAGGAGCCGAGGACAGTCGTTTTGGTTAAAATGTGTGCACACATGGGCGTCCGCAGAAATTTTTCTAGGGGGGGGCAAAATGTTAACGTCATCACCATCCACACATGATGTGTGCCAGGTGTGGCACAAGAAACACTGGGACGCAGGAGGAGCCATGGGGGGCAGTAAGCAGGCTGCATATGATCTCATACACCATAGGGTTGTTTTGCCACAGCCATCTCTTACGCCCCTGACACCCCAAAACCCATACCCACCCTGACCCTAAAATTACCCATTAACACCCCAAAACCCATACCCACCCTGAACCTTAAAATTACCCCTACCCCCCAAAACTCATACCTGCCGTGAACCCTAAAATTACCCCCCTGGCACCCATAACCCATACCCACCCTGACCCCATTGTCCCCCTGGCACCCCAAAACTCATACCCTCTGAACCCTAAAATTACCCCCCTGGCACCCCATAACCCATATCGCCCTGACCCCTAAAATTATCCCCCTGGCACCCCAAAACCCATACCCGCCCTGAACCCAAAAATGTCCCCCCTTGCACCCCAAACCCTCTACCCACCCTGAACCCTAAAATTACCCCCCTGGTATCCCAAAACCCATACCCACCATGAACCCTAAAATTATCCACCAGGCACCCCAATCCCTAACACACTGTGAACCATAAAATTACTCCCTGACACCTTAAAACCCACATCCACCCTGAACTCTCAAGTTACCCCCTGGCACCACAAAAGCTGAACACTACATTCTGATTGTGTATCGCGCCGTCTCCCTGTTCAGGAAGGATCTGCTGGTCCGATCGGCTCGCCCTCGTCCGGTTCTGCTCACCCTTCTCTGGAGCTGTTCTGCTTGCCCTGTCCCTCTTCCGGACCCACCGAGCCTCTCTCCGTGCACACTGCCTGGACCTACTCTGTCTGGCCTGGCTATTTCTCCTTTGAACCCGCTGTCTTCACTGGCAGAGTGAGAACACAGGTCTCACTTCTCTGAAGCTGCTCTCCCTCACCCAGACCCCAACTCACCCCTCCACTTGCTCTCTCATCGCCTTCCTCCCTACTTCTCAGTCTCTCTTTCCCCACTGATTCTCTCTCTCTTTCTCTCCCTCCTCTTCGTTCACTCTCACCCACACCGTATCCGTCTCCCCGACCCCACCAAGTTTTCCTCTGTCCCCCCTCTCTCTTCCTCCTCCTCATGTCGGTGATAGGGAGCCCGGGGCCCTCTCTGAAAATGTGAGCTGGAGGTGACGTTAAGTGTGAAAGCACCAAGGTGTGAACCTGGAAAAGAGGCAGGGAAGGGGTGGGAAGCAGGTAGAGAGTCAAAGGGGGCACTGGCTCTCAGAGAGGTGAGACGGGGCGGGGAGCAGTCCGAGGACAAAAACAACACCAGAGCAAGAGGCAGACGCTACTCTTTTATTCAAATGTGACTATTCTTTCTGCTTAGTAATTTACTTAACAGCAACTGTTCTAGGCAGTCCATCACTATAATCCAATAATTATTTGAAAAGACTTTTCCGCAAACTTGTTATGTGTCAGAGCGCGCTATAAAGTCCGAGGTCTCCTGGCGCTTCTGACTAAATTATAAGATAGAAGGGGAGGGGGGCAGAGGGTACTCAGAAGGATCTAGACAACACCTGGAGTAGAGTCTCCAGGTGTTGTCTAGATGTGACGTGCGATGAAATGCACAGGAGTTCACCTAGAAGAGATTGCCAAAGGGACGGTGCAGGAAAATGAAGCCTGTGTCTTGTCCTACTGAGCCCTGAAACGCAGAGGAGCTTCAGAATAGAACAGAGAGTGCAAGCTGGAGAGGAACCGTGGCTGGAGCACCATGTGTAATGCATAGTGGCATGGGCGTCCGTAGGTGGCAGGGCCAGCTTTAGAGCTGGTGGCACCCAGTGCGAAAATGTTAGTTGGCGCCCCCAATGACCACTTCCACCACGGATTCTCTCACTAGCACCCTTTAACAGTGACCAAGACTCCATAACCACTCTCAGATGCATTGAATTCGTTATATAGCACTACTCATACCATTAAAGTATGTCAGAGCACTTTGCATCACACACACACATTACGCAGACAATCAATCATACTTGTGTAAATCAGTGTATAGGAAATGTTACATAAATCAAAGGACAAAGGGGCATATTATCAAAGCCTAGCGATATTTTTATCGCCACGTTAGCGTCCGTTTTCGGCCGAAATACGACGATAAAAATATTGCTTTATTTACAAGAGCACGCTAACGCGTGTTCAGTGGGATTACCGCTGGTTTAAACATTGCATCGCCTTGCATCGCTAATGAGATGCAAGGGAGGTGTGTCCAGTGAAACAACATGGGATATCATCACTAACCCTGATTCTCTCTATTTTCTAGCGATATTATAATCAGCGCAAACCGGGTTTTTCGCCACTTTGTAACGCCAGCTATTTTCCTTACTAAGCCATATCTATAATGGGAGATGGATTGTAATGCTGAGTCCACGTCTCCCGTTATAGATTAGATTTTCCCTACCTCGGTTTTCTATCGCTGGAATTCCGGCGATTTCGTCTCTTTCCGCCGCGTTTGCCTGGATTTCTATCGCCTGCGCAATGCGCCTTGCTAATAGTGCGCTCATCAGGCGATAGAATCCGGTGATATGTGGCGTTAATTTTTTTAACGCTACACACAGCCAGTGATAATTATCACTGCCCATTGATGATATGCCCCTAAAATTGTAGGAGTCACATGCCATCCATACTGGTAGGCAGTATAGTTTAGGAGTGCTTGGTGTAGAGAAGCACAAACTCAGAGTTGAAAAAGAAACAGCATAGTTGGGAGTTTTCTTTACTAATAAGACTCCATTTCTATCCAAATTAACCCTTTTTGCAACATTAATCAATGTTCTATACTTCGCAGAGTGTATGCACTTCTATGATGAAAGTTATTACCTCACTATTTTATATTAGGACTTTAAGTTATAAATTGCACGTAAGAAAAGGATGGCTCTTTTAAAAGCAGTAACTTGCTGATTTATTTACATTAAATGCACTCTTTAATCTACTTGTTACACGTTTTTTGCAGCAGGCATATTAACCCTCTGTACTACCTTCACATACTTCAAAAACTCAACTACACAAAGCTCTGATCTCTGGCCAGGAAGAACATTAATCACAGGAGTTATCTTAACATTTTTGTGAGGCCCCGTAATTGCAGGAGGAAAGGAACGTGCAGCAGGTGCTTTTTATAATCATAATTAAGTTGGTCACACCAGCCTAGAGCCAGCCCTGGCAGGGGGCAAGGAGGGGTGCTCCAGGGGGGGGCAAGCGCCCCTCCTTGCCCCCCCCTGCGGACGCCCATGTGTGCACACATCTCTGATGAAGAAGGTCTCGTGTGTGGACGGAATATAACCTTTGACCTGGCCCCTCCTGAGCTGCTCTTTCTGTCCCTGTCTCGTTAATGCAGAGGATGACACCTATCACTCCCCATTCTGGGGATTGCGGCCCTGGAGAGGCTGCCAGCTCCCGACCATGGAAGCCCCCAGGGACCCCTGCTGGTCAGGCTCCTGCAGAGCATGACTGGTCACTTTTTTCCAAGGCTTCGGTCCAGGTCTCTCCCTCTCTTTACACCCTCCCTCCTCCTACCTGGGAATGGTGCTCCCTTCATCCTCTGACCCCCACACACCTCCATATGTAACCGGTGCGTGGAGGCGACCTCGACGGTTGCCTCCACTCACGATCTCTCCATCCTAAGCTCTACTCTCTACTCCATTGAAAACTGGATGTCAACTCATCAACTGATTCTGAATCCCTCCAAAACTGAATTCCTCCTCCTCTCCTCCTCACTTTCTCCTCCCCTGGTTCAATCATGGATGGATCAGATGAATCTACTTAAACAATAAACCCGTCATTGTCGACGGCGCAAAATCCCTGGGTGTAATACTCGACAAAAAACTCAATATAATCTCCCACATTAATTCCATTGCAAAGTGAGCTAGATACCAACTGCGCCTTCTTAGGGGGATTCTGAACTGGGGTGGCAGAGTGGGCTAAAGAACGGTGATGGATCAAACCCAGATCTTTTGACTGGGTGTGAGTGTTTGATTGGTTCAGATGCTCCAACCATCACCACCCCCTTTTGTACTTCTTAGGGGGATTCGTCGCTTCTTCCAGGAGTAAGACCTAAAATCTCTGGTCCAATCGCTGGTCCTCTCCAGACTGGACTACTGCAATTCTCTTCTTACTGGCCTCCCCAAATCCCACCTGTCCCCCCTTAAATCTGTTCTCCATTCAGCAGCTCGTTTCATATATGGGGCCAAAAGAAGCGGCCACATCACACCCATGCTATCCACCATCCGCTGGCTTCCCATCGAAGAACCGGATTAACCCACTTACTGGGTCTCGGCGGCGGGGGAACCGCCCAAGTCTTCCATATCTTCCATACTTAGTAAAAGGAGACACAGGAGCCTTCGTCTGCAGGAGGAACCCAGATTTATTCAATAGCCCGGGCTATGGAACAGAGTCCCAAGCTAGTCAGAGACAAAACCAAGGAGGCTGCTGCGTCACTCTGCAGCTTACAAGCCTTTTATACTTTTTCATCCCAGTCTTTTGGCTGTTAGTTCATTGTTTAATCAGGGCAGTGTTTGCAGTTGATCACCAGATCCGAACGAAGTTTGTAGATTGTGACCTGGTCAAGGCTTGGTACACAAATCATTGTTCACTCGACTTTGATCAAGGCTCAGTCTTTCAGGTCATTGTTCAATTGCCTTGATCAAAGCCCGGTCTTTCAAGTCATTGTTTAATCACCCAGATCAAGGCCCAGCAGTCAGACCATTGTCCAGATAACCTGATCAAGGTGTCAAGGATGTTTACCAGGCTGGGAGCAGGAGATGAAAAACAAATCATCAACTCAGGGTGTGAGTGTCTCATGGCTTTCAGTTGAACTGCAAAGAACAGGGGGGGTTGGGTGTGCGACAGTTCCTGGGCAGAAATGCAGGCTGCAAGATGGCTGTTGTCGTGTTAGTTAGATTTTCCTCAGGCATCAGCAGAAACGACCTGGTGGGTCGTGTTGAAGTGTTTGACACGAGATGGCAATGAAAAAGCAATGGAGTCCCGGTACAAATGATGCCGATCAGAAGAACACTTTTCCTCACCATCGAGGCAAGATCTATCTACAAGACTGCCTGTATCACCCAAAAAGCCTTGCATTCCTCCTCTCCTCGCTACCTGGCGAATAAACTGAAATTCTCTGGAGGCTTGTCAGGGGTTAGAAGGGTATGGAACACAAGACCACGCTATTGTACTCTCAGGGATGTTAATTTTGTTAAAGTCAATGCTTGAATCTGGGTTTTCGGGAATGCAGACTTCTTGGTCCTCCGTCTGGCTTCTTTTGGCGTCCCGGGGTCTCTGAGCCTCGGAAGGGAAAAGAAAACCGGGGTTACAAACTGTCCTGGTCTCACTGTGCTACCGTCATAAAGGTGTGTGGGAAAACGAAATGAAAGGGGGATTTTCAGGGGTGCAGGGCTTTTTAATGGGTTTCACCTTCGAGTGTGCCCGACCTCCCTCCTCCCTCCGGTGCTCTACCTCCCCCCCTCCCCACACGAATGCCCCTTGTAACGGTACTTGCCTCGGGCTATGGCCCGCCTCTCGGACCGCAGCGTAGGGACCCGTGGCGTCTTCTCCCTCCTTCAGCCCACCGGGTATGGAATCAGTATACCGAACGCCTCGCTGCCTCTCCACGTTCTCTCCGCTCTCTGCTCTGCGGTCCACCTCTGCTCTCCTCACGCTCGCCACTCTTTGGTCCTCCTCCTCCTCCGATCTCCTCACGCTCTCCACTCTTTGGTCCTCCTCCGATCTCCTCATGCTCTCCACTCTTCGGTCCTCCTCCTCCTCCAATCTCCTCTCGCTCTCCACTCTTCGGTCCTCCTCCTCCGGGTGCTCTGCTTTCTCCTCGCTGTCACCGCACCCCGTTCGTTCTCCGCCTGTGCCTCTTATCCCCGCCTTAGCTCCATTCACTTCCGCCTGATGACGCGACTCCTCCCCTTCCGGCCAGTCGAAGGCTAGAGCGCTGTTGCATGCTTCCGGGTTCGTTTTCGATGGCAACCAGGAAGTCCGGGTTCTTACCGCGGCGGATGGGTTCTCCTGTTCCTACTCCTCCCCACAAGGCTCTAGACCATCACGTAATGCGGAAAATTTACTGCTTGAACCTCCCACTTTCAAGAAGGAAATATCGATGGCCCAATCCTTTTCAGGCAACGCAGTGAGAATCTGGAACTCAATTAAAAAAAGTCTTTATTGCGATTATTCATCTTAAAAGACAAAAAGTATGATAAAAACAAGGTACAGCAATGCTCAACCATAGCTACACCATCAAATCTATAGTTACAAATGTATCAATCGGTATAAAACATAAATATATATTTACAATGAAGAACAATTCATAAGACAGGATTAAATATATCATTCGCATAAGACTTTTCATCTATATACAATCCGAAAAAATACAAAGTAAAATAAAAAACCCACTAAGATTCCATTTTGTGCCAACCAATGCTATAAAATAACTATAACAAGCTATATGGACCTCTCGTTTTTTCCCGAATGGCCCAAGACCAGCTTAGGAACTTGGCCACCCCTATGACCGCAAGGTCATTACAACCACTTTTCAGTAGCCTCTTAGCAAACTGTGCTGAGTTAGTTCCCAAGGTTCTGCACAGTGGTTTGAGCCACCTACTACGGGGGTTTTGGTAAGCAGGGCAGACATATAGGAGGTGATCAATATCTTCTATCCTATCCGGACAGAATGGACATTTATCTCCAGCATCTATAGACCATTTACATGTAAACTTCCTTACCGGGAGGGTCTCAACATGGAACTGATGATAGAGCTTACGGTCTTTGGGGTTTGTAATTAGATCCCAGTAACTTTCCATACATGGTTCATCTTTTAGCTCACAGAAATCTCTAGACAGGGAAGAGCTAGTCAAAGCAGAATACCTCTTAATTTTAACTAGGTTCCAATAAGCTGCCTTGAATATTACTTTAGGTGGGAATTCAGCAGACTCTGGCTTGTCCCATAAATCCCTCATCCTCATGTCAGTGAGCATAGATGTAATACTAACTAACCATGTAATCTTATTTAGTCGATCCAGACCCCTTACTTCAATCCGACCCCTTGCAAACTCACTTCCGCCTCAGCTCCGGACCACCACCACCTCCCCCCGGTCCTTCAAAACTGACATCAAAGCTCTCCTCCTTCAAAGACACTTCCAAATTTAATTCACACCCTCTCTATTATCTGAAGGAAGACCTTCCATTATAGAAAATTCTATTCTCCATGACTATGGAGGTGCCTTTCCAGTGTGTTTTTGTGGGTTGAGTGTCTGTCAAGTTTTGCAGCATTATCCATCTACTTGTGTTTGGTTCTCTTTTGTGACATGCACACGTCACTTTTCTCTTGTAACACACTGTTTGCTACCTCTGACAGTTTGTTTGCTTTGGATACTTGCACAAGGGCCACCATTGCCTACGTAACGTTTGTTCTTGTGTTTGAGTGTCTACCATTTATTGCAGTATTATACCTCTACTTGTACTTTGTACGCCTTTGTACCTTACACACATGTCACTTTTTCCTCCTGTAAGGCACCGTTTGATACCTCTTGAATTTTGTTTGCTCACAATTGTCACTTTTGATTCATGTAACTTAACATTTGCTTTTGTAATTTGTTCACTTGTAATTTTCTCCTCATGTATCATTACTGTTCCTATTGTGAAGTGCTCTGACACCTTCGGGTAAAGTCCGCGCTATATAAAAACGCATAAATAAATAAATAAAGGCAGTCTAATTCACCCCCTCTGGTGTCCTGCAGTACCGTCTTCCTCCACAGGAGGCACTGCTCCTACCCGACCCCACCACACCTTGATTTTTGATTTTTTCACTGTGTCCTGAAATGGGGGCTGCAACGTTTCTCATTATGTTGCTGCCAGCCAATCCGAGTGTGAGATCCTGCAGGACTCGCAGAAGCAAGTTATCAGACAGGAAAAAAGCCCACTCAACCAATCACACTGATCTATTATTTAAAGTTGTCCGCCAGCGAGACTCCTTTTTCAATGTCTGTGTCTATCACATTTGTTGGGTTGTAGAGTGCATTTTTATAAATGGGAATGTTAATGTTACTTAAATTTATAGAGCGCGTAGCTGCCCCAGCAACGGGACGTCCCAGCTCTAAACCATTGCAAGGTGGAGAAAAGTGAGTCACCTGCTAGACCGCGAAAAGCCAGGTTTTTATGGCTCTCCTAAAAGCCCCATGATACTGTATGCTCCTGATGGTCACATGTAAGGAGTTCCAGAGGGCTGGTGCCAGTGCATTAAAGGACCCCCCCCCCCCCCCAGCCCTCGCTCTTTGTACTCGAGGAACGCAGGCCAGATGTAGCTCCGAGGAGCACAGCGTGTGTCGTGCTGTATAGGGTGAGATCAGATCTGATATAATATGGGGTGCTTGGTGACTTTAAAAAAAAAAAAAAAAAATTTCGTGGGCAATGCATAGGGTCTTTAAATGGATTCTCTTAACCCCAGGCAACCAGTCTAATTTGGGAATGAGTTTTGATACTGAACAAGACTTGGGAAGCGCAAAGAGCACATGCACCAGCATTTTGTACCCTCTGCAAACGCTGAATCCCAGATTCGTTAGCACCTGGATACAAGTAGTTGCAGTAATCTTATCTGGACAGGATGGTGGCTTGCGTTATAATCTGTAGTGTTTGTTTGTAAAAAAAATCTAGCAAAGGCTTAAGTCCGCGTATGAGCCCAAAGCAAGACCCTGCCACCGCTTTAGTTTGGGCTCCAAAGGTCCATGTGTTATCAACCCCTATGCCTAGGTTTCTTAATGCCTCCTTAGGTGGGGGTGTGAACCCCATTGCGTCCAGCCACCACTGGTCTGTCCATAGATGTTGGTCTCCTCTCTACAACAAGATTTTGGTCTTTCTGGCATTGAGCTGTAGACAGTTGGCTGGCATCCATTCCACTACAGCCAACATGTCATCCTGAAATTTAATAAGATTGTGGTTGGATTTTGTTGGACCCGGCCTCGTGGCGTGGTCCTACCCCTCCCGCATGTCGGACCCTGGACGACATCGGCCCCCCATCGACCCGCTGTCGTCCCTCCGGACACCACCCTCAACGAACTCTCGACGAGAGCCGCCCCTGACACACACCGGCCCTCCCCCTCTGGAACCCGGCGAACCCGGTTCGCCCCAACTCTGCAGGTCCGGTCGCCACCCCGGGCCACCCTCTCAGGCCCGACTCCATCTTGGACCTATCACGTCCCGAGCACGTGGCCTCGGCCTGACCCCGGCCGCGGCCCCAGCGAAGCCCCGACATCGTGGCACCAAGATCATCCCAGGTGGTAAAGTGGTCACTTGACGGGTCCCGTAGAAGAGGAGTTTCGATGGGCCTCCAGCCGTCCCCGGACGCTTGGTATTAATCGCCTCCGGCCTCCCTGGGCGCTGGCTCCACCCCCATGCTGGGTGTCTGGACACCTTCATCCCGGCCCCTCCGACCCCCAGGCGCGAGGGTCCGGACATCAAAGGACTCCAGTCCTATATCTGGGCCAGCCCTGGATCAGGAAATCAGTTGTATCTTGGAGTCGAAGCCCTGCTGACCTCGTCGCGGCTGAGCCTGATAAGAACCCGTGAGCCTGGAACCTGGAACCTCTGAGCCCTGCTGACGCTGTCGCGGCTCCACTAAGCTGAACCATCTGCCGAGCCCTACTGACGCTGTCGCGGCTCTACCAAGCTGAACCATCCACCGAGCCCTGCTGACGCTGTTGCGGCTCTACCAAGCTGAACCATCCACCGAGCCCTGCTGACGCTGTCGCGGCTCTACCAAGCTGAACCATCCACCGAGCCCTGCTGACGCGGTCGCGGCTCTACCAAGCTGAACCATCCGCCGAGCCCTGCTGAAGCTGTCGCGGCTCCCGGCACCCCCCAGCTCGAGGATTGAGAGCTGTGCGCAGGGTTTCCTAGTACCCGCTGGTACCAAGACTGTCCCGCTACCCCCTTCCCCGGACATTGAGACTCTGTTGGGATCCCACGATCCCCCTGTACATATCGCTGCGGAACCTTGCCTTTATTCGTTATATAAAGACTCTTAAATCTACTCTTGTGTGGTGTGTCTCTGTAGTGGTGTGATTGCTCGGCTGCTACGATAGTAGGAGAGGAGCCTCGCCAGGAGGCCTCTCGACAGCGCTCGGCCAATTCCATACGGAGAGGTGGGTTTCGGGGCGGCAGTCAGACACCTTCTGTCTCCCCTGGAATCGACTTTCTAACAGATTTATTGGAAAATGAAATAATCAGCCGAGTGTCATCAGCATAAGATACTAATAACAGTCCTCTGCTTTTTGCCACCACCACAAGAGGTTGGATGTAAATATTACTGAGCGTGGGACTCCGTGTCGATCCCTGTGGAACACCATGAAGGACCACGAACTTCCGAGAGCAATGAGAGGGTGCAGTGACCTGAAACTATCTGCCATCCAAAAATGATGCGATCCAGGCAAATACAGCGCCACCAACCCCTAACTCCTGCAAATGTCGTAGCAGGATCTCATGAGATACCGTGTCGAACGCAGCACTTGAAGTGAGAAGAATTAAGGCTGTGGATTTTCCCTCATCTAACGCGTTCCGGAGATGTTCCATAACTGCCAATAAGGCGGATTCGGTGCTATGGAGTGGTCTTAAGGCATTCTGAGAGGAGTCCATATTTCATTAGCCTCTATAGATTTCGTCAGGATGGAATTGACATACAATTCAGTTGCTTTAGCCATAAACGGGAGACGAGAAATGGGGTGGTAGTTTTCTGGGTTGGATGCATTGCATGCGGCCGGTACTTTTGCCTTTGCCAATGATAGGTCAATCAGTTCACCACATGTCGGAAGTAGGTGTTTTAGAAATTTACAAATTTGATCAGTTTTCATAGGGTCCGCTGGAGAACCAGATTTAATTTTATTGCATAAGATCTCAGTCTCTGACTGGGATAGTAAATGGAAAGAGCAATGAGGGAGCCAAGGGGCTAAGCCCTTCCTTACTGTTCGCTGTGTCCTCCGACCTTTCATTCTCCTTTGCTTTACCACTCATCGTTGAAAAGTTCTTGTAAATATTCTCTACCTTGTTAATGAAATAGATCGCCAACTCATCGCACTGGGAGTTTGAAGTGATGGAAGATTTTGATGGGACATTTATTCCCCGAGTTGGGCTTCTTCAAGTCTTTAAGAAGGCAGAAGATTGTCTTTAAGGGAAAATAATCTGCCCTAGACTTCCGTGTTTGCCTGTGATAATATTTAATGGTTGCAGGGTATTGTATTTTTGCTTCTGGATCATAAGAGCATCTCCAAGTGCATTCTAATTGGATGGGGGTGAGACTGATGGGGCTTGCCTTGCCAGCGTAATGACAGAGTGATGAAGAAGATGTCCGTCCAGGCCATGGGGGAGGGGGTGGGGGGAGGAAACCTTCAATGAAGGTAAGTTGTAAAACACTGAATCTAACAGATGCCCTGCCAGATGCGTAAAACCAAAGATGCATTGTGGCAGCTGGCATGCTGCCAGGTCTGCTAAAAAGTTGGTACTTGGTAATGAAAACAAATCCATTGTCCTTGCATAGAATGATGGCAAAACCTTCAGACACAGATCGCTTTAGGAAGAGATATCTAGGAGCATTGATTGTTTAAATGTTAGTACGTGAGACATGGAGTTGTGATGAAGCAGCATTCAAGAGCATGTTTTTACGTCTCGCCTGACCGCGCATACGCGGTCTCTTCGAGACATTTCATCTTCTAGCAGTCGGCTTAGACCCCACCCATCACTTACCATTGGTCAGCTTCACTGTCACTCATTTGCTTGCTTTTTATTAGTCTGCTGCACAGGCGTCTCTTTGTGTTAGTCCCTCGCCTGGAGCATACGCACATTTCTTGTTCCCTTTCACTGCTTATTTATTTCCAAAGCTGCTTTTTCTTTCAGTTTACAAACTCTACCAGAGTGCTTCTTTCAGCTTGCTTGCTCCCAAATACCCTTCCCTGACTTGTGTTCCTTGCCCACTCCCTCCCTCCCCTGGTCCATGTTGCTCCTTCCATTGTTGTGTTGCTCCCCCCATCCCACACACATTTGGCCTAAAATAGCGCTATGACGCGGACACTGCTGGCTACTTTGTTAAACTTGTCATCCTTAAAGTGTTCTCCCACCCCCCATCCACAAACATTTTGCCTGCTTACCTCCTGTTTGTCTGATTCTTTCTCTTGGCCGTGGGACTCTAGCACTGGTAAACAGTGGCAAAGTGCGTAAAGTGCTTGTGCTTCTCCTCTAAACCTGGTATAATCCTTCTATACACACTTGCGTATTTATTTATTTGCAAGCCCCTTGTAAGTGGTTTACCATATACTCCCTGCCTGAAAGTTAAATGCTACTAGTGGGCCTGCAGCACTGCTTGTGCCTCCCACACAAGTAGCCTTTCAAACGTGTCTCAGGCCAGCCACTTCAGAACCTTCTATTGCCATTTCAACTTGGCATTTGAAACTACTTGACACGTCTTGCACTCCCCTTTTATTACACTTGAGTGACCCATAAGGTAGGTGTAGCCCTAAGGGCAAGGTGCTGTGAGGGTAAACGTTAGGACATGTGCTTTTATGTTTTACATGTCCTGGTAGTGTCAAACCGCTAAATTCATTTCTCACTACTGCGAGGCATACTCCTCTTATAGGTTAGCATTGGGAATTCCTTAATATACGTTTAAGCTGTTAGAAGGGAGTAGCTGAATGATGTTTCATGTCTTTGGAATGGTGGTGATAAATCCTCCTTACTAGTGAAGTTGAATTTAACACTACTATTTTAGAAATGGCACTTTTAGAAAGTGGAGATTTCTCTGCTTTTAACTCAGGTTTGTGTGCCTGCAGCCTGTCTCCGACACAAGTCTGGGAGGGCTGACAGCTTCACTTTGTGCATACCCTCCAGACCGCCACAAACACTGGAAGGTTAGGTGTGTCTGAGTACTCATCTGCATTCTGATGGCCCTGGGATGGGGAGAGTTGACACTTAATTTGAGTAGGTAGTGTCCTGTCACCACACAAAGGGGTGCTTCACCTCCCCCCCCATAGCTGGTCTGGAGCCAGGGCTGGGAAGAAAGGATATGTGTGCGCTTCAAAGACCCTTCTTTGAAGTCACCACCACTTCAAAGGCTCTTTTAGGTATAAGTACTGGGCCTCAGACCCACTAAATCAGACACTTCTGGATCTACAACTGTAACTATGTCAGAGGAACGGCTGTGCTGCTTAAAGGACTCCTTGCTGGCCTGCTGACCTGGAAGGCCTGCTTTTCTTTTGTGCTGCCTGCTGCTCTACGACTCTGCTGAAGGAGAGCTGGCCTCCACATTCTTATACAAGTGTGCTCCAAGAGCTTGTTGGCTTGCCTCCTATTGGTTGCGACTCGGAGTCATCAAAGTCTCTACCCCTGCCCCTGTGCCTGGTTCACTGAAAGTGGACCCAGATACTTGCTTCAGCTGCACGATGCATCTCCAGTCTATGTGTAGCAGAACCAACGCATTGACCTAGTTGAAGGGCAAGAATTGGAGTATCACTCTCAGAACCAACTCATCCTCTTGAGACTCCGATGCACGGAGCCGTGCATGGCCGCTGCGTTAGCTTGGTGAAATCAATGCATCCCCTTGACTGCACATCTCACTTCACAAGCGACGCGTCAAGGTCTGGTGTTTCATCCATGGAGTAGACCCATCCCCACCGGTGCATGGAGAAAATTGATGCACCTTTGCCTGGGGGATCGACATATCGCGTGACGGCACCCCACATCGCATTGTTGTGACCAGGAGAGGTATTATGTTCACCAGGGCCTGCGTGGTTCCTGAAGCCAACCTACGCTCCATCGGTTGGCCCGAACTTTGACTTTATCCGGGTTCAGCGCGACCAGATAACTTAATTGGCTCTTAGTGCTTCATAGCACTAGAACATTTTAAACTTCCAGGATTCATATCTCGACTTCTGATGATTAGATTTTTGTGATTTTGGTCTTGATTTATTTATAAAATATCTACTTTTCTAAACCTCTGTGGAGTCTTTGTGGTGTTTTCATTGTGTTGCAGTGTGTGTTGCACAAATACTTTACACATTGCCTGTTTAGATCATCATGGCTGCTCTGTGCCAAGCTACCTAAGGGTGAGCACTGGTTATTATTTAGTGTGCACTTAGCTTACCCTGACTAGGAAGTGGGTCCTGCTTGTACAGAGTGCATACTCTGACAACTGGAAACCCCAGTTTCTAACCTACCTCATAGCTCTTTGTTTTTTTTATTTTTAAGTTTGAGGCATGCTACACTACAGCCACGCTGCTGTACAACAAGGCTGAAAACATTGAGAAAAGTCAATACCTTATATAGGCAAGATCTATTGGCTGTGCCTATGCTTGTTTAGTGTTGGTCAAAAACATGGCAGCACAAAGAATCGTGCTTAGTTGAGTAAGGTTTTGTGTTACTGTAACCCACTCTCTTTCCTCCCCCTAGGCTCGCACTCTCTGCGCTATTCTTTCTCCTTCCTGTCGGAGCCCCTCACCGGGGTCCCCCAGTATTCCATGGTCGGGTACGTGGATGAGGTCCCCATCATCGGTTTCACCAGCGAGAGCCGCAGGGCGGAATCCCGGGCCCTCTGGATGGAGAACGTCACAGATGAGCAGCCAAAATACTGGGAAGAGAGGACGGTGACCTTTCAAGAAGTGGAGCTGAAGCTGAGCAACAGCCTGAGGGACTTGATGGAGCAAAAGAACCAGGTCCAGGGTGAGTCACGGGGGAGGGAGGCTGAGATGGAAGGGAGGATGGAGGGTCAGAAGGCTCCTAGGCAGTGAGTGCTGATGAAGGAGGCAGAAGCAGCTGAAGATAAATGGTGCATTTATTGTTAAACATTCTCTTCACATTTTATTCCACTTCAAATACATATACACACACACACACACACTTACTCATGGTCTGTTTATCAATGAATCAATATGCAAAGCTTGCAACAGCATGCCGTTCAAGCTGTGTGATCCTCGGCAGCTGGCTGGTCCATAGCAGCTATCTCCTTAAATGAGACTCTCTTCTGCAGGACACATACTCTTGTAGGACATTTACAACTCAAAGGGAGAAAGCAAGAGGTCCAAAGGGTGCCAATTCACCGTCCTCCAAATATATGCATTACAAGAATAAGGTGTGCCGGCTGGGTCTAAGAGACCTCGGCTCTTTAGGGTTTCCGTGGCTGCCCCTATCAGGCCACATAGAAGCTTCCATAGTCCTGCATCGGTCTACGTCCCGCATCCAACCACAGTCCCATCATGCCTGGCGACAGGGCTTTAAGTGGGTGGGTCTGTGGGGGTCTGACCACCCCCAGTTTTTCCGGGGGGGCCTCGAAAAGAGTCTCTAGGGGGCTCTATTTTCGGGCCTCAAGAAATCCTTTGAAGAGAGACACTTTCTCTCGGGATTTCCCTTCTCTTCTCCAAATCTCGTACTGACATGGCACTGTTTGGCTCCCAGACTAGAACTTGCTGTGGTAGATACAGTTGATGAGGTTGCCGGGGTCAATCACTTCAAGATTTTCATGGACTCATTGTATGCCACATACAGCGTGTCACCAAAAAACCAGAGAGAGCTAAATCTGTCCGCCAGCGAGCCATGTGTACAGCTTCAGAAGATAGGGAAAATGCTTGATACTAGATGGGCAGCATCCAGTTACAGATCTGTGAAAGCTGTTTGGAACTGACTTCCTGCTTTGTGCAAACATTTTGAGAATTCTTCTAAAGACCCATCCAGGCCCATGAGAGACCAGAGTAAGAATGAAGGTCTCTTGTAGAAGCTTGCATCCGATTCTTTTATCAGAGATTTGGGGGTAATGTGTGATGCACTTCAAGAGCTCCACGACTCATCACTCTCCTTACAGAGGAGGGACATTACAATTGTTAATGCTCACAGACCTTTGGTCAGTCAAGTACGTATCTCTAGAGCAATGAAGGACTCACCAGGGGAGTTTGCTTCTGCTGCTCAGAGAACTGTTGACAAGGGCAAATTCAAGAATGTTCCTCTTTTCCAGGGTAGAAGTAACTGTGTTGCCCTTAATCCAAATCAGTTTTACCAAAGTCTGTCTGTAAATATCAATAAACTATGTGCCCCAGATTCTGAGAAAGAACTTATAGCCAGCTTCAGTGTGCTAGATGCAGGCATCTTGCCTTTATTATTATTTATTGCATTTATTACGCGCAACAGCTACCCACAAAGGGTTTCCCGGCCTTCTGGTGATGAATGCATTCTTTATGGTGAGACAGATATCCAGAAACTGTGTTCAGAGTTTCAGCTGCCAGCAAGAGGTACTGTCCAAGCTTTTAGACTTTTCAAATATTTTGGTGGAAAGAAAACCCCTGAAGCATTAAAAAAGTTAGTAGTTTGATTGGAAACCCTGCCAGCAAGTAATGCGGATTGCGGGAGAGGTTTCAGCGCAATGCACTTAATTGCTTGTCCAACAAGGGCCTCTCTTCTTGTAGAGACCATTTCTTCATGCTTATGGTTAAACTCAATGGTCCTCCATTTGAAACATTTGACGCAAAGCTGTACGTAAAGAGTTGGCTGCCAAAAGGTAGAAGGTCTGCTGAAGAAAATCGTTGTGAGAAACCCCAGCAAAATAGACACAGTGAATAACTTAAAGGGTTTGGGGAAATCCTGCAATAGATTTCTAAGTAATGTAAATAATTTTTACATGTTTTTTAAAGTGTTTGGTATTTTATGGCTTATAAATAATAAATATACCTTTTTGCCTATTTTATTATCCTTTGCTGGATGCGACTTGATTTTCTTAAGCACAGAATGCTAGGTATCTTGATTTAGACCATGCCCCTTTAAGAAATTTGCCACGCCTCTTTTAGAGCACCCACATTTTTTCCCCCTACTTAAGCCCTGCCTGGCGAGGCCTTACACTAAGTGGCCTATTTCAAAGTGATACATTCCTTATCTACCTATTCTTCATAATTTCTCTGTTGCAATAGTCATGCCAAGATTAACAAAGCTCTTAGGGTTATGTTATGTTATGTTATGTTATATATTGACTTTTATAGCGCACGGCTACTCAAAAAGAGTGTCCCGGCGCTTTATTGAAAACCTGTATCAAGGTAACACAACACAGCCATAAAAGAAACACAGATCACAGAATAATAAAACTAATTAAAATACCCTAAAGGGCAAAAAGCCAAGTTTCGAGGCCCTTCCTAAAGGTAAACAGATTAGTAACACCACGAAGAGCGAGAGGCAGAGTGTTCCAAAGCTGTGGTGCTAGCAACCCAAAGGAGCGGCCTCCAATGCGAGCCCTTTTTACTCGCGGGACCACCGCAAGAAGTAGAGATTCAGATCTTAGAGATCGGGCCGGGTGGTAAAAGGCAAGTCTCCTTTGGAGATACTGTGCTCCCACAGCATGAAGAGCCTTATGGGCCAAGGTCAAGGCCTTGAAAACTATCCGCTCCCGGATAGGCAGCCAATGAAGCGACTGCAAAAGGCTAGCAGCACTGACTCGCCTGTTTAGGCCATAGATCGCCCTCGCAGCCCAGTTCTGGACGACTTGCAGCCGCTGCAAAAGATATTCCGGCAGGCCCAAATAGAGGACATTGGAATAGTCCAGTCTTGAACCGATCAGGGCCTGCACTGTCGTCTTCCTGTGCTCCTCTGAAAGTAGAGGCAGAAACTTCCGGAGCATCTTGAGGAGACCGAAGCATGTTCCCGTCAGACCAAGGATCTGAGATCTTAGCGTCAGACCCTTATCTATCTTGACCCCCAAGTTCTTAACCAGCTGGGAAGAACAAGACGGAGGGAACATGTTTTCAGGCCACCATGCCTGCCAATCCGGATCAGAAGGACAGCCGAAGAAGAGTACCTCAGATTTATCTGAGTTGCACTTGAGGCTGTTCAGCTGGAACCATTTAAAAACAGCCCCAAGGCACTCGCGGATACTCTCTCCATCAAAATCTTCTCCTTTCCTACACGAAAAGAGAAGCTGGGTGTCATCGGCATAGGATACGATCTGGGCCCCAAAAGACTCAGCCAATGCCGCCAAAGGGGTCATAAAGATGTTAAAAAGAGTCGGGCTCAACACAGAACCCTGCGGAACTCCGACTCCCAATGGCGGCATCACGGCCGAGCTGGGTGAGGCCCAGACCGTTTGCCGGCGGCCAGCCAGAAATGACCCAAACCAGTTGTACACCGTCCCCCTCAGACCGATGTCATAGAGTCTGGCGAGGAGACCCTCATGGAGGACGGTGTCAAAGGCCGCGGACAAATCCAGCATGACAAGCATGGCTTTACCTCCAGAGTCCAGCGCCTCTTTAATGGCTTCAGACACCTCCAACAGCGCCGTCTCGGTGCTTAAATTGGGGCGGAAGCCAGATTGAGTAGAGTGCAGTACATTATGAGACTCAAAAAATTGGAAAGCACAGTATGCACGTGCTTCTCCAGAATCTTCGTGAGCTCAGGGAGGAGAGAGATAGGCCTATAATTGGCCAAGACTTCCGAATCAAGGCCAGGCTTCTTAAGCAAAGGGATGACCATTGCCTGCTTCCAAGCCTGCGGAACCACACCCTGACTCAAAGAGAGGTTCAGGAGCGGGTTTGCCAGCGGATTTATGACGTCCGCCATTTTTGCCAAAAATTTGGCAGGGCATGGGTCAAGAGGTGACCCAGATTTAAGGTTGCCCATAAATGCCAATGAAGCAGGAACTGAAATTGGTGGAAAGGCTACCAAGACTGGACCCGTAGGGGCCTGTAAAACTGACCCATCTTCGGGGCTGGCTGAAACAACCGCCGCCGACTGAGGAAAGGAATCTTGGATCAGCTTTATCTTGTTGGTAAAGAAATTTGCAAGATCAGAAGCCCAGGACTCAGGAGGAGCAACCTGAGTGGCGTTAGACCGAGGGACCATAAATTCCCTGACGATTGTAAAGATCTCTTTACAGGAATTAGAAGCGGCCTCAATCCTCCTTGAAAAATAGCCTTTTTTCTCCCGGAGGATATCGCGATGATAGGTTTTGACCGCAGTCCTATAGGCAAGCCTTGCCTCCGGGTCGTACTGTGCGCGCCAGGCTCTTTCCGCTACCTTGCACTGCAGTCGAGAAACCGACAGCGCAGCAGTAAACCAAGGAGCCGAGACCCGCTTAGGTGTTAATCGGGTACCTTGTGGTTTCCAGGTTCCCTGTAACACTGAACTCAGTTTTTTATTGGAGATCAATTCTGCATCCAGTGGACTTAAGACCATCCATGCCCTCCAAGTACTGCCTAGACAGACAGTTTGCATGCCACTCATTGCAGCACAAATGCCGTGTTAATGTTAATACTTTTCATAATAAGTAGGCCAGGCCTCTGGCCTCGGACATAAGGTTTCCCAGTGCTCCAATGAGACCTATTGCTTGTCACTATATAACAGCTTAGGACTACAGTTTTGAGCTTTTCCACAAGACAATCATCAGACACACAGTAATACAATTATAATAGTATAGTAAATGGAGAGGCGCCTTTCTGTTGAAGCACACAACTTCACCCAATCAAAAGATGTGCTCCTGACTTCTAACATGGTCAGCGCCACGGCCCCTCTTTGTCGTACTCAGGAAAGCTTCTGTTTTTCGGTTCACATTACGCTGTTTAGCCAGACGTAAAAAAAGACAGTCCACTCCTCTCTGCTTTATGCAGGACACTCTCTGGGTGACATAGTCGGGGCAGGCCTTGGCCTCTGCTCACACACTACGTTAGTATGATGCAGGGCCACATTAAACATTAGGATTGCAGGTATGCATGCAGTCGGGCACACGGGGCAGAGCAACATACATGCAGAGGACATTCCCTTCCCAACACCCCTAGACTCCGCGTAACCAGCTCCCCAGGACTTCTACAAACTGACTGCCCCTCCCCATTCTTGTATTTGCATTCATAAATACACATCTCAATATCATCTGTGCGGCAGCTTCAGACAATCCAGGGGAAAGGTTGATCTGTCGATCCACCCAGACATTGAAGAAACAAAGTAACAAATATTGCCTCCTTATAACCTGTCCCGCTCCCCCTCGCCTCACTGAGTGCAAACGCACAAGGTTCTGACTTTCTTTCTTGTATGTAGTTGGAGAACCTGCAGAGTGGCTGCTATTGTGTGAGTAGTTTGGGAATCTTTGGCCTCTGAAGGACCCGGTGGTATGGTGGTACCAGTGCTCTGTGTGCCCACCCACCTCAAAGCAAAGTCTTTGCTGCACTCCTCGCCAGTGAACCCCCGGGCCCAGGCCACCACAGACCCCACACTCTGCTCTGTAGCTCCACCAGTTGTGAGCACACCCTGGAGTCCTCGTGGGAGGAGTCCTGCTCTCACATGCATACCACACCCCTGCAGCCGTGCTCCGCAGCTCCACCAGTTTTTAGGTTGTGAGCAGGGCCGGACTGGCCATAGTGGGCACCAAGCAATCTCCCGGTGGGCCGCACGGGTGGGGGGCCGTTTTGGGCCCTTGGGGCTGTTTTTTTACAGGGCCCTTTTTGCAGCATAGCTGAAAAACCGGCCCTGTAACAAAACCGGCCCCGGCAAAGAGCTTGGCGGCACCCACACTTTGTCAGGGCCGGTTTTGGTTCCCTGTCCGGCCCTGGTCGTGAGCACTCCCTTGAGCCTTGGCAGGAGGAGTCCTGCTCTCGGTAAGGAGAATGGTGGCAGTGTCTTTCCCAACCCGCTTATAGCGATTGACTAAGTACCTGACTCGATGGTGCTTATTTTTTTAACATTTTACCCACGGAATGCCAAGGTAATAATCTGTGTGCCTACACATTGTTTTAAAGTGGAAAAGTGACCTCTGTGCCATACGGGGAATTTAAGGGGGTCTGGCACTTACTTACTTTAACTTTGGGAAGCCTGTGCTCAGTGTTGCTCCTGCCCGCCCCGGTCCGACTCGGTAGCCAGTTACCTTGAGCAGAGGGCGGGACAGGGAGAGCCAGGAACTTCCACCCTACCACTGGAGGGGTTAGTGCTCTAGTTGCTGCAAGGAAAGGGCTATTTAGCCTCACATTGTTACGAGCACGCAGCGTTCGCGCGCAGGGGATTAGCCTAAGACTCACCGAAGACAAGCCAAAGAGAAGCCCATCTGCGCCCGTCCGCGACTGGACAGGGCTAGGGGCCATGAACCTAGATTCTGCAAGCCGGGATTTTAAGGTTGCCAGGCTTACTCAATACTCGGCCCAGTCGTTGTTAGATCTACGGGCCACCCCACTGCAGGGCTCTGCAAGGGGGACCTGGCCATGTCCTGAAGGCCCGTTCTAATGCCGGTTTTGCAAGTTTCAGGCATTGTATGTTAGTAATCATTTAACTCCCCTCCCCAAGCAGCTAAACACTCTCCAAAGGGGTGGAAGAACCTGCTGTGCAATGTCAGATCCCTGCCAAAACATCACATGGAGGTTTGGGACCTGATCTCCTCTACACAGCCGGAGCTGTGATTTTTGACGGAGACCTGGCTCAAGCCCCACTCTGTCCCTGCAAATGCCTTGGACATTCCTGAGGGATACAAAATGGCAAGGCTGGATAGACCTATAAAAACTGGTGGTGGCATTGCTATAGTCCATAAAAGTGGGATAACTATTTCCATACTGGATCACAGGTGCACTGTCAATATGGAATTGATGATTTTTAGGGTTAATACCCCATTAATGGCTACCTGGAAAGGGGCCTTGGTTTACCGCCCTCCAGGCCCTTGTACGACGTTTGTTATGTCTTTAGTAGAAGCACTGGCCCGCATATTAAATCCGGAAGTGATTTTCTATTGTTGGGGGACTTCAATGTACACAGTGACTTAGCGGACAGTTCTGAGGCCCAGTCTCTCCTAGCTGATCTAGCCTCGCTAGGATTGACACAGCGTAATAAGGGCCCTACCCATCGAGCAGGCTATACTTTAGACATGGTTCTGTCTAACTCCTCTATGATTGCGTGCAACCCCCCCATGCAGGTTAATTGGACCGACCATTTTGTTCTCGAATTTGCCATGACCAATGCAGTTAAACCCAGAAATCGTCCTGTCCCTCCACCTCCGCTACGTAGGCAGTGGCATAAAATATCTTATGAAGCTCTTCAAGAGTCCCTGATTGACCCCCAAATTACAGCTTCGGACAACATAGAGGCAGCATTGTTTAAATATAACCATGCCATTCTCATCGCGGTGGATGCTATAGCCCCAATTAAACCTTGCAAGCTACGCCCTACCCAACGGCAGGAAGTCTGGTATTCTGACCAGTTGCGTTCACAAAAAAAGGCTTGCAGGAAGCTCGAAAAGGCCTGGAGATCATCCCGCTCTGAGGCAGATAAAACTCACTATTACACCACCCTGGCCCTATACCACAAGAATATCAGATTGGCCAGAAAGACCCATATTGCCTCACTTCTTATTGAGGCGGGCAACGCTCCCAAGGTTTTGTATCGGATTCTTCAATCCTTTACTAAACCCATTGCTTGTGAAAGTCTAGATTTTTCATCTCAACAACTATGTGATGATATCTCTCAATATTTCACCAACAAAATAGAGATGATTTATGATAAAATCATTAGTACTAGCCTCCCTCTGAGTTGCCCTCTGTCCTCCTCTCAGAAGAGTGGGTCTACTAACTCTTTTCTGCTTTCCGAGTTTCCAGCGGTCTCCCAGAGCGAGGTAGAAGTTCTAATGGTCCATATTAAAAGTGGATCCCTCTCAGACCTTATTCCAGCTAGAATAATGCCATCATTAGGCAAGTTGCTTGGCCCGATGATTCAAGCCTTGGTCAACCTCTCTCTCTCTGAGGGTAGAGTACCTCAAGAGTGGAAGACGGCCCAGGTTAGACCCATTCGTAAAAATGCGGCTATTCCCTGGACAGAATTATCCAACCTCCGGCCCATTTCTCTCCTCACCTTTC
Source organism: Lissotriton helveticus (assembly GCF_964261635.1). NCBI lineage: Eukaryota > Metazoa > Chordata > Amphibia > Caudata > Salamandridae > Lissotriton > Lissotriton helveticus. The sequence goes on from NC_136065.1 coordinate 54,749,812, forward strand.
TGAGCAAATTAACAGAAACTTCCATCTGTCAAGCTTTATCGAACGCACTGGAGGCCTGGACTTTTCCCAGTCCGGCTTCAGGCCCAATCATAGCACTGAATCAGCTCTCCTTTCAGTGACAGATGACATCCGAATGTCCTTGGATAAGGGGAACTCGATGATTCTGGTGCTATTGGATCTATCGGCAGCGTTCGATACGATATCCCATGACACACTGCTCAGACGTCTGGAGGAGGTGGGGCTTGAGGGTCAGGCTCTGTCCTGGGCGCGGAGCTTTCTATCAGACCGTACACAGTCTGTTAGTATGGGCACATTTCAATCTGCATCCGTTGAGCTCACCAAGGGGGTGCCACAGGGCTCGTGTCTGAGCCCAACACTTTTTAACATCTACGTGGCCCCCCTAGTAGGTCTTATGCGAACACACGGCTTCATCCCGGTGTCTTACGCTGTTGATACTCAGCTGCTTTTTCCCTTTAAGACACTCAACGCCACGGTCAAATAGTCCATCGCTGAAGGTATGAAGACTGTGGCGAGATGGATGGCCTCTAATTTCCTACAGTGTAATGTAGGGAAGACTGAGGTGATGCTCTTCGGGGAAGCCACATTATTGTGGACCCCGGACTGGTGGCCAGCAGACCTTGGCCCTGTCCCTAGCCCTAAGCAGGTTGTAAAGAACTTGGGTGTACGCATAGACCAGGGTCTCTCCTTAAAGGAACATGTAAATCAAACAGTAGGAGGCTGTTTCCATGTAATGGGACTTCTCCGTAGAGTGTTTCCTTTTCTAGCCGACTCCGTTAGGAAGACTCTTGTTCAGGCTTTGGTACTTACCCCCCTGGATTATTGCAATGGACTGTTGATTTCAGCAAATGACAGCCTTCTTTGTAAGCTTCAGGTGGTTCAAAACTCGGCTGCCAGGCTGGTCCTAAATGCACCTCCCAGAACCCCCTCACGTCCATTGTTGGAAAAACTACATTGGCTGCCTTTCGGCCAACGGATTAAGTTCAAGATCTGTTGTACTGCCCATAAGGGCCTATATGGTCCAGGCCCGGCATATCTGGCAGATAAGTTTATTCCCTACAACCCAGCACGCAAACTCCGTTCCAGCAACCAGTCCCTTCTTCAAATTCCAAACATTAGAAGGGCTGGACAGGGTGGGAAAGCACTTTCCTATCTGGGTCCTGGCCTTTGGAACAAACTCCCCGACCCTCTTAGACAGTGTACCAATTATCTGTCGTTTAGGAAACAGTTGAAAACATTTTTATTTCCATCTTAGCACCTTCGCTAGCTTGCCTGGTTTTTCCATCCTATCAGCTGTCCATCTGTTTTTGGCGCGGAGATACTCCTTCGAGAGTCGATTCCAGCGCGGTACAAACCCATATATAAATAAATACATAAATTCATACCACTCCCCCACAGCCGTGCTCCACAGCTCCACCAGTTGTAAGGTTGTGAGCACACCCTGGAGCCCTGGCAGGAGGAGTCCTGCTCTGTCACCCCTCCGCAGTGGTACTCCAGCACCAGTGTGTTGTGCGCCTGTGTGTACTACACTCAGTTGTCTGCATGCAGTGGCCAAGGCAGTCTATGATCCTGGTACCTCAGTGGACAGAACACCAGGTCACGGGTGTGGGGGGCATTGAAGACCCCACCATTAGCAGCCTCTGAGCCTCCACAAATGTGGCTGCGGGACCAGGACCCATCCAGGTAGGTAATTTCATTTCTCCAGAACTTGTGCTAACAACGATGATTCAGGATTATATTTAGGATTACATAGGGGGTTATTCAAGAACGTCTCAGTAGGAAACAGTTCCCATCACGCCTGGTGACGCCTTACCCTAAGTGGCCTATTTTATAATTGATGCATACCCCACCCCTGCTTATACCTAGGACCACCTGGTGGGGTGCATTTACGAACTGCATATTATGACAAAACATGAAAACAGATTTAGATAAAATACATGCTTAACCCTGGCTTCTAAGCAGTGTGTCCCTTTCAGTTCAAAGAGAAATAAAAACCCTTGATGGCCAGGCAGGGCTCTTATCAGTTCCCGTCGCTGAATTACTGTGTTTGTTTGCTTTTGTGTGGAACTCTTTTTCTGTTGCTTTTTTAGGGCTCGGGCCTACGTCTCACGAAGTGGGGCGGGGCTTCCGAGCTCTAATGTTATAAAAAAAAAAGTTCAGAAAGGGCTGTGGGCTGCCGCATTCCAGAAAGCGCGCGGTTTTTGCGTGTGGTATTCTGCCATGTGAATGGTAATTGGTCCAGGCAAGGCTGTGTTTAAGTAAGGCAGCACGCCATAGGGCTTTGGAATTTTTTCAATGTCCACTTCCTGCATAAAGTGTTCGGACACGCGCAGAAGAATACATAAATCCTCAATTACCAGCTGTCCGAGGTGCCGGTAATTGAAGGCAGATGGTGCTGGGAGCGTGTGCACTGCTGTGTTTTTTTTCCCTTGAGCTCTGTGTGCGCGCCGGCAAACCCGCGCCTGCTCTTTGACCGAGGTAGGCTAAACAAGCATTGGCAAAGCAAATAGGACTCTCCTATACAAAATCTGTTGGTTTTGTCAGGGATATGTTTAGCCATGTTGTACAGCAGCCTGGCTGCTATGCAGCACAGCTGAAAGTAAAAAAAACAAAGTGCTTTGATAAGCACTCGTGCCCACTCACCCGAACTCAAACTTTTAATGTCAAAATAGAAGATCACTTTAATTTACTGCCCTCATAACAGACCCCTTGCAGTAGCTTTCGTTGTCCTCTTACCAGATCCCTTGCATCTTCCCATCTATTGCCAGATTCCTCACTCGCTCCCTGTCTCGTCACCATGACTCACTCTCTCCACCCTTTCATAAAAAAAACACTCCACCTCGCTTTCCTCTCACTGGGAGCCTCACATTTACTCTCACAGTCCGGTTACCAGATTCCTACTGCCGTTGTACTAGATCACTCATTGTACTATCATTCAGTGTCCTATCATTAGAGACTTGCTTCAGGCAGAGTAGGGAGGGCAGAGTAGGGAGGGCAGAGTAGGGAGGGCAGAGTAGGGAGGGCAGAGTAGGGGGTGCAGAGTAGGGAGGGCAGAGTAGGGGGTGCAGAGTAGGGAGAGGAGAAGTGAGTAGTGAGTAGTGAGTAGAGTAGTGAGTAGAGTAGTGAGTAGAGTAGTGAGTAGTGAGTAGAGTAGTGAGTAGTGAGTAGAGTAGTGAGTAGAGTAGTGAGTAGAGTAGTGAGTAGAGTAGTGAGTAGTGAGTGCAGAGTAGTGAGTAGTGAGTAGTGAGTAGAGTAGTGAGTAGAGTGCAGAGTAGTGAGTAGTGAGTGCAGAGTAGTGAGTAGTGAGTGCAGAGTAGTGAGTAGTGAGTGCAGTAGTGAGTAGAGTAGTGAGTGCAGTAGTGAGTAGAGTAGTGAGTAGAGTAGTGAGTAGAGTAGTGAGTAGAGTAGTGAGTAGAGTAGTGAGTAGAGTAGTAGTAGAGTAGTGAGTAGAGTAGTGAGTGCAGAGTAGTGAGTAGAGTAGTGAGTAGAGTAGTGAGTAGAGTAGTGAGTAGAGTAGTGAGTAGAGTAGTGAGTAGAGTAGTGAGTAGAGTAGTGAGTAGAGTAGTGAGTAGAGTAGTGAGTAGAGTAGTGAGTAGAGTAGTGAGTAGTGAGTGCAGAGTAGTGAGTGCAGTAGTGAGTAGAGTAGTGAGTAGAGTAGAGTAGTGAGTAGTGAGTAGAGTAGTGAGTAGAGTAGTGAGTAGAGTAGTGAGTAGTGAGTGCAGAGTAGTGAGTGCAGTAGTGAGTAGAGTAGTGAGTAGAGTAGAGTAGTGAGTAGAGTAGAGTAGTGAGTAGTGAGTGCAGAGTAGTGAGCAGTGAGTGCAGAGTAGTGAGCAGTGAGTGCAGAGTAGTGAGCAGTGAGTGCAGAGTAGTGAGTAGTGAGTAGAGTAGTGAGTAGTGAGTGCAGAGTAGTGAGTGCAGAGTAGTGAATAGTGAGTGCAGAGTAGTGAGTAGTGAGTGCAGAGTAGTGAGTAGAGTAGTGAGTAGTGAGTAGAGTAGTGAGTAGAGTAGTGAGTAGTGAGTATAGTAGTGAGTAGAGTAGTGAGTAGTGAGTAGAGTAGTGAGTAGTGAGTGCAGAGTAGTGAGTAGAGTAGTGAGTAGTGAGTGCAGAGTAGTGAGTAGAGAGTAGAGTAGTGAGTAGAGTAGTGAGTGCAGAGTAGTGAGTAGAGTAGTGAGTAGAGTAGTGAGTAGAAAGTAGTGAGTGGAGTGTAGTGAGCAGAGTAGTGAGTAGTGAGCAGAGAAGTGAGTAGTGAGTGCAGAGTAGTGAGTAGTGAGTAGAGTAGTGAGTAGTGAGTGCAGAGTAGTGAGTGCAGAGTAGTGAATAGTGAGTGCAGAGTAGTGAGTAGTGAGTGCAGAGTAGTGAGTAGAGTAGTGAGTAGTGAGTAGAGTAGTGAGTAGAGTAGTGAGTAGTGAGTAGTGAGTAGAGTAGTGAGTAGTGAGTAGAGTAGTGAGTAGTGAGTAGAGTAGTGAGTAGTGAGTGCAGAGTAGTGAGTAGAGTAGTGAGTGCAGAGTAGTGAGTAGAGAGTAGAGTAGTGAGTAGAGTAGTGAGTGCAGAGTAGTGAGTGCAGAGTAGTGAGTAGAGTAGTGAGTAGAGTAGTGAGTGCAGAGTAGTGAGTAGTGAGTAGAGTAGTGAGTAGAAAGTAGTGAGTGGAGTGTAGTGAGCAGAGTAGTGAGTAGTGAGCAGAGTAGTGAGTGCAGAGTAGTGAGTAGTGAGTAGAGTAGTGAGTAGTGAGTAGAGTAGTGAGTAGTGAGTGCAGAGTAGTGTGTAGAGTAGTGAGTAGTGTGTAGAGTAGTGAGTAGTGAGTAGAGTAGTGAGTAGAGTAGTGAGTAGAGTAGTGAGTAGAGTAGTGAGTAGTGAGCAGAGTAGTGAGCAGAGTAGTGAGAGTAGTGAGTAGTGAGTGCAGAGTAGTGAGTAGTGAGCAGAGTAGTGAGTAGTGAGTAGAGTAGTGAGTAGTGAGTAGAGAGTAAAGTAGTAAGTGCACAGTAGTGATTAGAGTAGTGAGTAGTGAGTGCAGAGTAGTGAGTAGAGTAGTGAGTAGAGTAGTGAGTAGAGTAGTGAGTAGAGTAGTGAGTAGAGTAGTGAGTAGTGAGTAGTGAGTAGTGAGTAGTGAGTGCAGAGTAGTGAGTAGTGAGTAGAGTAGAGTAGTGAGTAGGACATCACAGGCAGCAGCTGTGCAAGCTTTTTACACTCACAAGGAGACCACAGGCAGCTGAGTTGCAAGCTTCTCCCACTCACAAGAAGGACATCACAAACAGCAGCGGTGCAAGCTTCTCACACTCGCAAGAAGGACATCACAAACAGCAGCGGTGCAAGCTTCTCACACTCACAAGGAGACCACAGGCAGCTGAGGTGCAAGCTTCTCCCACTCACAAGAAGGACATCACAAGCAGCAGCGGTGCAAGCTTCTCACACTCACAAGAACGACATCACAGGCAGCAGCAGTGCAAGCTACTTACACTCACAAGGAGACGACAGGCAGCAGAGGTGCAAGCTTCTCACACTCGCAAGAACGACATCACAAGCAGCAGTGGTGCAAGCTTCCCTTACACACTCACAGCAGGTACTGTGCCAAGGCAGCAGCAGCAACAGAGCAAGAGTCCCTTACAAAGAACAGGCACAGCACAGAGATGCACAATGCAATCTTCTCATACTCACAGGCAGCAGCGGTGCAAGCTTCTCACACTCACACGAAGGACATCACAGGCAGCAGCAGTGCAAGCTTCTTACACTCACAAGGAGACCACAGGCAGCAGAGGTGCAAGCTTCTCACACTCACAAGAAGGACAACACAGGCAGTAACGGTGCAATATTCTCACACTCACAAGGAGATCACTGGCAGTACACACCACATGAACACACTCCATAACACATAGCAACAATACATTGGCATTTACAATGCCGTTAGCTCAAACTCAAATAAATCCGAGCCCGATTGCATTTCTAATGCTTGTTGTTAACTTCCCATGGCTGCAGCATTTACGATACTTCTACTAAAGCTGTTCACACTGTTTAAGCCTCATTCACTGTCAAGGTAAGATCTCTTCCCACACAAAAGGCAGACATCTTCTAACCGTATGCTGGAATGTTTGCTTTTTATTACGTGGTTGTGTAAAGCAGATGCTTTAGACTTTAGAAAGTTTGTGGTATTTCCTATTCATGCATCAGTACCTTTCTTAGCACTTTGTAGGCATTATCATATTCATTTTTCAGCTTCAAATATTTGGTCATTGTGATCAAATTCTAAATGTTGTAAGAAATATTGTGCGTTAAAAATAAAGTGTATATACAGGAGCTATGCCATATTTTACTACTAAACAGGCAGACGCAAGTGCAGTTACCTTTCAGACAACAGGCTCATGATTTGAATGGAGCAGCAGATAAAGTAGCAGCAGGCCCAAAATTTGCCAGAACTCCTCTAAGCATCTAATATTGCTATTACATCAATTAATTCTATAATTTCCCTCTCGTTTCATTTTTCAAAATGTTGCTGTTACTTGCCCGCACTATACCACTAGTAACAGCACAATATATTGCTTTTTTGTACATAAACAAGTCAGGAGACTTTAACAAACTTTCTGTAACTTATATTGTACAACTACTCAGCAAGCTACAACTTACAACAAACAATAGCTTATTAATCACATAGGTGAAACCTACTGCATCAACCAATGCTTGTTAAATTTTACTTTGCTCTGCCTCCTCCTCAGATCGGCACGTGCTTCAGATGATGCTGGGCTGTGATCTCCGCGAGGATGGATCTGTGAAGTGGTTCGAACGATTTGCTTATGATGGGTCCAACCTCACTGCAACCCTAGACCCGTCATCAGACACCGAGGATCAAGGGAACTCTGAGAAGAGCTCCGGGTGCAAGAAGGAGCTGAAACAACTTTTGAAGTACGGAGAGGAGAGTCTGCTGAGGAGAGGTGAGAGCTGTGTTTGGACAGAGCAGCAGAGTCAGGAGCTGGGCGGGGGCTGCAGAGACTGGAGCTGTGCACGGGTGGGGGATGCAAGAGCTGGGCGCGGGCGGGGGCTGCAGAGGCAGTATCTGTGGGCATCAGAGGCAGGAGCTGTGTGCGGATGAGACTGCAGGAGCAGTGTGCAGATGAGGCTGCAGGAGCTGTGCGGGGGCAGGAGAAGCAGAGGCAGGAGCTGTGAGGGGCAGCAGAGGCAGGAGAAGCAGAGGCAGGAGCTGTGCGTGGAAGGAGCAGCAGGAGTTGTGCACGGACAGGGCAGCAGAGGCAGGAGCTGTGCGCGGACGGGGCAGCAGAGGCAGGAGCTGTGCATGAACAGGGCAGCAGGGGCAGGAGCTGTGCACGGACAGGGCAGCAGAGACAGGAGCTGTATATGGACAGGGCAGCAGAGGCGGGAGCTGTATATGGACAGGACAGCAGAGGCGGGAGCTGTGCATGGACAGGGCAGCAGAGGCAGGAGCTGTGCATGGACAGGGCAGCAGAGGCGGGAGCTGTGCGTGGACAGGGCAGCAGAGGCAGGAGCTGTGCATAGACAGGGCAGCAGAAGCAGGAGCTGTGCATGGACAGGGCAGCAGAGGCGAGAGCTGTGCACGGACAGGGCAGCAGAGGCAGGAGCTGTGCATGGACAGGGCAGCAGAGGCGAGAGCTGTGCATGGACAGGGCAGCAGAGGCAGGAGCTGTGCATGGGTTGGGCAGGAGAGGCAGGAGCTGTGCACGGACAGGGCAGCAGAGGCAGGAGCTGTGCACGGACAGGGCAGCAGAGGCAGGAGCTGTGCATGGACGGGGCAGCAGGAGCTGTGCGCGGACAGGGCAGCAGAGGCAGGAGCTGTGCATGGACAGGGCAGAAGAGGCAGGAGCTGTGCATGGACGGGGCAGCAGGAGCTGTGCGCGGACAGGGCAGCAGAGGCAGGAGCTGTGCGCGGACAGGGCAGCAGAGGCAGGAGCTGTGCGCGGACAGGGCAGCAGAGGCGGGAGCTGTGCGCGGACAGGGCAGCAGAGGCAGGAGCTGTGCGCGGACAGGGCAGCAGAGACAGGAGCTGTGCACGGACAGGCAGCACAGGCAGGAGCTGTTTATGTACAGGGCAGCAGAGGCAGGAGCTGTGCACGGACAGGCAGCACAGGCAGGAGCTGTTTATGTACAGGGCAGCAGAGGCAGGAGCTGTGCATGGACAGGCAGCACAGGCAGGAGCTGTTTATGTACAGGGCAGCAGAGGCAGGAGCTGTGCACGGACAGGCAGCACAGGCAGGAGCTGTTTATGTACAGGGCAACAGAGGAAGGAGCTGTGCGTGGAAGGGGCAGCAGGGGCAGGAGCTGTGCGTGGAAGGGGCAGCAGAGGCAGGAGCTGTGCGTGGAAGGGGCAGCAGAGGCAGGAGCTGTGCATGGACAGGGCAGCAGAGGCAGGAGCTGTGCACAGACAGGGCAGTAGAGGCAGAAGTTGTGCACGGCCGGAGCAGCAGAGGCAGAAGCTGTTCATGGTTGATTACCCCATGAACTTGTAAGGACTCGTTGAACCACAGGGACTGACTAGAATGTGGCACACCGGTTCACCTATGCTGACTCAGGCATGTTACACATAGTTATATATTCCAACTCACCCACATAAAAAATCTCAGCTGCGAGCACACAAATACACTTGTGTAGCTACTGATATACACCCTCATGTATACGCAGCACACACGTTTCTTACCTTAGGCATCATCCTTTCTGATAGATCCTCTATCCAACCACAAATCCCACACCTTATGAATAGCCTCAGGGCCAGACTGGATTTTCTCAGCAGTTCCCTTGTGTGTCGGTAGGTGGTGTTGTGCAGCTCTGTGTATGGTCTGTCCTGCTTGGGATGTGACATCCGAGCCCCTAATCGCTGCCTCTGCGCTCCGGTATCAGTTTCTTTCTGATATCTGTCTGCCCCCTCTGACGCAGAGCCTCTAGTTCTCAGATTATGCCCATGTGCAGATCTCCAAGTTGGAATCTTATTAATGTGGACCATGAATCCATTCCACGGAACGTGGAGGAGGGTGTGTCAGTGAGGAATCTGTGGTTAGAGTATCCACCAGAAAGAGTGTTCTTCTGATGGATGCTTCTACCCACAGATTCCTCACTTTGTGAATAAATACGAAAGAAGTGGTGGGTTTGTGGAATGGCTCAAACCAGGAAATCCGACAGGACGAGTAAAATTTCCCTCTGGCCAGAACTGGCTATCCAGGCAGTAGTGCTTTGTGAATGTGACGACTAACACCCATGTAGCAGCCTGACAAATAGTTAATAGAGGCCCACGGCGTGCATGTGCAGTTTTTGCAGACATTGCTCTGGTAGAATGAGCACATTGTCCCCTCGGAGGCCATCTCTTGGCCAAGGAGATTTTATTGCACAGGACAGTCCATCAAGAGATGGTTAATTTCTGTACAGCTTTTCCTTCTCCCCAAAGAAAACAAAAAAAAATTGATCGTCTACAGATGTGCCTTGGCGTGATCGATGTAAAAGTTTAGAGCTCTCTTTGGGTCCAGGAGATGAAGTCTCTCCTCCTCTTTGGACGGATGAGGCGGGCAAAGAATGCTGGTTGGATGAGAGACTGCCCTCTATGGAACGGCATGACAACCTTAGGGTGAACGTCGCTATCGTCGTGAGCACTCGCTTTTCTAAAAGTGTTGGTATATGATTGCAGGACAGATGGTGCCTGCATTTCACTCGCACCACAAGCTGACTTGAAGAGTGCATGTTTCCTCAGATTGTCAACTGCATTTCGTGTGAAAAGTAGCCTCCCTGAGCTCTGCTCAGTTTCTTCATCCATCACTTGATTTGGATCATCTAGACTTTTTTTCTGCTGTTTCATTTCTCAAGACCCTGGCTCTAATATGCGCAAACCCTTGAAGGAAAGGCCTATTCAGACCCTGTGGGACGTGTGGAAAGAAGATGCTGCACTCTGAAGATCCTCATAAGGAGTGGATCTACTGCCTTCATCCTGCCCACAAGGTAATGGACAGTAACATTTGTAGGACCTTTTCATCTAAAACTCTCCAGGATAGAGAGGGGAGGCTATTGTGGTTCCAGACAATTGCCATTTCTATGAGGAGGACTGTGAGGGTTCCATTACCTCACAGGAAAGGTCAAGGAAAAGGTTGTGCCGAGGGTCGCCAGAGGCACCCAGAAGTCTCACCCTGACACTTGAAAGGGCAAGATAAGAGCCTACAACTCCCTCTTCAGCCCTGGCATTTCATCCTGGGAAGTGCTCATCAGAGCCCGTCATGGTGAAAGATGAACTTACAATGAAGACTTTGTCAACAACAACAATGTGGTCAAAATTATCAGCGGCGGCAAGGACTATGATTATGTTGATGACAACGTAGTCTACTACTGCTCCATCGATGATAACATCGCCGACTCAGTCTACAATGACACCTCCGCTGAAGACCTTGTCGACAAGACCATCGACGGCACACCCAACAGTGAAAACATCGCAGTTGGTGACGTTTATCCTAACACTGGACAAACCAAAATAACTTTATTTACACCCAGAACATACTTGAACTCGCAAAGTGTCCCCCTGGCCGCCAAATCCTCTTTTAGATGTAGAGGAGTCTCATGAGGATGATTATGATGGACCTTTTGGTACAACTCCTAGTCCCTCAGAGCTTAATGTCAAGTACCAAGAGGAAGATGAAGGAGACTATTACGCACATCTATACAAAAGGCAGCCAATCGTAGAGAAGTACCATGACAATATGTGGAGCAATACCACCACTTCGCTTCACCTCCAAATCCAGGGGGCATGGTTCAGGTTCCTGTGGCTCTAGTGCAAGACATACAGGGCATTTTGCAGGACTACTACAAACAATTTCCTGAACCTGCAAGTTTAACATAATCTCCGATGCGTCCACAACCACTTAAACCTAGATCACCCAAACCTATGCCACTACCACCAAGCATGACCCCATTTTCAAATACTGCCATGCCTCCTCAGGAATACCCTTTTTTAGGTCTCGTGGCGTTTAACAGCGCGAAGCGCTGTGTCCGCCAGGAGACCTATTGTTAGCGAGTCTGCTTCCCAGGAGACAGCACCTGGCCGCGCGCATTTCCTCTCCAAGGAGGCAATTTGAGCGGGCCACGCGCACGCGAACACGCTCGCTGTGGCCAGCTGCTGTCTCCTGGGAAGCTCCAACACCACACACGCATGCGCACACACAGAGACACACACACAAGCGCACATACACACACGCACGCATACAGAGACACCCCCCGCCGTCACACACATACACACACACACACACGCGCGCACACATACACACACGAGCGCCCCCCCCTCTCCCGAATACAGTCCCACTTACCGCCAATCCGGTGTTCTGTAGCCTCCGCAGGGCTCTCCCTCGGGCATGGGAGCCCCGCGTCACCACTGCTCCTCGGGCCAGGCACTCCGTGGGCGCTGCTTCGCGCACAAGACGGAAGTCCCGCCCCCACGCTAGGTTTCGTTTTCATGAGTGCGCGCACGTCTTGTTATCACTTGTTGTGGGTTCCCGTGCGTCACTGCTTCCTTTGGTATGAAGAAGACTGGCTCGCGCACCCGAGACTGCAGCCAGCCAGCACTGAGCCGCAGATGAGTCCGTCATCAGAGAGGAGGGCTGGGTGATGCTGGTCAGGATGCCACCATGGTCATACCGGGTCAGGCCTGTGCTGGGTGATGTCATCAGGGGTCAGTGGGGTCACGCAAGTGAGTTTATCAGGAGAGCGAGTTAAGACTTTTCCATCCGATCCCATGGGTTGCTGGGGGCAGCCAGGGACGGGAGCAGCGATGAACTGCCCTAAGAAGGAACACCAGATACTGTGTCTGGCTATGTTTAGCCAAGCCTGCCTAAGTTTCTTGTCGTAGACATGTGTGGGGTGTGGTGTTTCAGTGACCTCACAGTGTCTGTTGTATAAGGCTGCAGACAGTTTCTTCCTTCCCTGTATGCATAGGTACGTATGTCTGGCAAGTAGCCATACCACATTGGGAAACTGAGCTGTTAACGTGCACCTGATGCGTGTCCTTTTCCTTATGCAGCGCTGAAAAGTAAGAGTATCTCTTTCTGAGTGTCTGCGTGCTGCCTGCTTTCCGAGAATGATGGGACAATCACCATTACAATTTCATGACAAGTTAAAGAAGCTCCGTGTGCGCATCACCTACAGAAACAAATACATGCCTGTGCACCACCACAGCCGGTCACATCTGAGTGCCTCTGAATGCGCCCACTGTAAGCAGCCCTCCTGTTTGGTCGTGCAGTAAAGGAGTTGAGGTTCTAACCTGCTTGCTTCATATTAAAGGAGAGGGTGAATTTTTCTACATTACTGTGGGAAGACATGCCTTCGTGATATTTTATTATCAAGATTGGAGAAATTTCACAGCTGTGGTCTCCTGGGTCACAAGCACACACCTTTAACAACTATTGATACAGGCCTGCACGTGATGCTGCGGCAGTGCAAACATGCACAGTAGCAGCACGAGCGACCAGCGCTGCTTTTAATTGGAGAAAAGCTATTATCCGAGTTCAAGGGTTTGACTGAGTGGTGGATTCTGATGCTCATGGAACACCATGTTTGCATGAGCAGCGCCCCTCATCTTGCACACGTCCACACAGCAATAAGGGACTGAGGACAGATTATTTCAGCATTCAACTGCTCCATCAAACGTTATGAGGAACTTTTGTAATGGCGCATAGATCAGACATACTTTAGGGCCTACTGGGTATTAAAAATAGTGCAAATCTGCTGCAGTGGTGTGTGTACATCAGGCTGCTCAATACTGGGTCAACAATTGGATTTTCCCTGGGTTAGCTTGTTCTGTCTTCCCTGCTGAAAAGAGATTGCTTAACTTTATTAATTCTGCTTGCAACAGCAAGTAATATCATGGCAGTAAGGATGTGATTGAAGCTGAAGTTGCTCAATGGTGTAGAGATTTCAGTGTGGATAATTGAAAGCGGTGCAGAAACAACTTGTATATTCCAGTAATATCCCAGTACAGTTAGAATTAGTTAGGCTTCATGCCTCTGCCTAAACATTGGCTGAAATATTAGCAAATTACTGTACTGCTCAACTGAATATCTAGAAGAACACCTGTCATAAGGCTGTACTTTACAATGGCAATGCTTTCTCTACATGCAGACAAATTCATGCATATTCTCTCTATCTTTACTGGTTTTTATTAAGTTGATAGGGGTTTCCGATTCACATAACTGTTTCCTTTTGGTGTTTCGGGAGAACTGTTATAGTTTCATAAATTCAGAAATGTTAAGGCAATATTGAGGAAATACTATGGAATCTTTTATGTCCTGCATGAAGGAACGTTAGGTTGACGTAGATTGACGTTGCCGAGGAGAATGGCCGAAGTTCTGAAATAAATGCTAATGGACGTGATGGGATGGTGAATGCTGCGCAGATTAGGAGGGGTGAAATGGATGATACAACTTTATTTCACCCCTACAAACATGAGTATATATACCTATAACTTGATAACCATATAGCATTAGAACATGGAAGTGTCCCAGACTAAGGCATCCCTGTTGGCATCCTTTTGTCCTGTCACTAAAGATCTTAAAGTATCAAGTAAGCGCCTTCGATGATAACATTGCCTTCGTCACCCTAAGGGACTTATTGCACAGCACTGCAGTCAAGTCAGACATATCAGATCAATAAAAATACATAGTACATGTTCTCCTGAAAAATAGATGGCAATAAACATAATAAGTGATTAATTCTTCTGAGTATATATCTTGTACTGATGTAGATCAGGATGCATGCCTTAATACAAAGTAAATCTGCATTTTCTCTGAATATTAACTATGTGTAGAACAAATCCTAAGAACCCACCTCTATGACCTTTGTGACCTATAGCGCCATCCTCTAATTAGTGTCTGGACAAGTTGTAGACTTCAGTGTTCATGTTTAAGTGCAGGATGTATAAAGAAAAATAATCCGAGTAGGTCATCAGCCACAATACTATCACCCAAGCCCGCTGATCACTTCTTACTTAACAAAACCAATTAATTAAGTGCATGACTCCTTAAAAAATATTGCCTGGTGGGGTAATATGAGGAACACTGTCAACAGAAAAATGTGTTTCTGTTCGAAATTGAGTAGAAAGATGCAACTGGAGGAAGAATCTAGCTTCAAAATATTTAACTTGCTAGGGTCAAAAGGTAGTATTATTTAATGTGGTGCAGAATCACTAATTGTGGGCATAGTTTTGCTCTGCCACGCATACAAGTAATTGATTTCCTCCTAATTTACAAGTTAAAGTTGTATCAAGGGTGCTACTAGAAGATGTGTGGGTATATTGTGCATCCATTTCCATGCATATGCTAGGGACATTAGAATAGATTTAAGGGTGTTTCTGCTGATGCAATAAATAACAAGCATTTGCAATGCAATAGGTCTCGCATTTGCGGGAGTTTGAGCTAGTGGCATTGTAAATAACAATGCTTTTTATTTATATGTTTTGAAAACCTACAAGCGGTGCATAACAAAACCCACTTTGTATTTATAATCCTTGCTTACGAGAAGCAAGGCTGGCAGTAAAAGAGGCGCAGTTACTGTCAGCCTTGCTTCTCGTAACCAACAACTGTAAGTGCAAAGGGCATGTTTACGCACCTCTTGTAGGTTTTCAAAACACACAAATAAAAGGCATTGCCATTTACAATGCCAATAGCTCAAACTCTCAAAAATACGAGACCTATTGCATTGCAAATGCTTGTACTCGAAGGTTAGCGGGGAAGGTGAAATTCAAGATAATCCACCTGTGCCTAATGAGTGGGACGATTATCTTATCCTGACACCCTTACTTCCTGCACCACAACTGGTGGACTTCCCATCAGTTGATATTGGTAGTTTCCATATCCTTATGGAGAGAGTGGCCAAACAGTGTCAATTCCCAATGACAATCAAACAATTGGATTGTTTTATGTATGATTTTAAAGAACAAGCTAGGAAGTTTGTAATTATTTACAACAAGGGGTGGTGATGGACAGAGTCTCTGAATTAAGCAGAATACTCTCACCCAGTCAAGAGATCAGGGCTTGATCCAACACCGTTTTTTAGCTCATTGCACCATCCCAGTTTCAGAACCTGGCTGTATGCAAATTAGTCTGTCCCTGGCCCAGTGCATCGTGGGAACAGGGCAGACCAGACTACAAAAGCCAATTCTTACACTGGGAAGGAAACAAGCTTCCGGGGACCGGTTTCTGCCATTTCAGGCGTCTTCGGCCCGGCTTGCTTGAATCCTGATGGTGCAATGAGCAAGGGACTCACATCTGAGTATACCCTTCCACGCTAAGGGTGGACAAAATTATTTACAACAAGGGGTGGTGATCACCACCCCCTTTTCTGAATCGTTTTTGGCCACTATAGGTGTGGCAGGGTATACTCAGACATGAGTCCCTTTCTCACTGCTCCATCAGGATTCAAGCAAGCCGGGCCGAAGAGGCTGAAATGCCAGAAACCGGTCCCCGGTAGCTTGTCTCCTTTCTGGTGAAGAATTGGCTTGGTAGTTTGGTCTGCCCTGTTCCCATGATGCACTGGGCCAGGGACAGACTAATTTGCATATAGCCAGGTTCTGAGCTGGGATGGGGCAGTGAGATAAATAACGGTGATGGATCAAGCCCTGATCTTTGGACTGGGTAAGAGTGGTCTGCTTAATTCAGACACTCTGTTCATCACCACCCCCTTTTCTGAATCGTTTTTGGCCACTATAGGTGTGGCAGGGTATACTCAGACATGAGTCCCTTTCTCACTGCTCCATCAGGATTCAAGCAAGCCGGGCCGAAGAGGCTGAAATGCCAGAAACCGGTCCCCGGTAGCTTGTCTCCTTTCTGGTGAAGAATTGGCTTGGTAGTTTGGTCTGCCCTGTTCCCATGATGCACTGGGCCAGGGACAGACTAATTTGCATATAGCCAGGTTCTGAGCTGGGATGGGGCAGTGAGATAAATAACGGTGATGGATCAAGCCCTGATCTTTGGACTGGGTAAGAGTGGTCTGCTTAATTCAGACACTCTGTTCATCACCACCCCCTTTTCTGAATCGTTTTTGGCCACTATAGGTGTGGCAGGGTATACTCAGACATGAGTCCCTTTCTCACTGCTCCATCAGGATTCAAGCAAGCCGGGCCGAAGAGGCTGAAATGCCAGAAACCGGTCCCCGGTAGCTTGTCTCCTTTCTGGTGAAGAATTGGCTTGGTAGTTTGGTCTGCCCTGTTCCCATGATGCACTGGGCCAGGGACAGACTAATTTGCATATAGCCAGGTTCTGAGCTGGGATGGGGCAGTGAGATAAATAACGGTGATGGATCAAGCCCTGATCTTTGGACTGGGTAAGAGTGGTCTGCTTAATTCAGACACTCTGTTCATCACCACCCCCTTTTCTGAATCGTTTTTGGCCACTATAGGTGTGGCAGGGTATACTCAGACATGAGTCCCTTTCTCACTGCTCCATCAGGATTCAAGCAAGCCGGGCCGAAGAGGCTGAAATGCCAGAAATCGGTCCCCGGTAGCTTGTCTCCTTTCTGGTGAAGAATTGGCTTGGTAGTTTGGTCTGCCCTGTTCCCATGATGCACTGGGCCAGGGACAGACTAATTTGCATATAGCCAGGTTCTGAGCTGGGATGGGGCAGTGAGATAAATAACGGTGATGGATCAAGCCCTGATCTTTGGACTGGGTAAGAGTGGTCTGCTTAATTCAGACACTCTGTTCATCACCACCCCCTTTTCTGAATCGTTTTTGGCCACTATAGGTGTGGCAGGGTATACTCAGACATGAGTCCCTTTCTCACTGCTCCATCAGGATTCAAGCAAGCCGGGCCGAAGAGGCTGAAATGCCAGAAACCGGTCCCCGGTAGCTTGTCTCCTTTCTGGTGAAGAATTGGCTTGGTAGTTTGGTCTGCCCTGTTCCCATGATGCACTGGGCCAGGGACAGACTAATTTGCATATAGCCAGGTTCTGAGCTGGGATGGGGCAGTGAGATAAATAACGGTGATGGATCAAGCCCTGATCTTTGGACTGGGTAAGAGTGGTCTGCTTAATTCAGACACTCTGTTCATCACCACCCCCTTTTCTGAATCGTTTTTGGCCACTATAGGTGTGGCAGGGTATACTCAGACATGAGTCCCTTTCTCACTGCTCCATCAGGATTCAAGCAAGCCGGGCCGAAGAGGCTGAAATGCCAGAAACCGGTCCCCGGTAGCTTGTCTCCTTTCTGGTGAAGAATTGGCTTGGTAGTTTGGTCTGCCCTGTTCCCATGATGCACTGGGCCAGGGACAGACTAATTTGCATATAGCCAGGTTCTGAGCTGGGATGGGGCAGTGAGATAAATAACGGTGATGGATCAAGCCCTGATCTTTGGACTGGGTAAGAGTGGTCTGCTTAATTCAGACACTCTGTTCATCACCACCCCCTTTTCTGAATCGTTTTTGGCCACTATAGGTGTGGCAGGGTATACTCAGACATGAGTCCCTTTCTCACTGCTCCATCAGGATTCAAGCAAGCCGGGCCGAAGAGGCTGAAATGCCAGAAACCGGTCCCCGGTAGCTTGTCTCCTTTCTGGTGAAGAATTGGCTTGGTAGTTTGGTCTGCCCTGTTCCCATGATGCACTGGGCCAGGGACAGACTAATTTGCATATAGCCAGGTTCTGAGCTGGGATGGGGCAGTGAGATAAATAACGGTGATGGATCAAGCCCTGATCTTTGGACTGGGTAAGAGTGGTCTGCTTAATTCAGACACTCTGTTCATCACCACCCCCTTTTCTGAATCGTTTTTGGCCACTATAGGTGTGGCAGGGTATACTCAGACATGAGTCCCTTTCTCACTGTTCCATCAGGATTCAAGCAAGCCGGGCCGAAGAGGCTGAAATGCCAGAAACCGGTCCCCGGTAGCTTGTCTCCTTTCTGGTGAAGAATTGGCTTGGTAGTTTGGTCTGCCCTGTTCCCATGATGCACTGGGCCAGGGACAGACTAATTTGCATATAGCCAGGTTCTGAGCTGGGATGGGGCAGTGAGATAAATAACGGTGATGGATCAAGCCCTGATCTTTGGACTGGGTAAGAGTGGTCTGCTTAATTCAGACACTCTGTTCATCACCACCCCCTTTTCTGAATAGGAAGTTTGTAATGGCAATTGTTGATTAGATCTGGGAGGAAAGAATACAAATCATGAAGAATCCTGCCACAGTTATTGCCACAGTTATTGCAGTACTAACAAAGATCAAAAAGAAGTACACAGCTCCTGAAGACTCATCAGCATATCTGGCAGGACGGACAACACAAATTTACCTCTGCACTCTTCAAGCTTATATAACACTAAAGTTGAATAGTGTAGCCAGTCTATATGAATAACAATGTAGCAACTCACAGGCAAATAGTCCAACAAGTCAATTTAAGCAAAAACATTTTTTTTAATATACTGACATTATTCCATTTCTAATTGTGGTGACCTCAAATTTAGCAACACAATCCAAGTATGAATAATAAGCAGCTAAAAGTGTTGTTTTCATTTATAATTTCTCGGAATTGGCAGTCTTTGCAAATATGTGTCAATCCTACTTCATATATTTGGTGTAGGTTCGAGCCGTATTCCGATCGTGGTATCCCCCGTAAAGGTTTTTACTTTACGGGGGATACCACAATTGGAATAATGCGCGTTGGGCCGGAAATAGGGGAGCATATCACAGCCCTCAATGCCATAATCAAAACTCCAAGACCTTTACTTAAATCTTTTATACTTTGCAAACCTACGGCAAATATATGAAGTAGGATTGACACTATTTGCGAAGACTGCCAATAAGACTTTTCAGAAAGATTAATACAGGAAGACACCTTATGCAAGTGAATCTTTTCTGTATGACTTTTCTACCCCTTGTAGGTTGACACTAAACACCTGTCCCTAAATATTGACATGCAAGGTACGGGCGCTTCCCTTGTTAATGGGAGTGTTCGCTACCATTTAGACTGCCGTTTCTTTCACTCTTAAGCCTTGAGGAAGTTACCAATGTAACGAAACACTTGTCGGCTGTTTCCATCAAAGACAACGTAGTGGCTTTATGAACAGTACCTCCGTGATCACTACCCAAGCCTAATACCCTTGCCGTTGAGGATTGCTTTAAGTCACATTTTTTCTTCTCGTCAACTGAATTTCCCTCGGTATGGTACGGGTAGGAGTACCACAAGGCCACACCCAAACTTCTTTTAACCCCGAGAGCAAAACACCGGACCCTGGTTCAAATGTTGTGTGCCAGTTGCGTGTGTCCCAATGAAGACTCGCAAATCCTTTATAACAGTTTCAGTATCAGCCGAGCGCTGTGGCCAAACCCACAGGAATCTAGAACATGAATTCACTGCCACCAAGATATACCTGTAAGCCCCATCTGATTGTAAGTGATGCAGTGGTCCAAATAAACACAAGCCAAAGGCTTTTCTGAGTTCAATAGAAGTGTCTTAACTGGACGCGCTACAGTGGAACCTTTCTTCTCTGGCAGAGGTAGCATTTATGGACAAAGTCCTTATCTGTTTTGATAGACCTGGCCATCAATAGTGGTGCTACAGTAATGAAACTGTAGCAGTAATCCCTGTGTGAGCTGAACCCAGACTCTCATGCAGCTAGTATTCGTTGCGCATGGCATTAACTCCCACCATAGTTATTTCGTCTATCCTCATACTTGAGAAGTTATTGCAGCAATGGCAGTCTAAGACAAGACGGTATGAATTATTGGGTTTCATTACCAGATACAAGGGATTATTTATGGATGAGGTACAGTTCTCTCTCTCACCCTAGTATTCAAGTTGATCTAGGATCACCCTGACTTGTTTTTTTGCCTCATGTTTAATTGGTTATTCTCTCTCTCGTTGAGGAATTGATTTTAATGGGATCATCCCACCCAACATGGTTTCAGTAGAGTGCAGGAGCTAGCACTAACGCCCACTCCTGCTTGTATGAATTTTTAATGGATTCTGGAACGGGTTTGGAGAAAGCAGGTAAAATGCCCCCACCCCCCCAACCCCCCCTCCCACCAATTGGGCAATCTATAACAAACTCAGGTGGCCAATGTTTTCCAGCCAAATTACAATGTTGTAACCATATGTCAGGTTCTCCCAAAAGACCTTCCATTTGGAGTGTTTCGTATAAACAATGTGAGACACTTACCCTTCTGTCGGGTGTTTCCAACGTGATATTCTCACTCAGCGCTACAGCCACCAGATAATCCATCTGGTTCTGGTGAGCTATTGTGACTTCTGCCGCGCTGTCCAGCATAGTCAGTGCCCAGAGTAGTCAGTAGCCTGGGCATTTCTAGTTTTAATCCCGGCTACCTTCTTTTTAAATTTAGGTTTAGGAGTCTTTTGTTTGTCTTCCTGAAGTCCGAAGTGTAATGTCTCCCTTTTCGGCTTGACTCGCTCTTCCGATCTGTGCTCAGACAATCTGTCTCTGTGAATGTTTTTCAGATGACTCTTTAAAGGAACAAGAGGAACGTATCCTGATACCTTTCGGGCTTTCTAATATTGTCACAGTTTCTTACATTTTATGTTTGAGGCCTGTGAGCCGTAGATCACATGCTTTGCATACTCCTGGCATCTAGTGTTGGGTCCGGTATTGCAAGTTGTTTTTCTAAGAAGAAGTCTTTTCAGTCACGAGGTAAGGTGACTCCTCCTTTCAGTGATAGCGCGCATGGGCATCGACTCTACTGTTAGATTATTATTTTTTTCTGCAATCGGGTTTGGACGGTATTGCTGCAGTTCAAAACCGTTCTTAGGGTTCCCCTTGCTGCACAATCCACTCTACCCAGGTCGGTATTGATTTGTACGCATATCCCACTACTCTGCATATCGTATTGGTTGAAGAAAATTTCTACGTCGATCGGAAGACTCATGGAAGGCCGTCTTTCCTAACTGCGTCGGTCCACCTCTCAGTCGATGGAACGGACTCCATTCAAATGTTGTTCTTGGTGCCACGCAAAGTATCCGCACACCAGCTCTCACAAAGTATGCAACTTGTGCTTATCTCTGGAGCACAGCCAACAGGACACTGACGCGTGCAGATCATTTTGATCAAAGAAAACGCTCTGCGATCATCTGGCTCGACCTTGTGAAATGCAGAGCCAGAACATCGTATACACGCTGGACAACTTCAGTGAAGGATCCATGCAAGAAGAATTTGATGCACAAGAGGACAAAGAGGATCAGGAAGAACCTATATTTATTCCGGAATCTAACTCCAAAATGGAAGACAAATGCTGCAAGGTCAACATCCTGTGAGTACTGAACATCCCTTGCCCCGAAATCCAATTCAGATCAAACAAAAGGCTTCGGTTCTACCTCCGCCTTCGGGCCACGGTCAGCACAGAGAAGATGTTTCTCACGCGCCGACTCAGCACTGAAACACATCGTTATGCCTACCGGCTTGGGATCAAGTCGGCCAAAGTCAGGCATCGAGACGAATCCTTCATGCTCGAAGCTGAAGACTGCCGTGGAGAGTAAGATCACTTCATGCCTATTCTAACCAAGTGCATCCAATCCGGGTATGGGCAAGACATATTATCCGGGCCGGACTCAGGGAGAGGGAGGCTGGTAGAAAACTCTATGCCGTCTAGCAATACGGTGAATATCACTCCTGCCACAGCAGGTAGTCTAATATTAAGACTGGGATGTCCACCAGAACTTAGGAATCTGTCTCTCCTGCCCGAAGCAACTCCGTACTCCATAATCTCAGTGAATGTTCCCCCACTCCTAAATGGAACAGTTGAACATTGGACAACCCTGAGAAATAAGGCCTTACATTTCCTGGGGGTAAGGACAGGACTCTCTAATACTCTGTTCACTGAGTTTAAAATGGCTGGACGAATTGCCTGGGTAGGAGGTTCAGCTAAATCCTTGCCCGGTGATTGTATAGTATTGTCTTTTGGCTCACCCAATCTGATTAAAACCATGGATTAGATATGTGCGAGACTTTATGAAGGATTTGGGCCACGCAGAGTATTTTACAAATCCCAGCTCCATGCAGAACTTCTTGTGGGAAGCTTTATAAAGAGAGGGGCTAGGTATGCTAGAAGAAGCCAGATTGTCTAGCGAACCAACTGTTCACCAGCACCAAATTATTGTAACTTCTTTTGGAATGGAGCCTTATTTGTTATACGTTCCTGCTACATTGGATAGAATGCTATTGATTAGATGCAGGTTAAATATATTTCATAGAATGGCTTCGTGGCCCAAATTGAACGATAGGTCCAGACATCTCGAACTGTGCCCATGTGATTACCATTCAAGCCAATCTACAATCCATAATGTTTTTTTCTGCAAATGTTATTCAGAACTGAGAAAAGTGTGGCTGGTCCAGCTTGTAAAAGCCTATGGATTAAGACAATGTCGCCCCGCTTTTTTAAAACTACAACAATGAGAAAATTATCATGCTGCTTGGTAACTTGCCATGTTCTTAAAGAGAGTATTTTATCTAGGGAATAGACTAAGTAATACTGTTGAATTATAAATGTTTAATTGAATGATATTTTTTAAATTTCTATGGATTACCCATGTTCGTTTTTGTTGATAGCGTTGTTTGCACAGTACGAAAGCTGCCACTCTGTAAAAATTGTTTAAAACTGATTGTAATACAATAATTTTAATTTGTGCTTTTATGATTGTAATTTTGTAACAATCGAATAAAGCTTTATGATATGAGAGCACACCTCGGAGCCGTGACACGACAAGTATCTCCATCCCAATTCTCGATCCTGATCGGACGACAAAGCCTACAGACCGGAATAGTGCCAACACCAGGCCCACATCGGTACCAAAGTAACCGTGGACATCGACCTATTTGTCTGTGCCGCAAAAATCTCCAAACCGGTTTTCAGTACCGGAGAAGCAATATGATCCGAAGATACACTCGACGTGGAGCCATTTTGAATCTAGCAATCATTGTCTCCAACTAAACCACGACAAAAACTAAAGCTCCTTCCTCTGCCACACCAGTAGTGTGAAGGAATTGACTCTATTAGGGCCACCCGGATCACTCACGACCACCTCTCAGCCTTCCATACAAATGAAGAGTCGGTTAGATAGTAGAGATACAAACCAAGTATATTTTATTGAGGTCCACTCGAGCGGAGTCCAGTCTGACCCGCCTCCTAGGATTGCTGCAGTGGGACTGACTTCAGCAATCGTAGAGATACATTATATACATTTCTGAATCACGAAAGTCCCGCCCATAATGGAATTCTACTAGCAGGTGCAGCTAAAACAAAGAAGTACAGAAAGATGAGTATCGACACTGAGGCCGGGCACTCATTATCTCTATACCAAGTTCGTTCTGTTTGTGCGTCCCCCTAGACTAGTGGGAGAAAGCCTCTATCTATGGGAAAGGAATGCGTTAATAAGAACAGTGTATTCATTAGCAGAGCAAGGCCTAACCTTGGAGAAATGGTACTGGTTGAGGCATGTGAGCTGTAGATCACATGCTTATGCATAGATCGCCATCTAGTGTTGGATCTGGATGTTTGCAGTTTTTTTTTCTCCAAAGAAGTCTTCCTAGTCACGAGGTAGGCGGCGACTTCTTTCAGTGATAGTGCGCACGGTCATCGACTCCATCTTCAGATTGTTTATTTCCGCCATCGGGGTTCGATGCGACTCGCTGCTCTCTGGTTCGACGCCGATCCTTCGGTTTCTCTCAGTGCGTACAACATTCACCCTCAACGGTATTGTTTCCGATCATGTTCCTCTTTCTTCACAGATTGTGTTATTGTTGCAAAACTCTATCTCAGTCGGAGAGCTTGTTGTAGGCCATTGGGCCTAGCCCCAAGTTCGACTTGCAGTCGATGGAACAAACTCCCTTTGAGTTCTGCCCTCGGTGCCACGCAAAATACACGTGCACAGACTCACACGACGTGTGCAACCTGTATATGTTACCGGAACACAGTGAACAGGACTGCGACGCTTGCCGAGCTTTCTGCTACAAAAAGACTCTTTGTGACCATCGGGCCCGGCGACGTGACATGCAGAGCCCAAAACACACGCTCTATTCCGGACCTCTTCGGACCTGAATCTGAGGAAGAAGCGGTGACCCCCATTGGAGCCGAGGATGAACAGGAACAAATCTCTTTCTGATGCCGACTCTGACCAGGATGAAGAAATCTCTCATGGACAACGTACTGTAGGTACAGTCCCTACCTCGCCCCAACTTCCAAATTCACAGAAAAGGAACGCTCCGGACCAACCTGCGCCCTCGGGCCCCGGTCGGCACCGAGACCACGCTTCCGACGCCCGCCTCCAGGCTCGGCACCAAAGCCTACCAAAAAACCTTCCGGCTCCGTAATGCCCAATGCCAAATCAGGCATCGAGCCAAAGCCTTTGGGGTCGAAGACAAAGTCCGGTACCGAACATCACCTCTCTGTCCCGAAAACTCCAAACCCAAGGCCATCGGTGCCAAAAAAGACTGAGACACCAAAGTCACCTAAAAAGCATAGTTACGGTGATCCGCTCCAAGATCCGAACCCAAAACAGAATTTTTTTATCTTGCATCTAAAAACTGGACATATTACCACCAAAGTGACTTTAAAGAGGGGGGCTAATACAGAAGAGGAATACCACATTCCATTAAAGTAGAGAAATGTTGCGACAAACCCTTCCCCTCCTCCTCTCTCTCTCCCTCTTCCTTCACCACCTCTACTTCAGTCTCTGCCTGTGCCAACTTCACCTGAGCACTCACCACCATATATACCTGACAATCAGGGTGATGGGGATGAAGATGATACTAATGATTATAATCAGCCAGGACCTACACTGATTCGCCCACAGACAATGACCCTGACCTATATCCTACCAGACCCTCTCCACCAGACTACAGTGTAGGATATATTGAATTGCTAGGCAGGGCTGTCAATTACCATGGGGTCCAGCTCCATAAAGAGTCCCTTGAAGAGGACTTCCTTTTTGAGACACTAAACAGCACATAAAAATCCACACGCATGTTGCCAACGTTGAAAGGAAATGACCAGACATGTAGACAGCATTTTCAAAGATCCTGTCAGGGCGCGTATCTTTACCCCTACGGTGGATAAAAAAATACAAGCCTGCAACATCTGATCCGGTCTACATAAGAGAACAATTACCCTTCAATCAATCAATCAATCATAACACTTGTATAGCGCGCTACTCACCCGGAAGGGTCTCAAGGCGCTTGGGGGAAGGGGGCCGCTACTGCTCGAACAGCCAGGTCTTGAGTTGTCTCCTGAAGGCGAGGTGGTCCTGGGTCAGCCGAAGGTGGATGGGGAGGGAGTTCCATGTCTTGGCCGCCAGGTAGGAGAAGGATCTGCCTCCGGCGGTGGCTCTTCGATGAGTGGTACGGCGGAGAGGGCGAGGCTAGCGGACCGTAGCTGGCGGGTGGGCGTGTGGAAGGTCAGGTGGTCGTTGAGGTACTTGGGGCCCAGGTTGTGGAGAGACTTGTGTGCGTGGGTGAGGAGCCTGAATGTGATCCTCTTGTTGACGGGGAGCCAGTGCAGGTTCTTCAGGTGGCCGGAGATGTGGCTGCGTCGAGGGATGTCCAGGATGAGTCGGGCGGAAGTGTTCTGGATGCGTTGTAGTCTTTTCTGTAGCTTGGCTGTGGTTCCGGCGTAGAGGGTGTTTCCGTAGTCCAGCCGGCTGGTGACGAGGGCCTGGGTGACTGTCTTCCTGGTTTTGATCGGAATCCATCGGAAGATCTTGCGGAGCATGCGGAGGGTGTGAAAGCATGATGAGGAGACGGCGTTGACTTGTCTGGTCATCGAGAGGGAGGAGTCCAGGATGAAGCCCAGGTTGCGTGCGTGGTCTGTCGGCTTGGGGGCGGTGCCCAGGGCTGGGGGCCACCAGGAGTCGTCCCAGGCGGAGGGTGATGGTCCAAGGATGAGGACTTCCGTCTTGTCTGAGTTCAGTTTCAAGCGGCTGTTCTTCATCCACTCGGCGACGTCTTTCATCCCTTCGTGGAGGCTGGTTCTGGCGGTGTCGGGGTCTCTGGTGAGGGAGAGGAACAGCTGGGTGTCGTCGGCGTAGGAGATGATGTTGAGGTTGTGTTGGCGTGCGATGGCAGCGAGAGGTCACATGTAGACGTTGAAGAGGGTGGGGCTGAGTGATGATCCTTGCGGGACGCCGCAGATGACTTCGGTGGCCTCGGAACGAAACGGGGGGAGGCGGACTTAGACACATTAGTTGTTTCTAATGCACACAAAATGGCAAACTCCCAGACTACTGGAGATGCACCACCCCCAGATAAAGAGTCAAAGCTCCTTGATGCTTCAGGGGAAAGGGTAACCTCTCAGGCAGCTAACTTCTGGTGCATTTCTAACAGACAATCGCTGCTAGCCAGATATGACTGTGCACATTAGGCTGAAATGGAACAACATATCTAATTTCTACCCCAAAAACATAGATCTAAAGTGGAAGACCTGGTACGTGAGGGACAACTAATTTCCAACAATCCAATTAGGTGCTCCCTAGATGCAGCTGATACATCTGCCAGAGCGGTGAACACTAGTGTACTTTTAAGAAGGCATGCCTGTCTACGCATATCAGGATACAAACCGGAGGTCCAGACCTCAATATTGAACACACCATTCAATAAGGAACACCTGTTTGGGCCGGTGGTGGATTCTTCGCTTGAGAAGATGAAGAAAGATACCGAAGCGGCTAAATCAATGGGAGCCCTTCAGTCTCCACAAAGGCGTGGTTCCTTTCAGTGCTCCTTTTTATAGAGCTGGGTCCAAAACCACTCCCTCAGACACTGCATCCACCTATAAGGGTAATAACTAACCCTCAGGTTCTAAAATTTACTTCAGAGGTGGTTAAAGACGAAACAACGGCCAGGGCAGGGTTAGAGGTTCCAAAACACGTACCTCCCCCTCCAATGCAAGGCAGTGACTTATCCATAGTTCCCCCTGGCCACTTAACACCTGTGAGAGGAAGACTGTCACAATTTCTATCAAAGTGGCAGTCAATAACACAGACAAGTGGGTTCTTCAAATTAAGCATTCTGGTTACTGCCTGGAGTTCATCAACACTCCTCCAAACATTCTCCTAAAGTCGCACAAACTTTCACCGAATCACCTACACCTTCTCAAACAAGAGGTACAATCCCAACTACTCCAACAAGCTATAGAGCCCTTACCACCACAACATCAAGGGTCGGTCGTCTACACCTTTTACTTCCTAAGTCCCAAAAAGGACGGCTCTCTCAGACCAATATTGGATCTCTGAGGACTAAATCTTTACATACAGTCAGACCATTTCCACATGGTAATACTTCAACAGGTACTATCTCTTTTGCAAAAGAGAGGAGTTGGCCTAACGGCTAGGGTGCTCACCCTCGGACCTGGGAATCTGGGTTCAAGTCTCGTTAACGACGCCAAACATCCTGTGATTCTGGGCAAATCACTTAATCTCCCAGTGCCTAACAAAAAAAATGAATGTGTCCTCATGTAACGTAACTGGTGCTATGTAAAGCGCTCTGATACCCGATTCGGGTCAAGTTCGCGCTATATAAAACTCTGCCAAAAAAAAAAAGACTTTCTGTCTACTCTAGACTTAAGACGCCTACTTTCATATTCCAATCCATCTGGCTCACAGCAAATTTATCAGGTTTGTGGTAGAAGGTCAACACTGCCAATTCAAAGTTCTCCCATTTGGAGTCACCACTGCCCCCAGAGTCTTCACAAAGTGTCTGGCGGTAGTAGCTGCGCATCTAAGAAGACAAAGCATGCATATCTTCCCCTATCTGGCCGACTGGCTCATCAAAGCCGGCACGTACCAACAATCCCACAACCATACTTCCGTAACTATTCAGTTACTTCACCACCTAGGGTTTACAGTCAATGTGTTTAAATCACATCTTCAGCCAAACAAAATCCAGGACTACCCAGGAGCCACTCTGAAAACTCAAAGGGCTCTAACATTTCCCAACGTAACCAGAATTCGAAACATTCAAGCGCTAATTCTCAAATTTCAAGACAGACACTCACTTCCAGCTCGAGTGTTTATGCAACTGTTGGGAATGATGGCATCTTGCATCATGATCGTTCCTCACGCCAGACTGCACATGCGTCCACTTCAGAAATGCTTACACAATCAGTGGAACCAGTCACACGGTCTATTAACCGATCTAGTGTTGGTAAGCGGCCTTACTCATCGCTCATCTTCAAGAACACACAGTGCAGGAGTTGTGGAGCCGCCACCAACAGTTGCTCCACGTCAATCATTTAGAACTCATGGCAATCTTTCTAGCTCTCAAAGCCTTTCAAGATCACCTGTCTGGCAAAGCTGTCTTGGTCCAAATCGACAACATGACAGCCATGTATTACATTCAGAAACAGGGGACACACTCTCTCCAACTGCCACGCCTAGCACAAGACATCTGGAGGTCGGCTATTCACCACAATCTCCATCTCCTAGCGGAACATCTCCCAGGAGTCAACAATCAGATTGCGGATCTCCTCAGCAGGCAGAGGCATCGAATACATGAATGGGAACTTCACCCTCAAGTTCTCCACCCATACTTCCAAGCTTGGGGAGTCCCTCAGATAGATCTGTTTGCAACACCCCGAAACGCAAAATGCCAAAGCCTCGCCTCCAGGTATCCACACCCATTATCCAAAGGCAATGCTCTATGGATGAACTGTTCAGGGATATTTGCTTAGCTTTTCTGCCTCTCCCACTCATTCCATCAGTGGTTCGGAAACTCAGGCAAACATCCCTCACACTAATACAGGTAGCTCCAACATGGGCACGTCAATCCTGGTTCACAACCCTGTTGTAACTCTCTCTGGTACTGCATAAAAAAATACATATAACTCCTAGTCTCCTCACACAGAGCCATGGAGAAATCAAACGGCCAGATCCCAAATAATTGAACCTCGCGATCTGGCTCCTGAAGTCAGAGTTTGGTTATCTGAACCTTCCACCAGACAGTATGTACATCTTTAAGGAAACTAGAAAGCCTACCACAAGAGCCTGCTATGCAGCCATATGGATGCGATTTGTTATCTATTGTAATAACAATAACATCAGCCCTCTGGATGCTTCCATACAAAACATTTTCTGCTGGAAGGGGTGGGAGCACACTGCTGACCTCCCAGCACAGTTCACCCCTTAGTATTATGGTAAATGCTGTTTGCAGTGCACGCTTACTTGGTATTTTGCAGGAGTGTTCCACCAAAGTTGGTGCAGATTAGTGCAGTCATCTCAAGACACATGTGTTTCTGGATTTTATCCATCATAAGTAGAGATCAAACGAGCATTTGCAATGCAATCGGTCTTGCCTTTGGGACCTTATATGTATTTAGCTATGCAGCACATTAGTCTGGGCGCTGAAATATCTACTGCTCTTTAACATGGAGGGAAAGTAAGCACCAAACTGCGTGACACGCCAGGTATGGGAACACATGGAGAGAAATATTGCCTTACAGCTGGAAATGGTATAGTCCAAAGATCTGTTTTTAATATAAAAGCAGGGCCTTCGGTGGTCATATCACTGAAAATACAAGATTAAAAAAAAATATTATTCTCTACGGGTGCTCGTGGAAGACAATTTCTATGGACTGGAATCCAGAGTATGCTAAAGATATTCTGGTATTTTACTGACCTCTGCAGGTCGTTTTCTATCAAAAAATGTAAATAAAGGCAGCGATTTCTTACATATACACAAGATCTAGTGATAAACACTACCTCCTGTCTCCCACTTTTTCTATGGCGAGCATGGTCCAAGTGCACATCACATTGACACTGTGAGGACAAAACTGGCATAGTTTGGTGGTCAAAAACAGCTATGCAACAAAAACCCCTATAATGTATGCCTGTGTAAGTTAGGTATAACTCACAAAATAAGGACCATCTATGAGTGCAAGTGGGTGAGATGTGTGGGTAATACACTCAATGTATAGGTAGACTCTGCACACCAGTTTCACTGAAAAGTTTAGCCTACCCAGGGAAATGACAGTCAATTGGCCATGAACATACGAAGAAGATGTGGTTAACATTCACAAAGCAGTACATGTTAGAGGTAATGTTCAAGAATGCTTTTGCTGCACCTACAACCATATGCCCCGATGTACGTTATTCAGAACGTGGGATGAAATACTCTAGCAAATGCAGTATGCACACATAATGTGGAAAGAGAGTTAGGGTGTGTGATAAACGTTATTACTGTCAGGTAGTACCAGCATATTTTAAAATATGTGGAAGGAGTAAGATATGTGAGCATTTTTCAGGAGTGTTCCACCAAAGTTGGTGCATATTAGTGCTGTTGTCTCTAGACACGTGTTTCTGGATTTTATCCGTCATCAGTGGAGATCATAAAACGATTTTCTTTTGGGGTTGTTGAGCAGGCTGCCAAAATTCTTACAGGTCTCAGTACCAAAATATTATCTGCTACCTGTTACATTTACAGCAGTCGTCATTGGCCTGTACATCCATCAGACTGCATCTCGCTGCAATTGCAGCCTATGTTCAAAATAGGCAACATTTATCGCTATTAGAGTGCCTGTAATCAAAACATTTATCGGAAGACTAAATAGAGTTATACCACCAAGACTTCCACCTGCTCCAGTGTGGAATCTTAATATAGTCCTCACAAGGCTGACGGGCCCGCCTTTTGAACCCATGCACAGATGTGAGCTTCTGTTCCTTACTTGGAAAACAGCTTTCCTCATTGCAATCACTTCATTAAGGAGAGTGGGTGAATTTCAGGCACTAACAATAAAAGAACCCTTTTTCCAGCTACACAAAGATAAAGTAGTTCTTCATACCAATCCCAAATTCCTACCTAAGGTAGTATCTGCATTTCACATTAATCAGTTGGTTGAATTGCCTGTTTTCTTCCTTCAACCTGACTGTGGAGAAAGAGCTTTACACACCTTAGATGTTAGAAGAGCACTCTCGCATTATATTGAAAGAACCAAATGTATTTTTAAGACCAAAAAACTTTTTGTTGCTTTTACACCACCTCACAAGGGCAATCCTATATCCAAATCAGGTATTGTTAGGTGGATTGTTGAATGTATTCAGATTTGCTGTGCAAAAGCCAAAATGACTCTAACGGTACCGCCTAGAGCACATTCCACTTTTAATCTCGGAGCTATATGGCTTTCTTAGGCAACATCCCTATCACTGACATTTGCAAAGCTGCAACATGGTCCACACCACACACATTCACCAAACACTATTGTGTAGATGTTTTAGCCAGACAACAGACTAATGTGGGCCAAGCAGTACTTAAAATGCTATTTCAGACAACTTCATCAGTTACAGGATAGCCACCGCTTAGGGGAGACTGCTATATCGTCTATGCATAAGCATGTGATCTACAGCTCACATGCCTTGAACGGAAAATGCTACTTACCCAGTATGCATCTGTTCTTGGCATGTAGAGCTGTAGAATCTCATGCGCCCACCCACCTCCTCGGGTACCTGTAGCTTCTGTAGTTCGCTTGGTATTATTTATACTTACACATGGCCATCTCTATTCGCTACTACTACTCCATTCTCTCACCCCCTGCGGGAAAACAATCTGAAGATGGAGTCGATGACCATGCGCACTATCACCGAAAGGAAGGAGTCACCTACCTCGTGACTGGGAAGAAAAACCAAGTGCAAACATCCGGACCCAACACTAGATGGCGAACTATGCATAAGCATGAGATTCTCCAGCTCTTCATGCCAAGAACAGATGCATACTGGGTAAGTAGCATTTTCCTTCCACAGCCCGCTTCTTGAGGGAATACGCAGCTGACAACCTAATTCAAAATGGCGGATAAACATAAAATGGTGCCGCAAATGCTAACTTCACATAAGAACAAAACACAAACAAGATAGCAAAACATATTAATTTCATCATGTGTCAGAGAAACAGGCAAGGACAAAGCAAAAACAAGTGCACCGGGGGTAGAAGACCTTGTTTTTGGAGGCCTACATAAGTACATACAAAAAAAGCAGCAGAAGTACTCATTCAAAAGACATGGTCAGGAGTTGGACGTCCTACAGCCACTACTTAAGAGAGTGGCTACCGAGTATTCTTTATGAATAAAGGGGCACAAGCGTTAAATCAAAAGCACTGTTTAAACATACAAAGTTGCACAATTATGGATGAGGGCAGGGGGCCACTCAAACCATATACTAAACAAGTGGTATAAGAGATGCCACTCGAGCAGTGGTTAGGCCTAGGGCCTAGGGAATCGCTGGGAGCAGTCAGGACAAGCAATGCTGAAGTCGGGAATGGCCCTCGGGATTCGGGAGATGTGCGGAAAGCGCACGCATGCACCAATGTTAACCAATGGTGCGTAAACGTTGTAAAGTTAAAGTTTAAGGACACTTCCGCTGAACCTAGAGGAACAAAACTTAACACACAGACCCTAGAGGTGTGCACCAGTGTGGGAACACCGGCGGAGCAAAGTTACCTCACCCACAGGAAGTGGGTGCACAGGGTCGAAGATGCGTCGGGTTTTGACACGCAGGCTCTTGGTGCTTGAAGCTGAAAGGGCTGCAGGCGGGTTAAAGATGAAGTGTCCGGTGGAGTCCAAGGGTGGACTCAAGTCGAAGGGTACCTGAAAGCAGAGGGGACAGAGTCTGGGTCACTCAGCAGTGACCAGGGTGGAACCAGGACGGAACCAGGCAATGTCGGGCGCAATCAGGTGGTCGTCGAGGAGCTTCTCTCCGCTGTCACGTGGGCTCTGGGGCATCTGCGACGTCCAGGAGCAGGTCACGATCTGTCCCACGCAGGCTCTCACCGTCGGCGCTGTCGGCTTCAAGTTTGGAGCAAACAACACTTGGCAAGAGCAATCCACGCGGGATCGGAAGATTGCTTCTCACTCGGACCAGGAAGGTCAGAGTCGGGGCTCCTTTTCAGGGGAGCTGGTGTGGATCTGGAGCAACCAGATTCACGAGTCTTCTTCGTAGTTTCGTCGGCACAGGGACCACTAGCCAGCTGGCAAGTGACCGGGCCAACGCGTTGAGCCAAATGGAGCAGAAGGGCCCCACGCAGCACTCGTCGAGTGTGGAGGGCTGAACTTCGGCTCAGGAGTAGCTCAGGGTGGGGGCTTCTCAAACCCCGGTGCACAGCTTCGAGGGTCACTCGTGTGCTGCACGGTCAGCGTCTCGTGGTCAATTCAAGATGGCGTGCCCCACGCTTCCGGTCGCCTCCACGGGTCTCAGCTTTGCAGGGACTGTGGATCGGGCTGTTGGAAGGCAGGCAGGCTTGATCTCGTCGATCTCAGTCGCTCGAGTTCCGGCGGGAACTGCAACTAAGTAGACGTCGAGGGCTGGATGGTGCCTGCTGCTGCAGGGTGGTCACTCCTTGACCACAAGGGAGATTCTTCGGGCTTCCACGTTGAGATGGAGGTCGAAGGGTCCAGAGTTTCGTTTCTAATGTTTCTTCCAGGAAATCTGATGTGCATTGGCACTGCTACCACTCTTATTCGAATCTGGGGGGCGTGATTACCTGCTAGGTCCCCCCCTATGGGTGGGACCCAGGAAGTGGGTGGATACACCCCCTTCCTTTGATCCAGGCCGCCCTGGCACGAGGGCTGGAGTGCCCCAGAACCGGTTTGGCCGGATTATGCAAGGGGCAGCCTTGTGCGCCCCAAGCAGTGTCTGGTTTCTTTCAAACCTCCCTGCTACAATCCACTATCTCCTGTCTGGAGGGCGGTGACACCCTCCTGTGACAGGAAACCCTTTGTCCAGGACCCATTTGGCCGAGTTTCGGTCAGCTGCAGGGGTCCAGACATTTGTCTGTGGCAGAGGCATCCATTTTGTGGATCTAAGGTCTTTGGAGAAATTAACCGCATTTAAGCAAAGTAACATTTCCTACCCCTCTAGAGGGGTGGAATGCTATCCCCGTCGCCAGAACTGGCGAGGGGATAGTATTCCAAATCGTATGACACCTTACACGACATGTTTTGATAAAGCCAAACCAAAGTTGCTATTTAACCGCGAGGATTATAAGGCACTTAAGAGTATATGGTATGGCATTATTCTGAAACAGCTTAGGGAGTTGTTCCCGACAGCTGCAGACAGGCTCAGCTCATGCTAGAGCTCCATCTCACATAAAACCACGCACTCTGCCTCCAGGATTGATGAGGCCTTCCATAGGAGTGGCTCACAGGTTTACATGTGTCCAGATATAGGTTTAGATATAGATATACTATATCTAAGCAAGGGGTGTTTACACCACCTTACCCCAGCTGAGTGATCAGCCAGTTGTGTCAATTTAAGAACCAGCCAGGGGTGGCAAAAGATATGCTGCAGCCCCTGGTAGGCCTTGGTGGCCCCTATGCCCTGGGCACCTATAGTGCATTATACAGGGGCTGACAAGGAGTCCATTTCCAATTGGGTTATGTGCCTATAGCACATGTGTCAGTAATTTAGTGAGAGAACAGCAGGCTGGGGGTCTGATCAGCAGGCCCACAGCCTCAGTAGTCGAAAACCAGTGAAGCAAAAAGCAAAAATTTGGGGTGACCATAGGATAGCAGACCCTACTCTCCTACACTGTCTCAGCATCTCCTGCTCAGTCTATGAAACTCCCTCTCTCTCCTTGTCTCTGTGGCCATCTCAGTCTCTGAGCCTTTCACAAGATCTGTCTGTCCCCGCGGATGTATGTCGTTACATGTCGTTACATGTTTTACATCGCAGTACTTTACGACGCATGTTTTACAACGCAATTCGTTACCACGACTTGCGTTGTTGGGTGCTGGATAGTGAATAGTTTAATTTACTATTCCAACTCCAGTCCCCGTGGATAGTAGGGAAGGAGTTGGATAGTAAATTAAACTATTTACTATCCTGGAGAACCCCCAGCGCAATTCGTTGTTACAACTTGCGTTGTAAAAGTTGCGTCGTAAGGGAACTGCGGTGTAACATCCGCGTTGTAAAGGATGTTCCCCATCCCCGCTCTCTTGGAGTTCCTTATTGGTCTCTTAGTGACTCAGCACCTCCCACTTCATCTATGCTGCTGCCTGTCTCTGAACTTCAGCCTCTCTCTGTCTTGTTTTTGTCTCTCTGACCTTCTCTGTCTCTATGCCTCTCAAAATTTCTCTTTGCCCTCTTCTCTGTCTCAATCAATCAATCAATCAATCAATGCATTTATATAGCGCACTACTCACCCAGAGGGTCTCAAGGCGCTGGGGGGGGGGTCCGCTACTGCTCGAACAACCAGGTCTTGAGTTGCTTCCTGAAGGCGAGGTGGTCCTGGGTCAGGCGGAGGTGGGTCGGGAGGGAGTTCCATGTCTTGGCGGCGAGGTAGGAGAAGGACCGTCCCCCTGTGGAGAAGTGTGGCTCACTGGTTAGAGGCGGCAGACCCGTAAGCAGAGGACAGCCCGGGACCAGGGTTCGATTCCCGATGCGGCAGGGTCGTGGACCAGGGTCAGCGGACTCGATAATTCTCGCCTCGGTGCCTACTCTAGTCAGAGAACACACTCGGCAACTCTGGGCATAAGCTTGCCTCATCTTCACAACGGCCCCCCCAGACCGCCGGGGATGCTTGGTCGCACCTTAGAGATACCCTCAGGGACCATCTCTCAGGGTGAGCCAGGACGGGTTCCCCAGCGGTCGAAGCGTGGAGATACTCTTCCGGGAGTCGATTCCTAGCGCTATATAAACCCGCAATATATATAAACCCTGTGGTGGCTCTTTGGATGCGGGGGACGGCGGCGAGGGCGTGGCTGGTTGATCGAAGCTGGCGTTTGGGAGCGTAGAAGTTGAGGCGGCTGTTGAGGTATCCTGGGCCCAGGTTGTGTAAGGCTTTGTGTGCGTGGGTGAGGAGTCGGAAGGTGATTCTCTTGTTGACCGGGAGCCAGTGCAGGTCTCTCAGGTGTCCGGAGATGTGGCTGCGACGGGGGATGTCCAGGATGAGTCGTGCTGAGGCGTTCTGGATCCGCTGGAGTCTCTTCTGGAGTTTGGCGGTGGTACCGGCGTAGAGGGAGTTGCCGTAGTCCAGACGGCTGGTGACGAGGGCCTGGGTGACCGTCTTCCTGGTCTCGGTGGGGATCCACCGGAAGATCTTCCGTAGCATGCGCAGGATGTTGAAGCACGACGAGGAGACAGCATTGACTTGTCTGGTCATGGAGAGGGAGGAGTCCAGGATGAAGCCCAGGTTGCGTGCGTGGTCTGTTGGTTTGGGTGCGCTGCCTAGGGCGGGGGGCCACCAGGAGTCGTCCCAGGCGGAGGGTGAGGATCCCAGGATGAGGACTTCCGTCTTGTCCGAGTTCAGCTTCAGGCGGCTGTTCTTCATCCATTCGGCTACCTCTTTCATCCCTTCGTGAAGGTTGGCTCTGGCGGTGGCGGGGTCGTTGGTGAGGGAGCGAATCAGCTGGGTGTCGTCGGCGTAGGAGATGATGTTGAGGTTGTGCTGGCGTGCGATGTCTGCGAGGGGGCTCATGTAGACGTTGAAGAGGGTTGGACTGAGCTAGGAGCCTTGAGGGACGCCGCAGATGACTTCGGTGGCTTCAGATCTGAACGGGGGGAGGCGGACTCTCTGTGTCCTTCCGGCGAGGAAGGAGATGATCCACTCCAGCGCCTTCTCCTGAATTCCGACGTTGCTGAGTCGCTGCACTAGTGTTCGGTGGCAGACAGTGTCGAAGGCCGCGGAGAGGTCTAGGAGTATGAGGGCTGCTGTTTCTCCGTTGTCAAGCAGTGCTCGGATGTCATCGGTGGCTGCGATCAGGGCGGTCTCGGTGCTGTGGTTGGCCCGGAAGCCAGACTGCGAGAGGTCGAGGGATCCGTTCGTCTCGAGGAAGGCGGCCAGCTGCTTGTTGACGGTCTTCTCGATGACTTTTGCAGGAAACGGGAGCAGCGAGATGGGGCGGTAGTTCTTGAGGTCGGTGGGGTCGGCTGATGGCTTCTTTAGTAGAGCGCTGAGTTCGGCGTGCTTCCAGCTCTCCGGGAAGGTAGCGGTGTCGAATGAGGTGTTGATGATGTCCCGCAGGTGGGGTGCGATGACAGCGTCGGCCTTGTTGAAGACGTGGTGAGGGCAGGGGTCAGTAGGAGATCCGGAGTGGATGGAGTTCATCGTGCGGACGGTGTCTTCTGTGCTGATCGGGGTCCAGGCGCGGAGGGTGGTTGTGGGGGGCGGTGGTTTGGTCGTGGCGAGCGTCGGTTGAGTGCTGAAGCTGTTGTGTATGTCCGCGATCTTGTTGTGGAAGTAGGAGGCGAGGGAGTTGCAGAGGTCTTGCGAAGGGGTGATGTCGTTGTTTCCGGCGTTGGGGTTGGAGAGCTTTTTAACGATGTTGAAGAGTTCCTTGCTGTTGTGTGCGTTGTTGTCCAGTCGTTCCTTGAATGCGGTTTTCTTGGTGGCGTGGATGAGTTGGTGGTGTTTTCGGGTGGCGAGCTTGAGGGCAGTCATGTTGTCCGGTGTTGGGTCTCTGCGCCAGATCCTCTCTCTCGAGGGCTCGGCAGTTCTTCTTGGAGCTCTTGAGTTCGTCGTCGGTGAACCATGGGGCTTTCTTGCTACCGGGTCTGCTAGGCGGGGTCTTCAGAGGGGCGAGGTCGTCTGCGCAGTTGCTGATCCACTTCGCGAGGTTGGTGGCCGCCTGGCTTGGGTTCGTTGCGCTGGTGGGAGGGTTCATGCTCAGGGAGGTCGCGAGCTGGTCGGCTGTGATCTTGTTCCAGCTTCTGCGTGCAACCTGTTGCTGGTGGTGGTGGATCGTGGTCCTACTGAAGCTGAAGTGGACGCAGCTGTGGTCCGTCCAGTGGAGTCCGGTGGCGTGGCTGAAGGCGATGTCCTTGCAGGATGAGAACACGGGGTCGAGTGTGTGTCCGGTGTAGTGGGTGGGGGCGGTCACCAGCTGCTTGAGACCGAGGTTGTCCAGCAGGGTGGTGGTTGTTGTTCTCCAGGTGGAAGTTGAGGTCCCCGAGGAGGATGTAGTCAGCGGAGAGGAGGGCGTGCGGGCTGATGAAGTCGGCGATGTCTTCGCTGAATTGTGTGCGTGGTCCCGGGGGTCTGTAGATGAGGGTGCCTCTGAGGGTGGTCTTGGGGTTGACGTGGACCTGGAAGTGCAGGTGTTCTGCGGGTGCGAGGGTGTCGTCGGTGTTGGTCGTGATGCGGATGGTGTTCCTGTGGATGATGGCGATGCCTCCTCCGGTCTGGTTGATGCGGTCCCTTCGGGTGATCTTGTAGCCGTCTTGGATGGCGATGGCGATGTCGGGCGCTGAAGAGGCGTTCATCCAGGTTTCCGTGAGGAAGGCGACGTCTGGTGAAGTTGTGTCGAGCAGGTTCCAGAGCTCGACGGCGTGTCTGTGGACGGAGCGGGTATTGAGCAGGATGCATTTCAGGTGGCTGCTGCTGTTGCTCGGCTTGGTCTTGGTCGGTGCTGGAGTAGTGCAGGTCCGGATGCAGGAGAACTTGCAGGAGTTGCAGCAGAAGGGTCCGTGGGTGCGTCTCGGGGTGGCTCGGTAGCATCCCGGGATTCGGCCGGTGTTGAGTGCGTTGAGGGTGGCGGCGTCGTACGTCCGGCGGGTGGGCTGGGGTCTGCGGGAGCCAGGGGTCCTGGCACTGGGCGCGGTCCAGGAGCGGACGGGCGCAGACGGGCTTACCTTTGGCGCACCTTCGGCGCTCAATCGGTGCTCCCGCTGCGCGGTCGCTCTGGGGGCGTCATAAGAAGGGGGACGTGAGGGCGGGTCAGCTGGGTGGCGGGAGCGGCTCGGCCAATGGGCCGGTGGTGGGCGGGGCCTGTGGCGAGCAGCGGCGGGAACTGGCGAGCGGGCGGCTCTGCTGTGGCTGGGCCGCTCGGGGGACCAGGAGGGCGTCGGCGGCAGAAAAAATGCGGCAAGGCTGGCTGGCAGGAGCAAGGCTGGCTGGCAGGAGCAGGAGGCGGCAGGAGGAGCAAGGGGGTGACCCGGCCTGGTGAGAGGCGCAGCGGTCACTCCCGAGCACTCCTTGCTGTCCCCTTAAGAAGGGGGACGTGAGGGCGGGTCAGCTGGGCGGCGGGAGCGGCTCGGCCAATGGGCCGGTGGTGGGCGGGGCCTGTGGCGAGCAGCGGCGGGAACTGGCGAGCGGGCGGCTCTGCTGTGGCTGGGCCGCTCGGGGGACCAGGGGGGCATCGGCGGCGGGTTCTCTTAGTCCAACTGTCTATGAACCTCCCACTTCCAGTGAGTCTCTGCTTCTCCTTGTCTGACACTGAGGCTTCGCCTCGAACTTCCTCACTCTGTCCATGTCTGTCCCTCTCTATCTCTGAGGCGTCCTCTCTGACTCTGAGCCCTGGCCTCTTATTGTTTCTTAGTTTCCCTCTCTGAGCCTCACTGTGTCCCATTGTGTGTCTGTCTCTGAGGCCCTGCTCACTCTCTGAACTTCTGTCTCTGCATCTCTGCGCCTCAGCTCTCACTCGGTTTCTCACTCTCTCTCTGATGTCTTGTCTGTCTGGGGTATGGAGTAAGTGACCTTATGCGATGTGATATAAGCAGGTTCAACAGTAGAATACCAGATCCTGTATGACCGTGCCGCGTTTATTAATGTATTATTTTCGTAACTGGCCGTACAAGAGGCAGCTGGAGTTGCCTCAGCTAAATACTAAACCCAAACAGCTCTGTTCACATTGATCGCAGCAGCATCGTACCCCATCCTTTCCAGATTACATACATTTCCCTGGTAGATTATGTAGATTGTTGTGCTGCATCTTTATACTGGCATTATCCTGCCTGACAAGCTCTATCGGGCCTCTCCTGTCAGTGGGAATTTGCCAGAGCTTGCACCAGTCAAATATCTGTATTCTTGGCCAATTCAGACAAAACAGACTCTTCACAGGAAAGCATTTTATGCCTCAAAGCTCAGAGCAGCCGGTTCAGCAGCAGGCCTCTTCGATCCCATCTCACCAAAAACCCCAAATAGAAAATGATAGAATTGTCAACTGCTTAAACACCACCTCATTGTGTCCTTTCGTAAATTGCATTTTAAATGTCACTGCAGATTTGGAAGTTCTTCTTTTATTTGTTTTAACAGTTTTTGGAATTGTACAACTCTAGTTGTTTTTGTTTTCGTTCAGTCGCCCCTCAGACAAGGGTTTCACAAAGGATGAGCAGCGATCGCGCCTTTCTGATGGGTTACGCGTATGGATTCTATCCCAGAGACATCGAGGTGAGGTGGGTCCGGGATGGAGTAGAGATGCCCTGGGAGTCGAAGGAGCTCCTGCCAAACCCCGATGGAACCTACCAGGTCAGGACCGCGGTGGAAGTTCAGGAAGGAGACGATGTGAAGACTTATGAATACCATGTGAATCACAGCAGCCTGACGGAGATCGTCCCTGTGGAGTATGGTAAGTACACGCCACTCTCAGGGGAGGAGGTGGAACTTCTATCTGAGGTCCAGGGTCACGTGAGCCTGCGGGGGTTGTGATAGTGGCTTATGGTAGGTGTTTCCCCCAAATACATATAATTTTGAAGAAAGGTATGTGATATTACATGCATTATGTAAAGTTTATTTGGCTGATATCTCACATGAATAATTGCTTGTAAAGACTCACCTCTCTGACAAAGGTCACAATAGACACCTGGGGCGGACTGGTTTGTGGAGAATGTCTCTTAGGTCTGGTGTTACTCTCCGTGCAAGAGACTTTCTGCTTGAAGCAGTCTCCCGCAGTTGAAAATTACAAGTCGTCATAGAAAAATTGTGCACATTTGCCAGAACCCAAAATTAATAAATGTAACTCCTTCACTTAAAACTATTCCTGGGGACAAGTGAGTGACCTTCACTCTCAGGATCAGGGCTGCACTTCTGTCTAGTTGCAGATCGTGTTCACTGCAGTCTGCTGACAATTATAATGCGAGTGTAACCTGAAGTCTGGGCGTGGGGGTGAGGGGTGAGGGGTGGGACGGTGGTCTCAGGTCTCTGCTGCCACATCGATGCTTGGGATCGGGGTCTGCACCGGTCCTTCCGCCGCTGGCAGTTGACGGGCTCATCACAGTCCTGCCGGATGACACGCCCGGGGTATTAAAAAGATTGGACTCCCTTGGTTTGTTGAAACTCTGAGGGGGGCCAGGGACCATCTGAGGACTCTGGTGGCAGTGTTCACACGCCCCAGGAGAGTCTGCTACTCCCATGGATGGTAGATCCAGAGTCATGGAGAGCGCTGTGGATCCCGCAGAGGGATTTAAACTCCGAGCGCTGTTTAATGGGAAGTCGATGCAGGTCTTCCAGAGGAGCGGAAACAGATGATGAAGGCGGGAGATTCAAGACCGGACAAGCAGCATTTTGAGCAATCTGGAGACGATGGAGGAGAGAATCTGAGATTCCAAGATGTAGGGAGCTCCCTTAGTCGAGCTGCGAGGTAATGATGGGCGTGATCTAAACATGTAAACTCGAATCATCAGGTAATAATGGTCTGACTCCCATTACCTGTGGGTAAGGGTCCTCGGGCTGCTGGTCTTGGTGTAGAGCTGGACATCCCTCCTCGCAGGCGCAATCTGGATCAGCTGGGCTGGGATTCTGTCATGTGGAGACCCCGCAGTGTCAGCCAAATGCTCCTCTGATCTGATCTCAATAATGAAGTGGCTTTGTATATATAATTAACAGTACCCAAGCTGCCACGTCGAAGCCCCGGTCAGGCTGCAATTGTTTATTCTAGTGTAATAGCTTCCTCGCCACCTGATGACGACAACAACATTTGCCCAGTGACTTTTATCCCTTGTACTGAATGTTCAAGATGTCGTTCTAGAGTGCCTACGAAGAGAGAATGTAAGCAATGCATTTTCAGAGAATGTTATCCTGCCCGGACACGCACACATGTATATCAAAAGTCACCATGTTGAATAAAGAAGGCAACTTAAGAAACATGAGCATATAAAATGGCTGTGTTTCTAATTTGGCAATTCCTGACCATATTACACCCATTCCTTGGACGGGAGATGATAAAATGTATCCCTAAACAATGGTAAAATATAAGGGTCAGCAAATATAAAACTCCTTAAAATCTAAAAAGACATTACTGTTACTTTAAACAGCAAAGAGCAAAATGAAAGCCATTTTAAAAGTGTTAAAAGCATAAATGTTGTAATAAAAATGTTAAAAATCAATTTTGTATATAAAAACCAGGCCAAATATAAAAAAAAGAGAACTCCCACGTCTCGA
Organism: Lissotriton helveticus; assembly: GCF_964261635.1. Lineage (NCBI taxonomy): Eukaryota > Metazoa > Chordata > Amphibia > Caudata > Salamandridae > Lissotriton > Lissotriton helveticus. Next base: position 54,791,860 of record NC_136065.1, read on the forward strand.
AACTGCCATACTGTTTGTTTGGAGAAGCGTGGCTCAGTGGTTAGAGGCAGCAGACCCGGAAGCTGAGATCGGTCCTGGACCAGGGTTCGATTCCCCGCCTCTGCGGGTCTCTGGCTCAAAAATTCCACGGACTTGACAATTCTCGCTCTGGTGCCTACTCAACTCACGGGGTCACAATCTGCGACTCTGGGCAATAGCTTGCTCAATCTCCACTATGGCCCCTCGCGGCGGGATGCCTGGCTTTCACCTTGTGGACACCCTGCTGGGGTTTCTCACAGGGGAATACCAGGACGGGTTCCCTAAGCAAGCGCCGGGACGCTTACGGGCAGCCGTGCGCTTTACAAATCCAGCACATTTACATTTACATTTGTGTTTCGAGAGGAATGTGAAACGTTGCTTTTCCCAGCAACCCCAGACGATGTTACCAGAGTCGCCCATCTGATCAAATCCATAGAGCAAACATGTTCCCATCCTTTTCCCTCAGCAGCCGCCAAGGGAGGAACGGCCAGTGCAGAAGCAGAGCCAAGCTCAAGAACACTAGGAGCAGAAGCATCGCAGGAGGGCTGGTAGAATGGGTTCATGAGTAACGGCAAGCACAAAGGACAACAGTACAGGAGGGCTGCTAATGGGCTCGCCAGTAGGTAAATGCCCGGAAATTGAACCAGTTACAATCCTAAGCGTATGTCAAGGGCGCACACGAAAGTGCACAGAAGACAGCCTGATACAGACTGCGCGCAGTGTAGCCACACTGGCCGAAAGGACAAGAACCTGTGTTTATTTAGTTCCTAAAGCAAGGGTACGCCAAAACACTATCACGCGTTCACGACACAGGAGCACATGTGGTAGTTCTAGCTCTAGTTCCATTTGGCCTCATGAGGGGACATACATTGAGGAGCAGAAAAAATAAAAGCACAGTCCAGACAATCGGGAACAGGGCCAGCGCAAGTCCTCCAAAAACGCTTCCAAGCACAGAGTGTATGATTCATGGAATAGCCCCGAAGACTGTCCGGAAGGTTTTTAGAAATGAGGGTCTCTAGTTGGCAAGGGTTTGCACCTTTGTCCAAGTAGGGACCCTTCCTTCTAGTCAGGATAAGGGGGTACACTCCTAAAATAACCCCTGCACACCCCCTTGTTAGCTTGGCACGAGCAGTAATGCTTATCTCAGAGGCAGTATGAAAAGCATTTGCACATAACCAACAGTAATACAGTGAAAGCACCACAAAAGGACACCACACCAGTTAAGAAAAATATCCAATATTTTTAAATATACAAAACAAGAACAAAAACGATAATAATCCACCATTTCTCGGAAATCTTCAATAATCAAAATAGACTTGAAATATAGTTCCTTGAAGTAGATAGCCCCGGAGCTATCACTGCATCTTGAACAAGAAATCCAAACCGTTCTGGCTGACTATGGCGTCGCGGGCCAGCTGCGGTGTTGGGAAGACCCTCAAAACTGTACCTTTAGAAATGTAGGACGTCGGCGACCTCTTGATGAGCTTAGAAAGGCCGGCGTCCGCAGGTGTCGGTTCCGAAGGTCGGTGCTGGAGTCATCGGGCCCTTGAAGTCACAAACGTTGCAGATCGAACTCCTTGCGGATGAAGACGGGAGCGCCAGTAGGTGTTAGGGCTGCGGTGCGAAGTGCAGCGGTGTCCTTAAGTCGTGGTGCAGGCAGAGACTTGGTGACAGTCGTCCCGTGGCGTTGGTGAGACCAGGGCTGCGGTGCGAAGTGATGCAGTGCTCGTCGTGGTGCTGGCAGGTCACGGTGCAAGCAGCGGAATCGTCATTGCTGAAGCTGTCGTCAACTGACGAACCGGAGTCGATGGCGTCGGTAGGCCAAGGCTGCGGTGCTGAATGAGGACGGTGCGTCGTGTAACTTGAGCCACGGTGCAAGCAGCGGCATCGAGGTCTGCTTGGAGTGGTTATGTTGGGGATACCAGGGAGATGGCGTGAAGCGAGGCAGTGCCCACAGGTCGTGGTGCATGCAGTAGCTCGGTGGCGTCAAGTGGCGTCATCTGTGAGACCAGGGTTGCGGTGCAGTGTTGTGGTGGTGCCCTCTGCGGTGCCATCATGACACAGAGTCAGCAGTGGCGCTGTAGACAGCGTTGGGTTGCTTTTTCTTCTGTTGCGGCACAAAACTCACTGTCCCCAGTGGTGATGGCAGAAGAACTTGAAGTCTTTGCTGTTCCTGAGAATTCTTGAAAAGGGGGCAAGCTCTACCTCAAGCCCTTGGGGAAACACAAAAAGGAAGTTTCAGAAAGTCCAGTCCTTTCACTGCCCAAGACAGAAGCAGCCACTGCAGGCCAGCACAGCAAAACACACAGCAAAGTGGTAGGCTCTCCTCACAGCTTCTCCAGCTCTTCATCTTGGCAGTCTTCTTGGTTCCAAAAGAGTTCTAAAGTTCTGGGGTCTGGGCTCCAATATTTATACCCCAAATTCCTTTTGTCCCTCCCAGGCAGAGAGCGTCTGTGCTTAGTCCAAGCCAGTTCTGTCCTCTCTGGCTCAGCTTCCTGGTAGAGGGTGGAGACAGCATTGTGGAAGCCGGACCAGGCCCATTTAGGTGCAAGGAAATCCCTTCCCACTACTCTTACGCAGCCCAGGTCTATTCAGCCCAGCCCTGACCCATCAGACTCTCTGGAGCCACTGCACATCCCCAGCCCCTGTCACTCCAAAGCCAGACTGTCAATCCACAAACCTAGCAGAGGTACGCAGGATGGCTAAGCAAGAAAAAAAGTTTGAGAGAGCTGGAAGTGAAAGCCAGAAGCTTAGAAATTACTCTCTCTGGAGGCAGCACACCTTCCGTGCCTGTAGAAGCTAGGGTGTATATTCCTAAAGATGTGGTGAAAGAATTTTATAAGAATTATGATATTGGTCAGTGGTTCAGAACCTATGAGGTAGCCATGTTTTCCCACCGGGTCCCTGAGAGAGATTGGGGTGCGGGGTTGTGGGGGTAGTTCCTTAGTGAGCGGCTGGACACACTGTTAGACTTGTCTTCTGAAGTCCATAATTCTTATAGCCACATGAAAGATTAATTGTCCAGGTATGGTTTGACCCCTGAACTGTATAAACAGAGGTTCAGGAGTTGCAAGGAGATAGAGGGCAGTACCTGGGTGGAATATGTCACTGTTTGAGGAATGTGGGCTACTGAATTCATATCTTAGCATAGATCGCCGCCTAGTGTTGGGTCTGGATGTTTGCACCTTGTTGTCTTGGAAGAGTCTTCGAAGTATCACGAGATAGGTGACTCCTCCCCTGGACTACAGTGCACATGGGCATCTTCTCCATCTTCAGATTGTTTTTCTCCACCATTGGGTTCGGATGCACTTTGACAACTCCAACTTCGGGATCGAAGTTTTCCTAATTTCTAAGGCCAAAAACCTCATAATTTCGACGGTATTGTTTCCGCTCGGTATCCCTCGACTCGACAACTCTTTCCATCCATCTCTGGTAGTTGACGCGGGCCGTTGGGCCTTTTCGACGCCACGTGGGCCTCCTGCTGATGGAAAGAACCCCGTTCAAAAGATGCCCACAATGTCGATCAAAGTTTCCACATAGCGATAAGCATACAGTATGCAACAAGTGCCTGTCTCCGGAGCACAACGAGGAAGACTGTCCAGCTTGTGCTCAGTTCCGGTTGAAGAAAACTATCCGGAACCAAAGAGCTGCTCGACAAGAGATGCAGCGACAGGCACCTGAACCAAAAAACATTTTCGACGACGAACATGAACTTCCAGAGGCAGCGGACTCTGACCTAGAGCTAGTCACAGTAGAAGACCAGTCGGATGACGACATCCCACCGGGGAAAACCGTGAGTACTAAAGCCCCTACCCTGCCTCCACCTCCAGACAAGGCTCCGGTCAAAGCACCGCCAAGAGGCCTTAGCCACGACCGAAACACTGCTTCAGAAGCCCCGCCTTCCAGCTCGGCTTCGAAGACCATTACCAAGCCTTCCGATACCCCGGGATCGAGCAAGACTCTTCCCAAAAAGGGCGTAGACTCAAAGACGGCCGCACAGCCGAAAACAGGCCCGGACACTAAAAAAGTCGTAGATCCGAAAAACACCGGCCAACCAAAAAAGGTAATCGATCCGAAAAAGACTGTCGACCAGAAAAAGGGCGTTGATCCAAAGAAAACTATCGACCAGAAGAAGGGCGTCGATCCAAAAAAGACTGTCGACCCAAAAAAGGTAATCGACCCGAAAAAAGGAAACTACCCAAACAAAGTCGTCGATCCGAACACTGCCTCCGACCCGAAAAAGGCAGTTGAACCGAAAAGGGCAGTTGAACCGAAGAAAGCCGTCGACCCGAAAAAAACACATTGAGCTGAAAAAGGGTGCTGACCCGAAAAAGACTGTCGAACATAAGGTCGTCGAGTCGAACAAGGCCGTCGAACCGAAAACAGCTGTCAAGCCGACAAAAGACATTGAGCCGAAAAAAGCTCAAGACAAAAATAAAAACAAGCAAGCAAGAAAGCAAGCGACCGATCCAAAAACATCGGCGCCGAAGCCACGGACAGTGGAAGAAGAACTTTTTCAGCCTGATCCACTGAGCCCAGACCAAAATAGACTGATACAGGACATATAACAGTTCACAATAAGAACAAGAGAAGACTGGACACTGAGGCTCCTTCTCCTGTTCCTCCTAAGAAAAAGGACTTTGGGACATCCCCTTCTAGACCTTTTACACCTCCTCCTTTCACTCCTGACATGCCTTATGTTCCAAATTCTCCTACACCTCCACATTATGATGAGGGAGAGGACATGGGTGAAGACCCTCATCAGGATTTTATAGACCCTGATGGTCCTGGAAACCAAGATCACACATGGGACGATCAGAATGACCCTAATGACCCATATGATACACAACCCATACCAGATCCCTCCACATATCCCACTAAGCCAGCCCCTACTGATGACACGGTCGCTTTTAACCAGCTAGTTGACAGAGCAGCTCAGTATCATGGTGTAAGCATGCACACTGACCCTATAGAGGAGGATTTCCTATTTAATACCTTCCCAACATCAGACAAGAGTGTACGTGTACTCCCTATGCTAAAGGGAGTACTTAAGCACGCACCAGACATCTTTAAAGACCCAGCCAGAGCGCGTGTCCTCAATAGAAAAGAAATATAAACCAGCCCCTACAGACCCCTCTTATATCAAATCTCAGTTACCACTAGACTCTCTAGTTGTTTCTAACGCCAGAAAGAGGGCAAATTCTCAAACAGATGATGCCCCCCCTCCTGACAAGGATTCGAAAATCTTAGAAGCCTCAGGAAAGAGAGTGGCCTCCCAGGCAGCAAATACCTGGAGAATCGCCAATACACAAGCTCTCCTAGCACGCTGTGACAGAGCACACTATGATGAACTGGAGGGATTATTACAACACCTACCAGAACCCTATAAGGCAAAAGCTAATGACCTAATTCAAGAAGGAAAATTCCTCACTAACGCATCTATAAAATGCGCCCTTGATGCGGCCGATACAGCCGTTCGGTCTGTCAACACTAGTGTGTTGCTACGCCGGAAGGCCTGGCTACGCATATCAGGTTTTAAAAATGAAGTACAGTCTACCATACTTAATCAACCCATTAACCAGGAGTTCTTGTTTGGCCCAGCAGTTGATACCATCTTAGAAAAGATTAAAAAAGATACTGACACCGCAAAGTCCATGGGTTCACTTCAATTTCAACAAACTAGGGGCTCCTTTCGAGGCTCAGGCAGAGCCAACACATCACAAACCTCTTCATCATTTAAAACTAATACCCAAGGCACCTTTAATAAAGGCTCCAACAGAGGAGGTTATAGAGGAAATAATAACAAAGGCAGAGGACACCACCACCAAACAGTGACTTGTTCACACTCCCTCCAGACCACTTAACACCAGTCGGAGGCAGAATAACACAATTCCTACCAGTCTGGAATGCCATTACCACAGACAGGTGGGTCAGACAAATTATCCAGTATGGTTACTGCCTGGAACTCACTTCTACTCCACCCAACATACCACCCAAACACCATCCAATTTTCAAAGAACACATCACCCTGTTACAAGAGGTGCTATCCATGCTAGAAAAGGGAGCCATAGAGCCAGTCCCTCATACCCGACTTCAAATGCGTCCATTGCAGGAAAGCCTAGCACGGCAGTGGAACCAAGCTCAAGGACAACTAAAAGACCTAGTGTTGGTGGACAGTCGCGCATACAACTCTCTGCAGTAGTGGAATCCACAAAACCTTTCCAAAGGGCGACTGTTCCAAGAGCCGGTTCCACAAGTAGTATTAACAGCGGACGCATCACTGACAGGGTGGGGAGCCCACCTACTTCAATACACAGTCCAAGGTCTCTGGACAGTCAAACAAAAGACACTGCATATAGACCACTTAGAGTTACTAGCAGTATTTCTAGCAATGAAAGCCTTCCAGAAATACTTGTACAATAAGGCTGTGTTAATCCGGACGGACAACATGACAGCCATGTACTACATCCAGAAACAGGGAGGGACACACTCTCCGCAGCTCTCTCACCTAGTACAGAGCATATGGAGGTGGGCAATTCCCAAAAACATCTTTCTCCTGGCAGAACACCTCCCAGGAATAGACAATCAGATTGCAGATCTACTGAGCGACACAGCCAACAAATACACGAATGGGAGATTCACCCTCAAGTTCTCCAGCCATTCTTCAAAAAATGGGGGCATCCAGAGATAGATCTGTTCGCCACAAAAGAAAACTCAAAATGCCAGTCCTTTGCCGCCAGGTTCCCACACCCGTTGTCACAAGGCAATGCGATATGGATGAAGTGGTCAGGCAGATTTGCGTACGCTTTTCCGCCAACCCCACTGATCTCATTAGTGGCACGCAAACTAAGGCAGCAGTCACTCACAATGATCCTGGTTGCTCCCACATGGGCGAGACAGCCATGGTACACGACCCTCCTAGAACTCTCAGTAGTTCCGTACCAAAGACTGCGCCTGTCGCCACAATTGCTAACACAGAACCATGGCGAAATCAGGCAACCAGATCCCAATCAGATGAACCTAGCGATCTGGCTCCTGAGGTCTTAGAGTTCGGATACCTTAACTTGCTTCCAGACTGCATGAACATTATCAAGGAAGCAAGGTGCCCCACTACTAGAGCATTCTACGCAGCTAAATGGAAAAGATTTGTAATCTATTGTAATAATAACCAAATCAATCCATTTGATGCCTCCATCCAAAACATAATCTGTTACTTGCTACATCTTCAAAGATGTAATCTGGTATACTCATCCATAAGGCTACACCTTGCTGCTATAGCAGCATATCTCCAAAACAGACAACACATGTCCCTGTTCAGAATACCACCTATCAAAGCTTTTATGGAAGGACTTAAGAGAATTATCCCTCCAAAGCATCCACCTTCACCAGTCTGGAACTTAAACGTAGTACTTACCAGACTTATAGGGCTACCTTTCGAACCACTCCATTCATGTGAACTACAATTCTTAACATGGAAGATGGCATTTTTAATTGCAATTACCTCCCTCAGGCGAGAAAGTGAGCTACAGGCACTAACCCTTCATGCTAATACACCACAATAAGGTAACCCTAAATTTATGCCAAAAGTGATATCCACTTTCCACATCATTCAGTCCATAGAATTGCCAGTTTTCTTTCAAAACCCGCAGTCGGTGGCTGAAAAAGCCCTACACACACTAGATGTCAAAAGAGCTCTGCTATATTACGTTGACAGAACTAAATCATTCAGAAAAACAAAGCAACTTTTTGTTACCTTTTCTCCACAACATAAGGGTAATCCCATTTCAAAGACAGGAATAGCCAGATGGATAGTTAAATGCATTCACATATGCTATCAAAAGGCAAAGCGCACTTTAACAGTTCCCCCAAAAGCCCACTCAATGCGCAAAATGGGGGCATCCATGGCTGTCCTAGGAAATATTCCCCTAGAAGACATATGTAGGGCGGCTACATGGTCTACCATACACACTTTCACTAAACACGACTATGTGGACGTGCAAGCCAAACAACAAGCTGCTGTAGGCCAGGCTGTCCTTAAAACTCTTTTTCAAACCACTGCAGCTGGTACAGGTGACCACCGCTAGAGGAGATACTGCTATACAGTCTATGCACAGATATGAATTCAGCAGCCCACGTGGCTCGAACGGAAAATGAACTTACCAGTATGCATCTGTTCTTGGCATGTAGGGCTGCTGACATTCATATCGCCCGCCCTCCTCCCCGGCGCCTGTAGCGGCTGCAGAGTTACCCTTTACATACATTTACATGGTCATCTCTTACTTTCCTATATTCCATCTTTGCCACAATGGCGAAAAGCAATCTGAAGATGGAGAAGATGCCCATGCGCACTGTAGTCCAGGGGAGGAGTCGCCTATCTCGTGATACTTCGAAGACTCTTCCAAAACAACAAGGTGCAAACATTCGGACCCAACACTAGCGGCGATCTATGCTAAGATATGAATGTCAATACAAATGCAAGTACAACAAGATATGAATGTCAGCAGCCCTACATGCCAAGAACAGATGCATACTGGTAAGTAGCATTTTCCTTCTTGTGCAGAGCATTGGATGGTTGGGTGAAGGGAAGCAAAGTTAATGATTTTCAGGAGCTCTTTGATTTGATTGCCTGGGAGCACTTGTCCAGTAATTGTTTTCCAGGCTGACTAACCCTAGAAAGCTTGCTGAAGAGGCGGACCGCTGGGTGAACACCCCGGTCCACAAGGGTCACGTGTGAGACTCAGCCAATGGTGGGCAGGGTATCCAGCAGAAGAGTGGAGGGGACAAGGGTAAACAGAAGGAGTTTCATAAAAGGCCCCAAAGTAATTCCCAAGGGAAAGGTTCCCAACCTCCCCCTGAGAGAAAGCAAGGGGCCCGACAGGTAACCCTGTTCACAAGGGACCCCTGAAGTATTACAAGTGTGGGGACCAGGGTCATAAGGCGAATTATCCACAGTGCCCCCAGTTTGGAAAAACCGCACCCCCTGGTGCTCTACTCCGGCAGATGGTGAGTGTAGCCTTGGGGGAGGAGATTGTGTCCAAGGTGGTTGGGGTCCTGCAGAGATGTCCCTTGTCTCTTTAGGAGACTGTGAGGCGGTCCCTGGGACACAACTGCCCAACAACACTAAGAAATATGGGTAGTGGGTGACCATCAATGGCCATAAGGTGGAGGCTCTTAGAGACACAGGAGCCAGTGTGACAGCTGTCAAGCGTCACATGGTGTCTCGAGAAGATTGTCCCCCATGCATTTTACTGAGTTGTTGCAGCCGACAACACAGAGAGCCATTGTCCAATGGCTCAGGTTCCCTTTGAGTGGGGGGGTCTCTGGCACTCTTCCGGTAGCTGTGAGGCCTGCCATACCTGTTGACTGTTTGTTGGGAACCAATTTGGAGAGCTCAACTTGGGGAAAGGTGGAGCGGAGTACTCACTTGGAGATGTTGGGTCTGCCTGACTGGGCGTGTGTCACCACTCGGTCAATGGCAGCCCGTAGTGGTGCTCAAGAGGACCTGGAGCCCGAGAGGGAGGCCCAGGGACCTGCCTTAGAGACGAGAGGCAGGGGGAGCGGGAAACTGGCCCGAAGTTCCCACGGTCCAGGAGGAAGTATACCCTGAAGGGGATACCCTGGATCCTACAGGGGAACAGGTAGCTGAACTGGGGGACCTGCATGAGCTGACCCATTGGCAGCAGGAAGGAGGACCCATCCAGGGAAGAATTCTTCCAGGAGCAGAGAGAATGCCCTTCTCTTGTGGGTTTGAGCCTACCAGCTGCAAGCCAGGCAGCAGGTGATTAGTCTGGATCACATTGGATCTACTGGGCGAATGGTCTCCTGTATAGTGAGCCTAAGGTTGCTGAGCCTGGGTTAGCATGTGTGCTGGTGGTACCCCAGAAGTTCAGAGTGTTCCTACTGGGGCTGGCTCATGATTTGCCATTGGTAGGACATTTAAGGCAGGGCAAGACCTTTGAGAGGCTTGTCACCCACTTTCATTGGCCCCAAATGCGCAAGAATTCAGATACTCATTGCAGGACTTGTCAGACTTGCCAGGCAAGTGGAAAGAGAGAGGAAGATGAAGGCTCCTCTCCAGCCATTCCCTGTGGTCAGTACACCCTTTGAGCGGGTGGGTATTGACATTGTGGGGCCACTGGATCCCAAGTCAGCCATGGGCAAAAGGTTCATCCTGGTCTTGGTGGACCATGCCACCCGGTACCCGGAAGCCATACCTCTGAGGACAGTGATGGCCCCCGTGGTGGGACGAGCACTGATGGGAATTTTCTCCCAAGTGGGATTCCCACGAGAGGTCGTGTCTGACCGAGGTAGAACAAGGCACATGATGCATAAAAACACATTCAGAGGTGCAGGGGAGGAAAACACATGATGCCTAAAAACATTCAGAGGTGTAGCAATAACAATTGCGCAGTAATCACATTGGCACATAAATCATAAATGCGCCAGAACTCACATTAGTCACCACCTGTGACTGTCCCTAGGCCCTCTGGCCTTGTTGGGGCTAGGACGCCCTGTGTCCCAGTGTCAGGGGCCTAAACGTGGCAGCTGCCCACGAAGTGCTGGGCAGCTGAAGAAAAGGATGGGGTCAACGTGGGAGCCTCGCAGGCTCTGAAGAAATCAAATGTACCCCTGAGCCTCTCAGGGCTCTAAACAAATGACTGGCCCCTTTGAGCCTCGCTGGGCTCTTTGCGCAACAAAATGCCCCCTCTGAGCCTCTCTGGGTTCTGAAACAAGGAACTGGCACTCAAGCCTCTCTGGGCTCGTAACAAATGGGCCACGTGGAGCCTCTCAGGGCTCTGTAAGAAATATGGCACTCAGGAGCCTCTCTGGGCTCTCAATACAGAAATGCCCTCCTTGAGCCTCGCAAGCTCGTAAACTAACTGTGGGCGTGGAGCCTCTCTCAGGGCTCAAAGACCAAGTGTGGGCGATGAGCCTCGCAGGGGTTAAAAAACGGGGATGCCCTGAGCCTCTCGGGCTCGACGAACAGATTGCCCCCAGGAGCCTCGGGGCTCCTCACACTGACGGGGAGGGGCGGGCACCGGCAATGTGCCCCGACGCCCTCCTCCCCGATTCTGCACTCCCGGGCCCCACTCACCGGCTGTCTCGTTGGTGGGACGGCTCTCCTTTCCGGCAGAGCGGGGCTCCTCTTCACTCGGGGAGCCTCGGACACGGCCGGCTGCTTCTCTCCTTGCTGCTCGGCTGCGGGGGCGGGCTTCCGGTTCGCCTCTCCCGGGCCGCGCAGCGATTGGCCGGCCGACCCAGCACTTCCGGGTCGTTGTAGGCAGCGCGGCGGCCCGGCGGGGGCTGCAAACACTCCTTTGCTGCCGGGGCAATGATGGGTGGGCACCGGCTTTTAAATAATTAAATAAACCGGGGCAATGCCGGGTGGGCACCGGCTTTCAATTAAAATATAAAGCGAGGTGGGCACTCGCTCGGCCAAAAATCGTCAATTAAAGCGGGCAAATGCCGGGTGGGCACTGGCTGCACAAGAAGCGCTCCCAAGCGCTTAGGGGCCGTATAAAGCGCTCCCAGGCGCTATGAGCAAAGTAAAGCGCTCCCCAGCACTAGCAGAGAGAGGAACGCGCTCCCAAGCGCCAGGGGACAGGATCAAGCGCCCACAGCGCTAGGGGTCAAAAGCAAAGCTCCAGCAAGGTCTGGAGGCAGGCAGGGGGGCAAGGCTGGGCCCAGAGCCAGTTCACTGGGTCTCCAGGCAGGGAGACAATCCAAGTGGCGGTCCTCTGGCCCAGCAACATCAGCAGCCCCCTCAGGCAGGATCCTGGAAGAGAACAACTTCTGTGGGGACACAGCCCCTTCCTATACAGGTAAATCCTTTGTCTCAGGGTGCAGGGTGGGGGGAAACCAGTTGCAGCTGGTCTGTGAGCACTGCTGATGGGCTCAACCACCCTCTCTATTCACTGGCAGGTCGTTAGACGCCCCACAGGGGGGCGGAGCCAGCATTGTCAGGGGAAAACCCAGCCTCATTCAGGACACAGGTACACTCCTCCCCAGCCATCAGCATGCTAATCTCACACTCACCACCGGGCAGACCCATCCAGCCTTCCTGGAGCCTGGCATGCCAGCCAGCTCCAGCCAATCACGCTCCAGCACCCTCACTGCACACGCACAGCCATGTCTAGAAGTGGCCCTTCCCCACTAGACACATACAAGCCGCACATACCGTTGCGCAGCATTCACTCCCACAAGTTCACACATACCAAACTCGAGCCTGCACTCCCCACGCATCAGGAACTACCAGGGACACATACATTCCCCATGCATTCCTATGGGAGGGCAGGCCTATTTCACCACATGCACTCAAAGTGCGCACGCACTTTCCACTGGGACACAGTGAAAGTGCGCAGAACCCAAAAATCACCATCACCAGGTCACCATTACAAGCAAAAAGTTTAGGGGTGAACCTGCCATAAGGGCCAAGTCCAACAGGACCAGACTATTTGAGGTGGTGGAGCGCAAATGTCCTGTTACCTACTTGGTGGACCCCCCTTGAGGGTCCTGCATGTCAACCTCCTGAAGCCCCATTTGGAGGGGTCCGAAGTGGGCATGCTCCTAGCAACAGATGCTGGAATGGAGGAAGAGACCAAGCCTCTTCCTGATCTCCTGTCTGCAACTGAGTGAGATGGGTCAGTGGATGGTGTGAACCTCTCTTCCACCCTGACCCATGAGCAACAGAATGACTGCCGCCAGTTGCTGGCACAGTTTTCTGATCTGTTCTCCCTGGTTCCCGGTGTCACTGATTGGTGCATCCATGATGTAGACACTGGGGATAGTCTTCCTATAAAGCACAAATCTTACAGGGTGACTGACAGGGTGAGACCTTGCATCAAAGAGGAGGTCTAAAAAAATGCTTGCGTTAGAGGTGATTGAGTCTTCTAACAGTCCTTGGGCTAACCCAATGGTCTTGGTTCCAAAGGCTTCAGCGCCGGGTGCCACGCCAGAACTCTGGTTCTGTGTAGACTACTGAGGGCTCAATTCAGTCCCGAGGACTGACGCGCATCCTATCCCCAGAGCTGATGAGCTCATTGATCAGTTAGGGACTGCCCGGTACCTTAGTACGTTTGACCTAACATCTGGGTACTGGAAGATCGCCTTGACTGATGGGGCAAAAGAGAGGTCTGAAAGAAAAATTTGAAGACTGGTGCACAGCCTGGATATCATTTAAACAAAAATTGTACTGTTCGTCTTGCGAATTCTGGGTGCTATAAGAGTAACGCCTCTTGCCTTGGACGTCAGTCAAACATGTGTTTATGTGCTTCTAATGGAGCATTAGTTGCATCCCCTTATGCACACCTGTGTCTCCTTGGTACGGTCCCACGGATTCCTTTGGAAAAAGTCAATCACTCTTTTGTGTGTTTTTAACTTTCCATTCTTTATTTGGGTCCTCTTTTCATCATTGAATATTCATGAGTGATTGACTTTTTCCAAAGGAATCCCTGGGACCGTACCAAGGAGACACAGGTGTGCATAAGGGGATGCAACTAATGCTCCATTAGAAGCACATAAAGGCAAAAGAGAGGTCCGCATTCTCCACACCAGATGGGCACTTCCAGTTCCGGGTTATGCCCTTTGGGATGAAGAATGCCCCTGCCATCTTTCAGAGGTTGGTCAACTAGGTTTTGGCTGGACTGGAAGAGTTCAGTGCTGCCTACCTGGATGACATCGCAGTGTTCAGCACCATTTGGGAAGAACATCTGTGCCACCTCTGGGAAGTGTTGTTGGCGCTGCGGAAGGCAGGCCTCACGATCAACACGAGTAAGTGCCAGATCGGCAAGAGTTCCGTGGTGTACTTCGGACACCAGATTGGAAGTGGCCAGGTGGCGCCCCTACAGCCCAAGATTGAAACCATCCTGGATTGGGAGCCCCCCCAAGACCCAGACAGAGGTGAGAGCCTTTTTAGGACTCACTGGGTATTACAGGAGGTTTGTCAAGGGGTATGGCAACATTGTTGCACCCTTGACAGAGCTGACTTCCAGGAAGCATCCCAGAAAAGTGATTTGGATTGACACCTGTCAGAAAGCTTTTGAGGCCCTGAAAGCTGCCATATGCGCGTCGCCCATGCTCCTGGCACCCAACTTCTCCAGAGAGTTTATCGTTCAGACACACGCTTTAGAGCTTGTGTGGGGACTGTTTTGTCACAGATGAATGAGGAGGGCCTAGATCAACCCGTAGCCTTCATCAGTAGGAGGTTACTTCCACGGGAACAGAGGTGGAGTGCTATTGAGCGTGAAGTATTTGCTGTGGTCTGGGCACTGAAGAAGCTGAGACATACCTGTTTGGGACTCACTTCCGGGTTCAGACAGACCACAGGCCCCTAAGATGGCTGATGCAGATGAGGGGTGAGAATCCAAAGCTGTTAAGGTGGTCCATTTCCCTACAGGGGATGGATTTCACGGTGGAACACCGTCCTGGTACAGAACACGCCAACGCTGATGGTCTGTCCAGATTTTTCCGCCTTAGTGATGAGAACTCCCAGGAGGTAGGGTAGTTCTCCCACATTTCAGCTCGAGGGGACACATGTTAGACCTGGCACCTTGGCGTGGGTCTCCCTTCCATTTTTTCCTGTTGGCTCATGTGTTTTTGCTGGTGTTAGATGCTTTGGGCACTGTGCCACTGCTGTCCAGTGCCACAGTGCAAGTGCTCCCTATTGTAAATTGATGTATGGATTAGTGATTCCATGATTGGCTGATTTGGTTTACTGGTCAGACCCTAGTACAGTGCACTGAGTGTGCCCAGGGCTTGTAGACCAAATGCTGTTAGTGGGCTTGCAGCACTGGTTGTGACACCCACAGAAGCAGTCTCTAAAAGTGTCTCTCATGTCTGCCATTGCAGAGCCTGTGTGCAGTCTGGTACTGCCATGCTGACTGGGCAAGTGCACCCACTTGCCAGTCCCTAAACCTTCCCTTTCTTCTTATCAGACACCCCTGTGGTAGGCCCAATGGCAGGGTGCATTGTAAATATAAGGTATGACAAGCCCTGATCTGTGTGGCATGTCCTAATAGTGAATTACTAGTTTTTCACTATTGCAAGACTAGCTATTCCCCATAGGCCAGAATGGGTAGTTTGATTATTACATCTTATTATCCTAACTTACTCAGGGAACTAAGTTGAAATTAGAGTTTAGGCTGCCTGAACTCAGAATGATACAATGCATTGTTTAGTGAAGTTGGTTTTAACATGCTGTGTTTGCAAATACTACTTTTAGAAAGTAGTTTTTTCTTGTCTAACTATCCAAGCCTGCCTGCACGTGCCAAGCTACCAAGGGGGTGACCAGGGATTATTTTAGGAGTGTACCCTCTACCCTGACTAGACACAAGGGTCCCTATTTGTCACAGGTACCTACCTGTGCCAACTAGAGACCCCCAAATCTAACAAAACTGGCGCAAAAAATCTGGCAATGGGCAATGCCACAGCAGATCAATCTGCAAACAGTACATCTACCAGGGGTAGACAACATCACAGCAGACAAAACAGTTGCTCACACGAATGGGAGCTAAAGCAAATAACAGTGCAATACCTGTTCAACCTTTGGGGAACGCCAGTGTTGGATCTCTTTGCAACAATGCAGAACAAGAAATGCCGAAATTTTGCATCCAGGTTTCCACACCACCTGTCAAAGGGAAATGCACTTTCGTTCAATTGGTCTGACATTTGTCTACGCCATTCCACCAATCCCCCTGATGCAAAGAGTACTACAAAAAGCAAGCAAACCAGGAACAAATATGATTCTGATTGCCCCCCGTTGGCCAAGACAGACATGGTACTCAACGCTCCTGAAACTCTCAAAAGAAGATATGATCAGGATCAAAGCAGACAAGGACCTGCTAACAATACAACAAGGTCAAATCTCTCACCCAGAACAAGCAATGCTACAATTAGCAGCCTGACGCCTGAATACATAGAATTTGGACACCTCAAATTGCCATCCAGAACCATGAAAATTCTAAAGGAGGCAAGAAAACAGTCAACAAGGAAATGCTATTCTGCTAAATGGATGCGATATACCAAATGGTGCACCGCTACCAACAAGACTACTAAAATAAATACACAAGAAACAGTAGTTGCATATCTTACCTACCTCATAGACAGCAAAATCAATGTTTCTAACCGAAAGGTACACCTCGCGTCCATAGTGGCATACACAAGAGGAAAAACATGCAAACGTTTCTTTACTAGACCACTATCAAAAGATTTTTGGAAGTAGCAAAAAGAGTGGCTCCTCCAAGAACCGCTCCTGTACCAACTTGGAGGTTAAATACAGTGCTGTCTCAACTAATGGGAAAACCGTTTGAACCCATGCATACAGCGGATATCAAACATATCACTCTTAAGACCGCCTTTCTCATTGCAATACCATCACTACAGAGAGTAAGTGAGCTACAAGCATTAACTGTACAAGAGCCATATCTACACATTCACAAGGATAAAGTAATCTTAAAATCGAACCCACCGTTTTTACCTAAAGTGGTAACTAAGTATCCCCTGAATCAAAACATCATCTTGCCAGTTTTCTTCAAGGAAACAAAAACTAAGGCAGAAAGAAGCCTCCGTACCCTGGATGTAAGGAGGGCTCTACTATACTACCTGCAAAAAACTGAACAAGTGAGGAAAATAAAACTGTTGTTTATGGCTTACTCACATACCAATACAGGATCAGCTGTCACTAAAACTACAATTTCAAGATGGATAGTGCAAGCTATACAACTTAGCTATTCCAATGCCAGAAGAGAACTGACAATTCAACCAACAGCTCACTCCACTAGGAAGAAAGGAGCAACGCTGGCTTTCATGGCAAATGAACCCATCGATGCCATCTGCGCAGCAGCAACAGGGCATAACCACCCACTTTTACAAAGCATTATTGCAGATATACAGATAAATAAGGAACTCAAATTGGACAAAGGGTGCTTCAACGCCTGTTTGCTAAGTCTTACTCTCACCACAGCCTCCCAAACACTGGAGAAACCGCTACATAATCGGATGCACAGCATGTGAATACAGAAAAAGATTCACGCTAGAAAATGAAATGGTTACTTACCTGTAGGAGCAATTTTGCAGCTTGAAGAGTTTTCTGGATTCAAATGCGACCCACCCAGCCTTCCCCTAGATGGAACACAAACAGGTGGGGAAGCAAAGTACAACGTTAAGAACTATAAATAAGGATCATAACAAGGTTTAAAGAGCATAAAGACAGAAAAAAGAATCCAAAGAGGGCCACCAAGCACATCGACCTCCAGGAGGCCGTCTAACGTTATACAAATGGTGGTCGACAGCCACCAAACAAGAAAAAAAAAACCAGACCATTCCGGACCCAACCACTAGACGGCGGAATGATGCACAGCATGTGAATCTAGAAAACTCGCCTAGCTGCAAAACTACTCCTACTAGTAAGTAACCATTTCGTTACAGGGCCGTTATAGTTAGGCTCAGACTTCACTTGTACAAAACCATGGAAATCCATTGTTATAGTTACCTGAGCCCCACCCCCCATTGCCTACTTATGACCTCGCATATTACATCACTTGTGACATGGTCAGTGACATCACTGGTGACATCATCCACAGAACCACTCACACCCCCATACAATCTCTCATACACTCACTCACACACCTATAGAAGCATTCACATACATATTCACATATCCATACAACATGTCACACACACACACCCACTCACTCATCCATGCAGTCACTTACATACCCACTTACCCATACAGCCACTCACTCATACAGCTACTCATACAACCACTCTCTCATACAGCTACTCATACAACCACTTACTCACCCATACAACTTACACATCCGTACAATCACCCACACAGCTACTCACACACCCAATCAATCATACAATCACTCACACATCCAGTCACTCACCCGTACAGCATCTCAACAGACCTATTGACACACCCATACAACTACTCACACACCCACTCTCTCACAACCACTTACGTACCCATTCACTCATCCCTACAAGCACTCAGATAATCATTCATTCACCTATACAGCCACACACACTCACTCTCCAATACTAGCTACTCAGACACCCACTCAGTTAACCAAACACCCACTCACTCATGCAGCCACTCACGCACATACCCAGTCACTCACCAATACAGCTACTCGCACATCCATACAGCTACTTACACACACATTTATTCATCCAGAACGCTACTTACACCCCCACTTATTCACCTATACAGCCACTCACACACTGATACAGACAGGCGCAAAGCCACTCAGATGACATATGTTAAAAGCAGTTTCACTCAGTAGTACAGAAAGAATAGTAATTTGACTTATGGTGTAGCTTGGTGTATATATCTTTAAGTCTCAAACATTTACAAAACACACCCACTAGATGATGTCATCGGTGATGTCACTAACCATGTCATGAGTGATGTAATATGTTAGGTCATAAGCAGTTCATTGCGGGGGCCTAAGTTATAGTTAGCTCGGGTAACTGTAAGTGCTGAATTTCTATGCTATTGTACGAGTGAAATCTGAGCCCATCTATAACATCCCTGTAACCTGTTTTTTTCAGTGTTTATATGTATGTATATGTGTGTGTGTGTATGTATGTAATATAGATCGATAGATAGATATCGGTTACTATAACTCGTGCTCCCACCATGCATCGATTTCTCATCAATAATTTTACTGCAAATTTTGCAGTCATATTATCAATGAGGTCAAAGAAGATGTTATGAGGTATGTAATATGAGGGGGTAATTAGCAGTGCATGGCGGTGGCGCAAGTTACAGTTACAATATGGCACATGTTTTAGTTACTTGAGATAACTAGAATTTCTATAGTTTGGGTGTGTAAAATCTGTAGCTTTCCACACAGCAACTAAAGTAAGTTGCGTACTAGTTTTGAAACCTTTGTGAAGATTTATCAAACGGCACCCAAGTTATTAGCAAAACAAAATGGGCTTTTTGGGGGAGGGGAGGGGTGGTCCCACAGGGCCAAAAAAACACATGGACCGCAGGCTCCTGAGCTTCGTTAATTATCAACCTGTGGGTGGGGATGTATGACATTACAACGCATGCTTTTACATCGCATGCTTTTACAACGCGGTTTTTACAACGCATACCATTACAACGCATAGTGCTTTTGGGCGCTGGATAGTGAATAGTTTAATTTACTATTCCAACTCCAGTCCCCGTGGATAGTAGGGAAGGTGTTGGATAGTATATTAAACCTATTCCCTATCCTAGAGCGCCCCCCAGAGCAATGCGTTGTAATGGTTTGCGTTGTAAAAGTTGCGTTGTAAAGGCACTGCGTGGTAAAAGTTGCGTTGTAAAGTTTGTTCACCCTGGGTGGACCAGGTCAATCAATCAATCAATCAATCATGGACTTTTAAGCGTGCTACTCGCCCGTGAGGGTCTCGAGGCGCTGGGTGGGAGTGGGTGCAGCTCTGGGTTATCCGAAAAGCTAGTTCTTGAGGCTCTTCCTGAAGTTTTGCAGAGTAGGGGAGCATCTGATTTTGACTGGGAGCTCTTTCCATGCCGTGGCAGCGATGTAGGAGTAGGCTCTTCCTGAAGGTGTGCAGAGTGGGGGAGCGTCTGATGTTAACTGGGAGCTCGTTCCAGGTCTCGAGGCTCTTCCTGAAGGTGTGCAGAGTGGGGGAGCGTCTGATGTCGACTGGGATCTCGTTCCAGGTCTTGAGGCTCTTCCTGAAGGTGTGCAGAGTGGGGGAGCGTCTGATGCTGACTGGGAGCTCGTTCCAGGTCTTGAGGCTCTTCCTGAAGGTGTGCAGGGTGGGGGAGCGTCTGATGTTGACTGGGAGCTCGTTCCAGGTCTTGAGGCTCTTCCTGAAGACGTACAGAGTGGGGGAGCGTCTGATGACTGGGAGCTCGTTCCAGGTCTTGAGGCTCTTCCCGATGGTGTGCAGAGTGGGGGAGCGTCTGTTGACTGGGAGCTCGTTCCAGGTCTTGAGGCTCTTCCTGAAGACGTACAGAGTGGGGGAGCGTCTGATGACTGGGAGCTCGTTCCAGGTCTCGAGGCTCTTCCTGAAGGTGTGCAGAGTGGGGGAGCGTCTGATGTCGACTGGGATCTCGTTCCAGGTCTTGAGGCTCTTCCTGAAGGTGTGCAGGGTGGGGGAGTGTCAGATGCTGACTGGGAGCTCGTTCCAGGTCTTGAGGCTCTTCCTGAAGACGTACAGAGTGGGGGAGCGTCTGATGACTGGGAGCTCGTTCCAGGTCTTGAGGCTCTTCCCGATGGTGTGCAGAGTGGGGGAGCGTCTGTTGACTGGGAGCTCGTTCCAGGTCTTGAGGGTCTTCCTGAAGACGTACAGAGTGGGGGAGCGTCTGATGACTGGGAGCTCGTTCCAGGTCTTGAGGCTCTTCCCGATGGTGTGCAGAGTGGGGGAGCGTCTGTTGACTGGGAGCTCGTTCCAGGTCTTGAGGCTCTTCCTGAAGACGTACAGAGTGGGGGAGCGTCTGATGACTGGGAGCTCGTTCCAGGTCTCGAGGCTCTTCCTGAAGGTGTGCAGAGTGGGGGAGCGTCTGATGTCGACTGGGATCTCGTTCCAGGTCTTGAGGCTCTTCCTGAAGGTGTGCAGAGTGGGGGAGCGTCTGATGTCGACTGGGATCTCGTTCCAGGTCTTGAGGCTCTTCCTGAAGGGATGCAGAGTGGGCGAGCGTCTGATGTTGACTGGGAGCTCGTTCCAGGTCTTGAGGCTGTTCCTGAAGGTGTGCAGAGTGGGGGAGCGTCTGAGGTTCACAGGGAGCTCGTTCCAGGTCTTGAGGCTCTTCCTGAAGGTGCGCAGAGTGGGGGAGCGTCTGATGTTGACTGGGAGCTCGTTCCAGGTCTTGAGGCTCTCCCTGAAGGTGCGCAGAGAGGGGGAGCGTCTGATGTTGACTGGGAGCTCGTTCCAGGCCTTGGCAGCGATGCAGGAGTAGGCTCTTCCTCCTGCTCTGCTTCTGCGGATGACGGTCATTTTTTAAATACAAAATGAAGATGCTGAGACTTTAGGTTTACACCAGTCAGTACCACAGGAACTTGTGTTCATAGGTTCTTCTCTGAGACCTGGTTCCAGGGTGAACTAGAAATCTGGACGACTAGTTTAAAGTAGGAAGGCAGCAGGTTAATATTTTTTAGATGCCACTTGTAGACTGTACAAGTTGTACAGGAGCCTTCAGTGATGCCGAGGTGGCGGCGTGCTCACCCTGGGGTAGAAGCAACAATGGCTGAGACAAGTGGTCAGAAGGCGACGGATCTGTACCTCACCCTGAGAGATTGTAACGTAGGGGTAGATTTACAAGCTTTTTCCACTGGGTTTGGATCACAAAATTGACAAAAATCAGAACAAAATGTTTGTTTTGTTATTTACTTTCCAGCACAAACTTCGTGTCAAGGGGGCGTTGCAAAGGTGGTACATGGGCGTTCCTGTGCGTTGGGTGACATTTTGGTAACTCTGGGCCTAAGTTCTTTACAGCACAGCCAGAAGCTGTCAAAGGAATGGCAGGGGGTGGCCTTACACGCGTGCCTGGGGTGCGTGGCATGTCCTCGTGAGTGGAGTGCGTGTGCTCGTCACTCTGAAGTGAGTGAACGGTGTCCTCTCATCTCTTGACTCCCCGAGTACCTCACTGACCAGGGAAAAATCTCGGGGCTCCAGAGACAGAGTTTAGGGGTTCCCTGTCTAGTTCTTGTGTTCCGGGGGTGTGGGGGCGGGGGCTGCTGTGTCCAGAGAGTCCTGCTCGGTGTCAGAATAGCTCTGTGGAAGTCTCTGGCGCTAGATATTCACCCTGTGGGGGTTGGGGGGGGGGGGGGCAGCGGGCCGTTTGTCAGTCTTTGAGTAGAGGTGTTTGAGCCAACAAATGAACAGGCAGAGCCGAGCTAAGGGCCCTGCTTGGCTCTTAGAGCTGGTGTCCGAGCCGAGCCCTCAGAATATTTGTGGGGGGGACTGACAATATGCAAATGACCGCATGACGTCGCGTGCTGAACGTGTCCGGTGTCTGAACAAGACACCGGGACACGTTCAGCATATTTCTGTGGGGCCCAGCTTCTTGGCAGGTGGGACGGCGTCCACCCTGTGAAAAGAGTGGGGGGACGCCATGTACCTGCGTGTACCCCAGACTCAAGTCCTGGTCACATGCATTGGTTGTATACAGGGCGTCTCGGATCTTCAAAGCGGACCTCAAATCTCTTTTATTCCAAAGACACTTTCAGAACTAAGTCCCTCATTCTCAGACCCCGCCAGGAAGTTCTTTAGTTATTGTAAAATTTGTCATTTATATTCATACTTTTGCTTGTGCAGTCTGTGCTGAGATTGTGCGCCTTATGCCTGCGTCGCTTTGACTCTATGGCCTGCTATTTTTATTTGTTCCATTCGTGTAACAGTTCTCTCATGTAAGGTAACTGGTTCTATTGTACAGCGCTCTGACACCTTCGGGTAAAGTCCGCGCTTTATAAGAATGCATTAAATAAAAAAAAATGTGTGATTTGCTCAGAATCACAGGGTGTTGAGCTGACGCCGAGACTCGAACGCTCCAGAGAGACATATTTCTACAGGACCCCGAGCTGAGCCAGGATTCCGGCCCCAGCCGCTTTCAGTGGCACGATCACTTTTTTACCTACACTTTTTAACAGATCTTTTCTTGCTGAATCTCCTATTAATGATTTGTTTTTTACTATTTCCCTAAATTCAGTGATTTACTCATATTGTTGTTACCTTTTTCCTACAGTGCCATTACTGCAGCTAGTGCGCGCTTTCGTAGTGTATGAAATAATGAAAACCAATTAAATGTGTGTCAGGAGGGGGGGTCTTCCTTTCTAACCGGACCTGCTGCCCACCGCGGCTGTAAAGTATGACCTGTGAACGCTGAGACACAGGGTTCATAAAGTGGCAGGCGCGGTGTGTCCATTGGGGCGTAGGGGCATAGCCCTACTAAGCCCCATGGACCCACCGCGTCGTCGCTAAAATACAAATAGAAATATTAAAATAATCGCACTACCCGCCGGCCGGGAATCCGGCAGACACCCGACTTTTCCAGAGTGCGCAGCAGGGGGGGGGGGGGGGGGGGGGAGGCTGGGCCTGCTGCAGCTGCGCAAGTGGATTTTTGGGCAGAAACTAGCCCCACATGCGCAGATTGTTTCCCCTGTGCAATTCCCCTTTGAGAGAGGACCTGGGGGCGGGCCGCAGCCCCCGGGGTTGCTCAGGGTGACTGGGCGAGCAGTCATGGTGCCCCCCCAGCCAATCCTGGGTAGCCATATAAACGGAAAAAAAAATCAACGGAAATATCGAGTGTTAAAAGAAACGTGTAAAGGAAGAGAAAAGACATAGATAAGAGGGAAAGGGAATGAAAAGAGGGAGGGAATAATGGCAGTGAAGGGAAAAAAGGAAGGAAATAATGCGAAAATAAAAGTGGGAAATGAAGTGTTTCTATATTAAAACGTTTTCAGACCTTCATTAAGGCACTTCACAGGTGCAGCAGAAGCAGCGCAAGCTCCCCTTATTTGCATGGGGGCACGAGCAAGACCACTGACTCATTGTCAGTGAAATTGCTCTCCCACCCTCGCAGCTCCACCATTAAGTGAGGTGCCCCTGCCCCTGCACTCTTGAGTGTTGGTGATCGAGGCCCTCCTCCACCCGCAGGTTTCCCTGCGCCTCATCCCTGGTGGTCCAGTGGACCTCTGTCTCCTTTCTCTCACTCAGCTCCTTCACTCGGTTTTCTACTCTTTCTATCTTTCACCTTTCTGCACCTCTGTTCTTTTGCGCCTTATTTCTGCCCATTTCCCTTTCTCTCCCTCTGCTCCTTCACTCGTTTTCACTCGTTATTTCCCCTTTCTATCTTTCACCTTTCTGCACCTCTGCTCTCTTGTGCCTTATTCTTGCCCATTTTCCCTTTCTCTCCCTCTGCTCCTTCTCTCGTTTTCACTCGTTTTTTTACACTTTCTATCTTTCACCTTTCTGCTCTTTTCTGCATCTCTGCTCTTTTGTGCCTTATTTCTGCCTATTTTCCCTTTTTTCTTTATCCCTTCTTTCCTCCCTTTACCTTTCCCCGCCGCTGCTGCCCCCGCGGCCCCTCCCCCCCCAGCACGACCGGCCCAATCCAGCTCCCCTCCCCGCTCCCGCCTCCCAGCTGTCCAGCCCTCCCCGACCCCTACTTAATGGCGGCCACGGGCTGCGGGCGCGCCGCTGGTGCACCGAAGGCGCATCAAAGGCAAGCACGTCTGCGCCCGTCTGCGACCCGTCCGCGACCAGCACCAGGAACCCTGGACCTCCGCCCCGCCAACGCTACGACCCAGCAGCACTCCACGCACTCAACCCAGGCTGCAACAACAACTGCAAGCTAGCATCACCAGCATGGACCCTTCAGCTGTCACCGCTGCCGGCACACCTGCAGCACCGCCAAGAACACGGATCCAGCACAACCCGCCCACAAGAACACAACCGAACTGAAGACCCTGCAATGCATCCTCCTCAACGTCCGATCCCTCCACAAACACGCCACAGAAATCTGGGACCTCCTCGACAGCACAACCCCAGACGTAGCATTCTTCACCGAAACCTGGACCAACACCACCTCGGGACCGGACATCGCCATCGCCATCCCCCAAGGATACAAGATCTCCAGGAAGGACCGCCCCATCCACCCAGGAGGAGGAATCGCCATCGTCCACAAATCCAGCCTCCGCCTGAGCACACTCCCTGACGAGTCCACAGAACTGATGGAACACCTTCACTTCAAGATACTGGCCAGCCCCACCGCCGCCCTTCGAGGAACCCTCATCTACCGACCCCCTGGACCCCGCGGACCCTTCGCCAACTCCATCACGGACATTATCTCCCCGCAGGCCATCGCATCCA
Source organism: Lissotriton helveticus (assembly GCF_964261635.1). NCBI lineage: Eukaryota > Metazoa > Chordata > Amphibia > Caudata > Salamandridae > Lissotriton > Lissotriton helveticus. The sequence goes on from NC_136065.1 coordinate 54,816,706, forward strand.
CCAACTACACCCTGCTGGGAGACCTCAACTTCCACCTCGACAATCAACTGGACCCCAACACCACATCCCTCCTGGACAACCTCCACAACATTGGACTCCGCCAGATCGTGACCGAGCCCACGCACTCAGCAGGACACACCCTCGACCCCCTCTTCACTACAGGAAACTCCATCGCCTTCAGCCACACCACCGAACTCCCATGGACCGACCATCGTTGCGTCCACTTCACCTTCAGAACACCCACCATCCACAGACACCAGCACCTGCTTCCACAAAGAAACTGGACCAAAATCACCGATGACCAGCTCACCTCCTCACTCAACAACTCCACCCCAACCATCGCGGAAAACGACGACCCCAACACCGCAGCCTGAACCCTGCATAGATGGATCTCGGACAGCACCAACACCATAGCCCCCCTCAAGAAAAACAACAATACCCGTGCCAAGAAAGCCAGATGGTTTACCACCGAACTTCGAGAGTCCAGGCGCACATGCCGCCGCCTCGAAAAGGCCTGGAGAAACACCAAATCCACAGAAGCCCACAACAACTTCAGAGCCGCCACCAACGCCCACCATCAACTCATCAGAGAAACGAGGAAAAAAGCGATTGAAGACAGAATCTCCACCCACGCACACAACAGCAAGGAACTCTTCAGCATCATCAAGGAGTTCGCCCAACCCACCAGCGAGTCTACCGACATCCCTCCCTCACAAGACCTCTGCGACAAACTCAGCATCTTTTTCCACCACAAAATCAAGAGCATCTACGACAACTTCGACGAAGACAACCAACACACTGAACCCTCACCAACCACCCCCGACACCCGGAAACCAGCGATTGATGACTGGACAGCCCTCACCACCGAAGACACACTGAAGACAATGAAGTCAATCCACTCAGGGGCCCCCACGGACCCCTGCCCCCACCACATCTTCAACAGAGCCGCCAACACCATCGCACCCATGCTCCGCCAAACCATCAACCGCTCCCTGGCGACCGCCTCATTCCCCGACGACTGGAAACACGCCGAGGTCAACCCCCTCCTAAAGAAACCCTCAGCGGACCCCACCGACCTCAAAAACTACAGACCCATCTCCCTGCTCCCGTTCCCAGCGAAAGTCATCGAGAAAGCCATCAACAGCCAACTCGCCACATTCATTGAAGAACACAACATCCTCGACTCCTCCCAATCCGGCTTCAGAAAAAACCACAGTACGGAAACCGCCCTCCTCGCCGCAACAGACGACATCCGCACCTTACTGGACAAAGGAGAAACAGTAGCCCTCATCCTCCTCGACCTATCAGCGGCGTTCGACACAGTCTCCCACCGCACCCTAATACGCAGACTCTACGATGCAGGAATCCAGGACAAGGCCCTCGACTGGATCTGCTCCTTCCTCTCCAGCAGGACGCAGCGGGTCAGACTCCCCCCTTTCCTCTCGGACCCCACACCTATCACCTGCGGAGTCCCCCAGGGCTCCTCCCTCAGCCCGACGCTCTTCAACGTCTACATGGCTCCACTTGCCCCCATCGTCAGAACCTACGGACTCAACATCTTGTCATATGCAGACGACACCCAGCTCATCCTCTCCCTATCCAACGAGCCCAACACCGCCAGACGCAACTTTCGAGAAGGCATGGAAGCCGACGCCAAATGGATGAAAAACAGCTGCCTACAACTAAACACCAACAAAACAGAAGTACTCATCATGGGCCCAAACCCCGACGCCTGGAGTGACACCTGGTGGCCCACCGCCCTCGGAAACCCGCCAACCCCCACAGACCACGCACGCAACCTGGGAATCATCCTGGACTCCGAGCTCAAAATGGACCGCCAGATCAACTCTGTCTCATCTTCCTGCTTCCACACCCTCCGCCTCCTTCGTAAGACCTTCAAATGGATCCCCCTCGAACACCGAAAGACAGTCACTCACGCCCTGGTCACCAGCAGACTCGACTACGGCAACGCACTCTATGCCGGAATAAACAAAAACCTCATCCGCAAGCTACAGAACATCCAGAACGCCGCCGCAAGACTGGTCCTCAACCTGCCAAAACACTGCCACATCTCCCAGCACCTGCGCACACTCCACTGGCTCCCTGTCGAGGCGAGAATCACCTTTAAGATGCTCACCCACGCACACAAGGCCCTCCACGGCACCGGACCAGCATACCTGAACAGCCGACTCAAATTCCACGCACCCCAAAGGACCCTACGATCAGCCCAGCTTTCCTACGCTGTGGTCCCCCGCACCAGAAAGACCAGATCGGGAGGCCGCTCCTTCTCCTTCCTCGCGGCCAAAGCATGGAACGCCCTTCCGCTCCACCTCAGACAGACAACATCGCTCCCCATCTTTGCAAGAAACCTCAAAACCTGGCTCTTCGACAGACCCCCTCCTTGATGGAATGGAACCTGCACCCCCCCCCCCCCCTAGCGCCTTGAGACCCTTACGGGTGAGTAGTCGCGCTTTAACAAACTCCTGATTGATTGATTGATTGATATGACACTTATCTTGCTGTTTGGCCAACAACAAAATGCATTTGACTATTTCTAGGTCTCTCTTTTAACCAGAGCTGGAAATGGGAAACAAGCACTGGCAAAGCCAAGACGTTTTGCCTATGCAATGCAATGTTTTTAGACATGTAAAACAGCACTCGCGCTGTGCAATATGGCTTAAAGTAAATAAAAGAAAACGGCACAGCGGGAGCAGTGCAAAAACCCCATTTTGTATCAATTGTTTGGTCCAAATGTCAGTGCATAATTTCACCACTGTAATCTAGTCTATTTGTTTTAATGTTTTGTGTTTGGGGCATTCTTTGAACTGTTTTTTTTTTTATATTGATGTGCAAGCAAAGAATCTGTGACTCCCTCACATTCTCCATAGTTCAATTACATTCGTTTACCTAACCATTTGTTGTATAGGATATATTCCTATACAATACTCCTAGAGGAATGACACCACACAGTTACTGGCTGGGCACTTCGCACACGATAAAGCATAGCAAAACAAATGGCTAACTGTGACCCCCCCAAACTCCCCTTAAGGTGGTTCGGGCTCGCTCTCTCGCTGCGGTGCAATATGCAAATTAGTTTACGCCTCACCACTGTCAAATGTCACCAGCCGCCCCTGGCCTGGGAGCTGTTTGTGGGGCGCACCTGCCATCTGAGGAGTGTCTGAAGCCCCCCCCAGCTGCCCGTCAATGACTTCACTATAGATTGTGCACAATATATGTATTCTTTGTGTTTCAGCTTCAGATGCTCATCGGAGGCGGTGGCCGCTGCTTCTGGCGGTGCTGGGGTCGGTGTCGGTGCTGGCGGCGGCGGCGGCGGCGGTCTGGAAACGGGAACCTTTAAAGCGCCTTTTCACCTCTGGGTCCAGCACCGGAGGTGACATCGAGAGCAGCACGAGCCAAGGGTCACCGGAAGCAGCGAAGATGATGAATGGAGAGACTCCAGTGTAATGTAGACCTCCGAGTTGCATTGGACTCAAACTCTTAATATCCTCTGGACACTCGAGCGGCCTCCAGACCCGGAGCTTTACTCCCTCTTCTTTACTCCTTCTACTGTACTCCCTCTTCTTTACTCCCTCCCTCCGAGGGGCTGTACGGCCCCTCCCCCCGGGCCCCAGGGGTCGCTCACAGCTGCACAGGTCTCGGGCTCAGTGTGATGTGGCCTGGGTGGTCCCAGATGTGTGGGGGGCAAAGACCCTTCATCGCTGCGTCTCTTCTCGGAGTATCTCTTGTTTGTGAGCCTGCACAGCGGCGCTAAAGAGTCCCTGGCGCGGAGGGAGACAGGCACTGTGTGCAGAGGTTTAGCTGCCTGAATGAATCTCAGCCACTGGCAGTCACCTGGGCCGCATTCCACTCCATCGTTTTCCACCCACTGTCCCTCTCTAGACAAAGGCCTTCCTTGTACAAATCAGTACCGACCTTAACGCTCATTCGAGGGAACTGCAGGCAAGCCCCCCCATTTGAAGGACCCACATATAAAGACCAGACCGATGGTGACCTACTCAGGACTAATCACATCATTAGTGCAGCCCCTTCTTTACAGAACTAATGGGGTTCCCTCCGTATAAGGGGGGGAGGAGGGGCTCAGGTGAGTGGTGGGTTGTGGGGTCAGGTGAGTGGGGGGTGAGGGGTCAGGTGAGTGGGGGGTGAGGGGTCAGGTGAGTGGTGGGTTGTGGGGTCAGGTGAGTGGTGGGTTGTGGGGTCAGGTGAGTGGTGGGTTGTGGGGTCAGGTGAGTGGGGGGTGAGGGGTCAGGTGAGTGGGGGGTGAAGGGTCAGGTGAGTGGTGGGGTGCAGGGTCAGTTTGAGTTGTGGGGTAAACGGTCAGGTGAGTGGTGGGGTGCGAGGTCAGGTGAGTGGGGGTGAAGGGTCAGGTGAGTGGTGGGGTAAACGGTCAGGTGAGTGGTGCCTTGGGGGTCTCCAGAGATCTGTCCCGTGTCATTGAAACGTGGGGGTCTGCAGAGATCTGACCCGTGTCATCGAGGCGTGAGGGTCTCCAGAGATCTGACCCGTGTCATGGAGGCGTGGGGGTCTCCAGAGATCTGACCCGTGTCATCAAGGCGTGGGGGTCTGAAGAGATCTGACCCGTGTCATCGAGGCGTGGGGGTCTGCAGAGATCTGTCCCGTGTCATCGAGGCGTGGGGGTCTCCAGAGATCTGTCCCGTGTCATCGAGGCGTGGGGGTCTGAAGAGATCTGACCCGTGTCATCAAGGCGTGGGGGTCTGAAGAGATCTGACCCGTGTCATCGAGGCGTGGGGGTCTGAAGAGATCTGACCCGTGTCATCGAGGCGTGGGGGTCTCCAGAGATCTGTCCCGTGTCATCGAGGCGTGGGGGTCTGAAGAGATCTGTCCCGTGTCATCGAGGCGTGGGGGTCTCCAGAGATCTGTCCCGTGTCATCGAGGCGTGGGGGTCTCCAGAGATCTGACCCATGTCATCGAGGCGTGGGGGTCTCCAGAGATCTGTCCCGTGTCATGGAGGTGTGGGGGTCTGAAGAGATCTGACCCGTGTCATCAAGGCGTGGGGGTCTGAAGAGATCTGACCCGTGTCATCGAGGCGTGGGGGTCTGCAGAGATCTGTCCCGTGTCATCGAGGCGTGGGGGTCTCCAGAGATCTGTCCCGTGTCATCGAGGCGTGGGGGTCTGAAGAGATCTGACCCGTGTCATCAAGGCGTGGGGGTCTGAAGAGATCTGACCCGTGTCATCGAGGCGTGGGGGTCTGAAGAGATCTGACCCGTGTCATCGAGGCGTGGGGGTCTCCAGAGATCTGTCCCGTGTCATCGAGGCGTGGGGGTCTGAAGAGATCTGTCCCGTGTCATCGAGGCGTGGGGGTCTCCAGAGATCTGTCCCGTGTCATCGAGGCGTGGGGGTCTCCAGAGATCTGACCCGTGTCATGGAGGCGTGGGGGTCTCCAGAGATCTGTCCCGTGTCATGGAGGCGTGGGGGTCTGCAGAGATCTGACCCGTGTCATTGGGCATGGGGGTCTGCAGAGATCTGACCCGTGTCATTGGGCATGGGGGTCTGCAGAGATCTGACCCGTGTCATCGAGGCGTGGGGGTCTGCAGAGATCTGACCCGTGTCATCGAGGCGTGGGGGTCTGCAGAGATCTGACCCGTGTCATCGAGGCGTGGGGGTCTGCAGAGATCTGACCCGTGTCATTGGGCGTGGGGGTCTGCAGAGATCTGACCCGTGTCATTGGGCATGGGGGTCTGCAGAGATCTGACCCGTGTCATCGAGGCGTGGGGGGTCTGCAGAGATCTGACCCGTGTCATTGGGCGTGGGGGTCTGCAGAGATCTGTCCCGTGTCATCGAGGCGTGGGGGTCTGAAGAGATCTGACCCGTGTCATCGAGGCGTGGGGGTCTCCAGAGATCTGACCCGTGTCATGGAGGCGTGGGGGTCTGCAGAGATCTGACCCGTGTCATGGAGGCGTGGGGGTCTGCAGAGATCCGGCCCGTGTCATGGAGGTGTGGGGGTCTGCAGAGATCTGACCCGTGTCATTGGGCGTGGGGGTCTGCAGAGATCTGACCCGTGTCATCGAGGCGTGGGGGTCTGCAGAGATCTGACCCGTGTCATCGAGGCGTGGGGGTCTGAAGAGATCTGACCCGTGTCATCGAGGCGTGGGGGTCTGCAGAGATCTGACCCGTGTCATCGAGGCGTGGGGGTCTGCAGAGATCTGATCCGTGTCATTGGGCATGGGGGTCTGCAGAGATCTGACCCGTGTCATCGAGGCGTGGGGATCTGCAGAGATCTGACCCGTGTCATTGGGCGTGGGGGTCTGCAGAGATCTGTCCCGTGTCATCGAGGCGTGGGGGTCTGAAGAGATCTGACCCGTGTCATGGAGGCGTGGGGGTCTCCAGAGATCTGACCCGTGTCATGGAGGCGTGGGGGTCTGCAGAGATCTGACCCGTGTCATGGAGGCGTGGGGGTCTGCAGAGATCTGACCCGTGTCATGGAGGTGTGGGGGTCTGCAGAGATCTGACCCGTGCCATTGGGCGTGGGGGTCACCAGAGATCTGTCCTGTGTCATCGAGGCGTGGGGGTCACCAGAGATCTACCGTGTTGTATATAAAAGGATGATTTTAAGATGTTCTGTATTTCTCAGTTTTTAAACACAGCATATTATCACTGTGCTCTTAGGAGAGTTGGTCTCTAAAGGTAAATATTGTATATATGTATATTTTCATTGAAGGATTGTTTAACACCTTGGCCGCGGCCAGAATTCCACCGAGGTGCTGAACATTCCGATCGCGGGCGTGGTCATGACGGCTCCCGGCCGTCATCAGCACACGCCCACTGTGACTCATGACGGCCGGGAGACGTCATCAGCATCGAAGGGGTTAAACTGTGGTGTGCTCTGCTCTACAACATGCTCTACCTGTAAGCACACATGTGAACGTCTCTTATTTTCAGGATCTGATCTGCACTCTGTACATAATGTTCTATGCACTTTAAGAGACGGTGAAATAAAGTTTTCTTTCTGACATTGTGTGGGTCTGAATGTGAGCGCAGCTCTTAACAGGAGCAGCTGGAATTCTGACTGGGCGAAGAGGAGACCCCTGAACATCCCTCCCTTCTCTGAAATCTGCATTCACATCTAAACACACTTTTATTAAATGTTTACACGAGTTAAAATAAAACAAATGGACCTGAAAGGATGTTTTGCCAACCCCAGTCCTTCAACCACCTCCACCCGCTCCGCCTATGGGCAAACACGCATGTATAGCGCCTTGACGCATCAAATGGTGATCTTGTGAATAATTCCCTTATTTATTTATTTATTTATTTTTAAAGTTTTATATAGCGCGAACAAGATCTTTGCAGATATCAGAGCGCTTCACAGAAACAGAGATGCCCATGCCCTCGAACCCGGGCTGTCCGCTGCCAATCTCTTGTGGGGGTCTGCAGAGATCTGACCCGTGTCATCGAGGCGTGGGGGTCTGCAGAGATCTGACCCGTGTCATCGAGGCGTGGGGGTCTGAAGAGATCTGACCCGTGTCATCGAGGCGTGGGGGTCTGCAGAGATCTGACCCGTGTCATCGAGGCGTGGGGGTCTGCAGAGATCTGATCCGTGTCATTGGGCATGGGGGTCTGCAGAGATCTGACCCGTGTCATCGAGGCGTGGGGATCTGCAGAGATCTGACCCGTGTCATTGGGCGTGGGGGTCTGCAGAGATCTGTCCCGTGTCATCGAGGCGTGGGGGTCTGAAGAGATCTGACCCGTGTCATGGAGGCGTGGGGGTCTCCAGAGATCTGACCCGTGTCATGGAGGCGTGGGGGTCTGCAGAGATCTGACCCGTGTCATGGAGGCGTGGGGGTCTGCAGAGATCTGACCCGTGTCATGGAGGTGTGGGGGTCTGCAGAGATCTGACCCGTGCCATTGGGCGTGGGGGTCACCAGAGATCTGTCCTGTGTCATCGAGGCGTGGGGGTCACCAGAGATCTACCGTGTTGTATATAAAAGGATGATTTTAAGATGTTCTGTATTTCTCAGTTTTTAAACACAGCATATTATCACTGTGCTCTTAGGAGAGTTGGTCTCTAAAGGTAAATATTGTATATATGTATATTTTCATTGAAGGATTGTTTAACACCTTGGCCGCGGCCAGAATTCCACCGAGGTGCTGAACATTCCGATCGCGGGCGTGGTCATGACGGCTCCCGGCCGTCATCAGCACACGCCCACTGTGACTCATGACGGCCGGGAGACGTCATCAGCATCGAAGGGGTTAAACTGTGGTGTGCTCTGCTCTACAACATGCTCTACCTGTAAGCACACATGTGAACGTCTCTTATTTTCAGGATCTGATCTGCACTCTGTACATAATGTTCTATGCACTTTAAGAGACGGTGAAATAAAGTTTTCTTTCTGACATTGTGTGGGTCTGAATGTGAGCGCAGCTCTTAACAGGAGCAGCTGGAATTCTGACTGGGCGAAGAGGAGACCCCTGAACATCCCTCCCTTCTCTGAAATCTGCATTCACATCTAAACACACTTTTATTAAATGTTTACACGAGTTAAAATAAAACAAATGGACCTGAAAGGATGTTTTGCCAACCCCAGTCCTTCAACCACCTCCACCCGCTCCGCCTATGGGCAAACACGCATGTATAGCGCCTTGACGCATCAAATGGTGATCTTGTGAATAATTCCCTTATTTATTTATTTATTTATTTTTAAAGTTTTATATAGCGCGAACAAGATCTTTGCAGATATCAGAGCGCTTCACAGAAACAGAGATGCCCATGCCCTCGAACCCGGGCTGTCCGCTGCCAATCTCTTGGTATTACCAGTTTCATGAAATGTGTAAATCCCTGTGGGGTGAAGTTACTGAGGAGGAGCGCGTCACTGCACCGGTCTGTTCCCGCGCTTTGTCCTTACACCAGCTACAGACGTAATGTACAATAAGGGGGCTTCAAGGGGGGGCCTTCTCACCACACCTGGCTATGGGGCGTTTGCAACGTAAAGCACATCCTTGGAGGGGAAGTGAAGTACCAAAGTGTGAGTTGCGTTGTGTTAGTAGAAGCCATCGGGGGAAAGAAAGGCTTCCCAGGGTAATAGCAGCACACTGTGAATGTTAATATAATACTGGCATGAATTATGACGCAGATATATGCAAAGATGCAGTACACCGCACGAGCTGCGGCTTAGAATGAATTTTTCATTGTGTACAAACAATGCTCAGGTCATATGGAACAATCTATGGTGCGAAAGAAGCTGATGGTTTTATAATTGTGCACAAGATGCTGAATTTAGGACCAGTGGTTGTTTTGTAGAACTATGATTTTTGGGCTACCCTTGTGATTCTGAGGGTATTTTGAAAATGTTTTCTCCCTTGCACATGGACTTACATTTGTGAGAATTCCAGTTGATAACTGTTAAGGACACTTCGAACTCAGGCAAGAGAATGAGTTTATTGGTGTGGATCCTTCAGTGCCTGCTCATCGAGTGAGTTCGCCAACATTCTAAAGCGAGCTTCACTCCAATATTCTACAGGTGGGACATACCAAGCGAGGAAGGGAGAGAGGGTAAGGAAGGGAGAGGGGAAAACCTGCTAGTTACAACACATCTCCCTATGAATGAGGAGGACAATAACTGTAAAACATCAGAACAATACAATACATTTTATAGTCGGCTTGCCAAACTGCCCGTCTGCGTAGAGTTGGATGGTGGATGAATTGTTTTGGTTATCCCTACAGGAGGAGATGGAGTCTTGTACTTTGGGGCAGCAAGATAAGTTGTCCATGCTCCATGTGCTTCCATCTTCCAGCTCGACAGAATTACAGTAAACACGTTTTATTCTCAAAGGTTTTGAAAACGAGGAGATCTTAGATCTGGACACTGAAGGTTTTTTGACAACCACCCATTGACCCTCTTTCCAACATTTATCAGAGGTACCCCATTTCGTGTCATATCTGTACTTATAATCTAGTTGGTGCTTCTCCACTTTTCTTAAGATCGAGTTCCTGTCCACCCAAACAGGAGACCCCCATTGAGCCAGTTAGGGATGAGTTTTGAACCTGGATTTCTCTCTATGCGGGAGGTAAATGGAGAGACCCCAGAGACGGCATTGGATGTTGTATGATACAACCACAACATTGTCCTTACACTTTCTTCCACTGGTTCATGAGAGGCCAAAGCTAGTTGAATGGTGTCTTTTATCATCCTATTGTCCCTTTCAACCAGACCGTTGGCTTTGGGGCAGTAGAGTGGAGATCTGACATGGTGTATAGACAGGGTGGTCATAAATTGTCTCATTTCCTCTGAGGTGAATTGTACTCCATTATCTGTTAATAATTAGTTTGGAATGCCCTCTTTGGAGAAGGTATCCTTCAAGAATTCAATTAACGAAGAAGTGGTGATGAAGGTTATCATTTTTGTAACAATCCAGTGAGAGTGGTAATCAATGAGAACGAACATGAATCTATGGGAATGACTGAGTTGGTTCAATGGTCCAATTATGTCTAACCCTATTTTGTCCCAAGGTTTGGTAGGCATGGATATGGGCGAGAGTGGAGATTTGCGTATGATTTTAGATTTGTCACTGGTTCCACATGCCAGACACTTTTTTACTTGTTCCTCTACCAAGGAGTCCATATTGGGAAACCAATAGTCTTGTCTGATTTTGCTTTTTGTCATGTTCCTGCCAGGGTGACCTTCATGTGCAATTTGAATAATGCGTTCATGCATGTTCATTGGTGGAACGATCTTATTTCCCCTGCAGACGAGGTCCTTTACAATAGATAATTCATCTCTCACAATCCAGAACTTACGGAGATCTTCTGGTAATTTTTTAATGTTTTTTTGACATCCTTTGCAAATAATGTTCTTCAACTCAATGAGGACATGGTCTTCTTTCAAGGATTTCTCCCATTCATTTTTGTTGATGGCAGGAATGTCAATAGAGAGGATGGTAGACAAAGAAGGGTGTGCAGTTCCCCAAGGTGTTGCACCACAATTAAGTCAAAAAGGTTGGGAAGAGGCCCCAGTGAGAGAAGGGGGAAAGGAAGGGGAATTCTCCCTTTAGGGACTAAAACCCTCACACACCCAGCAAGCTAGGTGTCATGCTTCATCATTTGGGTTTTGCTCCTCGTCAAACTGGCGGTGCAATGTCTGATGGGCACCCTAAAAGGGGCTCGTTATCTAAGTTCTTAAAAAGGTTGGGTAATCCACTATGCAATTTTAATGGTGTGGCTATCTACCTCAAAGAGATGCAGTGCAATTCGTCAGGACCTAAAATTAAAAACTATCTACACACTGTGGTAGGCCAATACTACCTACTCCACATGGTATTCAATGACAGGCCGGAGGTTCTGCCATTTCTTAGTGGGCTCCGGCTCCTCTTCACTATTGTGCCGTGCGGGTAGGTCGACTGTTGGCTCCTGTCTAGCGAGAGGGTACTTACTTTTGAAGTGCCTAACACGGGAGGAGACCGATGAGGCAACGCATCTGAACTTAGAAGGGTCCCACTAAGAAATGGCAGAACCTCCGGTCTGTCATTGAATACCATGTGAAGTAGGTAGTTTTGGCCTACCACAGTGTGTAGATAGTTTTTTATTTTAGGTCCTGACGAATTGCACTGCATCGCTTTGAGCACCAAGCATGAAACATGTTGACCACTAGGTAGAGCAGCGTACTTCCCTGGATCTTTGTGCCAGATAGTGACCTCTCCTATTCTGCTTTTAATAAGGTAGATAGCCACACCATTAAAATTGCATAGTGGATTACCTAACCTTTTTTAAATCATCACCACTCCCTTGCATCTACACCTCACCTAGGGCCCTCACACCCACAGCACCAACTGGCAGGGACAAAAGAACTCCGATAAAGAGCCCCTTTTAGGGTGCCCGTCAGACATTACACCGCCAGTTTGACGAGGAGCAAAACCCAAATGATGAAGCATGACACCTAGTTTGCTGGGTGTGTGAGGGTTTTAGTCCCGAAAGGGAGAGTTCCCCTTCCTTTCCCCCTTCTTTCACTGGGGCCTCTTCCCAACCTTTTTGACTTAATTGTGGTGCAACACCTTGGGGAACTGCGTACCCTTCTTTGTCTACTGAATTATAGGGCTTGTTTAGCCCTCTTTGTCCCTCTCTTGTTAATAGAGAGGATGGTCTCATCAGGAGGGTTTATAGTGGGGTTCTCATCGGTTACTGGAAGTCTTGAGAGACAATCGGCTATGCGATTTTCTGATCCCGGAACGTAGAACATGGAGTAGTTAAAACCTTGTAGTCCTAGTACCCACTTAGAGATGCGAGGAGTGGTGTTTTCTAAGCATTTGGTAGCAAAAAGAGGGAGTAATGGTTTGTGGTCTGTCTTCTAGGAAAATGGGATCCCCCATAGGAAATACTTAAAGTGGTTTATAGCCCAATAGCAGGCTAGTGCTTCTTTTTCTATCTTAAGAGTAGTTGACTTCAGCATCTTTTAAGGATCTTGACCCAAATGCTATCACTTTTTCCTGGCCATTGGCTCGCTGAGTAAGTGAAGCACCTAATCCTTTCGTGCTGGCATCCGTAGATAAGGTAGTCTTTGCATTGGGGTCAAATGTGCTTAGAATGGGTGCTTCACTTATAGCTTTCTTAATGTGTGTGAAGGCGTGCTGGCACAGGTGGTTCCACTCAAACCGTGACCCCCATCTTGAGTACCTCCCTGAGGGGTTGGACATGCTTAGCAAAGTTCTTGACAAATTTGGACATATACTCTACCAGGCCCAGAAAGGACCTACATTCATCTTTATTTGTGGGAGCTGGGGCAAGTTTGACCGAGTCTACCAGACTAGATTTTGGTTTAATTCCATCACTTGATATCCTGTGGCCAAGGTAGACTACGGATTCCACTCCAATCCTGCATTTATCTCTTTGGGTAGTGAATCCTGCTTTACTTAGTCTTGTTAGGACACTCTCTAAGACTTTATTGTGTTCCACTTCTGATACTCCATATAAGAGGATGTCATCCTGGAAGCATAGCACCTTGTCTAATCCTTGTAATATATGATGCATTATGCATTGGAAAACTGCCGCTGCGGACGCCAGCCCGAACGGCAATCTAGAGAACTGTTAAGCCCCAAATGGAGTTATGAAAGAAGTGAGGTGTTTCGATTCAGGATGGAGGGCAACCTGGTGGTAGACTGAGGAAAGGTCTAAAACTGTAAAGAATTTCGCTCCTTGTATGACGGCGAGCATTTCATTAATGTTGGGGGGGGGGAGTCTGTCTACCCATATGTTGGCATTTAAGTGTCTGAGATCTACACATTAGGGATGCCCTTTCCCCCTCCCTTAGCCGCTACCACAATGGGGGCCAACCACTCAGAGCTTTTGATCTTTTCGAAGACTTTATTAGCTTCCAGCCTATCATGTTCCCTTTTGAGTGGTTCCCTTACAAGCAGTGGAATAGACCTGGCTTTATGTACAACTGGTTTGTAATTCGCTTTGAGGTTGATCCTTTTCATAGCCCTAGATTGTCTGTAAACACCTCAGGAAATCTCTCGCATACTTCTCTTCCAATGTTTGATCTATCTATTAGGTAAACTGGTTCAGTAGCATTAGGATCTAGTTTGATACCTGAGTCTTTTTGATGTTTCCATCCAAGTAAATTCAAACCATTTTTTGTGATATATACTTTCCCTAATGTAAATCTATCTTTAAAGTCAATATGCATTAGTAGCATTCCCACTAAAGGAATGGGGTCCTGATTGTATCCTCATGGTTTATTGTCTGGAGGCATTAGGTTGTACTCTTTGTGTCCTGAGTTTGCATGGAAAGTGGCTTAATTGATGAGGGTATATGGGGAGCAGGAGTCCGCGAATACTTCGTACACTACGTTGTCTAGTGATATCTCGCATTTTGGGTATGTATTGGTACTACACTCATTACAATTGGACACTTGGAAGATAATGGCATTATTAGGATGTTGTGGAACAGGATCACTTACCACCATGTGGGTGACATTTTTTTTAAATTCATGGCACACCTTGGAGAAATGTCCCCTTTTTTTTGCATTTACTACACGTAACACCCCTTGCCGGACATTTCACATTATTCGCTAAGCGGTTGGGATTTCCACAACTGTAGCACCTCAACTTACTCCCCGGAGTACTTTGTTTTTCAGGATCTGTAGGTGGAGTTTTTGTTTTAGTGTCCCTATTAGTGATTTTGTTTACTCCATTCTCTGAAACTTGTTTGACCTCAACTGCTTCTTTCATCTCATTCATGCAATAAGCAATAAGCCATATGTTTTATACTTTTTGCAATGTCAACAGCATGTTTTAAGTCAGGAGCTTCCGCTAAAAGTCTTTCATGTATTTTCTTGTCACTGGTGCACCTGACAAGCTGATCCCTAATAAGAGACTTTGTTAAAGTTCCAAACTCACAAGTTGAGGCTAATCCCCTTAATACAGCAATATCATTTTTTACTTTTTCATTTTTCCCTTAAGCACGTAAAAAGAATTTGGGACGCTCTAGAACAATATTAATCTTTTCACCAAATTGTGTTTCCAGTTTTTGCATAGTTATCTGATACACATCATGTTGAACATCTCCTTCCCCTTCAACATTAGGATTTACATTTTCAACTATGGAATTAGGGAGAACAAATATTTCTCTACCATGTTTTCACAAATTAATTGGGAGAATGTGTTGCTTGTGTACTGCGGAAAACCTGTCACCACCTATGGCAATTAAATATGATTCAAACAGGTTTATCCATTTCTTCCATGGAATGAGGGGATCCCCTGCTTCATCAAGAAATGGAGGAGGTTGGGACATCGCAAAGGCAGACATGGTGAACCGGAACGGAAGAAAGAAGAAAGAAAGAAGAAATGAAAGAGCGAAGAAAAAGAATGAAGGGGAAAAAGATGACCAAGGTGAGTAAAACGATAAAACGATAAAATGTACCTAATTTAAAGAGTACAAGAAATACCAGTGTGGGTGCAAGAACATTGTATAATAGATGAAATAAGGGAGGCGCTGTATATGACACTGTAGAAAAAGTATCCTCTGGGAGTATGGTTGTTACGAAATATACTATCCTACTGGCAGTAAAGCTTTAAGAGAGGAACTGCAAATATCACAACAGTCACACAATTCAAATGCGAAGAGCTGTGCCTGTCAGCGAAAAAACTGCTGGCAGGCAATAGTCGGGATATGTGAGGTCAGCTGCTTTACGTGAAGAATAATTATTGCTAAAACAGTCACGTTAAATGCAATTGTAGAGAGCTGTGCCAGTCAGCAACAAAATGCTGGCAGACAGGTGGAAGGGAAATATGAGGTCAACTGCCAACATGTGGAGTAAAATGCTTCAACAGTCATGAAGGAATCAATTGCGAAGAGCTGTGCCTGTCAGCGAGCAAAATGCTGGCAGGCCGATGGGCGTGAAGAGTAAAGTCAGCTGCTGCGGGAGGATGACGTTCTGAGGTGAACGAGAGGCCAGCACGAGTGGAGGATTGTCAGCTGAAGAACATGAGGGCGGGAGCCTGTGAGAGGAAGAGGCGGGAACTCCGAGCGTGAGGAGACGAGATTGTGTGGCGTCTAAGTCTCGGAGCTCCGCACAGTCAATGCTGGACAGGACCGCCCGATAAGTCCGCTGAGGAGCCCGGGGGCGGGAGTTCGGGAGAGGAAGAGGCGGAGGTCCCAGCAGGACAAGACGCGGTGTCGCAGCGTCTATGCTTCGGAGTTCGCACCTTAATTGAACAGAGTCGCTTAAACTTGAAGGGAGGCAAAAAGCGCAGCCTTGATTCCCCCACAGCAGCGCAAGGTAGAGAGTGGGGCAGCGCTCGGGAACCAACGGCACCAGTACTGCGGAGATCTCAGTGAGTCGATCGATGGCAGCAGACAGCTGAACAACCTACGTGGCTGAATTCAAAATTTGCTAACATACGTGACAAGAATTTTCAATTCTATTAAGGACAAGGAGGCGAGGATTATGCTTTTCTCATTTCTTTAATGAAATGCTCAGCAGCCAATATAAAAACAAAAAACGACATTTCCCATGAACATTAGGGAATAACCATAGAGTCTGTTGTATATAAGGGCACAACACTAGTCCTTCTTCCTCTTTCTTTGTTGAGAAAACAGTTCAAGTTCAAAAGGCAATCCAACGTAGAACAAAAGGAACAAGACCAAACACGCCGCAGAAATTCAAAGGAACTGGACGCAGGCAGTAGAAGAACATTGAGACAGATGAGACCGGCAAACTCTACTTCTGGTCGGAACCTGAAAAGAGACATATAGCCGTAATACCAAAAAAGTGCAAATAATGAATGCAAAATTGGGGAGGGTAAAACAAGAGAAGAGACAATTGTTCAACATCATCAATACATATTACAGCAAATAACAATGCAAATCAAAACAATGGGTGGGATAATCCTCGCCTCCTTGTCCTTAATAGAATTGAAAATTCTTGTCACGTATGTTTGCAAATTTTGAATTCTATGTCAGGACAGGAGGCTCCGATTATGCTTGTTCAAAGCTGTTGCACCACCACACAAGCAATATGATCAATGGGTTTATAATAAAACGTTTTAAAAACTGAATCAGAGGACCAATCCGCTGCCTTCATAATGTCAAAAAGAGTGACACCCAAGGAGAAAGCTTTAGAAGCCATCGCCCCACGTGCAGAATGGGCACCAAACACAGACACATCAATGCCCGCTTCCGACATGAGACATCCACCCAGCGTGCCAAAGTAGCCGGAGTCACAGGGTGAAAAGGTTTCTGCAAAGCAATCAACAATTGACCGTGCATATCTGAACGTAAAGAAGCAGTACTTACTTCATAATCCTTGAGGCACTGCACAACGCAAAGGTTGGGATGAGCGGGAAAAGAGGGATACGTAATCACCTCAGTATTGGATTTGGTACGCCTGGAAAGACGAAATGTAACGCCTTCCGGCGTAAAACAGCGACCCGCAAGATCCAGCGCACGGACATCCGACACCCGTTTACAAGAGACAAGACATAACAACATTGTCAACTTTGCAGACAACTGCTTACGGGATAAGAGCGGATTCGCAGGCCATGCCTCCAAGAACCTCAAAACAATGGAAACATCCCATAAAGAGACATACTTAGGAGTTGGTGGTTTCGAAAGACAAATACCCTTAAGTAATTTGGAAATGAAAGGGTGTTCCCCAGCAGGCTTTCCATCAATCGGTAGATGACCAGCCGAGATAGCGGAGCGAAAATTGTTGACCGTCCTATAAGCTAGACCTGAAGAGGCTAGGGACGCCAGAAAGTTGATTATCAAAGAGACATCTGCAGAAACGGGATCAACTTCCTGTTGAAGACACCAATCACACCAGCGCTTCCCAGCACCCTTGTATCGTTTGTGAGTATTGGGAGACCAGGCCTCACTAATGAACTTGGAAGCGTCGCTAGAAATGCCTGGGATCGTCCAGCGGTCCCCGAGATCCGCCACGCCAGCAACTGGAGGGATCCGGACAGAATGAGGGGAGCGGACCTCCTAGAGGATCCAGCAAGAGATTCCACTTCTGGGGAAGAAGGAGGGGAGTCTCGCAACACATTTCCAGGAGAACCGGGAACCACGCTTGAGCCCTCCAGAGCGGAGTAATCAGAATCAGATCCGCTCGAAACCTTGTGGTGTAAGCTAGAACTCTGGGGATCATCATGAATGGGGGAAATGCATAGCATAGTGTCGAGGGCCAAGCTTGGAGAAAGGCATCCGTGGCTAGGGCCAGCGGATCCGGTCTCCAACTGTAAAACAGCGGAAGCTGTGTGTTGAGGCGAGAGGCAAACAGGTCTATGTGACACTGGCCCCAACGTCGAAGAAGCAAGCGGAACACACGAGGGTGAAGCCTCCAATCGCTGAAGTCCCGTAGATGCCTCGAATGCCAATCCGCAATCTGATTGTGGCGACCCGGAAGATATTCTGCAATAACAGTGATCTTCCTCTGCAGGCAAGAATGCCAAAAGTCCTTGGCTATCTCCGCAAGCACTTTGGACCGTGTCCCGCCCAGCTTGTTGACATACCGGACTGCAGACACGTTGTCCATCGGAGAAGAATGCAGCAGTTGGACTGATGGGGAGTAAAGCACTTGATCGCAAAAGAACCCGCCAGAAGTTCCAGGCAGTTTATGTGGAGAGATAACTCCCGAGGAGACCAACGACCCCCCGTCGAGACCGGGCCGCAGCGGGCTCCCCAACCCCAGCGACTGGCATCGGATTCGATCACCAGTTCCGGCGATGCACCGAAGAGAGCTCGACCATTCCAGGCCTCCATGTGGTCCAGCCACCATTGCATCTCCCACCTCACCTCTTCCGACAGAGGAATCTGATCCGACTACCTGAGGCCTTTGCGGAGATGTTGGATCTTCAGACGCTGCATCGCTCGGTAATGCAGCGTTCCTGGGAAGATCGCCTGAATGGAAGATGCCAACAGACCTACTACACGTGCCAACGATCTCAATGACACAGTCTGTCTGGAAATAACAGATGTCAATTCCCTCTTAATGTAACGAATTTTCTGAGCGGGTAAAAGAAGCTGACAGGCAACGGAATCTATCTTGAAACCCAGAAAATCTATCGATTGCGTCGGAGTCAAAACCGATTTCGGAACGTTGATCAGAAAACCGAGAGATTGCAAAAGATCGATGGACCACTCCAGATGAGTCAGGAGCCTGAGCGGACAATCTGCCATGAGGAGAATATCGTCCAAATAAATAATCAGACGGATACCTCGAGCGCGGAGATGTTCCACAACCGGCCTCAGAAGTTTCGTGAAGCACCACGGTGCGGACGAAAGGCCGAACGGGAGAACCTGATACTCGTACCAAACCCCCTTCCATTGAAACTGGAGGAACCGCCGATGAGGCTTGAAGATCGGAATTGACAGATATGCGTCTTTGAGATCCAGACGGACCATCCAGTCTCCTTCGCGAAGGAGATCCCGCAAGAGATGGATGCCCTCCATCTTGAAGTGCCGGTACACAACCCCTCCGTTGAAATCTTTCAGGTTGGGAACCAGGCGAGACCCGCCTCCTTTCTTCTCGACCAGAAAGACGGAGCTGGCAAACCCCTGCGGATGATGGACGGTTGGAAGAATTGCCCCCTTTGTTAGTAGAACGCGGATTTCCTCTGAAAGGCAAGCTTGATCTTGAAGGGAAAAACTTAAAGGAGGGGGAGGACGGGTCTGATGCACAGGGTGATAGAACTCTATCTTGAACCCTTGAACGGTTTCTAACACCCATGCATCGCTGGAGATCATGCGCCAGTTTTGGAGGAAAAACTGTACTCTGCCCCCCAAAATCACATCGCAAGCATGAATCAGGCTCACCTGCAGAGTTGGAGTCCTGGTAATGACCTTGCTGTCCTCCGGAACGGCCTTTTCCATATTGACCTTTACCCTTGCGGGAGGGATAGAAATTCGCTCTGGTGGAGTATCCGGAGTCGTGACCCCCACCACGTTGAGAGAAGTTACCTCGCTGGGACTGTTGGTTTGACCCTCGGCCGAACGAGCGTCCACGATTTCGTCCGGCCTTGGCAAAAACCGGACGCATAGCCCTGCGCAAGGAAGCTTGCGCTTTGTCGATGCCACTGAAGGTGGAGACAAATGTGGTAAGCTCCTTCAAGAAAGGCTGCCCAAACAAAAAACCTTGCGCTTCCGGACCTGACTCAGATGTCGAGAGCTCTGCCAGTTTCGGGTCCAACTTCAACAGAATTGACCGACGCGCACTGAAAAATGGCAAGCACGAACACAAAGTAAGTGACACTAGCAATAATTAAGCATGAAAACAGCACAAAAGCATTCAAATACAGAGAAAGGCACTTAACTGGCTGCGGAGCAGCAAAGAAAGAGGAAGAAGGACTAGTGTCGTGCCCTTATATACTACAGACTTTATGGTTATTCCCTAATGTTCATGGGAAATGTAGTTTTTTGTTTTTATATTGGCTGCTGAGCATTTCATTAAAGAAATGAGAAATAGCATAATCGGAGCCTCCTGTCCCGACATAGAATTAGGACAGTAGGGGAAGCAGGAACTCCGCAGAATATGGAGTCCACTGTGGCAGGCAAGAGAAACTGGGGAAAGGATCCAGGACCGTCCCCGGCACGGTTCCTCGTCGCCAGTTTGTTAAGAACACTTCAAACTCAATGAGGTAAGAGAATGAGTTTATTGGTGTGGATCCTTCAGTGCCTGCTCATCGAGTGAGTTCGCCAACTTTCTAAAGCGAGCTTCACTCCAACATTCTACAGGTGGGACATACCAAGAGAGGAAGGGGGAGAGGGTAAGGAAGGGAGAGGGGAAAACCTGCTAGTTACAACAATAACACATGTTCTTCTGTTTGTGTTCCTACATTTTTCCTATAAAACCGTTACCCACTTCTGTGGCTGGAGCACTCACCCGTGACAGGAAGAGGTCCCAGAACGAATAATGGAGACATCACAAGTCCCCTTGAGAAGTGACCCCTTGTAGTGGCGGTGCGTGGGTCACAACCACATGAGCAGTGATGCCACATCACAGCACCACCCACAGCCCTGTCCCTTCTCATTTTCACGACTAGTCACCCATGTTTGTATTCTGCCCTAAGACACAGCAGCCTGAGGTTACACCTGGTCCCCAGCAGGAGGAGCTGTATACTGATCCTGCAGCTTGAAACCATTCCAGGGGCGTGAAGCGCTATAAAATGAAACCCAGTGCAATGCAACAGAGGTGTGGGGTGCTCCGAGAAGCAAAGCATTGAGGACGCCTTGTGACACCTCCCTGGGGAGCATGAAGTGCAGAGCTACCCCAGCAGCAGAAGGCAACACCCCCCAACTTGATGTGTAAGGGGACTGACATCGCTACCTCTTCAAGTTACCACCATCATGTTCCTAGTGCCAGCTCTGGCTTCCAGCTGCTAGATGTACCACTACCGTGTGGACTGTAGAAGTAAGTTGTGACTCCACCGGGCTGCCAGTGCTTAATTTGTCAAAAAGAATGAATGCCAGGACCCTGAATACGGAAGCCTTCGGCAGGCGCTAGCCAAGGTCGGTGCTGAACACCAAGGCGCTATAGTCCTGAGTCCCCTGGTGCCTCCTTCATCCGCCCCAGACACTCACTCCCTGCATCTCACTCCTGCATCTCACTCCTGCATCTCACTCCTTGCATCTCACTCCTGCATCTCACTCCTGCATCTCACTCCTGCATCTCACTCCTGCAGCTTCCTGTTCATCCCTACCTTTGGGTTGTCCTTTCTTCTCCTCCTTTCTTCTTTTTGTGTTTCTTCTCTTGCTCTGTATCAACGTTTGTTGAGGAAAAATAAAAGCAGTCCCTAAAAATAAGTGCAGATAGTCGGCTGGCTCAAATGAAGCAGGGTCTCTGCAGAAGTGTGACGTCAGTGAGTTGCTTGTGTGCGAAGGACGAGCACCCCCCCTTCTTCCCCCCGGTGGGAGCAGAAAGCACCCCATGCCTGCTCCTTCCTGGCACTGGCTCACGTCTTAAAACTGCCCCTTCGAAGCATTGGCGCACCAGGAGGATATTTTGATGTTGTATTTATCCCATCCTCGTCGCCAAAATAAATGTTGTACCCTGCACACAGAGACACTGGTAGCCTTGTAGTATTATTTCAAGTCTTCTTTATTGGCTCCAGTTCAGGGTAGTATCAATCGCAGTTCAGCCATGTTCCAGCTCCAACACCAGTCCCACCAGGAGCAGCCTGCCTGCTGCTCAGCCCATCTCCAACAGTCCTCACTCATCCACACAGGCATTTCATTCATCACAGGCACACCAGTATTCTAAGAATCACAGGCACACCAACATTCCATTACCATTTCTCACTCTGGTTGAGCAGCAAGGAGGACCTAGGCGGATTACACATAGATGCAATACTTAGGATATAACACTAGCCTTGCAGCATCCGAGCGACCCCCCCGCCCCTACCCCCACATCCCAACATTGACAAACTCATCGGTGTTAAACTGTTAAAGAAGTGTGCTCAGAGTCCCTCAATGTGTTATTAATGCATGGGGTTGAATTCCCATCCCTTGACCACTTGTACAGCAGCTTAGTGAACAAGCACTGATAAATGCACTAGGTTTCGCCACCCTATTTTGATCGATTACTATGGTTGTTTTTGCTTGGTGCGCAAAAATCAAATGCATCTAATAACGTTTATTACCCACATTGCAACCCTTTAATACAATTAACGTAAGCTTTTTATTTGTACAGATGCGATTTGGACAGTGGATAGGATGTGTCCAATGTTATTTTAGGAACAGGAAATAGCGTTCTGCTGGGAGATTATGTTAAATACTAAAAACAGCCGAAAAAGACTCTGCTGCAGAAGTTTGACAGTCAAAGTGAAAACAAAGCGTTGTTACAAGTGGGAACAGATCTTATCCTATGCTATCAAAGTTAGGAAATTCTTTACACTGAATGGAGTGTAAATGGCTCTACATTAACATGTAACATGTTAAACTGACTCCAGTGCGAAAATACTGCCTAAGAGTTTTGAATGAAGGCGCTATGTGCTTTAGAAATAACAAGTGTTGAAAGCCCCAATCCCTGGTGTGAGGGTTAATATTGTAAGGGGCAGATTTATGAGGCCCTTGCGCCACGTTTACGCCGCTGTTGCGTCATGCAAGGCGGCGTAAACGTGGCGCATCCCTACGAACGATTTACAACGTGACTCATCTAGGCAGATGCGTCACGTTGTAAAGCCCTGCGCCGCTTGTGGGCGTTCCGGCGCAGGGTGGGCGTTCCGGGGCAGGTGCGCCTCGCAAAAGTGGCTGAGTGAAATCTATAAGATTTCACTCAGTCACTTTCAGGCCAATGCTGCGTCAAAAGCCTGCGCCTGCTTGAAGCAGGCGTAGGTCTTGATGCAGCATTGGTCAGATAGGGCACCCCCCGAGCCTTGCTGGAGCTGCGTCGCGCTTGCGACGCAACTCCAGCAATGCGCCGCCTTTACGGCACAGATGCGTCACGCATCTGTGCCGTTTTTGCCCCATGGTGCGCTGCATTGTAAATGCGGCGCACCATGGGTGGCGGAGCTGTGGCGCACTGTGGCGCACATTAACTGGCGCATCCCTGGGGATGCGACAGTTAACATAAATCTGCCCCTTAATGTCCTGAGGGCAGTAGTTACGGGTGGGATCGCTGTTAGATTTGGGGGTCTCTAGTTGGCAGAGGTAGGTACCTTTGACCAAATATGGACCCTTGCGTCTAGTCAGGGTAAGGAAGTACACTCCTAAAATAACCCCTGCTCACCCCCTTGGTAGCTTGGCACAAGCAGACAGGCTTATCTTAGAGGCAGAGTGTAAATCATTTGTGAACACATACTGTAACCTGTTGTGTGGCGTTTTAGGCTCCGAGTGAAGTTTCCCGATTCATGCCCTTATATAGGTACACATCACGTTGCCCTAATATAGGCACAGAAATCAAACCCTTATTTAGACATAGTCCATGCAGACCAAATACAGGCATGGCTACTTCCACCCGTACCAAACATCACAACGATTTCTCGGAAAATTGGTTTAAGCAGTTAGGGAACTTCCCCTTGCTTGAATATTGATTCGTCCAAGAACTCATGTACTTTGCAAAGAACAACTATTCCCTTGGGGTTCTTGCCTGACCTTATTATGCCCGACTTTACGTCAAACTATGGCATTCCTAGACACCTTCTAGGTATAAATATACCTTCACTTGCTCTAGTAAGACACGGTGGTGTGGAGCAGTTTGACAATCTACTTGCCCGACGCAGCTCGCTACAGCAAGTGCCGGAGGAAGCCGACCCTCCAGCTGACGCACTGAACAGAGGCTGCCTTTCTCCGGTCGAGAATCCAGATCCAGTGTTTCCAAGCTCCCCTCGCGGGGTGTTGGGAAATAGAGTCCCGACACAGAGATACCAGACCTCCTTCATTCTAACCAAGGTATATGCGCTGATTAGAACCTAGAGAAATCTTGGATAGATTCTTGGCAAAGAAAATTAAAACCTATGCTACACAATACTTCCCGCGTACTAGACTTAGGTTAGGTACATTGGGGTAGGCGTATTTTAGAAGCACCAGTTGAGTATTTTAGTCATCGTTATTTATGTATGTAATTTATGGCTTAGAAACCAAACAATGCTCTTACAGTATTATTGTTCAATAAACCTTTTTTATTGAAAACACCTGTCTTTCTATTTCTCTACAACTCTGTCGAAACGAAGCATGCACGATTGACTAGGTGAAATACTTATCTATTGTTTCTGCGACTTTAGAGATATATTTCTTATTCTTGGGAAACAAAGTTGCCATGTTTATGCGGTTGTCAGAAACTAATCCCTTCTTGTGAATTCGAGAAAGTTTCTAGTGACCTCTGAGCTAATTGGCACTCACTATTAAGTTTAATATATTCGATAGAGACCTAGTGGACCTAAGTCCTACGTCTAATCAGTTTCTATTTTTGGTAAATTCTGGTGGGGTTTTTTCAGTGTTTTCAATATCTTCAAAAACAGTTGTTATCAGTGGTTACACATTTTCACGCCACTAAAAACAACAGAAAAAGTGTTTTTCCAGTGTTTATGGAACGTTTTGCTTTTATCATTGCTTGCTTTCTGCACTGAAAGAACATGGTATATAGACAGTGTAAGTATAGTGTATATGAGGTCCAAAGAGATTTTTGAAAATTAATCTTATTGTAGTACACCATACAATACTTCTTCTGTGAGTCTTTGGTCATGTGCGCTTGCGCTTTCCTTCCCATGTAACCGTCTGTGAAAAGGCCCTATCAGCATTCATAGCCCCTTGGGCTGAGAACCGTCAGCTAAGGGGCACAGTTGGGGTGACTCTTTCTTTGATGCCACATAAAGCACAAAATGATAAATATTTGCATTTTAGTTCCTGGGCATTAGAAAACAGTGCACCAGAATGGACTAAAAAGTCAATAGCATCCCTCATTAACTCTGAAGATTGTAAAGATGCTTTCAGCATACCATCTAACAAGTGGCAAGGATCTCCTACAGGGAATCACTTCAGCTCGGGTATCAATTTTGACAGGTCATCACACACATTTTTTATATAGATAGCTGAATCACTACAAATACAAACAATATCACGCCAATCTGTGTTGAACTTGGAAAGAACCTTTTTTGCAGAGCATAATAAGTGACAATGGGTTCCATGTTTTCCTAAAGTCTGGTGTCACGTTTTCAACACTATCCCAGATGCTTGGTGATATATATACTTGTCACTATACCTTGCATTTAATGTTTAAAGACTGAGGTGTTGGTAATTCACCTACTATCAATACTGACCCACTAGAAACTATGGTCTGATGTATTTAGGGTTTTTACCCATTCTCTGTGGGTAAATGTGATGACACATATTAGGAAAGATTTTTATGAAACTCGCCATTTTACCTATCAGTGAAAGAATCAAATGCAGCCAAAATATCAAATGTGAGTTTGATATGTCCTGATTCTATACGGTTTATAAAATAATTAAACTAAACCTAAAACATGAAACTAAACCCTGCATCTTTAGACCAAGGCCATAAAACTGAAAAAAATAAAAGGAAGAAGAAACAATATTTTAGTGGCATCCCTAAAGCATAAAACTCAAGCAGAATAATGTTAGCCAGTATTTCTTACTGCTAGCTTGTATAACGAAGTTACATTTTATTGACCCCTTCAGTAAGAACAAAATGACTCTTTCACTTTCTTTTTCCTTTCTTTGAATGGCACTTAGTTTGTGGTTGTGCAGGTGTTTTTTCAGTGTTTATATGTTTTCACCGGTGAGGGCTATTTTTCTATCAGTGGGGTTTTATCAGTTATTATAGGTTTAAACCTAAAACCCCACAGCCTAGATATATTATTCCAATGCGCAGAGCCTGTAGTGTAGTTCCTATTTTCCCAATAGGCTCTGCGCATTGGAATAGTACCTACAGCAGTAAAGGCCTAGGCCAGACGTTAACTAGGTCTACTACTGTCGATACTAGACTTAATTTTTGGGTTTGCCAGCTAAGCTCAGAGTTCGCTAGAAACTTTCTCGAATGTTCAAGGAAGGATTAATTTCCCTGATTAGACAAGAAGGGATTTAGTTTCTGACAACCATAGAACATGACAACTTTGCTCTCCCCTAATCAAGAGTCAATCTCGAGAGTCGTGTGAGCACAAGGCAATTATTTTACTCAGTCAGTACGTGCATTCTTAGTCTCATCAGAATGTAGAGAAAAGGAAGAGACGGGCGTGTTCAATAAAAGGTGTTATTTATTGATCAGTCTCTTTTCTCGTACAAGAGAAATGGATCGATATTATTGCGATACTTATAGTTAAGTAAAGTGCATACATTAGAAGCAATAGTATAAAATAATACTGTAAAAACATTGATATGGTTTCTGAGCCATATGATGTTTAAAATGATTAAAATATATTTACATACACATATACATTTGACTAAACGTACTCAACTGGTGTTTCTAAATACGCCTACCCCGTGTACCTGACCTAAGTCTAATGCGTGGGCGGGAATAGAAAGTTACAGTTTAAGTTAAGTTTGTTTTTGCCAAGTGAATAACTAAAGAATTCTCTAGGAGGGGTTATTCAGTTCTGTACCTGGAATTTAGGATGAATGAGGAATGGTATCTCTTTCTCTGCTCTCGATATTCCAGGCTGCCTGCGAGGGCTACCCGGAAGCGCCGGTGCTGGGTCTCTCGGCTTGAGATAGCAGCGCGTCTCTCAGCGCGTCAGGAAGGCGGGGCTGCTGCCTGCGGGGTCTGCTTCTGCTCTTGGCTTCGGCAAGGGTGGCTGCTCCGTCTTGTCACCACGCGTGTGTTTGCATAGGGCAAGGTCGGCAATATTTATACCTTAAAGGTGCCGGGATTGACGTAAGGATGGACATAGGTACGTCAATAAAGATGTCATACGACTTGCTCGTTAGCACATTCTTTACTAAAGTTCTCTGTGAAATCAAAACAATGGCCGCACGGATTATCCAGGTTGTCATAGGTTTGATTTGTTATGAGAACGTCGTATGCCTTATCAGGGGCTGGAGGAATATCGCTTGTCTAATTAGATCTCAAGCGTTATGACCTAATCAGATAACACGTTCCTGTGCCGTAGTGTGACTGCGTCAGATAACGGTATCTGCATCATGGGGGATTTCTTGCCTCATGGGCTGACTGTTAGTTAACTAGCTAGTAAGTTTAACCAGAATAGGGTCAGGAATAGGGGGATCGATTCAGAACCTATAGAAATACACGACACCCACTCCACGCTAACTATGGTCATATCTACTAATCTATGCATAGTATAACATAGTACAACATACTATAGAGTATAGTGTATACCTTACCACCCCAAAATACATAAATGCATTTTGAAATTTTCAAATATACTGAAAAATTGCAGTCATATATATTGTATGCACTTAAGCTATGAATTAAATGCAAAAGTAAACACGCATTGTTATGCATTATTGCTTGTTGGTATATGAGAAATACACATGAAATGGCTCTTAATATGGCTATACAGAAAAAAAGTCGAAACCATTTCATCACATAAAATATATTGTGAACATACCAGTGGGCAGCTAAAGTCTATATAAAGTCTATAAAGAATCTAAAAAAATAGAAATCTTAGTTCTCTAGGAATAGTTTCTTACTTTAAGCAGAAGATCAGTGTCCCGGGAAAAAATATATAGAAAAATATTTTAGGGGCTTGCTGAAAAAAGTTGCTGTCCGTGAACTGGATTGTAATTGTTCATGTGACTTTATTTTTAAAGTTGAAGGCCGAATTCAGGGAACGCCGTGTGCGAGTTTACTCAAAAGTCTCTATTTCTGTTCCGGAGAGAACATCATATCATTCAGGCTTTCGAAAAAACTGTCAACAGCTTCATGGGAAAGTTCCACTAAGTCGGAAATAGGGGTAACCATGCATTCATGCGCATGATTGTCTCCATTGACATTCTGATTTGCATTGCTGACAGAAGGTCGTACCTGTTCGATGCTGCTTTCATCTTGAACTTCACTACTCTTCAATCGCAGTGGTGAAGATTCCAGGAATGTCGTCATCAGAATTGGCAGCCTTTGAGGGCAGCACAGTGCGTGAACCTTGGTAGGAACCAACAGTGTATCTGCATCCACCGGCGCATCCGATTGTAGCGTCAGACAGGTGTCTAACACGCATTCTTCTCCGCATAGCAGACACCTTAGTACAGGTAAAACACACCTTTGCCACATTGGTCGAAATGATAGAAACCAAGTCATGTTTAGGTCTCTAAGCCGGGAGAGTCCCAGGATTTTTGATATCCGGTCCCGGTATCCAATGGCTAGGATCGTATCTTCCATTGTCGTGAGATTTTGTTCTGTGACATGGGTTGCCATAACGAAAAATAAGGACTAGGAATAGGATTCCTGCAATTAGTCCTAGGATCAGGGGAAGTCCGCCAAAAATCGAATGGACGAAATCTGGAAAAATACCCAGTATGGCTTTGAATGGTGTTAATGCCATCGAAAATACTGTCTTAAATACCTTTGAGACCCCTGTGGTATCAGAAATATTTAAGATTTCGCTCAGGATTTCCGCGAAATGTACGGGGGAATTGGTTGATAATAATGTATGTATCTCTGCAGTCGTCCTTGCGACTTGTAGATCATACGTTTCTTTAGATGACGTGAGCCTTGTAGGCGTCTGAAGAAGCACTGTTTTCATTCTGCTTAAAGTGTCTATTCGAATAGAAGTAATTTTCAGACCGGGCCATGCCCTTGCCTCCCTGTCTGGAAAGGAGCTGGGGAACAAAGAACGTCCACAGCAATTGACCTTCGCCGTCGTAGTGACGAGATAAGGAGTCCCGGGCATAAGACTACAGCATCTGCGGTCTACAATAAGAATGTAACTCCCATTATAGAGTCTTTGAAAGAATGGTTCTATTTCAGTTGCAGGTGCGCCTTGCTGGTGACATGAAAGGTTGTATGAATTCCCTTCACAGGCTCCGTGCAAACTAATACCGTTACACAGAAGCGTGCCGCTCAGTGACATAGCACAATTGTTGCCACTAAGAAACACTTTCTGTCCTTTGTTACTGACACATGCATGTGAATAGGGCAGGTTCCAAGTTGTTTTAAGGTACCCTTTTCCCAATTTCTCGTACATGCCAGCCTGTATATATTTTTGGCAGTATTGAAACCTGAAGGTTGAGATTGGAATATTTATGATTCCGTGTATTATCCATTCACTGACAGGTCGTTCTGACATTGTCATTGGTAATCTTTCTAGTTTTTCAATGCTCAAGATTGTATAATCAGCACCCTTCTGCGCCATACCGATTTGTCTATCAGTAAGGTTAAAGATTTGGAATAGTGACGTTGTGTTGATTAAACGCCAAGGCACATAGCCTGAACGCAGATTTTGTAACGTCCAGCCAAGCTGTACAATAGAACGCAATTGTGACTGACCATGTTGTAATAATAGTAAGTCATGCGATAATATATCGATTGCTGAAGACACAATGCTGTCCAATGAAAAAATTCTGGAGGACAGAGTCATTAACCCATTGTCCACTACAGAAAGTGATTTTTCCAAATTAATACGGTCAATTTCCCGTATTCTTTCTGCTGTCTCAATTTGAGTAACCTTCCAGGCCTCATTGTATGCTGCATATACAGAGGCTGCTTTGAAACGCTTATGACGCTGTTTGCGTGGTCCCAGTATGAAATCACGCAAGTCAGCACCATTAGTAAGTAAAGTTAGGTGTTGCTTAATTTCAGGCAGTGTGGAAGTTTGTAGCCATTGAAGGCATAATTTGCCCACACTGTAGGTTGTTATTATCCCTGGGTGATGTCTTTGGGGATATCTAGGGTCTGGCCTGGTCATTTTGAAACCCTTTGTTTTATTCAGGAATCTATCTTGACAGTTATTTGTATCTGTGGGCCAGATCAACCATTGTTTCCAATCAGGATGTGTTCTGTTTTGGTTAAGTATATGGTTTATGTCTATTCCTTCATCTGTATCAGAGTTATTGCTAAACATTGTTGGCTTTGGAATAGATAGGTTATTTAAATCTTTGATTTTGGCTAGGCCAAGACAGGTGGTTTGTTGGACGGTGTCATTTAAAAATATCATTTGTTCTGGGATCATGCAGGCTCTAAACAAAGCTTCTATACCCTGTACTTGCCATTCTTTTGTACCCCAAACACTTTTCAAATCAACATTTTTGTCCCAATAATCAAATCCAAAAGTATTCATTTTTTCAAAGAAAGAATCCGAATATATCAATTTTGTGTTGGTTATCATGGTTTTCATCCCTGTCTTGTTTGACAATTTGTAATAAAATGTTTCAGCATTAGTTATGTTAAAACCTGAAAAATATGAATATTTGTCATATACGGTTCTAGAGCTCCCTTTTGGAGGTGTAGCACAATGTTCCCATTGATTATAACTTAAAACATTTCTAGGTTGTGCAGATTTATGCAAGAAATCGTTACCATAGTGGTTATAGCAATACATACTATCATAATTTGTAGAACCCTGCAAATAATCATGTTTTGTAAATTTAGCAGACATTACTAAGTCAGACATCATATTGTTAATACTTTCAAAGTCCCAATCATCAGCAAATGAGTTTGGTTTTGCAAAGTCACTCAAAGAGATCTTGATTTGGTGTGGATATTTCAGGATCTCGACCGGACCATAAATTTCATAGTCAGTGTTGTCCCAGGCTACCCCACCAGGTATTGGAATTGCTGTGAAGTTCGCTGAAGAAAGTTCTGAAGAAAGTTCTCGTTTCTCGACGTGTGAAGATGTGTGTGGTTTGAGGACCAAGTTGATGTTCTGACTTGCTGTGTCCATTTTAGCATATTTTCCCTCAATGAAGCGTCCCAAAGTAAATACCATGATGAGCCAAAGTATGAGGATAAATGCACCAAAACCCACCCAAAATTCAATCCATGGAGAAATCAGATATGTTTCTTTTAGTTGTTTCAAAAGTTCCTTTGCTTTGTCTTTAAAGGATTTTGATGATGGCTGTGTCTTTTGTTCGCTGAAACCGTCAGAGGAATCATCGAAGTTGATGAAGTAACCGGATGCAGTTCTGTCAATTGTTCCAATTGGTTCAGGATTTTTGTTTCTTGCATTTTCACTTGGTACTTCTGTATAGATTGGTGTGTCCCTACTAAATGTCTTTATTTGGGTTTTCAGAGGTCTAAGTTCTATTGTATTGTTGCATAGTCCTTGTTGTTCTTCTGTAGGCGTTTCGAATGTGATGAGCCTCTTTGATAGGACCTCTGTACTGGTAGCAAACCTTGGTGTTCTGCTACTTATTGGGAGTCCACTTGGCCTACTGTTTGTTATCGGCCACATGTTGTGGTTTTACCAGGTCGATGGATACAACTCGGTTCTCCTTTTTTCCAGCAAGTGGCGGTAGTACAACTGATCTTGTCCCGTTGACAGACAAGACAGGAACTGCTTTTCTGTAAGAAGGCCCAAATTCCTTCTTTACCGCGATCTTTTCCCTGACTAGATCCCCGACTTTTGGAATCCAGACAGGTCTTGCTGGGACAGGTTGTGATTCTTCAGTGGTTGTTGGCTGTTGTTTCAACTGTATGTTGCTCAGGTCTTTTCTTGTTTTGTTTAAGTCCTGCAAAATAGCCAAACGGTCTTTGACATCAAAGGTTTTTTCTATTACCACTGAAGTCTGACTATCAAGGTCAGAGATCAACATCCTAGTTCCGAATAATAATTCGTACGGACTGAATCCCTTCAGAGAATTTCTTGGCAAGTTATTTAGACTACGTTGGACACTTATTAGATGTTTGACCCACCCAGCTCCCGAACCTAATATCCTTTCTATTATAGATTGCTTTCTGTCTTGGTTTTTTCTTTACACCATCCCATACCCTCAGGAAGGAAGTGAGAAGATTCCCGCTGGGCTGTGCTCATTTGGCCATTCTTTCCCCCCCCAGGCTGGATTGCCTGAGAAAAAGAAAAAAATGGTTGAACGTAGCATGCTCTTAGCGTATATGCCATTTAGACTCGCAAATCTTGTATAACAGTCCGGACGTCAGCCGAGTGCTGTGGATCTACATTATAAGTGGGAACTAGCCTGTATATGTTAATCGCAAGCCATTCTTTTTAGTGGAGATGTTATCTGCCTTGATACGACGAGGTATTAAACTGCTTCTCTCCCCACTGCGATCTCTGTTGCAGTTTGGGCAGTTTTTTACAAACATGGTGTAGTGCAGGCTCATGCCTGGCCACCAGTACCGTGATTGTAATTCTTCCAGAGAATCTTTTAATTTAAGGTGTCTGTGACCCTCGCCCATGTGTGCGTCTGCGATTAACAAGTTTCTCCTGTCCATGTTTGGAATCACTCTATCCCCCACTCCAGGGATTCGAGCAAAAGGGACGGAGTTTGCATCGATTATGTATGTATAATTGAGTGGATAATTGATCGGTAACGCTGAGCAGTCGCCTTTTGATGACGTTTTCACCGCCAGCAATGTTTCGCCGTCAATGTATTTTAATGTACGCTTTTTTCGATCTACGGGAGCCGGTTTACTGGCTGCCGCTGCGGCTGTTTCAGCCAATGAATTCCCTACAACGTGAACGCCATCACGCTGGTGACTCAGTGAGTGAGTCACGTGAGTCTTTGGTAGTTCTTTCTTCAAAAGAGCTATTTGTTCCCAGAGAAGTCTCTGCTTTATTGGTGCATCTGTGTCATCTTTGTAACCGTTCTGAATCCATGTATGCAAATCCTTGTTATATGCTTTGACGCAGAAATATGAATCTGACACTATAAGCGTCGGGAATTCGCGATCCGCATTATCTAGCGCCATTTTCAAAGCTAATATTTCAGTTTGCAGTTCTGAATTAGTTTCTACTGAGTGTGATTTTGTTAATAGAGGTCTTAGTTTACCTCCGTGCCACACTTCTTTTGTAATCTCACATGTGGGATTGTATGCATGTTCTCCCCAAACGGAGGGTTGAGCATGTCCGTCTGTATAGATTACACAGGCGTAATGTCTTAGAGGCAGAATGTCGATTGGCAGAGGATATGTTTTTTCATATTTTAGATTTTTCAATTCTTCTAGTTCTGGATCAAAGAAGTAGTATACTTTGTCCGTTGTGATTGAATTTACCCATTGCAACCAATCTGGATCCAATGTTGTTGTTGGTAAATTACACGGTGTTGTTAATGCCTCGAAGGCTGATTCAGCTGTTCTGACTGTGATATGTCGACCATCAGCTATGTCTTTTTCTCTAGCTATTGCGGTTTGAACTGCTTGAACCATTTTTCCTTTGTTGCTGAATCTCTGTTCAGCTTTTGTGTACAAATGTGATTTGAATGCAATTGGTACCTTTTCTCCCTCATTAGAGGTCAGGTATGTGTATCCGCATTTCCCTGGGATGACTCGGATCACAAGGTTGCGTGTATTATCACGGGTTTCTAATTTTGTTTTAATTAGCATGTCTGTTTGTAAGGATCTCAAAATTTCTGTGTGAGTTTGAGTCCAACTGGATCTTTTAAAGTCTGGTTTAATTAGATCGTAAAGGGGCTTGACCCTTTCTGCGTAATTAGCAATGTAAGTTCTTCCGAAATTTAGGAAGCCTAGAATTGACTGTAGGTTTTTTAGTGTTTTAGGAGCTTGGATTACGGCACATTTCTCTAGGAAATTGTCTGCCAGGCTTTTGCCTTCACTTGATAACTCATATCCTAAGAATAGGACCGTCAGATGGGCAATTCTGGACTTTTTGAAGTTGAATTTGTAACCCTCTGCAGCGAAACCAAGTATTATGGTGTTCACTCTTTTCAAGTGAGTCTCCAAGTCATCATCTGTTAAGTAAATGTCATCGACATAAGATAATGCTTCATCATCATATTGTTGTAGTAATTCTGTTACTCTCGCTGAGAATACCCCCGGGCTATTCTTGTACCCCTGGGCTAACCGACAGAATTGTTTTTGAGTGCCATTTACTGAGAATGCAGTTAAATATCTGCTCTCTGGTGCTATGTTTTGACAAAAGAATCCGTTGGAGATGTCCAAGGTTGTTTTGTATTTTTTGCGCACTATGTTATTCATTAGTGCAGCACTGTGTGAGTTTTGCACTGCAAAGGTTTTGCAACATGTGTTAAGGTGTCGGTAATCCAAAACTAGACGGTACGAATTGTCTGGTTTGGAGACCGGAAACAAAGGATTGTTCATTTGTGAGGTGCAAGTTTCAATCACCCCTTGGTATTCTAGCTGATCTAGTATTTCATTTACTTGTTTTTTAGCTTCTTGCTTAATTGGGTACTGCCTTTGTGCAGTTGGTTGTGATTTTAACTGGACTTTGTGAGGAGGAGAATCCTCATCCCATCCTACGTGATTTTTATATAAAGCAGGTGCTAAGGCCACTGCCCACTTTCTAGCAAGTGTGTATTTTTTATGAATCGGTATTTGATTCGAGAAGGCAGGCATAATTACCTCTTCGCCATGAGGGCACTCCCTGACAAACTCCGGTGGCCAGTCTTTTTCAGCTAGAAGGATGTCATAGCCCTTGGATAGGTTATCCCAAAATAGTCCCCTTATTTTCCTAGTCTTATCTCCCTCTATACGTAATGTTATCTCGTATATTTTGTGGGGCCATGTAGTGTAGTTCCTATTTTCCCAATAGGCTCTGCGCATTGGAATAGTACCTACAGCAGTAAAGGCCTAGGCCAGACGTTAACTAAGTCTACTACTGTCGATACTAGACTTAATTTTTGGGTTTGCCAGCTAAGCTCAGAGTTCGCTAGAAACTTTCTCGAATGTTCAAGGAAGGATTAATTTCCCTGATTAGACAAGAAGGGATTTCGTTTCTGACAACCATAGAACATGACAACTTTGCTCTCCCCTAATCAAGAGTCAATCTCGAGAGTCGTGTGAGCACAAGGCAATTATTTTACTCAGTCAGTACGTGCATTCTTAGTCTCATCAGAATGTAGAGAAAAGGAAGAGACGGGCGTGTTCAATAAAAGGTGTTATTTATTGATCAGTCTCTTTTCTCGTACAAGAGAAATGGATCGATATTATTGCGATACTTATAGTTAAGTAAAGTGCATACATTAGAAGCAATAGTATAAAATAATACTGTAAAAACATTGATATGGTTTCTGAGCCATATGATGTTTAAAATGATTAAAATATATTTACATACACATATACATTTGACTAAACGTACTCAACTGGTGTTTCTAAATACGCCTACCCCGTGTACCTGACCTAAGTCTAATGCGTGGGCGGGAATAGAAAGTTACAGTTTAAGTTAAGTTTGTTTTTGCCAAGTGAATAACTAAAGAATTCTCTAGGAGGGGTTATTCAGTTCTGTACCTGGAATTTAGGATGAATGAGGAATGGTATCTCTTTCTCTGCTCTCGATATTCCAGGCTGCCTGCGAGGGCTACCCGGAAGCGCCGGTGCTGGGTCTCTCGGCTTGAGATAGCAGCGCGTCTCTCAGCGCGTCAGGAAGGCGGGGCTGCTGCCTGCGGGGTCTGCTTCTGCTCTTGGCTTCGGCAAGGGTGGCTGCTCCGTCTTGTCACCACGCGTGTGTTTGCATAGGGCAAGGTCGGCAATATTTATACCTTAAAGGTGCCGGGATTGACGTAAGGATGGACATAGGTACGTCAATAAAGATGTCATACGACTTGCTCGTTAGCACATTCTTTACTAAAGTTCTCTGTGAAATCAAAACAATGGCCGCACGGATTATCCAGGTTGTCATAGGTTTGATTTGTTATGAGAACGTCGTATGCCTTATCAGGGGCTGGAGGAATATCGCTTGTCTAATTAGATCTCAAGCGTTATGACCTAATCAGATAACACGTTCCTGTGCCGTAGTGTGACTGCGTCAGATAACGGTATCTGCATCATGGGGGATTTCTTGCCTCATGGGCTGACTGTTAGTTAACTAGCTAGTAAGTTTAACCAGAATAGGGTCAGGAATAGGGGGATCGATTCAGAACCTATAGAAATACACGACAGGAATATAGGAACTACACTACCTGGCACCCATGTTTGGTAAGGCACTAATTTAACGCTAAATACTAAAGTAATTCAGTTGTGCTTTTCTCAGAGACCCCTTTTTTCCCGTAAATACTCCAATACACGTCTGGAGTGGGTGAAAGGATAAAATATCCGCCATACCCGAGTAGGACAAAAATCCTATGTATTAGTTTTTGGTTTGGTTCAACTTTGAATGATACAGTTTTCCAAAATATTGTGCACCATATCTTTGTTTCCTTGAAACTTGCTCTGCAAACTTTCAGTCAACAAAATGCCGAATAGCGACACCGAGAATGGTGGAGCTGTAATTGATCCAGCCATAACAGGCTTTGACGTTACAGGTTTCCGAGATACCGATGCGGATGCTATAATGATCCCAGAAAATTTAAGGAAAGCCATCACTATAAAACATCTAACAAATGACCTATCATCAAGAGGTGGTAGAGTAATTTTTGTGATAGAGGCACATGAATATCGTCAGACAGAGGTATTCTGTTTGTGGATTATCTTCCCCGAAGCAAATCCAGTAACACATGTGTTTCACTTCGACAAAGAAGAGGAACCTCCAACGGAATACATTCCTTTAGAGGACATTGAAATTCCACTAACTTACCAAAAGCACGCGCTCTGGTTTAAAGGCCTCCCTACAACATATAAATCACATTACCAGGCTCGGTCCACTAGGTAGACCAGGAGCAACATGGGCGGTGTTATCCAGCTATACACCAAATCCTGCCATTGAGGAAATGACAGGTGCAGAACTATTAGTTCAACTAAAACAACTAATCAAAATCCATAGACAATTGTTTCAATATGTCATGCAGACTCTAACAGTCCAACCTCCTATAAGGATTCCACAACACACCCCTTACCAGGGGAACACAAATGAAATGACACCACAGACTATACAATCAGTCATTGGTAAATTACCCTCAAAACGGGAACAAATTCTATTCTGGTTAGCTCAAAAAATTACTCAAATTGAGGCAGTATTTCCTGATACTACCCCTCATGAGAAACACAGAATTCTAACAATCTGTTTACCAATGGGGATCGCACCACACCTGGAGGACTGCGACACTTGGGGTACAGTCTTCGCTGCAATCTACACTAAATCACATGGTGTTCCGTCTATGGTGGTAATACCAGACATCCTGAAACAGATTCAAAATGAATTTGGGCCAAAGCCTGCTTTAAATCTAGGTATGAAATTATTGAAAGATTTCAAACAGGTCTCAGCTATAATATTAGCTAATAATAAAGGTGAAGCAGCATCCGTGGTGATCTGCCAAAAATTAAGAGAATTTGATGTAACTGAGCAACCACAAGAACTGAAAATAATTGAAAAATCCTATGAAGAACTAGGTAGAGACAGTCTGGGTGGTAAACCAGTGAAACCCCAACTGACTGAAAGTCCTGAAAAGGTCTTCATTAAAAACACTCTTACTCTTCCTAAAAAGAAGTGGGAGAACACTAAACAAACTTGTAACGTGCGAGCACTCTGAGTGCAAGTGGTGAGATTGGCCTGCCCTCCCATAGGAATGCATGGGGGATATGTGTGTCCATGGTAGTTCCTGATATGTGGGGATTGCATGGTCGAGTTTGGTATGTGCGAACTGGTGAGATTAAATGCTGCGCGATGGTGTACGCAGATTTAATGTGTCTAGTGTAGAAGTGCCACTTTAAGAAGTTGGCATGTCTGTGCAGTGAATGTGGACTGACTGACTGGCTTGTGATTGGCTGGAGCTGGCTGGTGTGCTTGGCTCCGGGAGTCAGGATGGGTCTGCCCGGTGGTGAATGGGGAGATCTGAATGTTGATGGCACGGAGGAGTTGCACCTGGGACCTGAATAGGGCTAGGCCTTCCCTCCACAATGCTGACTCCCCCCCTGTGGTGCGTCTGGTGTCCCTAGTCTGTCCTGTGAATAGGGAGAGGGGCTGAGCAAAACAAAGTGCTCCAGAACCAGTTGCATCTGGTTCTCCCCTTGCCTGCACCTTTGGAGACAAAGGAAATATGTGTATAAAAAGGGGCTGTGACCCCATGTAAAATATTCTTGTTCTGACTTGAATCTACCAGGGGCGTGCTGCTGCTGGGGCCCAGGGGAAGGCTTGCCTTCCTGGGCCCTGCCCAGCCCCTGGGTGCCTGGAGGACCTTTCTTTTCTGGGAGCTGTTGGGCTCCACCTCTTTTCTCCTGGATTTGTTGTGCTCCCTAGTGCCCTGGGAGCGCTCTGCCTAATTTTCCCTGAAATGCGAGAGAAAGCTTGGGGGGCTGCGCAGCACCGCGCTGCAGCCCTTGCTGGGGAATTCCCAGCCCAGGGATTCCCCCCGTCTGTGACCCTAGCGAGTGCCCACCCCGCTTATTTTAATATTTTACATAGCGGGAGCCTACTCCGCTTTATGGAAATTACGGGTGCCACACCACTAGTCCTTATTTAAATTATGGGTGCCCACCCCACGTCTCACCGCCGCGGCACCGAGGCTGAGTCTGACTAGAGGAAGCAGCCGCCGACGTCATCACAAGGCCGCTCTGGGATTGGTCCCAGCCGGCCGAGACTCCCGCGGCATCACTAGGGTGGAGCGCAGGGATTGGCTCCACCTGGAGGGCTTCCCCACGCTCCCCACCCGGGGAGAAGCTGCGCTGAGCCTCGCGGGCTCACTGCGGAAGGGAAGCCGGTCTTTGTTGTTTCCGGAGTGCGGGGCTCTCCTAGTGAGGAGAGAGCCCTGCGGATGCCGACTCCAACGCCTGAAGAATCCCCCGAGAGCAGCCTGGAAAGTGCAGAAGGGCTGGGGGACTCCATAGGGGTTTTTGTGGGTGCCGACCTCGGCACTGGATGAAGTTGGGCTGAAGGAAATTTCACAGTGCTACACAGTGCGGCCAGTGTCTTAGTGCGGCCCCAGATGGCAGCGGGCCGCTCCCACAGTGGCAGGGTTGCATATAGGGCGGCCCCGGATGGCAGTGGGCTGCCCCAATGTTTTAAAGGGCCCATATCCTTTGTCTCGTTCTTGCCGCCTTGTTCCTAGAGCCAGAGGGCTCCAACAAAGCCCCAGTTGTTTGCAGAGCCCCAGTGGCTCCCCCAGGGGGGTACATTATGTATTTACTGAGACCGGGTGGCTCCAATGTTTGGGCGCAGTTTTATTCCTAAGGGCCAGTGAGAGCCCATGCCGCATTTTCACTTTTACAGCTGCCCACCAAGTAGTGGGCAGCTGCACCGTTTAGGTATTTCTTTCAGGGGACATGTGCTTTTGGACTCAGGAGTGGGACGCACTCCTTTGCCCCTACCTTGGCCTCCACAGCTGCACAGCACTTAGTGCCGGGAAACCCTTTTTGGGTAGCTGTAGCGCCATACAAATGTAAAAAAAAAAAAAAAAAAAAAAAGTGCCAGGTGCATCGTTTAGGCCACCCAGTTATTATTCTCAGCTGCTCAGCAAGTAGTGGGCAGATGCAACGTTTAGGTTTTGGTGCAGTGGCGCAACCTTGACCTTCGCTGCTTAGGCAGCAGCCCTGACTTTGAGGACATAGGGCATTTGAGCCCCTTTTTAGATGGCCTGTTGGCCAGGTGGGTTGTTACTTTTATAGGGTGCCAGGCCCGAATGTGATTAATGTACTAATGTGATTTATGTGCTAATGCTTTTTGGGTGCTAGGAAATGTATGGTGTATTGTATGTTTTGCGCACCCTGTTTGATGCCTCTAGATATGGTTTATGCATAGGAGGTTGTTTTACCTGTTTAGGTTTGTGTTAGGGAGATTATACTTCCCTGTGTGATTTACGCCCCTAGTGTAAGGTTTACTTAGGTGGTGAGGGTCTAATGTATTTAGACTTGTGGGATACTGTGTATGATGGATTTCATGTCACAGGCTGTTGCAAAGTACAGTGATTACCAGTGTTTACTGGTTGTACGTTCTATGACCTATTTTACCTGTATGTTTATGATTTAGTTCACTTTTACCAAGTTCACTTTGTTTTGGTTCTGACAGTGGCCCATGGGTCCCTGTCAGGTGTAC
Source organism: Lissotriton helveticus (assembly GCF_964261635.1). Lineage (NCBI taxonomy): Eukaryota > Metazoa > Chordata > Amphibia > Caudata > Salamandridae > Lissotriton > Lissotriton helveticus. The sequence continues at coordinate 54,856,639 of NC_136065.1, forward strand.
ATATTCCTTTGTGAATATTGCCCAGTGCCAGTTGGCACAGTGTAAATAATGTGTTTACTATTCTAACATGTTGTGAGAATACAAAGGCTATTTTTGATATAACCTTGTGTGGAGTTCGTTTTGTGGGGGGCCTGGGATGTTGTTGCTGGTGGGTGCGTGCGCAAATGCTTCACACATTGCCTCCGGGATAAGCCTTACTGCTCGTGTCACGTTGCCAAGGGGGTGAGCAGGGGTTATCTTGGCATGTAACTCCCTTGCCCTGACTAGAGTGGTGGTCTCTGCCTGGCTTTGGCGCAAGCCTCAGCCAACCAGAGATCCCCTTTCTAACATAGATAACAACCATATCCTGAATTGACTGGGTGTGAGTGTTTGATTGGTTCAGATGCTCCGTCCATCACCACCTCCTTTTGTACCGCTTTGGCCGCCATAAGTGTGGCAGGGTATGCTCAGACATGAGTCCCTTGCTCACTTTGCCACTGGATTCAAGCAAGCCGGCTGAAGACGGCTGTAATGCCAGAAACCGGTCCTCGGAAGCTTGTTTCCGGTCCAGGGAAGACATGGCTTGGCAGTTCGGGCTGGACTGTTCCCATGAGGCACAGGGTCAGACTGATTTGCATATAGCCATGTCCGAACTGGGGTGGCAGAGTGGGCAAAAGAACGGTGATGGATCAATCCCAGATCTTTTGACTGGGTGTGAGTGTTTGATTGGTTCAGATGCTCCGTCCATCACCACCCCCTTTTGTACCGCTTATATCCTGAATACAGCATGTCTCAAAGAGACAGCGCAAGCACTGCCTAGGTGAGACCTAAACACACACTTAAAATGAGTCCTGATATGAGGTGAGGAGATAAATTTAAAAACATCGGACAAACAAAAAATGCAGCCAACAAGCATGATTATTGGAACGCATAATGGGAATGCATTTTAATTGTGCGCACATCTTGTATAAGTTAAAGATGCATGCAGCATGAAACAAGATGGATAACAAGGGTGTTTCAGGGATTCTGCTCAGAAGAGAACTATGCTTGGAACCATAGAACATCAGCAAGTAGGGACTGAGTCACAATAATATGTCAAAATCTATGAGCCGGAGTCTGATTAGATACAGTGCCTCATCAACTCTCCTAACCTTTCCAGGGAAACAAGTGAATTGGCACCTCAGAACACAACACTCTCGACCTTCTCCGGGATTACGGTAACAGGGCACACACTTCCACTCTTTCACTCGTACTCATCCACAATATGATAAACAAGAGACAAGAAGGCAGTTTATAATATTTATTCAAACTATCATGCTCTGAAATGCAATATATGTGCCACAATTAGAAAACAAATGCATAAAGAAAATAGTTAGCATGGTTAACGATCCATATACCATGAAAAGCCCGGTCATTTTATAAGACTGAGTAACCTAACCTCCCCCTCCCTTGCTAATGAAGCCAAATTATTATATATCAAAGACCCCTGGTATTATCGGCAGACCCCGTACTTCAGCATTCACAGATGAACCTTCTACATCCCAGTAGACACAATGCTCTTGTCTCAGAACTCTTTCCAAATGTGTGGTTTTGGCGCACATACTTATCTATATGATGGGACAGGTGTGCACATAAATAACAGCTGCGTTCTTGTGTTATGTCTAGGTGCTAATGCCTGGCCAAGAAGAGTAACAAGGGATGTTGTTGTTTGGTCTTGTCGGTGGTGCTCAGACTAAATCCCAGGAAAAGAACGGAACGCAAAAACAGAATCCAGTTCCGTGCCAAAGTACAATGTGGCACAAAAGTAAGCATTTTTATACAGTAACGTGTGCAAAGATAAATGAGGCCAGCAACTTGCAGGGTGAGGCTAACATAGGGAAAACTACGACGGGCCACGCTAGAACACGCAACTCCCTCCCCTTGGTCAGAACAATAGCACCAAAGTATCTTAAGGAATAATAATATATTAAATACATGAATACACTCAAAGCATCATCACAGACATTTTAATTATATATTTTAGGCATAAAAGACAATTAGGAAAAATAGTGAAATTATGGTGATTCGATTATGTTACTTGCCATTTCATAGGCTAAAGACTCCATGAATTAATCTGACTTCAAGCATTATGATTGGTCATCAACCCACGTCACAAGTTCCAAAGAACAAACATGCGCTCCGGTTTCTCCGGACTCAAACAATGATGAGGCAGTTACCGGGCAACCTTCATTGGTGCTAACAGAGCATGTATCTTGTCGGCCATAAGCATGACTCCTCGTAGGCTAAACGCTCATAACTCACATTATGAAGAAGTTGCATTCCCAGAGGACAGTTCTGAAAATGGATCACTGATGCAGTCATTATCAGTCCATAGTCCAAGGCAGCGGGTGTCTGAAAAGTCAGGCATATATCCATCGCCCATTCAAAGGGACACCAGATGCAGTGGATATCGTGATGCACGCAGGTAAACCAGGCAGGGCGGAATGTCAAAGACCAATCAAGATCCTGCAGTTGTAGTAGAAGCATTCCAAAGATAAGAATCATTTGCTCACTGTGGTGTTGGAGCGTTCCAGTCCTCAAGCACCCACAAAAGGAGCATCCATTGCGGGGAAACAGTACTAGAATGCTGCCAATGAGGAATAACAGCAACAGTAAACCTCCAAATACATTAGAGAAATGGAGTGAATAAATGCTGGGATTATTCCGAAGATGGCCTGAAAGAACGAAAGAGGCTCAAGCCTAGAACCTTAAAAAAGTAGGCAAGGCCAGCCATGCTAGAAGCATTAAAGATTTGGTGTAATAATTCTACGACATGCAGGGTAAGTTGGAGTTTATCAATGACTGTATTTCACTGGAAGTTCTAGCCACCTGCAATTCCAAGGTCTTGGGCGCAGATGTAAGGGCTACTTCTTGCTGAAACAATAATGCTGTGAGTCTGCTCAACTTGTTGAAGTCTGCCTTTAAAGTTGGAATGGAAGGCCACAGTTAGATATCTACTCTCCTATATGGAGGGGAAAATAGGACGTTGTTGCAGCAGGTGACCAACTGGGAAACTGACAAAATATAGAAGACTCCAGCTCACGTTCAGCAACAGTCTTGATCACTGAGCATAAGATAACTCCCATTAGAGACTACCATGGTAAAACAGTGAATTGCAGGAAGACGAATCCCTTATAAAAAACAAGGCAAATTAGGCGATGAAGTGTTACATGTGCCACAAATTTTTATGTGCTTACAAACATGTGAATATCTGACATTAAGGTCACAGTCTTCACCAGTAATTTCCTTATCACTATGTACACACCAATAAGAAAAGGCAAGTAACCCTACTTCATGTATGTAACTACTACCTAAGGGTTCGTATCTACCTACAGGAAAATGTTTCATGCAAGCTGTGAATTAAAATGTCGAAATATGCTGTGAAATAACTGTGTTAACGACCCCACCAAAGGCGTCTCAGCTATAGCGAAGGGGAGTTGTTCTAATTTTTCACAAATGCATCACTGTGTATGTCTCATCCTTCATGGCACTAATTGTTGTTTTCGTGTTAAATTAAATGGTAAAAACAAATCAGTCCAATTCAGGTAATGCCATGGAAAGCATCCAAATTTAAGTGCTTGAAGTGTCCAGCTAAACTGCACAATAGATCTAAACTGACTTTGCCCATGATATAATGTTGACATTTCACTTTGCATATCAATAACAGACAATACAATATTGTTCTAGTTGTAAATACGAGATGACAAGGTATTAATACTATTAGCACTTACAGAGATCGATTGAAGATGTCCTCCGCCCTCGAATTAGGCCCACAGGCTATTAAACCAAATCATGCCTGTGAGCCTATTCACTCCAGATGTGCTGGCACATCTCTAACACACCCTGGCTCCCCTAGAATTGCTAGATGTGTGCTATTACAGAAGCCTGGTCCCATTCCGTTCCGCTTGCGGAAATTGCGATAATCTGACATTTTCGCCTTCCGTGGAGAGCGCGAAAATGTCAAAATTTCTGCAATCCGAATTGTACCGGAATTTTTTTTCTGCGCTGTAAACATACGTTCTTGCACGTGCGATCGCCTTACCTACCTGAATCCCAGCATTCGCCGACAAGTTTTCCCGATCCGGGCGTGTTCTCCACGAGATGTTGGATTGTTGGTTGCCATTTTAGCTATCTCGCGAGAGTTTGCACCCGCGATCACGTCATTCGTCTCGCGATCACGTCATTCGTCTGGCGCTCATGCACCATGAGAGTATGAGATCTCGAACATGTCGTTCCCCACTGCGAGCGAGAGTGTGAGGACGCGGACATGTCATATCGAACGCGAACGGGCGGGACAAGTGAAAACAAAATGGCCGTGCCCATGAGCGACCGCATCGGTAAGTTGGCGAGACGCGATCACGCAGAAAATATCGTGAACGGGTGGGAAAAAAATCTTCTGCGCATTCGCGATATTTCCGCGTGTCCGCAAACATTTTCAACATTTTCGCGATAGTTTGCGAAAGTGAATTTCGCTAATTCCGCCCACCCCTACTTACAATATGGGTCAAACAAGACATTGGCCTTAAAATTCGGACCCTACCCACAGATCATAATGACATTCTAGCGATCAGGCTGGAGACCGGCCATTATGGATCCATTGACGTATACAATGTATACGCGAGAGGTCTCAGTGGGAGGCAGAAATCAGACACCATTAATGCCTTAGGCGAGCTCTTGAAAACCCTGTCATGGGAAGCCTCTGTAGTCATAGCTGGGAACATAAATACAACCTTTGAACCTGTAGTAAGCACTCCTTTAATCCAAATGATCCAAAGGTAGACACTGACCAGGAAATTGAAATAAAGTGTATTTATTCCAGAGAAGGAAAAACCCACGACATGCTCCAAAGCTTCAATTGTTACAATGCCTTTTTCAATTTAAGATTCTAGAATAGCTACGACATACATAACATGCAATATATAACATTCTTTAAAGGTATATACAATAGGACATCTTAACCAGTATGTGTACATACTACACATTCCCCTTTTTTTCAGAAAAGAAAGAAGAACAAAGAGAAAAAAAAAAAAAAAGAAAAACTACATCAGTTCATTATATAATCACGAAACTGTAGAGGTGCATTTCTAACTCTTGTACACCCATTCAGAATACCTCTACCATCTCCTTCCACTCCATAAGAAGTAAAAGAATGAGGCACAATACGAGTAGAAATTGCACTTGAATCCCCTTTACCACATGAAGACGTTGTAGAATTTGAATGACAGTTTACATCTTGAGTTAATGTTAATGTTAATGTTAAGAGGTATTTATTGAGCGCACTGTCACCATGAGTTTCCTGGCGCTGGTAGGATCCTGAAGTTGGACAGAAGGAATTTAGTGGCAGTGGGAGAAGAGCAATGAGTGCTGGGTGAAGAAATGTTGTCAGCAACACCATACCAATCTGAATTCGAATTGTCATAACATTTGACAGCCTGTTTGTTCTCACAAATGATGGCTGCTTGTTTATCAGTAATCTTGATAAGAGCATTTCTATTCCACCAACCCCTGTCTTGAAGAAGTACAGACATGCGTGCTACTTTAACAACTTGCACGGATGAAGAAAATTTGGATTGACCTTTACTTACTTTCACAGGTTTCTTAATGATGACCCAATCACCTGGAGATAAAGGTTTATCTGTGACATGCATATGTTTGTCATAATTTTTTTTGTAACACTCCTGTTTTTTAATAACAAAATCTCTAACTTTCTTTACATCAACACAGTTTTGGGTGGAATTCTCAATCAACCAAGTAGGATTAAGTTTAGAAGTTGGAGTACGACCTCCCAGCAAAATAAAAGGTGATACGTCCGCAGTACTATGCGGAGTACAATTGTAATTCCAAATTTTTTGAAACAAAAATGAAGGAATATTTAGACCATTAGCTACAGCTGTTTGTACAGCATCCTTCAACAAACAGTTAGCTCGTTCCACCAGACCGTTCGAGGAAGGGCTATACAAAGGAACTAATGTGTGCTTAACATCCAAATTTTTCAAAAACAAGTCTACATCACGAGCAACAAACTGTGAGCCATTGTCCGTAACTAACTCATCAGGGGGACCTTCAGTATAAAATAAACATTGTAAAAATAAAACAACAGAAATAGCATCAACTGACTTCACAAAAGAAAAATAAATCCATTTGGAAAAATAATCAATTGCTAGAATCAAGTATTTTTTTTCTGAATTAAAAACAGAGAATGGACCTGCAAAGTCTAAACCAATTTTTTTCCACGCTCTCGTAGGCCATTCTACTGGACAAAGCAGCATATTGGATCACTTCCAATGTTTGTCTGAACACAGACATTGAGGACATTCGTTAACATGAATTTTTATCTGATTATCTATACCTGGCCACCAATAAGTTTGTTTTATTTTATTCACAGTCGCAGTGGTACCAGGATGTCCCTCATGGGCTAAAGAAATTATCTGATCCCTAATACCTCTAGGAGAAATGAACTTATCCTGGCGCATCAATATATCATTGGAACACGACAACTCGGAAGACACCTGAGCAAAATTTCTCTCCTCAACAGATAAACTCCGATCCATATGCCAGCCCTGCACCAAAAATTTCTTAACATTACCCAAACAATCATCCTGTTTAAACTTACAAATCCACTCCTGTTGTGCGATTTTGAAATCTTGAACAGCATCATCAATAGAGAAAACACTCAAATTCATCATCAGGACCAACTGAATTTACATCGGGAAGAGGAATGCGTGACAAACAGTCTGTTGTAATCTCCTTTCTCCTCTTCCATCTCCACTTGGTTCCTTCCCCCCTCCCCGCATTTTCCTGCCTGTTGGAATGTTCCATGGGAGTTCACATTAGAATGTTGGCTTTGTCATGATCTGCGGAGAGTGGGTGACAGATTAAAGACGCTTGTACTCACTTCTGCCTCAGAGTACTTCTTTTCAACACAGTCAGCACAAATATTTTTTCCTCCTGGAAGATATTTAATATCAAAATGGAATTCTTGACGTCTAGCCAGTAATCTGACAAGACGAGAAGAAGCCTTATTAGAAGAACTGTCAGTTCGCATTTACACCAGAGGTTTATGGTCTGTGAAAACCTGAAGCTTCGTACCCCAGACGTACATGTGGAACTTCTCTACAGACCATGTGCAAGCCAACGCTTCACGCTCTATTGTGCTGTAGTTTAGTTCTGCCGATGATAAAGAACGAGATGCAAAAGCTATAGTGCATTCTTGTCCATTTACCATTTGACTCAAAACAGCACCAAGGCCTTTGGCGCTAGCATCAACTGTTATGATACTTTGAACACCGTTCATGAAAGGTCTGATTGCAGGAGCATTGATGATTAGATTTTTAACAGAATTAAAGGCTTTTTGTTGCTCATCCTTCCATATATATTTGGCATGTTTTTTTAATAAATCTATCAAAGGCTGAACAATCAAAGCATAACCTTTGACAAAGCGAGCATAATATTCACTAAGTCCAAGAAATGCCATTAATGAGTCCTTATCTAACGGAGCAGGGGCTTTATTGAAAGCATCCAATAATGAAGATTTGGGTTTAATGCCTTCACCTGATAAGTTATGACCTAAATAGTCAACATTCTGTGCCTGAAAACTACATTTGTTCAGATTCAAGGTTAACCCTCCAGATTGTAATATACTCAAAACTTTTTCAACTAAAACATAATGCTGCTCTTTTGTCTCAGAATGTACTAAGATGTCATCCTGGAAAGCTTGAATACCAGGGCAATTAACAAACAATTTATCCATAAGCCTTTGAAAAATGCTGGCAGCCGAAGCTAGACCAAACGGAAGCCTTTTGTACATGTAAACACCAAAGGGTGTCACAAAGGTAGTTAATGGTTGCGATTTTACAGACAGTGGAATTTGGTGATAAGCGGAACGTAAGTCGAAGGTGGAGAAAAATTTACTGCAACCAATTTTAACAAGCATGTCATGAATCTGAGGCAAAGGATGAGCATCAATGACAATATTACGGTTTAACACTCGTAAATCAGCGCATAGCCGAATCTCACCTGAGCTTTTGAGAGCTACCACGGCAGCCGAAACCCATTCTGATGACTCAACTGGACAAATAATATCTTGAGAACATAACATATCAAGATGCTTCTTAAGGTCATCTTTCACAGACAAAGGTAGAGAACGTACTTTTTGAACAATTGGAAAAACTTTCTCCTTCAACTTAATAAGATGTTCAAAGTTTTTAACCAAACCAATGTTGTCACTGAACACTCCTTTGTATTTGTCAAATAATTTACTTAACCTTGCATCTTGTGTTTTACTGTCACTGATAGATAACACAGGAAAGTCACCAAGAACCACAGGTTCAGGATGACCAGGTTTCAGCATAATTCCTAAAGCACCTTGATCACGCCATCCTAGAATATCTCTTCCATTCAATGCTACATATATTTTAGTGTCGCTAATACGGTCTTTGAAATTGATAGAATCAGGAAAATACCTGTTGTAAATAAATGCTACGTAGTCCATGTAGTTTTTTGATGCTCCTTTATTCATGTTAGTTGGTAAGTCAAGTATATAAAGGAGGAACCCAGGTGTTCGTGATCCACGGGAACACACACTCCAAGAACATCATTACATTCTAACCAAGAACATTCCAAATAGGATGACATGTACAACATTCACTTAAGTCTGTTTTTGCAAGCACAGGCGTGCCGAGAGCCTCCTGGGGCTGCGTGCCTCCATTTTGAGTTACACATGAAATGTATTGAAGATGTCGGGGAGCTTCGTTTAGCAAATCACCATAGAGACAAACATGTCGAGTCACTACCAGTCTTGTGGTGTTAATCGGAACGTCGTGGCAGATAGTAATGTACTTTTAGCAGCTGTCTGGTAATGAATCTTTTGATACCCTGCAAGTCGATGTGGAGAAGATGATACTATCAATGGAGGGTGTGTTTCTCAGCAGGCATGCTGATAGATTCCATGGACTTCTGTGGATTGATACGGATACCGGCAGATTAAGGACAGACATTTCTACTTCTATGAAGACCTCGGGTGAGAGACCGCTCATCGGACCACGAGACTGTTGATAACATTATATTGCTGGTCATTGTAATGTCGTTTTGTGTGTGGGTTTAAGGTCTGCATTTGTGTATTTTACACTGAGTACTCATCTTTGGGGAGATCATATTGTTGGTGTATTCTGTCCTGAGGTGGTTTGTTAATTCATGGTGTGGTTAGGGTTCCAATTGAGTTTATTTTAGGGTAGTATGTGCCCTGGGGAGGTGTGTTTGTGGGGTGGTGGTGTTTTTGCAAGGAACATGTGTATCCTACTAGATGGAATTTGCTCCATATTTGTGTTTTAAGAAGTTTTTGGGATCTATATGTCCCAGTATTGTTCATAGGAACTTGCGCGTCCTATTACAGGGAGTTTGCTCCATATTTGCGAATTTTTGTGTGGTTTTGAGACCTAAATGTCCCAGTGTTGGTCATAGGAACGTATGTTTCCTTTTACATGGAGTTTGAGGGAGCTTGGAGTTCCACGAACCCCACCAAGAGCGGCCTCCTGCCACTCAGCCCTCATTCAACTGCCAGACATCCACCCCGAACATACCAACAGGCTCTTGCATCACACATTCTATGCTGAGCAGCAGGTACAAGTATAACAATACCCCTTCATAATAATATTGAATACACCAAAAGCCTTGGGGTTGACATCAGTAGGTAGTAACTTAATATTATGCCACAAGTTGTTAAAAGTTTTTACATCCAGAATTGTAATTGGGGAACCCGAATCTGCTGTAACATCCAAAGAGATAGAGCCAATTAACACATTACAAATAGGAACCTTAATCTTATTACTCTCCAAAGAGTGAATGTGAATATACAAAGAAGAGACATTCAATGCATCACAAATGTCATTTTCAGTGTACACAAGATTAACTTTTCCCTTATCTTTAGAAATACGACACATATTAAGAAAGTGACCAATTTTCTTACAGTTGTTACATCTTTTACCTTGAGCTGGACAATCGGTGTTGTTACCAAGGTGAAATAATAGATCCACACCTGTAACAAAAATAATTAGATTTTCATTCAAAAACTCTTTTGTCTTTAGGGCGAGTGGCGGGAGCATTAACATCAACATTATGCATATTATCTTTAGAAACAGTCATTACATTAACATTAGGAGCATTTGAATTTCCACAGTTGCTTGAAGAATCTGCCAAAATTTTCGACGAAGTAACTGAACATTCAATACTTTTGGCAATTACCATGACTTCATCCAGTGTAGGATTTTTGCATGTCAATATTCTCTCTAGAATTTTCTTATTGAAACGGTTGAAAACTAATTGACCTCGAAGAGCTGTATCAAGATAATTTCCAAATTCACATCTGGATGCAAGAACACGTAGAGTTGCTAGGTAATCCTCAATTGATTGCTCAGGTAATTGTTTCCTTTTAAAAAACACATGACGCTCCTCCATTATCGAAGGCTCATCTTTGTACTGTTTGCCCAAACGAGCAAGTGCTTGAGAATACACATTCCAAGAGTCAGCAGCATTAGGATTTTGAACTACAGGTAAACTATCGAAAAGTTGCTGACCTTTATCACCTAAATGATTAAATAAGATTGCTCTCTTCAGAGTACTCGAGAGCATTAATAGCTTCCAAATAGTTAGTGAATACTCTGAGCCATTTATGCCAAGGAGTTTGTGGTTTACCTGGTATTTTTAAAAAACAAGGTGGTGCCAAAATAGTATTATTGGAGTTATCCATGCTGTCTAATCGATTTACTTCTTAGATGGCAATATTAACATCAAACAAAGATGAATTCACAATGGTGAATAATTTAACATTCCCCAAAAAAATGAAGAAAAAAGTCAAATAATATTTACCAGGAAAGCAGCAATAAATCCGATGAAATCTCTTCAAAATGTGTGGACATCCAGAGACAATCACTTATAAAATAGTAGCGATATCGTAAAATGCGTGGAGTTCAATCCGACTCTGCCCAAAAAGACAAAATGGCCGCAAAAACGTGATGACGCGATAGCGTGACGCTCGTAAATCAGCGTCGAAACGCACCACGTCACTACAGTCTGCAGCCCGATGTCATCACCAGCCGGATGTCAACAGGAAAGTACACGCGCTAAGAATGAATGCGCATTTTGAAAGAGCACAGAGTCTAACGGTGAGTAAGCTCGCTGAATCAAAATGAAAAAAAAAGATGAAAATATCACAGTAAAAGTTTTTTTTTTTTTTAACTCACAAATTGTCCACAGACGATGATGAAGTTGAATAGGTAGCCACAAAACGATTTTTCCAAGTTTAACGATGGTCGGTGTCTTCCTTGGTTAGTAAACGAGACAGAAAGCTTAAAAAATTCAATAAAAACGTCGCCAAAATATGTAGTAAGCTCTCCTGTAATCCAAATGATCCAAAGGTAGACACTGCCCAGGAAATTGAAATAAAGTGTATTTATTCCAGAGAAGGAAAAACCCACGACATGCTCCAAAAGCTTCAATTGTTACAATACCTTTTTCAATTTAAGATTCTAGAATAGCTACGACATACAGAACATGCAAGATATAACATTCTTTAAAGGTATATTGTTGTAAATAGATTAGGAAGGCAGCAAGACACGTCTTCAGGATATTAAGATAGGTTTATTAAGTTACACAATATAAGACAGCAGAGCAGTAAACCTCACAGCTGACCAGGCCATCAACTGCCAAGGCTGGAATCCCACAACACAGAGAACACACTTAGGTAGTATGGGAGACTGGTAAGATGAAAACACTAAGAAAGGACTACAGACACCAAGTAGTCATATAGAAGTAAGTATAAATATACAACACATCTTCTCCCCTTACAGACAAAACACGAATGAAAAACTCATACACATAGTAAGAGTTAAAGCATGGAGAAACACGAAGAAGAAAACATATAACACGTAGGAGGTCAGTGACCTCGTTAATTTCCAGAACACGAAGGAAGAGAATCAGAGAATCAAGATCAAGATGAGAATGATGATGAAGATCATGATGACATCCTTCTCCCCTTCAATTGACAAAACATGAAGAGCCAATCCACTCTCTACAATCCGTCATTGTGGCCATCAAAAACGGAAATAGAAAGTTCACTTTCTCCAATCCGTGCTTGTCCGTAGCGGCTTCTCTTGTTGAAGATAGAACAGTTCTGGAAGAATGCTCCAGAAGAAAAAATTGGGAGCCAGTTTCCTTACAGTCCAAAATCTAGCTCTGGACCAGGTGTCTAGGTTCTGGATCTTTTCCTCGGGTTGTGAGCCTCTGGTTGTAATTCGGGCCACTAAGTTCCCTTAAAAATTGTATTTCCTTTGTGGACAAACTGTCTCAGTACTGTGGGCTATACAGCCCGGTTCAAATCGCGGAACATTTATCCTGGTCCAAAGAACCACCTTGTCACAACTTTTCTTGACGTGGTACTGGAACTGTTGTCCGTCACGAATCTCGGTCGTGAACTCTCCCGGTCCTGGGACACCATTTGTCCACTCCCGGTATAGATTGTGGGATCTTTGTCCTCTTCCGGTCCTGGGACGTCCTTTGTCCTCTCTCGGTTCGATTCTGGAACCTTTGTCCCCTTCCAGTCCTGGGACATCCTTTGTCCTCTCTTGGCACTGATTCTGGGACATTTGTCCCCTTCCGGTCCTGGGACATCCTTCCTGGTATTGCTGGTCCTGGGACTAATTTTGTCCTCTCCCGGTCGTAATTCTGCGGGCCTTTGTCCCCTTCAAGTCCGGGGACATCTTTTGTCCTCTCCCATGTCTTGGTTCTGCAGGTCCTGTAATTTGCTTTGTCGTCTCCCGGTATTAATTATGGGGATACTTTGCCCCCTTCCGTTCCTGGGACATCTTTTGTCCTCTCCCATGTCTTGGTTCTGCAGATCCTGGAATTTGCTTTGTCGTATCCCGGTATTAGTTATGTCCCCTTCCGTTCCTGGGACATCTTTTGTCCTCTCGTGGTTCTGGTTTTGCCGGTTCTAGGACTTGCTTTGTCCTAGCATTACATATGCCATAGTTTTATCCATTATTGAGATACACATTACACTTTCCAAATTTTCCCATTTGCTTTTCTTTTCATGAGATATATAGTCTTGTTATACTGTTGAATGGGGCATCTCTTTTATGACTTCAAGTCAGATTTTTTTTTTTAATATCAGCAATAGTTGCTTAAGAGTAACTCTCTCTCAAACACTGGAATTGAATGAATTACTCTCTCCAGAAATTGATGGTGGCTGCTTAACAGTTTTTTCCAATTTATTATCTGTGACGCTTCTTTTCTTTTAAATGTTCACATATGTGCTGTGTTCTCACCTTTGTGTTTCATTTGAGACTTTAATACGCTTTTTAACATCACCATAAAAACCATCACACTGCATGTATGTATCCCAAAGATGTTATGTTATGTTAAAATTTGATAGAGCGCAAACAGCTGCCCCAGCAAAGAGGCGTCCTGGCGCTAAAGAACCACGAAAACTCAACGGAGGACGGAAGGAAGAAGCGGGGGACCTAAGGGGAAGGGAATAGGTGGGTTTTGACGGCTTTCCGGAAGGCTTTCCGGAAGGCAGACAGATTTTCCAATGAGCAAATGTTCACTGGCAAGGTGTTCCAAAGTATGGCTCCTAGCACCCTGAAAGAGCGTCCACCAGTACGGGCTAGCTTTGTACGGGGGACCGTCAGTAGATGTTGGCCTAGGGAGCGCAAGTTACGCTGAGGCGCATAGGGTGTGAGGAGTGGCCGGAGAAGTTCTGGGCGTCCAGTTTTAAGGATTTTAAAGATCATGATGAGAGCTTTAAACTGGATTCGAGACTCGATAGGTAGCCAGTGCAGCTTTCGGATTGTAGCTCAATTGTAGATCAAATGTCTCAAGGCACAACTCCCTGTAGTTGCATAGATACCAAACAACAAGAAAAGAGAGGTCTGGTCAGTCATCTCCTTGCTCCATATTCCTGGCAGCCTGATGACTGACCAGACCTCTCTTTTCTTGTTGTTTGATACTTAACCGGGGACTAAGAGAGTGTCCTTGATTTCCCTACCTCTCTCTTTGTTGACATATGTTGCATAGATACCACCATGACTATATAGTGAGGCTTCTCTTTGCTTTGATTTATGGATCACTTCTAGTGCCTTAGATCGTTCTGGCTTTCAAAAGCAGATAAATAATGTGAAATTTCTATTTTTAACTTCATGAACGAAACCACAAATAAAGTACTTTAAAAATCACCAGACGGCACTGTTGTCCGATATTTCACACTACAACTGCCTTTAAACTCGCTTGCTCGTGAGGTGAAAACCACATCAAGTGAAATGTGATCCTTCTATCACCAAAGCATTTCATGGATCGAAGATGCGGTAAACAAGCAGCTTATTCGAAGTACAAGGCTTATATTCCTTTGATGGGAAAGCCATAAATGCAGGGTAATGATCTTGAAAGTAAACTGGCATAAGACTGTCGAGATGCATGCGCTCTCTTACCTTGACATCAACTGCGTGTCCACCTCATGGCTTCGGTTTACTTCAGAAGAAAAAGAACAAAATATGGCGGCTTTACGTCCTGCGCCATGACGTGCTGAAAGTCCTTCTCCGGCCTCACGCTGGTAACTAGGCAACAGGGGAGGCACGGGAAGGCGTGTGACGTAGGGCACGCTGCCTCTCCACTAGTACCCCTGAAGGTTCTACAACGTCATCAGAAGAAAAGTTCCCTCAGAGAAGAGCGGATTAGCACGGAGACTCTGAACTCCCACGCAGCAGGCAGGCAGGCAAACTGGCAGTAAGCAAGGGATAGGAACTCACGAGGAAAACCGAAACTTACTTGAGAACAGGTACCTGTGGTTAGTAGAAGCTTTCTAATTTTCCTTAACCCTTTCGATGCTGGCCCGTTTCCGCCGCTGTGTGGTAAACAAACGAACAGGGCGGGCCGTGATGAACCTCAGCCGTCATCCGCACACGAGCACCGCGGAGCGTGACGGCTGGACATCGTCACCAGCATGCAAGGGGATAATAGCGTTTTGTCAACAGCTGAGATGAGCGGCTTGGAAGATATTTTACACAGTTCCCCGGTTACATGTTTCTTCTGTAAAGTTGCTGGCAGCATATGGGGAACACTTAACACAGATTTCCTCTTATCTTTGTTAGGAGGGTCAGGTTTACTAATTGTTTTTGCTCACATTCCTGGCAGCAGATGAAAAATACTCACACGCGGGGAGACGACGCGACCCAGGAAGGTGGCCGAGCACCAAGGAGCACAGGAAGCAGAGGACGCGGCAATGGCGGGCCAGGCCTATTATACCTGGCCTGCCCCCCAGGAAGACCCTCCCCAAGCAAGCTGGCATGCAGGTAAGGCGCGTGGCGAGGGGAAGGAGGTTCCCTGAGTCCTAGCTGCATATGCGCACTAGTGACCGACAAAAAAGGGGGAGGGGCTGGACAAATGGCCACTAGGGGAGCTACCCTGCTAATGTCCCCCTGCGCGGGAAGCGGGCAGCGACATTCCTGGCAGCAGATGAATAATACTCAGCACAGCTGCTTTCTTCTCAGACGGTATTTCTTTCTTCTTTTTAATTTATATGTTTTTACTTGCGGCTAATTTCTTCAGGCTTTAGTTGCTTTTAAAGATTACAATAGGTTATCTTCTGGTTTCAGACCGCATTTAGGTGGGTTCTTCTTAGTGAGGTCTTGCTCATGCTGCGCTCTTGTTCTTGGACTTCCCTCCGGTCTGCTCCTCTGGTCTGGACAGCTTCAGATGCCGCCAAAATGTTGTAAATAGATTAGGAAGGCAGCAAGACACGTCTTCAGGATATTAAGATAGGTTTATTAAGTTACACAAGATAAGACAGCAGAGCAGCACACCTCACAGCTGACCAGACCATCAACTGCCAAGGATGGAATCCCACAAAACAGACAGAATACCTAATGTTTTCATCTTACCAGTCTTCCTTACTACCTAAGTGTATTCTATCTGTAATGTAAGATTCCAGCCTTGGCAGTTGGTCTGGTCAGCTGTGAGGTTTACTGCTCTGCTGTCTTATTCTATGTAACTTAATAAATCCATCTTAATAACCTGAAGACGTGTCTTGCTGCTTACCTAATTTATTTACAACATATATACAATAGGACATCTTAACCAGTATGTGTCCTCGTGCTTCAACACCCTGCGCATGCTCTGCAAGATCTTCAGATGGATCCCCATTGAAACCAGGAAGACGGTCACCCAGGCACTCGTCACCAGCCGTCTGGACTACGGGAACACCCTCTACGCCGGAACTACAGCCAAACGCCAGAGAAGACTCCAACGCATCCAGAACGCCTCCGCACGACTCGTCCTGGACATCCCCCGACACAGCCACATCACCGGACACCTGAGAGACCTGCACTGGCTCCCCGTCAGCAAGAGAATCACGTTCCGACTCCTCGCCCACGCACACAAGGCTCTCCACGACGGGGCCCCAAGTACCTCAACGACCGCATTACCTTCTACACCCCCACTCGCCAACTACGATCGACCAGCCATGCCCTCGCCGCCGTACCACGCATCCGCAGAGCCACCGCCGGAGGAAGATCCTTCTCCTACCTGGCAGCCAAGACCTGGAACTCACTCTTCATCCACCTTCGGCTGACCCAGGACCATCTCTCCTTCAGGAAGCAGCTCAAGCCCTGGCTATTCGAGCAGTAACATACCCCTCTCCCCCAGCGCCTTGAGACCCTCCCGGGTGAGTAGCGCACTTTACAAATGCAGTGATTGATTGATTGATTGATACTACAGAACCCCTCAATAACGAGGATAATGAGGTGGCGAGGGAGGAGGATGAGCTGTACAGTGCTCCTTCACTCGAGCTCATGCCATAAAAAAGGTGGTCTGAGGCTGCTATTCAAATGAAAGCCCTCTGTCTAGAATATGGCCTTGGGGCAGCCAATGATAGAACCATATCAGACAGACAAGGGGTACACACATATAACAGTGGATTACACTCAAGTCGTATTGATTATCTCTTGGTTGCTCTGAATATTCCCTTGTTTCCATTTATAGGTTGATGACGCCACCTAGTGGATGGGCGCCCCAATTTGAAAACACCTGCTGCCATCATCTAAAGTTTCACTATTGGTTGTTCCTATTCATTATTTCTGTGCAGGTTAGTAACCAAATGGCCATCCGTATCTCTTTGTCCACCTATCACCAGATTGCACCCTGATTTTGGATGTTATACAGACTGTTTCTTTGCTTTTTGCTGCAGATCCATTCATCATTTCAATCATTTTGCTTGAATCTTTCGAGTAGACAAACATATCTTGTTTGATCTTCCTTTCCTCGCAAGGCAAGTAACTTATGCAGTTAATTTTTTACTAGACTTAAGAAAACATGATCATACTGTCGTCCGGGTTGTAAATATCTCGGGACCTTGAAGGTTGTGCTGTCTGTGTTTATTTATTTATTTTTCCTTTCTCTATTAATATTGTGTATTTGTTGCGGATCAATTTTTCTTCTTATTCTCTTTTTTCACATTTGGTGTCACTTTTTTGTTATTGTACCTTTGCAAATGTGTGCAGAGTTATCTTAACAGGTTATAATATTCTATTATTCAACACCCCTTGGCTAGACCATGTGCTACTTCATCTGACACAATTGTGCAGTATGTACGTGAGAAATTTGAAAAACTATAATATATCTGAAAAAACGAATTATTTATGATGTTTTCTACCACTCAACAGGTCCCACGGACTTCTGACACAAATTTACTGTTACGCCCTGAAGAAGGTGACACTCCGACATTGGGGGTGGTCACACCGAAACACATGTTGGCGTGTTTGATTGAAAAAATCTCTTGTTCCTTACACATGCATCTCATTGTTTGACTTTGCTGATTTGATCAATTTCTTCCATGTATTCATTCAAAGTTACGTTGTGACCCCTGATGTAAATCTTTATAAGTTGTGGATTGCCTATCAGCAACTCAACTGCTTTATGAAAGTGTAAAATAAGTTTGTTTCTATGTTGCATTTGTATAGGGACCTCGTATCATTTCGCGGATTTGCAGTTTTGCACAAATAGACTGTACTTTCCATACTTCTACTGGCTAATCGGTACGTGCTACCTTGTTGGGTAAATGTATAGTGCTTTTCCTACACTACAGCTGCGTAAAGTGCCAGAAGAGTTGTCTCCAGTGACCATGTGTGTGTTACTATGCCATCACGCTGAAGGGCGCCAGGGTCCCTTGAGTGAGCTATCCATCATAGTGGGTAAATGGCGGGAAGACGGTGCACACTGCTAGTGTGTGGGGCAGGGTCAAAAAGTGGGGCTTCTCTGCGAGTTCAACTTCAGACCTAGCGCTTAAGACCCACCTGTTTAAAATGACACCTTAATCTTTTGCTTCCCTTCCTGTATCTCTGCCTCTTGCATTGCCTCCCTCGCGCCATGATACTCCAGTAGTTATTGAGCGCGCTACAAAATCCTATATAACATAACATAACTTCACATGCCTCGTGTGTGTAAAAGGTCAGAGACCGATCAGAGCAGCAGATGAGGAGAAAGAAGCCCCTGGTCACAGGAACTGCACGGGGATTGCACTCGTGAAAGTGAAGGATGCAGATGCCTCCATCAGGCATCACAGCTACTTTTCGACGGTAGATACGGGGAGAAAGCACACCTGCCCAGCCTCGACAAAGCTCACGATTGTTTTTGGGCTGATGAATGCGTTACTGAATTTGAGCTTCAACTCGGGCACCTGCTTTATTTATATACTAGCAGCCCGTCCCGACGTTGCCCGGCTATGAATTGCTGCCGACCAGTAGTATATTGTTTTGTATGATTTCGTTTTGATAGCATTTCTTATCTGTGACAGGCCTGTGAAACGCTTCGATTCACAGTGCACTGCTGATGCACTTAAGAGTGCGCGTTCAGTAGTGTGTGAACTCGCGTTTCCCTACTTTATATTTTCTTGCAATATTATATAGCGCGAACTCGACAACATGGCATGAGCACAATTTACATTACAGGCGAACACATTCATTTGTGGTAGGCACGGGGAGACAAAGCGATTTGCCTGGAATCACAGGATGTTGAGCTGATGCCAAGATTCGAGCGTAGCTCCCCAGCTCTAAAGTTCGCAATTATAGAACTTGTGGCGGGAGGTGTGTCTAAAAGTGTATGTCGGTGCTGGCCATCAATGAGAGAGTCCTGTGCATTTTTCAAATCGGTGGTGAAAAAATATGAGTATGTTGCTGGAGATGTGGGCAGCAGTGCCACCAATGTACTTACCGGGGAGGGTAAACACCCATTATTCCGCAACTTTCTTTCTGCATACCATCACTCCGCATACTTTCATTACGAAAGCACCATGACTCCGCAATGTCATTATAACGCATGCCATTATTTTATATGCTTTACTACGCATACATTTACAACGAAGTTCGTTGTAAATACATGAATGGTAAAAGCATGTTTTTTTAAAAATGTTTGGATAAGGTAAGTATGGGTATAGGGGTATATGTTTTGGGGTACTGAGGTATATGTTTTGGGGTGTTTGGGTATTTTAAGGGTTCAGATATAGTTTTGGGTTATGGGGTACAGGGGTAGTTTTAGGGTTTAGGGATAGGTATGGGTTTTGGGGTTCAGGGGTATTTTTAGGGTTCAGGACTAGTTTTGAGTTTTGGGGTATAGGGGTATTTTTAGGGTTCAGGGGTAGGTTTGGGTTTTGGGGTACAGGGGTATTTTTAGGGTTCAGGGCTATGTTTGGGTTTTGGGGTACAGGGGTATTTTAGGGTTCAGGGGTAGGTTTGGGTTTTGGGGTACGGGGTTATTTTTATGGTTCAGGGCCAGGTTTGGGTTTTGGGGTACAGGGGTATTTTTAGGGTTCAGGGGTAGGTTTAGGGTTTTTGGGTAAAGGGGTATTTTAAGGGTTCAGGGCTAGGTTTGGGTTTTGGAGTACAGGGGTATTTTAGGGTTCAGGGGTAGGTTTGGGTTTTGGGGTACAGGGGTATTTTTAGGGTTCAGGGCTAGGTTTGGGTTTTGAGGTACAGGGGTATTTTTGGGTTCAGGGGTGGGTTTGGGTTTTGAGGTACAGGCGTATTTACAGGGTTCAGGGCTAAGTTTGGGTTTTGGGGTACAGGGGTATTTTTAGGGTTTAGGGATAGGTTTGGGTTTTGGGGTACAGGGTACATTTATAGGGTTAAGATGGGTTAGTGTTTAAGGGTGTTGGGGTATTTTAAGTAGTAAGGGTGGGTTATGATTATAGGGTGCAGGAGTATTTAAAGGGAGCAGGATGGACACCTGGAGCTGGAATGTACTGAACCTGGGAAGAAAAAACAATGAAATAATGGGTACAACGCTCGCTTTTTTTTCCCCGTAATCCTGCACCCCGCACACGCCCACGCCCCCAGCACACGCCCACAGCACACGATATGAGACATGGCATGAAGGGCAGAACGTACCACACACCCCCAGCATTTGTCACGCCCCCAGCACACGCCCACAGCACAATGCAGACACGCCCACAAGGGACTACTTTGCTGGCACGGTTCTTTTACCTTTTAAATGTATATGGTGGGCGTCTGCATAGCCTATGTCCTTCTGCTGCAACTGCCCTTTCCAACGCTGGATTGGGTGTTGTGATTGGTGCTGTTGTTCCTGAGATTACCCACCTCAAAGGTTTGGGCTCTCTCTTTATTATATTAGTATAGATGTAAGTGCTTCCTGTTGAGGTTTAAATTTTGTGACAGGAGCATTGTGTCAGAATGTATCCTTCCCTGCACAAAGATGCCAGCCACCTTTTAAAAAAAAAAATCCACCCACGAGCGGATTTGCGGATTTTTCTGCAATTTCGCGAGATTCGCGGATCGCGAAATTGCCGAAAATCCTCGAAATCCCGCGAGCAGAACGGATTTTCCGCCCATACTTAACTAGAGGTGCAACCTGCACATTAAAACTATAACATGCATGTGACAAAACACAAAAAACTAAGCTATTGCAGCACAACTATTCAACCTAAATTATTTAAATAACCAAAAACAGTGTTGGTCATAGGTCAAAGTAATCTCATAATGTAGTTTAGATCTCTGCACAACGAGGACGATGAAGAAGCACCTATCAGTTCAAAGTAATCCAGTCAGATGATCAACAGAGTTTTCTTCTATCCTTTATTAAAGTCCAAAAATTAAAATTCCCAGCACACGATTAGCCGACACGTGTTTCATCTGATACACAGACTTTTTCAAGGAAAAATTGGGAATAGTGGCAAACTGTAATATGTGGACAATCCGTCACTGCAGCGCATCAAATGAGAGTTGAACCAAGATCCAAATAAGGATACCGTGATGTGCGTGGTCAAAACAGAAATATAAGTACCAATGCCAGCTTTGGCATTCAGCCGCTTAGTAAAATCCCATAACCGCAGAGCTGTACTTGTCCCCGATCTGACCCAACACTAATGTCCCAATCCTTCAAATATAGGAAACTAAACAAATAAAATATTGATGGTCACTGTAGCAATGATAAGCATAAATGTCGACAATATTACCGGTCCTGGGTGGATGAATATCACCTGGACACTACGAGGTGCAACCCTGGTAAGTTGACCCCTCCAAGCACAAAAGTCTCCTCCGCAAACAGAATCGTGTGGATAGTGGCGAAAAAAGTAATTTTATGTCCATAATGATGGTAACAGAACATGTCAGCATAGTTAGCAGAATTAAGATACAGATCTTCTGATTGAAAAACAGCAGAATACTCTAATTCAGAGAGCATATCATTTACAGTGTCAACATCACCCTCATCTGAATAAAATCCAGGTACCTTTACATCACCCATAGAAACTTTGAGCACATATGGTATCTGTGGGATTGAATATGTTGAAAGAAACGTTATCTCAAACAATTCCATCAGTCACTGGAACTGATGAAATGTTAATGAGGGACAAGTCTCTTTTCATTTTAGGCAATGAATGGGCACCAACACTCCGCCGACCAAATCTGTAGCAGAATTGTCCAGCAGGTAATGACAGTTGATCAGTAGAAAGGAAACCAACCTATAAAAACAAGAAAACCAAGGAAAGTATGATCCAGCCATATATCCAAGGAGGGACTGGATAAGTGCATTTTAACCATGCATTTTAGTGCATTTTAACCATGAAATGAAGACACAAATCCATGCTGGAGGCATGTCCATACAGAAAACTGTCAGGAGAAAAGTGATCCTGCAACAAATGATGGACGGAATTGACCATTACGCCACCCCAGTTTGGACCCGGCCATATGTAAATCCGTCTTGACTCTGTGCCTCATGGGAACAGTCCAGGCCGAACTCCAAGCCAGGTCCTCCCTGGACCGGAAACAAACAGCCTGGGACCGGTTTCGGGGTATGTCATCCTTCATCAGCCAGGCTAGCTTGAATCCAGTGATACAGTGAGAAAGGGACCCATGTCTGGGCATACCCATCCCACTAAGGGAAAAAAGTGTAACTGCAAAAAATGATGGACGGAATGCTAAATGGTTCAAACATTCTCCCCAGTCAACAGACTTGGTTAAATCCATCTTTCTTTTGCCCACTACGCCACCCCAGTTTGGACCCAGCCATATGCAAATCTGTCTTGACCCTGTGCCTCATGGGAACAGTCCAGACCGAACTGCCAAGGTCTTGTGAGGGAGGGATGTTTGCTGTCTGTGCTAAGTTTGCGAATTATTTGACCACAGTGAAATGTTCCTTGCTATTGAGTGCGTTAGAATTGAACCTTTCTTGTAAGGCCACTTTCTTTGTTGGTCTGATGAGGTTGTGGAGTGCGGTGACAGCGGTTTTGAAGGCTGAGTGGTATTCCGGGGTCTTGATGCTCCTCCATCTCTTCTTGAGCCGTCGACTGGTGCATCAGGACTCATCAAGGGTGGGAGAGAACCAGCTGGCTTTTTGGTATCACTTGCCTGGGGTTTTCTTGAGGGGATCCAGTGTGTTGGTGCAGTTGGAAATCCATTGATGAAGGTTCCGTGTTGAGGTATTAGTGTGCAGATGTCAGTGGTGGGGCTTGGCTTAGAGCATGTGGAGAGCTGTTCTTCGGTGACCTTGTTCCAACTTCTATGAGGGTAGTGGTGGTGTACGATGGGTTTAATGAAGAAGTGGACGCAGTGGTGGTCGGACCAAAGGAGCTCGGAGATGTGGCTGATGTTGTCACTGGCGGAGAAGATGGGGTTTTACGTATGTCTTGCTGAGTGGGTTGGGGGAGGTGACCCATTGTTTGAGTCCGGCGATGGCAAGGTTCTCCAGCAGGGACACAGTGTTCTTGTTGTTTGGGTTGTCCACGAGAAAGTTGACGTCGCAGAGAAGGATGTAGTCTGTGGAGGCCACAGCATGGGGTGCGATTAAGTCGATGGTGGGGTCGCTGAAGGGTGGATGGGGTGGGGGGGGTCTGTAGATGGGTGTGCCGTGGAGGGTGGTATTCAGGTTGGTCTGGACCTGAAAGTGGAGGTGTTTCATGTTGGTCGAGTGGTCATCCGAGTGGGTGGTGAGGCAGAGGGTGCTTTTGTGTACCATGGTGATGCCTCCACCCGGTTTGTTGATGCGGTCCTTGTAAATGATCTTGTAGCCATCCGGGATGGCGGTGGCGATGTCCGGGGAAGAGGTAGAGTTCATCTATGTTTCCGTGAGGAAGGTGATGTCAGGGTAGATAGAGTTGAGTAGGTCCCAGAACTCCATGGCATGTTTGTGGAGGGAATGTGTATTGAGCAGGATACAGCTGAGGCAGTCGGGTTCAATATTTGTTGGGCGTGCAGCGGGTGGTGTAGGAGAGAAGGATCTGCCTCTCTTTGTTACCCCCACTTTTTGCTGATGTTTCACTGTTTTCAACTTAAACTGACTAGGATCCTGCTATTTAGGAACCCAGTCTATCTGCTTTCTCCTGTAAATTTATTGCATGTACTTTAGTTGCACTCCAGATTGGATTCTGGGGTACCCTTATCAGTCCCTAGTAAATGGTACACCATGTACCCAGGGCATGGGTACCCCAGAGGCCTCCCAGGGGCTGAAGCATATTGTGCCACCCCTGAGAGGCCATTCAAAATGACACAACAGGTCTGCTACTGCAGCCTGTGTAAGGAGGTGCATGCTTACTTAGATATAGGTTCCCTATATCTATTCTAAATCACTACACATATAAACCTTTCAGTCACCCCTATGGCAGGCCTTAACAATCCTGAAGGCAGGGTGCTGGGTTTTGTGTGAGAGTATGCCCCTGCATGAGCAGAGCCCCTCTGCAGACTTCGGAACCTATTTTCCGGGGTTGTCTGTGATACAGCCAACCGTATATATTTAAGTGCATTATACCCTTGGGGTAAATGCTAACTTTAAAACGGCTGCTTAGAAACGTTGGGTTTTGTGTCAAACACCTTGGAATCATACCTCCCCACAAGTAACTGGCGGGGAGGTATGATTCCACCCTCCTAGAGGGACTTATGTGAAACACCCGGTACCAGCTTTCTCGACCTGGGCATCACAAAATGGATGCTGCCAGCCACAGACACAAGTTTGGCCTCCTGCTGCTGAGCCACGCTCGAGCAGAGGAAGGCCCGATAATAGGTTTCCTGTCACAGAGAGGTGTGACCACCTCCCAGACAGGCTTAAGTGTTTTGGGGCTTGGTGGGTGCACTCTGAGAGTCCTGGGGCACATTTGGTGTCCCCATGCATAGTCCAGCTCAAACAGGTTGCAGGCCATTTGCTCCTGCTCTGGCGTGAAACTGACTGACTGGCTGAGACATTTACAAAGCGCACTAATGCCGAGGCGTCTGGGCGCTAGGATAAGGTACCTCCGAGTGCGACTATATCGAGTAGCATTGAGAGTAAAGCCAGGTTTTAATTTGCTTTCTAAAAAGTAGTCTACTTGGTTGAAGTCGGACAGGTGTCGGACGTGAGTTCCACACTTTTGCAGCTAAGTATGAAAATCGCTTCCCTCCCCACCTCACTCTATTTATCTTAGAACATAACACCAGTCCCGCATTAGAGGATCTAAGACAGTGCGACGGATTATAGCGAGGGAACAGAGCTTGTAGATCAGACGCCCCTCCACCATATAAGTCTTTGTGAACTATACACAGAGCCTTGAAATCCACCCGTCGTTTGACTGGAAGCCAGTGTAGTTGCTTTACCCCGGCAGATGTGGGGTGATGCTTTGGAAGATTAAGTAAAACTCTTACAGCTGGACATGGGTGTAGTCACCCCTCTGTCCTGCCCCTCCCCTAGGAGGGTCCCCAGAGTCAGTCCAACCCCTTCCCTGGGTATGAAGTGGGAAACCTGATTACAGGACTTTGGATTTTACCTGGACTAAACTCTGCAAGCAGAAACCAAGTATTTCAATGGTCTAAACTTTGCTGGACGACGGAAGAATCTCCCTTAGAGTAAAGGAATAACAGCCTGATTCATCATTGGGAGGTTTTGTGAGTCTGAAATAGCGAATCATAAGGAATCGCTATTCCAGACTCGCAAAACGGGATTCATGTAGGAATAGCAAAGTTTTTTGCGATTCCTACAGATTCCTTATTTGCGATTAGCAAATTGCTAATCGCAAATAAGGAATAACTCCCCATTCATTCCTATGGGCCAAAAGGCCCATAGGAATGAATGGGGAGTATTCCTTATTTGCGATTAGCAATTAGCTAATCGCAAATAAGATAGCGATTTAAAGGGTGCCAGGGGTGTCCAGAGGACACCCTGTAGCACCCCTTAAATGCTAATTTAAACAGGTGTTGCGCACACACATGTCCAAAGGACATGTGTGTGTGCAACATGCAACTCAGAAAAATGCTTTTAAAAGCATTTTTCAGAGTTTTCGCTATTTACCAAGAGGTTTGACCTCGCGGTAAATAGCGGGCCGAAATTGCGAATTCGCAAATTTTAAATGGATGATGAATTGCATTTAAGGAATCTCAAATAGAGATTCCTTAAATGTAATTCCTCGCAAAATAGCGAAATCGCTATTACCGATTTTTGCATTTGGGATGATGAATCCCAAATGCAAAAATAGCGCTCGCAAAGGGCCAGATTCTCAGAATCTGGCCCTTTGCGAGCCGATTTCGGCTTGATGAATCAGGCTGCTGTTGCAGGGTTTCTGTACTCACACAGAACTGTGCACAGAGGAGTGGAACCTCGGCAAATTAGGATGTCCCAAAACTTACCTTAGCAACCAACTCACCCCTTACTGAGCTAGCTACAGTGTCTCATTGGACATATCAAACTCCCAATGTTTAGACAAACCAGAACATGAACTTACAGTACCTCAGGGTACGTGGGACTCATGAACACTCTTTTGTTATATTATCATTACAAACCAGAACATGGAGTAAAGAAGACACATGTGCATTTGAAATGTTTATTTACTAATGCCGTCTTCTCAGGCGCAGTATCTTAGATAATACAAGTATACTTATTATCAGTATCAAAATTATCAGCATAGTTACTAAGACATAAAAAGCGAATGGTGACAGCATGTTAACATGCTGTAATGAATAAGAGTTAACAACACTTATATCTCACCCTCCCTAACACATATATTATATTATTAGCTAAGAAGGTCTCTTTGGGTTGTTTTAGGGCGGGCCCATACCTTAGTGTCCTAGCATGAAGGAATCACATCAGCATACACCAGCTCTCTCTGCATGTGCACCGCATCAAGTGTGTTAACAATTCTCATGCAAAGCAATATCAATCCCGCCTCAAGCCCAAGTTGGCAAAGGCTGCACTTGTGTTATGACTATGAAGGCGTGGAGATCAGACCTCATAACAATTCCATATCGTGTTGCTCCTGAAACTTCAGCACTCTCCGTGCAGACATGGTTTAACAAACAAAACTGATATCAGAGCAATAACATATTATTCTCACATACACCACGGCAAACCACTAGGTTGAAAGCTAAGTCAACAATTAAGGGTCGTGTGCAGAAGTTGCAAGAAAGGAAAAATGGCGTTTAAATCTCAAATGTACCTATGCTAACTTAACATGATATAAGGATATATAGGAGCTATACAACACCCCCCCATGATCCGAGAACGGACTAAATAAG
Organism: Lissotriton helveticus; assembly: GCF_964261635.1. Taxonomy (NCBI): domain Eukaryota; kingdom Metazoa; phylum Chordata; class Amphibia; order Caudata; family Salamandridae; genus Lissotriton; species Lissotriton helveticus. Next base: position 54,883,686 of record NC_136065.1, read on the forward strand.
ATAACAGAAGTGCCATCACATGAGAGCAGAATCCAATTATAAAAGAGCATGAATAAAAATTCAATTATAAAAACTAATGCTAAAAAATAGCCCACAAGTATAATGTGGCTCAAGCCAATAGGCAAGAAAAAAAATGTCTTGACTAAAAGTCAATAAAATCAAGGAAATGCTATCAATCAGCATGTCAATTTGAGGCAGTGTCTATGATAAGACTGTATATGAAAAGTAAGCTGCAACAGCCTCCAGGAGGAAGTCACTGTCCTCATCCGAAAACAGTTCAGCCATCCAATTTAAAAGATGAAAGGAACATACGTGATCTTCCAGCACCGGATCCTCTATAACCATCAGAGGACAGCTCGGTGGGTTTTCAAGAAAACTTCGTTCCAAGAAATTTTGCGCTGCCGACAACACATCCCAGGGACCCATTAGTCCATGTGCCACCGCCAAGGCCATAATCCTTTCGTCAGAACAAACCAACTCGTGAGCAATGATAGGACTCATCAGTTGATCAAAATCGACGTCAGAAGATATTGGTCCGCAGAGACACAAATCAATGGCCCAAAGGAAATCACAGGTCAGGCAGCGAAATACAGGCTGGACACAGGTGAAATAGGAGAACCGAAAAGATAATCCAAACGCCGTGCTTAGAGTCGCCAACGGCAGTGTGCCATAATAATCAAGCATGCGGTTGCGAAACCGCGTCAGTAGCAGCTGAGCGTGGTCTTGCACAGGAAGGGCATCCATATTTAAAAAGGCAGAAAATCACCAATGCGCCAGCCGCTAATGCAAGTAAAAACGGGAACCCTCCAAATAAGGATGAAAAAATAGAATGGAAGAAGGCAGGGATGACTCCAAAAATCTTCTCAAAGGAAGTCACGAGACCACCGCTAACAACTTTAAAAAAATGCGCTAGGCCCGTTGTGGAGGATGCGTTAAAGATAGAACGGACCATGGCTCCGAAATGCAAAGGCAAATCAGTGTTTAAAAGAGCCTGAACCTCCGTACGGGTGTTAGCAATGTGAAGCACGAAAGTTTCACGGGCCGAGCTCAAGGCCACCTCTTTCTGGGACAATAGAGCTCTTATTCTAGCCATGCCGCTGAATTCTGCTCCCAAGGTCGGTATCTGTGGCCAAATGGAAGACTCCCTATGTTCACGTGTGGGAGGATAAAGAACATTTCTGCAGCAAATAACTCGCTCACTAACTGTTACTATGAAAGCAATACCTTTAATTAAACCACAACAGTTTTCATTATTGAGCATTAAATAACTACCATTCTCTAACAATTTAAACGTGGGGATGATAGCAGGAACTGGCGTGCCCTGTAAAACGCAAGCCATATTCGGTCGGTCCTTGTTACATGAACCGTGTAACTGTATGTGTCTGCACATTAAAGAATGATCTGGCGTCTCAGTACACTCATCCCCTGTTAGATAAACTTCTTGTTCATCCTTGAAACATCTGTATGTGTATGGGAGTGACCAGACCCCATGAAGAAAACCGCTACCTAAGGGTTCAAAACGACCTATTGGCACATATTTCATACAATTTGAAAACTTATATAAAGCAAAAGGCAGTGTTATTAAACCGTGGATAAGCCACGTAGCAGTAGTGGCTTCTGCCACAGAAAAAGGTAAAGATTCCAACCTTTCAATATGGAGCATAGAAAAGGAAGCATCACGCATTGAAAGCAAGCGTTGTTTGTCTGTCAAATTAAACGGTGAAAATAAAGAGGAAACGTTCATGTATCCCCAGGGAACTTTACCCATTTTCAGAGTCTGAAGTGTCCATGCAAACTGCATGATTGACCGTAATTGATTTTGACCATGGTATAATACTGACACTTCATCATGCACAATATCAACAACAGACGACACAATATTATCTAATGTGTAAATTCTAGAGGAAAGCACGTTAATGCTATTGTCAACAACTGCAAGCACTTTCTCAAGATTCGCCTGATCAATAGCCCTAAGGCGTGAAGCAGCCTCAATCTGTGAGAGTTTCCAAATTTCATTGTAAACCCCATATAACCACCTTTTCGACCTGCCACTAGCGGGGCCTTTAATGAAATCATTCAAATCCACGTCTGCATTCAGTTTGGAAAGGTGATACTTAACCGCAGGTAAAGTTGAATGTTTCAGCCAAGCATGACATAACTTGCCCACAGAGTAAGAGGTGACAGTATGACTCAAATCAAAACGGGGATCAGATCTAACAGTCTTAAAACCGTCAGTTATATTTAAAAATCTTTTTTGGCAAGAATCAGCACTACGGTGCCAAAGCAGCCAACCCTTTGGATTCATACTGGAAATGTTAAAGGAGGAATTAAGAAGCAGAGCCTGTATATCTTTAATGGACAATCGAGTAAAATTACTCCAATCCTCATATTCCTCCAACTCCGGGAAAGACGGGGTGTTTAACCTTTTAGATGTAGCCAATCCAAAGCATGTGGTCTGGGAAATGGTTTCATTTAAAAACAACATATGATTCGGGATGAGACATGCACGGTGCAAAGCCTCAGTGCCTCGTACCTGCCAGGCCCTTGAACCCCAAACCGATTTAAGGTCTATTGTTTCCTTCCATAACTCATAGCCCCCAGTAACTAATTGATCTAGGAAGGCCTTCGAATACAACAATTTTGTATCGGTAAGTCTAACCTTGGACAGTGGCTGTTTGTGAAATTTAAAATAAAAGGACTCGGGATTGGACAGGTCAAAGTCAGTGAAATAAGTATACTTTTTAAGAAACGTTTCTGAACTCCCTTGTGTAGGAGCTGGGCAATGTTCCCACTGAGTAAAATTAACAGCCTCCCTTCGGGAAGATGTTTTGTGTAAGAAGTGATTGCCATAATGTTGGTAACAGAACAATTCACCATAATTAGCAGATTCTAAATATAAATCCTCAGCATCAAAAGCAGCATAGTATTTCAAATCAGAAAACAAACTTTCCACAGCATTAACATCCCAATCATCAGAACGAATGTTTTGTTTCACCACATCCCCCATATTAACTCTTAGTACATTAGGAACATTAACGACTTCCGTTGGGCCATGAATCTGAAAACGAACTGCATCCCACGCGATTCCATCCAGAACAGGCCATGCTGTGATGTTAACCAAAGTCAAGTCTCTTTTTAATCTGTGTGTAGAATGTGAAGAGGAAAGTGGGGCCAATGTTCCATTTAAATGAGTAATGCAAGTTCTCTCCTCGACATAGTGTCCATTCATAATCCGAAAAAAATAAAACACAAAACCAATTGACATAAAAAGGTAAACCGAAAAAAGAACCAGCCAAATGTATATCCAAGGAGGAATCAAAAAATGTTTTTTAAACAGGCTAGCATATACCGCAATTTGAGAGGGTTTTTTCGAGGCAAGAGAAGCAGAGTCAAATGAAAATCTGGATTCCGTGGCTAAACGAGCTTGCAGGTCAGGCATGGACAAATTAGTGGGGTATGTATAGTCTGTCTCATCCATGTTAGTTCCGGGCAAATTATTTAATAATGGACTGGAAACAGCAGGTAATTCGATGGCCACTTCAGGTTCAATATTAGAGGCAGTGGGCATAATTGAATTTCTCACAATGGAAGGACAGGAAACAGCCGGTGTCATGCTAAGAAGAATCGGCCACTCTGTGTATCTTGACATTGTCAATAGAAATAAACCTGTTTTCCTTACGACCTGGAAGTGGTGGTAAAATGACTGTTCTCGTGCCCTTCACTCCAAGTACTGGGACCGGAGCTCGATAGGAGGGACCAAACTCTTTCTTGTTGTCGATCTTCTCTCGAACCAGTTCTCCAACTTGGGGTAGCCAGCCAACTACCGGGATCAGCAACGCATCATCCGATGTGGAGGGCAAATGTTCCTTTGCAAGACTGTCTCTGGTCTTTTGTAGATTCTGTAAAACATTGCAATGTTCATCTGCGTCAAAGGAAGTGGCGCGAACCACAGAGTCTAGACCGTCAAGGTCAGGGACGTACATCTTGATGCCAAAGAGCATTTCGTATGGGGTCCGCCCACATAGAGACCTTCTAGGGAGATTATTAAGAGCACGCTGCACGCCATAGAGGTGAGCCAGCCAGTTTCTGCCAGTGCCTATAACTCGGGCTGTCAAAGATTGCTTTAAATCACGGTTCATTCGTTCAACTACACTATTACCCTCAGGTCTGTAGGGTGACGAAAACTTGACTTGGACCCCCATCGAAGTCATGGCATCCTTATACGCCTTAGAGGCGAAAGCCGGACCCTGATCCGAATGGAAGGTACCACAGGCAAAAATCCCTATAAAGATACGCAAATCTCTAATGACAGTCCGTGAATCAGCGCTGCGATGTGGCCATACCCACACAAAGCGTGTGCATGAGTCAACTGCTACTAAGATGTACTTATACGCAGTATCAGATGAAAAAGGACCGCAGTGGTCTAAATAAACACAGCCTAGTGGTTTATTAGAAATGTACAACTGAGTCTGTGGCGGACGCGTAGCAGTTGAAGGTTTAATCTGCTGGCATATGTCACAAAGAAGGACATAATCACGCGTCTGTTTGTACAGTCCCCGCCACCAGAAACGTAATTGTAATTGAGTTACAGTGGCCGAGACGCCCGCATGCGCAGACGCCACACCTTCATGAGCCGCTGTAATCAAGTCTGCTCTGCGATCCGAGTTGGGAATCAGCCGTTCCCCAACATCAGGAATTGTCACAAAAGGAACCTTTTCGGGACTTAAGTGGTATTTATACTTCGAAGGGAATCCCGCAGGATGTTTACTTCCCTTCTCAGAGGCAGCAATCGCTGCCAAGATGTCGCTATCAATCTTGGTTTTAGACCTAGTAACTGCTGCAACTAAGTATGTAGATACTGCTGATTTCGCCGCTTCATCAGCAAGCGAGTTGCCAACAGCGTGAACTCCCACGCGCTGATGACCGAGAGTATGAATCACATAAACGAGTGGCAACATAGCCTTAAGCTCTGCCACTCGAACCCAGATCATTTTATGTTTTATTGTGCTACCCTTGGAATCATGAAAATCATTTTGAATCCAAAAGAACAAGTTTTCATTGTAAGACTGGACACAGTAGTAAGAATCACTTACAATTAGAGTAGTAACACTTGGATCTGCGTACTCCAAAGCTAGTAAGAGAGCACGAAGCTCTGCCAATTGTGCGGTGCAATCGCCCAGGGGCAACGTGTGTACCTCCCTGGAAATGAACTCATCATTCAACATAGCACCGACCACAATGGCGCATGCGGAAACGTAGGCATGTTTAGAGCCATGCGCAACCTGCGCCGACCCATCAGTGTAAATGATGCAATGGAAGTCCTCCAAAGGTCGCATCGCCAGAGGAGCAGGATGAACGAATTCATACTGCAAGTACTCCTGCGACCGTAAGGAAGCGTCAAAAATAAACATGACATCCGTGGATGACAATGACGCAGCCCACTGAATCCACCGAGGGTGCAAAGCCTTTGAATTTGGTACACTGGCTTTCGTGACTGCCTCCAAATGAGGACAGGGTGTTACCACTAGCATGCGTTTCCCCTGTGACAGAGCTCGTTCTTTCAGAATTGCCATCTGTACAGCAGTTAAAACTTTTTCCACTGTGGGAAACCGCATCTCAGCCGAAGTGTACAAGTGTGACTTGTAAGCGATAGGTACTGTGTCACCTTCATTAAAAGTGAGGTATGTGAAACCCACCGTCCCGGGAATTATTCTTATTACCAGGTTGGTGTGGTTATCACGAGTCAGTAAATATTTAGAAGCGAGCAGATCAGCCTGCAAGGATAGCAAAATGGCTGAATGCTCAGGCAGCCAGCATGAGTTTGAGAAAGTTGGTTGTATCAAAGCATACAAAGGCTTGATACGCTGGGCATATTCCGGAATGTAAGTTCTGCCGAAATTCAAAAAGCCCAGTAAAGATTGTAATTTTTTCAGTGTTGTTGGAGCGCGCAATTGTGCGCACTTCTCTAAGAAGTGAGGAGCCAAACCTCTACCTTCATTGTTGAGCTCATAGCCCAAAAACAACACTGTGTGTTCTGCAATGTGCGATTTTGCAAAATTAAATTTGTAACCCATGTCTGCAAAGGTACAAATTATGGAATTCACTCGACACAGATGCATCCAAATTTCGTCGTCTGTGAGATAAATATCATCCACATAAGAACATGCATCCGGATCGATTCCCTCCAATAGTGTGACTATTCTGGAGGTGAAGACCCCAGGACTATTTTTGTAGCCCATTGGGAGTCGCCGGAAGCATTTTTGCACACCAGCGGACGTAAAACTTGTCCATTGGGAGCTAAAGCCATCCAGTCTGTGGGCATAAAAACCATTGGAAATGTCAAGCGTTGTCTTGAAACGCTTACGCACTAGACTATCCACTAGGGCAGAGCCGTGAGTATTCTGTACTGCACAGTTACGGCAATGCGAGTTCAAATGCCGGTAATCCAATACCAAACGATATGACCCGTCAGGTTTGGTCACAGTAAAAAGGGGATTATTCATTGGTGACACACACGTTTCAATAACTCCCTGATATTCCAATTGTTCAAGGATTTCTGCGACGGCCGCTTTAGCTTCACGCCGTATGGGATATTGAGGCTGAGGCTGCGGCTCAGACCGCAAAGGAATTTCGTGGCATGGGGACAATTTGTCCCAACCACATTGGTTGCGGTAGAGAGCCGGTGCTAGAGCACGAGCCCACTCTTCTGCAAAATGCTGCGCATGCTCAGTTGAGACAGTGTGCGCGAAACTGGGAAGGATTACCTCCTCCCCTCGCGGCGCTGCGAGCACAAAAGGTGGGGGCCAGTCAGCCTCGGAAAGCAAAATGTCGTACGTAGACGAAAGGTTCTCCCAAAATACCCCTCTGACAGTACGCTGTATGTCACCTTCAATTAACAGGACAATTTCAAAAAGTCTTTCAGGGGGAGCCAATCTCGTATCGGCTGTTTCTATAACAACAAAAACTTCAGTCGCTGTCACCCTCAGTAGTGGACGGAGCGCCTCTCTGACTATGGTAATCTCCGCCGCGCTGTCCAGCAAGGTCAGAGCCCACGTCAGATTCCGAAGCCGCGTTCTCACTATCTGTGGCATATCTATGCGCTGTTAAGGCCGCGACTTTCTTCTTCGCAAACTGCGGACGCTTAGGCGTAGAATCCTCCTGCTTCACTGCGCCGTCTGTCTGGCGGGACTGACCACGTCCTTGCTGGCCACCACGTCCACGTCCACCCCCTCCTCCACCACCGGTCTTCTGGGCCGATGTTTCCTGAAAGGAACGAGGAGAGCGTTGATCAGAACCCTGAAAACGATCAGGTGATTTAATCATCGCGCGATCGCGCAAATCATAAACTCTGTCTGCCGGCGCAGGAGCTTGTATTGCAGGAACAGGATCCAGAGTTTGCCTAGTCTGCTTCCCCTGTGTCTGTTTTTTAGGCCAATTCTGTTTTTTGGACTTGGGCTGGACATCTGTCACTGCAGATTGTCCCTGAGGTTGTTTTTTATCCTTCACTGGAAAATATTTCAGACCTCTACTTGTGCGGCCAATTGTCTTATAAGCGGCCACCACAATCTTTGCTAACTGGCGGGGTTTGTCGGCATCGGGCAGAGCAGCCAAAGCATTCGACACCTGAAAGTTAACTGCATCTCCTTTAACATTGGAGAGAATGAGATCACTTACAATCTCAAATGAACCACACAGGCGCATACCCAATTCAACCGCTGCCTCTGGACCGTGATCATTCTGAACACGTCTAATGATTTCAGGCAGGGCATTCATAGACGGGGTGCCGAAGCACCTCGTATAAACTGCCGCAAAAGTTTTTCCCCAGCTTTCACAGTCAGCAAGTTCAGGAGTAATATCCTTTGGTAGAGTAATCGTTAACATTCTATGTTTATCAGCAGGAGTAGAATTCGGAAAAACCGCCTCCAGTTGATCAAACTTCTCTGCTAGCCAGAATGGGAAGTCATCGTTGTCAACAGGACGCGCACCAAAAACCGAATTAACCATCACTGGATTGAGACGCATTCCGCCTCGTTCCATGGGAGCGGCCGCACCCCCCTGGGGACCACCAGGAAGATGACGACCGATGTATTGCACTAAAGCACGAATCACGGAAATGGAAACTACATGTAGCCTGCGAATTTCTGCCAGGGTACAAGCCCCGTGATTCGGGTGCGGGGTAAAGCCACCCAACGCAGGCCAATTTGTACCTGGAATTGAGAGTGGACCTAACCTCGCAGGGGACAAAGAGTGGGGGAGGGCGCCATCAAACCAAACTCGATGCTGCCAATGATCAATAGGTATTTCCAATGCCCTGTACGGCGTATATTCAGCTGGGACATCCGAGGCGGTGTAGGAGTGGAACAAACCAGAATTAGCGTCCACAGCCGGAAACGTAACCCAAGAGTAAAACAACTCGTAAGGAAACGCCGGATCTGCACATACCACGAAAATCACAGCCATCCCATCTACCGGGACCTGGTACGTCTGAAGATGGTTGCGTACCGCTACGCGACTATGCTGCGCAATAGCCACCGCCGCCATGTCAACACTGGAAACAAGAACACACAAAGAATACTTTGTAGCACAACTGGGTAGTAATTCAAAGAAACCGTTTAAGAAAGAATCAAGCTTGAATAAAGACCTATTTCAAAAAATAGGTAGGTTTCACCGACACCCCGTTTTCCGGAAACGGATGTGAAGGGGTTAAGGCATGAACGATAAACTACTCGAGTGTCATGATATAAGACCACCGAAAACGTTGGGCGCCATGTTGCAGGGTTTCTGTACTCACACAGAACTGTGCACAGAGGAGTGGAACCTCGGCAAATTAGGATGTCCCAAAACTTACCTTAGCAACCAACTCACCCCTTACCGAGCTAGCTACAGTGTCTCATTGGACATATCAAACTCCCAATGTTTAGACAAACCAGAACATGAACTTACAGTACCTCAGGGTACGTGGGACTCATGAACACTCTTTTGTTATATTATCATTACAAACCAGAACATGGAGTAAAGAAGACACATGTGCATTTGAAATGTTTATTTACTAATGCCGTCTTCTCAGGCGCAGTATCTTAGATAATACAAGTATACTTATTATCAGTATCAAAATTATCAGCATAGTTACTAAGACATAAAAAGCGAATGGTGACAGCATGTTAACATGCTGTAATGAATAAGAGTTAACAACACTTATATCTCACCCTCCCTAACACATATATTATATTATTAGCTAAGAAGGTCTCTTTGGGTTGTTTTAGGGCGGGCCCATACCTTAGTGTCCTAGCATGAAGGAATCACATCAGCATACACCAGCTCTCTCTGCATGTGCACCGCATCAAGTGTGTTAACAATTCTCATGCAAAGCAATATCAATCCCGCCTCAAGCCCAAGTTGGCAAAGGCTGCACTTGTGTTATGACTATGAAGGCGTGGAGATCAGACCTCATAACAATTCCATATTGTGTTGCTCCTGAAACTTCAGCACTCTCCGTGCAGACATGGTTTAACAAACAAAACTGATATCAGAGCAATAACATATTATTCTCACATACACCACGGCAAACCACTAGGTTGAAAGCTAAGTCAACAATTAAGGGTCGTGTGCAGAAGTTGCAAGAAAGGAAAAATGGCGTTTAAATCTCAAATGTACCTATGCTAACTTAACATGATATAAGGATATATAGGAGCTATACAACACTGCATCTCCCCTGCAGCAGCAGGCACCTAGACGCATCTTACCAGTTTGCATCACCCAAGCTCGTGAGGACTCTGAACATTTCTACAACACAGGAGGTGGTTTCCTGAGTGTCCCTGTGGTCAATCTACTCTCTCAGCAATCCTGGGACAAGTTCCCTTGTGGGGCCGTGCAACCCGAACCCCTGTTCACCTTATACTTTTGCAGCAGCAAATGTTTTTTGGCAATCCTTGAGGCCGTGCTTTGGACTACATGTAGTCCCAACCCTGAGCAGCATTTCCACAGAAGATCCTTGGCCTCCACTCCACGAGTGCTCTGTGGGCTGGTGCTTTGTGATTCCACTCGAGGTCCCCTCGCGATCCCTGGTCTGTTTGCCTGTGGGTCCTGGCGAGGGTCACTTTGATTTTCCTTGGGCTTCCCTGGTTGCTCCAGATGTGCCCTGACTCCACATGGCTTGGAGAGTATCCTGGACCTTGCTGGTCTACACTGTAACCTGTTTCCCCTTCCCACGTGGGTTGCCTTTGCCAAGGCTTGTTGGTGTTCAATCCGAACACTGACCCTTCAGCATTCAACATCCTTCATGGGACAGCTCACCTCCGGATTTTGGTCATCGTCGACATCTCCTGTTCCCCGTGGCTGCAGAGTCAAGCATCCTATCTTCACACCTGAAACACCGACATCGGTGGGCATTCGTCTATCGAGCCCCTGGTCACCCTGAAGTGACCCAGACCCTGTCCTCTCTGCTTTCAGTTTCTTCTCACCTCAGATCCAGGCTTGGATCACACCGGACACTTTTCATCTTCCCGGCAGCAGCACCACTTCTTCACATCATGCCATTGAAAATGACAAGGGTTTCCGACACCACTTTATCCCTATGCACCCGGCTTCCCTGGGTGAGGTAACACGGGTACCTCGGTACTCACAAGGGTGCTGGACTTAGAACCTTCTATGTTCCAAAAGGTTTGCTTGAAGTCCTCTCCGAAGTGTCCTTAAACTGTAATTTTCCAACCAAGACTTTCCCATACTCACACTGCACCCGTCCCCTGTGTCACTCCTGTGGGTGGTTCCTTGGGGGTCCCAGCGATTCTACGTGCTCTAGGCACTGTGTCTATTGATATCGATGTTGTTATGCCACTTTATTAGTATATTTTTTTTAAAGAGTTTTATATAGCGTGGACTTGACTCAAGACATCGGGTATCAGAGCGCTTTACATGAGCACCAGTTTCGTTACAGACGGGCAGATTCATTTTTGTTAGGCACAGGAAGATTAAGTGATTGGCTCAGAATCACAGGATTTTGAGCGTTATTGCCGAGACTCAAACCCAGTTCCCCAGCTTCGAGGTCGACAGCTCTAACCGCAAGACTAGTTCGGTCTCCCCCTGGAGCCAGCTGTGTATTGTGCTATTTAATGTTGTTCTATTGATTAAGTATTGTGTGCTTTGTGCTCTAATCTCGTATAGAGGTCAGTACAGAATGTTTAGTAATAAACACATATATTTATATAACACTTGTGTGGTTCTCCTTTCATTTGGTCATTCAGGAGGTTCTGATCTGGTAAAACAAGCTGCTTTACATTCCTTCAAGACTTCGCCTGAAGGCTGCTCTCCACAGGTACCACTAGGATATCTTTCTATAAAGGTTGTCTAAACCTACCATCAATAAGGGTCCTTTGGACTGGTGCAAGGTTCCCACTTTAATTAGTGGACAGCATATACCAGGCCAACTTCTCACATGTGTGGCTTGTGTGCGGTGGTCGACGAAGGTGAAGCTGCAGTTTCTGCTGGAAAATGGGCCTTAGTTGTGATTCGGCGATGCCCTGCAGCATGCAGTGTGGTGTCCGGTATTGTAGGTGTGGAGGGTGCTGGCATTGTTGCAGTGGATGGTCCAAGGGCCAGGGTCCGTGGTGCTGGGTGCGTCCAGGGGCCTTCCGCGCGCTCTGCTGCATGGCCGCAAAGCAGCCATCATTAAGTAGCTGAGGGGGAGGGTTGGACAGCTGGGAGGTGGGAACAGCGGAAAGCAGCGCTGGTAGGGGCAGGGCCACAGGGGACGAGCAGAAAAAGGTCCAAAAGTGACAAGAGGACAAAGTGGGAAAAATGTAGAAAGTGCAAGAAAGTGACAGAAAATCAGAAAGTGAAAGAGTGACAGAAAAGCAAAAAATATGAAAAGAGGAAAAAAGAGATCAGGGGAAGAAGCAGAAATTCAGAGTGACTAATAGCTGCTAACAGAGCAGTCAATGGCGGGTAGTCCCAATCAGTGCGCCCCAGCGTGTGAGTCAGCAGTCACTCACCGGCAGTCCCTGGGCGGATTTCAGGCCCTGCAGGGGCAGCAGGAGGGGGCCACAACTGCCTACAGGCCCCAAGATGTCTGAACAAACTCCAGGGCCGCCACAGACCCTGCGGCGAGAAGCACTGCCAGCAGCAGCAGCACTTCACCCAAGATGGCGGCTGCGACCGAGGCCAGCACCCAATGCAGAATCCTGATCCGTGGTTCCACACGGGTGAGGTATGGCTGGCACACCCTACCCCAGCAGGCAGTAGTAACTGGGGCAGCCGTTGCAGCACCGGTACCCCCAGAGCTCCCTGAGATCTTGATGGGAGCATTGGCAGAGAAGAGCCCACCACGCAGCCTTTCAGCTACGTTGCCCGGGCTCCCCACCTGCAGCCACGGCAAGCTCCAAAAGAGGCAGGATGTAGGAGGAATAGGGTGAAGGATGTCCCAGGGAATGCTGGCTATGAGAAGGAACAGGTCCTCCAGCAAGTGTCCCAAGTGACCATTGGGTAAGCACATAGTAAGAATTCTGTGCTGGTCTTGTGGTCCCATAAAGGAAAACACAGCTTCAAGTTAGTCTATTTTATGGGCTTTCCAAATGGAATTTCTTCACGATTTATGGTCCATTTGCTCATGACTAAATTTACAACCACATGACTGATCACAGCCCAGCAGGCTGTTGAGCCTGCACTTGTAAGCCAATCCTGGTTGGACCAGGCAATAAGGTATGAGAAATAAATTGTGGAAGATGTTTATATAGGCCGACTAAAACATCATATAAAACATGTCTGAACCAAATTGAGCGCATTTAAATCTGGTTATGGAGTATAACCAGGCAACGTTGGCCATGCAGCCCCATCATTACTTAAGGGCCCATTCAAGCATTTCCAAGAACATGGGGAAGGGCGCCATTAATCCAGGTTTGGTGTTCCTAACCCGTAAGAGGAACTTCAAGAAGTGCATATGGATGATACGCAACCGGGGCCTGTGGCACGGTATAATCATGAAAAGTATTATCATTAGCGTCTACAGCTGGAAATGTGACTGAGGAATAAAAAACCTCAAAGCGGAAAGCGGCATCTGTTTCTCTACAAAAAACACCGGAGCTTACGCATTAGGGGATTCCATGTTGAAGCAAGTGTTGAGTAACTGCCGGGCGGCATTTAACATTAATAGCCATGGGTTGAGCCACAGCTAACTAGAAAAGGATTCAAAGTGTAGCACAAACAGGGTAGAAACCTTTTAATATTCAAGTTTTTTGAAAAACCAACAGAAGTAGGTGCTGCCTAATAACTGTGGAGGAAAAAAACTCTATCACCACAGACGTCTCTGGTAAAAGGTTTCTACCCTGTACCATGTACCCGGTGCCATGTTGTGAGGATTCTGCTCTGGAACAGAACTATGCTTGGAGCCATAGAACATCAATATTTAGGGACTGAGTCACCATACAACCCCAGTATCCATGAGCCAGAGTCCGACTTGCTATAGTGCTTCACTTGCCCTCCTAACCTTACCAGAGTAACAAGTGAATTGGCACCCCCAGAACACAACACTCTTGACCCTCTCAGGGATTGTGGTAACAGGACCCACACTTTCCTCTCTCTCACTTGTACGTGTCCACAATAAGATAAACAAGAGACACAAAGAAAGTTTATAATATTTATTCAAACTATTGTGCTCTGAAATGCAATATACGTGCCACAATTAGAAAACCAATACATAATGAAAATACTGTTAGCATGGTTAATAATCCATGAAAAGTGCAGTAATTTTATAGGACAGAGTAACCTAACCACCCTCCCCTGCTACTAAAGCTAAATTATTTCAAGACTTAGCTGGTTGGGCACCCAGGGGAGAGAGTGGGGTATTCTGGGTGTTAATGAGGTTTAAATAACAGTTGTTGTAAAGCAAACTAAGGCTGAATGTTGATGCCAAGCTAACAGTCACTCTCAGACTTTTCAAGTGTCATCTTTATTTTAATTTTTTGAATTCTTTTTATTGTTAACAAAAGTAACATCACAGTTTTCCAGGTATTGCACTCAAATAGTATGGTAGTCAGTGACACATTGCATACAGTTCAGTATTACTATGGAAAATTCTTTCTGGTCAGAGAACGCTAGCATGCTAGGCTTCTAATTCTTCTGGGGATAACTATGAGGGTAACTTAGGTGGCTCACATATACTTCCCCTATATTTGTTCCATTGCCCCCATATTTACATCCATTTTTTAGGGCATCCCCTTGATATGTACACTGTTTTCTCTCTAAACATGTTCCAATCCATGTCACCTTCCCACTCCCTCAGTGTAGGGACCATATGCAAGCCCCATTTCCTTGCAATGTTCCTCTTGGCGACCATCAATCCTAGCACCACCCTTGTTTTCTCTATGCTACCCAAGTCCGTTGGTTCCCATGTATTTAATAGACACCGTTTGGTTTCAGTTGTTATTGTCTCTCCCATGACTTCCCCCATACATGAGATGACATCACTCAATTATCTACCAATGTATGAGCATTCCCATATTATATGAAAAAATGTGCCCTCTCGTCCACATAGCCGTCTACAGCTAGACTCGTCTGTATATCCCATCTTGACCAATATTGGCCCTGTAACATATATTTTGTGCAGTATTTTCAGCTGTACCAGTTTTAGCTTAGAGGATAATGCCCCCTCCCTTGGGGATGCTAGCGCTTCCATCCATTCCTCCTCTTCTAATTCTGCTAAGTTGCCTTCCCACTTTGTATGGAGTTGTGGAAGAGGATCAGGTGAGTGATTTATCAATTTTAGCTATTTCACGGAAATTGCCTTCTTTGGGCATGTATCCGTCCAAAAGCCTATTGTTGGAAAACGAGGCAGCATCTGTGCACAAATAACATGACAACATTTGTCCTTCACTGGGAACCAAACACCCAATTGTAGCGCCTGACTCTCAGAGGATAGCGTTGCAGAGCGGTCTGAGGCTTACTCAAGGGAGGTGGTGTGGGCTAGTAATCGCCATTTGCAGGTGCGCAAAAATAACACTCAATAATTGATTGTCCAGTCTGTACTTTGTTTTATAAAAGTAAGAGTACATTTATTAAACACACACACTACTCAATACTATACACCAATTTACAAATATACATAAGCTGATGGAATTACTTTGTGACATTGCATAACATCTCCACCCCTCCCACAGGGGGGAGGGGTCTAGTACCACCACTCCCATGTATGCACGTCATCTTGCCCCCAATGCAATTAGTTGAACATAACCTGGAGCGAGGGCCCTGCGCACTGGCACCATCCCAGTGGCGTCCCCCCATTACCTCAACAAGCATTAAACAGGGGTACACCTGCCTTGGTGACACATGACCCTGACTGAGCATCTCCTACTGACCATAAAGTATGCATCTTTCCATCTTAAGGGCTAACAGTCCGGGGTCTTCACCTAAGTGCAGCAGCTAGAATACATGTTTACGCACACTTTAGAATGGCAATACTCATAACATTTGGATATCAATAACAATGCATTGCAATTACAGCCCCTAAAGGCGTCACAGATGAAATCACAGGATTATACCTACTCAGCTAGGCACCCTAGCAGGAGTGTCTGACAACATAACGCCACTTAGCTTATGACTAGCCTTACACCAGTACTTCACGTTACACAGGTGGTTATCAGTCGCCCTAAAAGAAATAACAATAGTAAAAGCATTTCTGGTGCAATTACCCCCCTTCACCTCCAGGGGATGCCCTTATCAGACATCCCCAGCTCAAACCATCATCCCTTGGGTCCAGCTCATGAGATGTTTATATGTTGGCTGAGCCCTTGAGGGGGTTATTCTTTCAGGTCCCTCAGACACTGAGAGTGGGACTTTTCATCTTCGTGCTGGGGGAGACTGCGTTGCTCCTGCAGCTCCCCGGCACCTTTGCACTCATGTGGTGGTGACCCTGTCCTCCTGGAGCCACCACAAGCAAAGAACACTATGTTTGCCCTTGCAGGCCGGTCCTGGCCTGCAAGGCATTATGGGATTTGCTGAATGCTTGATGAGCGTCTCTCCCACTGTTCCGGGGAGAGCCGCGATGTGGGCCTCTGACTGCCTCGTTGGGGGGCTCGGTCCCACCCGGACCCCCAGGTGAGGAAATGCGGCTCGGGGAGCCCACCCCAGCCACTCTACCCATTTCCGGAGGCCCTGTCCCACCCGGGCCCCGTGCCACTCCTCATGTCCGGGTTGGGGTCCCGGTCCCACCCAGGACCCCCACTTGCCTTCTGGTTGGAGGGCAGCCTGGGGAGCCCACCCCCGGCTGCCCCCATCATCTCCCCGCGTGGCCAGCACCCTTGTGTGCTGCCGCGGGAGCCAGCTGTGCACTTCTCTGCCCGCTCCGGCGGGCAGACGCGGACTCCCGCAGTCCCGTCGGACCTCGGGTGAGTGCGGCGGCACTCCCCCAGCCGGCTCCTCGTCGTCAGGGCCCGGGAATGGGGTCCTGGGCCCCTGGATATCTTCGGGGGCGCGACGGCGCTCCCCCCTCCTGCACCTTCGAAGGGGGCCAGGGTGGGCTCCTGGCCCCCGGTTGGGCATTTCCACAGGGAGCGCGTTTGCGCTCCCCAGCTTGGCTTCAGGGCCCGGGGTGCGGTCCCAGGCCCCCTCCAGTCCTCTTCGCGAGGGGGGGGGTGCGCGACAGCGCCTCTCACCCTCGCCTCCTCACACAGGGCCTGGAGTTGGGCTCCCGGCCCCCCACCTCCCGCAACTCTTCACGGGGAGCGCGACGGCGCTCCCCGGCGCAGGTTTCAGCGGGGGCCAGAGTGGGCTCCTGGCACCCCGCGGGGGCAGCTTCACAGGGTGCGTGATGGCGCACCCCGGCTCTACTTCTTTGGGGGGCAGCCCCCGGGACCTAACCCCCCCGGGGGCATCTCTGAGACCGGCGGCGGAGCCCCACATGCTTCGTCGTCGGTCTTTTTAGGGGTCAAAGGTCGCCTACCTTCCGGGGGGCCATATCTCAGCCCCTGGGGGTACGATCTGCCCCATTTTTGCGTCTTCTTGCTCCTGGTGGTGCCCCCCTGCCACAGGGAGCACTCTCCTTCGTCCTCCGGGTCTCCAAGAGGGTGCATTCTGAAGGGAGCTGTCTTCCCTGGCTCCCTGCGCCAGCCTTTCGCCTTTCTCCTCTCATGCGCCACTCTTCTGCTTGCGCAGGGGACCAGGCGGCTGCTCACTGGTTCTGGACACTTCTCTTGGCGCTGTTCAGATTCCTGGGGGGCAGTCAGGGGTGTCCTCCTTCCAACTGCCCATTGCTCCAGGCTCCAGCAACTTCTGCCTCTGCAGACCACACCCCAGAGAGAGCTTCTCTTCCTGTGCAAGTACTTTTTAAAAGTTGAGTAGGGGGCTGGCAGGAAGTCTCTGTGTGTCCTATCAAACAGCGACACATCACTTCCCTGCCCCTGCTCCTCCTTCCTGTCCAGCCTCTGGGTTTGTTCAAAATGGCGTTGTCCAGTGTCTCTGGCCACATGGCCTCTGAAACCCAACTCCTTCCCCCCTCACTGCCCTCACTGTGGTTCAGATTGGTGCCTGGCAACCAGCAACAGCAGTTGATGGATTGGCTTGTAGCTCCACCTATCTTTTCTGCTTGGAGGGAAGATCTTCGCTCTGGGAGGAAAGGTCATTAATCTAACCTGCCAGGGCCAGACCCCAGCCAGGGACTCAGAGAAATATGACATTTCTGGACGACCCAAAAGCAGTACAAATATGACTTTTGAATCTGCAGAATACTTCTTTTCACATCTGCCACACTGGCCTTCAGTGCGTGTCTGGAATCTGTAGGCCTTCTGGAAGTTACTCTAGCCATGGGTTCCACCTCCCCATAAGGGAATAATGAAGTGAAAATCACAGTAAAACACACTGACTTTCCCTGGCATGTTCCTTTCCAGTGTATAAAGCCTATTCCATGTCACCACCCAATTCTGCATAAGTCCTGCCACACCATTCACTCTGTAGCTGCTCTTGGACTGCGCATGCTAGGAATCTCCCCTGCGCAGCCCCTACACGTGTGTACACGCATGTACACCTGTGTCTGCATGTAACCAGCCCGGTGCCCCTTACTCCAGCTGCTGCGCAGTGGCCTAGTCAAGCCAGGGGGACACCAGTAAAATCTCCATGCAGTCTCCTTCATTATGAGTTCACTGTGGCTGAGTCCCAGATTATGAGGCTCCCCCACAGTAAAAGCTCAACAATTAGGTGCTCAAAAAGTAAAAGATCCGGGCGGCGCCTAGTGTCAGAACCACCTTCTAACACCTATCCTCTAGAGGGAAGGCCTCCAGAGGGGTTTCTCCTTTCAGAATCATTGCTTGCAGAGCATGCCGTACCTGTAGATATCGGAATCCCTCAGTGTCCGCCAATTCATAGTTTTGGTGGAGGGCTGTGAAGGGTACCACCCCTTCCCTTACCCAGAGGTCGCCCACCCGAGAGATCCCTATCATAGCCCATTTATCAAACCCTTTGTTTTCTAGAGGCATCCAGATTGTTCTGCATCCCATAGTGGGGTTATCTGCTTTATAGTTTTTGCTCATCTCACACTTTTTTGGACCGAGTGCCGCACCTGTACAGAGTGTTTTGTGGGACTTGTCAGGTGGAATTTCATGGCCTTTAAATATAATGCCCGTGTGTGATTGTTACCGGGGAGTAGACACCTACCCATGGCATAACCCGGATCATTCAGGGGTCGATATATACAGTGATTAATGACCGCTAATTGTTTAGTTTTGTGCTTTTATGTTTGGCAAACTGATTCCCCCATCATACCAGCCTTTCACTAGTTTTGGGACTGAGATTCGAGGTGGACTATTTCCCCAAAGTAGCGTTCTCTGTGCATTTTTCACCAGTCTAAAATACAATGTGGGGACTAGAGCAGGTGAGTTTTGAAGAATGTATAAAAAGCGAGGCAGTGACATCATTTTAAACAGTGCGGCTCACCCCCAAATGCGACAATGGAAGAGACTTGCGGTGTTCAACATCACACTTCAGCTGCTGTAATGGTAGTAGTTGGTTAGATGCATAAAACAATTTGGGATCTCTAGTGATAAAGATTCCTATATATTTGAACCCCTCCATCGCTATCCTAAGCTGATACTCTTCGGCAGGGTCAGTGGTCTTCCCTTTAGTACAAAATGAAAATGAGTGATTTTGTCCAATTGATAGTGTACCCGGAGTATGTACCAAAGTTAGTGAAGATGTTAAGAACTCTACGCAGGGATCTCTTTGGGGAGGCCAGGTTCTGCAAAATATCATCTGCATAGAGTGATATACGGTCCTCCCAATCTTCCGTCCAGCGTAGGCCTCGATTTATAGGGCCCCTTCAGATCCAACAGGCTAGGGGCTCTGGTGTGAGTGAAAATAACAGCGGGGAGAACGGGCACCCATGTCTCATCCCCCTATGGAGACGAAAAATGGCAGATATTTTGTTGTTGACTACGACTTGTGCGAGTGGGTCAGTATATAGGAGTCGGACCCAGTTAATAAACTTAGGACCAGATCCCAATTTCTCTAAAACGGCAAAGAGATATGACCACTCTATGGTGTCAAAAGCCATGGTAGCGTCCAGGGATCCCACCACTGCGTCTTCCATGATGGTGTCCCCTCTACCCATCACCCTGTGCACTCTCCGTACATTCATGGACGTGCTTCTTGATGGCATGAATCCATTTTGTGATGCTGAGGCTCTGTTTAAGTTTAACCGGGGCTATTGGTATTACATGTCTTCTCCCTCTAGAAGGGTGGAATGCTACCATTGTCATGAGAACTGGCGAGGGGGTAGTATTCCAAAGTATTTGACACCTTACACGACATGTTTTGATGAAACCAAACCAAAGTTAGCAATAACCGCGAGGATTATAATGCACTTAAGAGTTTATGGTATGGCATTATCATAGTAAAACACACAAGATGATGGATGGAATGTTGCACAATGGCAGAACATTCACCCCCAGTCACAGATCTGGGTTTAATCCATCGTTATTTTGCTCACCAAGCCACCCCAGTTCAGACAGTTCAGACATGGCCATATGCAAATCAGCCTTGACCCTGTGCCTCATGGGAACAGTCCAGACCGAATTGCCAAGCCATAGTCATAGCCATAGCCATAGTGAGCACGGGACCCACGTCTGGGCATACCCTTCCTCAATACAGTGTTATTAGTTTGAAAAATAAGTAACTAAAAGCACAAGTTTACATTTACAAATCGGCCCCCTTTGTCATGCCCAGGGAGACAGAAATGTTAGTCGGTTCAACCTGTGGGAGCTTCTAAGCTAATCGCTGCATATCGCATAAGGCCAAACCACGTGACTTTCCGATAAGAGAAAGTAATACCTTGAGGCAGCCAACAAACATACTAATAACAAGTCACAGTGGGGTATATTATCAAGGGGGTTTATCTCCGCTTTTTTGGCTTTAAAAGCCAAGAAAGCGGAGATAAAATTATCTCCCTATTACCAAGCTGTCGCTAACACCAGTTAGCGACAGCTAATAGGAGATAGCGACCATCTTGGGCCCCGCTTTGCATGTCAGTGATATTTATCACTAATGACATGCAAAGTGGGCGTGCCAAGATGTTAGCGACTGGAAACAGTCGCTAACATCGCTATCTCCTATTACCAACTTTTGGAGATATTCGCGCTAAGCGCGAATATCTCCAAAAGCTAACACCTGCCCTGAGCAGTTCTTCACCATGTTATCCAATGGGAGGTGGATAACATGGCTAAGAGCATTTGCTCGATAATGAATGAATATCGCTGACTTTTCAGCGATATTCATGCATTGCGGCCGTTTTTTATCGCATTTGCGATAAACCTTGCTAATAGCAAGGTTTATCTGCGATAAAAATCGCCGATGTGCGGCGATAATATTTGTCTCTAAACAAGTTAGAGACAAAAATTATCGCTAGTTGTTGGTAATATGCCCCAGTGTTTTTTACTTTCCTTTGCTAAGACGAACACCTGAGGCCGCCAACGACAATCTGATCTGCTTAATAAAATGTTAACAAACCGACCAGTGTTTATTGCCCCAAAAAATAAATGAAACAACAATGGTACAACAATAGCTGCACTCGTGCAGCCAGCGCCTCCGTTTTAGAAGCACTGGTGGCTGAAGTTCATTGTAGTGGACCCATAGGTGTTAGCCTACATTTAACATGACAAAGCTTATAACTAAAAGGGAAAGTGCGGTCCAGCCTTCCCGTGAAGGCTCGGTGTAAGAAAAACAATGCAGCAATGGAGTGCGATGAAAGATGAAACTGCACCAAAGTGTAATAAAAACACAGGCAAGGCAGGCGAGCTAATTTTCTTTGTATAAAAAACAGAGCAGACTTCCTTAAAGAGTCCCCTTGGGTCTTAGCCACTTCTCATACTAGTGCCCACACATTAACACTGGCAGCATCTGAAAGCAAACACATGGTCCAGCCTTTTAGGGGAGGCTCTGCGTAACAAGAGAAGCGCATTGTTGTTGGACAACCTCAAATTAAAGGGGCTGGGGGGATAAGTGACACAGTGGTCTCGGGTAGAGAGTGGTGGAAAATAAATAAAAATGTCTTCTAGTTTTTGCAATGCTAATTGAGAAGAAATGGAATTAAAAGTATTATTTTTTCTAATATTACAGCTAACACCAGTGCCCTTTCTAATATGGTGGAAAAACGTATTTTTTTGGCCTTTTGGGGGGGGGGGAGGGGGCAGGGGGCTCATTGTTAAATCTCCTTGCATGTACGTATAAGTGAAACGCAGAAGCGCAAATAGGTATGCTCACAATTGCAAAATCCCTTCGAAATTGGCAGAACATGGTTTTGTGCTTGTATATTGCCTCTTTTTTTGCATTTTCATAAAGCACAAACTCTGACCCAAATGTATTGGAGTGCTTTATGTGAGCACTAGTTACATTGCACAAGTGCACATTTATTGTTGGTAGGCATCGCTGCGTGAAAACAGCGATGCGTCACATTTCATTGCGCCCTCCTTGCGACATGATTGATGCTTCATATTTATAATATGAGGCATCATGTCGCAAGGAGTTACAGATACGTCAGTATTTCGGAGATATCTGTAAGCGCAAAAGGGACGCATTGCTGGAGTGTGTTACAAAAGTGACGCAACTCCAGCAATGCGTACTTTCACATGGGGCAAGCCCCATGTGAAAGGGCCTGCGTCAGTCTTACGCTTGCTGTGAGACAGGCGCAAGATTTTGTCGCAACGGCGTCCTAAAAGTGACGCAGTGAAATCTCATAGATTTCACTGCGTCATTTCTACGACCCTTCCTTGCGTCAATACGCCCCCTTGCATACATTATACCTGGCGCAGGTATAATGTGGCGCAGGGGTTTACAAAGTGACGCATCTACCTAGATGCGTCACTTTGTAAATATGGTGCAACAAGGCACATTTTTTACGCTACTGGTGCGTCACAAATAGTGACGCACCGACAGAGTAAAAGTGACGCACGGCCTCATATATGAGGCCCCATACCTCAAACACACATACAGTCACATATCACAGCCTAAACAAAAACACGAACACACACACCAACAGAGGTTACCACATATATCGGAAAACAAAGACTTTCGAAGAGAGACAATATACATATACGCATACACAAAAAGTTAGACCGGGATACATACTTATGAGCACAAGCTTGACCTAAAAAACCTGTAAATATGTTGTGTGTCGGCAGCATTGATGACGCTGTAAGTCCACAGTGCCTCTGCGCCAAATAAAACGTCTCCTGTAGTTCTAATTAATTTTGCGCCTGATGCACATGAAAGAGCACACAAAAACACATCAATAAACTTTTGTACACAGCAGAGTTGAACAATTTCTAATTGTGTACTTTGATCCAACTGAATACTTTTTTTCTGAGAAGCGGCCTTTAACGCTGTTCAAAAGGGTTCCTGAAAAAGCATCTTTCACTAAAGTGCTCAAATTCTAAATCGGTCCCTCCGCTGCTCTAACCATGATCCCCAAAGCGCACCGAGGCTTTAACTGCGTGCGTGAAGCACACTGTGATTCGTTTAACCTGTGTCATTCTTTCATGCATTTATTTATTTGTAGGTGTTTGTTAGTTGATTCACTCATGCGTTCAAAATGTAGCGGAGTTTTGTTAAACCCGTGATCAGATTACCTGGAATCTGGGGAACTGGGGGGCATATTACAGAGGAGTGCGTTGGAAAACGCAAAACGCACATTCTTGTATCGCCGGCTATCGCCGGATTTCATCGCCTTTTTAGCGCGGAATTATCAATGCGCATCAGGCTGGGAAATAGAAATCTGGCGATAATCGGCGATATGGCACATTAGCACATGAAAAAAACGCTGTTTTCACGCGCTAATGTGGGCCTTGATAATATGGGGGGGTGGATTCCGCGTTATGATCCACACCCCCATGTTATCAATGCCCTAACGCCTGGTCGGAGCAGGCGTTGGGAGACCTGCGATAAACGAGTTTATCGCAGGTCTTTTCCTCCCAACGCCTTCCTTGGTAATAGGGGGTTCCCACCTCCAACCACATTTATCATGTGGTTGGACGTGGGAACGCCCACTTTGCATGTCATTAGCGATGTTTATCGCCGACATGCAAAGTGGGCTTGTGGCAGGCTTTAAAATGCCATTGAAGGACTGGACTTTTAACAGTACCAGCGGTGCCAGGGAACAACACCTATAACCTTCATGGGATACCTGTTTCGGCGCACAATTACAGAGACACGGGACACTTCCTTCGGCGTCAAAGATCAGCGTTTATTTACTGCAGGGAAACAAGAGTCATTAGAAGTACATCGGCATGTAGGTTCTGCGAGTCTGCTTCAAATTGCATATGTGAGTCGCTCTCTTTTATACAAAATGTTGCCATTGCACAACATGCGAACAAAAGATTACAATTCAGTTCCCACAGTAAACTTCAAAAGGGTCGCTTTCATGTTTTCAGAACCCCGGAACATAATTACAGTAGCAATGCCGGTTCCCAACTGTAAAAGCACATCTTCCCACCATTAGGCACACCCATTAGAGTTGTAAATGACCAAGAAGAAGAGACAAGAGCAGCTGCAAGGAAGTCAGACACGTGTAGAGAAAAGAGTGTGGGGGTAATATCGGAAGCATGATCGTAGGATCAAAGAGCTGAATCCTATCGCCTGCACGGCTGTCACAATAGACCGGCATGGCCAGATTACCCTCAAGCTGAGCCATCTGCCTTCGCTGTGTCATTCCTCCGGCCATAAAGACGCATGAAAGGAATATGCGTCTTCTGCAAGGCTTGGGAACTAGAGGGTCAGGGGGCGAACAGTTACCTGCTCGCTGACTACGTGAGGGCAAGAAACAAAATGGATGCCGTATCTAAAATGGAACCCGAGGGTTCAGATGAAGAACACGTAATATTAGGCGAACCCTATCAGGTAGTGTAGCGAAAATGCGTACACTTACCGAACTCGCCATTTACGGGTCGTAGATACCAAACTCGTCCATATTCGGTAATGCCCAAAACGTCGTAATAATTTTTACGGAACCTCAGACGGTCCTTTTGCCCTCATGTAGGCAAGCACTAGTCGGAATCATAATCGATTTCGATATTCATCAGATCATTTAGATGTTGCTGATACATTATTCTATCCATCAATGCCTCTTTGGTGACAACTGGCTGTCTTATACACGTTGTAGCACAAAGGCCACATAAGGCAGGACCACATTGCACACAAAGACAACATGTGAATAGAAACGTCACAACAACCCCTATGATCATCAGAATCTTCCAACCCCAAGTCGACATCAGGCCCCAAAACCATCCTAGAAGCGTCCAATTTCCTTCGTCCACGTGTATGGACTCCGAAATTTTGTGCAACTTAGAGATGGCTTGATAAACCGTTGGAGCGTTATCAGGTATGAATATGCAGCAGCTCGAATGGATGACCTTACAAACACCACCTCTATCTGCTAGAACAACGTCTAGAACCATACGGTTCTGTAACGTCATCAGTCTATCCGCCTGAAGCTCGGCTGTCAAATTACCAAGGGCACTTGCAGTTATGTTGGCAGTTGATTCTACTACACGAGTTAACTGCCTCAGGTTCCTGCTATTGACCATAGGGCCCCAGAACGGTAGGAAGCCCTTAAAGAAGTCTCCTGCTTCTTGACCGGCAGTATCTTCTTTGTTGACAACACCTATCACAATTCTAGTCCTGTGATAATCTGAGGCAACAGTGAACGTTGGAGGCAAAAGATTTGCAATATAGCAGGTACCCGAGAAGTCATGAGGTAACCACGTATAGGCTCGATCATAACATACAAAATAGGTACCCTTGGCAGTTAGGAAGACAGGGGATGAGAGCGTTGGTAAGACATACGTCTCAGTACAAGCACTCTCCCAAACTGAGCTCTCGGATTTCGACCAAGACCTTTCAGGCAGAAGTTACCAAGGTGAGGTACAATCCATATCGGTGATGAGCTTTTAAGCTGCCTATCACCCACTGATACACTATACTCAGCCTCACTTAGTTCCTTATATGCTCGCACCTCCTCCTCTGGGATAAGCGATGCGCCAAAAATATCTCTATCTAAATCAGCAATAGCTCTCGCCAGAGTTTTGTGGTACGGGCCAGGACCAAAGTTTGCTGAGCGTGGTTCTCGATGGGGGTAGGAATCTAGTGCGCTACGGAACATAGTTTGGAATGCTCGAGCTGACCCTTGGGAACTATAAGGCAGAACTAAGTACGGAATACCCTTATCCATGGTATGTGGCATTAACCCACACACCCAACAATTGGTAGTGTTTACCACTAACTGATGCTGATGCAAGAGTTGAATAAAGGAGTTGTTTCTGAATTCCGCACGTCTGGCTTGTTCGTGTTGAGGCAGAAGATGAAAGGAATGTGGAGAGACAGTTGAAACGAAATTTAGATCATGAGATGGAAGAGTAGGTATAGTAGAAGGCAGTAAGAATTGGGACCCAAAATATACTCCCCCCACCAGTAACATAGATACAGTCAGGAACAATATGAAAACCTGTAGCAAAAACCATTTTGTACGAAACATTTTATCTAATGCAAATCTTTGCGCCGACATTTTCTCTCTTTTCGACAGCTCAGACAATGACGATTCCATCCCCTAACGACCGTCCGCGACGTTCTTGACGCACTTCGTTCTGAGTAGCGATTATCAATTCCCAGGGGTTCCCAGAAATCGACAAAAGAAACCGACCTAGTGTCGATAGCTGCTAAACAGAAGGAAGTACCCGCACGGCCCTACGGCCAACCTGGATGGTAGGTTCTAGCTAAATTGAACATTCAATTTATTATAATGTTCTTGGCTGTACGAAAAGGAAAAAGATACACAATATACAATGTCCACTATGTTCAGGGCAAATGTGAAACCTAAAAACAAAAAAATCTTTTTATTAGTCTTTTGTACGTGGACGAAGAAAGTATCGGCTGCTCCCAGGTCGAGTCTGATCTTCAAATAGTGGATTGGATGGCAAACGAGTGTTCGATTGTTCAGATGATTGTTCAGCACTCGAATTTTCCAGTGTTGACGGAGAGGGAATTGTTTGAGGGGGATCAACAAGGGTGTCAGAGACAAGCTGAGCTTCGCTGAATGGGACAAAACGTTGTGGAGTGTCGGTTTCAGATGAAGTAAAACCTCTTCTCATCCAGGTGTCCGACGGCAAAGGAAGCGGGACTCTTTTGGTGTGGGTAGCGTGTACCCAATGCTTCCGGCCCTCCAGCCGAACTGCCGTCCTTGTTGCTAGTTGCACCTGGAATGGTCCCACAAATCTCGGCTCAAGGTTCCGTTTTCGTCCGAAGTTGCGGACAAGGAGCCAGTCCCCTGGTTGGAGCCGATGACCAGGACCCTCTGTTCGTGACGGCAGAGCCTCAAAGACCTGTTGATGAATCAAACTCAATTTAGCAGTCAGATCATAAAGATAATCAATCAACATTGGATATTCGATTCTATCAAACTCTTTAGGCCTTGGGACTCCCCATATATTAGCAGGACGGCCAAATACAATCTCGTATGGGCTAAGCCCTACTCGCGAGTGTACAGTTGCCCTGGTCGATAGGAGAGCTAGAGGCAAAGCGTCGGGCCATGATAAACCAGTTGTTGCCTGAATTTTAGCCAATTTTAGTTTTAGGGTGCCATTGTATCCTTCCACTAAGCCCGCTGATTGTGGATGATTGGCACTATGAAATTTTTGATTCATCCCGAGGCCACGACATACACTCTTCATCACACTTCCCACAAACTCACTTCCGTTGTCCGACCATACAACCCGAGGCATTCCATATCGGGGAAAATACTCTTTGAGCAAAATGTTTGCCGTGGATAAGGCAGTATTGTCCTTAAGGGGGTAAGCCTCAATCCATCTGGAGAATGCACATACCACAACCAACACATACTTCAAGTTGTTACATCTCTCCATGTGGATGAAGTCCAACTGGATAACTTCGAAAGGGCATGAAGGAGGGGCAAAATGGCCAGGTGGAGTGGGAGTGCCCTTACCGGGATTGTGCATCAAACACACCATACAATTCTTGACCACTCTCTCTGCACACTTAGTAATCCCATCATTCTTCCATACATGAGACAACAACTTGCATATGCCTTTCGTGTTTATGTGCGCTGTACCATGGGCCATTGTAACGACAGCAAGCACATATGCATCCGGTAACATCCATCTCTGCTTCTCTGACAAATCAACCCAACATCCGTTCTCATCCAATCTTCCCATGCTCTCTTTCCATTTAGTCCTTTCCGTCTCAGTGGCTTCATTCTGTATTCCCTTCACACTCTCAATCGTGTCTTCACACATACTAGTCTCTGTTGGCCATCTCACTGAACTCGTAACATACATTCGATTCGT
The DNA here is from genome assembly GCF_964261635.1 of Lissotriton helveticus. Lineage (NCBI taxonomy): Eukaryota > Metazoa > Chordata > Amphibia > Caudata > Salamandridae > Lissotriton > Lissotriton helveticus. Next base: position 54,911,507 of record NC_136065.1, read on the forward strand.
CAAATCTTTAGCTGTCTCTTTAGCCGTTTCATCCGCAAACGCATTACCACGACCCACGTCATCCGTCACTTTCTGATGCGCACTACATTTGATTACGGCCACCTGTTTAGGCAATGTGAGTGCATCTAAAAGGTCATTCACAAGCTGTCCATGCTGAATCTTCGTGCCATGCGATGTAAGGAACCCTCTTTCTCTCCACAATCGCCCAAAACTATGGGCCACACCAAACGCATACTGGCTATCTGTAAACACATTCACCCGTTTATCTTGGGACAACACACACGCTCTCGTCAAGGCGATCAGCTCAGCAGCCTGAGCCGAATTCTGACTCAATCTTGCGCTTTCTACAACCGTACTCAACGTTACTACAGCATACGCAGTCGTCACATCACCATTCGGCAACTTAAAACAGGAACCATCCACATACAAAGTACCATCGGGATCTACCAATGGAGTATCTTTTAGGTCAATACGACCCTTTGTTTCCTCTTCAGTTTTGGGATTACAGTCATGTAGTGCTTCACCACTTGACTCCGTGTCGATCGGCAGCAATGTTGCTGGATTCAACACATTGCATCGTTTTATCCGTATGTGACTGGCCAGTAACGTCAACTCATATCCAGACAATCTTGCGCTTGTCAAATGTTGAGTCTTCATTCGATTCAAAAGAGTGTCAACTGCATGTGGAACCATCACCGTAAGCATATTATCCATGACCAGACCTGCGGATTGTCGAATGGACGCCGCAGCTGCCGCTGTTGCTCTTAAACAACTCGGCAAGGCTCTAGCTACTGGATCTAAAGTCGAGGAAAAATATGCGCATGGACGTTGTTTGCCGCCAAAAGGTTGTGTCAGAACACTCAATGCACAGCCATCTCTCTCGTGAACGTATAGTGTAAACGGCTTACTGTAATCAGGAGTACCCAACACAGGAGCCGAACACAACGCATTACGCAATTCAGAAAAACCTTTCTGACACTCTTCAGTCCAAGGCAAAGGAGATGAAACATCCTTGCACGTAAGGGCTATCAATGGTTTCGCCAACAATGGAAAATTTGGAATCCATTGTCTGCAATAGGACGTAATACCTAAAAAGGCACGTACATCTCTCTGGGTTTTTGGCACAGTCATTCGGGAAATCGCTGCGATTCTCTCTGGGGTCAACCTTCTCCCTTCTCTTGACAATAAGTGACCTAAATATGTACTTCTTGACAACAATATTGTAGCTTAGAAGGTGATACCTTGTGATGTAAGTCATGTAGATAATGCAATAATGATACTGTAGCCGTTTTGCAAATAGCTTCTGTATCAGCTGCCACTAGCAGGTCGTCAACGTATTGAATCAAAGCCGCACCCGTCGGTAACACAAAGGCATCAAGCTGACTTTTAAGTGCTTGACTGTAGATTGACGGACTCTCACAGTAGCCCTGTGGAGCGCGTTTTAGCCTAAAACTGCGACCACCTAATGCGAATCCGAATAGGTCTCTACTTTCCTCAGCAATCGGGATACTAAAGAAAGCATTCTTTAGATCGATCACCGTGAACCAGGAGGCAGAGGCCGGAATCATTGTTAGCAAGGCCGTGATATCAGGGACCACGGGAAATTGTGGAATCACTATTTTATTGACTTCTCTCAAATCTATTACGAAACGATACACAAGAGGTTTGGATGGATCAGTTCGTTTCAAAATAGGCAATACAGGGCTATTACACACGTTTCCACGAGTTTCTTCAACAACACCTTTCCCGATTAGATCATGAACGATCGCTAACAGTGCCCGCTCACCATCAAGAGAGATACGATACTGAGGTAAACGTGGTAATCGCACATTTGGTTTCAATTGAATCACATAAGGTGGAATGTCTAACAGACCCACATCATTGGGACCTGTGGCCCATAGAGACGCAGAAAGGGAACTCAATTCCGGCGGGAATTTATCGATCGACAAGTACATAGGAGAGATCACTCTCCGACCTAATGTAAGCTCCACTCCTTCGGGAGAGCAATACAAAGTCGCATATAGTCGTTTCAACAAATCCAGACCCAAAAGATTCTCACCACAGCCGGTAGATAGAATCAGTGGAGCCTTCAGCTCACGAGGGCCAATCGTAAGGGGCAAAGGGCTAGAGACAGGATTGCTAACAGGGGCGCCAGAGAATCCAACGGAAACGTTCGTTAAGCCAGACAAAGGTGCGCCAGGGAGTTTCGAATGCATGATGGAACTTTTCGTCGCACCAGTGTCTAACAGAAAAGGCTCAACTACGCCCGATGTAGCCACTGCAACGTAAGGCCCACTCTGATCAACCGGAACTGATACTACTCCCTCTCTTTGTCGGTGGCTGTCCTAGTAATGGTTGTTTGCAATAGTCTCATGTTCTACGTAATAATCGTCCACATTATATTGTGCAGATCGAACTGACCCCGTATTTTGCTGGTCGAAACAATTATTCGTATCTGATTGATTTTGATGGCGATCAATCTGATTTTGGGGTGCACCACGACCTCTACCTCGTGATGCCTGTTGAGGACCACCACCCTTTTCCCTATTCTCATAGTATTGAGCCGTTGCCAATATCTGTGCAGTGGTTGAAACCGCCCATGCACTTTCTGAATTCTTCAATTTGTTGCATAGCTCAGGCAACAAATTCGACACGAACTTGTCGACAAATAACCGCTGGCCTCCTTCGGAGCCCATGTCCTGACCGCTGTGGTCGACAAACGCTTCCTCAAACCTTGTAAAGAAATCCGAGACACTCTCGTCTTTCTTTTGCTTACAAGCTGATAATTTATCCCAGTTCACCCTCATCGCTGGCATGAGAGTTTTCATGAGCGTAATGATTCTCTGAGGTAAATCCAAGAGCAACTGCTCAGGCTTAGCCCCACCAACTTGTAATGCATCAGCCGCTATTAGTGCAGCCCAATCACCACCTAACTCATTTGCGTGGTTTGCTTGGCGAATTTTCGCCCAAACTGGTTGTGGTACGACATTGCCAAACAACATGTCGATATCGGCAAGGTTCATAACAGAAGCTTCCACCAATTGGGATAACTCCTTATAATAACCAGCCGGATTCTTACGTGGATCAGGCAAGGATTGCTTCACTTGCAAAACTTCCGATCGTTTCCATGGGAGGTGTATCCACACTCTTCGGAAGTGCGGTAAGACCGGAGGGTTAGCACCAGGATTACCAGGCACCCAAAGTGGCGGAACCTCTCGCATAGGGTACTGACCAGGAGCCGCTTTCCAATTCTCAGTGGCATCATCAAACGACACTCGAGAATGCACTGTGGATCTAAACGCTAACAAACGCTCTAAGGCACGTCGTACATCACGCCCTACAATCATACCATTCGAAAAGTGACTCTGGAGTTCAGTTATATCGGGCGGTACGTTATCTAGATCATCGTTATACCATTCTTCCCTCAAAAAGTTACACATTTCTTCGAACACGAATCTCTGCGTAGGCTCATTAAACTGAGAAAACGTGTCGAAGACCACACGTGGAGTGTAGTTAGCAGGGTGCCTTATCCATCTATGTGCCATAGTCACTAATGTCTCTTTTTCCCTTCCACTAGGGATCTGGCTCCGTCTCTGGGGAGTTTCGGAAAGACCAGACGGAAATAACTGACCAGAAAGCGGTGAATAAAGGGTAGCAACAGTGTTAGGGATACGATTACGAACAGAAGGAGAAGAAGAAAGAAGAGCAGGAGCAACAACATTAGAAGCGAAGGAAGGCATAGTAGAAACAGACAAGGTAGTCGAGGTAACAGGAATAACAGATTGAGGAGGTACAGGTACAGGAGCAGTCGGAACAAGGACAGGTGGTGGGACAAACGTAGGATTAACAACGGGCTGACCCGCAGCCGCCGGAACAACAGGAGGAACAACAGGAGGAGCTACAGGAGGAGCTACAGGAGCCGTAGCACCCTGTGCATAAGGAGGTGGCGATTTCATCAAATACGCTAACAAGGAATCCTCCTTCGAATCTTCATCTTTCTTATCTAGACCATTCGGTAGAACCGGATAACATTTATCTACACTCATGTGATGTAGTCTAGTGGAAACTTCCATTTCTTTTTCTTCTTTTTCTCGTTTACTTTGTTGTACAACTTGCATTATCGGAACAAACCCTTCTCTTTGATCTTTTTTAAGCCGTTTAATTTCTTTCTGCTTGGCCTCTTTATGCCACAGCCGAAAAGAATCAAACATAGCTGGCCTAGCTTTCCTTTGAAATAATTTAGCTTCAAGATTATCTAAAATCGTAAGTTCAAAACTTCCATGTGGTGGCCAACTAAGGACACCATCTTTTTTCGTGTAACGGACCCAGTATTCATTATAGATAATAGGACCCACACCATGTCGACTGTAGAGCTCATATATTGGAGTTCCAACTGGAGGTATCGGACACGAGTCCTCCAACCGGGAATCCATTGCGCAACATTTGAAGATACCAAACAAACCACTATGGCTAGGCATCGTGCACACTAACCTAGTATCAAACTTCAAGGGTCACCGAATTGCCAAATCTTCGTGTAAGACAAAACCCTCGGTTTTTGGCAATTGCAACTGTCAAATAAATACTAAGAACAACAACTAAGAACCACAAATGCAATGGAACCATGCAATACAACAAAGCCTTAAAAGGCTACAACAAAGCTCAATGAGCTAGAACAACAAAGCTTTAATAAGCTACAACAAAGTTTCAAGAAGCTAGAACAACCACTAAGGACTGGGAGCGACCCACAAATACTTAACTCAGAACTTCAATGGCGTCACCAGGAAGGCCCGTCTATCGTCTCGCTTGTACGTAAGGTCTGCGCCGGGCGTCGAAGACAGGTCGACAGTCAGGGCATCGGTCCGTCGCAGCCGTCAGGAGGCGGGAATCTTCGCAGGGAAAATCTTCGGGCCACTTATTTCGACAACAGGATCGATGAAGCGGGGTGCACCTTCCCTCGGAGATTTCACACGAAGTTCCTCACGATCGTCAGGCTTTGGACCGGTACCGCTGATGTCGCCCCACGTTGGGCGCCAACTGAAGGACTGGACTTTTAACAGTACCAGCGGTGCCAGGGAACAACACCTATAACCTTCATGGGATACCTGTTTCGGCGCACAATTACAGAGACACGGGACACTTCCTTCGGCGTCAAAGATCAGCGTTTATTTACTGCAGGGAAACAAGAGTCATTAGAAGTACATCGGCATGTAGGTTCTGCGAGTCTGCTTCAAATTGCATATGTGAGTCGCTCTCTTTTATACAAAATGTTGCCATTGCACAACATGCGAACAAAAGATTACAATTCAGTTCCCACAGTAAACTTCAAAAGGGTCGCTTTCATGTTTTCAGAACCCCGGAACATAATTACAGTAGCAATGCCGGTTCCCAACTGTAAAAGCACATCTTCCCACCATTAGGCACACCCATTAGAGTTGTAAATGACCAAGAAGAAGAGACAAGAGCAGCTGCAAGGAAGTCAGACACGTGTAGAGAAAAGAGTGTGGGGGTAATATCGGAAGCATGATCGTAGGATCAAAGAGCTGAATCCTATCGCCTGCACGTCTGTCACAATAGACCGGCACGGCCAGATTACCCTCAAGCTGAGCCATCTGCCTTCGCTGTGTCATTCCTCCGGCCATAAAGACGCATGAAAGGAATATGCGTCTTCCGCAAGGCTTGGGAACTAGAGGGTCAGGGGGCGAACAGTTACCTGCTCGCTGACTACGTGAGGGCAAGAAACAAAATGGATGCCGTATCTAAAATGGAACCCGAGGGTTCAGATGAAGAACACGTAATATTAGGCGAACCCTATCAGGTAGTGTAGCGAAAATGCGTACACTTACCGAACTCGCCATTTACGGGTCGTAGATACCAAACTCGTCCATATTCGGTAATGCCCAAAACGTCGTAATAATTTTTACGGAACCTCACCATTGTGAATAAGGCTGTGGCAGTATTGCCGCTTTCTCTGCACAATTCGCCGAGAAAGCGGCGATACTTGCCCTTGGTAATATGCCCCTGGGTTCGAGTCTCAGCAATGACGCTGAACATCCTGTGATTCTGGGCAAATCACTCATTTTCCCCATGACTGACGAAAAGGAATGTGTCCTCGTGCTATGTAAAGCGCTCTGATACCAGATTTAGGTCAAGTTCGTGCTATATAAAACTCTGGGGGAAAAAAAAGTTGCTCCTTCGTTATTTATTTTTAGAAAGGCCTTGAAAACTTGGCTTTCCTCTAAGGATTAGGAGATATTTGAGTATCTGCAAGGACCATCTCTCCTGTAGCTGAACCTGTTTCTATAGTGCCAAGACGCCGCCGGCCAAGTGCTGCGCTTCATAAATCACTTTGATTCATTCATTGTTGTTGTTATCATCATTATTATTAGCCTCTTGGCACTACAATTAACATCTTTCATTAGCAAATAAAATCATACTGTTTTTTTCATCCTCAGAAGGATGAAAGACTGTGCCAGTCCTGTGAGAAATCTAACCTGTGAAGCACCAGTTACACATGCCCCTCTGCAGTAGGCGCTGAACCAACTGAGCTATGCTGCTGAGTGGAGACTTGGGTTTCGAGCTCTGGGCTAGGATTGCCTGCCCGTTTCACAGATGCCAGTGAAGTCGCCAACAGAGAACAGTGAAGGCGGACCCCTCGGATGTCTGACTGGTTGTCGAGTAGGTCTCCAGTCTCTTTTGAGAAGAGTGGGTTACTGACTATGATCAAGACCAGTGTTTTACAATCCTGGCTACCCCACTCGATCAAAGTGTGTGATCCCTGGTAAATCACTTCGGGGCTTATTTACCAGCCTCTGGCGCCACTTTTGCGTCATTTTTAACATGGGAAAACGTGACGTACGGGTGGCGCAAGGGGCTTGTAAATAAGCCACTTCATGTCCTTGATTTCGCTTTCCTGTCCACAGCTTTGCGCGCACTGAAGCGCTTGAGTTGAGAGTCGTGCGCAATACAAGAAAGCCCATCCATGCGGCTGTTGAACAGAGCATTTACCCCCCCTTCAGCATGAAAATAATTGAAAAATACATGAAAGCTGCTGCTGTGCTTAAAGTTAAAGCGGCGGCCATCAGTATGAAAATAATTAGAAAAATACATGAAAGGTGGCGCACGTCTACATAAAAGTGATTTTAAAAACACGAAAGCGGGCGTCGTGCTTGGGCGGCGCCATCACATAAACGTGCTTTTAAAAACCCTTTCAGAAGAAAAGCCTTCACTTTCATAGCATTTGCCAAAAGCACCAGTAACATTGGCATTGGTATTTTTTGTAGCCATGTGAAGGTTAATCGGCAGCTCTGTCAAATGGGCTCCTGGGGGCGACACTCGCAGAGTGTTCGCAGTTTCGGGCGATGGTACGCCCTGGTGTCACGTGCGGACGGGGACTGCGGGGATTGGACCGGGGGTGCGAGATGCGAGCATTAGGCTCGAGCGTCTTTATGTGAAGAGAAAGGGCGTCGGAGGCGGTTGAATTTTGGTGGTGTGTGGGACATTGCGCAATTTTAAATAAACGCAGAGTCTTTCGTTAACATAGAGCAAGCTTCTGCTTCTGTACGTGAAGCGCTCCGCATGCTGGCGGCGGCAGGCAGAGAAGACCTTCTCATTCCTGGCACGCTTTCCTACGCGTGGGTAGGAATGGAGAGAGGGGAGCGTCTGGCAGCAGGAGGTGTGTCAGCAGCTGTTGCCGCATGTTTATCTAGAGGGGATGTATGACATCACAACGCAACTTTCACTCCGCACTACCATTACAACGCAGTTTTTACAACGCAAGTCGTTACAACGACTTGCGTTGGGGGGCGCTGGATATTGGACTAGTTTAATTTTCTATTCCAACTCCAGTCCCGGTGGATAGTAGGGAATGTGTTGGATAGAAAATTAAACTATTCCCTATCCTACAGCGCCCTCCAGCGCAAGTAATTGTAACGACTTGCGTACTAATAGCTGCGTCGCAATGGTAGTGCGGAGTGAAAGTTGCGTTGTAAAAGATGTTCTCCTCTAGAGGGCTCACAGTTTCTTTCAAATTCAGGTGAGCCATCGCAACAGGAATTCTTCCGTGGTGACGCAGTTACATTCTCCTGGGCCCCTTCAAGTTAAAGGTAAGGCTAAACCTGGGAAAGGAAGGAGGGGCAAAGTGGCAACAGCGTATTTCCTACGATTAATGTGGAAAGACGCTCAATTTTTAAAAAGGCAAAATAAGGAGCCAGTTTATATCTAAGAAAGCTAATTGTGTGCAGATGGCGCCATCTGGTGGCTTCATTGAGAATGAGCTCAGTTTACCTGCTAATACAGTGGAGTCCAGAAATAAATGTGGCATTTTTGGCAAGTTTAAGGCAGGGGTATCTGTTTTTTTTGCAGTCAGCCAAGATAGATAGGGGTTTATCGCCTGTGATATCATCTGCGCATGGCGATGACTTTGTGAGTCCAGATGTTTCCTTCAAGAAGCTAGTGTATCTTTTATGTAACACATCTAAGTCGTTATGTTTTGCAACTGGTTCTTATGTAAAGCGCTCTGACACCTTCGGGTAAAGTTTGCGCTATATAAAATCGCATTAAATAAATAAATAAAAAATAAAACGGGTGGCCAGTTTTTAAACGCGCTCAACAGTCAGGAGGCTCCTAATTTCAACAGCATGCCAGTTGCTGCGCAAATTTCTTCATCTTTACCGGACATGACACTTCAGGGGGTGCGACTCATGGCTATGGTTCCCAGTGCCTAGGTGACCAGGGTAAATGGGTGTAGATTACGCAGGGCATTTTCAGATCAGAGCCGGCTGTCATCGTTGCAAGGGAGCTGTAGGAACACGGCTGCAAAATCGGCATTTTGCAGTCCCCCGTGGGCACAATACCGTCAGACGCAAAGAAGGGCAGTGAGAGTGACATAACCAGGCCTCAGGCGTCCTGCACCGCCAGAAGTAAGAACACCAGGAGTATTCCAGCGATATTTCCTACACCATTGGATGCCAGGAGAGCAGCTCGATTCCAGATAGTTGTGAACTGGAGGGAGTTTGATGGCAGAGTTGGGGATGGTGAGCTGCCCGGTAGTAGCGGTGGGGGGGCATTGGTCGTAAGGAAGGGGTGGTAGGTTCTGTGGCACGAGATGAGGATGAAGTTTCTTTAGAGGAAGGGGAAATATCAGATACTGGTGAAAGAACAACTGGCTTGGATAACAGCTGGGCAGGTGCGGGGTGTGGGGGTGGTAAAGAGTTTTTCCAGCTTATCTTTTCTACAGAATGCCCGGTCGGACAATGATTCAGCTGGAAGTCTTATGAAGAAGAGGAACAGAGGGGTGAAGCAAGGTCCATTGATAGAATATCCAGCAATGAATACGTCAGGTGAGGATTCATTCAGGTTTCAGAAAGGTTTAAGAGGGGATAGGGGCGTCGGTACTGATGTGTCACATTCTGCTTTTTCTTTGATTAGTGACGCTCAGGAGGGTAAACACTAGGGTTCAAGTTCGGACAAGGTCACATCATCCATAAGGCAAGGGTCTGACGGCAAATTAGAATATGATCCAAAAATGGTCAACATTTTCAAAAGATTACAATCTATGGGTGTTGCCATGCCTTTGGGCGCGCATTTGAGCAAAACTACAAAGAAAGGATATGGAAAGGGGAGTTCATTTATGTTTTCAAGCTACTTCACAGGGAGATACAGGCTAAAGAAGGTTCTAAAGAAGAGGCTTGGGAACTTTCAAAAGGCCGAGGGTACCTACTAACATAGATTTATGGACGTCAGCTTTTTTCATATTTGCTAGTGTGTATTGTGAAAAGTTTCCAGAAAGATCTGTTTCTCTTTTTAAATATATTGATCTCATTCGGTAGGCAGCTACTGAATTCGGGGGATGCGCATGGCTTCATTATGAAGAAGAGCTCAGGGCAAGTTTGGCATCACTGTTGGACGAGCCTTGAGGGGAGGTTGACAACGAATTATGGATACAATGGATGTACCCCCAGAGACCGCCCCCTTCCCTGCATACAGCCAGTGGTCTGGCGGTAGCTTACCGACCCTTTCCGTTTAGGCCCACCCCGGGGGGGATGGGGGCATGGAGCAGACCTCAACCCATGTTTTCAGGTGCTGCTGGAATTTCAACAAGGGTACTGTGTTAGGAATCTTTGCAAGTACACGCACGAATGCTCTAGATGTGGGGGTAGGCATGCAGTCACACAATGTTTCGGGGAGCAACCACATTGGGGCGCAGCTTTTCAGGTAGAGGGAGAGGGTTTACTCCACAGCTTGGAAGCAAGGGCTTTTACACCAATCATGGTGGACATTTTATGTAAGTGGTTGCAGTCATACCCAGACACTCAGGCCGCTGCGTTACTCTATTGGGGTTTTCGAGAAGGCTTCAAGGTAGGTTATCAAGGCACAAGGAGTCCCAGATTTGCACAAAATTTTAAATCAGCAGATTCTTTTCCACACATTGTTCGGGAGAAGTTGTTGAAAGAAGTCCAAGAAGGCAGAATGGCAGGTCCTTTTCTGCACTGCCCATTGGCAAATTTGATTGTTTCTCCTTTGGGAGTAGTGCCGACGAAAGCGGAGGGTGAATTCAGGATGATTCAACTCTTATTGTGGTCTCAAGGTTGTTCAGTTAACGATTTCATTGCAAAGGAGGATTCCATGGGGCATTTTGAGTTGGTGGATTCTGCTTTACTGATGGTCAGGGATATGGGCGTCAGGTCACAGTTAGTTAACTGCGTAATCACATCTGCCTTCCGGCTGTGGCCTGTGCATCCGTCGGATTTTTCATTGCTAGGCATCTTTTTTGCAGGTACATATTTTGTTGATACAACTCTTCCTATGGGTTGCGCCATATCATGCAAACCTTTTGAGGCTTTTAGTTAATTTCTGCAGTGGTGTTTTTCTTTCCTCACAGGACATACGGGCATTACACATTATTTGGATGATTTCTTTTCTTGGGCGCAGCTGAATCTCACCAATGTGAAGCTGCTTTGCATGATTTTAAACAGTTTGCAGAGACACTAGGAGTGCCGCTAGCAGAGGACAAAACCGAGGGACCTTGTTGTTGCCTTACGTACCTTGGCATAGAGTTAGATACTATCACGATGCAGGCTAGGCTTCCTACAAAAAAGATTGTTGAAATATCAGGCCTTTTTGGATCATGCACGCACTGTACACAAATTGAAGCTGGTGGAGGCACAATGTTTGCTGGGGCATCTGAACTTTGCATGTAAAGTCATACGCGCTGGTAGGTCTTTTGCAGACGGTTGGGTTTATCTTTGGCTGGTATGAAGCTTCCTCACCACAGAATTAGAGTGACAGCGCATTTGTGAGCTGATTCTGAGGTTTGGTCAACATTTTTAGCTGATTTCAATGGCGTAACGCTTTGGTCCCTGGATGAAGATTTTGTTTGGCAGCTGCACTTTTTTTCTGATGCTTCTGGCGCTCATGGTTTCGGTCTCTTTTGGGATGGTACATGGTGTGCGGAAAGATGGACGGAGAATTGGTTTGCTACATAGAAGAGCATTGCTTTTTTGGAATTTTTCCTCTCATAGTAGCTCTTGCAGTTTGGGGTCCCACATTGGCTAATAGAACAGTCTTGTTTAACGTGGACAACAAAACAGTGGTGGATTTGGTGAACGGTCACAGGGCAAAAGACAAACAGATGTTAAAGTTGCTGCAGGCGTTTATGCTAGGAGGTTTAAAGTTTAACATTGTTTTCAAGGTCAAACACATTGCAGGCATTGCAAATAATATAGCGGATGCACTGTCTCATTTTCAGTGGGAAAGATTCCGTGGTTTGGCGCCCGGAGCGGATTTGAGAAGGACTCCCATTTCCCAGCAGCTAGGTATGGAGTTTGGGGCTGTGACTGCTTATCAGCTAGTTGGAAAATTCCTTGGCACAAAGTACCAAATTGGCTTACAGGAGAGCGTGGCTGGAATTTTTAGGGTCAGGGGCCATTTTTAGACGTCACGATGGATGGGGTGTACGACAGCGTAGAGATGATGTAGTAAATTTCATTATGCTTAACATCAAGAAGAATGTTTCCTCAACCACTATTGCTGGTAAATTACCAGGCATTTCTTTTTACGGAAAATCATTCTGGGGATATGAGCCTTCAGCGGAAGAGGTGGGTAAGCGTATGCTACACGGTTGGGCCAAGTCACGTAAGCGGAGTTCTTATCAACGGGAGCCAATATCTCTACAGTTCTTCTTTAGGATCCTCCAAGTCCTTCCCCTGATTTGTTTTCTAACTTTGAATTCCATCTGATAAAATTATGCATGTTGTCATCATTTTTTTGAGCTTTTCGGGTATCAGAATGGCTGGGTTCCGCCATCTATAATGATCTGCAGACTTTACAGGTGTCAAAATTTGATTCCCACATTGAGATTTTCCTGGAGCATTCCAAAACACATCGGATAGATAAGGGTTCTACAGTAACTTTACAGGCTATAGGTGGTTCCCTTTGTCCTTTGCAAGCTTGGTTGGATTTTTTGGGCGCGGGTGGGGCTATGTTCAAATTTCTTTTTCGCCATCAAAATGGATCACGTCTTTCAGCCTCGCCATTACTAGCAGTGCTTAGGAAGTCTTTGAAGAGTATTGGCAAGAACCCACAAAAATTGGGGACCCACTCTTTCCGCATTGGGGCGGCTTCCGAAGTGGCTAGGTGGGGTTTTTTCTGTGGGAGACATTAACACATTGGGGAGATGGTTTTCTGATTGTTTGTTGCGTTACATCAGGAAATTGGAACATGTGGTTCGAGTTCAGTGATACTAATTGTCATTTCTTTCCAGGTGTGCCCTTCTCCCGCAGGCAAGTTTGGCTCATCGGCCATTCGTTCATAAAATGGGCAGCTATGTCATCCTCACTGCACTTCTGCCTCGGAGAGTATGGCGAGGGGCGGACAGCTTTGTGGCCGTAGAAAGAGCACGCAGGAAGGTCAATCGGGATTTTCAGCGTTTCTGTTTTTGTAAATTGAATTTTTGGGCTGGTTCATTAAGAAGTTAATAAGGCAGACTTTCAGTTTTTTCGGCACAATGGGGTTCATCTGTCATTTATTGGAAATGAGATTTACTTGCTAAATATTAAAGAAACGATTGCCGGCATTTTGAATATTAACCCATGGTGTTAGGAAGCTACTGTTATAGCGACAGTATAACTGCATGTTTTAGCATTATGGCGATGTATTTTCCTTTGCTTACTGTTATCCTTTCTACCCCCCTCTTATTTTTTCCTTATGCCCTTCCCGCCCTTTTTATCCTAATTCCGCTGTATTTCTTCTTTCTTTTTCTTGCTTTCTCTTACCATGCCATTTATTAAGACCGTCCACAATATTTTATCCGCATAGTTCAATTTAGAGTTGGGTTCATGGGTACTTTTATTCTGGGTACTTATTCATTGCCCTAATGCGATTTCGCTGTTATGCGACAGTACAGTGTGGTTTTGCATGTTTTATGAATATATTTTGCTATGTTATGAATACCGTTTTACTGTTTGGCGACAGTGGCATTTTTTCTGCTGCCCGACATGTGGTGCCAGTTCATTCCCTAGGGGGGGGACAGGAAAAACACCCGTGATGGGGTTTTTCCTGGTGGCAGATCTGGAGGAAATTAGGACAGGCAGGAAAGGTTTGGGGCATTGGGAATAGGTTCGGACAGAGGGAAGCAGGGGAGAGAAGTTGGAGTCAAGAAGTAGGCAGGGATGGAGATAGGCATTTGGGGAGGAGGTTTAGGATGAACAAGGTGGGCAAATTAGTTGATAGGGTAGTTGATAGGGGGTCAGGGCTTAGGGGATGGGATGTTAGTGGGGGAAATGTTATATCTGATATTGTGCAATTGTATTGTACTTCCTACCTGTCCAATAAAGCGGCCTTTTACCCCACTTTGGCGTGCGGCGTGGTTATTGCCCGATGGGCTCCTGGGGGCGACACTCGCAGAGTGTTCACCCCCGGGCAGTTTCGGATGATGGTACGCCCTGGTGTCACGTGTGGTCGGGGACTGTGGGGATTGGACGGGGGGCACGAGACGCGAGCATTAGGCTCGAGCGTCTTTATGTGAAGAGAAAGGGCGTCGGAGGCGGTTGAATTTTGGCCTGCCCTCCCACCCCTCTCTTTTTTGCTCCATTTATTGTACTCATGTTTAGTCGTTTATGTTTCAACTTTTTGTTCTGGTGGTTGTCTCTTGGACAGGTGGCAGATCTGGAGGAAATTAGGACAGGCAGGAAAGGTTTGGGGGCATTAGGAATAGGTTTTGGCAGAGGGAAGCAGGGGAGAGAAGTTGGAGTCAAGAGGTAGGCAGGGATGGAGATATGCATTTGGGGAGGAGGTTTAGAATGAACAAGGTGGGCAATTTAGTTGATAGGGGGTCAGGGCTTAGGGGATGGGATGTTAGCATGGGCAATCTTATATCTGATATTATGCAATTGTATTGTACTGCCTACCTGTCCAATAAAGTGGCCTTTTACCCCACTTTGGCGTGCGGCGTGGTTATTGCCCGAGACATTTAAGTAATGTCCTGAGCTGCCTATTCATCTCTGCCTGTTTACCAAAAATATGAAACTGAAATGTGTCATGTAGCTGGTGCTTTTGGAAAGCACTCCTGAATGAGAACAAAGTGCCTGAGAGCGAGCTTCTGCTACTGCGTGGCTTGAGGCGAAGAAAGGGGGGCTCCAGCAGGAACCCCCAGAGCCAGAGGACGTGGCTCAGCAGTCAGAGCTGCAGACTTCGGAGCTGGAGATCCGTGTTCGAGCCTCGGCAGTGGGTTCAACAACCTGGAAAGGATCCTGGAGAAGTTCTTCACCCTAAAATGCATTAACACATAACTAAAGAGCTTTAATCGATATTGGAGAGGTCAGAGCCATGCAAGTAATTAGAGTGTTTCCTGTAAGCAGCAATTCAGAACAAAAGCTTTCACTTTTGAATGCAAAGTGAGCAGAGGCAGGAAAAAAACAGAAAAACAAGCCCAATCCTACCTTAGAAAGAAGTCCAAACCAAACTATCCTACCACAAAAAAAAGCCCAACGGATGACGAACATCTAAGAGTGCAAAACATTAAATAAAATACAAGCAACACAGCTGGAAGGACTGCCGGGGAGGCATTGGTAAAGTATCTGTGGCATAAAAAGGGGATGGGAGTAAGAAAGCTACATTTAAAAGTAAGCAGGTAGGGAGCTGCAGGTGAACTCAGACAAACTCTAACGGAGCAGGAAACCAGGAAAGAAAAGAGTCCCCTAGAGAACAGATGAAATGAAATGAAATGAAAACAGCACTTTTATAGCGCATGGCTACCCGGAGGCATCCCAGCGCTTGCAGCCACAAAAATGAATCAGAAGAGATGGATTAATTGATAGGGAAAAGCCAAGTTTTTATTTTTTTACGGAAAACGAGATAGTTAGGCTCCTGTCAAAGGGAGAGGGGCAGAGAATTTCACAACCTCGCGATGTTATGGGAAAAGAGACGACCACCCGTGCGGGCCTTGTTAATTCTGCTTACTTGTGCCAAGTTCTGGTCGTTGGAGCGAAGATTTCTGGAGGCCTTGTGCATTTTAATTAGATTTGCCAAGATAAAGAACCATAGTGGAATGAGACAGTACTTAGTCCCTGCTGCATGTGAGGAACGGACGAGAGAAAGGAGGGACAAAGAGGCAGGACTGACCACTGGGAAGCAAGGATTTTTGAAGGACGCCGACATAAACAAATGAAAAGCTGGGGGATGGCATTAACCCAACATAAGAAATTATAACAGGTCTTGAACGCTTGACTTATTAACCCAACATAAGAAATTATAATAGGTCTCGAATGCTCGTCCTAAAAAGAAGGAGGTCCCCTTTCAATCCAATGCGGGACAGGGGAAAATACTTGAAACAAAGTTGTCCCTACCACATACTTAAATGCTAAGTCCCTTAGACAAATAAATGATAGTTTGTCACGTCTATCAGAGCTCAGGAAAAAACACTAGTGCCACAATGCCAAAAACATAATTTCAAAAATAACAATTTAAAAAAAAACTAATTATTCATAAAAAATACATCATTTATTCAATGCAATACATTGTTACATCCAAAAATATCATAAAAAACATATTTTTTAAAACATTTCATTTTTGAAGAATACAGTAGTCAGAAAAACAGTTGTCGACACAGCGTTTCGGTTTTCGGTTAAACACCTTCTTCAGGACAGTTTTTCTCAATGTAAAATTCGAGAGGTACTAGACTGCATTAAGACTCTCCCTTCTGATTCTGTGATCATCGGATAAAAACCATGATTTCGGAGAACCAATCTTCTCCTTAGTAAAAACAACCTTCGGTTATCAAATTTCCAAGGTATGTTCGTGTACACTGGAGCCACAGTTATCAGTGGACAATTAAAATTTAGCAAGGAGGTGAATTGCTGCATATGTAATCTGATTGGTGCATTAGTAAGCGATGAGCAGTTTTCAGGGGTTGTCCTCCTGGAAGGGTCTTTCAAATGACCATCGATAAAATTCAATACGGCCTCCCTGCTCCACATGTACGTCTTCCTGTTTCGAATGATTGAAAAAATGTGTAATCTCAGCCATTCAGCGCCACTGTTCGCTCCCCTTAGCAACCGTACTCATCAGTTTGCCGATACTTTCAATAAGCATTCGGCGAATTGGAGTAATTGTTTGCTGTACCACCAATCAGCTAGTATGCCTCTGCTCTCCCCGGCGGCTCTGCCTTCCACAACCCAGCGGGGAAGGGGGGAGCTGGAGGAACGCTGTCTATGAACTACCGTCCTCCGGGGGGCCAGTTGCACAATGATGTTTGTACTCCTCCGTGGCGCCGCCAAGACCCAACAACAGCAGCCGCCCCTCACGGAAGTCCCGGACAGCTGCTTTTAGACTTGAGCCTGGGGATTCCAGGCCCAATCGATAAGTGGCTCTTCCTCTCCTCTGAACTTCGGCGGCAGTGATTTATGCGATAGCAGAGCCACTGCAGGTGTTCTACTGACACACCGCTGCACTTTTGGGATGCCGGATCAATACACGGATATTTAGGCAGTTTTAGTCTATCGGCGTCAGGAGCTTCACCGCAACGCAGCCATCGCACTCGGCTACCAAGCCACGGACCCCAAGTGTTATCTTTATTGATGCAGTAACAATAAAAAGAAATAATACATTTAAACATAACGCTAAATTATGAAAGATCTTTGGGATTACAGGCAGACACTGTACCTTAGCATACACAGATGAACACTCCACATCTCAGCAGACACAGTGCTCTTGTCTCAGAACTCTCATTCCATGTGTGTGTTTTTGACTCATGTACTCATGTATATGCTAGGACATGTGTGCATATAAACAGCAGCTGCATTCTTGTGTTATGCCTAGGTGCAAGTTGCTGGCTAGAAAGAATAACAAGGGCTATTGTTGTAAGGTCTCGTCGGTGGTGCTCAGACTAAATCCCAGGGAAAGACCAGAACATGAAAACATATGCAGGTACCGTGTGAAATTACAATGTGGCACCAAAGCAAGCATATTTATATGGTAACGTGTGCAAAGGAAAATGAGGCCTACAACTTGCAGGGTGAGCCTAACATAGGGAAAACTAAAATAGGCCATTCAGGAAACACAATAGAAGGGCAGGGTTTGAATGAGGTTTTCTTATGCTGTAGTTTATAATCTAATACATTATACTCCTCCACACCAGCTATGAGCCAAACATAAATAAAGCCCTACAGATGGGCACATATCTCCAAATATGTCTCAGTTGGATGTGCCACTAATTGTTATGGAAGAAAGCACCATGTTTGGTGAATACGTCCATAAATACCAGTGCCATTGGTGTACAGTGCAGTGGCATGGAGTGCATTGCTATAAATTTGAATGGTGTTGTGTGGAGTGACGCAGAGTGGATTGGAGCATAGTGGAATAGAGTGGCATAGAATGCAGTGGCATAGAGTAGATTGTTCCATAGTTGAGTGAAGTAGCGTAGAGTGCAGTAGATTGGAGTGGGTTAGAGTAGATTGGCAAATAGTAGAGTGGTGGAGAGAGTAGTGTTGTAGAGCAGAGTGAGGTAGAGTGAAGGTGCAGAGTAAAGTGGAGTGATGTAGAGTGGAGTAGAGTAGAGTGGTGCCATGGCATAGAGTGCACTAGAGTGGCATAGAGTGCTGTCGTGTTGAGTGCAGTAGAGTGTTGTAGAATGTAGTGCCATAGAGTGGTGCAAATGCAGTGCCATAGAGTGGTGCAAATGTAGTGCCATAGAGTGGTGCAAATGCAGTGCCATAGACTGGTGCAGATGCAGTGCCATAGACTGGTGCAGATGCAGTGCCATAGAGTGGTGCAAATGCAGTGCCATAGAGTGGTGCTAATGCAGTGCCATAGAGTGGTGCAAATGCAGTGCCATAGAGCGGTGCAAATGCAGTGCCATAGAGTGGTGCAAATGCAGTGCCATAGAGTGGTGCTAATGCAGTGCCATAGAGTGGTGCAGGATAGAGTGATGCAGAAAACAGTGACATAGAGTACAGTGGTGCAGAGTAGAGTGATGTAATATGTGAGGTCACAAGTAGTGTGTTGTGATCTTTTGAATAGTGCTGCATGAGCCTGTATTATTCTATCTCCATGGTTGCATTCTGTTGTACAGTTTGCTTTGGAGTAACAGTGGGCTGGCAGCAGGAGTTGGTGGCTTCTCCTTCTAGGCTGAATAAAAGCTTTAAACTTTACCTGACAGCGTCTTCTTAACATAGTGCTTTGCGGGCACAAGTTATCATTAGTAAATTACAACTGGTAAATTTCAGGTTTTTTGGGGGGGCGGTTCTAAACATTACTTTTTAATCTTATTTCAAGATTTAACTATAACGTTACTTTTACCTTTTGTGTTTTCAGGGTATATGTGCCTCCGTATGCACACATTGTCACATTAAAGTCTTTAGCTGCCTGAGTGGCAGTTTGTATGCACTGGGTCGCCAGTACTGTTTGACACATGTTCCTTTAGATATGTATAAGATATTGGAAGGGTTTAAAAACAACTGTGAATACCTTCAAGGCCATTAGAGTAAGAGTGCTAGGTACATCATACACTTCCCACCCACATACATACATATACATACAATTATAGGTGTACATGTATTTTTTATATTTTTTTTATCTCCAGACCCACATTTCTAAGAAGGAAAGGTAATCGTGCTTTAGTACACTAAGAAAGCATATCTGACGGACCCAAGCGAATCTACAACAGATCTCCAAGCCAAAAATCGATTGATCAAGAAATACCCTACGTTCTGGACTGTCTTGTAGCTACACTGCCAGCAAGGCACTGCCCCCTCCCAACCCCAGAACAAGGCAACAGAAAAATACAAAACTGCAGGTTTCGTGTGTTTTCAGCTAGTCTTTCCGGTTTAACGATTACAAACGATTGTAACCTTTCCTTTATCAACCTACTATGTCCCACAAAAGGATAAAAACTTCCGGTAATCTTCAGGGACCAATCAGGTCCGTTCTATTCCCGGTTCTCAGAGCGGCCCGTTCGTTGCAGGCTGTTCGTTTCCACAGGGAACGGAGCGCGACTTTACATTAACATGCGGGGCTTGTTGTTGTTGTTATGAAGAGACTTAACAACACTATTTGCAACTTATCTGTATTACTATCTCATGACACACTATATACTAACAAAAATAATTAATTGTAAACATTGAGTAAAGTTCAGTTGCTAAAATACACGCGTGTTAGCACAAGTCCTTTGGCGGTTCCAAGTACTTCCGGTAATCTTCAGGGACCAATCAGGTCCGTTCTATTCCCGGTTCTCAGAGCGGTCCGCTTGTTGCAGGCTGTTCGTTTCCACAGGAAATGGAGCGTGATTTTACATTAACATGCGGGGCTTGCCATTTGAAAGCACAGGATTGGTCGACACAAACACGCCGGGGAGAACCAATCAAAATGCAGAGAAGACATGTCTCTCTCTGGTCCGCCGGTTCCCTTCTAAAACTCGCGACCCGCACTGGAACACTACCTCCCCCTCGGCTCAGCGAAAGCCAAAGGGAACGACGGAGAGGTAGGTGTCCTAGAAGGTGCGGGTTTGACTTTGACTTAGTCTTTTGTTTATTTTTCCTTGGAGGATTTTGGGGATTTGGAAACGAGGAACGCATCATCCTTAGTGATGACAGCGCTTTATCACGCTAGTTCCTTGAGCTACAAAGGGCTGACTTAAGGAGACTCTCTCTACTAATTCAAAGTTGCATAGAACTAGTATGCTGTGGCTCACTACTGGTGTAAACGCATCTAGGACAATATGTGCCAACTTTGTTTTTATGAGTTGAATGTAAATAAACTTAAAACATTTTTTAATGTTACCATATCGGATATAGAGATCTCAAGATGATGAATCTCTCTTGATAAAATACACAAAAAAATACACATCTCTTACCTACGGCTACCATAGTCACCTACCTGTATCTAATCTGGAAGATAACTATTTTGAAAGATGAACTAAAATACACCACTTTAAATGAATTTCTTCTAGTGCGTGGCCTCCTTTAGCCTGAGCTGTCGCCAGGTGAGGTGAGGTTCCTGATCCCAAAATTTGGGTAAGTTGTTAAACAGAACACATTGTACAAATCAAAGTATATACATACAACTGTTACTAGAATGAACATAACTCGTTGTTGTTTGTTCTGTTTTGTGTTTTCTTTTCTCTTTTTTCTCTTTTATTTTCTTTGACAGGAGGGGATACACCACCCATGAAAATATCTGTAGTTTTTCACAATATATGAAGTAAGTGTTGCAGTAGTGATTCATAGGTCCTGACGAAAGCCTCTTAAGGCTGAAACATGTTGACCAGAGAACATCTATGGTAATTAGCAAACCATCTTTCTTGCTATTATCACTCTGTTTTTTAACCATACCATCTTGGTGGGCACACTCAATAAAGTTTCCTTTTTGACATCAAGATAGGCATTTTTAAACCACTTGGATCATTTTCCTTTTTCTTCACATATTCCTATATAATTTCTTTGAGCACTGCAACTAAGCCCTATCGGCCTCAAACGCTGTCATTTGTTCCGGTTGAGGGTTCAACCATTGGGTCCTAGGCTAGCCTCAATGTCTACTCGAGGAAGTGCTTTTTGGACACCAACTTTTCAAGCATGAAATCCCAAATGACGAAGTTCCACTATTGAGTGGGCTGATGGGTACTTTTCCACCCTTTGTATCTCTTTATCTATCCTGTCACTCCAGTTCCTCCTGTGGAATACTTTATAGGTTCCTAAGTGTTTCTGGATCGTGCAAAGACCTGTGGCATCTTCCGTGTGTTCAGTATGTATAGTTGGGGGACAAGATGCTGGTAGGTCTATAAACCATTTCCCCTCGGGCCCCTCTCCACTCTGTAGTTTTATGTAATTTTGTGCAGCTACGGCTGCGGGCCCTAGCTTTTCTTGTTCTTCTTTGTTCATTAAGGCAATAGAGTACATTGATCTTGCCTTGTGGTTCATCTTTTTCCAGTGATACTATGGCAGACTTTGGTGGCCTAGGCTATGATGATGAGATTTTATCATCCATTCTAAGCGAGAACCCCAGCATGCTAGACCAACTACCGACCACGACTCCGACGATAGTAGGAGATTGGGAAACAGTACTTAATCTTAAGAAAAGTCTTTCTCGAACATCAGTGCATGGACAGATCATGGCAGAATATTTACATGGTAAATGCGCACCCACAGGACTGATAGTAACAAACGCACCAAGACTTTTCCTGACGGATAAAGCCTTTATCAAAGATTGGTCACTAATAGCGTGGCGTTGTACTAGAGATTGGCTCATTCTTATCATTACAACGGCCAAAAGAATAGCAGATGCCATCCTAGTTGAAATACAAGTCCTAGAGGGGCAGATAAAGACCACTCTTACCACTAAGAAGTTTGAGAAACAACAGGAAGACTCAAACAAGGCCAATAAAGAATACAGGGACCCAATATTCTTTGCAAAGATAGAAAAGTTCAAGAAAGATCTAGAGAAGTTCTCCCATGAGAAGATATACCCATACACAAGTGAGAACTACAACCCGAATGACTCAAACAAGCAGAAACAAACAACTGGTTCCTCCTATGCCACTTCTTCAGATTCTGAAACATCTGACACTGAAAAGGGTAATACCAATCAATGGAGAGGGAAAGGCCGACAGGTTCGAGCTAATCGCAGATACAATGGGCGAGGGAGTATGTACCAACCAGGACCATGGTGGCCACCAGCCCCGTGGGGTTACCCCCAATTCCCCCCTCCAATGTCACACTATCCAATGAAGCCTCAATACTTTGATAGCCAGGCTTTTTTAGGACAGGGCCGAGGCTGGAATCGTGGCAGGCGGAGAGGCCAAGGCCAAGTCCAGTGGGCAGACGAACCAGAGAACCCAATGCCTCGCAACAAATAAGGTCAGATGCAAAGGTTACAGAAAAAGAAGAAGATCTTGTGGTGAACCTTAGTGCTCGGATATTGACCATCAATGAACACAAGTTGCTCAATAAAGGGCTCAGGTTTGTACCCACCAACAATGGAGACTCCTTCCAGATTTGAGGTGAGATTGAGAGATTTTTCAGAACCGTCAGGCTACATCACCTCTTCAGAGATAAAGACTCGGAAGATTCGACCGTTGATAAGAACACAGGCTTGAGGGTGAAGTCTACCTTCATGCCCCTACTCCAACAAGTACCATCCAGAGTAGGTGCTTTTGAAGCAGCGGTACTGCATGATTTGAAATCACTTGATTTTTCGAAAGAAGGCAATTATCAAAATCTGTCCAAGTCAGAGAGGAATGCACTCGTAACTTTGTCAAAAGATACCAACATTGTGATTAAGCCAGCCGACAAGGGGGGCGCAATAGTGGTCCAAGATACAAGTTCGTATAGGACTGAGTGCCTCAGACAACTAGGGAATACCCTCTTCTATGCTCCGCTGGATGAAAACCCGACTATGAGACTGACAAATGAGATCAAACATTTAGTGGAGGAAGCAAACAGTGAGGGCTGGATCACAACACAGGAGGCCATCTTCCTAGTCACTCAATTTCCCACTATTCCGTCTTTTTACACTTTGCCCAAAATACATAAACCTACGAGACCACCGCAAGGTCGTCCGATTATCTTGGGCATAGGGTCTCTTCTTGAACCCTTGTCCTCTTTTGTGGACGTGTTCCTCAGTCCACTGGTGAAAAAGATGCCATCGTACTTGCAGGATACAAAAGATGTACTTCGCTTACTACCAGAGGTGCAGTTTGACACAGACACAGACATCCTGGCAACCCTGGATGTCGAGTCTCTGTATACTTGTATACCTCAATTGGATACCCTAGAAACAGTACGAGAACTTTTGGAGGATTCGGCCCCAGACACTATAACACCGATCCATTTCATAATGGAATTGGCAAAGATAGCCATGACACAAAATTTTTTTGCCTTTGAAGATGACCTGTACCTACAGATATCAGGTACCTCAATGGGCAGCAAATTTGCGCCCAGTTTGGCGAATCTATATGTTCACCAGTTTGAAACTCAATGTGTCCTCAATACCACCAATCCACACCATCAACAATTGATGGTGTGGAAAAGGTACATTGACGATATTATGCTGGTATGGCGTGGAGATGAACAATCTCTACTATCTTTCAAGGACTGGTTGAATGGTCAGAATCCGTATCTTAGGTTCACCCTGGACTACAGCAAAACGACACTCCCGTTTCTGGACCTTCGAATTTTCCCTAAAGATGGACATCTAGCCAGTTCATTGTACCGGAAACCTATGGCACGAAATTCGCTTTTGAGATTTGACAGCCATCATCCTCGGTCTCTTCGAGAGAACCTTCCGTTTGGCCAGTTCCTGAGGGTTCGCAGGAACTGCTCAGACAAGATGGATTTTCAGTCTGAAGCGAAAGACCTATCGATGAAATTGCTCACACGGAGATATCCAGGTACTCTGATTAGAAAGTCCAAAAAGCGGGCAGAAAACAATCATCGTGAGGCCCTTTTAGCACCCCCAGTCAACAAACCACCCTTGGAAAGACTGGCATGTGTGACTACCTTCAACTCCTCGTCATCCAAGATCCAGAAAATAATACGACAAAGATGGCGTATTTTGAACAGTACCGGAGAAAACATCCCTTTGCCTCTTTTTGCGTTTAAGAGAGGTAGCAACCTCAAAGATGAACTGGTCCACACAAGACCACGACTAACTCCCGAGGTACCAACTGCTACTCTGTGGAATCTCCCTCCAGTCCAGGGACACCATCCCTGTGGAAACTGCTCAGTCTGCCCTCAGACGAAAAAGACTCTTCATGTTGACATTGGCACTAACAAACCATGGATATTGAAACGCCATACCAATTGTAACGGTGAGAGAGTAATTTACTTAATCACCTGCCCGTGTAGTCTGAGATACGTAGGAATGACTACGAGGAAGATCAAGCTACGTATACAAGAACATAAGAGTACGATCAGGCGCAACAAACAAGCGACCCGTCTCACCTCTCACTTCCTCACTGTAAGACACCAACCAGATGAATTACAATGGGTGGTGTTAGAACAGCCTTACATACCCCAGCACATCACAGATGTTTCCCAGTTCCTACTAAGGAAAGAACAAAGATGGGTCCACAAATTGAAGTGCGATTCAGAGGGACTTAACGATGATATTCCTTGGTTACAGCTGTGAATATATCGGCTGCAGGACCCTTTTGCGTGTCTGAAAATGCTTGTATTTGAAGGTCTGTCCAAACATTGGTGTTACCCAGACACAGTGTAGCGTCCTCTTCTGTGTCTAATAACGAGTCATTGAGGCCGGCTTGCGGCTTGCATAATACCATCTTGGTGCGCACCTTGTCTTCAGTGGTTATGGAACAATGTCCTTACGAATCAGACGAGGATACTGTATTTATTTGCACAAAATAAGAGACTTAACAACACTATTTTCAACCCACCTGTATTACTATCTGATGGCACACCATATACTAACAGAAATAATTAATTTTAAGCATTGAGCAAAGTTCAGTTGCTAAAATACACGCTAGTTAGCATAAGTCCATTGGTGGTTCCAATTACTTCCGGTAGTCTTCAGGGACCAATCAGGTCCGTTCTATTCCCGGTTCTCAGAGCGGCCCGTTCGTTGCAGGCTGTTCGTTTCCACAGGGAACGGAGCGCGACTTTACATTAACATGCGGGGCTTGTTGTTGTTGTTATGAAGAGACTTAACAACACTATTTGCAACTTATCTGTATTACTATCTCATGACACACTATATACTAACAAAAATAATTAATTGTAAACATTGAGTAAAGTTCAGTTGCTAAAATACACGCGTGTTAGCACAAGTCCTTTGGCGGTTCCAAGTACTTCCGGTAATCTTCAGGGACCAATCAGGTCCGTTCTATTCCCGGTTCTCAGAGCGGTCCGCTTGTTGCAGGCTGTTCGTTTCCACAGGAAATGGAGCGTGATTTTACATTAACATGCGGGGCTTGCCATTTGAAAGCACAGGATTGGTCGACACAAACACGCCGGGGAGAACCAATCAAAATGCAGAGAAGACATGTCTCTCTCTGGTCCGCCGGTTCCCTTCTAAAACTCGCGACCCGCACTGGAACACTACCTCCCCCTCGGCTCAGCGAAAGCCAAAGGGAACGACGGAGAGGTAGGTGTCCTAGAAGGTGCGGGTTTGACTTTGACTTAGTCTTTTGTTTATTTTTCCTTGGAGGATTTTGGGGATTTGGAAACGAGGAACGCATCATCCTTAGTGATGACAGCGCTTTATCACGCTAGTTCCTTGAGCTACAAAGGGCTGACTTAAGGAGACTCTCTCTACTAATTCAAAGTTGCATAGAACTAGTATGCTGTGGCTCACTACTGGTGTAAACGCATCTAGGACAATATGTGCCAACTTTGTTTTTATGAGTTGAATGTAAATAAACTTAAAACATTTTTTAATGTTACCATATCGGATATAGAGATCTCAAGATGATGAATCTCTCTTGATAAAATACACAAAAAAATACACATCTCTTACCTACGGCTACCATAGTCACCTACCTGTATCTAATCTGGAAGATAACTATTTTGAAAGATGAACTAAAATACACCACTTTAAATGAATTTCTTCTAGTGCGTGGCCTCCTTTAGCCTGAGCTGTCGCCAGGGGAGGTGAGGTTCCTGATCCCAAAATTTGGGTAAGTTGTTAAACAGAACACATTGTACAAAACAAAGTATATACATACAACTGTTACTAGAATGAACATAACTCGTTGTTGTTTGTTCTGTTTTGTGTTTTCTTTTCTCTTTTTTCTCTTTTATTTTCTTTGACAGGAGGGGATACACCACCCATGAAAATATCTGTAGTTTTTCACAATATATGAAGTAAGTGTTGCAGTAGTGATTCATAGGTCCTGACGAAAGCCTCTTAAGGCTGAAACATGTTGACCTTAGAACATCTATGGTATTAGCAAACCATCTTTCTTGCTATTATCACTCTGTTTTTTAACCATACCATCTTGGTGGGCACACTCAATAAAGTTTCCTTTTTGACATCAAGATAGGCATTTTTAAACCACTTGGATCATTTTCTTTTTTCTTCACATATTCCTATATAATTTCTTTGAGCACTGCAACTAAGCCCTATCGGCCTCAAACGCTGTCATTTGTTCCGGTTGAGGGTTCAACCATTGGGTCCTAGGCTAGCCTCAATGTCTACTCGAGGAAGTGCTTTTTGGACACCAACTTTTCAAGCATGAAATCCCAAATGACGAAGTTCCACTATTGAGTGGGCTGATGGGTACTTTTCCACCCTTTGTATCTCTTTATCTATCCTGTCACTCCAGTTCCTCCTGTGGAATACTTTATAGGTTCCTAAGTGTTTCTGGATCGTGCAAAGACCTGTGGCATCTTCCGTGTGTTCAGTATGTATAGTTGGGGGACAAGATGCTGGTAGGTCTATAAACCATTTCCCCTCGGGCCCCTCTCCACTCTGTAGTTTTATGTAAAAACATTTAAAGACAAAAGCCAAAAAACATTCCTATGATGTTTTTTTGCCGGGCCCAACAACACGCCTGACTTTGTGCACGTCATTACAACCACAGATGGATAATGGTAATTATGCAAAGCCTAATAAAAGTTGTGTTCATTATAACAGCTCTAATAACGTTCCTTACCACCTAGCATCTAGACCCACACTCAAGTATATTGCTAAACTCTGAATACCACTCACAATCTAATTGCATCACCTAACATAATTTATATTTCTCACCTTATTTATTTATTTATTTATTTAAAGCATTTGTTAAGCGCACTGTCACCATGGCAGGCATCCTTGCGCTGACTGAAACTGAGAGGGCGGGGAAAAGTCAGAGGCAACGAGTACGGAGTTTAGTGGCCAGTTGACGTGGGGAAAAGCCAGGTTTTAATTCTTTTCCTGAAGGGCAGAAATTCAGAGATGTGTCTAATTTCTGCTGGAAGCGTGTTCCAGAGGTTGGCAGCTGCCACGTCAAAGGATCTGCCACCGGATCTGATCCTTTTAAATCGTGGAACCACTGCCAGCTTGGCTTCAGAAGAACGGAGCTGCCTGGCTGGGGTATACCAAGCAAATTTAGATTGGATGGAGGCGGGGCGTGTTGCATGTAGCGCCCTAAACACTATACAGAGGGCTTTAAATTGTACCCTTTGCCTCACCGGTAGCCAGTGGAGTTTGCTCAGTGAGGAAGCTCCGCTTGCTCTTCTAGGAAGCCCCAGTGCCAGTTTTGCAGCTGCTGATTGGACTCTTTGGAGTCTGTCTAACAGGAATCCAGGGGATTCCAGCAGCAGGGCGTTACAATAGTCTAGACGACTAAGAATGGTACAGCGTACCACTTGGGTACGTGCATGAATGGGGAGGAGAGGCAATATCTTCCTTAGGGAGCGGAGTATAGCGAAGCAACAAGCAGTGGTCTTTTGAATGTGCGACTCCATACTGAGTTCCTGATTCAGCACAACCCCAAGGTTGCGAATTGTAGCTACTGGACGAACTGTGGTCCCGGATTCAGGTGGCCAGAGATTGTCTGGAAAAGGGCAAGGAATCTTAGTACCAGTGCTAAAAAGTACCTCCGTTTTCCCTGCGTTGAATTGGAGGGAGTTGTTTTTTAGCCACCAAGAGGTGTCACGCAGACAGTTGTGAAATGTCTCAATAGAGATAGAGTCTTCTCCCTCCAGGGAGAGGATCAACTGCGTGTCGTCGGCGTAGTTGACAATTTTGATATTGTAGCTTAAGCACATTACGTTGTAAATTCACAGCAGTATTGCCAATCTAACTTACCATAATTGTACAGATCTAGCTAGGATGAAAGGCTGAGCAGCAGAATTGGAGCACCGATTTCTGCAGGAGGAGCTGAATGAAAATAACTGCCATACTCTGATTTTCTTTGGTCATTTTTAGGTCTCACCTAAGAAGTGCTTGCACTGTTTCTCTGAGACATGGAGTATTCAGTCTATGGATTTTAAACACACCCAGCACTTTCCATTGGTTCTTTCCTCAGCCTTTACAAATTCCTTTGTTTTTGTTGGTCAATGGCATTCGTTTGTCCCGCCTTTGAGCTGTTTTGTTACACATAGAGACTGCCCCTGCTACAAGGATCCTTTCACTGTGGCCCAAATGTTTTCCTTCAGTGCACTACTTTGTCTTTAGCTCTGTCCTCGCTGCTGCTTACAGTTCACTTAGGGGCAGATGTATCAACATAACCATTTGCGATTTCTAAATAGCGATTTTTAAGGAATCGCTATTTAGAAATCGCAAAATGGGATGTATGTAAATAAATCGCTATTTTTTAGCGATTTCTTAATCTTCCTTATTTGCGAAATCGCAATTTGCGAATTCGCAATTAAGGAATAATTTCCCATTCATTCCTATGGGCCAGCAGGCCCATAGGAATGATTGTGAAATGAATCTCAATTTGTGATTCGCAATTAGCTAATCACAAATTAAGAATAATTTCAAGGGTGCAGGGGTGTCTCAAGGACACCCTGCTGCACCCCTGAAATGTACATGTGTGTGCATATGGCTCACATACATGCCCTATGGGCATGTGTGTGCGTCACATGCTACCTTAAAAAATGCCAAATTGTGCATTTTACAAAGAATTTGCATATTACCATCAACTACAAGTTGGTGGTAATTTGCGATTTCTTAACCAAAATTCGCAAATCAAAAATGCTACATACATAGCATTTAAGGAATAGCAAAATTGCGATTCCTTAAATGCTATGGTAAAATAAGGAATCGCACATTTTTGCGATTCCTTAAATTGCGAATTTTTGATGCATGCCAAAACATGCAAATAGACCGTTTGCGATTTGCAAAAGCCGAAATTCTGCAAATTTCGGCCTTTGTGATTCGCAAAAGGCTTGATACATCTAGGCCCTTAATCTCCTGTGCCCTTTCTAAATCACCACCTCTGGCAGCTTGTTTTTATTCTGAACAGCTGCTCTTTGTTCCCTCTTGGGCTGTAGCTGCCTCCTCCTCCCTCCTGTTTCTGGGGCTCTTTCCTCCCCCGCAGCCTGCTGATTCCCCCCCCCCCTCCCCCATTCCAAGCTTGGCTGCCCCCAAGACAGAGTGGAAGGTACACTTTGTACAGTCAAACGTGGAGCAGGTGAGGAAAGTGTTACTCGCTTGGTGTCTGGAATGGAAAACAGAGCTCTTTGCTGCTCTTGGTTGTGAGAGGTGGTCAGAGTGTGGGGCTCTCTGGTGTGACTTTTTGCTGAGTGTGGGCACAGATACAGCATGTGTTTTGCACGTGTGTTTGACTTTTAGTGGTCAGCTGTTGCTCTTTGTTCTCTCTAGGTGTGCAACTGCCTCTTCCTGCTTCTGGGGCTGTCTCATTTCTCCCCCGCAGCTTGCGTGGAGCTGCTGAGTCCACCACCCGGCTTGTCCCACCCACCTGCGGAGTACAGTGCTTTGCAGAAACCCAGAAGAAGTGGAAGATGCCTGTACCATGTTTTAAATAGTTTTAAATAAACGCAGGCTGTGAACTTAGAAACCAGCTTTACCACAGGCAGAGTGACTGCTGCGCAAGAATAAAGACTATACCCGCCGTGTACTCAGTAAGCACATCATCTCCATTAACAGAGCTCCTGGCGTGTAGCAAAAGGTGAAGAAAATACGGCTTCATACAACGGTCAGTGAGTGACTCCAGCATATTCCCTTCGGTCAGCCCTTAACTAAGAGATCACAGAGGCTTCACACTGCAGGCTCTGAGCAGGGGGACTGCATGCGCTGCACTGCCTCACACATGCACGCCAACTGAGGTTCTGTGAATTCTGAACCCGTGGGTTCCATTTTGTGTATGGCAGCCATTTTGTGGTTGCCCTCACATAGGCCGATGACTGTGGCTGAACTAGTCTTTTAAGGACATGTACACCTTAGCTCCAGTTCGTGCTGACTCCTGTTTGACCTGAATGAACTGACCCTGTTGCCTGAAGCTGACCTTGTTAAACCAGTTCCTGCCCTTTAGCTGATCAAGATTAAGGATCAGAGCACAGGACATCGTAAAGTTTTACTGCACACAAACATGCCTTATCCTACTCTCACCTGTTTCTGCTCCTTTCTTTTATGGTCTATTTACGATATGGGTTGTGGTCCTTTTTATTATGGGTTTGTCCGGCTTGTCTAAAGAAGAATGTTGGGTTTGTTCAATGATTGATTATGGGCCGGACAACTGTTAAATGGGTTTGTCGTCATGCAATACTTTCATTGTGGAAACATGTGATTGGTTAAACTGTAAACAAGTAATGTTTGCCTGAAGCATAATGTTTGGCATAAAAAGGGATGACTTGCTTTGTAAAGTTGAGCAGTCTCCTGAGAACTCATACCGTGATGATTTCTAGGACTTCTGTTACTGGCTGCAGCCAATAAATTTGATCTTTGACGCCACTCAGAAGTATCCTGTGTCTCTGTATTCTAAGACAGGTGAACCCGAAGACTTTGGGCGTGCCCCTGGCGCCGCTGGGTTCTAAAACCCGGTTCTTCACAACAGAACCGATTCCCGCCTGAAATCACCTGTTTCTATAGCAGTCAATGTTGGAAATACATATATATATATTTGTTTTAAATCTCTCCCTTTCTTCTTTTAACATGTTGTCACGCATGGTTGTGCAATGACTGCCCTGTACATAATGATGCAGTGCAAGTTTTCATGCCAACGGAAAATGGGAAAGAGAGTTCCAAAGTTACGTTGACTGCCCCCTGATGTAGCCTGCGCAGTGTGATTCAGCTGGCACAGAAAAGAAAAACAGTGTGGCCGAAAAGCCAAGCCTGTGAACATGCCCAGGTCAAAGGGCATTGTTAGATTTGGGGGTCTCTAGTTTGCAGAGGTAGGTACCTTTGACCAAATAGGGACCCTTGTGACTAATCAGAGTAAGGGGCTACACTTCTAAAATAACCCCTGCTCACCCCCTTGGTAGCTTGGCACGAGCAGGCAGGCTTATCTCAGAGGCAATGTATAAAGCATTTGTGAACACTTACAGTAACCCAGTGACAACACTACAGATGGACACCACACAGGTTGTATTATAAAAATAAGTATTTTTATATAGACTTAACACAAGTCCAAACAATAAAAATCCATAATACTGTACTCAAAAATAGAATTAAAAATAGGTTGTTCATTTAAAATCAGTCTCTAGCAACCAGTAGCTCCAACGTGAGTTCTAGGCGCAGGTAAGCAGAAGGGGTGACGTTTTGTACCCCTGAGACTTCAAGCAGGAGGCAAGCTAAAGTTCAAGCCCTTGGAGATCTTCCTCAATACGGCGAATGCACACTCAGTCCTTTTCTCCCTTCTTTGGCAATGAAGCAACCACTGCAGGCCAACCCTAACAACACGCAGCTTAGGGGCAGTCTCCTCTTTCAGTTCCACAGTTCTTCTCCTCGGCAAAGGAGCAAATGGTTGTCTTGATTCCCAGAAGTGATCTGAAGTTCTGGGGTCTGGGTACCCTCTTTTATATAGCAAAATCCTTTGTATCTGACGGCAAAGAGTGTCTGTGCCTAGTCCAAACCAGTTCTGTGCAGTCCTGGAGCACTTTGTTTACAGCACTCCTTCTTTCCTTTAACAGGTGGGCCAGGGTCATCAGATGCACCACAGGAGGTGGAGCCAGCATTGTGGAGGGAAGGCACAGCCCTGTTCAGGCCCAGGTGCAACTCTTCCCACCACTCAACCTGCAGATAGGTCTATTCCGCCCTGGGCTGACTCACCCTGTCTCCTGGAGCCCCCCAGCCCCTGTCACTCAAAAACCAGACAAGGAATACACAACCTAGCAGAGGCAGGCTTGGATAGTTAGGCAAGAAAATACCTACTTTCTAAAAGTGGTAATTTCAAACACAGAATGTCACAGCCAACTTCACTAAAAGATGTATTTTATTATTCTGAGTTCAGGCATACTAGACTTGAATTTCTACCGAGTTCCCCGAGTCAGTTAGGATTAAAAGATGCTATAATCAAACTGCCCATTCTGGCGTATGGGGAACAGATATCCTTGCAATAGTGAAAAACGAATATGGCTGTAATTCACTATCAGGATATGCCACACACAGCAGGACATGTCCTACCTTTTACCTACAATGCACCCTGCCCTTTGGCCTACCTTAGGGGTGACTAATATGTAGAAAAGGGAAGTGGTTGCACTTGCCAAGTAACAGGATAGTACCAGACTGCACACAGGCTCTGCAATGGCAGGCCTGGGACACACTTTACAAGCTGCTCCGATGGGTGGCACAATCACTGCTGCAAGCACACTAGCAGCATTTGGATTACAAGCCCTGGGCACACTCAGTGCACTGTACTAGGGTCTGACAAGTCAACCAAACAAGCCAATCACAGAGTCACTAATCCATACATCAATTTACCATAGGGAGAACTTGCACTTGAACTGGCACAGTGCTCAAAAGCATCTAAAACAAGCAAAAACATAAGAGGCAACAGCAAAAAAATGGGAGGGAGACCCACACCAATTGTGCCAGGTCTAACAGGCATGCAGAGTAGGTTTCATGAACAAAAGACCTAGGCATAGGGCACAGTTGAAATACATGTCTGCACCCTGTGCACGCTTCAAAGAGCAACAATCATCTGCAATGCAACAGGTCTCTCATTCACGAAAGTTTGAGCTATTGAGCTATTGACATTGTAAATGCCAATGCCTTTTATTTATGTTTTGGATTTTAAAACATAAATTATAGGCATTAGAGTCACATACCTCTCGTTCTTTTCATCTAAGTGGTTTGCAGAAAGCAATGTACCCTTCAAAACAGCACCTAAATCAGCACTGCTCTGGGAGTCTGCAAACCCTCATATATTGCACAAGGCTATGGCATGCAATGTTGGTGAAAGACTGCTTCTGAGAGTTCAGGTTCCTCACAAACCTGAACTCTCGAGTTGCTCAGGTCCATGCCTGAGAACCGTATTCAGTCCAAGCTGTCGTTTCCACACAATCCAGATTCTATGCAACTCACACAGGAGCCCCCTTCCCGAGACCATACCGATGCCCTCCTTGGTCCTGTTGTTTTATTTAAAGATTGGTTATGTGCAGGAGGGGTGACCTTCCTGCACATAAACAATCTTCCCCTCAACGCAGACACCCTTGTACTATGGTGCAAGAGTACCTGCATTGGCGCCAAGTAGCTAAAGGTAGCGCCAGCACAGGGGGAAGCACAGGGCTGCACCATATTCAAGTAAATATGGGGTAGCCCAGTGTTTCTAAAGTGACGAAGCATGCTGTTAGCCTTCTTGGCTTAATAACACGCTTCGCCACTTTATTGTAAATATGACCCTAAATGCGGTACCTCGGGCCCAGGAGAGGTGGGGGTGACACTGGGAGGCCTAACATATATCGCTGTGGGTGCCTGAAGCTGCTTTCACCTGTGTTTGGTTTTGGTCACAGCAAAAACCAACAAGCCCTGCAAGTGCCCCTGAAGCAATGACATTAGAAGGCACATGACTGATCCACCCCAGCCTTACCCGACTTTGTAAAGCATGAGCCTGTAAAAACACGTCCTGAACCTCTTCTCTCCCAGTCTGCCTCCAAAGCTGTGATCAGAGTGCCATGCAGTGAAGTGCAGAAATGCAGCTACTGTGCCTTTAGCATGTATTGTGAGGCAACACAAATGTATATTTTGAAATGTCACCTTCACTCGTCACATCACGCTTTTTTCACTTTTTTGTGAGCATGTGAACTATATTTCCAAAAAAGCTTTGATATATTATTTATGAAATAAATATTTCTCTATGTCTTTGCCCATCTCTGTTCCTCCGTACATTCAGAATCGGTCGACTGTTGCTCCTCCTGGCATTTATTCAATACTATATGCCATATGCTATAGGCTAAGTGATTAACACTTTCTTAATTGTTATTTAAATTTATATTGGGCACATCAGCTACCCAAAAAGGTTTTCCCAGTCCCGAGCCAGAGAAGGAGCAGGAAAGGAATTACTGATTAAACAACTAGGTTTTGAGTAAGTTACGAAAGTGTGTGTAACTGGTTTCATTCCAGAGTGGTAGAGGAGGAGCATTCCACAGAGAGGGGCCCAGGTAAGCAAAGGAGCGACCACCCATACGGGACAGCCTAATCCTAGGCACCATGAATTTAACCTGGGTGGTGGAACGAAGAGTGCGTGATGGCAAATAGGGTTTGACTAGATTTGGCAAATACTGAGGAGCCGTGCCCTGCTTGACCCTGAACCTGAAGTTCAGAGCTTTAAACTTGATGCTGCTCTCAACTCTCAGCCAATGGAGGTCTCTCAGAGAGCCCGAGGTGAAGGTCGCTCTAGGAACCTGACAGAGCAATATTGCAGCAGAATTCTGCACCAGCTGCAGATTGCGTATCACGTCTTTATTGGCTCCTAAGTAGAAATGTTACCGTAGTCCAGTCTAGACGTTACCAGTGCCTGGACTACGGTGCTCTGGGTGGAGCTTGGCAACACCCAAACAATTTCATTCAACCATTTCAGGATGGTGAGGCAGGTTGCAGCCACCTTCACGGCTTGTTGACGCATAGATAGTAAGTCATCAATGATAAAGCCAAAGTTCCAGACATGAAAAGACGGGCGAGGTAAAGCACCCATTTCTGCCGACCAATGGAGAGGTCCCCAGAGATCTTTGTTTTTTCCCAAGATCAGGACCTCAGTTCTTTCACCATTAAGTTTAAGACAATTGGCCTGCATCCAGGAAGCACTTTTGCTCAGCCCACACTGGAGAACAGATAGTTCCGCCTCCTTACCCGCAGAGAGAGAGAGAAAATAATCTGGGTGTCATCAGTGTTAGAGAATAATGACACCCCAGCGTCCTCTGCGATCGCTGCCAGGGATCTGACATAGATGTTAAATAATAGGGGACTAAGGATAGACCCCTGGGGCACCCCATAGGGAGAGGAGTGGATGCTGGAGGTAGCTACAGAAGAAAAGAGCTGAAAAGTTTGGTCAGTAAGAAATGAAGTTAGCCACCTGAGTGCTGAGTCAATGATTCCTAGAGATTGTAGAGCCTTTATTAACATAGCGGGAGATACTGTGTCAAAGGCCGCACTTAGGTCAAGTAAATAAGGGCCACCGTGTATCTGGTATCCAAAGATGACATAGCGTTTCAGTTTCAGTTGAGAATCCAGTTCTAAACCCAGATTGTGATGGTTGAAAACATTTTTGGGTCGCAACAAAATTGGACAACTGCCCATTAATGTGCTTTTCCAAAACCGTGGAATGTGCTGGAAGTAAAGAGATTGGCCGATAGTTTGAAGAAATGGTAGGGTCAGTGTTGGCCATTGCAAGCTTCCAGTCAGAGGGAACAATGGCCTCCTTTAAGGAGGAATTAAGAAGCTCCATCATTATTTTAAGACAAGGTAGTTGAAGGTGCAGTAGAACTGGTATATGAAGTAGATCACGGGGGGAGCCTGATTTGATGCTACCGAGATACTGTCTAAGGGTCGTGACGTCTAATGGTAGCCAGGTTTCCAGCTTGTTGGCAGGTTCTGTGATGCGTGTTTCTACATTTGAACGTGCTGGCTTCCTGAAGAAGAGTAGGTGGAAAGGAAATGGTGTTAGCTGTTTTATTACCATTCAGGGTTGTGTATATTGTTTCCACTTTGTTAATAAAAAATTGGGCGAGATCCTCACATTGCCCTTCATTCAGGCTGGGAGGAATGGTCTGGGTTTCAGAGCCTGATAACTCCTTCACCATTTTGAACAATGTTTTTGAACATTTCTGTGCTCCAAGAAAAGTGGAGGAAACGTAATCAGCACGGGCAGCCCCGCAGCAAGAGTGATAATCTCTCTTAGCTCGTATGTAGGCCAGTTTGGAATCCGGTGCATAGTCCCTCCTCCAGCGTCTTTCCATATTTAAACATTTTGTTTTTAACTTGTCTGTAAACCAAGGGGCTGGGGGGCGGTGATTATTCACCCTCTTAATATAGGATGGAAGGCTGACATGGAGAAGTGTGGCTCACTGGTTAGAGGAGGCAGACCCTGATGCAGAGGTCAGACCCGGGACCAGGGTTCAATTCCCGACGCGGCAGGGTCTTGAGCCCAAATGTCCACGGACTCGATAATTCTCGCCTCGGTGCTTACTCGAATCATGGGGTCACACTCTGCAGCTCTGGGCAATAGTTGCTTAATCTCCACTACGGCCCCCACAACGCTAAGGATGCCTGGCCTCCACCTTGGAGATGCCCAGTAGGGGTAATCTTGCAGGGAAAGCCAGGACGGGTTCCCAAAGCAAGCGCTAAGAGACCTGTCGGTGAGTTTGCGCTATATAAATCGAAATTAACATAACATAACATAACATCAATGGCTTTCTGGATCCAATTCTGAATGGCCACTGAGTCAGAAGTGAACTTTTTATTAAGGGTGGGGACATTAGTGGATAGAAGTTTGTTAAAGGCTTCGATGTCCAGCTTTCCCCAGTTCCTAGTTTGTTTTTGAGTGATAGGAATAGCTGCTGGCAAGTTGGCAGTTAACTCCAACCGGAAGCCAACCGAGAAGTGGTCAGACCAACAGAGTGGAGTGGCAGTGAAGCAAACAATATTCGAGAATTAGAAAAAATAGGGTCCAATAGATGACCAGCTGTGTGAGTGGAACCTGAATTACGAAGCAGCACATTCATTGCTGCCCGGTCGGAAATAAAGGTGTTACTAATTGCGCAAGAAGGATCATCCAAGTGGAGGTTAAGATCCCCCAATATGGAAAAATTGGCAGAACTAAGAAGAGGGGTAAGTAGGTCCGGAAAAGCTGTGGCCCACGGCCCAGATGGCCCAGGAGGGTGATAGACCAGTATCCCCAAAAAGGTAAAAGGAGGAGTTAAGGTCAGTTTAAATAAGGCAGCTTCACAACCAATAAAAGGCAAACTCTCAAATCTACAGCTACAGGACTTGTTGTAGATTATAGGGATCCCTCCGCCTGTTCTGAGATCCACTGGCATAGCGAGGGTGGGGGGGGGGGGGGGCAGTCCACCCAGGCGGCACTAGTTTGAGGGCGGCGGCAGCGCAACACTGGTGGCCTGTGGTGGCAGCATTTATAATTTATTTGGGGCACTCACTGTCCCCAAATAAATTATAAAGCCGGCCGCCGCCACGGGCCGCCAGTGCCATTCTGCTGCTGCCCCTACAGTGAATGATGTCATGTACACAGTAAACCCACCACCCACCACCCCCCACACCCACCCGAGCCCAGAGCAAATGCACATGTGACGTGTAGTTAAATGTGAATTGAAGTACGCGACGTACCGCGTTTGTTGTGGGTCCCAGGGCATCAATCTTGTAGCGCGAAAGCGCTACCAATGACGGCCCTGGGCATAGTTTTTGGACAGACCCCGTGCCAAAAACGCAGCAGAGATGCATCACACGTGCCACAGGGCTGCTTCCCCACTCCTCGTAATGGCCCGCTTGCGAACACACAGGCTACATTTACCAAGTAAGGGTCGAGGCTAAAGATTGCAACTACATAGGCCCATCTATAATATGTAACAAGCGGAGTAAACCATTAGCAATTGGTATCTTATGGTACTCTGACACTGTGTGCTAAAAGAAACAAACATTCTACACAGGCAGCAAATAGCATTCATGTGAAGGAGAACATTTTCAATGGTCCTTCCAGAGCAACACCTTGATCAGACAGCATTTGTTTACCAGCATCTTAAGATTACACTTAAAGTCACTCATCTCCTCACTCATTGCACCGTTTTATCCAGCTGCCTGAGAAAAATCTTTCTTTACTGATTCACTTTTTCGGTTATTTAGAAATATGTCATTTTTCTACTATTTAGGAAAATGCTATATAGAAACATCTTCGTTTTGACTTTTGCATATGTCTGGTGATTGCTCATTCCATTGAAATCCTTGTTGAAAAAATCCAGTAGAGCCTGCGTGAGTTTAAGGTTTCCCTGAAAGACCAAAAACAATACCCAATATTTAAGCGATGGAAAGCTAATGAAACATATGTGGACCGTCAGTGCTTGGGGGTGGCCATACTCATGTTATGATTTGTTACCTTTCTTTCTAATTGTAAAGCGCTCTGATATCCTTCTGGATCAAGTTTGCGCTATATAAAACTTAATAAATAAATATGTGA
Organism: Lissotriton helveticus; assembly: GCF_964261635.1. Classification (NCBI taxonomy): domain Eukaryota; kingdom Metazoa; phylum Chordata; class Amphibia; order Caudata; family Salamandridae; genus Lissotriton; species Lissotriton helveticus. The sequence goes on from NC_136065.1 coordinate 54,950,019, forward strand.
TAAGCTCATAAAATATACACAATTCTGCCTGCCAGAGACAAAACAAAAGGCAGGCTGACGGTCTTCAATACAGACAATATCAGAACCCCCAGCTATGCAATTGTCATTGGGGTCCAAATAATTCCAGTAGACACGGACAGAAAAGACCAGCCGAATTATCCACTCAACAGCCAATCACGACAGCCGAAACAGCCAGAGGCCATAAATAGAATGTTTTGTTGGGCTTAGCCGAAGAGCCCCTCATTGGAGACCAACCTGCGAGTGCGACTCAAGATTGGCGAATCAGAGCCCATTACTTCTCATACAGCCTTCCTGACTCTAAATGCTGAGCAAGGGAGCACAGCAGGAGGTTGTTGGACCCCCAGATTTCCTTTTTTATCAGTCATTGAATAATTGATCATACAAAAAAGGCCTGACTACAAGAGAGTGTCTCCAATATAACTCTTGAAAACTGCATCAGACATGGGAATGTCATTTAAACCCCACTATTTGGCACCTTGTCCACTTTTTCGCAGTCCCAGTACTATCAATCTATTAAAGTCTTTAAAAAAAACATGAAAAACACCCGAACCACTGTTAGTCGATAAGTGAGAGACTGAGAGGGCACCTCACGTATGCAACACCAGGGAGGCTTCTAGCCGGTTCTCGCCAGTATGCCCAGGTATATCATCATCGGTTGCCCCCTCACAGAAAGAAAGAAAAATAGGGGCAGATTTATGAGGCCCTTGCGCCACGTTTACGCCACTGTTGCGTCACGCAAGGCGGCGTAAACGTGGCGCATCCCTACGAACGATTTACAACGTGACGCATCTAGGCAGATGCGTCACGTTGTAAAGCCCTGCGCCGCTTGTGGGCGTTCCGGCGCAGGGGGGGCGTTCCGGGGCAGGTGCGCCTCGCAAAAGTGGCTGAGTTAAATCTATAAGATTTCACTCAGTCACTTTCAGGCCAATGCTGCGTCAAAAGCCTGCGCCTGCTTGAAGCAGGCGTAGGTCTTGACGCAGCATTGTTAAGATGGGCACCCCCGAGCCTTGCTGGAGCTGCGTCGCGCTTGCGACGCAGCTCCAGCAATGCGCCACCTTTACGGCACAGATGCGTCACGCATCTGTGCCGTTTTTGCCCCATGGTGCGCCGCATTATAAATGCGGCGCACCATGGGTGGCGGAGCAGTGGCGCACTGTGGCGCATGTTAACTGGCGCATCCCTGGGGATGCGCCAGTTAACATAAATCTGCCCCATAGTGTCTAGTACAAAGAGAGAAGAACAGAAACAGTAAAGTAAAGTAACTGCCCCAAAGCGTAACCCCGTGGTATGCAAAGAAATGCGTGTTCAATGCAATTAAACTCGAGTTAAGACTCACTGTCAAAGTACCCTCTTTATTCTGGAATGTGAGCTTACTCGCATTAAAAGCACAGCATGTTGCTAACTTTTTCCAGGAAGGCCAATATGTTCAATTGCCAATTCTGTATGTTGTGGCAAATTCGTCAGGGCGAGGGGTTCGATCACTCTCCTCTCTAGACACAGCTTTATATAGTGCGGATTGGCCGGTGTGGGCAGAGGGCTTTCATACTAGCCTACACCATACCAAAAGGGGTGTGATCATCATTCATTACCCCCTTGTATTGTAAAGCACTATCCTTGCTTATTGTAACACCGCATCTGCTTGATTCCCGAGCTCTGTCTCGACCCAGCAACCAATAATAATTGATGACATAAGTATGGAATTCTACTTTTAGGGATTGTTTTGAGGACAGGATGGTATTTACATTAAATTCAAGTTTTGTTCATGTTGTAAATTTGTTTAAAAGAATAGAAATCAGGAGTTAGGTTGTTCTTTTTTTGTACTGATCCAACGCAAACTAGAATTTTATTTCAGTGGATATTATAAAAAAATACAATATATTTTTGCATCACCTCTCATCACCTCTTTCAAGTGCTCGCTGTGCTTTTTCCTCAGCACCTCCCTCCGCTATGGGCGGCAACCTGAGGGATAGCCCCAGGCAGACTGCCACACGACACATGAGTTATGTGTCACCCTCGAGGGGAGGGTATAGGTGCTCCCAAGGAAGTCCTGGTGCGCCAGGCAAGTGTTCAACCGTAGGGTTTGGTCCCTGGGTGGGGAAGCCAAGTTCCATCAATCAATCAATCATTTGTAAAGCGTACTACATACCCCTGAGGGTCTCAAGGTGCTGGGAGAGGGGGGCACTACTGATCGAACAGCCAGGTCTTGAGTAGCCTCCTGAAGGTCAGCAGGTCCTGGGTCTGTCATAGGTTCAGTAAGAGGGTGTTCCAGGACTTGGCAGCGGGGTGGGAGAAGGACCTCCCGCCTGTGGTTTTCCTTCGGAAGTGCGGGATGGTGGCGAGTGCGAGGTTGGCAGAGTGGAGCTGGCGGTTGGGGGTGTAGAAGGAAAGTCGTTTGTTGAGGTAGGCTGGGCCGGTCTTGTGGAGTGCCTTGTGTGCGTGGATGAGGAGCTTGTAGGAAATCCTCTTGTTGACCGGGAGCCAGTGCAGGTTTCTCAGGTGGGGGGTGATGTGGCAGTGGGGTGGTAAATCCAGGATCAGTTGTGCAGAGGCGTTTTGGATGCGTTGCAGTCGTTTGATGAGCTTGGTCGGGGCTCCTGCGTAGAGGGCGTTTCTGTAGTCGAGTCTGCTACTGACGAGGGCCTGGGTGACTGTTCTTCTTGTTTCTGTCGGGATCCACCTGTAGATTTTGCGGAGCATGCAGAGGGTGTTGAAACAGGAGGAGGAGATGGCGTTGACTTGATTGGTCATGGAGAGCATTGAGTCGAGGATGATTCCTAGGTTGATTGCATGATTGGTGGGTGTCGGGCTGCCCCCAGTGCCGTCGGCCACCAGGAGTCTTCCCAGGCTGAAGGGTTGGAGCCGAGAATGAGGACCTCCGTCCTGTCTGTGTTCAGCTTCATTCGGCTGATATTCATCCAGTCAGCGATGGCCTTCATTCCTTTGTGGAGGTTGGCTTTGGTGGTGATGGGGTCCTTGCTGGGGGAGAGGATCAGTTGAGTGTCTTCGGCGTAGGAGATTATGTTGAGGTCGTGCTGTCGGGCGACGTGTGCGAGTGGGGCCATGTAAATGTTGAACAGTGTCGGGCTGAGGGAGGAGCTCTGGGGTACGCCTCAGATGATCTCGGAGGCTTTGGATCGGAATGGGGGAGGTTCTGCCGGAGAGAAAGAAGGTGGTCCATTCTAGGGCTCTGTCACGGATCCCTACGGGGTGGCTCCGTGTGCGTAGTGTGCAATGGCAAACAGTGCCGAAGGCTGCGGAGAGGTCCAGGAGGATGAGGGCTGTGGTCTCACCGTTGTCCAGCAGTTTTCTGATGTCGTCGGTGGCAGCAATGAGGGCAGTCTCGGTGCTGTGGTTGCTGCGGAATCCTGGCTGGGAAGGGTCCAGGATTCTGTTTTCTTCGAGGTATCAGGTTAGCTGCCTGTTGACGATCTTCTCAATGACCTTGGCCGGGAACGGGAGCAGAGAGATGGGCCGAAAGTTCTTGAGGTCTTTAAGGTCAGTCTTTGTTGTTTGGAGTAAGGCGTTGATTTCAGCGTGTTTCCAGCTTTCTGGGAAGGTCGCGGTCTCGAGGGAGAGATTGATGACGTTGCGCAGGTCGGGTGAGATGGAGCTGCTGGCTTTGTTGAAGATGTGGTGCAGAAATGGATCTGATGGGAAGCAGGGGTGGAATGTGCTCATGGTCTTGATGGTGTCATCGATGCTCATGCTGGTCCAGGCTAGCAAGGGGTCGTGGTCAATGGTGTGTGGAGGGACTGTTGTGTTGCTGTCTGTTGGGGCTGCCTGGGTGTTGAAGCTGTCGTGGATGTCTGCTATCTTGTGGTGGAAGAAAGTGGCGAGGGAGTCGCACATGGCTTGCGACAGCAGTATGTCGTTGGTGTTGGAGCTGGGGTTGGAGAGTTCCTTCATGATGTTAAAGAGCTCCTTGCTATTGTGTGCATTGTTGGTGAGACGGTCCTTGATAGAGGTCCTCTTGGCCATCCTGATGAGGTGGTGGTGGTTGCATGTGGCGTACTTGTGGGCTGCGTGGCTGTCTGTAGTCTGTTCACTGTGCCATTTCTTCTCTAGCTTTCGGTAAGCTCGCTTGGAGGCTAGGAGTTCTGGGGTGAACCAGCTGGCCCTCTTGTTGGTATCTCTGTGGGGTGGTTTCTTCAGCGGGGCGAGGGTGTTGGCGCAGTTGTCAATCCAGCATCTGAGGTTGCGGGCAGCGTCGTCGGTGTTGGAGGGTTCGGTGAGTGGGCTGAGAGCAAGGTTTGCGTGAAGTTGGTCTTCAGTGATTTTCCTCCAGCAACAGCGGGAGATCTGTTGGGTGCGGTGGTGTATGGTGGATTTCTGGAAGAAGTGGATGCAGCGGTGGTCGGTCCAGAGGAGTTCGGTGGTGTGGCTGAAGGTGACGTGGGGGCTTGCGGAGAAGATGGGGTCAAGCGTGTGGCCTGCGGAGTGGGTGGGCGTGGTGACGAGTTATCTCAGTCCGAGGTTGGCGAGGTTATCGATCAGGGTTGTTGAGTTGCTGTCGTTGTTGTTCTCCAGGTTAAAGTTCAGGTCTCCGAGGAGGATGTAGTCGGTGGAGGTCAGGGAGTGCATGCTGATGAAGTCGGCTAGGGAGTCACTGAACTGGGGGCGGGGTCCGTGCGGTCTGTAGATGAGGGTGCCTCTGAGGGTGGAGTTGGGGTCTGTGTGGATCTGGAAATGCAGGCGTTTGGCGGAGCTGAGGGTGTCGTCGGTGCTGGTCGAGACCCTGATGGCGATTCCTCCTCCGACTCTGTTGGTGCGGTCTCTGTGGGTGATCTTGTAGCCGGCAGGGATGGCTATGGCTATGTTGCGTGCGGAGGAGTCGTTCATCCAGGTCTCTGTGAGGAAGGCGACATCCGGGAATGTTGTGTCGAGCAGGTCCCAGAGTTCGGCGGCGTCTTTGTGTGCGGAGCGGGTGTTCAGTAGGATACATCAGAGGTGGTTGAGGTCTTTCTTGGTGGGTTGTTTGGCGGCGCTGATGGTGGTGTAGCAGCAGTTCTGGCGAAGGGACCGTGTGTGCGTTTCGGGGCTGCCTTGAAGCAGGTGTGTGTCCTTCCAGGGTTGAGAGCATGGAATGTGCTGGAGGTGTAGCGGTGGTGGTCTTCGTGGCAGGTGCGGGGACCAGGGGTTCTGGCGCTGGGCTTGGTCCAGGCACGGACGGGCGCAGACAGGCTTACCTTAGGCACGCCTTCAGGGCGCCAGCAGCACGACCCCTGCACGCGGCCGCCATATATATCGGGATGTGGGAGGGAGGAGCAGCTGGGAGGTGGGAGGCAGGGGTAGCGGATGGCAGAGAGGGGGCCGCAGGGGACGCAGCGGCGGGAATGGGGCAGCGAGGGGGAGACAGAGGAGAAAAATGGGCACAAGATACAGCAATCAAACAGAGGAAAAACGGGCAAAATAGTGGCAGTGAGGGGGAGACAGAGGGGAAAACAGGCACAAGATACAAGCCTGAGGCTACATCAGGGCCAGAGCTAGCATGGGGCCATGGTTCTGTGAGAAAGATAGCATCTGGCTGTTTGCTCCTAAAGAAGTCAAAGCTATCAGCTGGTTGCTTCGGGAGAGAACGGCAGTTGATACTAAAAAAGGAAAATTCCTCAGTGAATGGGATGCCACATTTGGAAAACAGATTATCGTTCAATTTAACAGGAGTAACGGGTGTTGAATCGCTGAGCTCCCTACATAATCCTGCATGTAGGGAGAAGTTGCAACCCAGGCAAGAGACGGCATTGTCCTCAATTCAACAGCTCTCGCTACTTGAGGACCTTTTTGGCCTTATATGAACTACTGTTGCCTCACAACACTATTGACAACCCCAGGTTCAAATACCTGGCTCCTTCGTTTCGCAATACACGTACCGTAGCATGTGACTGCAGCCTGCAGGTTTGTTGAAGGAGCCACGCAATGGGGGGAGGACCGACGGGAGGGAAAGGTGGTAGTCTTCTCAACCTTGGACACATGACACAGCAGTGACTTTCTCGTGCCCCATTCTGCCTCAATTAAGAGGCAAGTCCTTGTTCAAGTGAGAAATGTCATCTTCCCCCACATTTGGATTCCAATGACAAAGCCCTCCTCTGCCTGAAAATGGTATAGTTAAGGCACTGGATGAGGACTGGTGTTTCTTTCCCTTCTCTGGATCCCTTTCATGAGCATCTTAAACCGGCATATGTCTGTTTATGTATATGCACTTCATGCAGAGCACAGGGAAGAGAAAGTGGTAGGTTAAGAGAGAGTGCTGCCACTAAGAGATGTGTTGAAATGCATCGGCTGAAGTGTGGAAACATTAGTTACAAGGAGTCTGTTGCCAATAAATTATAAAAGTAAAAGTACCAAGAAATGTAGAAGGGAGTGCTGTAACAAAAAGATGTGCTGAAATGCAGAGGCTAAAGTATGAAAACATTACATGCAAGGAGTCCATTGCCAACACATGAACAAATGTGTACAGACAGGGAAAGTAAATTTAAGGCCCAATGAAATCATTAAAGTTGTCAGAGAAACAAACAAATGTCCACGTGCATGCAGCCACAAGAAAATGTCTACAAAAATGCAAGCTGAAAGGAGTCGGATGCCAGCCTTAACGTGATAAAACTAGTTCCAGACACAAAAACAGATGAGAATGAGTTATTGGGCCACGGGATACTGATAACAGAAGCACCCGCCACCAAAAAAATCTAGAGCCAATAAAGTGAAGACGAGCATTTGCAATGCAATAGGTCTCGCATTCACGTGAGTTTGAGCTTATGGCATTGTAAATTACATTGCCTTTTATTTATGTTTTGGGTTTTAAAACATAAATATATGGGATTGAAATTTACAATACTAATCGCTTAAACTCTCACAAATGCGAGACCTATTGCATTCCAAATGCTGGTTCATATTAGTGATTTTAAAAATCAGAGGCCTCATGGTGACCAAACACAGTGCAGGCAAATTCAGCTAGTCTTATTTTCTCCTTTGTATTCTGCGACTTGTAGTGCTGTTGCATTGCAATAAAGGGCTTCTCAACCACTTGTTAGATTGTAAATCTCAGAGGAAGAGACCGGGCTGCGATGTCTTCAAAGTAGTGATAAATAGTGCAGTGAAGAAGATATGTAAGTGATGTAAATTACACAGACACAAAGTGGGAAGTGAGAGTTACATTTGATCCGAGCTATAAACACAAACAAGTGCTCCAACACCTTTCGCTCTGTGATTACACTGTTGTGGCTCAGGAGGAAGAGCGGGAGTGGGGGCTATTTCCTGCCCTCTCTGTGATTTGAGTGTGGATTGTGGCATTGCGTAATGTCATTGCTATTTTTGGCCTAATAAAAAAAAACACTCCAGCTGTAGTAGGGCCCTGACTTCACTTCCTGGTGCAGGACGGGCTGTGCTTTATGGCAGGCATGGAGAGAGAGAGGGATGGTCTCAGCTGCAGCTACAGCCTGGTACAGTGCCCCTGCTATTATTAGTGAGCGAGAGGCACTGAGGTGGTGGTAATGGTATTGGTGGTATTGGTGGTGGTGGCATTGCTGGTATTGTTGGGATAGTATTGGTGGAGGTGGTATTGGTGGTGGTCCTGGTATTGGTGGTGGAATTGGGGGTGGTATTGATGGTAGTGGTATGGTGGTTTTGGGGGTGGTGCTGGTATTGGTGGTATTGATGGTGGTGGTATTGGATTGGTGGTGGTGGTATTGGTGGTGGTGGTGGTATTGGATTGGTGGTATTAGTGGTGGTATTGGTGGTGGTAGCATTGCTGGTATTGTTGGTGGTAGTATTGGTGGAGGTGGTATTGGTGGTGGTACTGGTATTGGTGGTATTGGTGGTGGTATTAGTGGTGGTGGTATTGGTGGTGGAATTGGTGGTGGTATTGGTGGTGGTGTGGTATTGGTGGTGGGGTGGTGGGTTTGGTGGTATTGATGGTGGTGGTATTGGATTGGTGGTGGTGGTGGTATTGGTGGTGGTGGTGGTGGTGGTATTGGATTGGGGGTGGTGGTATTGGTGGTGATAATGGTAGTGGTGGTATTGGTGGTGGTGGTGGTATTGGTGGTGATAATGGTGGTGGTGGTATTGGTGGTGGTGGTATTGATGGTGGTGGTATTGATGGTGGTGGTATTGGTGGTGGTGGTATTGATGGTGGTGGTAGTGGTATTGGTGATGGTGTATTGGTGGTGGTAGTGGTATTGGTGGTATTGGTGATGGTGTATTGGTGGTATTGGTATTGGCTGTGGTGTTGGTGGTGGTGGAATTGGTGATGGTGGTGGTATGGGTATTGGCGGTGGTTTTGGTGGTGGTGGTATTGGTGTTGGTGGTATTGGTATTGGCAGCGGTTTTGGTGGTGGTGGTATTGGTGGTGGTGGTATTGGTATTGTTGGTGGTGGTGATATTGGTGGTGGTGGTATTGGTATTGGTGGTGGTATTGGTGGTGGTGGTGATATTGGTGGTGCTGTATTGGTATTGGCGGTGGTTTTGGTGGAGGTGGTATTGGTGGTGGTGGTATTGGTATTGGTGGTGGTGGTGATATTGGTGGTGGTGATATTTGTAGTGGTAGTATTGGTATTGGCGGTGGTTTTTTGGTGGTGGTGGTATTGGTATTGGTATTGGTGGTGGTGGTGATATTGGTGGTGGTGGTTTTGGTATTGGTGGTGGTGTTGGTGGTGGTGGTGATATTGGTGGTGCTGTATTGGTGGTGGTGGTGGTATTGATGGTGGTGGTGGTATTGGTGATGGTGTATTGGTGGTGGTAGTGGTATTGGTGATGGTGGTGGTGGTATTGGTATTGGTGGTGCTGTTGATATATATTGATGGTGGTGGTGGTGGTGGTATTGGTGATGGTGTATTGGTGGTGGTAGTGGTATTGGTGATGGTAGTGGTACTTGATTTGAATGCTGCAGCAGGTGCAGTGGCTTCAGGGCCGAAAGTTGTTAGAACTCCTCTAAACACCTAATATTGCTATATTTTATAACTTAAACAGGCAGTCATAAGCAGAGTTATCTCGAAAGCACTAAGCTCATGATTTCAGTAGTGCAGCATGTGTAGTGGTAACGGGACCAAAAGCTCTATGGACCCCATTGCCGAATCACAGATTATTGGTAAATTGTATTACTAAACAAGACAGTCACAAGTGCATTTATACAGCAGTCAACAGGGTCATGATTTGAATGGTGCAGCAGGTGCACCAGCGCCAAACGCTCCAGGCACCACACTAAACACATAATATTGCTATATTGTACCACTAAACAGGCAGTTACAAGTGTGGTTACCTTGCAGACAACAGATTTATGATTTGAATGGTGCAGCGGGTGCGGTGGCACCAGGCCAACGTTGTCAGAACTCCTCTAAACACCTAATATCATTATATTTTACTACTATACTGGCAGACACAATTGCAGTTATCGTGCAGTTAAAAGGGGATTGATTTGAATGGTGCAGCAGGTGTAGGGGCACCAGAACCATAAATTCGAGGCACCCCACTAAACACAGATTATTTGTATATTTTACAACTAAACAGGCAGTCACCAATGCAGTTATCTTGCAGGTAATAGGGTCATGATTGAAATGGTGCAGCAGGTGCAGTGGTACCAGGCAAAACAGTTGTCATAACTGCTCTAAACACCTAATATTGCTATATTTCACTACTAAACAAGCAGTCACAAGATAGATATCTTGTCGGCAGCAGGCTCATCATTTGAATGGTGCAGCAGGTGCAGTGGCTTAAGGGCTGAAAGTTGTCATAACTCCTCTAAACACTTAATATTGGTATTACATCAAATAACTCTATTATTTCCCTCTTTGATTTTATTTTACAAAATGTTGCTGTTACTTACCAGCACTATACCACTAGCAACAGCGCACTATATTGCAGTTTTGCCCATAAACAAGTCATGACACTTTAACAGACTTTCTGTAACTTATATTGTACAACTACTCAGCAAGCTACAATTACAACAAAAAACAGCTTATTACTAATCATCTAGGCCAGTGTTTCCCATACTGGGGTCCGCGGACCCCCAGGGGTCCGTGACACATTCCCAAAGGGGTCAGCATGCAGCAGTTTTAAAAGCACAGACAAGTTTCATGTATAATTAGCAGCTTTCCAGCAACAATAAAAGTGTCGAGATAAAGCCAGTGATTAATGTACCTGCTGGAGGTCGAGGCGAGTTTTGTTCAGTGGCAGCTTTGACTTAACTAATGCAGCACAGAGGGTTAATGTGCCTACTGCAAAGAACATGTAACATGCATTTAAAAAAGAAGCAGCATTTTATGTGCATAGGTTCGTGGTTACTGCTTTTGTCAGAGAGATTCTTTTGTTACTGTGCACTTCATTATAAGTGACAATCGTAATGTAGCAGAGGGACCTATAAACTGTCATCAAAGAGCTGCTTGCAAACTGCATGGTACCAGTTAGTAACTTATATTTTTTCCCAGTTATTCATTACCCTGATGCTGCTAAAAAGATTTATTTGGGTGGAAATACATTTTTAATGTTAAAGTCAGTGCTAGCCACTGTGTTCTGTTCTGAAAACTTGAGGTTTTTTTTTTCAGACCAAGCACTCTTTAAACATTTTATATACACACTGATTTACATGTATGATTCGATGTCTCTATATGTGTGTGATGTAAAGTGCTCTGACATCCTACAATGGTATGAGAGATGCTATAAAACAGATGAAATACATGTGACAGAGGTGCTATTACTTCAAAATAAAATACTAAGGGCCAGATGTACGATCTGTTTTTATATGCGCGAAAGGGTTTCGCGAACCCGTTTGTGCATACAAAAACCTATTGGGCCATGTACATAGCCTATTTCGCGAGTTGCAATTTGTTTGCGACTCGCTAAATACGTTTTGCAACTTGCTATTTGGAAGGGGCATTCCCTTCCAAATAGTGAGTCTCAAAACCATGTACAAATGTTTGGCGGTCTCAAAACATTTGCAATTACCACCTACTTCAAGTAGATGGTAATGCATTTGCAAATGGGAAGAGGTCCCAAAGGGTCCCCTAGGGATCCCTTCCCCTTAGCAAATGCATGCAAAATTATTTTTTAAGGACTGTCAGTGGCCCTGGGACCTCTGCCTGCCCTTAGAAAATGAAACGAAAACGTTTCATTTTCTTTGTTTTTTAAATGCATGGTAAACGGATGGCATTTTCTTTTTAAAACTGCTTTATTTAAAAGAAGTCCGAGACATGGTGGCCTGCAGAGCCCAGCAGGCCACCATCGCTGGGAGGGCGGGCATTCCGAATGGCCTCACAAATTGCGAGAGGCTCATTAATATTAATGAACCTCGCAATTTGCGACCCCATTGGGAATCCCAAACAGTGTTAAACACACTGTTGTACATTTCATTTAGGGACTCGCAATTTGCCACTCGCCATGTGTCGCCAATTGCGAGGCGCTAAATGAAATGGTCGTACATCTGGCCCAAAAATCCTTAGTACTTTCAGTATTTGGTTTGTGCGCACACATGTGTATTTTGTTCGAATTACTGTTTTAATATTTGAAATTTAACTCATACAAATTGCTTGGGGGTCCCCGGCTTCCAGTGGTGACTCAGTGGGGGTCCTCGGGAGTCAAAAGTTTGGGAACCACTGATCTAGGCGAAACCTAATGCATTTACCAATTTATTTTTTATTTATTTTTATTTATTTATTTATGCGATTTTATATAGCGCAAACTTTACCCGAAGGCGTCAGAGCGCTTTACATAGGACCCAGTTTCAAACATAAGGACTGACGGTACAAAAAGAATTTGCAATTTTTTTGACTTACATAAGAACCAGTTGAAAACGTACGGACTTAGGATTACATGCGTTACAATGCATGTTATGTAACCAGACGCTTGGAACGACTTAAGAAATCCCCTAACCTAGAGCTCTGCAGCCCCTGCAATGCAGGGGGCCCCTCCTTCAGGGGTCACCGTTTTAGCAAAAGGCTTATGAATATCTGAGACATGTGGGGGTTTCTGGCGCCCCACACACATCCTGCAAGGAGGGGGGGGGCATCAGTTTATGACATGCCCCTGCTGCAGGTGTGCAGGCTCTCGGCGCAGCCGGATGAAGTCCACAGCACTGTCTGCGCTTTGGCTTCACACGTGGTCACCTCGTCTCTCCTAGGTGTGAAGTGGGGTGATCGTGGGGGCGGTCTCAGGCCTGGGGAACAGCAGTGCCCAGGACCCCCAAAACCACAAGAAGACATCGAGCAGCCACAGAGAAAATAGACAATCACGCACATGTTCGAAAAATAAAATACTTTGTGTGGCTTTATTCTTTTTTTAAATAAAGGAAACAGCAAATTAAAGCACATCATATTTCTTTTAGTGTCTATTTCTGCTGATTTCTGCTTTTGTAAAACAGGAAGAGGATGTGGAGTTCGGGACAGAACTGCCGCCTTTGGACCTGTGCGAGTCTCGGCGCCGGCTCAAAATCCTGTCATTCCGGGCAAATCATTTAATTCTCCTCGTCTAAAAGTATAAATGTGACCTCGAGTTATTGGGGTCCAGCTAAAACTACAAAACCGAGACGAAAAGTTTGACCCTGAGGGGCTTATTTATGAGCCCTTGCGTCACTTTTGCGCCGCCGGAGCTTCACTTTTGTGACGCACCTACAGGGTAAAAAATGCGCCATGTTGCGCCATATTTACAAAGTGACGCTTCTAGACAGATGCGTCACTTCATAAACCCCTGCGCTACATTATACCTGCGTCAGGTATAATGTATGCATTGTGGGCGTTCCCCGCATCAAGGCCCTGTAGTAGTGGCGCAGTGAAATGATCAGATTTCACTGCGCCACTTCTAGGACGCCACTGCGTCAAAACCTTACATTGGCCTCATGGCAGGCGTAAGGGTGACGCAGGCCCTGTCGCATGACGCTTGCCCCATGGGAAGGACACATTGCTGGAGTTGTGTCTGTATTCAGACACACCCCAGCAATGCGCCACTTTTGCGCCTACAGACACATCAGTAATACTGAGGTTTCTGTAACTCATTGGCCGTAAATGTAAATGTAGTATACTTGTAAAGCGCACAGCTGCCCCAGCAACGGGGCGTCCCGGCGCTGTATAACTCTGGGGAACCCGTCCTGGCTTTCCCTGTGGGATGGTCCCTGCTGGGAGTCCCCAAGGTGGAGCCAGGCATCCCCAGCGTTGATGGGGCCGTTGTGGAGATTAGGCAAGCTAATGCCCAGAGTTGCCGAGTGTGATCTCTGGTTAGAGTAGGCACCGAAGCGAGAATTATCGAGTCCGCTGACCAAGGTCCACGACCCTGCCGCGTCGGGAATCGAACCCTGGTCCCGGGCCGACTTCTGCTCTCGGGTCTGCCGCCTCTAACCAGTGAGCCACACTACTCCACTATGATGCAACATACTTAAAATACGTTTATAAAGTACAAGTGAACACAATTTAAATCAGGTAAGGACCTTGGGAGCTAACTTACTATAGGAGACAGTGGTCCCTGAGTTAGTGGAGAATGCGGTTGAAATCAATAGAGCCACAATCGGTACTATATTTTAGCTGATATCCTGCCGGATAAGGGCAATTTAATATGCCAATAAACGAAATAAAACAAACATGTGAATTAATTACAGTGGTATACAAGCCTGTATCCATGAACTCACATAACAAACAAACACGGTGAAAGGCTCAGGCAGCTTGCAGTTGTTTGCGTAAAATAATTTACAATAGAGTAAACAACAATTAGGACAAGGTCACCTTTACACATATGTAGACGGGCCCTGTGTACCAGGAGTTGGGGCGGTATCGGATGGTGGTGTAGGAACAGGCAGTACACTAATTCTTGGTGTTAACGAGGGTTTTATTGGTATTCCCCGTTGGGTTTTTAACATGAGAGTTCTCCGGGTTCGGAACGTAAGTCTCTCCCTCGCGAACTGACTGGGTTCCGTTGTGGCGTTTGGAAGGTCTTCCTCTCCTAGGTTGTGTGTCGCGGCCCCCTCGAGGTCTGGTCACTGATGGTGGGGTGTTTATGGCCGTCGTCGTGGCTCCGGAGACCCAGGGAAAGGGGAGACCAAGCAGAAAGGGGCCGTTAGTTCCAGCGTCCACTGGGAGGGCATGCACCGGGGGACCCAGGTGTGTAGTGTAGGGAGACACCACTCGTGATCACACAACTCAATTATAATGCAGTGCGGTGGTGAGGGGAGGAAACAGACTGTGAGGGGGAGTAAACGCGGGATAAATGGACACAAGAGGGGGAAGGGGGACGCAGGATCTCACACGGGGCTATTTACACTAAAGTACACGCTTGCTCCCCACCCAAGCCTCCATACGCTGACGTACCTGGGCAAGCCACGCTCCTCCCCCGGGAGAGTGGCACGGCGACTCGCAGGGTCGTTGGCCTCCTAGCTTCCCCTCGGTCGCTCCTCCGCTAGCTCCCAGCTGTTCGTCGGGTTCTCCGCTTCTTCCTCCGTTTCTCTCGTCTCCGGTTCCTGGTTCTCCGTCTTTACTCTTCTCCGGCACTTCGGGGGTGACGTCACACGCCATCCACATTGCTTCCTCTCTTTTGGCCACTCCAGGCCGGCTGACGTGAACAGTGGGCGGATCCTCCTCCTCTGTGTAAGTCCAGTTAAAGGAGCCGCGTTCTTCCTCGGCGTACTCCTCGGACTCCGTTTCCCATGGATCAGTCTGCAAAGAAGGAGGACGTGCCGGGTCAGAACCAGGTGCCCACCAGTCACTTGCAGCGCACCCCCCTACAGCACGCGGCCTCACCCTGTCACAACATATTACACATATATATCACAGTGTATAAGGTTGACAACTTTGTCGATGGCTTTTCGATCCTTAACCAAAGGATATAGGATCATCATCAGGACTTTCAGATATATTGCCTGAAAACAATTGCCTGTAATTTACTGTATATTAGAACATTGGAATGTTGGGAGCTCCATTGAAAACAATGGAGTGCTCCGGGCTTATAATGGCTGGTATAAGCCTTGAGCTCCAACATGCCAATGTTTCTTTGTTCACTGCTCTGGCTGTGAACAAAGGCTTCAGGGAGCCGGAGGGGATTCCATTCCCCTCACGCTCCCAAAAGGCTTTGTTTTTTTGTTAGAACATTCTGTCCTCTAGTGACAGAATGTTCTAATAGCCTCCATAGCCCTTCGTAGATGGGTTATACCGCTATTAAAGTCCCTCTCCCTTGTTAAAGGCCCTCGCCTTCGGCTCGGGGCCTTTAACGCTGGAGCGGGCCTTTAATAGCCGGTATAGCCCTCTACGGCGGGCTATAAGGCTATAATAGCATGGAGAGTAAATGAGAAGAAAACATATAAGGAGGTCAGTCAGGGCTCTAATCAGAGTTATGGCAAGAGCACCGCAGGTACGGGTTGCAGCATTTAGCCGAAAATTGTAAATATTGTTATTACATCACCACCCCCTTTTCTGAATCGTTTTTGGCCACTATAGGTGTGGCAGGGTATACTCAGACATGAGTCCCTTGCTCACTGCTCCATCAGGATTCAAGCAAGCCGGGCCGACGACGGCTGAAATGGCAGAAACCGGTCCCCGGAAGCTTGTCTCCTTTCTGGTGAAGAATTGGCTTGGTAGTTTGGTCTGCCCTGTTCCCATGATGCACTGGGCCAGGGACAGACTAATTTGCATATAGCCAGGTTCTGAGCTGGGATGGGGCAGTGAGCTAAATAACGGTGATGGATCAAGCCCTGATCTTTGGACTGGGTAAGAGTGGTCTGCTTAATTCAGACACTCTGTTCATCACCACCCCCGTTTCTGAATCGTTTTTGGCCACTATAGGTGTGGCAGGGTATACTCAGACATGAGTCCCTTGCTCACTGCTCCATCAGGATTCAAGCAAGCCGGGCCGACGACGCCTGAAATGGCAGAAAACGGTCCCCGGAAGCTTGTCTCCTTTCTGGTGAAGAATTGGCTTGGTAGTTTGGTCTGCCCTGTTCCCATGATGCACTGGGCAGGGACAGACTAATTTGCATATAGCCAGGTTCTGAGCTGGGATGGGGCAGTGAGCTAAATAACGGTGATGGATCAAGCCCTGATCTTTGGACTGGGTAAGAGTGGTCTGCTTAATTCAGACACTCTGTTCATCACCACCCCCTTTTCTGAATCGTTTTTGGCCACTATAGGTGTGGCAGGGTATACTCAGACATGAGTCCCTTGCTCACTGCTCCATCAGGATTCAAGCAAGCCGGGCCGACGACGCCTGAAATGGCAGAAACCGGTCCCCGGAAGCTTGTCTCCTTTCTGGTGAAGAATTGGCTTGGTAGTTTGGTCTGCCCTGTTCCCATGATGCACTGGGCCAGGGACAGACTAATTTGCATATAGCCAGGTTCTGAGCTGGGATGGGGCAGTGAGCTAAATAACGGTGATGGATCAAGCCCTGATCTTTGGACTGGGTAAGAGTGGTCTGCTTAATTCAGACACTCTGTTCATCACCACCCCCTTTTCTGAATCGTTTTTGGCCACTATAGGTGTGGCAGGGTATACTCAGACATGAGTCCCTTGCTCACTGCTCCATCAGGATTCAAGCAAGCCGGGCCGACGACGGCTTAAATGGCAGAAACCGGTCCCCGGAAGCTTGTCTCCTTTCTGGTGAAGAATTGGCTTGGTAGTTTGGTCTGCCCTGTTCCCATGATGCACTGGGCCAGGGACAGACTAATTTGCATATAGCCAGGTTCTGAGCTGGGATGGGGCAGTGAGCTAAATAACGGTGATGGATCAAGCCCTGATCTTTGGACTGGGTAAGAGTGGTCTGCTTAATTCAGACACTCTGTTCATCACCACCCCCTTTTCTGAATCGTTTTTGGCCACTATAGGTGTGGCAGGGTATACTCAGACATGAGTCCCTTGCTCACTGCTCCATCAGGATTCAAGCAAGCCGGGCCGACGACGCCTGAAATGGTAGAAACCGGTCCCCGGAAGCTTGTCTCCTTTCTGGTGAAGAATTGGCTTGGTAGTTTGGTCTGCCCTGTTCCCATGATGCACTGGGCCAGGGACAGACTAATTTGCATATAGCCAGGTTCTGAGCTGGGATGGGGCAGTGAGCTAAATAACGGTGATGGATCAAGCCCTGATCTTTGGACTGGGTAAGAGTGGTCTGCTTAATTCAGACACTCTGTTCATCACCACCCCCTTTTCTGAATCGTTTTTGGCCACTATAGGTGTGGCAGGGTATACTCAGACATGAGTCCCTTGCTCACTGCTCCATCAGGATTCAAGCAAGCCGGGCCGACGACGCCTGAAATGGCAGAAACCGGTCCTCGGAAGCTTGTCTCCTTTCTGGTGAAGAATTGGCTTGGTAGTTTGGTCTGCCCTGTTACCATGATGCACTGGGCAGGGACAGACTAATTTGCATATAGCCAGGTTCTGAGCTGGGATGGGGCAGTGAGCTAAATAACGGTGATGGATCAAGCCCTGATCTTTGGACTGGGTAAGAGTGGTCTGCTTAATTCAGACACTCTGTTCATCACCACCCCCTTTTCTGAATCGTTTTTGGCCACTCTAGGTGTGGCAGGGTATACTCAGACATGAGTCCCTTGCTCACTGCTCCATCAGGATTCAAGCAAGCCGGGCCGACGACGCCTGAAATGGCAGAAACCGGTCCCCGGAAGCTTGTCTCCTTTCTGGTGAAGAATTGGCTTGGTAGTTTGGTCTGCCCTGTTCCCACGATGCACTGGGCCAGGGACAGACTAATTTGCATATAGCCAGGTTCTGAGCTGGGATGGGGCAGTGAGCTAAATAACGGTGATGGATCAAGCCCTGATCTTTGGACTGGGTAAGAGTGGTCTGCTTAATTCAGACACTCTGTTCATCACCACCCCCTTTTCTGAATCGTTTTTGGCCACTCTAGGTGTGGCAGGGTATACTCAGACATGAGTCCCTTGCTCACTGCTCCATCAGGATTCAAGCAAGCCGGGCCGACGATGCCTGAAATGGCAGAAACCGGTCCCCGGAAGCTTGTCTCCTTTCTGGTGAAGAATTGGCTTGGTAGTTTGGTCTGCCCTGTTCCCATGATGCACTGGGCCAGGGACAGACTAATTTGCATATAGCCAGGTTCTGAGCTGGGATGGGGCAGTGAGCTAAATAACGGTGATGGATCAAGCCCTGATCTTTGGACTGGGTAAGAGTGGTCTGCTTAATTCAGACACTCTGTTCATCACCACCCCCTTTTCTGAATCGGTTTTGGCCACTATAGGTGTGGCAGGGTATACTCAGACATGAGTCCCTTGCTCCCTGCTCCATCAGGATTCAAGCAAGCCGGGCCGACGACGCCTGAAATGGCAGAAACCGGTCCCCGGAAGCTTGTCTCCTTTCTGGTGAAGAATTGGCTTGGTAGTTTGGTCTGCCCTGTTCCCATGATGCACTGGGCCAGGGACAGACTAATTTGCATATAGCCAGGTTCTGAGCTGGGATGGGGCAGTGAGCTAAATAACGGTGATGGATCAAGCCCTGATCTTTGGACTGGGTAAGAGTGGTCTGCTTAATTCAGACACTCTGTTCATCACCACCCCCTTTTCTGAATCGTTTTTGGCCACTATAGGTGTGGCAGGGTATACTCAGACATGAGTCCCTTGCTCACTGCTCCATCAGGATTCAAGCAAGCTGGGCCGACGACGCCTAAAATGGCAGAAACTGGTCCCCGGAAGCTTGTCTCCTTTCTGGTGAAGAATTGGCTTGGTAGTTTGGTCTGCCCTGTTCCCATGATGCACTGGGCCAGGGACAGACTAATTTGCATATAGCCAGGTTCTGAGCTGGGATGGGGCAGTGAGCTAAATAACGGTGATGGATCAAGCCCTGATCTTTGGACTGGGTAAGAGTGGTCTGCTTAATTCAGACACTCTGTTCATCACCACCCCCTTTTCTGAATCGTTTTTGGCCACTATAGGTGTGGCAGGGTATACTCAGACATGAGTCCCTTGCTCACTGCTCCATCAGGATTCAAGCAAGCCGGGCCGACGACGCCTGAAATGGCAGAAACCGGTCCCCGGAAGCTTGTCTCCTTTCTGGTGAAGAATTGGCTTGGTAGTTTGGTCTGCCCTATTCCCATGATGCACTGGGCAGGGACAGACTAATTTGCATATAGCCAGGTTCTGAGCTGGGATGGGGCAGTGAGCTAAATAACGGTGATGGATCAAGCCCTGATCTTTGGACTGGGTAAGAGTGGTCTGCTTAATTTAGACACTCTGTTCATCACCACCCCCTTTTCTGAATCGTTTTTGGCCACTATAGGTGTGGCAGGGTATACTCAGACATGAGTCCCTTGCTCACTGCTCCATCAGGATTCAAGCAAGCCGGGCCGACGACGCCTGAAATGGCAGAAACCGGTCCCCGGAAGCTTGTCTCCTTTCTGGTGAAGAATTGGCTTGGTAGTTTGGTCTGCCCTGTTCCCATGATGCACTGGGCCAGGGACAGACTAATTTGCATATAGCCAGGTTCTGAGCTGGGATGGGGCAGTGAGCTAAATAACGGTGATGGATCAAGCCCTGATCTTTGGACTGGGTAAGAGTGGTCTGCTTAATTCAGACACTCTGTTCATCACCACCCCCTTTTCTGAATAGTTTTTGGCCACTATAGGTGTGGCAGGGTATACTCAGACATGAGTCCCTTGCTCACTGCTCCATCAGGATTCAAGCAAGCCGGGCCGACGACGCCTGAAATGGCAGAAACCGGTCCCCGGAAGCTTGTCTCCTTTCTGGTGAAGAATTGGCTTGGTAGTTTGGTCTGCCCTGTTCCCATGATGCACTGGGCCAGGGACAGACTAATTTGCATATAGCCAGGTTCTGAGCTGGGATGGGGCAGTGAGCTAAATAACGGTGATGGATCAAGCCCTGATCTTTGGACTGGGTAAGAGTGGTCTGCTTAATTCAGACACTCTGTTCATCACCACCCCCTTTTCTGAATTTGTATAAGCCTTGAGCTCCAACATGCCAATGTTTCTTTGTTCACTGCTCTGGCTGTGAACAAAGGCTTCAGGGAGCCGGAGGGGATTCCATTCCCCTCACGCTCCCAAAAGGCTTTGTTTTTTTGTTAGAACATTCTGTCCTCTAGTGACAGAATGTTCTAATAGCCTTATAGCCCTTCGTAGATGGGTTATACCGCTATTAAAGTCCCTCTCCCTTGTTAAAGGCCCTCGCCTTCGGCTCGGGGCCTTTAACGCTGGAGCGGGCCTTTAATAGCCGGTATAGCCCTCTACGGCGGGCTATAAGGCTATAATACCATGGAGAGTAAATGAGAAGAAAACATATAAGGAGGTCAGTCAGGGCTCTAATCAGAGCTATGGCAAGAGCACCGCAGGTACGGGTTGCAGCATTTAGCCGAAAATTGTAAATATTGTTATTACATCACCACCCCCTTTTCTGAATCGTTTTTGGCCACTATAGGTGTGGCAGGGTATACTCAGACATGAGTCCCTTGCTCACTGCTCCATCAGGATTCAAGCAAGCCGGGCCGACGACGGCTTAAATGGCAGAAACCGGTCCCCGGAAGCTTGTCTCCTTTCTGGTGAAGAATTGGCTTGGTAGTTTGGTCTGCCCTGTTCCCATGATGCACTGGGCCAGGGACAGACTAATTTGCATATAGCCAGGTTCTGAGCTGGGATGGGGCAGTGAGCTAAATAACGGTGATGGATCAAGCCCTGATCTTTGGACTGGGTAAGAGTGGTCTGCTTAATTCAGACACTCTGTTCATCACCACCCCCTTTTCTGAATCGTTTTTGGCCACTATAGGTGTGGCAGGGTATACTCAGACATGAGTCCCTTGCTCACTGCTCCATCAGGATTCAAGCAAGCCGGGCCGACGACGCCTGAAATGGCAGAAACCGGTCCCCGGAAGCTTGTCTCCTTTCTGGTGAATTATTGGCTTGGTAGTTTGGTCTGCCCTGTTCCCATGATGCACTGGGCCAGGGACAGACTAATTTGCATATAGCCAGGTTCTGAGCTGGGATGGGGCAGTGAGCTAAATAACGGTGATGGATCAAGCCCTGATCTTTGGACTGGGTAAGAGTGGTCTGCTTAATTCAGACACTCTGTTCATCACCACCCCCTTTTCTGAATAGTTTTTGCCCACTATAGGTGTGGCAGGGTATACTCAGACATGAGTCCCTTGCTCACTGCTCCATCAGGATTCAAGCAAGCCGGGCCGACGACGCCTGAAATGGCAGAAACCGGTCCCCGGAAGCTTGTCTCCTTTCTGGTGAAGAATTGGCTTGGTAGTTTGGTCTGCCCTGTTCCCATGATGCACTGGGCCAGGGACAGACTAATTTGCATATAGCCAGGTTCTGAGCTGGGATGGGGCAGTGAGCTAAATAACGGTGATGGATCAAGCCCTGATCTTTGGACTGGGTAAGAGTGGTCTGCTTAATTCAGACACTCTGTTCATCACCACCCCCTTTTCTGAATTGGTATAAGCCTTGAGCTCCAACATGCCAATGTTTCTTTGTTCACTGCTCTGGCTGTGAACAAAGGCTTCAGGGAGCCGGAGGGGATTCCATTCCCCTCACGCTCCCAAAAGGCTTTGTTTTTTTGTTAGAACATTCTGTCCTCTAGTGACAGAATGTTCTAATAGCCTTATAGCCCTTCGTAGATGGGTTATACCGCTATTAAAGTCCCTCTCCCTTGTTAAAGGCCCTCGCCTTCGGCTCGGGGCCTTTAACGCTGGAGCGGGCCTTTAATAGCCGGTATAGCCCTCTACGGCGGGCTATAAGGCTATAATACCATGGAGAGTAAATGAGAAGAAAACATATAAGGAGGTCAGTCAGGGCTCTAATCAGAGCTATGGCAAGAGCACCGCAGGTACGGGTTGCAGCATTTAGCCGAAAATTGTAAATATTGTTATTACATCACCACCCCCTTTTCTGAATCGTTTTTGGCCACTATAGGTGTGGCAGGGTATACTCAGACATGAGTCCCTTGCTCACTGCTCCATCAGGATTCAAGCAAGCCGGGCCGACGACGCCTGAAATGGCAGAAACCGGTCCCCGGAAGCTTGTCTCCTTTCTGGTGAAGAATTGGCTTGGTAGTTTGGTCTGCCCTGTTCCCACGATGCACTGGGCCAGGGACAGACTAATTTGCATATAGCCAGGTTCTGAGCTGGGATGGGGCAGTGAGCTAAATAACGGTGATGGATCAAGCCCTGATCTTTGGACTGGGTAAGAGTGGTCTGCTTAATTCAGACACTCTGTTCATCACCACCCCCTTTTCTGAATCGTTTTTGGCCACTATAGGTGTGGCAGGGTATACTCAGACATGAGTCCCTTGCTCACTGCTCCATCAGGATTCAAGCAAGCCGGGCCGACGACGCCTGAAATGGCAGAAAACGGTCCCCGGAAGCTTGTCTCCTTTCTG
Source organism: Lissotriton helveticus (assembly GCF_964261635.1). Classification (NCBI taxonomy): domain Eukaryota; kingdom Metazoa; phylum Chordata; class Amphibia; order Caudata; family Salamandridae; genus Lissotriton; species Lissotriton helveticus. The sequence goes on from NC_136065.1 coordinate 54,972,340, forward strand.
GTGAAGAATTGGCTTGGTAGTTTGGTCTGCCCTGTTCCCATGATGCACTGGGCAGGGACAGACTAATTTGCATATAGCCAGGTTCTGAGCTGGGATGGGGCAGTGAGCTAAATAACGGTGATGGATCAAGCCCTGATCTTTGGACTGGGTAAGAGTGGTCTGCTTAATTCAGACACTCTGTTCATCACCACCCCCTTTTCTGAATCGTTTTTGGCCACTATAGGTGTGGCAGGGTATACTCAGACATGAGTCCCTTGCTCACTGCTCCATCAGGATTCAAGCAAGCCGGGCCGACGACGCCTGAAATGGCAGAAACCGGTCCCCGGAAGCTTGTCTCCTTTCTGGTGAAGAATTGGCTTGGTAGTTTGGTCTGCCCTGTTCCCATGATGCACTGGGCCAGGGACAGACTAATTTGCATATAGCCAGGTTCTGAGCTGGGATGGGGCAGTGAGCTAAATAACGGTGATGGATCAAGCCCTGATCTTTGGACTGGGTAAGAGTGGTCTGCTTAATTCAGACACTCTGTTCATCACCACCCCCTTTTCTGAATCGTTTTTGGCCACTATAGGTGTGGCAGGGTATACTCAGACATGAGTCCCTTGCTCACTGCTCCATCAGGATTCAAGCAAGCCGGGCCGACGACGGCTTAAATGGCAGAAACCGGTCCCCGGAAGCTTGTCTCCTTTCTGGTGAAGAATTGGCTTGGTAGTTTGGTCTGCCCTGTTCCCATGATGCACTGGGCCAGGGACAGACTAATTTGCATATAGCCAGGTTCTGAGCTGGGATGGGGCAGTGAGGTAAATAACGGTGATGGATCAAGCCCTGATCTTTGGACTGGGTAAGAGTGGTCTGCTTAATTCAGACACTCTGTTCATCACCACCCCCTTTTCTGAATCGTTTTTGGCCACTATAGGTGTGGCAGGGTATACTCAGACATGAGTCCCTTGCTCACTGCTCCATCAGGATTCAAGCAAGCCGGGCCGACGACGCCTGAAATGGTAGAAACCGGTCCCCGGAAGCTTGTCTCCTTTCTGGTGAAGAATTGGCTTGGTAGTTTGGTCTGCCCTGTTCCCATGATGCACTGGGCCAGGGACAGACTAATTTGCATATAGCCAGGTTCTGAGCTGGGATGGGGCAGTGAGCTAAATAACGGTGATGGATCAAGCCCTGATCTTTGGACTGGGTAAGAGTGGTCTGCTTAATTCAGACACTCTGTTCATCACCACCCCCTTTTCTGAATCGTTTTTGGCCACTATAGGTGTGGCAGGGTATACTCAGACATGAGTCCCTTGCTCACTGCTCCATCAGGATTCAAGCAAGCCGGGCCGACGACGCCTGAAATGGCAGAAACCGGTCCCCGGAAGCTTGTCTCCTTTCTGGTGAAGAATTGGCTTGGTAGTTTGGTCTGCCCTGTTACCATGATGCACTGGGCAGGGACAGACTAATTTGCATATAGCCAGGTTCTGAGCTGGGATGGGGCAGTGAGCTAAATAACGGTGATGGATCAAGCCCTGATCTTTGGACTGGGTAAGAGTGGTCTGCTTAATTCAGACACTCTGTTCATCACCACCCCCTTTTCTGAATCGTTTTTGGCCACTCTAGGTGTGGCAGGGTATACTCAGACATGAGTCCCTTGCTCACTGCTCCATCAGGATTCAAGCAATCCGGGCCGACGACGCCTGAAATGGCAGAAACCGGTCCCCGGAAGCTTGTCTCCTTTCTGGTGAAGAATTGGCTTGGTAGTTTGGTCTGCCCTGTTCCCACGATGCACTGGGCCAGGGACAGACTAATTTGCATATAGCCAGGTTCTGAGCTGGGATGGGGCAGTGAGCTAAATAACGGTGATGGATCAAGCCCTGATCTTTGGACTGGGTAAGAGTGGTCTGCTTAATTCAGACACTCTGTTCATCACCACCCCCTTTTCTGAATCGTTTTTGGCCACTATAGGTGTGGCAGGGTATACTCAGACATGAGTCCCTTGCTCACTGCTCCATCAGGATTCAAGCAAGCCGGGCCGACGATGCCTGAAATGGCATAAACCGGTCCCCGGAAGCTTGTCTCCTTTCTGGTGAAGAATTGGCTTGGTAGTTTGGTCTGCCCTGTTCCCATGATGCACTGGGCCAGGGACAGACTAATTTGCATATAGCCAGGTTCTGAGCTGGGATGGGGCAGTGAGCTAAATAACGGTGATGGATCAAGCCCTGATCTTTGGACTGGGTAAGAGTAGTCTGCTTAATTCAGACACTCTGTTCATCACCACCCCCTTTTCTGAATCGGTTTTGGCCACTATAGGTGTGGCAGGGTATACTCAGACATGAGTCCCTTGCTCCCTGCTCCATCAGGATTCAAGCAAGCCGGGCCGACGACGCCTGAAATGGCAGAAACCGGTCCCCGGAAGCTTGTCTCCTTTCTGGTGAAGAATTGGCTTGGTAGTTTGGTCTGCCCTGTTCCCATGATGCACTGGGCCAGGGACAGACTAATTTGCATATAGCCAGGTTCTGAGCTGGGATGGGGCAGTGAGCTAAATAACGGTGATGGATCAAGCCCTGATCTTTGGACTGGGTAAGAGTGGTCTGCTTAATTCAGACACTCTGTTCATCACCACCCCCTTTTCTGAATCGTTTTTGGCCACTATAGGTGTGGCAGGGTATACTCAGACATGAGTCCCTTGCTCACTGCTCATCAGGATTCAAGCAAGCTGGGCCGACGACGCCTAAAATGGCAGAAACCGGTCCCCGGAAGCTTGTCTCCTTTCTGGTGAAGAATTGGCTTGGTAGTTTGGTCTGCCCTGTTCCCATGATGCACTGGGCCAGGGACAGACTAATTTGCATATAGCCAGGTTCTGAGCTGGGATGGGGCAGTGAGCTAAATAACGGTGATGGATCAAGCCCTGATCTTTGGACTGGGTAAGAGTGGTCTGCTTAATTCAGACACTCTGTTCATCACCACCCCCTTTTCTGAATCGTTTTTGGCCACTATAGGTGTGGCAGGGTATACTCAGACATGAGTCCCTTGCTCACTGCTCCATCAGGATTCAAGCAAGCCGGGCCGACGACGCCTGAAATGGCAGAAACCGGTCCCCGGAAGCTTGTCTCCTTTCTGGTGAAGAATTGGCTTGGTAGTTTGGTCTGCCCTATTCCCATGATGCACTGGGCAGGGACAGACTAATTTGCATATAGCCAGGTTCTGAGCTGGGAAGGGGCAGTGAGCTAAATAACGGTGATGGATCAAGCCCTGATCTTTGGACTGGGTAAGAGTGGTCTGCTTAATTTAGACACTCTGTTCATCACCACCCCCTTTTCTGAATCATTTTTGTCCACTATAGGTGTGGCAGGGTATACTCAGACATGAGTCCCTTGCTCACTGCTCCATCAGGATTCAAGCAAGCCGGGCCGACGACGCCTGAAATGGCAGAAACCGGTCCCCGGAAGCTTGTCTCCTTTCTGGTGAAGAATTGGCTTGGTAGTTTGGTCTGCCCTGTTCCCATGATGCACTGGGCCAGGGACAGACTAATTTGCATATAGCCAGGTTCTGAGCTGGGATGGGGCAGTGAGCTAAATAACGGTGATGGATCAAGCCCTGATCTTTGGACTGGGTAAGAGTGGTCTGCTTAATTTAGACACTCTGTTCATCACCACCCCCTTTTCTGAATAGTTTTTGGCCACTATAGGTGTGGCACGGTATACTCAGACATGAGTCCCTTGCTCACTGCTCCATCAGGATTCAAGCAAGCCGGGCCGACGAAGCCTGAAATGGCAGAAACCGGTCCCCGGAAGCTTGTCTCCTTTCTGGTGAAGAATTGGCTTGGTAGTTTGGTCTGCCCTGTTCCCATGATGCACTGGGCCAGGGACAGACTAATTTGCATATAGCCAGGTTCTGAGCTGGGATGGGGCAGTGAGCTAAATAACGGTGATGGATCAAGCCCTGATCTTTGGACTGGGTAAGAGTGGTCTGCTTAATTCAGACACTCTGTTCATCACCACCCCCTTTTCTGAATTTGTATAAGCCTTGAGCTCCAACATGCCAATGTTTCTTTGTTCACTGCTCTGGCTGTGAACAAAGGCTTCAGGGAGCCGGAGGGGATTCCATTCCCCTCACGCTCCCAAAAGGCTTTGTTTTTTTGTTAGAACATTCTGTCCTCTAGTGACAGAATGTTCTAATAGCCTTATAGCCCTTCGTAGATGGGTTATACCGCTATTAAAGTCCCTCTCCCTTGTTAAAGATCCTCGCCTTCGGCTCGGGGCCTTTAACGCTGGAGCGGGCCTTTAATAGCCGGTAAAGCCCTCTACGGCGGGCTATAAGGCTATAATACCATGGAGAGTAAATGAGAAGAAAACATATAAGGAGGTCAGTCAGGGCTCTAATCAGAGCTATGGCAAGAGCACCGCAGGTACGGGTTGCAGCATTTAGCCGAAAATTGTAAATATTGTTATTACATCACCACCCCCTTTTCTGAATCGTTTTTGGCCACTATAGGTGTGGCAGGGTATACTCAGACATGAGTCCCTTGCTCACTGCTCCATCAGGATTCAAGCAAGCCGGGCCGACGACGGCTTAAATGGCAGAAACCGGTCCCCGGAAGCTTGTCTCCTTTCTGGTGAAGAATTGGCTTGGTAGTTTGGTCTGCCCTGTTCCCATGATGCACTGGGCCAGGGACAGACTAATTTGCATATAGCCAGGTTCTGAGCTGGGATGGGGCAGTGAGCTAAATAACGGTGATGGATCAAGCCCTGATCTTTGGACTGGGTAAGAGTGGTCTGCTTAATTCAGACACTCTGTTCATCACCACCCCCTTTTCTGAATCGTTTTTGGCCACTATAGGTGTGGCAGGGTATACTCAGACATGAGTCCCTTGCTCACTGCTCCATCAGGATTCAAGCAAGCCGGGCCGACGACGCCTGAAATGGCAGAAAACGGTCCCCGGAAGCTTGTCTCCTTTCTGGTGAAGAATTGGCTTGGTAGTTTGGTCTGCCCTGTTCCCATGATGCACTGGGCAGGGACAGACTAATTTGCATATAGCCAGGTTCTGAGCTGGGATGGGGCAGTGAGCTAAATAACGGTGATGGATCAAGCCCTGATCTTTGGACTGGGTAAGAGTGGTCTGCTTAATTCAGACACTCTGTTCATCACCACCCCCTTTTCTGAATCGTTTTTGGCCACTATAGGTGTGGCAGGGTATACTCAGACATGAGTCCCTTGCTCACTGCTCCATCAGGATTCAAGCAAGCCGGGCCGACGATGCCTGAAATGGCAGAAACCGGTCCCCGGAAGCTTGTCTCCTTTCTGGTGAAGAATTGGCTTGGTAGTTTGGTCTGCCCTGTTCCCATGATGCACTGGGCCAGGGACAGACTAATTTGCATATAGCCAGGTTCTGAGCTGGGATGGGGCAGTGAGCTAAATAACGGTGATGGATCAAGCCCTGATCTTTGGACTGGGTAAGAGTGGTCTGCTTAATTCAGACACTCTGTTCATCACCACCCCCTTTTCTGAATAGTTTTTGCCCACTATAGGTGTGGCAGGGTATACTCAGACATGAGTCCCTTGCTCACTGCTCCATCAGGATTCAAGCAAGCCGGGCCGACGACGCCTGAAATGGCAGAAACCGGTCCCCGGAAGCTTGTCTCCTTTCTGGTGAAGAATTGGCTTGGTAGTTTGGTCTGCCCTGTTCCCATGATGCACTGGGCCAGGGACAGACTAATTTGCATATAGCCAGGTTCTGAGCTGGGATGGGGCAGTGAGCTAAATAACGGTGATGGATCAAGCCCTGATCTTTGGACTGGGTAAGAGTGGTCTGCTTAATTCAGACACTCTGTTCATCACCACCCCCTTTTCTGAATCGTTTTTGGCCACTATAGGTGTGGCAGGGTATACTCAGACATGAGTCCCTTGCTCACTGCTCCATCAGGATTCAAGCAAGCCGGGCCGACGACGCCTGAAATGGCAGAAACCGGTCCCCGGAAGCTTGTCTCCTTTCTGGTGAAGAATTGGCTTGGTAGTTTGGTCTGCCCTGTTCCCATGATGCACTGGGCCAGGGACAGACTAATTTGCATATAGCCAGGTTCTGAGCTGGGATGGGGCAGTGAGCTAAATAACGGTGATGGATCAAGCCCTGATCTTTGGACTGGGTAAGAGTGGTCTGCTTAATTCAGACACTCTGTTCATCACCACCCCCTTTTCTGAATCGTTTTTGGCCACTATAGGTGTGGCAGGGTATACTCAGACATGAGTCCCTTGCTCACTGCTCCATCAGGGTTCAAGCAAGCCGGGCCGACGACGCCTGAAATGGCAGAAACCAGTCCCTGGAAGCTTGTCTCCTTTCTGGTGAAGAATTGGCTTGGTAGTTTGGTCTGCCCTGTTCCCATGATGCACTGGGCCAGGGACAGACTAATTTGCATATAGCCAGGTTCTGAGCTGGGATGGGGCAGTGAGCTAAATAACGGTGATGGATCAAGCCCTGATCTTTGGACTGGGTAAGAGTGGTCTGCTTAATTCAGACACTCTGTTCATCACCACCCCCTTTTCTGAATCGTTTTTGGCCACTATAGGTTTGGCAGGGTATACTCAGACATGAGTCCCTTGCTCACTGCTCCATCAGGATTCAAGCAAGCCGGGCCGACGACGCCTGAAATGGCAGAAACCAGTCCCTGGAAGCTTGTCTCCTTTCTGGTGAAGAATTGGCTTGGTAGTTTGGTCTGCCCTGTTCCCATGATGCACTGGGCCAGGGACAGACTAAATTGCATATAGCCAGGTTCTGAGCTGGGATGGGGCAGTGAGCTAAATAACGGTGATGGATCAAGCCCTGATCTTTGGACTGGGTAAGAGTGGTCTGCTTAATTCAGACACTCTGTTCATCACCACCTCCTTTTCTTAATCGTTTTTGGCCACTATAGGTGTGGCAGGGTATACTCAAACATGAGTCCCTTGCTCACTGCTCCATCAGGATTCAAGCAAGCCGGGCCGATGACGCCTGAAATGGCAGAAACCGGTCCCCGGAAGCTTGTCTCCTTTCTGGTGAAGAATTGGCTTGGTAGTTTGGTCTGCCCTGTTCCCATGATGCACTGGGCCAGGGACCGACTAATTTGCATATAGCCAGGTTCTGAGCTGGGATGGGGCAGTGAGCTAGATAACGGTGATGGATCAAGCCCTGATCTTTGGACTGGGTAAGAGTGGTCTGCTTAATTCAGACACTCTGTTCATCACCACCCCCTTTTCTGAATCGTTTTTGGCCACTATAGGTGTGGCAGGGTATACTCAGACATGAGTCCCTTGCTCACTGCTCCATCAGGATTCAAGCAAGCCGGGCAGACGCCGCCTGAAATGGCAGAAACCGGTCCCCGGAAGCTTGTCTCCTTTCTGGTGAAGAATTGGCTTGGTAGTTTGGTCTGCCCTGTTCCCATGATGCACTGGGCCAGGGACAGACTAATTTGCATATAGCCAGGTTCTGAGCTGGGATGGGGCAGTGAGCTAAATAACGGTGATGGATCAAGCCCTGATCTTTGGACTGGGTAAGAGTGGTCTGCTTAATTCAGACACTCTGTTCATCACCACCCCCTTTTCTGAATTGGTATAAGCCTTGAGCTCCAACATGCCAATGTTTCTTTGTTCACTGCTCTGGCTGTGAACAAAGGCTTCAGGGAGCCGGAGGGGATTCCATTCCCCTCACGCTCCCAAAAGGCTTTGTTTTTTTGTTAGAACATTCTGTCCTCTAGTGACAGAATGTTCTAATAGCCTTATAGCCCTTCGTAGATGGGTTATACCGCTATTAAAGTCCCTCTCCCTTGTTAAAGGCCCTCACCTTCGGCTCGGGGCCTTTAACGCTGGAGCGGGCCTTTAATAGCCGGTATAGCCCTCTACGGCGGGCTATAAGGCTATAATAGCATGGAGAGTAAATTAGAAGAAAACATATAAGGAGGTCAGTCAGGGCTCTAATCAGAGCTATGGCAAGAGCACCGCAGGTACGGGTTGCAGCATTTAGCCTAAAATTGTAAATATTGTTATTTTACGTGTGGAATCAGATGCGGTTCTTATAGTTTGAATTCGCGAAGTGAGGTTGCAAGGCTACTGTTGTAAAGGACATCCAAGAGATAGTTTGAAACCAGAGTGATCGCCTATGAGCAACAAAGGTGCGTGGAGTCAGTTTATGTGGTAAAGCGATACAAAAGGGGATGATGGACGGAGCGATTGAGCAAATTAAACACTCACCCCCAGTCAACTGATCTGAGTTTAATCCATCACCGTTCTTTAGCTCACTCTGCCACCCCAGTTCAGACATGGCCATATGAAAATCAGTCTGACCCTGTGCCTCATGGGAACAGTCCAGCCCGAACTGCCAAGCCATGTCTTCCCTGGACCGGAAACAAGCATCCTGGGACCGGTTTCTGGCATTCCAGCCGTCATCAGCCCGGCTTGCTTGAATCCAGTGGCAAAGTGAGCAAGGGACTCACGTCTGAGCATACCCTGCCACACTTATGGCGGCCAAAAGCGGTACAAAAGGGGTGGTGATGGACGGAGCATCTGAATCAATCAAACACTCACACCCAGTCAAAAGATCTGGGATTAATCCATCAATGTTCTTTAGCCCACTCTGCCACCCCAGTTCAGACATGGCCATATGAAAATCAGTCTGACCCTGTGCCTCATGGGAACAGTCCAGCCCGAACTGCCAAGCCATGTCTTCCCTGGACCGGAAACAAGCTTCCGAGGACCAGTTTCTGGCATTACAGCCGTCTTCAGCCCGGCTTGCTTGAATCCAGTGGCAAAGTGAGCAAGGGACTCACGTCTGAGCATACCTTGCCAACTTATGGCGAACAAAGTAGTACAAAAGGGGGTGGTGATGGACGGAGCATCTGAACCAATCAAACACTCACACCCAGTCAACTGATCTGGGTTTAATCCATCACCGTTCTTTAGCCCACTCTTCTACCCCAGCTCAGACATGGCCGCACTTGTGGTAAAGTGGTGCCCGGGATCAATTAGGTGAGAATATAGGCTTCCACTATCAATGATGATTTGTGAAATGTGGTTTAAAAACAGTGGTGACGACGATGCGCAAACTCGTAAAATGAGCGCTGTTACCTATAGTATTGCCGTGTGGGCAAGACCATGTCTTAATACGTCACGATTGCAGGGGTTGCCAGATTTAAAATTGTGCATCTGGTGATATAAGGCAGTAATCAATACAGGGGGAGAGAAGGCGGTGAAGATGGTGATGGGCATTACGCGGGGGTTAATTTAGCTAACCTAATGTGGAAGGAATCATAAGCAAGATATTATGTAACGTCAGACTAAAACGCACTAAGTGTGACCCTTGTCTTTTTGAACAGATTCTGCTCCAGGGAGGTGATAAATGTGTGCAGGCCCAATAACTCAGGGGCATATTATCAAGGGGGTTTATCTCTGCTTTTTTGGCTTTAAAAGCCAAGAGAGCGGAGATAACATTATCTCCCTATTACCTAGCTGTCGCGATAGCTAGTAGGAGATAGCGACCATCTTGGGCCCCACTTTGCATGTCAGTGATATTTATCACTAATGACATGCAAAGTGGGCGTGCCAAGATGTTAGCGACTGGAAACAGTCGCTAACATCGCTATCTCCTATTACCAACTTTTGGAGATATTCGCGCTAAGCGCGAATATCTCCAAAAGCTAACACCTGCCCTGAGCAGTTCTTAGCCATGTTATCCAATGGGAGGTGGATAACATGGCTAAGAGCATTAGCTCGGTAATGCATGAATATCGCTGACTTTTCAGCGATATTCATGGATTGCGGCCGTTTTTTATCGCATTTGCGATAAACCTTGTTAATAGCAAGGTTTATCTGCGATAATTTCTGACGATGCTTAGCGGTAAAAAATTCGTTGCTAAGTATCGTTAGCGATAAATATTGCTTAACGTTGGTAATATGCCCCTCATTCTCATCTTTTTTTGTGTCTGGAACTAGTTTTATCACGTTAAGGCTGGCATCCGACTCCTTTCAGCTTGCATTTTTGTAGACATTTTCTTGTGGCTGCATTCACGTGGACATTTGTTTGTTTCTCTGACAACTTTAATTATTTCATTGGGCCTTTAATTAACTTTCCCTGTCTGTATGCATTTGTTTAATTAACTTTCCCTGTCTGTACGCATTTGTTTAATTAACTTTCCCTGTCTGTACGCATCTTTCCCTGTCTGTACGCACTTGTTTAATTAACTTTCCCTGTCTGAACGCATCTTTCCCTGTCTGTACGCACTTGTTTAATTAACTTTCCCTGTCTGTACGCATGTGTTCATGTGTTGGCAATGGACCTCTTGTATGTATGGGTCTGTGAGTAACTGAGAATCTGAGCCCACCTGTCCTTTGTTTTTTGAAGTGAGGAATTGATAAGTAGACCAGGTGAGTAGATCCTAAGGGACAGATTTACAAGCCCCTTGCGCCACTTTTACGCCGCCTTTGCAGATACAGCAGCTGCTCCAGGCAGGTGGTAAATGTGTGCAGGTTGGAGCCTGTAACTCCAGCTTTCCCATCCCCCCGCCAGCCTACGAAGGGAAACCATGCATTCCTCATTCTTGGGTAAATACTTTTAAATCCTCGGACTAAGGTGCTGGGATAGCAGCAGGGATTGGGGATCCAGCCCTCTAGTGTCCCTTCACCCAAGTACAGGTCAGGGCCTATAGTTTGCTAGTGCCGTGAGGTGGGAAAAGGGTAGGGATTGGTGCAACCCTTATGACGTCTACTGCGCGATGTGCAGTGCTCCAGAGGTGGAAGCAGGGCTGTCTGTCTGTCTTCTAAATATATGCACCGGTTCCTCCTGCACGAGAGGCTGAGGCGGCTGCATTCTTAGAGCACGAGGTGTACTCTGCGAGACGCTTCCCTGCATGCACACGAAGAACAGGTTAATTCCTTTAGTAAGTCTATACATTAGTTCCTTAACTAAAGGGGGTTTGGAGTACCTTTAGTGGCATGGCAGCCTAGTCACTGCAAAACCAATTCAATACAAGGAAGGTTTTACACAGACAAGACAGAAAAACAGCAAAGACTTAGGGGCATATTACCAACGATTAGCAATATTTATCGCTAACTAGGCTTAGCAACAATTTTTTTATCGCTAAGCATCGCTGGAAATTATCGCTGTGATAACGTGCTATTAGCAGCGTTTATCTCCAAAGCGATACATTTTCTGGCAATAATAATAATAATAATAATAATACTGAGTTTTCTAGAGCGCGAACAGCTACCTCACGAGGAGGTGTCCCGGCGCTAAAACGTACCACAGAGGACCCGGGGCAGGAGTGGGAGACCTATTGCGGCTGGCAAAAAAGCCAAGTCTTTAGCAGCTTTTTAAAGCAAGGTTCAGATGGAGCCTGCTGGATTGCTTGAGGTAGGGAGTTCCACAGCGCAGAAACATTTGCTGAGAAGGTGCGACCACCAAGGCGTGCCTTTTTTGCTCGTGGGACAGCCAGCAGGATACGGTCATTAGACCGTAGTACACGGTTTTGGGTATACCTTGAAAGGCGTTTTTTTAGGTAGAGTGGACAGGAGCCGTGCAAAGATCTAAACGCGAGTGTCAGGGCTTTGAATTTTATCCGGTTGGCGACAGGGAGCCAATGCAGGGTTCGAAGATGCGGAGAGACTGACTGTTTGAAAGGAATTCGCAGTAGCAGCCTCGCAGCCGCATTTTGCACTACCTGCAGTTTATGGATTAAGAATTGTGGGAGGCCCAGATAGAGACCATTGGCGTAGTCCAGCCGTGAAGTAACAGTTGCATGGACTACCATTTTTCTGCAGCTCTCGGGTAGAAGTCTAAGGAATTTTCGAAGGTTTCTTAATTTACTTAGGCAGCAGCCGGCCACTTGTTGGATATGGGAAGAGAAAGACATCTTATCATCCCATCTCACTCCAAGGTTTTTTGCCGAGTAACTGGGCAAGGGTGAGGGGCCCATTTCCACCGGCCACCATAGCTCAGGGGCGGGGACAGGGCCTTTACCGAAGAAGATGACTTCGGTTTTATTGGCGTTTAATTTTAGTTTGTTGGTATTCATCCAGTGTGCAATGTCCTGGAGACAGCCTTTAAAATTTGCAAAGGATTCCTGTGTCATTTCCGTGTACGGAAATACCAACTGGGTGTCGTCGGCATATGAAATTGCCTTAACACCCCAGTTGGCAATAAGCGTAAAGAGGGGGGCCAGGTAGATATTAAATAAGAGAGGGCTGAGGGCCGAGCCCTGCGGGACTCCACAGTTGAGGATTTTAGGTGTGGAAGAGATCGTCCCGAGTGCCACCTTCTGCGTTCTCTGAGATAGATAGGAGTTAATCCAGCTCAGCGCGTGGTCTTGAATGCCTATCTCTGCCAGCCGACTGAGTAATCTGGCGTGGTCCACCGTGTCGAAGGCGGCCGATAGATCCAGGAGTACCAGCATAGCTGAACTACCTGCATCTAGCGACCACCTCACTGACTCGGCTACCTCTAGGAGCGCTGTTTCAGTACTGAAACCGGGCCGGAAACCAGATTGAGTTTCATGGAGAATGTTGCTGGCTTCCACAAATTTACTCAATTGGCGTTGTATCACTTTTTCCAGCATTTTTCCCGGTGCGGCTAGAAGGGATATAGGGCGGAGGTTCGTCAGATCATCTGGATCCCCATTTGGTTTTTTTTTTAGGGGGAGGAGCGTGGCATGCTTCCAGATGTCAGGGAATATTCCTGACGTAATGGAAGAATTCCAGATACTTTGGAGTGTGGGCGCTACAGAGTCCGCAATGGTGCTCCAAAGTTTAGCTGGACAGGGGTCATCAGGTGAACCGGATTTGCAACGGTTGAGCTCTTGCCTCACCTCGTTCAAGGGGACATGCCCGAACTGGGTGAGGATTTCTTCAGACTCGCTATTGTACGCTGTGTCCTGTTTCTCAGTATTTATTACTGGACCAAAGGAATCATATACTTTCTTGATTTTGTGATCGAAGTATTCTGAAATTTGCTCACAGAGTAATGGTGTGGGGGTCACCTCTCTTTCAATACATTGAGGTTTGAGGAAGGACTGTACAACTTTGAACACTTGTTTGCTGGATTGTTCTGCCTGCCTAATCGAGTCCGCATAGAAGCGCTTTTTATTATTCCTAATGGCTTTCCGGAATTTTTTTAATGCATCCTTATATATAGTTTTTTCGTCTAGGCCGTAGTTTTCTCTCCAGAGTCTTTCCAATTTTTTACAGGCCGCTTTCTCCTCTCTAAGTTCCTGCGTGAACCAGGGGGCCGAGGGGGATTCTCTTTTTGAAAGAGCACGAGAGGCAGGGGCAATAGAGGAAACCATACCTCCTATCCATTCGTTGAGTAGCACTGCGTCCCTATTGGGATTATTTGTCAGAAGGGGGGGGGGGGGCAATAGCGTGAATATCGCTGAGAATACAGCGATATTCACGCTTTAGCGACAAAATGCTCTTAGCCATATTATCCACCTCCCGTTGGATAAGAACTGATAAGAACTGGTCAGAGCAGGCGTTAGTTTTTGGCGATAGCGGGAATATTTCCATCGCTACGCCTGCCTTGCTAATAGGCGATAGCGACGTTAGCGACTGCTTCCAGTCGCTAACAGGTTGGGTACGCCCACGTTGCATGTCATTTGCGATAAATATCGCTGACATGCAAAGCGGGACCCAAACCGATCGCTATCGCCTAAAGCTGTCGCTAACTGCTGTTAGCGACAGTTTGCTAATAGAGCGATAGAATTATCGTCGCTTACGGCCGCTACAGCGGCGATAATTGCCTATCGCCACCCTTGGTAATATAAAATCTGACCAATAGGGGAAAAGCCTGCTGCATATGAGCAACGGAGGGCAGGGATCCCTAGTTACAACAGGGAACGTGGCTCTTAAATGGCACCTGTCCACCTACACGGGGGGGGGGTTGTTGGCAGCTGCAACCCATTCCTCAGCTCTGCCACATATCAACTTGCATAAAAGGTGAAGACCTAGTAGTTAGACCAAAGAAATTGTAAATTCAACACAAAATGGTTTTAAATGTTTAGAAATGGATGGACAAAGCTGCAGCAAAGGTCGAACAGTGAAAAACCTCCAGTGTCATCGAAACCAAATGATAAAGTTAACTAAACCCCAACACAAACCGTACGTAGCTCACAGAGTTCTGGACCCTACCGTGGCACAGGAAAGTAAACGGACGCAAGGTCAAAGGCCCTATCTGACCATGCACTACGGCAGCACCACCACAGGAATTTACAAAGCCACCTACTGGAGCTCAAGCAAATACATTCACTGATGTCAATTTTAGGATAAAAGCTTTTGGTATTCGTAGTTGGCAGGGCTTTAAGTGGGATGCAAAAACTGTGGGGTCTCTCAAAGGGGCGTGGCCAGTGTAAATAAGGGCGTGGCAGGGTTGGATTGGGATAAAAAATCGACCCGGCCACACCCAAAAAAAAGCATTTGCAATGCAATAGGTCTTGCAGTTACACGAGTTTAAGCTATTTGCATTGTAAACGACAAAGCCTTTTATTTATGTTTTTGAAACGAAAACAAAAATAAAAGGCATTGTTATTTGCAATATCAATAGCTCAAACTCGCGTAAATGCGAGACCGATTGCATTGCAAATGCTTGTTTAAATGGTAAGTGACCCATATGATTGTTGAGTCAAGCAACCCAGCATCTTTGACATGGTCCGCCAGAAGGTTTCGGTCAACTGTGTCAAAAGCTGCTGAGAGGTCAAGGAGAATGAGAGCCTGAGTAAAGCCTCTTTCCATCTCCTCCCAAATTTCATCCATATTCGAGAGGATGACTTCTTCTGTAGAGTGCGCCGTACGGAATTCTGCTTGGCAGGGCTTCATAAAACTAGAACCCTCTAGGAAGGAACAGAGGTGACAGGCCACATGTGCTTCCAGTACTTTGTAAGCAGGGGAGAAGAGATACAGGACAGTACTTTTTCAAGTCTAGGGGTCATCACCTAGTTTCTTTTTAAGAAGTACCACTATTGCATTTTTTAATAAAATGGGAAAATTTCCTTGACTAAGGGACAGACTAGGACAGGATATCACAAGGTCAGGAAACCGGGCAATAACAGTTTTTAATACGCTTGAGGTATAGGAGTCAGTTGGGGAGCCCAATTTGCCTTTAGTCAATAAGTCCATGAAGCAGTCCTTACTGATCTTGGGGAACACCCAGCACGTGAGTGTAGCCACGCATATCAAAGGGGCGCCGCCTGCCTGAGTAGTGAAGCACGGTGAGCCTATCGACCCTCCCCCGCACCCCCTGCGACTCGGACCTACGTCAGCCGACTCAGGGCTGAGCTTGTGGTGCTCCGGTCGGGCTGAATTTTTGTGCGGCCATCTTTGGTTGGGGAAGCCTACTCTCGCGCTGTAGCGGAGAGTATAAAAAGGGAAAGGCATGTCTCCGCGCAGAGGACGCGCCGGACCTGCGCCGGAGTCATGCCAGAGTCCTGCCCGTCTGCGCCCGTCCGCGACCAGATCGCGGCTAGGGCTACAGACCATGTGGGTATGATAGAAACACACTACTTAATTTGCAACCATCTAACTGTGCGTTTACACATTCCCTCCCCTTGGATTTGATTTCATCTAGCTTTCCGTGTATGCCTTGCCATTTTAATCAGGCCGAGGATAATCTGGAATTATGCTGCCCTTTTCACACGATTCTTAAGCAGACCCCATCAATTAATAAAAACGTTAAGATAAAAGCAGGCCTTATTAACTGTCGCTCTTTAGTAAAGCACTCCCTGGATATTGCACTATCCCTAACAGATAATAATTGGGACATTCTTTTCTTGACGGAAACATGGCTTGGGGAAGATTCCAACCCTGCCTTAGCCCTAGCCATTCCTGCAGGTTACAATATTTACTGTGAGAATAGGAATAGCTGTTCCCACGGCGGTGGCGTTGCCATTATTTTTAGATCTACTTGGACCATTTCCTCATTTCCCTACACTCAAATTGATTCTATTGAGGCTCTCCCTTTTTGTATCCACTTTCCGGCTAACGTTAGTCTGACAGGTCTGCTTGTCTATCGACCCCCTAAGTCCAAGATCTCCGCGCTACCGGAATTTCTGGACTATATTCTTCAGGCTAGTTTGCGTTACGCAAATTTCACCTTACTTGGAGACTTTAATCTCCATGTGGAGGACGCTTCGGATTTGCATAGCTCCAACTTTCTCTCCACACTTCTTGACGGTGATCTGGAACAGCGGATCCGTGGCCCCACCCACAAGGCGGGCCATACTCTCGATCTTATCTGCTCCAATCTGCCAGACTTAATCATTGGCAACTCGTACCCCGTGATTTGGTCTGACCAATTCTTTATCCCGTTTTCTTTGTGCTTATCCCATCAAAAATGCCCTTGTGTTCAGGCCAAAACCCACGGGCGCAATTGGAGCATTATCTCGCCAGTGAGTCTGGGCGCTCAGCTGGGTAACACAGCCCCGAGGGAGGCCGCCGATCTTGATTCTAGGCTGAACAATTTCAATAGTTGGATTTCCTCAGCCATTGATTCAATCGCCCCCACCAAGCCAATCAAAACCTTCCGTTCGGCCCCCTCTGCACCATGGTTCTCAGAAGAACTACGTAAATGCAAATCGGCCTGTAAACTTCTGGAAAGGCGCTGGAGACTTTCATACTCTCCCGCCAGTAAAGCAGAATATAAATTGGCACTCAAAAAGTACAGGAAAAAGATCATAGATGACAAAAGAATACATCTTGAGGAAAAAATTAGCAAAGCCCATGGTTCTGCCAGGGAGATCTTTCAGACGGTAAGATCATTCACCGATCCTTTGGCCCTCAAACGCCAGTCCCCTGTCTCTCAATCACTTTGTAATCGTTTAGCTGACTTTTTTTAGGACAAAATCATCTCCATTTATGACTCGTTCCCTAATAAAAACTACCCTGACCCCTCCAATAAGGTTACTTCTATCATTCCCCCCGATTCAGTACCTTCTAAAATTTTCACCAACTTTGAAGAAATCCCCCTTGATCTCTCGCTGGCAGAATTATCTAAATGCAGATCGGGTTCGCCTACCGACCCATGGCCGGCAAAACAATATAAAGCCTTGGCCCCTCTCCTCAACCCCATTTTTAATAGCATTTGGAACGATTCATTCCAGACGGGCATCTTTCCAGATTCTTGGAAACATGCACGACTAGTCCCCATCCTGAAAAAAGCTAACACTGACCCTAATGAGCCGGCTAATTATAGACCAATATCTCTGTTGCCGGCTCCAGCCAAGGTTCTGGAAAAACTAGCACAACAACAGCTTGCTAATTTTCTTGAATCCAATGGGTCTTTCCATGATACACAACATGGATTTAGACATGGCCATAGCATGGAATCAGCCCTGATTGAAATGGCCGATGCTGTTTGCTGGAAACTCGATGGAGGTTCAAAGGCGGTGCTGGTGCTGCTCGACTTGTCGGTAGCATTCGACACCGTCTCCCACTCTGTCTTGTTGGATCGCCTCCACTCTAAGGGTATCCAAGGCCAGGCCTTGAGGTGGTTATCTTCCTTTCTGTCCAATAGGACTCAGGCGGTCTTCACGCCCCCGTTCACGTCCACCAGTCGTCCGCTCAGGTGGGGAGTCCCACAGGGCTCCTCCTTGAGTCCTCTTCTTTTTAATGTTTATTTTTCCCCGCTTGCCGAGATGATCGCCCAGGCCGGAATCAAAGCCACTTCGTATGCGGACGATATCCAACTTTTGTTCGCATATGATAACCTCTCCCAGTCGGCTTTTGATCCTTTAAAAGACTGCCTGCGTAAAATATCACTCTGGATGGACAATAACTGCCTCCGTCTTAACGCAGGAAAAACTGAGGTCCTCTTTTTCCATCAACCATCTCCGTTGGACCCCCACCTTTGGTGCCCACATGATCTGAGTTCTCCCCCTTTGCCTAAACAATCCGTAAAAAACCTGTGTATTAGATGGGACCCTAACCTCTCTTTACGTAACCAAGTACAGACAGTAGCTTCGGCTTGCTTCTCCAAAATTAGGATGGTAAAAAAATTCATCAATTTCCTCCCCAACAACACCAGGAGAGCCAAAGTCCAAGCACTGATCACCTCCCACTTGGATTATGCCAACGGTCTGTACACCGGGCTGTCTGTAGGTCTATGCCACCGACTACAGACAGTTCAAAATGCAGCGGTCCGTCTAGTATGTGGCATTTCCCTAAGAGAGCGTATCTCCTCTCACCGGCGCTCTCTTCACTGGCTACCAATCCAGAAGAGAGTTGAATACAAAGCCCTCATCCTGACTCATAGGGCTCTGAAAGGACAAGGCTCTGCCTACCTGACTTCTTGTCTGCGCCCCTATAAAAATGTTAGATCTCTCCGCTCTGACACGAAAAACTTTCTCATCTCTCCCAGATTTAAGAAAACTCGCTCTGGAGGGAAAACCTTCCAGGTCTGTGCCGCCACTTACTGGAATAAACTTCCTTTTGCCATCAGGTTGATTCCTGAAGAGCCCTCCTTCCGTAAGGCACTTAAAACCTTCCTTTTTTGCTGATCCCCTAAAGGAGTACGATTTTTACACTCTCAGAAGCGCCGGGACACCCCGTTGGGGTAGTCGCGCGCTATATAAGACACACTAAATAAATAAATAGATCAAGTATGGACATCAAATTTGAAGATCTCCACTCCCCTGATCTCTCCTGTATCTGGTCAGACCACCATCTGATTAGATTCACTCTCTCTTGTGTTCTCTCTTCCAAACTCCAATGAATAGGAAACCAAATGACTAGAAATTGGAGAGGCGCAGACATTGACCACTTCTGTTCTCTTCCAACTAGCACGGCCCGTCTGCATTGGAGTCATTCCAGACTCAGGCAGAAAGCATTAGGACATGGCTTGAATCGGCCAGCGACTGTGTAGCTCCTTTTAAGAAAACAAAGATCATGAGACCTTATGATGCTCAACGGTAGTTTTCTGATGACCTAAAAACAAAGAAAGTTGCGTTTAGACAAGCAGAACGTTAATGGCAGCGCCATTACCTCTCAGGTAAAAAAGCCACATACTCAACCCTGTTGAAAGAATATTAAAATATGATTCTCCAAACTAAGGCCAATTACTTCTCCCAAAAAATCATTAACTCGACAAATAAGTCTAAACAGATATTCTCTATAGTTGACGAGTACTCTAAACCAAATAGAGTCCTGATGGAATCTGCTCCCTCACAGTCCTTATGTAAGTCTCTCAACTCATACTTCATTGAGAAAATTGTCACCATTAAGGCCAGTATCCTTCCCCCTGCCTCTCCCATACAGGAATCAAACAGTAGTAAGAACCCACATCAGCTGGATCAAATACCTCCGATCTCCAAGGAGATCTTTCTGGATCTACTAAAAAAGGTTCACTCCTGCTCCCCCACTGATTGTTGTCCCCCTCACATACTTAGAGAAGCCTTTACCACCTGTCCGGACCCTCCCCTTTCACTCTTTAACCATGCGCAGCTGCTTGGAATTGTCCCTGATTCATTTAAAAGGGCAGAAATTGTTCCAATTCTGAAGAAACTCAGCGCGGACCTGTCGGTCCTCAGCAACTATCACCCCAGCTCTTTGCTGCCCTACCTGGGCAAAGTTCTAGAGGCTTATGTAGCAAATTGCCTCAGACCTTTGTGGAACATTCCCAGGTTCTGGACTCCCATCAGGATGGTTTTAGACCCCACATTCTACGGAGTCTCTTATTATTACTGCCATGGACGTACTTAGAGGGGGGCTGATGAGGGCATCACCCAGGTCCTGGTCCTCCTGGATTTGTCAGCAGCATTTGACACAGTCGATCATGACATCTTGATTGACCATGTCATCAATTCTGGAATCCAGGGTCTGGTGTTGAAGGGGCTCTCTTAATTTCTTAACAACCGGCTTCAAGCGGTACGTCTCGCCAACTTTTCATCTAATAAGAGGGAAATTACTTGTGGGGATCCCCAGGGCTCCTCTCTCTCTCCGCTTCTTTTTAATCTGTATCTACTCACTTTAATTTGCTCCTTGAGAGAAAGAAAGTTTGGTTCCTTTAACTATGCTGACAATTTGCAACTGGTGTTCGACATTAATTCCTCAGAATCATCAGTGTCCAACTTCCAATCCGCTATGATTTTTATAAGCGATTGGATGAACAATAACCAACTAAAACTGAATCCTGACAAAAGTAAACTGATCCTGTCAAGTACCTGCCCCAGAACATCAAGCTTCCGCAGGAGCCGATGACTAATTCCACAATTTCAAACTCTGATACCATGAACATATAGCCCTCTGGCAGCAAAGAGGGGGAAAGGGGATTGGGAAGAAAAGAGAGACGCCACTCCTTCACTTCTGCTGGACTGGACTGCAAAATATTCTTTGTATTCTTCCTGTGAAAAGAACACCCTTGGTAAATACTACAGTTAATCTTCTTAATCTAATAACATTCACCCCGCCAGTTATTACCTGTCCTAGATTAGTGGCTATCTGCGCTCTTGGGTTTCAATCTCAACAAGGTTGCTAATACAGGTGCTTCTCCTTACTTTGTAGAAACTACTGAAAGGAATCTGCAATAAAGAATGAAGGTGGTCACTATGGAATTCTCTCAGTTTATCTCTTTCTATGCCTAATTGTACCTCCTTTACCTGTATGAACCTTGTGTGATTGTGACCTTTCTTTTATAGGAAACGACGAGAAAAGATACACACAACATTGACGAAGCTCCTTTGGAAAAAGCCTAATAGATGGAAACTCCGACAGTGTTGATAAGTATTTTTATTTTTCTATATCATCATATATATATATACATATATATATATATATATATATCCAACGTAAAAGGTTAGCCCCAATAAAGAACAGCCAACAGCCGCGTTGATTCTCGATTCTTTAATGGTGACAGCTAACAAGCAGGCAAATGGCAATGTCCATACACCTTTCTTATCTCAGCCAGCCAGAGGCGTTTCGGGAAAGCCAGTTTCCGTTGCTCAATGGTACAAGTTCATGTTAAACACCAAGCCGTATTTCCTGCACTTATATTTACATGGGCGTCACAGTGGGCGGGGCCACTCACGGGGCCACTCAAGTAGCCTTCTGGTCCTGGTAGTGCAAAGTATATTATTAATACTCAAGTGAGCCGGTTCATACTTTGCACTACCGGGACCAGAAGGCTACGTGAGTGGCCCCGCCCACTGTGACACCCATGTAATTATAAGTGCAGGAAATAAGGCTTGGTGTTTGCCTGCTTGTTAGCTGTCACCATTAAAGAATCGAGAATCAACGCGGCTGTTGGCTGTTCTTCATTGGGGCTAACCTTTTACGTTGAATGTTTAGCGACTACGTGAGTGGCCCCGCCCACTGTGACGCCCATGTAAATATAAGTGCAGGAAATACGGCTTGGTGTTTGACATGAACTTGTACCATTGAGGAAGGGAAACTGGCTTTCCCGAAACGCGTCTGGCTGGCTGAAATAAGAAAGGTGTATGGACATTGCCATTTGCCTGCTTGTTAGCTGTCACCATTAAAGAATCGAGAATCAACGCGGCTGTTGGCTGTTCTTCATTGGGGCTAACCTTTTATGTTGGATGTTTAGCGGGTGAGGCCCAGCCGCGAGGAACAGCCCACCGCATTGAAGCGGGTCCGTGGTGGAACCATGAATGTTTCATCGGTATGACGGAAGCAGCGCTCGAGGTGGCAGCTTGGAAAATCGGCAGACTAGTGAACATGCTGATGCACCACCCCACATGGGAAATATGTGTTTTATGAGTTGCACACTGAACCGGCTCACTTGAGTATTAATAATATACTTTGCACTACCGGGACCAGAAGGCTACGTGAGTGGCCCCGCCCACTGTGACGCCCATGTAAATATAAGTGCAGGAAATAAGGCTTGGTGTTTGACATGAACTTGTGCCATTGAGGAAGGGAAACTGGATTTCCCGAAACGCGTCTGGCTGGCTGAGATAAGAAAGGTGTACGAACATTGCTATTTGCCTGCTTGTTAGCTGTCACCATTAAAGAATCGAGAATCAACGCGGCTGTTGGCTGTTCTTCATTGGGGCTAACCTTTTACGTTGGATGTTTAGCGGCTGAGGCCCAGCCTCGAGGAACAGCCCACCGCATGGAAGCGGGTCCGTAGTGGAACCATGAATGTTTCATCGGTATGACGGAAGCAGCGCTTGAGGTGGCAGCTTGGAAATTCGGCAGACTAGTGAACATGCTGATGCACAACCCCACATGGGAAATATGTGTTTTATGAGTTGCACACTGAACCGGCTCACTTGAGTATTAATAGTATACTTTGCACTACCGGGGCCAGAAGGCTACGTGAGTGGCCCCGCCCACTGTGACGCCCATGTAAATATAAGTGCAGGAAATACGGCTTGGTGTTTGACATGAACTTGTGCCATTGAGGAAGGGAAACTGGCTTTCCCGAAACGCGTCTGGCTGGCTGAGATAAGAAAGGTGTACGGACATTGCCATTTGCCTGCTTGTTAGCTGTCACCATTAAAGAATCGAGAATCAACGCGGTTGTTGGCTGTTCTTCATTGGGGCTAACCTTTTACGTTGGATTTATATATATATATGTATATATATATATATATATATATAGACCGGTTGGGGACACGCCCTCTCGTTCAGGAGCACCGCATTTATCGGCAAAAAACTTTGGTATTAGTACGAGGAGTACTAAATGCGGCGCCACCCAAGCTAAGTTATTGCTATTTGGCGGTCATTTTAGCAAGGGGAGAGAGGAGTAACCCTGGGCGAAGCAAAACGCTACGCTCGCGTAGTTCGCGAAGTTTGCGCAACTTCGCACTACGCGAGCTGCACGTAGCACAGTGCGAACACGCGCAGTGCAGCGTAGCGTAGTGCAGCGGTCATTTTTTGCTTGTTCGCGGTCCTCAACGTCATGTTCGCGACCGCGAGCAAGCAAAATGACATCCCGGCAAGATTCTCAACGCGGGGAGGTCAGGTTTCTCATTGCGAGTGGTTGCGCATGCTCGCAACCGCTCGCGATGAGAAACTACCAGTTTGCGTTGAGTAAGCTGCCGCTCGAGTAAAAATCTACTCGAGCAGCAGAAAACTACAGCTCGCACTGTGCAAGATGCCGTTTTCAACGATTGCACTGTGCCGGATGCTTGTCCGCACTGTGCAATCATTGAAAACGCATCTTGCACAGTGCGAACATGCTACTACGTAGCTCGCGTAGTGCTACGTGAAGTTCGCGTAGTGCGAAGAGCACTTCGCGTAGCTTCGTGTAGCACTACTTCGCGAACTACGCCCACCCTTAGAGAGGAGGCGGCATTGTGCCGCCTGACTAAGGGTACAGACTGAGGTCGGATCGGGATCAACTCACCTGGGTGCGCTGTGGATGCACATCGCTCACCGCCGAATATTAGGGGCATCTCTGGATGCTTGGCATTCCCATTACTGAATGCGGCACCACAATGAACTTTGTTGACCATCATGCAGTTCACCCAGAACTGAAAGCAGTTAGCACACACCTGCAGTTGGGAGGAGGAGTTGTGGGACGGCTTCATGGGGAGTGGTCTCCGCCTCAACCCCAGGAGAATTCCAGCAGCCTGTGAGACCGGCACTGAAGACGGCCAAACCGGCCAGAAACGCGTCTGCCCATCACTATAGCGTTTCACGGACTGTAAAGGACTGAGCTCTGCTTTGTTTCAATAAATCCTCTGTCTGTCCCGGAGCATGTGTCCCGCTTGCTTTTCTTCAAAGGTGAGCATTGGGGGTATATATATATATATATATATATATATATATATATATTACCTACTGGCGGTCGCCAGTAGGTATATATAGTTAGGATTTTTTCTCTATGGGATTTTTGAAAATTCTATGTCTAATAACTTTGCCGTTTGTGGACGGAATTGGCTGAAATTTTCAGGAAAATGGCACATTTTGTTTCTGAGCAGCCTTTGAAAATTTGGGGGGGGTTCGTCAAGGGGGGGCCGAGAAAAAAGGGGGGTCCCAAAACGCGTTTTTCCCATGTTAATTTCCATAGGGCGGTTGGCCTCACTTTTAGCCCGAACGGCTGAATGGATTTGCACGAAACTTGGCAAAATTGTAGGGACTGGTAGCCCGATGTGCCTTTTGTAGGTCTCAATATATGTGCTCCAGTGGATTTTGAGAAATTAACGTTTAAAAAAAGATATATATCTGTAACAGCGGACCGGGCAGCGGCCTAGGACGCGTACTTTTCGCGCAACGGAGCTTTGTGAAGCGAAGCTGATTGGTTCTCCGGCGTCTGTCAACATTCCAAACAGTCCGTAGTGGCCGCCATCTTGTCTCTCGGTAGGATCGAGAGACAAGAGGAGGCCAAAGCGAAGGGGCAAATGACCATAAGGGGGAATAGTAGATCCTCGCTGACCCCCTAGGTTTGATGTGGAGGTTTTAAAAGGGCCCCGCGGGGCAACAAAAAAAAAATTATAATAATAATCTTACGGCTGAATGGATTTGCACGAAACTTGGCAAAATTGTAGGGACTGGTAGCCCGATGTGCCTTTGCTAGGTCTCAATATATGTGCTTCAGTGGATTTTGAGAAATTAACGTTCAAAAAAAGATATATATCTGTAACAGCGCACCGCTTCGCGTACTTTTCGCGTTACGGAGCTTTGCGAAGCGAAGCTGATTGGCTCTCCGGTGTCTGTAAACATTCCAAACAGTCCGTAGCGGCCGCCATCTTGTCTCTCGGTAGGATCGAGAGACAAGAGGAGGCCAAAGCGAAGGGGCAAATGACCATAAGGGGGCATAGTAGATCCTCGCTGATCCCCTAGGTTTGATGTGGAGGTTTTAAAAGGGCCCCGCGGGGCAAAAAAAATAAATAATAATAATAACCGAACGGCTGAATGGATTTGCACGAAACTTGGTAAAATATTAGGGACTGGTAGCCCGATGTGCCTTTGCTAGGTCTCAATATATGTGCTTCAGTGCATTTTGAGAAATTAACGTTCAAAAACAAGATATATATCTGTAACAGCGCTCCGCTTCGCGGAGATAAAATTATATCTGTATTACCTAGCTGTTGCTAACACCAGTTAGCGACGGCTAGTAGGAGATAGCGACCATCTTGGGCCCCACTTTGCATGTGAGTGATATTTATCACTAATGACATGCAAAGTGGGCATGCCAAGATGTTAGCGACTGGAAACAGTCGCTAACATCGCTATCTCCTATTATCAACTTTTGGAAATATTCGAGATAAGCGCGAATATCTCCAAAAAGTAACAGCTGCCCTGAGCAGTTCTTAGCCATGTTATCCTATGGGAGGTGGATAACATGGCTAAGAGGATTAGCTCGGTAATGCATGAATATCGCTGAGTTTTCAGCGATATTAATGCATTGCGGTCGGTTTTTATCGTATTTGCGATAAACTTTGATAATAGCAAGGTTTATCTGCGATAATTTCTGACGGTAAAAAAATCTTTGCAATGCATCGTTAGGGATAAATATCGCTTAACTTTGGTAATATTCCCCAACGTCTGTTAACGTTCGATTCGAAGGAAATCAGGAAGTGTTGAAAAACATTGTCTGCGCCATCTTGTCTTTTTTCAAATGCCACACTTTTGTCGTGCACGGCAGCCATTTTAGATGCCTTGACCAGACCCACTCTGTGCACGCTGTCGATCCTTAGCATGGCTCCCCACCCTCGCAAGCATCTCCCCCAGGCAGTGGTCACCCCCGCTCTCTGTCTTATGCATGGGTAATAAACCTCCCCCCATCTGCGCTGCTCTTTCCTGAGAATCACACCCTGTGCCCGCCCGACACCTCCCTTTCGCCCTATTCACTACTGCACCCTCTGACACTCCTTTTCCTCTGTGTCCGATTGTCCAGGCTGGTCCTAGGGTATCAGCTAGCCCTGCAGATGTAGTTTATGGCCACAGCTGTAAAGATTCACCCCTCTTCAAAGGAGTTATAGTAGATCAAGGCCCACACTCGATGAGATCCGTCACAGCAGAAGCGTTGCTATTATCTGAAAACCATCCTGTATTGTGATTGGGGAGGGGACCGAGCGTGAAGCGGAAGATTCCAGGGATGACTCTTTGTACATCAAAGTTTTTACAATTATGTGTCACATTAAAAATATATAGCACTCCGACAAAGTAGTAAGATTATAAAACTTTAATAATTTATAAATATATACAAGAAAACAAAAATAGTAATAACATATAAACATTTTTAGGGAAAAACAACGAAGTAGCGGTCGGCTGTGCGAATAGTCCCAACGCAGCACAACGTCCAGATTTCCGGCGTGGGGCGGGTCATCAGTAGCAAACTGTTGTGCGAATAGTTCCAAGGCAGCAGAACGCGCTGAAATCTAGATGACACGAAAGTGATGTCTAGTAAGTTGCCACCCAGCAAATAACGGCGTGGGGCGTCGCGGGGGGTGGGTCTTCAGTAGCAAACTGTTGTGCGAATAGTTCCAAGGCAGCAGAACGATGGCACCAAGGTGATGTCCAGTAAGTTGCCGCACTGGTTTTGGTATCCTACAATGCTGCTCCGAATAACGGCGTGGGGCACCCCGGGGGAGGCGGCGTGAACGGGCCTCTCCAGGTGGAGTGTCATCTGTTGTAGTGGGGCGCCCCTTTACCGTTTCAGTTGCCATTCCGTCCGTTTTTGGTCCACTGTGTCAAAAGCCGCAATTCAGCTGAGTTGCGCCCACTCTTGCGGTGCAGCGATAGGCGGCTGTCACAGGACTCTCAAAATGGCGGCAGGCTCTTTCCTTTTTGGGCCTGGTCCACTGAAATGGCCCTGGGACACCTTGGAAATCGGACGCTTGTCTGCTAGGTCTTGGACCCCATTCTCGAAAGCGTCCCCTCCGCCTTGAGAATTCATCAAAAGTTTTGGGGGCCCCGACTCCTGCAGGCTTCTGGTGGGGAGCGGCTGCCATGATTGCTCGCGGAATGACCACGACGGAGCTACGAGATGGTGGTGCTCTCATGCTGACGCCAGCTTCAGTCTGAAACATCCAGAAACAAGGTGGAGCTTTCATCGTTTGGAAAAAAAAAAAAGTTTTCATCCAATGAAAAGTGTTGTTTTTAGGTCATATGATCAAGCCTTCCATCATTAGGAAACCAAAAGTAAAATGAACCAATGAAAAGTTTTATAAACAAGTCACATGACCTGTTATGCGGCATAGGGTATAAAATGCGGAGAAAATACGTTGGCACGTGAGGCGGCGTCAGTAGCGGACCGATGTGCGAATAGGCCGAAGGCAACACAGCGCGCCAAGATCCGGATGGCACCGAGGTGGTGTCCAGCAAGTTGCAGCACTGGTGTGGCCATCCTACAATGTTGAAAGTCGGCGTAGGGCGCCCCGTTGGCCTGTGAGTTTGCGTCAGTAGCGGACCGATGTGCGAATAGGCCGAAGGCAGCACAACGCGCCAAGATCCGGATGGCACCGAGGTGGTGTCTAGTAAGTTGCCGCACTGGTGTGGCCATCCTACAATGCTGAAAGTCGGCGTGGGGCGCCCTGTTGGCCTGTGAGATGGTGTCAGTAGCGGACTGATGTGCGAATGGGGCCAAAGGCAGCGCAACAATATTTTCTGACTGACACCACAAGGCGCTGAGATGCCAAGATCCGGATGGCACCGAGGTGATGTCTAAGTTGCGGACTGATGTGCGAATGGGGCCAAAGGTAGCGTAACAATATTTTCTGTATGGAAGATACCACTAGGCGTTGAGATGCCAAGATTCGGATGGCACCGAGGTGATGTCTAGCAAGTTGCTGCACTGGTGTGGTCATCCTACAATGCTGAAACTCGGCGTGGGTCGCCCCATTAGCCTGTGAGATGGCGTCAGTAGCGGACCGATGTGCGAATAGGCCGAAGGCAGCACAACGCGCCAAGATCCGGATGTCACAGTGGTGGTTTCATAGTTGAGAGGCACTTCATCTGCAGTGGGGCGCCGAGATCCGGATGGCACCGAGGTGATGTCTAGCAAGTTGCTGTACTGGTATGGTCATCCTACAATGCTGAAAGTCGGCGTGGGGCGCCCCATTAGCCTGTGAGATGGCGTCAGTAGCGGACTGATGTGCGAATGGGGCCAAAGGCAGCACAACGCGCCAAGATCCGGATGGCACCGAGGTGGTGTCCAGCAACTTGCCGCACTGGTGTGGCCATCCTACAATGCTGCGCCGAAAGTCGGCGTGGGGCGCCCCGTTGGCCTGTGAGTTCGCGTCAGTCAGTGGGGGCTGTTTGAGGATCTGACTGCATTGGAAAGCAATGTGATGCTGTGCGTCGCCCCCAAGATGGAGGTTCCTCGGCTGCAGTGGGGCGCCCCTTGGTGTTTCACTCGCTATGCAGCTGAGTTGCGTGCGCACTTGTGGCGAATAGGCCGAAGGCAGCACAACGCGCCGAGATCTGGATGGCACCGAGGTGGTGTCCAGCAATTTGCCGCACTGGTGTGGCCATCCTACAATGCTGCGCCGAAAGTCGGCGTGGGGTGCCCCGTTGGCCTGTGAGGTGGCGTCAGTAGCGGACCGATGTGTGAATAGGCCGGAACCAGCACAAGGCGCCAAGATCCGGATGGCACCGAGGTGGTGTCATAGTTGAGAGTTCTGAGCAGCGCTTGTAACACTGTCTGAAGCTTATTTGCACCTGCTGCAGCTTCACTATTGCCCTGGTGTGGCCTAAGATCGCCCATGACATAGGCGGCCACCTCCCGGGGTCCGGCGGAACTTTTTTCCTTTTCCTTTGTGCATCTTGTCCCACAATCCGTTTGACCTGAAGACACGACCAGGTCCCTGAATGTGTGCAGGGGGACGCTATTGATTGAATCAAAATGGCGGCTTCACACAAAGCTGACTCAAGCGTTGCTGCTGATGCTATACAGACAAAAACTGGTTTTCAGTTTGTACATTCTTCAGGATTTTTCCATCCAAGGCTGGTTGAGAGTTTGTATAACAATGGCTTCAGATTTTCAACATACTACTCTTCAACATTCTTCCTAAATGTAACAATGTGAGACTCACTAGGAGAACGGTGTAGTGAGGGCCACAAACGGCTGTTTATCTTTCCTTTCAAAATGCTGCCAACAATATTTTCGGAATGGAAGACAACACAAGGCGCTGAGATTCGGTTGGCACCGAGGTGGTGTCCAGCAAGTTGCCGCACTGGTGTGGCCATCCTACAATGCTGCGCCGAAAGTCGGCGTGGGGTGCCCGAAGGGGGGGGGGGAGGCGGCGCAAACGAGCCTCTCCCGCTTCTCCATGTGGAGGCAGTTCATCTGCAGTGGGGCGCCGAGATCCGGATGGCACCGAGGTGGTGTCTAGCAAGTTGCCGCACTGGTGTGGCCATCCTACAATGCTGCGCCGAAAGACGGCGTGGGGTGCCCGAAGGAAGTGTCCTTAGCCAGGGCATTATCGCTGTATCATGTCCTCCACTAAAATGGCCCTGGGACACCTTAGAACTCGGACGCTCGATTTTTTTTTCCTTTCCTGTACATGCAAAAAAAGGTAAATGCCCGGTACGTTACACGCTTCATCTGCCACGATGAACTCTCCAGAGGAACCGAAAAAAAATATAGTTGTGGTAACTATACCATGCATCGTCTTATGGAGAGGTGGCACCAATTAATTATAGTGCTGCATAAAAGAGAGATTTGGAGGAGAACCCCTGACCTGCTAGTACATTCATCAAAGAAGTGGCACTGAGAGCTTCAGAGGCAAGGGAAACGGTCCCAAATATTTAGAAGAACTTTGGAAAGATTAAAATGACATGTTTAGATTGTGGCAAATTAATTTCATGTGGACAGATGAGTGTTACTCTAATAAATACAGCATATGAACATCATCATAGTCGATGGTTGGTAGAGACATTTTGACTATATCCTGGACCTGCCCGTCCTCGCCCAAAATGGCGCCGGAATAAATGGGACTCGTAACTCCTTGTTGTGTACTGGTTGCAGAACCTTGAAATCACGAGATACGTATGCAGTTTTGAAGCACATGGCGGGCGGGGACGAGAATTGATTGAATATTTCGACATCCCTATTGATATTAAGTTCTGATGTGTTATTGATTACTGTACTGTTGAAAGTTCGAATTAACGTCACCCATGGTACTTGCCCGCAAATGTATATCTAGATAATTTTATTGTAACTGGCCCTGTCGTATTTTAATTATAAAATGTACGTCCACCGATTCCGTAACTGTTAGACACCTTAGTTCTTGCAACCTAATGGCCCGCCCGTTACGTTCCTCTACAGTGTAAATGTCTACTCATCACATACGATTACAGTTTGCTCCGTGGCCGGCCCACGTGGTTATAGGCTCGTATTTGTATAATGAAATTTTCACAATAAAGGTTTTTAAAAGAAAACATGGTAGTAGTATATACATTGGTAAAGTTTGTAATAATAGTCACTGTTTTAGAATCATTAAAAGGCAAGTGAAATAAAGCAGACCAATTACATGAAGGGTAAAAGGTATAATACGAAGGAACGCAGTAAAGATAAATGGTCAAGGGCTGTTGTGTTTTCTATTCCTGCAACATAAAGTGATCGATAAGAATCTCATATTCAGGCGTATCGGCGACTAAGACAGCAGGTCGACCCTCTTTTGCTCAACGGCTCCATCATGGGACGAAGAAACGCTCTTTTTCTCGAAAAAAGAATATATTTTACTTGCAGGACAGTTGTAAAATTTCCGGGAAAGTACATTAGCCTGGAACATTATAACATATATTTAAGAAAAAATAATGTTCGGAAGTAATGAAAAGCGTAATTTTTAGGTCATATGACCAAGCCTTTCATCATTACAATAAGAAAAGTAAAATGAACCAATGAAAAGTTTTATTAACAAGTCACATGACTTGTTATGTTTACGTTACGCGCTGCGCGCCCCGGATGACTTCCGGATGCGCTAACGCGGCGCGTCATATGACGCATTACGCGACAACGCAGGTCCAGAATATAGTCAAAATGTCTCCACCAACCAGCGGTCGGAACACAACCCCTTTCAGCAGGCTAAATAGTTCTGTTAAATGAGAACAGAAGGGACAGGCAACAAGAACCATCAGTCAAAGAGGGGAGGGCTAGTTCTTCTCTACCGGGTTACATTGGGGCGCTACCGGAACTGATCGAATTGGTAGTCTACAGTGTTTCTGGATGTTTCAGACTGAAGCTGGGGTTAGCATGAGAGCAGCATCATTTCGTAGCTCCGTCGTGGCCATTCCGCAACCAATCATGGCAGCCGCTCTTTATCGTTATTTTGGGCGGGGTGGGTGGCGGAGCCGAGCTGTTTTGCAGCCATCATTGTGTGGAGTTCAGTTCATCTCACTAGTTTTGTATTTGTCATGAGGGGTTGTTCCTAATGTTTCTATTTTAGCGAGGTCAAAAAGAGATCCCATTAGTGGCCTACTGATTTTGCTCGATTCCTTTTCTTTTTTTTTACACGATTTTTCGTTATCTGCAAAGACTAAACAGAGTATTGCGACTCTGTGTTTGTTTGTAAATAGAGAATGAACCAAAGAGAACTAATTCTAAAACAGTAAATACTTGGATAACAATCAATCAAATGGAGAGAGAAGCAGGCACGACGGATTACAACGGGGGCAAAGGCCTGCGTTAACTACCTTTCACTATCTGCAAAGAGAGAGTACTCCTAATAGAAATGAGGGGGGGGGGGCACCATTCAAAGCAGATCAGTGTGCATAAACACGAAAATGTTTTCACTTACCACGTACTTGACATTCGACAGCTTATGATATTTGCTATTAAAAAACCATTGAAATTCACTGAAAAAACCATAGGTTATAGACCATATATAGTTAGGAATTAGCATTTACAAAACCTTGAAAATTCACTGAAAAAACCATAGGTTATAGACCATATATAGTTAGGAATTAGCATTTAAAAAACCTTATTTTACTCACACAAAACCAATGAAATTCCATATATAGTTAGTTGCACTAACTATATATCGCGCACCCGCAATCCACTGCTGATGATGTCACATATTACATCATTCATGACATGGTCAGTGACATCACTGATGACATCACTGATGACATCTCAAATGACATCACTGATGACATCACTGATGACATCAGTGATGACATCATCCAGTGACTGTGTGTTTCTGTAAAGTTTAAATATGTTTGATATATTGAAGAATGAGTGGATGTATAAGTGTCTGGATGAAGGATTTAGTAGGTGCGTGACTGACTGTATGAGTGAGTGAATAAATGTGTCGTACTAAATGCATGGGTTAGTGACTAAACTGTCTGAATGTGTGCATCAGTATGTCTGTTGTGATGTAAACTGCTGCATGTGTTGATCATTAGCTATACGAGAGGCTATATGTGTTATTGATTGGTTGCCCAAGTATTTGTATGGGAGATTGAGTTTGTGTGGGGGTGGCTGGGAGGTGTGTGACTCTGTGCATAGATGTGTGAGCAGTTGATTTACTAGGTGTATGAGTTCAAGAGTGCATGTGGAAACAGCTACATGGGCGGTTGACTGTGTGCATGAGTGTATTGATGAGTGAATGGATATCTGAATGCTACATGTCATAGTAAGTACATATGTAAAACACAGTACATGTGAGACTTGGCATATATAAATAACTGTGCATGAGAGCCACTGAATGTGTGAGTGGCTGTATGGATCATTGTGAACTTGTATCAGGGATTGTATAAGAGAGTAAATATGTGTTAGTATATGTTTGAATAAGTAAGGTGTGTATAACTGTATAGTTGAGGAAATGGAGGTGAGATTGTTTCTTTGCATGACTGACTAGGTGTGTGAGTAACTCCATGGATGAGTGACAGTGTGTGAGTGTCTGTATACACTGAGTGTATCTAAGGTTATATTAGAGTCTGAAGAGGTTCATCGTATTAGCACAAGAATGATGTCAAATGAGATGTCATCAGTGATGTCATTTGAGATGTCATCAGTGATGTCATCAGTGATGTCACTGACCATGTCATGAATGATGTAATATGTGACATCATCAGCAGTGGATTGCGGGTGCGCGATATATAGTTAGTGCAACTAACTATATATGGAATTTCATTGGTTTTGTGTGAGTAAAATAAGGTTTTTTAAATGCTAATTCCTAACTATATATGGTCTATAACCTATGGTTTTTTCAGTGAATATATATATATATATATATATATATTCATTCACTGAAAAAACCATAGGTTTCACACTCGTTATAGTTAGGAATTAGAATTTAAAAAACCTTTAAAATTCACTGAAAAACCCATAGGTTTCACACCAGTTATAGTTAGCTGAACATTTTACTCACACAAAACCATTGAAATTCCCACGTTATAGTTAGTTGGACTCACTATAACTTGCGCACCCGCAATCCACTGCTAATGATGTCACATATTACATCATTTATGACATGATCAGTGACATCACTGATGACATCACTGATGACATCTCAAATGACATCACTGATGACATCACTGATGACATCTCAAATGACATCACTGATGACATCATCCAGTGACTGTGTGTTTCTGTAAAGTTTAAATATGTTTTACATATTCAAGAATGAGTGGGTGTATAAGTGTCTGGATGAAGGATTTAGTTGGTGCATGACTGACTTTATGAGTGAGTGATTAAATGTGTCTTACTGAATGCATGGCTTAGTGACTAAACTGTGTGAATGTGTGCATCAGTATGTCTGTTGTTGTGTAAGCTGCTGCATGTGTTGATCAATTGCTATATGAGTGTTTATATGGGTTATTGATTGGTTGCCTAAGTATTTGTTTGTGAAGCTCAGTGTGTGTATGGGTGGTAGGAGGTGTGTGACTGTGTATAGATGTGTGAGCAGTTGATTCACTTGGTGTATGGGTTCAAGAGTGTATGAGAAAACCGCTGTATGGGCGGTTGACTGTGTGCCTGGCTGAGTTGGTGAGTGAATGGATATCTTAGTGCTACATGTCCAAGTAAGTACATATGTAAAACACAGTGCATGTGAGAGTTCGCATATATAAATGACTATACATAAGACCCAGTGATTGTGTGAGTGGCTGTATGGATCAATGTGTACTTGTATCAGTGATTGTTTAAGAGAGTAAGTATGTGTTAGTATATGTTTTTATATTAGAGGTGTTGTCTGTATAACTGTATAGATGAGGAAATCGTAGTGTGTTTGATTCTTTGGATGACTGACTAGATGTGTGAGTAACTCCATGGATGAGTGGCAGTGTGTGAGTGTCTGTATATGTGTATGAGTGCATATGATAGTGTTGTATTGATGAGTGTCTGTATGTATGAGTGATTGTATGGGTGAATGAGTGGATGTGTGTGTAGACCTAGGAATCAGTGAGTGCATATGTAGTAACTGGTATTGGTGTGTCAATGGTTTCAGGAATGGTAGTTTGTATTTAACACTGGGTGTATCAAAGGTTAGATTAGAGTGTGAGGAGGTGCATCTTATTATCACACGGATGATGTCATCAGTGATGTCATCAGTGATGTCATTTGAGATGTCATCAGTGATGTCATCAGTGATGTCATTTTAGATGTCATCAGTGATGTCATCAGTGATGTCACTGACCATGTCATAAATGATGTAATATGTGACATCATTAGCAGTGGATTGCAGAGTCTTATATTCAAGAGGAAAACTCTATTCCCCTCATCTGTAAAATGCACACCATCTCTCCTATAGATGTCTTGCATGTTGTAACGCAAGTTATTGTTGTAGATGGAGCCCATTCCATGGTCTCTCATGTAAGCTGAAACAGACTTATTTACATGCTTCCTCGATTTCTCAATTTGTGGACAAAATTGGTTTGACCACCTCCATTTCTGTCTTTGGCATATATTTGAATATACCAAGGCAGTTTGAGGAAAAAGTGCCATCAATTGCTCAAAGGTGTCCTTTAAAAGCATTTCCAGACCTACCCCAGTCAATTAACAGGTCAGGTTTTGGCAAATGCAAAAAGGTTTTCACCAATGGTATCAATTGGTGACATTTTAGTCCTCTGTGGCCAATCCACTTAATTTCCAC
Organism: Lissotriton helveticus; assembly: GCF_964261635.1. Classification (NCBI taxonomy): domain Eukaryota; kingdom Metazoa; phylum Chordata; class Amphibia; order Caudata; family Salamandridae; genus Lissotriton; species Lissotriton helveticus. Next base: position 55,007,271 of record NC_136065.1, read on the forward strand.
ATTTTGTAAATTGAGGTTAGATAAAATTTTGTTATCAGCATACCTTTGAGCCCAGTAGATGTAACTATGTCCAACAATCCAGACAGAAAACATGGTGAGAGAAGGTTCTGCTGCAGTCAGATGAAGTCTGGCAATGAAATGGCAGTTGAAAAAATAAGAGTTTAAAATGAAAAAAACTGTGGAGTTTCTGTGTTAATGAAGCAGTAGCAGTGATTGGTGGATTTTGATTGCTGAAAACAGAACGTTAGGGTGCATGGATGAGTTCTTTGAAAGATGTAATTTGAATGGTCAAGAAAAAATCATTTAATGAAACATTGCACTGGATATGCAGGTGTACTGAGAGTTCAGAGTTCAATTGAAACATTGTTGTGTGAACTTGCAAACATCAGAGGTCTTTCAGGAGGTGGTTGCTATGCAAAAAAGGCAGAAAGGGCAGAGGGGGAAGGGTGTTGATTTGAAAAAAGTGAGGGAAGAGTTTTGATTGGGTGGCATGAGAGATATGTGTGATGAATTACAGCATTTCTGTGCTTTTTATGGCTGCAGCCTCTGGAGTGCATACCTTTTGCTCTGCTAAAGACAAATTAGTGTGTGTTTGAGACTGTTTTGAAAATCATAAAGTATTTGCTAAGGTGAGAAAAGATTCATTTAATTTAGATAGAGAATAGTATGCTTTAGGGAGAAAATTATGAAGAAAGTTGTGTATTTAAAATGTTGCTTTTAGTCAAGTGTTTTACAAATAGATTTTGTTTCTTTGAGTTACATAGCCATTTTAAAAGTGATGCAAAAATAGTGCAAGGGTCTTACAAAAATACTTTCATGTGTCTTAGGGCATTTTAACTCTGTTCCCTATGAATGTAGGAATATAATTGCTTTATAAGATGTGTTTAAAAACGTTTTTTGAAATCAATTAGGTTTCTTGATATGTACTGCTAGAGTTTCATAGGTTGCTTGGGGCATATTTACAAGGCTTTTGAGTTCTTTTGATGTAAATTATTCTCATTTTATTTTAAGACATTTCCTTGTGGTGCAAGGTCCTTGTAAATACACCCCCATGTGTGCTTGGCAAATTTAGATTTTGATTCTTTGAGTTATATAGCCATGTTCCATACAGTGCTCACCTTCTGCGTAGTCTTTGATATGCTAGACTCCATCTGCACAATGAGATACCTAAGCAAAGGAAACACAGGTGATGTGATTGTGAAATGAGGAAAAGAAATTCCACATTTTTCAATTACATCACCTGTGTTTCCTAACTTTACGAATAACATTGTGCAGATGAGGTTTAGGCCTGTACACAGACACAGAAGAGGTCTGGCCTTTGTTCAAGAGTGAAGTGGACATGACTTGCTTCAATGGTAGGCCTGCACATGTATTATCTCCTCTGTACTCTTCAACAAGCTTAAATTTCATCTGCAACCCTGAGTAGGCCTCACCTCAAACAAACCTCTTAATAGGTTACACCTTATCGTCATCCTGAATCAATCATTTAAAATGTTAGAGACAGATTAATGATAGCCGTGTGCCTCTTTTGCGCCACTGTGCGTCACTTTTGTGACGCAGCGGCGGTGCAAAAGATTTGCTATGTGGCGACATATTTACAACTTGATGCATCTAGGCAGATGTGTCATGCTGTAAAGTCCTGTGCCACATGAAACCGATGCAGCAGTGATGCAAAAGATGCACCATGTTGCAAGGCAGGCCTCACTTCATCTCCAACAAGATACCGTCAGTTTAAACTGTAAACATTTAGGACTGTGTAGGGGGCATGGAGAAGCTGAATCTTCTGTAAATGTCAAAATTGTTGTATACAGTGCTCAACTTCTGTGTACTCTTTGATATGCTAGACTCCATCAGCACAATGAGATAACTAAGCAAAGGAAACACAGGTGATGTGATTTTGAAATGAGGAAAAGAAATTCCACATTTTTCAATTACATCACCTGTGTTTCGTAACTTTACGAATCACATTGTGCAGATGAGGTCTGACCTTTGTTCAAGAGTGCAGTGGACATGACTCACTTCATTGGTAGGCCTGCACATGTATTATCTCCTCTGTACTCTTCAACAAGCCTATATTTCATCTGCAACCCTGAGTAGGCCTCACCTCAAACAAACCTTTGGATAGGCCACACCTTATTCCATCCTGAATCAATCATTTAAAATGTTAGGGACAGATTTATGATAGCCGTGTGCCTCTTTTACGCCGCTGTGAGTCACTTTTGTGACGTAGCGGCGGCGCAAAAGATGCGCTATGTTGCGACATATTTACAACTTGATGCATCTAGGCAGATGTGTAATGCTGTAAAGTCCTGTGCCACATGAAACCTGCGTCAGGTTTCATATAGGCGTTTTGTAGCAGGGTGGGCATTTATTTGCATGAAAGCCCTGTAAAACTAACACAGTGAAATTTAGAAGATTTCACTGAGTCAGCTTTATGGCATTGCTGAATCAAATCCTTACGCCTGTTTGAAACAGGCATAAGGAGTGATGCACCATGCAATGTGTGGCTTGCTCCTGTGCATTGCAGTAGACATGTCGCGCTTACGACGTGATTCCTGCAATGTGCTGCTTTTGCGGCACAGATGCGTGACGTATCTGTGCTGTTTTTACTCAATGGTGCTCCACATTGTAAATGCGGCACACCATGGGTGGCAGAGCAGCGGTGCACATTAACTGGTGCATCCCTGGGGATGCGCCAGTTAACATAAATCTGCCCCTTTACATTTAAGTATGAGCAGGGGACACAGAGTCGGTGAGGCTTATCCAAGGTTAAGAAGAGATGAGTCCTGTTCACTGAAAAATTGGACATAGGCCTCACCTCCTCAGCATCGCTGGACATGGCTAAATAATAGCTGCAAAATGTTACTCTTGTTAAACAATTTTACTATTATAGTCTCTGAGATTTGTCTCTTACTCTGCAACATCTCATTGTTGTTCTCTTTCTTTAAAGATAACGACAACATCAACCATGAGTGATAATGAGCAATCCGTTGATCTCGATCTTATCGTTGAACTTGTCATTGAAACGTCAGTGGAAGTAGATCCCTTAGATGATTTAAATCCTGAGGATGATGAAGAACATGATGAGGATGCCGATTTGTCAGAATTGTATGACATAGGGTGGGAAGCTGACCTGCTTGAGCCTATGGAACAATAAACATTTATTTTTAAAATTTACTGGAAATAAAAAGTAAAAATGTAAACCGTTTCATTTAAAATTAAACACAACTTCAAAAACAGGTTATGTGTAGTGTCTTTAATAAAATAGTATAATATGCTCATAAAATTAGATCAGATTCACATATAAAACAGCACAGGTAAAATGTAGAAGCATTCCATTTCTTTCCTACTATTTGTGAATACTAAATTTGCCAATGCACTAAAAATTATTATATATGAAAAATTGACAAGTAGTGTGTTAAATTTGTGACGACTGTTATTGATTTACTGTTTGGTAATAGTGGTTAATAACATTTTTTATTATATTTTACCACAGATTCAACTGCAGATCATTTCGAAATTAGATAATGCCGTCTAAGGATAGAATCCGAAAGGCTACAAAACGTCAAAGACAGCAGCTTCATAGATTGTTGCAGCAGTCCTCTACAAAAAAAACTTGTCAAGTCACCAAGAAAGCTCCGGGTAAGACAACGAAATCATTCATAAGAAACATTTGTAGAAAAAAAAGTAGTACTACAGAAAATGTTTTAGTCCAGAAAAAGAGAAGCAATTTAAACGGAAAGGAAAGGCCAATCAAAAATGTTACTGCTAGAGCAGGAGATAACTCTGTGCATGATAGTAGAAGGAAACAACAGTTTAGGGACATTCGTAGACGAATGTTCCGCAACAGGATAATTGGCAATTTGTTAAAAAATATTAAGAAAGGTCAACAGAAAGTGGTTTTTTATAAGAGAAAAAAAAAGTTGAGAAAGTTATTGATCAGGCATTTGAAATTAAGCTAAAGTTATTTATTTTGATAATCAATAGAATTAGGAAGCTAAACAAGGCAATTTATGATTTCAAAAGAAATAGTAGATGGAAGAGAATAGTTAATCGTAGTAATTTTTGTGAAGTTTTTTCAGGAGAATGGATGCATAGTTCAAGTTGTGAGGCATTTTTTAATGAGGAGAGTTATTTCCAGGATAATGATTTGGTGCATGCAGTTGACACCAGTGGTCGAGCTTATGAGGTGAAAGATGGTTGTCCAGTTGAAAAAGAAAAACTTGTGACAACAGAGGCAGAAGAGGTGTTAGGTAATGAGGTTTTAGGAAGACGTCCTAAGGGACCTGTGTACACCTGGAAGTGTAGTAGTATTTGCAGTGTGCGACAGGATTCCATCAATTTGCTTTGTGATTTTGTACGGACATTTAATAAGAAAAGTTTGAAGCAGAAAATGATGTTGTTGCAAGAATTAGATCCTTGCAGAGTGAGAGAAGTGACAGGTTTGCATGGTCATTCACTGGCTTGTCTTTCCAGGAGAGTATGCCAGAGTGTTTTTCATCATTTCAGGATGCTAGCAGTGCATCATAATAAAGTGAGGAAATTAGTTAGAATGTTGTATTATGCTAAGAGTCCAGCAATTATGCTTAAACAATTATGCGCTGCTCTTTTGCATGGTTCTGAAATAGATGTGAAGAATATTTGTGAAGAAATTGAGTTTTGTTACTTTGAAAGTAAAGAGGAGAATGTTGAAATTGACCCAGAAGAAGAGGGTAATGTGGAAGATAGTGTACAGGTTTCCAGTACAGATAATTTTCAGAAGGAAATTGCCACGTTTCAGGTGAAATCAAGTGAGAGGCCTAATTTCACTTGTGTGTGTTGTCGACGCACTTATTATAAGAATCAGACTAAGTTAGTGGATGTATATGCAAAAAGTGAAAGGGAAAATAATAGTGAATGGAAGGATTTCGCAACATACTTGATGGTAGAAAATTGTTTTGATTTGGGATCGGATCAACGTGTGTGTACTTATTGTTGTAACAAATTAAATCAAAACCAGATGCCTGCTAGAGCGGTTCATAATAATCTGGAATTGGTTGAGATTCCTTCTGAATTGAAGGATTTAAATACTTATGAATCTATTTTGATTCAAAGTATCCATCCCTTTCAGGCTATTGTAAGAATGGAGCCAAAGACAGGGAAATTGCCTCCATCAGATTTACAGAGAGGATTAAAGGGAAGAGTTGTTTATTTGCCTCTAGATTTGAAGAAAAACATTAATACATTTGGAGTAGAAAAAGTGGAAGAGGAACCTCTGGTTATCTTAGTTAATGGGGTTCTGACAAAGAGTAAGAAAATATGGCAAGATTTAGTGGATGTTAGGAAAGTCAAAAAGGCAACATTGTATTTGAAAAAAAATAATAAGTACTATAAGAATGTATATGTTGCAGAAGAGGAAGTAAGTGAAGAAGAGGATAGCGATTTGTGTGCTGGTCAAATTGAGAAAGTAGAACCCTCTAAAAGTGAAGAAATATATGAACATTATAGTGTTCATCCTTTGCATTCCAAGGTAGTCATGGGGAATGCTATTGAGTTGTTTCAAATGAAACAAGCCAAAGGGAGTCCCATTAGTGTTTGGGAGGAAAGTTTGGAAGCTCGGTGTTTCCCACAGCTATTTCCAACAGGTCAAGGAGGAAGATATGATGAGCGACCTCATCAAATTCCTGCTTCTGAATACCGGACTTTACGATTGTATGCAGAAGATCCTAGGTTTCGACAATGCATTCCCTATTTGTTTCATCTCCTGTTTGAAAGCGATCTGTCTTGACTGTCATATGCAGGGAACCACATCTTGAAAAGTGGTATACAGATGCAAAACATCTCGGCAAGTGACTTTATAGATAAAGTCAATGTGCAAGACAGTATTTTGGATTCTCACCTGATTAATCTCATGGCGTGTCAGCGTGGTACTAATGAGTACTGGTACCGTCGTCATGGTGATTTAAAATGTATGCTGAGGAACTTAGGAACTCCCACATGGTTCCTCACTCTCAGCTGTGCCGAGTATGGCTGGGAAGACTTACTTGAATTTCTACGAGAGGCAAATGGAAACATTGAAAATATCGAATTCAAGACACCCGGAGAACTGTGCTCTTTGGACCCAGTGAATGTATGCAGGTACTTCAATCATAGATTTGAAGCTATGATGTCTTTCATCATGAATAAGAAGAATCCACGTCTTGGAGAGGTGTTGGATTTCTTCTGGAGAAAGGAGTATCAAGCAAGAGGCGCTCCTCATATACATATGCTGCTGTGGATCAAGGATGCACCTAAATTTGGAACAGATCCAGAAGACTTAGTGATGAGTTTCATAGAACAGTATTCTACATGTGCTGTTCCAAATGCAAAGGAGAAGAAAAGCCTAAGAGAACAAGTTCTACGTTTCCAAAGCCATCGTTGTGGAAAGTACTGTCGTCGTAAATTCAGAAACAAGGACAAGTTCTACACCAAATGTCGTTTCGCCTTTCCACGACCAGTGATTTCTAAAGGAAGAGTAAACAGTTTGATGTCTTCGCTGCGACATAATGTGATGAAGAAATCACCTAAAAACACATACAATTTGAAAAGGAACGAAGAGTCCAAGTACATTAACGACTACAACCCAGTGATTTTGTCCATGTGGAATGCTAACATGGATATGCAGTTTGTGGCTGATAACTGTATGGCTGTGGCTCGGTATGTGACATCTTACATCACCAAAAAAGAAAAGACAGAATTGAAGGATATGTGGGAGGACATTTCCCATGAAAAGAGCCTCAGTAAGAAGTTGTACAGTTTCAGTCTGAAGATGTTGTCACATCGAGAAATCGGAGCTTACGAATGTTCTGACCGGTTGTCTTCAGCAAGTCTCTATGCCAAATCCAGGAGTATCGTTTGGGCGAGTCTTGGTCTTGCTGCAACGCGTAATCGAGTTCTGAAACCTGTGCGGGAAATTGAGTATTTGGCGGAAAAGGAGCCGAACAGTACCGATATTTTGAAGACCAACATGTTGGATACATATTATCCAAATCAAAGCAGTCACCTCGAGAATGTTTGTCTGTATGAGGTTCTACAAAATTACATATTCAAGAGGAACATCAAAGAAGATATTGATAAAGGAGTGTATGCTGTAATTGGAAGTGAGGGATGTCTGGTCAAGCAAAGAAAATGCCACTTGGTAAACCATTGAAAATTGAGTGGCGAATCTCCTGAAAAAAAGGAGTTTTTCTATTTAGCACTTTTGCAACTTTTCAAGCCTCGGCGTGCAGAAGAGGAACTGCTTGGAGATTTCCTCTGTTACGAAGACTCTTTCACTGCCGCCAAGGAGACCATAGAATGTCCTGTTTTTCCCAAATATCTAGAAATGTTGAATGCGGAAATCGAGCAGGAAGCAACGATTGCAGCCGAGATTGCTAGAGACAGTTCTCAGGACAGTCAGAGTTCTGTTTCATTGAGTCAGGTTCCACTAGGAGGACCAGTTATCGAAAATGAAGCTGCCACTGCCATGAACGAAGTGGAAAGAGCCTTGGCACATGCTCAGGAGGATGCGGTTAATTTAGAAGACTTGGAAAGACAACTCAACGTTGAGCAGAGGAAAATATATGACGAAGTTACCAACCAAATTGATCATGGATTAAGTCATGAGAAGAAAGAGTGCTCATGTACGTCGTTGAAGCCTGTCCGACTGTACGTGAGTGGAGAAGCGGGAACTGGAAAAAGTTTCCTCATTAAAGCAATTTCATGTTATTTGCAGGAAAGGACTGAGTCATCGCTGTCTTGTGTTGTCACCGCTCCAACTGGACTGGCAGCACATAACATTAAAGGTATTACTTTGCATCGTCTACTGATGCTGCCAGTGGAGCATGATAACAAATTACAATACCACAAGTTATCTGGAGATGCTTGTTGTGAAGTTTCAAGAGTCTTGAGGAAAATGAAACTTCTTATCATTGACGAAGTAAGCATGGTTTCCAATGTCATGCTTGCCTTTGTGCATTTGAGAATGCAAGAAGTTCTTAAAACAGAGTATGATGTGTTATTTGGTGGCAAACACATCATTGTTTTCGGAGATCTTCTGCAGCTGACACCAGTGAAAGGACAACCTGTGTTCAAAATCCTCACGCATGAAGATACCAGGAACTGCCTAGGGAGCATTGGCAACGTCAATATATGGTTAAACTTCAATTATGCTGAACTGCATGAAAATATGCGTCAGGCGAAGGATGAAGATTACAAGAATATTCTACAAGATGTTAGAATTGGAAAAGTGACCGAGCATGGGAAAGAAGCTTTACATGCACGATTACTGTCAAATTTATAACCAGAACAAGACGTTGTGCCTGAGAATATTTTTCAGAAAATTACTGAGAAGAAATCTGGAATATGTTTGATGCCAACTCTTGCAGAATGTGCCATCTTCAACAACAAAATGTTGCATTTAGAAAACCAAGAGATTGTGAAACTGGAAGCTATTGACAGAGTAGAGCATATGGGATCAACAATTATTTTGTCTGAGAATTTGAAAACAAAATTGGATTCATTAGAGAAGACTATATCTAAAACTGCAGGTTTTGAAAAGACTCTGAATGTGTGCTTAAATTGCCGTATAATTTTAAGAAGGAATTTACATGTTGAAAGAGGTCTGGTAAATGGATCAATGGGTAATGTTGTTGATTTTGTGAAATACAGAAATAGAGATGGAATTGAATTTTTAAAAATTAAATTTGATGGCATTGAGGAAGTACAGCTAATTGGTCGTTGTTCTGCTAGATTTTTGCTTGTAAAAGACTTATATGTTCGCCGTAAGCAGTTTCCTGTTTGCTTGGCATATGCGGTGACAATCCATAAATCGCAAGGTTTAAGTGTAGACAGTGCATTGGTGAATATTGGCAGGTCTGTGTTCAAGGAGGGTATGGCATATGTGGCATTGTCACGAGTTAGAACTTTATCGGGATTGTACTTGATTGAGTGTGATGTCACAAACATTTGTGCGGATCTAGATTGTGTTAAGGAATACAATAGGTTAAGAAGAGAGTATGCGCCACATTTGCCTCAATATCCTTTGTTTGAGAAACGTGTGGTAGGCCGGAAACGAAGAAATGTGACCAATAGTAGGGAGGTTGTAGCAAAAAGACGAAAAGTCGATGAACCTGAAATTATAAGCAGAAAGAAAAAGGATTCTGTTGAAGATGTTGTTGGTTTTCAATTTGAAAACAGTTCTGGTGTCAACTGCTATGCTAATGTAGTGGTTAATGTTTTGTTTTCTCTAGAAAATGTAAAAGAAGAGATTGTGGTCAATTCGGATCAAAGATTTAGCAGTTTGTTAAATTCTGTGTTAGAGAAATGTAGCACTGATAGAACAAAAATAGAAAGTGTGTCTGAAATTCGAAATCTGTTAGACAGATGTTCAGGTCAAACACAATTCTCTCAAAATATTCAGCAAGATTGTCAGGAGTTTTTAATGTATATGCTTGATGTATTGCATGCTGAAGGTGTAGATGTAGATCACTTGTTTGGGCTTTCTTATCAATGGCAGCATGACTGCGAGAACTGTACGGTATCAAGTACTACTAGTGTAGACTCAGAAAAATTTATATATTTAACTTTGCCAGACAGTAAATCAGTGTCCTTTAATAAGCTAGTAAAAGCAGCTGATCACAACATGGAGTGTAGCCAATGTAAATCTGAAATGTTGTCAACATTATTTATACGAACATATGGCCAGTATGTCATTTTAATGTTCCAACGATGTAGGCCTGATGGAACAAAATTGACAACTTGAATTAAAAATGTTGTGGCTTCGCAGTTGTCAATATCAGGAAGGACTTTTGTAACTGCAGCAATTATATATCATGACGGTCCTTCAACAACATCAGGACATTACACAGCTTATTTAAAGTCTAGAAACGGCTGGTCATTCTGCAATGATTCTGTTTTAACTTTTTAAAAAAAATTGCCTTTTGACCTTAAAAATTCTTACCTGGTGTTTTTAAAACCAAAATTTTAGGGAAGGAATCTCGGGATTTGCTCTGAGGAATTTCAAGAGTTCTAATGGCTCCTACACTATTTGGCCTTGAGGATAAGTGTAGTACAGAGTCAAAAGTTATTTTTGAGTTTTAAATAGTTCCTGGAAAAAAAGAAGGTTTTCTTACAGAAAGTGGTGGGCACGGATTAGTTAAAGGACAACAGAGTATTTCCCAAAGCAAACGGTGTTCTTACCATAACACTTGACGTCATGGAAAAATAACTGCACTTTGAATGAGTTCAGAAAAACTGTTTCTTTTTATAAGCTAATTCAAGCAGCCAATCAAAACATGGAGTAGAGGTAATGTAAGTCTGCAATGCTGTCTAAATTATTTGTCCAAACTTTTGGTTATAATGTCATTTTAAAATTCCAAGAATATAAACCTGATGAAAGTAAGTCTTCAACTTTAATTACAAATGTTGTGGCTACACAGTCGTTGATTTTAGGAAGAACATTTGTAACTGCAGCTATTATATGACATGATGGTCCTTTGACAAGATCCGCTTATTACACAGCTTATTGAAAATGTAAAAAAAGCTGCTGTTTCGGAAATGATTCCCATTTGACTAAAGATACAATGTTGCCTTTTTACTTAAAAATATTCTTACTTTCTGTTTTCAGAAAAGAGAATTTAGGGTAGGTAACTGGCCTATAATGATTCTAGGGGTTGATATAATTGTATCTACTGTTTTAAATTGCTTTGTGATTAAAAGTGATGTAGAGAATTAAATAATTGTAGTAGTCATAGAGGTAGTGTAAGTCTGCTTCATAGTAAGCAGTATCAGTGTCATAGGAAATGTAGAACATGAGTGAGCAAGAAGGGTAAGATATTACTAGTCCAGGATTGTGAAAGTGATCTTGAACGTTTCCTTTCTGAAAGTTGCGGAAATACAAAATGACGGGATTTGCTTAGAAGAATTCCAAGAGTTATAAATGGCTCTTACACGATTTGGCCTTGTGGAAAAGTGTGGTAGAGAGCGAGAAGTCATTTATTGTATGTAACATATTTTTCAAAACGATGGAGGTTTTCTTTCAGAAAGTGGCGGGTTGAAAATAATAACAGCACAACAGAGTGTAAGCTGTTCATAGGACATCCTTCGACGTTATGGAAAGTAAGTTAATTTTAAGGAGTTCTGATTTCTGTTTAGTTATGTTATATGTTTTTTTTAAACACAATCATTTTGATTGTGTTTTTTTCCCCGCTGTTATATGATGAATACCTTCAAGTCACTGTTTTTAGTGAAATTTGATAAATTCTGAGAACAGCAAAAATAAACCATTTAACATGTATAATTAATTGTGTACTTTTTGTATTTATGATATACATTTAGAAATGTGTAGTAGACATGGAGAAGCTGAGGCTTCTGTAAGTGTCAAAGTTGTTGCATACAGTGCTCACATTCTACGTAGTCTTTCATATAATAGACTAAATTTCCACAATGAGATACCTAAGCAAAGGAAACACAGGTGATGTGATTGTGGAATGAGCAAAAAAAATTGCACGTTTTTCAATTACATTACCTGTGTTTCCTAACATTACACATCACATTGTGTAGATAAGGTTTAGGTCTGTTCCAGGAGACAGAGGAGGTCTGACATTTGTTCAAGAGTGCAGTGCACATGACTCACTTCGTTGGTAGGCCTGCACATGTATTATCTCCTCTGTACTCTTTAACAAGCCTAAATTTCATCTGCAACACTGAGTAGGACTCACCTGAAAGAAACCTCTGGATAGGACACACCTTATTGGCATCCTGAAACAATCATTTAAAATGTTAAGGGCAGATTTATGATGGCCGTGCACCTCTTTTGCGCCGCTGTTCCGTCACTTTTGTGACGCAGCAGCAGTGTAAAAGATGCACCATGTTGCAAGATAGGCCTCAGTTCATCTCCAGCAAGAAACCGTCAGTTTAAAATGTATATAATTAGGACTGTGTAGGGGGCATGCAGAAGCTGAGGCTTCAGTAAGTGTCAAAGTTGTTGTATGCAGTGCTGCACTTCTGCGTACTCTTTCATATGCTGGACTACATCTGCACAATGAGATACCTTAGCAAAGGAAACACAAGTGATGTGATTGTGGAATGAGCAAAAAAAATTGCACGTTTTTCAATTACATCACCTGTGTTTCTTAACATTACGAATCACATTGTGCAGATCAAGTTTAGGCCTGTCCAGGGAAACAGAGGAGGTCTGGCCTTTGTTCAAGAGTGAAGTGGACATGACTCACTTCATTGGTAGGCATGGACATGTATTATCTCCTCTGTACTCTTCAACAACTCTAAATTTCATCTGCAACCCTGAGTAGGCCTCACCTCAAACAAACCTCTGGATAGGACACACCTTATTGGCATCCTGAAACAATCATTTAAAATGTTAGGGACAGTTTTATGATGGCTGTGCACCTCTTTTGCGCTGCCGTTGCGTCACTTTTGTGAGACAGCAGCAGTGCAAAAAATGCACCATGTTGCAAGATAGGCCTCACTTCATCTGCATCAAGATACTGTTAGTTTAAAATGTATATTTTTAGGACTGTGTAGGGGGCATGGAGAAGCAGAGGCTTCTGTAAGTGTCAAAGTTGTTGAAAAACTGTTTGTCCTTCAATCTTTTCCCTTGTCTTTTCTAATTTTTAAATACATGTTTTAATAATTCTCAAATGTTTGTTCTCTCTTTCACAGATTGAAAGTATAAAAATAACAAGTGACTAAGTTAACGACAATTATAAGGTAAATGTTTTGTACTCTTTTCGTTACATTTCTATCACATTTAACTTCTATTAGTTCCACTACTTCATTTCTTTAACCCTCACTTTCCTGCCTTTGCTACTTCCCTCATTCCTTTCTCTATTACTTACTTACTCTACTCCTTCCACTCTTTTTCTCAGTCCCTCTCTTCTCATAGTTCCTCACTCTTGTTCACTCACTCCGTCTCTATTACTCTCACTGTCTCTGACTGATCACTCTTTCACTACTTGTTCATTATGCTTTCTCTCTGTAGTTCAAGCACACTAAGGGGCATATTATCAACACAGGCAATAAAATTATCGCTGCTTTTATCGGCAGAAAACTGCTGCAAAAGTGGCTTTAGCGGCAGTTTTCTGCCGCAAAAGCGGCTTTAGCGGCAGATTTCTGCCGATAAAAGCAGCGAAACTTTTATCGCCTATGTTGATAATATGCCCCTATGTTATTTACATTTCTTTGCTGTTTCAATCATTCCTTTTCTGTCACTTCTTCTTTTCTGCTTTCTTTTTTTTCTCTCTGTTATTCCTCATGTTTTAACCTTAGTCACTATCATACATCTTGTTTTATTCCTATTTACTTTTGCTCACTGTTTTCTTAACACTTTCCCTCAGGATTGTTCTTTTAGTCCGGTTCTATCCCTACCTCTCATTCCACATCCTTTACTATTTTTCTTCTTATTTTGCTCTCCTTCTCTTGTTTTTTTTTTTTGTTTTCTTTTTTATTGCGCTAACGGGGCGCTCTCCGGTGCGTGTACCGGGAAGCGCACCAATGAGAAAAATGAAGTCAAGAGTGCTTAAAATTTTAGTAATTTTTTAAAAATGGGAGGTAGTTCTGAAAAGAATTTTTTTTATGTTTTTGTTGTTTTATATATTTTTTTGATTTTTCTGAACATTTTTTGTTTTTTTTGTATTTTTTGAACAATTTTATGTTTTTTTTGGTTTTTTTGGGGGGAAACAACGAAAAACAGCCATTATAAAGGGCTCAACAAAAAACAAGAAACAAAAAACTGGGAATTAACAGTGGCTCGAGAGGAGAAAAAATAAAAATAAAAAACTACTGCTTTCTTCTCTTGCTGCAGTTGTGGTTGTCGATGGAAGCATTAATAAGGTGAATGCTTAGTTCCCCGTAGCAGAGGGTCTTTCCGCAAAAAATGCAGACCATTTTTATTACACCAAATTTATCTTGTATATTTGGTACTGTTTCGCGCCCTTCTGGTGCTGCAAATGAAGATTCACCTGATGAGGTGCTGGCATGATGGTCTCTTTTTTTCTGAGCCAGATCCCGTACCTCAGCTTGTGCCAGATTGTTAGGGTGCCACCTCTGCATGTGGCGGATCATTGTGTAGTTCCCAAATGAATATTTTTTATTTGGGTTGCCCCTGGACAGGACATCTTTGCAAATTAAGCATGTCGCCTTCGGGGCATTCACTTTTTTTTGCCCAGCAGGAATGGAAAAATACTGCCATATGTAATGAACTTTGACATGGCTTTGTCTTGGTTCTTCAGGCAAGTATGTTATGGTTTGTTGGTCCTCATCATCTTCTACCTCCTCTTCTTCAACTCCTGGAAGGATCTGTGGTGGTGGACCTTCCTTTCTGGGTGGTGGTGGTGGTGGTGGTGGGGGTGCACTAGCTGCAGCTACTACTGAAGCCATGTCTCACAGATAGGTCTTGCTTTCTCAAAGAAAAAAGTAAGAATGAGGAAAAGAGGAGGGGGCTTTCATCATTTGTAGAAAAAAAAGTTGAGAACCAATGAAAAGTGTTATTTTCAGGTCACATGTCCCGACGCGCTTACGCTACGCGCCCCGGCGCGCTTACGTTTCGCGCTCCGGGTCGCGCCACGGAGCGCTTCCGGGTACGTTTACGGAGCACGCCGAAGAAACGCATCACGCTGTTACGCGATGCGTCATGTTTACGCGGCGCATCACGCGACTACGCTAAACGTCATCATGTTGTTTTTGTTCGCGGGAGCAGCGCTCACGGAACGCTCCCCGGTACGTTCACCGGTACGTGCCCCGGGAGCGCCCCGGGGCGCGTACCGGGGCACATAATTAAAAAAATATATATTTACACATTTTAAAATTTCTTATAAAAATTATTACTTTCATACATATAGATATTTGCTACTAAAAAATTCACTGAAAAAAACATAGGTTATAGACCATATATAGTTAGGAATTAGCATTTACAAAACCATTGAAATTCACTGAAAAAACCATAGGTTATAGACCATATATAGTTAGGAATTAGCATTTAAAAAACCTTATTTTACTCACACAAAACCATTGAAATTCCACATATAGTTAGTTGCACTAACTATATACCGCGCACCCGCAATCCACTGCTGATGATGTCACATATTACATCATTCTTCAATATGTAAGACATATTTTAACTTTACAGAAACATACAGTCACTGGATGTTGTCATCAGTGATGTCATCAGTGATGTCATTTGAGATGTCATCAGTGATGTCATCAGTGATGTCACTGACCATGTCATGAATGATGTAATATATGACATCATCAGCAGTGGATTGCGGGTGCGCGATATATAGTTAGTGCAACTAACTATATGTGGAATTTCAATGGTTTTGTGTGAGTAAAATAAGGTTTTTTAAATGCTAGTTCCTAACTATATATGGTCTATAACCTATGGTTTTTTCAGTGAATATATATATATATATATTACCTACTGGCGGTCGTTGTTTCAGGGGCTGCTCAGAAACAAAATGTTCAATTTTCCTGAAAATTTCAGCCAATTCCGTCCGCAAACGCCAAAGTTATTAGACATAGAATTTTCAAAAATCCCATAGAGAAAAAATCCTAACTATATATACCTACTGGCGGTCGCTGTGGGGGTCGATGTGGGGGGGTTTCGCCAAGGGGGGGCCGAGAAAAAAGGGGGGTCCCAAAACGCCTTTTTCCCATTCATTTTTCCATAGGGCGGTTGGCCTCACTTTTAGCCCGAACGGCTGAATGGATTTGCACGAAACTTGGCAAAATTGTAGGGACTGTTAGCCCGATGTGCCTTTGCTAGGTCTCAATATATGTGCTCCAGTGGATTTTGATAAATTAACGTTCAAAAAAATATATATATCTGTAACAGCGCTCCGGGTAGCGCTCCGGTTCGCGTACTTGAAGCGTAACGCAACTTCGCAAAGTGAAGCTGATTGGTTCTCCAGTGTCTGTCAACATTCTAAACAGTCCGGAGCGGCTGCCATCTTGTCTCTCGGTAGGATCGAGAGACAAGAGGAGGCCAAAACAAAGGGGGAAATGACCATAAGGGGGCATAGTAGATCCTCCCTGACCCCCTAGGTTTGATGTGGAGGCTTTAAAAGAGCCCTGCGGGGCAAAAAAAAAAAAAAAAAACGTTTTTTTTGCGTGGGGTGCGCCCGGTACACGCACCGGAAAGCGGTCCGGGGAGTGTACTATGAGGAAAAAAGAATGATAGACTTTTTAAATATTGTATGTTTAATGATTGTTCGTTTTTTTTTTTTTTTTTTTTTTTTTTATTTAAGTAGCAATATGTAGGTACCAATGCAGACTCAAAAAATTAATATACACCGTCTCCTTTGTAGATATCTTGCATGTTGTTTCAGAAGTTATTGTGGAATATGGAATTCATACCATAGTGTGTCAGGAAAGCAGAAACAATATGAAGGCAGGAGATGAAAAAAAGATGTTAAATACACATTGGAGATAATATAGTTGGAGAAAGGAAGTAACTATGAGCAAAATTACTGTGTAACATAAAAAAGTTGCACAGTATACTATAAGTCTGACTTTGCATTATAATTAATTTGGTACTAGTTTATGAATTATATATAAAAATGATTAAAGACTCGAACAATTTTTGATTATTAAATATAAATTTATTTTTCTGATTCTTTTTCAAAATTTAATAGAACGTCTAACATTTGACTGTCCGAAATGTCCTCTTGTTGAGTGAACATAACTTCCCACATTTGACCGTCCTCATAATGAAGTAACAAATCCACAGATTCTACACATTGTAGAAGTTCATGGTCCCGTGATTCATCCATGAATTCCAAGTCAATGGGTTCAATGATTTCCTCATTGTTCATCTGTAGGACAATTTCAAAGGAAACGTTCTGTTCTCCTTCCATTTTTGTGCTGAAATTTGCATAAAAAATTAATATATCAGTAGAGATAGGGCACTGTTGGGTTTAAGTTCAGACAGGTACTTGTGAGTTTATAACAGAGAAGTTATCTATGGGCACTGTATGGTTTCAGGCGTGAAGTAGTACTATTAAAAAGTGCCTGTGAAAAAGCCTAAGTAAATTCATAATTATAACACAGAAACGTAAATCAATCCATAATTATAATAAACAAGCCTTTCTAAATGTCTAACTCTTACAGAGGGATAGTATATAACTATCTGAAAATGTTTTCCCAAATTAATTTAAAGTGCATAACATAGTTCTTCTGTCAAATATATAAAATAACATCTTACTTTTTAAAAACAAGTTTAAGTTGACAGTGAAAATGCTCTTGCAATGTACTTCAGGAAGTAGCAGTCAAAATGGCTGTGTTTCTCTCTCTTTCTTTATATATATTCAGGTACATAACCAATCAAATGTCAGGTAAAAAAAGTAGAAAATGAAAGTAACATTTTAATTGGTTGTCAATTCCAACACTTCAGATGTGTTTTGTGAAGTAATTTACCTCAGGGAATTTAGAGAGGTCTACAGGTTAAATGGTTAAATGGAATTCCAACCAAATTTGTGAAAATGGTAGGGATTGGTATGTAGTGGTATGTAGTGCCGCTCGCTCTGAGGTTTTCAGTGCAAACTCTTGCCTGCCGCTACAGGAGTAGCTTCTCATTTCTCCAGGGTTCCAGCCCTTGTGCCCTTGGTGAAGAGGAGGAAAACCACCGGCGAGGCCGCAGAGGAGACGAGAGGCGCGGCCCCGGGACTGCGAGGTTCAGCGTTCAATTCCATCAGCTGTTGCCTCTTCCTTCGTGAGCCGCGCCCCCTCCCAGTGCCACGCCCCCATCAAACTGCTCATAACCTTTCGCGGCCCCCGCTTCGCGGGAGCCGCTCGCTCTGAGGTTTTCAGTGCAAACTCTTGCCTGCCGCTACAGGAGTAGCTTCTCATTTCTCCAGTGTTCCAGCCCTTGTGCCCTTGGTGAAGAGGAGGAAAACCACCGGCGAGGCCACAGAGGAGACGAGAGGCGCGGCCCCGGGACTGCGAGGTTCAGCGTTCAATTCCATCAGCTGTTGCCTCTTCCCGCGTGAGCCGCGCCCCCTCCCAGTGCCACGCCCCCTCTCACTCTACAGGGACTTAACCAAGGGCATTAACCAAGGGCGGGACGCGCGCGGGTCGCAGCCCGGGGCGGCAACTTCATCCTCAAATAAGACTCAGGAACCAAAGACAAGGCCGGCTCGTTTTAAGACAATCAACTTGCCGCCGGAAGTTTCTCCCTTTGTGGTTGTTTTGACGGGTGTACCACCACTGAAGGAGGGTAGAAGAGAAACTTTCATTGAACTAAGAAACAAATGTGCCCAGTGGCTTCAGTTGCACAAACCTCTACCCATCCATATGAGTGGTGAAATTCTTGCTGTACGTAGAGGAGAGTGGGTGGGCAGGAACACCAAGACCATAGCAGGAGATGTTATTACTGTTAATTTCAGGGATACAGGGGCAGTGAATTATATATGTAATACACCCAGTAGTGGACCTGCTACTCAAATTAATCCACTTCCCTTGTCTTACTTCTTACCCATATCCCCAAGACAAAATCCCCCTAGATTCAGCTTCCCAATGAACAGAGGGTACACACATGCTCCACACCATATTACTGAGCAGTGGCAGCAACCATGGCATGGTCCACCTCCTCCATTTGACCCCTTTGTTTCCCAGTTTGCCCACTGGAATAGATTCTGTGCGCTGGATGAGGTTGATTGACTCAATTCTGACGAAGCTTCCTCCATACATCTTGGCCTTAATAGGGGCGAGGAGGAGGTTTCTTCAGTCACATCTCACCCCTTATGCCCTAATCTTCCAACTGCGGCGGTTACCAGCCTGACCAAGCCAACACATTTTGCTCTAGATAGGTACTGTGCAGATTCCCATAACCCTAGAGATATTAATGGCACTAGAGGAGAAACCATCAAGGACAAAATAAAAATTCTCAGTTGGAATCTCGCGGGGATTTACAGGAAATTAGGTCTGCCCGAGTGGAGTGATTTGGTTGAAGCACACAAGATCTGTGTGTTTCAGGAGACCTGGAGCACTGAGCCACTCCACCGGGTTGGTTTTGTCACCTATTTTGTTCCAGCAGAAAAACCCAGGCAAGGGAAGGGGCGCCCTTCGGGGGGGCTCATTATTTGGGTAAGCATCTCCCTTAACTGCCGAATAACCTCTAAGCAGACAAATAACCCAGATATTCTGGGCATTTCTCTGTCTAATCACCGTAGAGGTTTGACCTTAGATCTTTACAACGTCTATGCTAGAGGCACTAAAAATGGGTGCACCTCGTCTGTAATATCCGATCTTGAGGTGCAACTTAGGGACTATAAAGAAGCTGACCACACCCTAGTAGCAGGCGATTTTAACTGCACATATGAGCCACTTCCCCTGGATGGAATCCCTGACCTAGGTGAAGAAGATAGCAGATGGGGTATTCCCACACTCTCCATGCCTCCGATTAAACGTTGGACCCGTAGTGCAGTGCAGTTAAATGCACTGACTCTGGAGTTTGGGTTAAGAGCCACTAATGGCCGTACATCTTCTGACCGGATGGGCGCTCCAACGTTCAACAGGGTTGGTCATACCTCGAGGATTGACTATATTCTGTTGGACTTGGGGCTCTGGAGTTCGGTTAAAGATATGGTAATTATACCGACTGTGGAGAGCGACCATAATTCGCTTTCCTTAAACATCACAAATCCCTGGTTTAATAGAGCATTGTTAGCACCACCTAAATGTACACATAGGGTCACTGTCTCCTCCTGTGGAAGACGCTTAAAGTGGAGCAAAGTTGCAATCAATGCTGACAAACTTTCTACCATTGATGAGGTCCTAATAGCCTCACTAGCAGAGATCAGCACTATTGATTTAGTCACGGCAGTAGACAGGGCAACACCCATTTTTGAAGCAGCTGTAAAGGCTATAGGGGAAGTTTTTTGGGTAAAGGGCACCACAGGGAAGAATATGTCCCAGAATAAACCTAAAGGGATACATGATTGGTACACTGTAGCATGCAGGAAAGCTAAGACAAGGCTAATTGAGGCCGTTAAGGGAAAGTCCCAACACCTAATACAGATAGCCAGGAAAGAACACAAGAGAACACTGGGGCTAGCAAAAAAGGAGTGGGAAGAGGCCTATTGGTCTACCCTTAAAGAAGCTAGCTCTAAGAAAGATTCTAAATGGTTTTGGGATACTATAAGAGCTCGTAACAGGCCAGATAGTGACCTGATAACTTGTAACATCCCAAGTCAGGCGTGGGTCAAACACTTTTCAAAGCTTTATACCCGTCAAGATGATCATCTCACTCCTACTGTTTCTTGTGATCCTGATGGGGGGGTGGTGGCTCCACTATTGCTCCCCCCAATTTGGGACATTCAGCCTAATGACTTTAATTTTACAACTAAGGAAGTGGACTACGCAATAAGCACTATTATTCCCCAAAAACCGGCTGGTCCGGACGGCATCCCTGGCGACCTCTTGAAATCTGATATTATGAAGTGGGGGAAACTGATCCACTCCCTACTCGTTGCTATCTGTAGGGGTGCCCCTATCCCCTCTTCGTGGAAAGGGGCTGAGGTGGTCCCTATTCATAAAAAAGGCTCCAGAGATGACCCATCTAATTATAGGCCCATTAGCCTGTTAGATATCAGTCAAAAAGTAGTCGGCAAGGTTCTGCTGGCCAGAATTTTAAACTGGATAGAAGAAAACAAAATCCTTTCTGACTATCAGGCGGGCTTTAGAGTGGGTACCGGGACAATTGAACAAGCTTTTAGACTCATGATGGTGTATTGGAAAGTTGTGGTGATAGGCAAGGGCAGTCTTTATCTCGCGTTTATCGATTTAAAGACTGCCTTTGACCTTGTACCCAGGGAGACCCTATAGAGTGTACTGGCTGATATGGGGTTGCCCCACTACTTGCTATCCCTACTTGTTAGGTTACATGAAAATAGTTTTGCCCAGGTTAGGTGGGGCCCAGGGGGGGAAAAAACAAATAGTATCCCGGTTGAGAGAGGTGTCCGCCAGGTATGTGTGTTAGCTCCCATCCTCTTTTCCCTTTACATCAATGGGGTGGTTGAGCATCTTCAGAAACATCCTTCAGATGAACCATCCCTGGCTGGCGAACGTATACCAACCCTCCTCTTCACGGATGATACGCTTTTAATCTCTAAAACCCCCATAGGCCTCCAAAGGCTCCTAGACAACTTTTAATCCTTTTGCACCAAACGAGGCCTGGTAATCAACACAAGCAAAACTAAATATCTTGTGCTGAACCCTCCCAAAAAACAAGTCCGCTCTCCTACCCTGAACTCTGAACTTTTGGAGAGGGTAGAGGTCTTCGACTATCTTGGGATACGCCTTTCACACAAAATGGAATGGACCCCACACTTGGACAAAATGCTGTTAACTCATAAGAGGATCACAGGAGCTCTCCTGAAAGAACAACGCTCCTGTATAATAAGACCAATAGCTACAGTCCTTGAGATCTATTCGGCCAAAGGGGTTAGTTCTGCTCTCTATGGGGCCGAACTTTGGGGGTCATCTATCACTGACGCTTTGCCAAGATCAGAGAGGAAATTTTGTAGAGCGATTATGTCTCTCCCGCAGGGCACTCCTACAGTCCCGCTAATGTTGGATTTAGGTTGCCGCCCAATTGATGACCTTGCAAAATTCCGTCCACTATTGCTATGGGCACGCCTATGGCGTGTGGAGGAACTCAGCAGATATGCGCAAGGCCTAGCAGAAATTATGTCACTCCCAGGGTGGCACAAAATTAAATGGTTGAGGGATATGAAGGTGCTGCTGGTGAATTTGGGCCTGAACGAAGCATGGGCAAATAGAACCTCACCCCCGAAGTTAGCTCTTAAGAAACTTTATTGGGACTGGATCCTTTCTCAGAGGAACATTAGTACCACCACGGGTAGACTCACGGAGGACTTCCTGAAGTTCAAAGATCAACCTAAACGGGAAGTGTACCTTGACATTATTGAAAAACCTTTCGATAGGGCTTTGTACTTCAAATTTAGAATAGGAACTCTTCCCCTCTATTCTTTTACTTCACGTTGAAAATCTCGTGTACAAATTACAGAGCTTTGCCCAGCATGCCTAGATAAATCAGTCATTGGCACATTTTATGTTCGAGTGCAGAGAGTATACAATACCCAGGAGGGTTTGGCTCAAAAACTTATGTCGGCAGCTGGGTACTAGGAGCCACGTGGCTGCAATCAGGATATTAATGTCTGACAGCCGTGCAACCTACGTTTGTGCCTTAGCCAAATTTTTATCATGGGCTTGGTCCATTCGAATCAAAAGGCTAAAATTGACTGTTTAATTTTATTTTAAATTCACTGCTTAAATAAACTGCCTTATGAACTGCCTTGCAAGTTTGTAAAAACTAAATGAACTAAAAGGCTAATATTGATTGCTTAAATTTTCTTTTAAATTGATTGCCTAATGTACTGTTTTGTCAACTTTTTTTAAATAGGTTAAATCTTTATTGCATGTTCACGTTTGCTTTTAAAATTGTTGCATTGTGATTTCTGTGTTGCTTTTATGATAACTTTTTATCGAAATAAAGCCTTTTTGACTTTGACTTGGTATGTAGTATGAGCTAATGTATATTTGGTGAAAGTGTCTCCAGTGGTTTTTCTGTAAATTACTTTCCCACCTTTTTTACGCAAGCGCTTCCCAGTGCGTGCCCCGGTACGCGAACCGGCAGCGTTACGGGAGTCCTCCATTTTGTGTTTCGGTAGAATTGAGATACAAGATGGAGGGCAAATAATGTTCAGAATGGGTAGAAGGGGGCACGGTAGACGTATCCTGACCCCCTAGGTTTTCTGAGGGTGGCTGAGGAGGCCCATATGTGCGTAAAAAAAACATTTGTTTTCAAATTTTCGTGCGGTTTGCGTCCGGTGCGCGTACCGGGTAGCGCTCCGGAAAGCGTAAATTGTGAAAATTTGTAAAAAAAAGTTTCATTTAAAATTTGTTTATAGTGATCATAGTTAGGGTAGCTCTGAGAAGAGCTTTTGGGTCTGTGGTATATTTAGGTACATATAAGTAGGTACCAATACATAGTCTTAAATTCAGGATGAAAACTCTGTTCCCCTCACCTGAGAAGTGAACTCCATCTCCTCTGTAGATATCTTGCATGCAGTAACGCAAGTTATTGTTGTAGATGCAGCCCATTCCATGGTCTCTCATGTAAGCTGAAACAGACTTATTTACATGCTTCCTCGATTTCTCAATTTGTGGACAAAATTCGTTGGACCACTTCCATTTCTGTCTTTGGCATATATTGGAATATACTAAGGCAGTTTGAGGAAAAAGTGCCATCAATTGCTCAAAGGTGTCCTTTAAAAGCATTTCCAGACCTACCCCAGTCAAAGTGCCCAAGTTATTTCCTCCACAGTGCACAATTAACAGGTTAGGTTTTGGCAAATGCAAAAAGGTTTTCACCAATGGTATCAATTGGTGACATCTTAATCCTCTGTGGCCAATCCACTTGATTTCTACGTTTTGTAAATTGAGGTTAGGTACATTTCTGTTATCAGCATACCTTTGAGCCCAGTGGATGTAACTATGTCCAACAATCCAGACAGAAAACATGGTGAGAGGATGTTCTGCTGCAGTCAGATGAAGTGTAGGTATGAAATGGCAGTTGAAAAAGTAGGAGTTTGTAATGAAAAAAAACTGTGGAGTTTGTGTGCTAATTATTCAGTAGCAGTGATTGGTGGATTTTGATTGCTGAAAACAGAAAGTTAGGGTGCATGGATGAGTTCTTTGAAAGATGTAATTTGAATGTTTAAGAAAAAATCATTTTATGAAAGATTGCACTGGATACGCAGGTGCACTGAGAGTTCAGAGTTCAATTGAAACATTGTTGTGTGAACTTGCAAACATCAGAGGTCTTTCAGGAGGTCGTTGCTATGGAAAAAAGGCAGAAAGGGCAGAGGGGGGAAGGGTGTTGATTTGAAAAAAGTGAGGGAAGAGTTTTGATTGGGTGACATGAGAGATATGTGTGATGAATTACAGCATTTCTGTGCTTTTTTGGCTGCAGCCTCCGGAGTGCATACCCTTTGTTCTGCTGAAGACAAATTGGTGTGTGTCTGAGACTGTTTTGAAACTCAAAAAGTATTTGCTAAGGTGAGAAAAGATTCATTTAATTTAAATAGAGAATAGTATGCTTTAGGGAGAAAATTAAGAAGAAAGTTGTGTATTTAAAATGTTGCTTTGTGTCAAGTGTTTTACAAATAGATTTTTATTCTTTGAGTTACATAGCATGTTAAAAGTGATGTAAAAAAAGGTGCAAGGGCCTTAAAGAAACGCTTTCATGTGTGTTAGGGCATTTTAAGTCACTTTCCCATGAATGTGGTTGAATAATTGTTTTACATAATGGGTTTAAAAACGTTTTTTGAAATCAATTAGGTTTCTTGATATGTATTGCTAGAGTTTCATAGGTTGCTTGGGGCATATTTACAAGGCCTTTGAGTCCCTTTGATGTTATTTTCCCCATTTTAATTTAAGTTATTTCCCCGTGGTGCAAGGTCCTTGTAAATACGCCCCCATGTGTGTTTGGCTAATTTAAGTACTGATAGGGTGTGCTTCTACATAGGACCTGTGTTGTGTTTTCAAATTAGGACCAGAAAATTGTTTTTTTTAAAACAAACCTCTAGATAGTCCACACCTTATCGTCATCCTGAATCAATCATTTAAAATGTTAGGGGCAGATTTATGATGGCCGTGCGCCTCTTTTGTGCTGCTGTTGCGTCACTTTTATAATGCAGCAGTGATTTAAAAGATGCACCATGTTGCAAGATAGGCCTCACTTCATCTTCAACAAGATACCGTCAGTTTAAACTGTAAACATTTAGGACTGTGTAGGGGGCATGGAGAAGCTGAATCTTCTGTAAATGTTAAAATTGTTGTATACAGTGCTCAACTTCTGCGTACTCTTTGATATGCTAGACTCCATCTGCACAATGAGATACTTAAGCAAAGGAAACAAAGGTGATGTAATTGTGAAATGAGGAAAAGAAATTCCAAATCTTTCAATTACATCACCTGTGTTTCCTAAAAATTATGAATCACATTCTGCAGATGAGGTTTAGGTCTGTCCAGGGACACAGAAGACGTCTGGCCTTTGTTCAAGAGTGCAGTGGATATGACTCACTTCATTGGTAGACCTGCACATCTATTATGTCTTTTGTACTCTTCAACAAGCGTAAATTTCATCTGCAACCCTGAGGAGGCCTCACCTCAAACAAACCTCTGGATAGTCCACACCTTATCGTCATCCTGAATCAATCATTTAAAATGTGAGGGACAGATTTATGATTGTCGTGTGCCTGTTTTGCGCCGCTGTGCGTCACTTTTGTGACGCAGTGGCGGTGGAAAAGATGTGCTATGTTGCGACATATTTGTAATTTGATGCATCTAGGCAGATGTGTCATGCTGTAAAGTCTTGTGCCACATGAAACCTGCGTCAGGTTTCATGTGAGCATTTTGCTGTAAGGTGGGCAGTCATTTGCATGAAAGCCCTGTAAAACTAACACAGTAAAGTTAAGAAGATTTCACTGAGTCACCTTTATGGCATTGCTGAATCAAATCCTTACGCCTGTTTGAAACAGGCATAAGGAGTGATGCACCATGCAATGTGTGGCTTGCCCCTGTGCATTGCAGTAGATATGTTGCGTTTATGACGTGATTCTTGCAATGCGTCGTTTTTGTGGAACAGATGCGTGATGCATCTGTGCTGTTTTTGCTCAATGGTGCTCTGCATTGTAAATGCGGCACATCATGGGTGGCAGAGCAGTGGCGCACGTTAACTGGTGCATCCCTGGGGATGCGCCAGTTAATATAAATCGGCTTCTTTAAATTTAAGTATTAGCAGGGGACACAGTGTTGGTGAGGCTTATCCAAGGTTAAGAAGAGATGAGTCCTGTTCACTGAAAAATTGGACATAGGCCTCACCTCCTCAGCATCGCTGGACATGGCTAAATAATATCTGCAAAATGTTACTCTTGTTAAACAATTTTACTATTATAGTGTCTGAGATTTGTCTCTTACTCTGCAACATCTCATTGTTGTTCTCTTTCTTTAAAGATAACGACAACATCAACCATGAGTGATAATGAGCAATCTGTTGATCTCGATCTTATCATTGAACTTGTCATTGAAACGTCAGTGGAAGTAGATCCCTTGGATGATTTATATCCTGTGGTTGATGAAGAATATGATGAGGATGCTGATTTGTCAGAATTGTATGACATAGGGTGGGCAGCTGACCTGCTCGAGCATATTAACCTATAAAGACTTTTAAAAATAAAATTAAGTTACTCGAAATGAAAAGTAACCATGTAAACCGTTTTATTTAAAATTAAATACAACTTCAAAAACAAATTGTGTGAAGTGTCTTTAATGAAATAGTAAAATATGCTAATAAAATTAGTTCAGATTCACATATAAAAGAGCACAGGTCAAATGTAGAAGCATTCCATTTCTTTGCAACTATTTGTGAGTTTTAAATTTCATAATGCACTAAAAATTATTGTATGTAGAATTGACAACTAGTATGTTAATTTTTTGATGACTGTTTTTGATTTACTGTTTGGTAATAGTGGTTAATAAATTTTTTTATTATATTTTACCACACATTCAACTGCAGATCATTTCGAAATTAGAGAATGCCGTCTAAGGATAGAATCCGAAAGGCTACAAAATGTCAAAGACAGCAGATTAGTAAATGCTTGCAGCAGTCCTCTACAATAAAATCTCGTCAAGTCACCAAGAAAGCTCCGGGTAAGAGAACGAAATCATTCCTTAGAAACATTTGTAGAAACAAAAGTATACCTACAGAACAAGTTTTAGTCCAGAAAAAGAGAGCCAATTTAAACGGAAAGGAAAGGCCAATCAAAAATGTTACTGGTAGAGCAGGAGATAACTCTGTGCATGGTAGTAGAAGGAAGAATCAGTTTAGGGACATTTGTAGACGAATGTTCCGCAACAGGATAATTGGTAATTTGTTAAAAAATATTAAGAAAGGTCAACAGAAAGTGGTTTTTTATAAGAGAAAAAAAAAATTGAGAAAATTATTGATCAGGCATTCGAAATTAAGCGAAAGTTATTTATTTTGATAATCAATAGAATTAGGAAACTAAACAAGGTAATTTATGATTTCAAAACAAATAGTAGATGAAAGAGAACAGTTTATCGTAGTAATTTTTGTGAAGTTTTTTCAGGAGAATGGATGCATAGTTCAAGTTATGAGGCATTTTTTAATGAGGAGAGTTACTTTCAGGATAATGAGTTGGTGCATGCAGTTGACACCAGTGGTCGAGCATATGAGGTGAAAGATGGATGTGTGGTTGAAGAAGAAAAACTTGTGACAACAGAGGCAGAAGAGGTGTTAGGTAATGAGGTTTTAGGAAGACGTCCTAGGGGACCTGTGTACACCTGGAAGTGTAGTAGTATTTGCAGTGTGCGACAGGATTCCATCAATTTGCTTTGTGATTTTGTACGGACATTTAATAAGAAAAGTTTGAAGCAGAAAATGATGTTGTTGCAAGAATTAGATCCTTGCAGAGTGAGAGAAGTGACAGGTTTGCATGGTCATTCACTGGCTTGTCTTTCCAGGAGAGTATGCCAGAGTGTTTTTCATCATTTCAGGATGCTAGCAGTGCATCATAATAAAGTGAGGAAATTAGTTAGAATGTTGTATTATGCTAAGAGTCCAGCAATTATGCTTAAACAATTATGCACTGCTCTTTTGCATGGTTCTGAAGTAGATGTGAAGAATATTTGTGTGAAATTGAGTTTTGTTACTTTGCAAGTAAAGAGGAGAATGTTGAAATTGACCCAGAAGAAAAGGGTAATGTGGAAGATAGTGTACAGGTTTCCAGTACAGATAATTTTCAGAAGGAAATTGCCACGTTTCAGGTGAAATCAAGTGAGAGGCCTAATTTCACTTGTGTGTGTTGTCGACGCACTTATTATAAGAATCAGACTAAGTTAGTGGATTTATATGCGAAAAGTGAAAGGGAAAATAATAGTGAATGGAAGGATTTTGCAACATACTTGATGGTAGAAAATTGTTTTGATTTGGGATTGGATCAACGTGTGTGTACTTATTGTTGTAACAAATTAAATCAAAACCGGATGCCTGCTAGAGCGGTTCATAATAATCTGGAATTGGTTGAGATTCCTTCTGAATTGAAGGATTTAAATACTTATGAATCTATTTTGATTCAAAGTATCCATCCCTTTCAGGCTATTGTAAGAATGGAGCCAAAGACAGGGAAATTGCCTCCATCAGATTTACAGAGAGGATTAAAGGGAAGAGTTGTTTATTTGCCTCTAGATTTGAAGAAAAACATTAATACAATTGGAGTAGAGAAAGTGGAAGAGGAACCTCTGGTTATCTTAGTTAATGGGGTTCCGACAAAGAGTAAGAAAATATGGCAAGATTTAGTAGATGTTAGGAAAGTCAAAAAGGCAACATTGTATTTGAAGAAAAACAATAAGTACTACAAGAATGTATATGTTGCAGAAGAGGAAGTAAGTGAAGAAGAGGATAGCGATTTGTGTGCTGGTCAAATTGAGAAAGTAGAACCCTCTAAAAATGATGTAATATATGAACATTATAGTGTTCATCCTTTGCATTCCAAGGAAGTCATGGGGAATGCTATTGAGTTGTTTCAAATGAAACAAGCCAAAGGGAGTCCCATTAGTGTTTGGGAGGAAAGTTTGGAAGCTCGGTGTTTCCCACAGCTATTTCCAACAGGTCAAGGAGGAAGATATGATGAGCGACCTGATCAAATTCCTGCTTCTGAATACCGGACTTTACGATTGTATGCAGAAGATCCTAGGTTTCGTCAATGCATTCCCTATTTGTTTCATCTCCTGTTTGAAAGCGATCTGTCTGGACTGTCATATGCAGTGAACCACTTCTTGAAAAGTAGTGTACAGATGCAAAATATCTCGGCAAGTGAATTTATGGATAAAGTCAATGTGCAAGACAGTATTTTGGATTCTCACCTGATTAATCTCATGGCGTGTCAGCGTGGTACTAATGAGTACTGGTACCGTCGTCATGGTGATTTAAAATGTATGCTGAGGAACTTAGGAACTCCCACATGGTTCCTCACTCTCAGCTGTGCCGAGTATGGCTGGGAAGACTTACTTGAATTTCTACGAGAGGCAAATGGAAACATTGAAAATATCGAATTCAAGACACCCGGAGAACTGTGCTCTTTGGATACAGTGAATGTATGCAGGTACTTCAATCATAGATTTGAAGCTATGATGTCTTTCATCATGAACAAGAAAAATCCACCTCTTGGAGGTGTTGGATTTCTTCTGGAGAAAGGAGTACCAAGCAAGAGGTGCTCCTCATATACATATGCTGCTGTGGATCAAGGATGCACCTAAATTTGGAACAGATCCAGATGACTTAGTGATGAGTTTCATAGAACAGTATTCTACATGTGCTGTTCCAAACGCAAAGGAAGAGAAAAGCCTAAGAGAACAAGTTTTACGCTTCCAAAGCCATCGTTGTGGAAAGTACTGTCGTCGTAAATTCAGAAACAAGGACAAGTTCTACACCAAATGTCGTTTCCCCTTTCCACGACCGGTGATTTCTAAAGGAAGAGTGAACAGTTTGATGTCTTCGCTGCGACATAATGTGATGAAGAAATCACCTAAAAACACATACAATTTGAAAAGGAATGAAGAGTCCAAGTACATCAACGACTACAACCCAGTGATTTTGTCCATGTGGAATGCTAACATGGATATACAGTTTGTGGCTGATAACTGTATGGCTGTGGCTCGGTATGTGACATCTTACATCACCAAAAAAGAAAAGACAGAATTGAAGGATATGTGGGAGGACATTTCCCATGAAAAGAGCCTCAGTAAGAAGTTGTACAGTTTCAGTCTGAAGATGTTGTCGCATCGAGAAATCGGAGCTTACGAATGTTCTGACCGGTTGTCTTCAGCAAGTCTCTATGCCAAATCCAGGAGTATCGTTTGGGCGAGTCTTGGTCTTGCTGCAACGCGTAATCGAGTTCTGAAACCTGTGCGGGAAATTGAGTATTTGGCGGAAAAGGAGCCAAACAGTACCGATATTTTGAAGACCAACATGTTGGATACATATTATCCAAATAGAAGCAGTCACCTCGAGAATGTTTGTCTGTATGAGGTTCTACAAAATTACATATTCAAGAGGAACATCAAAGAAGATATTGATAAAGGAGTGTATGCTGTAATTGGAAGTGAGGGATGTCTGGTCAAGCAAAGAAAATGCCACTTGGTAAACCATCGAAAATTGAGTGGCGAATCTCCTGAAAGAAAAGAGTTTTTCTATTTAGCACTTTTGCAACTTTTCAAGCCTTGGCGTGCAAAAGAGGAACTGCTTGGAGATTTCCTTTGTTACGAAGACTCTTTTAATGCCGCCAAGGAGACCATAGCATGTCCTGTTTTTCCCAAATATCTAGAAATGTTGAATGCGGAAATCGAGCAGGAAGCAACGATTGCAGCCGAGATTGCTAGAGACAGTTCTCAGGACAGTCAGAGTTCTGTTTCATTGAGTCAGGATCCACTAGGAGGACCAGTTATCGAAAATGAAGCTGCCACTGCCATGATTGAAGTGGAAAGAGCCATGGCACATGCTCAGGAGGATGCGGTTAACTTAGAAGACTTGGAAAGACAACTCAACGTTGAGCAGAGGAAAATATATGACGAAGTTACCAACCAAATTGATCATGGATTAAGTCATGAGAAGAAAGAGTGCTCATGTACGTCGTTGAAGCCTGTCCGACTGTACGTGAGTGGAGAAGCGGGAACTGGAACAAGTTTCCTCATTAAAGCAATTTCATGTTATTTGCAGAAAAGGACTGAGTCATCGCTGTCTTGTGTTGTCTCCGCTCCAACTGGACTGGCAGCACATAACATTAAAGGTATTACTTTGCATCGTCTACTGATGCTGCCAGTGGAGCATGATAACAAATTACAATACAACAAGTTATCTGGAGATGCTTGTTGTGAAGTTTCAAGAGTCTTGAGGAAAATGAAACTTCTTATCATTGACGAAGTAAGCATGGTTTCCAATGTCATGCTTGCCTTTGTGCATTTGAGAATGCAAGAAGTTCTCAAAACAGAGTATGATGTGTTATTTGGTGGCAAACACATCATTGTTTTCGGTGATCTTCTGCAGCTGACACCAGTGAAAGGACAACCTGTGTTCAAAATGCTCACGCATGAAGATACCAGGAAGTGCCTAGGGAGCATTGGCAACGTCAATATATGGTTAAACTTCAATTATGCTGAACTGCGTGAAAATATGCGTCAGGCGAAGGATGAAGATTACAAGAATATTCTACAAGATGTTAGAATCGGAAAAGTGACCGAGCATGGGAAAGAAGCTTTACATGCACGATTACTGTCAAATTTGTATCCAGAACAAGACGTTGTGCCTGAGAATATTTTTCTGAAAATTACTGAGAAGAAATCTGGAATATGTTTGATGACAACTCTTGCAGAATGTGCCATCTTCAACAACAAAATGTTGCATTTAGAAAACCAAGAGATTGTGAAACTGGAAGCTATTGACAGAGTAGAGCATATGGGATCAACAATTATTTTGTCTGAGAATTTGAAATCAAAATTGGATTCATTAGAGAAGACTATATCTAAAACTGCAGGTTTTGAAAAGACTCTGAATGTGTGCTTAAATTGCCGTATAATTTTAAGAAGGAATTTACATGTTGAAAGAGGTCTGGTAAATGGATCAATGGGTAATGTTGTTGATTTTGTGAAATACAGAAATAGAGATGGAATTGAATTTAAAAAAATTAAATTTGATGGCATTGAGGAAGTACAGCTAATTGGTCGTTGCTCTGCTAGGTTTTTGCTTGTAAAAGACTTATATGTTCGCCGTAAGCAGTTTCCTGTTTGCTTGGCATATGCGGTGACAATCCATAAATCGCAAGGTTTAAGTGTAGACAGTGCATTGGTGAATATTGGCAGTTCTGTGTTCAAGGAGGGTATGGCATATGTGGCATTGTCACGAGTCAGAACTTTATTGGGATTGTACTTAATTGAGTGCGATGTCACAAACATTTGTGCGGATCTAGATTGTGTTAAGGAATACAATAGGTTAAGAAGAGAGTATGCGCCACATTTGCCTCAATATCCTTTGTTTGAGAAACGTGTGGTAGGCCGGAAACGAAGAAATGTGACCAATAGTAGGGAGGTTGTAGCAAAAAGACGAAAAGTCGATGAACCTGAAATTATAAGCAGAAAGAAAAAGGATTCTGTTGAAGATGTTGTTGGTTTTCAATTTGAAAATAGTTCTGGTGTCAACTGCTATGCTAATGTACTGGTTAATGTTGTCTTTTCTCTAGAAACTTTAAAACAACAGATTGTGATCAATTCGGATCAAAGTTTTTGCTGCTTGCTGAATTCTGTGTTAGAGAAATGTAGCACTGATAGAACAAAAATAGAAAGTGTGTCTGAAATTCGAAATCTGTTAGACAAGTGTTCAGGTCAAACGCAATTCTCTCAAAATATCCAGCAAGATTGTCAGGAGTTTTTAATGTATATGTTTGATGTATTGCAAGATGAAGGTGTAGATGTAGATTACCTGTTTAGCCTTTCTTATCAATGGCAGCATGACTGCGAGAACTGTAGGGTATCAAGTACTACTAGTGTAGACTCAGAAAGATTTATATATTTAACTTTGCCAGACAGTAAATCAGTGTCCTTTAATAAGCTAGTAAAATCAGCCGATCACAACATGGAGTGTAGCCAATGTAAGTCAGCAATGCTGTCCACATTATTTATACGAACATATGGCCAGTATGTCATTTTAATGTTCCAACGATGTAGGCCTGATGGAACAAAATTGACAACTTTAATTAAAAATTTTGTGGCTTCGCAGTTGTCAATATCAGGAAGGACGTTTTTAACTGCAGCAATTATATATCATGACGGTCCTTCAACAACATCAGGACATTACACAGCTTATTTAAAGTCTAGAAACGGCTGGTCATTCTGCAATGATTCTGTTTTAACTTTAAAAAAAATTGCCTTTTGACCTTAAAAATTCTTACCTGGTGTTTTTAAAACCAAAATTTTAGGGAAAGAATCTCGGGATCTGCTGCGAGGAATTTCAAGAGGTTCTAATGGCTCCTACACTATTTGGCCTTGAGGATAAGTGTAGTACAGAGTCAAAAGTTACATGTGGAAATGTGGAACATGAGTGAGCAAGAAGGGTGAGATATTACTAGGACAGGATTGTGCAAGTGATCTTGAACGTTTTCTTTCTGAAAGTTGCGGAAAAAGAAAATGACGGGATTTGCATAGAAGAATTTGAAGAGTTATAAATGGCTCTTACACGATTTGGCCTTGAGGAAATGTGCGGTAGAGAGCGAGAAGTCATTTATTGTATGTAACATATTTGTCAAAACGATGGAGCTTTTCTTTCAGAAAGTGGCGGGCTGAAAATAATAGCAGCACAACAGAGTATAAGCTGTTCATAGGACATCCTTTGACGTCATGGAAAGTAAGTTACTTTTAAGGAGTTCTGATTTCTGATTGGTTATGTTATATGGGTTTTTAAACACAATCATTTTGATTGTGTTTTTTTTTCCCCGCTGTTATATGATGAATACCTTCAACTCACTGTTTTTAGTGAAATTTGATACATTCTGAGAACAGCAAAAATAAACCATTTAACATGTTTCATTAATTCTGTACTTTTTGTATTTATGATATACATTGAGAACTGTGCAGGAGGCATGGAGAAACTGAGGCTTCTGTAAGTGTCAAGGTAGGTGAGTAATGTACATTGCTCTGTTGCATACAGTCCTCACCTTCTCCGTACTCTTGGATATGCTAGACTACATCTGCACAATGAGATACCTAAGCTGAGGGAATGCAGGTGATGTGATTGTGGAATGAGCAAAAAAAATTGCACGTTTTTCAATTACACTACCTGTGTTTCCTAACATTACAAATCACATTGTGCAGATGAGGTTTAGGCGTGTTCAGGGAGACAGAAGAGGTCTGGCCTTTGTTCAAGAGTGCAGTGGACTCACTTCATTGGTAGGTCTGCACATGTATTATCTCCTCTGTACTCTTCAACAAGCCTAAATTTCATCTGCAACCCTGAGTAGGCCTCACCTCAAAAAAACTTCTGGATAAGCCACACCTTATCATCATCCTGAATCAATCATTTAAAATGTTAGGAGCAGATTTATGATGGCCGTGCGCCTCTTTTGCGCCACTGTTGCGTCAGTTTTGTGACGTAGCAGCAGTGCAAAAGATGCACCATGTTGCAACATGGGCTTCACTTCATCTGCAACAAGATACCGTCAGTTTAAAATGTATATATTTAGGACTGTGTAGGGGGCATGGAGAAGCTGAGGCTTCTGTAAGTGTCAAAGTTGTTGCATATAGTGCTCACCTTTTGCGTAGACAACATCCGTACAATGACATACCTAAGCAAAGGAAACACAAGTGATGTGATTGTGGAATGAGCAAAAAAAATTGCATGTTTTTCAATTACGTTACCTGTGTTTCATAAAATTGCGAATCACATTGTGTAGATGAGGTTTAGGCCTGTTCAAGGAGATAGAGGAGGTTGTAGTGTAGTTCCTATCATCCCAATAGGCTCTGCGCATTGGAATAATACCTACAATAGTAAAGGCCTAGACCAGACGTTAACTAGGTCTACTACTGTCGATATTAGACTTAAAGTTTTGGGTTTGCCAGCTTAGCTCAGAGTTCACTAGAAACTTTCTCGAATGTTCAGGTAGGACTTAACTTCCCTGATTAGACAAGAAGGGATTTAGTTTCTGACAACCATAGAACATGACAACTTTGCTCTCCCCTAATCAAGAGTATATCTCGAGAGTCGTGTGAACAAAAGGCAATTTATTTTACTCAGTCAGTACGTGCATTCTTAGTCTCATCAGATTGTAGAGAAAAGGAAGAGACGGGCGTGTTCAATAAAAGGGTGTTATTTATTGATCAGTCTCTTTTCTCATACATGAGAAATGGATCGATATTATTGCAATACTTATAGTTAAGTAAAGTGCATACATTAAAAGCAGAAGTATAAAATAATACTGTAAAAACATTGATATGGTTTCTAAGCCATATGAAGGTTTAAAATGATTAAAATATATTACATACATATATATACATTTGACTAAACGTACTCAACTGGTGTTTCTAAATACGCCTACCCGTGTACCTGACCTAAGTCTAATACGTGGGCGGGAATAGAAAGTTACAGTTTAAGTTAAGTTTGTTTTTGCCAAGTGACTGACTAAAGAATTCTCTGTGAGGGGTTATTCAGTTCTGTACCTGGAAGTTAGGATGAATGAGGGATGGTATCTCTCTCTCTGTCTCTCGATATTCCAGGCTGCCTGCGAGGGCTACCCGGAAGCGCCGGGGCTGGATTCTCGGCAGGAGAAAGCAGCGCGTCTCGTTTTCAGCGCGTCAGGAAGGCGGGGCTGCTGCCAGCGGGGTCTGCTCTGCTCTGGGCTTCGGCAAGTATGGCTGCTCCGTCTCGTCACCACGCGTGTGTTTGCATAGGGCAAGATCGGTAATATTTATACCTTTAAGGTGCCGAGATTGACGTAAGGATGGACATAGATACGTCAATAAGGATGTCATACGACTTGCTCGTTAGCACATTCTTTTACTGAAGTTCTCTGTGAAATCAAAACAATGGCCGCACGTTTTTTCCAGGTTGTCATAGGTTTGATTTGTTATGAGAACTCCATATGCCTTATCAGGGGCTGGAGGAATATCGCTTGTCTAATTAGATCGCAAGCGTTATGACCTAATCAGATAACACGTTCCTGTGCCGTAGTGTGACTGCGTCAGATAACGGTATCTGCATCATGGGGGTTTTCTGCCTCATGGGCTGACTGCTAGTTAACTTGTTGGTTTGTTAACCAGAATAGGGTCAGGAATAGGGGGATCGATTCAGAACCTATAGGAATACATGACACCCACTCCACGCTAACTATGGACATATTTACTAATCTAGGCATAGTATAACATAGTACAACATACTATAGAGTAGTGTGTATACCTTACCACCCCAAAATACATAAATGCATTTCGAAATTTTCAAATATACGGAAAATTGCAGTCTTTTGTATTGTATGCACTTAAGCTGTAGAATAATGCCAAAGTAATTACGCATTTTCATACATTAATACTATTCGGTATATGAGAAATTACACATGAAATGGTTCTTAATACAGAAAAAAAGTTCGAGCCCATCACATAATAAAATATTTATGAACATACCAGCGGGCAGCTAATGTCTATAAAGTATCGAAAAATAGAAATCTTAGTTCTCTAGGAATAGTTTCTTACTTTAAGCAGAAGATAAGTGTCCCGAAAAATATGCAAAAATATTT
Source organism: Lissotriton helveticus (assembly GCF_964261635.1). Taxonomy (NCBI): domain Eukaryota; kingdom Metazoa; phylum Chordata; class Amphibia; order Caudata; family Salamandridae; genus Lissotriton; species Lissotriton helveticus. The sequence goes on from NC_136065.1 coordinate 55,043,660, forward strand.
AGGGGCTGCTGAAAGATCGCTGTCCGTGAACTGGAGGGAAAACTGTTCATGTGACTTTATTTTTAAAGTTGAAGGCCGAATTCAGGGAACGCCGTGTGCGAGTTTGCTCAAAAGTCTCTATTTCTGCTCTGGTGAGAACATCATATCATTTAGGCTTTCGAAAAAACTGTCAACAGCTTCATGGGAAAGTTCCACTAACTCGGAAATAGGTGTAACCATGCATTCGTGCGCATGATTGTCTCCATTGACATTCTGATTCGCATTGCTGACAGAAGGTTGTACCTGATCGATGCTGCTTTCATCTTGAACTTCACTACCCCTCAATCGTAGTGGTGAAGCTTCCACGAATGCCGTCATCAGGATTGGTAGCCTTTGAGGGCAGCACAAAGCATGAACCTTTATTGGGCTCAACAATGTTTCTGCATCCATCGGCGCATCCGATTGTAGCGTCAGACAGGTGTCTAACACGCATTCTTCTCCGCATAGCAGACACCTTAGTACAGGTAAAACACATCTTTGCCACATTGGTCGAAATGATAGAAACCAAGTCATGTTCAGGTCTCTAAGCCGGGAGAGTCCCAGGATTTTTGATATCCGGTCCCGGTATCCAATGGCTAGGATTGTTTCTTCCATTGTCGCGAGAGTTTGGTCTGTGACATGGGTTGCCATAACGAAAAATAAGGACTAAGAATAGGATTCCTGCAATTAGTCCCAAGATCAGGGGAAGTCCGCCAAAAATCGAATGGACGAAATCTGGAAAAATACCCAGTATGGCTTTGAATGGTGTTAATGCCATCGAAAATACTGTCTTAAATACCTGTGAGACCCCAGTGGTATCAGAAATATTTAAGATTTCATTAAGGATTTCCGCGAAATGTATGGGGGAATTAGTTGATAACAATGAATGTATCTCTGCAGTCGTCCTTGCGACTTGGAGATCATACGTTTCTTTTGATGACGTGAGCCTTGTAGGCGTCTGAAGAAGCACTGTTTTCATTCTGCTTAAAGTATCTATTCGAATAGAAGTAATTTTCAAATTGGGCCATGCCCTTGCCTCCCTGTCTGGAAAGGAGCTGGGGAACAATGAGCGTCCACAGCACTTGACCTTCGCAGTCGTAGTTACGAGATAAGGAGTCCCGGGCATAAGACTACAGCATCTGCGGTCTACAATTAGAATGTAACTCCCATTATAGAGTCTTTGAAAGAATGGTTCTATTTCTGCTGCAGGTGCGCCTTGCTGGTGACATGAAAGGTTGTATGAATTCCCTTCACAGGCTCCATGCAAACTAATTCCGTTACACAGAAGCGTGCCGCTTAGTGACATCGCACAATTATTGCCACTAAGAAACACTTTCTGTCCTTTATTACTGACACATGCATGTGAATAGGGCAGGTTCCATGTTGTTTTAATGTACCCTTTTCCCAATTTCTCGTACATGCCAGCCTGTATATATTTTTGGCAGTATTGAAACCTGAAGGTTGATATTGGAATATTTATTATCCCATGTATTATCCATTCACTGACAGGTCGTTCTGACATTGTCACTGGTAATCTTTCAAGTTTTTCAATGCTCAAGATTGTATAATCAGCACCCTTCTGGGCCATACTGATTTGTCTATCAGTAAGGTTAAAGATTTGGAATAGTGACGTTGTGTTGATTAAACGCCAAGGCACATAGCCTGAACGCAGATTTTGTAACGTCCAGCCAAGCTGTACAATAGAACGCAATTGAGACCGACCGTGTTGTAACAACAGTAAGTCCTGCGATAATATGTCGATTGCTGAAGACACAATGCTGTCCAAAGAAAAAATTCTGGAGGACAGAGTCATTAACCCATTGTCCACTACAGAAAGTGATTTTTCCAAATTAATACGGTCAATTTCCCGTATTTTCTCTGCTGTTTCAATTTGAGTAACCTTCCAGGCCTCATTATATGCTGCATATACAGAGGCTGCTATGAAACGTTTTTGACGCTGTTTGCGTGGTCCCATAATGAAATCACGCAAGTCAGCACCATCAGTAAGTAAAGTTAGGTGTTGCTTAATTTCTGCCAGTGTGGAAGTTTGTAGCCATTGAAGGCATAATTTGCCCACACTGTAGGTGGTTATTATCCCTGGGTGTTGTCTTTGAGGATATCTAGGGTCTGGCCTGGTCATTTTGAACCCCTGTGTTTTATTCAGGAATCTGTCTTGACAGTTATTAGTATCTGTGGGCCAGATCGACCACTGTTTCCAATCAGGATGTGTTCTGTTTTGGTTTAATATATGGTTTACGTCTATCTCTTCATCTGTATCAGAGTTATTGCTAAACATTGTTGGCTTTGGAATAGACGGTTTATTTAGGTCTTTGATTTTGGCTGGGCCAAGACAGGTGGTTTGTTGGACAGTGTCATTTAAAAATATAATTTGTTCCGGGATCATGCAGGCTCTAAACAGTGATTCTATACCCTGTACTTGCCATTCTTTTGTACCCCAAACACTTTTCAATTCAACATTTTTGTCCCAATAATCAAAACCAAAAGTATTCATTTGTTCGAAGAATGAATCTGAATATATCAATTTTGTGTTTGTTATCATGGTCTTGGTCCCTGTCTTGTTTGACAATTTGAAATAAAATGTTTCAGCATTACTTATGTTAAAACCTGAAAAGTATGAATATTTGTCATAGAAGGTTCTTGAACTTCCTTTTGGAGGAGTTGCACAATGTTCTCATTGATTATAATTTAAAACATTTCTAGGCTGTGCAGATCTATGTAGAAAATGGTTACCATAGTGGTTGTAGCAATACATACTATCATAATTTGTAGAACCCTGCAAATAATCATGTTTGGTAAATTTAGCAGACATTACTAAGTCAGACATCATATTATTAATGCTTTCGAAGTCCCAATCATCAGCAAATAAGTTCGGTTTCACAAAGTCACTCAAAGAGATCTTAATTTGGTGTGGATATTTCAGGATTTCAACCGGACCATAAATTTCGTAGTCAGTGTTGTCCCATGCTACCCCACCCGGTATAGGATTGGCTGTGAAGTTGGCTGAAGAAAGTTCTCTTTTCTCGACGTGTGAAGATGTGTGTGGTTTGAGGATCAAGTTGATTTTCTGACTTGCTGTGTCCATTTTAGCATATTTTCCCTCAATGAAGCGTCCCAAAGTTAGTACCATGATGAGCCAAAGTATGAGGATAAATGCACCAAAACCCACCCAAAATTCAATCCATGGAGAAATTAGATATGTTTCTTTCAGTTGTTTCAAAAGTTCTTTAGCTTTATCTTTAAAGGTTTTTGATGATGGCTGTGTCTTTGATTCACTGAAGTCTTCAGAGGAATCGTTGAAGTTTATGAAGTAGCCGGATGCAGTTCTGTCAATTGTTCCAATTGCTTCAGGATTACTGTTTCTTGCATTTTCACTTGGTACTTCATTGTAGATTGGTGTGTCTCTGCTAAAAGTTTTTATTTGGGTTTTCAGAGGTCTAAGTTCCATTGCATTGTTGCATAGTCCTTTTCGTTCTTCTGTAGGCGTTTCGAATGTGATGAGCCTCTTTGATAGGACCTCTGTACTTGTAGCAAACCTTGGTGTTCTGCTACTCATTGGGAGTCCACTTGGCCTACTGTTTGTTATCGGCCACATGATTGTGGTTTTACCAGGTCGATGGATACAACTCGGTTCTCCTTTTTACCAGCAAGTGGCGGTAGTACAACTGATCTTGTCCCGTTGACAGACAAGACAGGAACTGCTTTTCTGTAAGAAGGCCCAAATTCCTTCTTTACCGCGATCTTTTCTCTGACTAGATCCCCGACTTTTGGAATCCAGACAGGTCTTGCTGGGACAGGTGGTGGTTCTTCAGTGGTTGTTGGCTGCTGTTTCAACTTTATGTTGCTCAGGTCTTTTCTTGTTTTGTGGGTGACCCACTTGTGGGACACCCCCGCGCCGCACGGCCACCAGCTGCTGCGTGTGCCCCTTGCCTGCACTCTGCCTCGCTGCTGCCTCGTTTGCCGGTTGCCGGCTGCCTCCGCTGCAGAGATTGTTTTTGCCTTGTTTTGTCGATAATTTGTGCCTGTTCTGTTTAATTTCATTTTCCCTTGTTTTGTCAATACTTTGTGCCTGTCGTGGTCAATTTCTTTTTGCCCGTGTTTTGGTTCTCCTTCCTTGTTGTCCGCCTACCTCGCCGCCCTCCGCCCTCCCTTCCCGCCACCGCCGCTTTTCCCCGCCCCTTTTTCTATTCTGTACCCTCCCCGCTCCCGCCTCCCAGCTGCTCCGCCCACCCGCGCACTTGGCCTTAAATGGCGACCGTGCGACGCAGGTGAGTGTGACCCACTTGTGGGACACCCCCGCGCCGCACGGCCACCAGCTGCTGCGTGTGCCCCTTGCCTGCCCTCTGCCTCGCTGCTGCCTCGTTTGCCGGTTGCCGGCTGCCTCCGCTGCAGAGATTGTTTTTGCCTTGTTTTGTCGATAATTTGTGCCTGTTCTGTTTAATTTCATTTTCCCTTGTTTTGTCAATACTTTGTGCCTGTCGTGGTCAATTTCTTTTTGCCCGTGTTTTGGTTCTCCTTCCTTGTTGTCCGCCTACCTCGCCGCCCTCCGCCCTCCCTTCCCGCCACCGCCGCTTTTCCCCGCCCCTTTTTCTATTCTGTACCCTCCCCGCTTCCGCCTCTCAGCTGCTCCGCCCACCCGCGCACTTCGCCTTAAATGGCGACCGTGCGAACGCGCAGCGGTCACGCGCAGCGGGCGCGCCGTTTGTGCGCCGAAGGCGCGCCAAAGGTAAGCCCATCTGCGCCCGTCCGCGCCTGGACCGCGCCCAGTGCCAGGACCCCTGGCCCACGTAGACCCCGACCGACCCGCCTGTCGTACTCCGCCGCCACCCTCACCGCTCTCAACACCGGCCGACTCCCAGATTGCCATCAAGCCACTCCACGACGTACCCACGGACCCTTCAGCTGCCACGCCTGCAAGTTCACCTGCATCCGGACCAGCCTCGCACCAGCACCCGCCAAGTCGAACACCAGCAGCACCCACCTCAAGTGCATCCTGCTCAACACCCGCTCCGTCCACAGACACGCCATCGAACTCTGGAACCTCCTAGACGCCACAGCCCCGGACGTTGCCTTCCTCACGGAGACCTGGATGAACGCCTCTTCAGCTCCCGACATCGCCATCGCTATCCCAGAGGGCTACAAGATCGTCCGGAGGGACCGAAACGCCAACCAGATGGGAGGAGGCATCGCCATCGTCCACAGGAGCACCATCCGTCTCACGACCAGCACCGACAACACCCTGACCAGCGCCGAACACCTGCATTTCCAGATCCACACCAACCCGAACACCACCCTCAGAGGCACCCTGATCTACCGACCCCCTGGACCATGCACGCAATTCAGCGAGGACATCGCCGACTTCGTCAGCCCGCATGCCCTCCCCTCCGCTGACTACATCCTCCTGGGAGACCTCAACTTCCATCTGGAGAACAACAGCGACCGCAACACCAGCACCCTGCTCGACAACCTCGCCAACCTGGGACTCAAGCAACTGGTGTCCACCCCCACCCACCTCGCCGGACACACACTCGACGCAGTCTTCTCCTCCAGCCCAGACATCGACTTCAGCCACGCCACAGAACTTCAATGGACGGACCACAGCTGCGTCCACTTCACCTTCAAGAGAACGACGAGCCACCAACACCAGCAACAGGCCGCCCGCAGAAGCTGGAATAAGATCACAGCAGACCAGCTCGCCACCTCCCTGAGCCAGCACCCCCCTGCCAGCTCAGCGAACCCCAGCCAGGCCGCCGACAACCTCACGAAGTGGATCAGCAACTGCGCGGACGAACTCGCCCCACTGAGGACCCCGCCTAGCAGACCCGGCAGCAAGAAGGCCCCATGGTTCACCGACGAACTCAAGAGCTCCAAGAAGAATTGCCGAGCCCTCGAGAAAGTCTGGAGAAGGGAACCGACACCGGACAACAGGACCTCCTTCAAACTTGCCACCCGGAAACACCACCAGCTGATCCGCGCCACCAAGAAAACAGCATTCAAGGACCGGCTGGACAACAACGCACACAACTGCAAGGAACTCTTCAACATCGTGAAAGAGCTCTCCAACCCCAGCGCAGGAAACAACGACATCACCCCATCGCAAGACCTCTGCAACTCCCTCGCTTCATACTTCCACAACAAGATCGCGGACATACACAACAGCTTCAACAACCAACCAACGCACACCATGACCGAGCAACCACCCCCCACCACCACCCTCCACGCCTGGACCCCGATCAGCACCGAAGACACCATCCGCACGATGAACTCCATCCACTCCGGAGCACCAACCGACCCCTGCCCTCACCACGTCTTCAACAAGGCCGACGCTGTCATCGCACCCCACCTGCGAGACATCATCAACACATCCTTCGACACCACCATCTTCCCTGAGAGCTGGAAACACGCCGAACTCAGCGCTCTACTCAAGAAACCAACAGCGGACCCCACCGACCTCAAGAATTACCGCCCCATCTCGCTCCTCCCGTTTCCAGCCAAAGTCATCGAGAAGACCGTCAACAAGCAGATGGCCGCCTTCCTCGAGATGAACGGATCCCTCGACCCCTCACAGTCCGGCTTCCGAGCCAACCACAGCACCGAGACCGCCCTCATCGCCGCCACCGATGACATCCGAGCCCTGATGGACAATGGAGAAACAGCGGCCCTCATCCTCCTAGACCTCTCCGCAGCATTCGACACGGTCTGCCACCGCACCCTAGTACGGCGCCTCAGCAACATCGGAATCCAGGACAAGGCGCTGGAATGGATCATCTCCTTCCTCGACGGAAGAACACAGAGAGTCCGCCTACCACCGTACAAGTCAGAGGCCTCCAAAGTCATCTGCGGCGTCCCCCAAGGATCATCTCTGAGCCCCACCCTCTTCAACGTCTACATGAGCCCCCTCGCGGCCATCGTACGCAAACACAACCTCAGCATAATCTCCTACGCCGACGACACCCAGCTGATCCTCTCCCTGACCAACGACCCCGCCGCCGCCAGAGCCAACCTACACGAAGGGATGAAAGAGGTAGCCGAGTGGATGACGACCAGCCGCCTGAAACTGAACTCGGACAAGACGGAGGTCCTCATCCTGGGCTCCTCACCCTCCGCCTGGGACGACTCCTGGTGGCCTCCCGCCCTGGGCACCGCACCCAAACCGACAGACCATGCACGCAACCTGGGCTTCATCCTGGACCCCTCCCTCTCCATGACCAGGCAAGTCAACAACGTCTCCTCGGCGTGCTTCAACATCCTACGCATGCTACGGAAGATCTTCTGGTGGATCCCCACCGAGAGCAGGAAGACCGTCACCCAGGCCCTCGTCACCAGCCGACTGGACTACGGCAACGCCCTCTACGCCGGTACCACCGCCAAGCTCCAGAAGAGACTCCAGCGGATCCAGAACGCCTCAGCCAGACTCATCCTCGACATCCCGCGAACCAGCCACATCTCCGGACATCTGAGAGACCTTCACTGGCTCCCCGTCAACAAAAGAATCACCTTCCGCCTCCTCACCCACGCACACAAAGCCCTACACGACCAAGGCCCGAGCTACCTCAACAGCCGAGTCAACTTCTACGCTCCCAAACGCCACCTCCGATCAGCCAACCACGCCCTCGCCGCCGTCCCCCGCATCCGAAGAGCGACTACAGGAGGAAGGTCCTTCTCCTACCTGGCCGCCAAGACCTGGAACTCCCTCCCGACCGACCTGCGCCTGACCCAAGACCACCTCTCCTTCAGGAAGAAGCTGAAGACCTGGCTGTTTGAGCAGTAGCGGCACCCCCCCCCCCCCAGCGCCTTGAGACCCTACGGGTATGTAGCGCGCTTTATAAGTGTCACTGATTGATTGATTGATTTTGTTTAAGTCCTGCAAAATAGCCAAACGGTCTTTGATATCAAATCTTTTTTCCTTCACCACTGAAGTCTGACTGTCAAGGTCAGAGATTAACATCCTAGTTCCAAATAATAATTCGTACGGACTGAATCCCTTCAGAGAATTTCTTGGCAGGTTATTTAGACTACGTTGGACACTTATTAGATGTTTGACCCACCCAGCTCCCGAACCTAATATCCTTCCCGTTATAGATTGCTTTATGCCTTGGTTTTTTCTTTACACCATCCCGTATCCCTCAGGGTGAAATGGACAAGAGTACCGCAATGTCACGCCCATGCTGACCATGGCCTCCTTATAAGCCCGAGAGCTGAAAGCAGGACCGTGGTCTGAATGCAGCATGCCAATTGCGTATGTGCCGATAAAGACTCGCAAATCTTTTATAACAGTTCTGGCGTCAGCCGTTCGCTGGGGCCACATCCATATGAATCTCGTGCATGAATCCACTGCGACCAAGATATATTTATAGTTACCATCCCTTTGTAAGGGACCACAGTGGTCTAGGTAAACACAGGCTAATGGTTTATCCGAGATTAGAAGGGGCGTCTGAGCTGGACGTCTCACCGTTGATACTTTCATTTTTTGACATATCTCACATTCTAGAACATAGTTCCTTGTTTGTCTTCTCATTTGTGGCCACCAGTATCTCTGTTTTAATAATGATACTGTGGCTGAGACGCCAGCATGTATAGAAGCAAGCCCTTCGTGTGCCGCTATAATGAGTCCTAACCTATGTTCCATGTTTGGAATTGCCCTATCCCCCACTCCAGGGATTCGAGCAAAAGGAACATTGTTTGTATCAGTTATGTATGAGTATTTTACTGGAAAGCCTTTCGGGAGTGTTTCTATCGAATCCTTTTCTGAAGCGCTGACAGCTTGTAATATTTCGCTGTCTAATTTTGTTTTTGACCGGGTGATGGCTGCTACGGAAGCCGTTTGCACAGCTGCCTTCGCGGCCTCATCAGCCAATGAATTCCCTGCAACGTGAACGCCATCACGTTGATGACTCAGTGTATGTATCACGTGAGTCTTTGGTAGTTCTTTCTGTAAAAGAACTACTTGTTCCCAGAGCATTTTATGCTTGATTGTGCCACCTTTCGCATCCTTGAAACCATTCTGAAGCCAGATCTGCAAGTATTCATTGTAAGACTGAACGCAATAATACGAATCGCACACTATGAGTGTGGGGAATTCTCGATCGGTATTATCAAGCGCCATCTTGAATGCCAGTAGTTCAGCTCGCTGAGCTGTACAATCTCCTAAGGATTGTGTTTTAGTGAGGGTTGGTTTAAATTTCCCTTCGTGCCAGCGACCTTTAACAATCGCGCACGCAGCACTGTAAGCTTGTTTACCCCCTACTGCGGGTTGTGCTGATCCGTCTGTATATATTATACAGCCGTAATGTTCTAGAGGCAGAATTTCGGTCGGCGGAGGACATTCAAATTCATGAAATGAATGAAATGAAAATGCGTCTTATATAGCGCGAAGTAGCTGCCCGGGGGCGTCCAAGCGCTGAATTGCGTAAGAAATTGTGAATAGTGAGACTCATTAGGCACAGGGAAAGAGAAAAAAAGCTATTTATTGAATAGAAAAGTTTTCAAATGTTTTCTGAATGAGGTTAGGTCTGAGTTAGACCTTAGTTGGAGTGGTAAGCTGTTCCACAGCTTGGCAGCGTTCACAGTGAAAGAACGACCGCCTGACCTAGCCCGGTTGACTTTGGGCACCGTTGCAAGATAAGCGCTGGATGAACGTAGTTGTCTACTGGGAAGGTATGGGGTTATTAAGGAGCGGTTAATCAAAGGGCCAGTAGCCTAGAATGACTGGTGGGCAATACAGAGGGATTTGAAAGTAATCCGGTCTCTCACAGGGAGCCAATGTAATTTTGCTAATCCAGGTTTGGCAGAGGACCTACGGGGGATTTGGAGTAGAGTCCGGGCTGCACAGTTCTGGATTACCTGTAACTTCCGCAAAGTGAAGTCAGGAGCTCCCAGATAAAGTGCATTTCCGAAGTCCAGCCTGGAGTGGATCAATCCCTGCACTACAGTCTGCCTAGCTTGAAAAGGTAACAAGGGGAGAATCTTCCTCAGCATTCTAATAATGCCAAAGCAGGTGGCAGACAGCTTAACAGCTTGATGGTCCAGCGTTAGGGTTCTGTCCAGCCAAATGCCCAAGCTCTTAATGGCATCCTTTGGTATTGGGGGGGGACCCAGACAGGCCGGCCAGATGGAGTTCAGAGAGGATGGGGCCGAACGTCCCAACATCATAACCTCTGTCTTGTCCCCATTGAGTTTGAGACAAGACAGGGTCATCCAGTTGTTCACTTTGCTCAGACATCCAGCCAGATCGACTATGGCCGTAGGGTCCTCAGCCCGCATCAGTGAGACCACCAACTGGGTATCGTCCGCATAGGTAACGATCTTAATACCATATGGGCGGACGATACCTGCTAGCGGCCTCATATAGACGTTAAACAACGTCGGGCTGAGTGAGGAGCCCTGTGGGACTCCACAGCCCAGGGGTTTACTGGTGGAGATGCTATTACCCTCAAAAACCTGAAATGTTCTGTTGGACAGAAATGACCTGAGCCACTTCAGCGCTCCTCCTTGGATCCCGATATCTTGAAGGCGCTGTAGTAAGATCTCATGGTTTACAGTGTCAAAAGCGGCACTTAGATCGAGGAGGATGACTGCCACCGATCCTCCCCGGTCTAAGATGCCTCTTGTTTCCTCCAGAACTGATAACAAAGCCGATTCCGTCCCATGTTTGGGGCGAAAGCCGGTTTGTGAAGGATCAAGCAATTGATGTTTTTCCAGAAAATCAGTTAAGAAGTTATTAATGTGCTTTTCCAATATCTTACTAATCCAGGGGAGCAAGGAAATGGGACGGTAATTGTTAAAATTATTCACGTCCATATTAGGTTTTTTGGCGAGTGCCCTCACCATCGCCTGTTTCCATGCTGAAGGAACCATATTAGTGGAGATAGAAGCATTTAGGACCTTCAGTATGACCGGACAGATGGTATGATTAACTTCCATTAAGGCGCTCGGAGGAGCTGGATCGCTGGGGGAGCCCGATTTAACCTGCGCCATTAATGTGGTCAGGGGGTCCAGGGGTAACATAGGAAACTCATCCAACACTGGTGATGAATTGTCTATTATACCCTGTTTAGGGTGCTCCGAGATTCCACCTGAGGCATTTGGGAGAGTGATTGGGAAGGCTGAGTAGATAAGATTCACTTTATTGTGAAAGAAGTCAGCTAAGCTGTTACATCGGGCTTGTGGGTCATCACTGTTAATAGGGGCCTGGGGAAGTTGAGTGAGTCCTTTTACTATCTGGTAAATCTCCTTCGAGCTGGAGCTGGCTTCAATGATCTTTTGTGAATAATAGTGAGTCTGTGCCTTCTTTATTTCTATTTTGTAATCCCTGATAGATTTCCTGTACAAAGTTTTGTCAAGATTAGTGTAGTCTAGACGCCATTTTCTTTCTAGCCTTTTGCATTTACGTTTGACATCTCTGAGTTCCTCCGAGTACCAAGGAGCTGAGGTCCTCGATCTCTTTGCCTGAATTATCTTAGATGGAAGTATAGTATTCAATGATGTCGTTATCCATTTATTGAATTCTTCATTAGCTAACAATGGATCTGCACTGATCAGTGGGATAGTGGCTTGTAACTCCTCAGTCCATTTGTCTGAAGGAAGTTTGGACCAGTTTCGGGCGAATCGTGCTCCTGGGTTTAAAACGGCGGGTTTATGTGTGTACCAATTTAGAGGGACTAGGCAGTGGTCTGTCCATGAGAGCACGATCGGAGGTTTGACCTCTAAATTTGAACAGCTACTAAATATGGGGTCCAACAGATGACCTTTCTCATGTGTGGATGATCTAACAAGCTGTGAAAGCTGCAGAGCGGACAAGTCCGCAATGAGCTCTTGGGCCACATGGTCGCCTAGGTCCTCAAAATGCATATTTAGATCGCCCAGTAATGTGTAATTGGCAGACACGGAGGCTGTCTCTGCCACAGCTGAGGGTAAGGAGTTTACAAACTGTCTGGGCAAGCCCGGGGGGCGGTAGATCAGTGCTCCAGAAAAATTGGTGTTTGGCGAAAGTTCCAGACTGAAGGCCATACTTTCACAATCTAAAAAGGGGCTAGGAAGACAGCGACAGGAATAACAGTCTTTAAATATTATTGCTAAGCCGCCACCTTTCCCAGATGAGCGGTCTAATCTTGCTATTTGGTACCCTTGTGGGAGGGCTTGTATTATATCCGGCTCAGAAGACGTGGTTAACCAAGTCTCCGTAAGATATATTATGTCTGGGGTAAGTTCGTCCAATAGCAAAGAAAGTTCTGTTTGATGCTTAGGTAACGATCTACAATTAAGAAGAAACATCCTAAACATATGCTGGGTTCTTGTAAGAGAAGTGGCTTTGAGAGAAAAATGGCAGTGCGGGCATTGAGTAGGCAATTTCAAAGGGTGAAAAAGATGATTACATACTGTCTTGGCAGCTGGTCTTAGCTCGCATAGTTCAGCAGAGCTGTATCGTCCAGGGATTCTTGGTGAAGGGGCAGGGGTTGTGGCCCCTGGGCCCGTGTGGGCGCGGACGGCCGCAGACGGGCTTGCCTTTGGCGCGCCTTCGGCGCGCCGCCGGCGCGCCCGCTGCGCCCGTCCGCTGCGCCTCCCGGGTGGGTGCTCCATTTTTATACTGGCGAGGGCGTGAGGGCGGGAGGGGCTTTGCACTAGTGTGCTATCCCTCACCTCGCTCCTCACCCAAGATGGCGGGACCGTAAACAGCGCTAACTCGGCTGTAAGGGGGCGGTCCTGGCAGATCTTCCAAGCAAAGTGGGTGGTTTTGAGACTACACCCAAGGAGAAAGGCGCGCTATCCTATGGCGATACCAACAAGTAGGATTCCAAATTTTTAAAATCAATTTCGGCGCTAAATGAAAATACAGTTTTTAAAAGTGCAACATAAAATTCAATAATGCAGCGTTCGACTCTCTCGCAGCAAGTCCCGGCTTTTCGCCTCAGGACAATGAAGTTCCCAAACACACACCACACACAATAGCAATCATTGGGGGCATGGGCGGTGGAACTTTTATACTAGCCAGGGCGTGAGGGCGGGAGGGGCTTTGCACTAGTGTGCTATCCCTCACCTCGCTCCTCACCCAAGATGGCGGGACCCTAAACAGCGCTAACTCGGCTGTAAGGGGGCGGTCCTGGCAGATCTTCCAAGCAAAGTGGGTGGTTTTGAGACTACACCCAAGGAGAAAGGCGCGCTATCCTATGGCGATACCAACAAGTAGGATTCCAAATTTTTAAAATCAATTTCGGCGCCAAATGAAAATACAGTTTTTAAAAGTGCAACATAAAATTCAATAATGCAGCGTTCGACTCTCTCGCAGCAAGTCCCGGCTTTTCGCCTCAGGACAATGAAGTTCCCAAACACACACCACACACAATAGCAATCCACTCATCCAATCCAATTCATATTGGAGAAATTCTTGTGTTTTTAAGTTAGGATCAAATTCGTATGCCACGTCTGTTGCAGGAAGAGAGTTAGCCCATTGTATCCATCTTGGATGGAGCGCTTTAGCATTCGGAATGCTTGCTTTTGTTACAGCCTCTAGGGCTGGTATCGGTGTCACGATTATTATTCGTTTACCTTGTGCCAGGGCTCGTTCTTTTGCTATAGCTGTCTGTGTTGCAGTTAGAATTTTTTCCGTTGGGCTGAATTTCATTTCTTTAGTATTGGATTGTTTTTTTCCATCCCAGTTCTTTTTTGGTGATGTCGAATTATTATTAAAAAATATTTTTTCTGGACTTTCAATCAGTTGTGGTTTTACTGGTATTCCACCTAAACTATCTCTACCTAGTTCCTCATAGGATTTTTCTATGATTCTAGCAATTTCAGCTGGTTGGTCTGCTATATCTGTCTCCTTTAACCTCTGGCGGATCGCCACATTTGCTGCTTCTCCTTTTATGTTGGCTAATAGTATAGCCGAGACCTGCTTGAAGTCTTTCAGTAATTTCATACCAAGAGTTAAAGCGGGTTCTGGACCGTATTCGTCTTGAATTTGTTTTAGCACATCTGGTATTACCGAGATGGATGGAACACCGTGCGTTTTTGTGTAGATAGAAGCGAAGACTGTACCCCAAGTGTCACAGTCCTCTATGTGTGGTGCGATTCCCATTAGAAGACAGATAGTCAGAATCCTGTATTTTTCTAACGGGGTGGTGTCAGGAAACACCGCCTCTATTTGGGTGATTTTTTGTGCCAACCAGAATGGTATTTGTTCCCGTTTAGCCGGTACTTTACCCAGGCAGGACTGGATGTTCTGTGGTGTAATTTTATTTGTGTTCCCCTGGTGAGGGGTCAGCTGTGGAAGTTTAATCGCTGGCTGAATTGTTGAAGTCCGCATCACATACTGGACTAATTGTCTATGTACTTTTATTAATTGTTTTAGCTGTGTTAAAAGCTCTGGTGCAGGCATTCTTTCGATGTCTGGATGTGGTGTGTATCCGGCTAGGACCGGCCACGTTGCTCCTGGTCTACCTAAAGAACCGAGCCTGGTGATGTGATTATTATGTTTTAGGGCGCCATCAAATAAGAGCAAATGCTCTTGAAATTTGAGTGGTACTTCCACCTCCTCGAAAGGAGTGTACATTTCAGGAGGTTCCTCTATTTTGTAATAGTGGAAGTACTTTGTTACAGGATTTGCTGCTGGAAAGTTTATCCATGAATAGTATACCTCTGTCTGCCGATATTCGTGTGCCTCAATTACGAATATGACTGTGCCACCTCTAGGTGTCAGTCCATTTTCTATAAGTTTTATGGTTATAGATTTCCTTTTGATGACCGGAATGAGTATTATCTCCCGGTCTGCGTCTTGCATAGTAGTATCAGCTGCTGCTATTTCAGCTGCTAATCTAACTGCCTCTCTTTCACCTTCACTGTCTGACATTGTACTGTCCAGAAGGTTATTTTGTTTGTTTGCAGATCAGGTTTCTAATGGAAACAAAGATTAGATGCACAATATTTTGGAACAGTGTATCCTTCAACGTTGACTATACCAAGAACCATACATAGGAGTTCCCTCCTGCGAGGTTTTGGAGGATATTACCTTTCACCCACTCCAGACGTCTTTGGAGTATAATGGGAAAAGGGGTCTGAGTGAGAAAGCACGACTGAGTTACTCTAAATGTCTTACGTTAGTTTTATCACCCTTTCCAAACACGTTGGGCGCCATGTAGTGTAGTTCCTATCATCCCAATAGGCTCTGCGCATTGGAATAATACCTACAATAGTAAAGGCCTAGACCAGACGTTAACTAGGTCTACTACTGTCGATATTAGACTTAAAGTTTTGGGTTTGCCAGCTTAGCTCAGAGTTCACTAGAAACTTTCTCGAATGTTCAGGTAGGACTTAACTTCCCTGATTAGACAAGAAGGGATTTAGTTTCTGACAACCATAGAACATGACAACTTTGCTCTCCCCTAATCAAGAGTATATCTCGAGAGTCGTGTGAACAAAAGGCAATTTATTTTACTCAGTCAGTACGTGCATTCTTAGTCTCATCAGATTGTAGAGAAAAGGAAGAGACGGGCGTGTTCAATAAAAGGGTGTTATTTTTTGATCAGTCTCTTTTCTCATACATGAGAAATGGATCGATATTATTGCAATACTTATAGTTAAGTAAAGTGCATACATTAAAAGCAGAAGTATAAAATAATACTGTAAAAACATTGATATGGTTTCTAAGCCATATGAAGGTTTAAAATGATTAAAATATATTACATACATATATATACATTTGACTAAACGTACTCAACTGGTGTTTCTAAATACGCCTACCCCGTGTACCTGACCTAAGTCTAATACGTGGGCGGGAATAGAAAGTTACAGTTTAAGTTAAGTTTGTTTTTGCCAAGTGACTGACTAAAGAATTCTCTGTGAGGGGTTATTCAGTTCTGTACCTGGAAGTTAGGATGAATGAGGGATGGTATCTCTCTCTCTGTCTCTCGATATTCCAGGCTGCCTGCGAGGGCTACCCGGAAGCGCCGGGGCTGGATTCTCGGCAGGAGAAAGCAGCGCGTCTCGTTTTCAGCGCGTCAGGAAGGCGGGGCTGCTGCCAGCGGGGTCTGCTCTGCTCTGGGCTTCGGCAAGTATGGCTGCTCCGTCTCGTCACCACGCGTGTGTTTGCATAGGGCAAGATCGGTAATATTTATACCTTTAAGGTGCCGAGATTGACGTAAGGAAGGACATAGATACGTCAATAAGGATGTCATACGACTTGCTCGTTAGCACATTCTTTTACTGAAGTTCTCTGTGAAATCAAAACAATGGCTGCACGGTTTTTCCAGGTTGTCATAGGTTTGATTTGTTATGAGAACTCCGTATGCCTTATCAGGGGCTGGAGGAATATCGCTTGTCTAATTAGATCGCAAGCGTTATGACCTAATCAGATAACACGTTCCTGTGCCGTAGTGTGACTGCGTCAGATAACGGTATCTGCATCATGGGGGTTTTCTGCCTCATGGGCTGACTGCTAGTTAACTTGTTGGTTTGTTAACCAGAATAGGGTCAGGAATAGGGGGATCGATTCAGAACCTATAGGAATACATGACAAGGTCTGACGTTTGTCCAAGAGTGCAGTGGACATGACTCACTTCGTTGGTAGGCCTGCTCATGTATTATCTCCTCTGTACTCTTCAATAACTTAAATTTCATCTGTAACTCTGAGTTGGACTCACCTGAAACAAATCTGTGGATAGGCCACACCTTATCAGCATCTAGAAACAATCATTTAAAATGTTAGGGTTTGATTTATGATGGCCGTGCGCCTCTTTTGCGCCGCTGTTCCATCACTTTTGTGACGCAGCAGCAGTGCAAAAGATGCATCATGTTGCAAGATAGGCCTCACTTCATCTTCAACAAGATACCGTCAGTTTAAAATGCATATATTTAGGACTGTGTAGGGGGCATGGAGAAGCAGAGGCCTCTAACTTTATTTCTTTGTAAAATTGGATGATTGTCAATCTTTTCCCTTGTCTTTTCTAATTTTTAAATACATGTTTTAATATTTTTCAAATTTTTGTTCTTTCTTTCACAGATTGAAAGTATAAAAATAACAAGTGACTAAGTTAACGACAATTATAAGGTAAATGTTTTGTACTCTTTTCGTTACATTTCTATCACATTTAACTTCTATTAGTTTCACTGCTTCATTTCTTTAACCCTCAGTTTCCTGTCTTTGCTACTTCCCTCATTCCTTTTTCTGTTACTTACTTACTCTACTCCTTCCACTCCTTTTCTCAGTCCCTCTGTTCTCATAGTTCCTCACTCCTGTTCACTCACTCCGTCTCTATTACTCTCACTATCTCTGACTCATCACTCTTTCACTACTTGTTCATTATGCGTTCTCCCTGTAGTTCAAACACACTAAGGGGCATATTATCGACACAGGTGATAAAATTATCGCTGCTTTTATCGGCAGAAAACTGCCGCAAAAGCGGCTTTAGCGGCAGTTTTCTGCCGCAAAAGCGGCTTTATCTGTAGTTTTCTGCCGATAAAAGCAGCGATAATTTTATCGCCTGTGTTGATAATATGCCCCTATGTTACTTACATTTCTTTGCTGTTTCAATCATTCCTTTTCTGTCACTTCTTCTTTTCTGCTTTCTGTTTTTTCTCTCTGTTATTCCACATGTTTTAACCTTAGTCACTATCATAGATCTTGTTTTATTCCTATTTACTTTTGCTCACTTTTTTCTTAACACTTTCCCTCAGGATTGTTCTTTTAGTCCGGTTCTATCCCTACCTCTCTTTCCACATCCTTTACTGTTTTTCTTCTTAATTTGAACATTCACTCACATTCTCTAAGAAACTCTTGTTTATTATTCTTCTACTCTCCTTTTTTTCTTTCACTTCCTTATCTATTTTGTTTTTCACAATTATACCCACTTACATCTTTTCTTCGGTAAATAGATCTATTAAACAGTATCTCTGTGTTACTCCCTCTAGCTGTCTTTCTTTTAACATTACTCTATGTTTCCTTCTCTTATACTTTCTTTTCTTTTTTAAAAAAAAATAAATTTCTGGTTCGCTTCCGGTTCGCGTACCGGCGCGCTAACCGGGAAGAGAACCAAAAGAAATAGAGGTTGCTAGAGTGCTAAACATTCTAGCAATTTTTTATAAAGGGGAGGTAGTTCTGAAAAGAACTTTTTTTATTGTTTTTGTTGTTTTATATTTTTTTTTATTTTTCTGATTTTTTTTTACTTTTTTTGTATTTTTTTAACGGTTTTATATTTTTTTAGTTTTTTTTGGGGGGGGGGGGAGAAACGAAAATGATTCATTGTAAAAGGCTCAACAGGAGCAACATAAAAAAAAGATAATTTATTTTCTGGGGCGTTTTGGACAGTTGTGATTTTCATATGCCCTGTTCATTAAAATGACACTCATCTCCCCGTGGCAAAGTAGTCCCCCACAATAAATACACACCAGCTTGATGTGTTGAAAATTGTTTTGAATATTCAGGACCGTCTCCCTCGCCTCTGGTCCCGAAAAACTTTCCTGTGTTGAGGTGGTGGCTACAGGAGTTCGCGGGTTTTCACGCAAGTCACGCACCTCAGCCACGCTGTAATTTAATGGATGCCACCTTAGCATGTGGCGATGCATTGTATAGTTCCCAAAGCTATATTTTTTATCTGTGCCTCGGGACAGAACCTCTTTACATATCAGGCATGTGACAGGACGGGCATTGACTTTTTTTTGCCCTGCTGGAAAGGAAAAAAATTGCCATATGAAATGGTTCTTATGGTGGGATTTCCGGGGCTGTTCAGGCAAGAACACTCTTTCCTCTTCCTCTTCTTCCTCCTCTTCCTCAGGGTTGGGAAGGAACTGGGTAGGTGGTCCTCTCTTCCTAGGAGGTGGTGGTGGTGGTGGGGATGCACCAGCTGAAGCTACAACACTTGCCATTGCTAAGTGATGAAAAAAGGTCTTCCTCTCACAAAGATGAAAGTCAGAGTGAGGAAACAAGGAGGTGTTTTCATCATTTGGGAAAAAAATAGTTCTAAACCAATGAAAAGTGTTATTTTTAGGTCACATGACCTAGCCTTACATCATTAGGAACCCAAAAGTGAAATGAACCAATGAAAAGTTTTATTAACAAGTCACTTGACCTGTTATGCTTAAGTTACGCGCTCCGCGCCGCGCCCCGGATCGCTTCCGGGAAGCTG
Organism: Lissotriton helveticus; assembly: GCF_964261635.1. Taxonomy (NCBI): domain Eukaryota; kingdom Metazoa; phylum Chordata; class Amphibia; order Caudata; family Salamandridae; genus Lissotriton; species Lissotriton helveticus. Next base: position 55,062,811 of record NC_136065.1, read on the forward strand.
CGCTACGCGCCTCGCTTCGCGCACCGCAGCACTTCCGGGTGCGCTAACGCGGCGCGTCATATGACGCATTACGCGACAACGCAATACGTCGCGGTTACGCGACGCGTCACGATGTTGTTTTCTAACGCGGCAGTTGCGCAAACAGAACGTTTATCGGTTCGCGGAACGAGTCGCGGCACCAAATTGAGCTAACGGGAAGCTACCCGGTTCGCGGATCGGGAGCGAAACAAAAAAAAGTCATAAAAAAAATACATTAAAAAATTGTATTAAAAACATGTAAAATATATTTTTCGATTAAAAGAAGAATACATTTTAAAGCTTTTGATATTTGCTATTAAAAAACCATTGAAATTCACTGAAAAAAACATAGGTTATAGACCATATATAGTTAGGAATTAGCATTTACAAAACCTTAAAAATTCACTGAAAAAAACATAGGTTATAGACCATATATAGTTAGGAATTAGCATTTACAAAACCTTGAAAATTCACTGAAAAAAACCATAGGTTATAGACCATATATAGTTAGGAATTAGCATTTACAAAACCTTGAAAATTCACTGAAAAAACCATAGGTTATAGACCATATATAGTTAGGAATTAGCATTTACAAAACCTTATTTTACTCACACAAAACCATTGAAATTCCATATATAGTTAGTTGCACTAACTATATATCGCGCACCCGCAATCCACTGCTGATGATGTCACATATTACATCATTCATGACATGGTCAGTGACATCACTGATGACATCACTGATGACATCTCAAATGACATCACTGATGACATCACTGATGACATCTCATTTGACATCAATGACCACATCACTGATGATATCATTCATGTGACAATACAATGCATCTCCTTACATTTTAATATAACCTCTGTTACACCCAGTGTTAAATACAGAGTATAATTTTTGAAACCATTGACACACCAATACTAGTTACTACATACGCACTCACTGATTCCTACGTCTACACACACATTCACTCATTCACCCATACAATCATTCATACATACAATCACTCATCTTTACAACACTATCATATGCACTCATAGACCTATAAAGACACTCACACTCTGCCACTCATCCATGGAGTTACTCACACACCTAGTCAGTCCTGTAAAGAATCAATCACACTTCCATTTTCTAATCTATACAGTTAAACATAGAGCACCGTACATTTTCAAACATATACTAACACATACTTACTCTCTTATACAATCATTGATACAAGTACACATTGATCTGCACAGAGTCACACACCTCCCAGCCAGCCACACACACACTCAGTCTCCCATACAAATACTTGGGCAATCAATCAATAACCCATATAGTTACTCATATAGCTACTGATCAACACATGCAGCAGTTTACAGAACAACAGGCATAATGATGCACAAATTAAGACAGTTTAGTCACTAACCCATGCACTCAGTGAGACACATTTAATCACTCACTCATACATTCAGTCATGCACCTACTAAATCCTTCGTCCAGACACTTATACATCCACTCATTCTTCAATATGTAAGACATAATTTAACTTTACAGAAACATACAGTCACTGGATGATGTCATCAGTGATGTCATCAGTGATGTCATTAGTGATGTCATCAGTGATGTCACTGACCATGTCATGAATGATGTAATATGTGACATCATCAGCAGTGGATTGCGGGTGCGCGATATATAGTTAGTGCAACTAACTATATATGGAATTTCAATGGTTTTGTGTGAGTAAAATAAGGTTTTGTAAATGCTAATTCCTAACTATATATGGTCTATAACCTATGGTTTTTTCAGTGAATATATATATATATATATATATATATATTTATATCTACCTCTACTTGATGTATTTCTTCCTTCTATCTCTTTATCTTGCTTTAGAGTCTCTGTATGGAATTTACTTGCAATGTTCCAAAAAACTGAGGATTTAACAGTTCTGAGAAATATTCTGAGTTCCCTTACTGCAGGTAAGAAAATAGTCTTAGGGAAGGTAGAGCAAACAATATAGAACTAAGGGGCATATTACCAAGCAATAGCGATAATTATCGCTATTGCTTGGTCTATTGCTTGGTTAGAGACAAAAATTTACCGCTGAGCTGAGATTATTATCGCAGATAAACCTTGGTATTACCAAGGTTTATCGCAAATGCGATAAAAACGGCCGCAATGCATGAATATCGCTGAACAGTCAGCGATATTCATGCATTATCGAGCTAATGCTCTTAGCCATGTTATCCACCTCCCATTGGATAACATGGCTAAGAACTGCTCAGGGCAGGTGTTAGCTTTTGGAGATATTCGCGCTTAGCGCGAATATCTCCAAAAGTTGGTAATAGGAGATAGCGATGTTAGCGACTGTTTCCAGTCGCCAACATCTTGGCACGCCCACTTTGCATGTCATTAGTGATAAATTTCACTGACATGCAAAGCGGGGCCCAAGATGGTCGCTATCTCCTACTGGTGTCGCTAACTGGTGTTAGCGACAGCTTGGTAATAGGGAGATAATTTTATCTCCGCTCTCTTGGCTTTTAAAGCCAAAAAAGCGGAGATAAACTCCCTTGATAATATGCCCCTAAATTTCAGAAATGTCTCTTGTGACAGTTTGCTCACTGGTTCACTGGATAACTAGGTTTGAAGAATATATACAATATCATGAATGCTGTATTGTCTGTATGACTCCCTGAACTAGGACACTGAAAATCCTTTGTCTTTTCTTCAGAAAAATACTTGAACATTAAATTTGGTCAAAGACCAACTTACTGCAGCCGTGGGAATATGTCAGGCTGTCATGAAAAACTGCCCAAATACTCACAAACAGGAAAGGTTATTAACCCCAACGGCCGCTAGGCAAGAAATTACCGTTCTCCAAAATTCCCCAGTTGAAGTGCGCACTTTTCCGCGAGCGGAATCGCGAGCACAGCTGCGCTTGCCAAGGGACCCCAAACACTAGACCGGCAACTCAATAACTCCCACCGGCGGCCATCTTGGAATTCCGCTGTGAGGAAATCATCAAGCTGTTAAACAAAATGGACAACCATCTATTCGGCAGGAATCTACAAAGTCTAGAATAGCAACTCTGCTGTCCCTTACACACTACAGGGAGAAACTTAAGAATCAGTGATGGCTTACTCTGGCCAGCCCTGACAGATCCTCACGGGTGGGTCAGCCAATCCGTGGCACTCCAATTTCTGGCCTCCCTTATTGGGCAATTCTTCCAGGCTGGCAGGCTCCACCAAACGTCTGTGTATAGTAATCAGCCATGACCTGTCCATGAACGGCCAGATCAGCTTAGATGTCTCTGCCAGCTTTTTCCAATTGCGGAGAATTAAGAAGATTAGCAGATTCTTGAGTAGAGAAGCTCTGACCCTAGTCATTCTAGCCTTGGAAATCTCCCGACTGGACTATGCCAACTCACTGTATGTAGTCATCCCTGCATACCAACTGAGATGCCTTCAATTGGTTCAGAACAAAGCTGCCAGGCTGATTTTCAACCACTCTAAGTGGCATCACGTTAGGCCACTTATGAAAAGCCTCCATTGGCTCACAGTGGCCAAGCGTTGTGCCTGCAAGCTGGGATGAACTATTTTTAAAGCTCTCTATGGTAATAGTCCCGCTTTTATTTTAAATAGGCTTCAATGCTACATTCCTTCTCGAGACCTCAGGTCTTCCCACTTGAACCTGTTGGCAACCCTTCCTTCAAACGTAAGAAACATGGTGGCTTAAGGTTTGCAGTCTTGGCCCCACAATTTTGGAACTCCCTCCCGGTGGAGATGAGGTCCTTAACTTCTCTTGCACAGTTTAGAAAACAGCTTAAGACCTGGCTGTTTTCCCAGCCATATAATGACTAAGCCACCCTCCCAGCCGCTGCCTCGCCGTGACTCTAGCACCATGAAACCGTCTGGTGAACGTGCGCTTAATAAGTAATTTTAACATAACATAACAGTGTATGTGATGTTATATTGAGAAGTAATCTGGAGAGAATGCACTTTTTAATAATCTCCATTTTATTAATAAAATTTAATTGAGCGAGTTGTAGAGAGTTTGGGTTGGTAAATTAGGTAAGGTAATTCCATTGGATTAGAGAGTACAATTACTATTTTGAAAACCTCTTTTGACTTGTGAAGAGTCCAGCATTTTGTTGGTGAAAGTGACTTTCACTTGCCTAATGAGTGTTTTATATTCTTTGGGTATTTGTACATAGCTTTCTTTGTTGTCAGGTAGATAGTTGTTTCGCCATTTGTGTTCATATCGACTGAATTCCATTTTGGTAAGATTCAGATCTTCAATGAACCATTTTGTGGCCTCATGTCTTCGGGTCTGTTTAGTTTTGCAGAGAGGAGCATGTGTGTTGCTAGCTTTAACTAGCCACTCCGTAATAGCTTCCTTGTAGAGGTCCATGCCACTGCGCCCTCATCGGCCTGGTCGCCCCCACGCTCCTCGTGCCTCCTGCTTCCTGAGCCTTACCTGCCTCCTGCTGCCTGCGCCGACTGCCTCTCCCACAAGCGCCCCAGCCGCCGCAGGGCCGCCCGCCAGCCCGCACTCATTTTTTCCCGCCGCTGCCTGCCGCTGCCCCGCCCCCCCGCCAGCCGATAGGCTCCCATGCTCCTGCCTCCCAGCGGACCCTCCCTCCCGGCTCCCTTCTTAAGGGGACCCCGACTCCTCATCTGGAGCGACCACTGCGCCCTCATCGGCCTGGTCGCCCCCACGCTCCTCGTGCCTCCTGCTTCCTGAGCCTTACCTGCCTCCTGCTGCCTCCTGCTGCCTGCGCCGACTGCCTCTCCCACAAGCGCCCCAGCCGCCGCAGAGCCGCCCGCCAGCCTGCACTCGTTTTTTCCCGCCGCTGCCTGCTGCGTCCCCGCCCCCCCGCCAGCCGACAGGCTCCCACGCTCCCGCCTCCCAGCGGACCCTCCCTCCCGGCTCCCTTCTTATGACGCCCCCAGAGCGACCGCGCAGCGGACACGCGCAGCGGGAGCACCGAATGAGCGCCAAAGGTGCGCCAAAGGTAAGCCCGTCTGCGCCCGTCCGCGCCTGGACCGCGCCCAGCGTCAGAACCCCTGGTCCCCACCGCCGATGCAAGACTCCACGACAGACCTACGATGCCGCCACTCTCAACGCACTCAATACCGGCCGGAACCCTGCCTGCTACCGAGCCACCCCGAGACGCACCAACGGACCCTTCGCCTGCAAAGCCTGCCGCTTTACCTGCCACCGGACCTGCACCGCCCCCGCAGACTCCAACACTAACAGCAACCACTTGAAGTGCATCCAGTGAACACCCGATCCGTCCACAGGCACGCCGTGGAACTCTGGGACCTGCTCGACACAACTGCACCGGACGTCGCCTTCCTCACCGAAACCTGGATGAACGCCTCCTCAGCGCCCGACATCGCCACAGCCCTCCCGGACGGCTACAAGATCACCCGGAAGGACCGCGTCAACCAGACCGGAGGAGGCATCGCCATCGTACACAAGAACACCATCCGCATCTCGACTAACTCCGACAAAACCTTCCCCGCCGCCGAGCACCTGCACTTCCAGATCCACACCGACCCCAAAACCACCCTTCGAGGCACCCTCATCTACAGACCACCGGGACCACGCACGCAGTTCAGCGAAGACATCGCAGACTTCATCAGCCCGCACGCCCTTCCCTCCGCCGACTACATCCTCCTAGGGGACCTCAACTTCCACCTGGAGAACAACAACGACAGAAACACCACCGCCCTGCTGGACAACCTTGCCAACCTCAGACTCAAGCAACTGGTGGACACACCCACCCACTACGCCGGACACACGCTGGACCCTGTCTTCACTTCCAGCAAGCACGTCTCCTTCAGCCACGCCACCGGACTCCACTGAACAGACCACAGCTGCGTCCAATTCAGCTTCAGTAGAACTACGACCCACCTCCATCCGCAACGGGTCCCCCGCCGCAGCTGGAACAAGATCACCGCCGAGCAACTCACCACCTCCCTCAGCCAGAACACTCCCACCAGCACAACGGACCCCAACGTAGCAGCCAGCAACCTCAACAAGTGGCTGACCGCCTGCGCCGATGACCTTGCACCACTCAAGAACCCTCCCAGCGGACCCGGCAGCAAGAAAACCCCCTGGTTCGCCGACGAACTCAAGGAATCCAAGAAGAACTGCCGCAACCTCGAGAAAGCCTGGCGGCTCAACCGCACCACAGACAACTGGACTGCCCTCAAGCACGCCACCCGCAAACACCATCAACTGATCCGCGCCACCAAGAAGACGGCACTCAAAGAACAACTGGACAACAACGCCCACGACAGCAAAGAACTCTTCAGCATCGTCAAAGAGTTCTCCAACCCCAGCGCCGGAACCGGCGACATCACTCCCACGCAAGACCTCTGCGACTCCCTCGCCTCGTTCTTCCACCGCAAGATCGCCGACATACACAACAGCTTCGACTCACAGACCACGCACCCTACCACCGAACCAACGCCCCCCACCACCATCCTCTGCAACTGGACCCCGATCACCTGCACGATGAACTCCATCCACTCCGGATCACCAACCGACCCCTGCCCACACCACGTCTTCAACAAAGCCGCCGCCACCATCGCACCCCATCTCCGAGACACCATCAACGCCTCCTTCCACACCGCCACCTTCCCGGAGAGCTGGAAGCACGCCGAGCTCACCGCCCTCCTGAAGAAACCAACAGCGGACCCCACCGACCTCAAGAACTACCGTCCCATCTCGTTCCTTCCTTTCCCGGCCAAAGTCATCGAAAAGACCTTCAACATACAGCTTGCCGCCTTCCTCGAGACAAACGGATCCCTCGACCACTCGCAGTCTGGATTTTGGGCCAACCACAGCACCGAGACCGCCCTGATCGCAGCCACTGACGACATCAGAACCCTGATCGACAACGGGGAAACAGCAGCCCTCATCCTCCTGGACCTCTCCGCAGCGTTCGACACAGTCTGCCACTGAACCCTCGTGAAGCGCCTCAGCAACATCGGAATCCGAGAGAAAGCACTGGAATGGATCATCTCGTTCCTCACCGGAAGAACCCAGAGAGTCCGCCTCCCTCCGTTCAGATCCGAGGCCACGGAAGTCATCTGCGGTGTACCACAAGGATCTTCTCTCAGCCCGACCCTCTTCAACGTCTACATGAGCCCCCTCGCAGCCATCGCACGCCAACACAACCTCAACATCATCTCCTACGCCGACGACACCCAGCTGATCCTCTCCCTCACCAACGATCCCACCACCGCCAGAGCCAACCTACACGAAGGGATGAATGACGTCGCCGACTGGATGAGAAACAGCCGTCTCAAACTGAACTCAGACAAGACGGAAGTCCTAATCCTGGGATCATCACCCTCCGCCTGGGACGACTCCTGGTGGCCCCCGGCCCTGGGCACCGCCCCCAAACCTACAGACCATGCACGCAACCTGGGCTTCATCCTGGACTCCTCCCTGTCAATGACCAGACAAGTCAACGCTGTTTCTTCCTCGTGCTTCAACACCCTGCGCATGCTCCGTAAGATCTTCAGATGGATCCCCACTGAAACCAGGAAGACCGTCACCCAGGCACTCGTCACCAGCCGACTGGACTACGGGAACGCCCTCTACGCCGGAACTACAGCCAAACTCCAGAGAAGACTCCAACGAATCCAGAACGCCTTCGCATGACTCATCCTGGACATCCCCCGACACAGCCACATCACCGGACACCTGCGAGAACTGCACTGGCTCCCCGTCAGCAAGAGAATCACGTTCAGACTCCTCATCCACGCACACAAGGCCCTACACGACCTGGGACCCAAGTACCTCAACGACCGAATGACCTTCTAAACGCCCACGCGCCAGCTACGATCTACCAGCCACGCACTCGCCACCGTACCTCACATCCGCAGAACCACCGCCGGAGGAAGATCCTTCTACCTGGCAGCCAAGACTTGGAACTCCCTCCCCACTCACCTTCGACGCACCCAAGACCATCTCTCCTTCAGGAAGCAACTCAAGACCTGGCTGTTCGAGCAGTAACACACCCCTTCCTCCAGCGCCTTGAGACCCTCCCGGGTGAGTAGCACGCTATATAAATGCAGTGATTGATTGATTGATTGCCATCCTTTGATGCACGTAGGGAAATTTCTAGGGAGTGGCAGAAGGAGTTAAAGTCAACTCAGAAACAATTCCTTGAAAGAGTTCAAGGACGTGAAGGAGGTTTACAGGGGGCAGAGTTTAATCATAGAAATGTTACCAGGTAATGGTCACATCGTACAAGGGGAAAATAACTAGATTCCTCAATGAAAGATTGGTTGTCCATACCTGATAGAGGGTGTGGCCTGTGATATGCATGGGTAAGTGCACATGCGGTTCCAATTTAGACTATTAAGGAGGTCAGTAATGTCAGTTGCTTGTTGCCCACCCTTTTCCTCATTAGCCCAATAATTGAGATTACCTAATAGTTGAGAACTAGTTTTGAAGATTTTGTGAAGATGCGTCAAAATGCGCCAAAGTTATTACCAAAACAAAAAATGGTTTCTCTATGTAATCTAGGTCCTAACTATAACTAACTACTAGGGTGGTAAAGGCATATACATGATAAAGATTTGCATTGCAAAGGCAATGCATGGTAAAGGCATTGAGTGGTAATGATTGCATATTAAAGCCATGTGTTGTAAAGCATGCGTTGTTAAGTCATTAAAGACTGACCAGGAATACATTGTGTAGGGTATCTCAATCTCTTTTCGACTGAAGAAAATTTCTACAGGCTTCTTGACCTAATTGAGTAAAATCAGAGTAAAATGACATCTCCACGCTGTCCTATTGTATGTTGCGTTGTTCTCGGGCCAACTGCAATATTTTGTCTCTATCCCTGTAGTTCAGCAGTTTAACAATTATTGGGGATGGTAGGGCCAATGGAGCTGGTCAAGCTGCCAACAAGCAATGATCTCTTTCTACAACAATCATCTGGGAGAGGTTTTTTAATGGTAAAAACTATGGTTAGCAGTGTTTTCAGATAGATTTCTGCTCATTGCATATTTGTGGATTCAGGTATACCAATGATGCAGAGATTAGAACATCGTGAACGTGCTTCCAAATCTTCAGTGTTAGCTTGTCGATCTCTTGCTGGATATCTTCACACATCTTATCTTTTTCATTGGTGTCATCTTCCAAGCCTGAGATGCACCCTTTGGCGTGATCTATGCAAGTTGTTTGCTGATCCATCCTGTCCTTCATGTCGTCTAGTTTCTGCAAAAGTGAGTCTATTTTATTGGTGATAGTGGTCAGGCATCATTTAATTTCAAGTAATAATGTGCAAACACCTGTGGCGTCTTCTGCCCCTGTATCCTAGGCGGACTCAGTGGCATCCTCTGCCTTGTAGTGTCTCTCTTGTGGTAAGATTGCACTTTAACGGACATCATTTTTAGAAAGCCAATGCTTACTTATTTTAAAACGACACGTTACAACTTCATATGACATAATTTCCTGACTCATTGTTAGGCAGAACACGCCTATTTCTAACAGTTCCTTCTGTGACCTCACTTCCTGTCCAAGGCCACTCATAGATAATAGTCACAGCCCAAGGACTCTGTCCACTCCTTGCTTGGTCGAAAGTCGTGCGTCGAGCTGAAGATGAATTGTCTGTGGGTGTTGGCTGCAGTCAGCGTGTTGTCAGGTGGGTCCTTAACTACTTGTGCAGGAGGTTTGGAGGTTGCACCCGCTCGTTCTTTCTTGTTTCTTCTTCCACATGACTTTACAGGTCACTGTGTGCTTTTCTACTTGTGTACAACCTTGCCTCTACATGGGTGTATTCTTATGGTATTATTATATGTTCAGGCTGCGACCTGTCCTGTCTCTCTGGGTGTGGCCCGTACTACCTAGCAGAATATGATATTGCTGGTTGCTCTCTATCACCTTGTTAATAATTTTCAATGATTGGATTGGTGGGAAGCAGACACTGTATTCCTGAAGTGATGTCTCTGCTGGTCCTCTGGTTCCTATAGTGATGTCATATTCTGACACACTGCGATCCTGGAGTGATTTCACAGTCTGCATGCAGGGTCCTATTGTGATGTCATAGCCTGACACACTGCATCCCTACAGTGATGTTACAGTGTGCTTACAGGTTCCTGAAGTGATGTCATAGTCTAAGCTAAGAGTCCTAAAGTCCTAAAGTATTACCAAAGATAGACACCAGGTATCATCAATTACCTCACCGTCTCACATCATTTGCATGAATAATGCCAGAATCAGATTTCTAGAACAATGCCATATTTAAACATGACGCGCTTGCAGTGATGTTATAAATTCTCGAAGTGATGTGACATTCTGATGTCAGGGTTCCGAGTGATATTAGACTAGACTACAACAAATGTAATTTTAAAATCAAATCTCTTGCTTTAAAAGTTTGAAAAATATAATTAGTAATATAAACTTTTAAAAAGGTCTATTCAAAGAGGAAAAACATAGGTAAAAAAGTTGATTCTAAAGTGAAAATTAGGTCACAATTCATTTTTAAGTTGTAAGCGCCCTACATGGTTGGTTGAAAAACTCAACAGAATATTCAATGGCGCCGTCGGGCGTGAAAGGACCCTGAGAACAGCACAGGTCTAAGGACACACAGGAGAGAAGCTGCTGAGGCATTGAATTATATCCTAACATTTACACCTCGCCCGCTACCCCAAGTGGGTGAAGCGCGTGCCTGCATGGGCAGCGAGCGACACGGTATAAGAAGTGTGGCTGGAAGGGCTTGGTATTTTTTTAATCCTGTGTGGGAAGAGTTCCATGTTGTGTGTGATGATCACCAAAGTGGAGTTATCCTGATGGACCCAGTCCTTAGCGCTGTGAAGGACGGGCACACAGTGTATGGCTTTTAGTAAGCCAGCAGCTTGGATCAGCGGCAGGCCCCTTTTCAAGTATTTCTTTGGGGCAGTAAGCTGGATACTACGCGCGGTTGTCTATTCCGAGATCTCCTTACAGGATGACTATTGTGAGGGGTTAAGAAGCAGTTAGTTGGGTGGGTGGTTGGGACCTGCAAGAGTGACCTAACTTTGACACCTCCGGTGGCAGTGGTTTGTGGCAGATCTCTTCAGTTGTTTCATGCCTGTTCAGTTGGTCATGGGTGGTTTATTGATATGGACTGCTTCAGTGCAAGGCTAGGGCTCAAATTGGGGGTACACGCGGGTGGACGATGTCCACCCACTCTTTTCACAGGGTGGACGCCGTCTACCCTGCCAAGAAGTTGAGCCCCACTCTAAAATATGCTGAACACGTCCTGGGGTAATTTTGAGACACCGGTATAGCAATGTTCAGACGGGGAGGGGGGTTTCTCCTTTGAGACTCCAGCTGGGCCATAACAAAGGCAAACATAAAGGTCTATTGGGCCGTCTTTGTCCGAGTATCCAGGCTGGGGCTGCCTGTAGCCTCACACCTAGATGTAAATGCAGAGGAAGGGAAACATAAGCAGCAGCGGTATGCAACGTTTACAACACAACTTTTACAACGCAACATCCATTACAACGCATACATTTACAACGCAGTCATTACAACGCATGACACTACAACGCATACCAGTACAACGCATACCATTACAACGCAGTCATTACAACGCATACCATTACAACGCAAAACTTACCATCCAATACTTACCCTACTGTAGCACCCCGTGGAGTTAGAATAGTAATTTTAACCCCTACACTATCCAATATTTTCCCTACTGTTGCACCCCCTGGAGTTAGAATAGTAATTTTAACCCCTACACTATCCAACACTTACCTTATTTGCAATGTAATGTAATGCGTTGTAATGGTATGCGTTGTAAATGTAGTATGCGTTGTAGTGGAATGCGTTGTAAAGGTATTTTTTAAGAATTCGTTGTAATGGTATGCGTTGTAAAAGTGTGCGTTGTAATGGATGTTGCGTTGTAAAAAATGCGTTGTAAAGGTATGCGTTGTAAAAGTGTGCGTTGTAACGTCATACATCCGCAGCAGCTTGTTAACACTTCAAAGGCGCCTTAGAGTATCACGATTTTGACTTTGTTGGGACCCCATATTTAATAGATATTTATTCACTGTAAGAATGTTAGATGTGTTTCTCTGTCCCAGTGCAAAATAACAATTTAAATACCAGTATTTTTTGTTTTATAGCACTTTTCATCCCAATACAGGGTGTCAAATCACTTTTCAGCAGACATACACATTATATTGTCAATAAATCACACAAGTTTGTAAGTCATTGCACAGGATGTGTTACATAAGAGAGTGAGAGGTACTGGGTGGAGGAGTCACATATCATCCTTCAGAGCTCACTGTGCTATACTAGAAGGATTACAATGCGTCTGCGTGTAACAAAAGGATCTGTGTTCAAAGCAGTCACCCACTTACCTATCTACACAAAATATAACCTGCCGTCTGTGTGTTACATGATGTGCTTTGCAGGAGGCGCATTAACCCTGTATGCTACTTTAAGTCAAAACTAGGACTAGACAAAAACAGATCTTTCCATCAAAAGTGTGAACCACCGGGCAGCTCAAGCAATCACATCTTCATGTAATATTACGCCTGGTGGGGTAGGCAGTTTGTGAATCCTTGGGTAAAGGAACCTGTCACGCGCAGTGACGTCACTTCCTGTGATGTCACTTCCTGTGATGCCACGGCCATGATGCCACTTCCTGTGATACTACCTAACTTGGAGAGTCCCCCCCCCCTTCTTTTTTGAGGACTTGTGCCCTGTGCGAGGCGATAGTAGTGACTTGTAGTGATTCTGTCTCGTGTGTGCACGAGGGCCGAACGGTGTAAGAGAACTGCCGCTCGATGAGTGCTGTGGAATCAGCATTGGTGAACGAGGGAGCGGTTATTCCTCCTGGTTTCACACCAGGGTTATGAATGATGTCCTTACCTTGGACACAGGCGCGTTTCACCTCTCTCGTGAACTGTACATGTTCTTCGGTGCCTTGAAGTTTGTCTTGTAGTGAGATTCAGATCTTGGCGGCGTTTAAGAGTAAAAGAAACTAAACCTAGTACATGTGAAGTAGAAGAGGACACAGTAACAGAATGAGTGCACCTGCAGGAACCCCGGATAACAACAAAAGTGACAACCTTTGCTCGCACTGCCCTGGTTTATTTGTATCACTAGTGCGAGGAAAGATTGGGGCATATTATCAAAATAAAATTATCTCCCTATTACCTAGCTGTCGCTAACACCAGTTAGCGACAGCTAGTAGGAGATAGCGACCATCTTGGGCCCCACTTTGCATGTCAGTGATATTTATCACTAATGATGTGCAAAGTGGGCGTGCCAAGATGTTAGCGACTGGAAACAGTCGCTAACATCGCTATCTCCTATTACCAACTTTTGGAGATATTCGCGCTAAGCGCGAATATCTCCAAAAGCTAACACCTGCCCTGAGCAGTTCTTAGCCATGTTATCCAATGGGAGGTGGATAACATGGCTAAGAGCATTAGCTCGATAATGCATGAATATCGCTGACTTTTCAGCGATATTCATGCATTGCGTCCGTTTTTTATCGCATTTGCGATAAACCTTGATAATAGTAAGGTTTATCTGCGATAATTTCTGACGATGCTTAGCGGTAAAAAATTCGTTGCTAAGCATCGTTAGCGATAAATATCGCTTAACGTTGGTAATATGCCCCTTTGTGTCTTTATTTATGTAATCCAAGGTCTGGTCACTGTGTTTGTCATTGTACAGACGGTGCTCTTGTGACCTTGGTGACGTGTTATCAAGGATACCATTTCCGAATATATTTCTGCAGGTGCACTCTTTCTGTAATTGTGCTCTCTTCTACTTGACATGCTCTAGGTTGAGTTTCTTTTACTCTTTTGAGCCACAGTTACAGCATCACTTGCAAAACACGTTTAACTTCCGCTTTACTCCACTTAACACAGTAACACACGCCTTTCTTTGCATTGTTTGCAGAGGGGAATAACCGCGCATTTGTGTTTCCAGCTGTAGTGATGGATGTAAAGGTGAAGTTGTACTTGTAAAACCTTTCTTCGACGTGTCCTCGTGCGGAATCCTATTTCCTTTAACCCCTTCGGCGCTGATGACGGAACCGCTCCGTCATCAGCTGCGGGTGCGCTGTGCTGATGACGGAGCCGTTCCGTCATGGCCTGCCCCGCTGGATAGAACGCTCATGCGCGGCGCGAATTCCGCACCTGCGCTGAGGGTTCTATTGAGCGGGGCGGGCCATGACGGAACCGCTCCGCCACCAGCATAGCTCAACCGACGCTGGTGACGGAGCGGTTCCGTCACCAGCATGCGACCGCCGCGCGGCCGCCCCGCACCCTTAGCACTGCGGCGGAATAGCCGCCGCAGTGAAGGGGTTAATGTTGACCCTGTCTTGTTGTCTCTCCTTCTCCTGATGCTGCTCCCTCTGACAGCAGGCCATCTCCAGGGAGGGAGTGTGAGTGCCAGGAGGTTGTAAATACAGCAGAATGCTTGAGAGTTTGTGCTTTTTACCTACTTCCGCCCTAGGTGCACACAGCCCGTCACTCACACACTTACCAGCACACACTCATGTTCTGTCACTCACTGACATAGATATTCACTCTAAATGACGGCATTTTGTAACCATCACTTTGGTGTGAAAATACCTTTCAGAGTTGTGTTTTTCAGGCCACAATTTTTTTAAGCCTTTTTGTGAGCGTATGTTCCCCAAACACTGGCAGCGGGGGATAAAAAAAAAAATGTGTGTGTAGTAAACTGACTATGGCGGCTCTAATCAACGATTTCTTTTGTTGCGTTTGCTACAATCGCTGTTTTTTTGGCGGATAGACCCTTTGAGACAGCGGGCATTGAGTGCGCGCGCCCTGATCCTGTGTTTGTGTTTCTTTTGAAGCCGCACCTCAAGAGGTAAACCCGACTAGTTCTTATTCAGTTCATCTGTTTTATAAACACTCGGGGCATATTATCAAGGAACGGTGTTAAAATTATCGCCGTTTTATCGGTAGGAAACTGCCGATAAAACGTCGATGATGGGCTTGATAATACGCCCTTAAGAATTCCAATAGAAGCCCATGTTAACATCAGAACATGGGCTTTTATGGGAATTATCAAGCCCAATATCGCCGTTTTATCGGCAGTTTCCTGCCGATAAAACGGCGATAATATTAACACGTAAATATGCCCCTCGGGGTTTCCGGATGCTAGAGGCGAATACAATGAATTTACCAGTTTTCTCCAAACTCTGAAACAGGCCCCAAGAATGCTAATTTCAGAATCAAGAAAGTAGCATACAAAGTGAGCACTGGAAGCTCTAACTTAAGACACAGGCATATCACATAGAGAGAGCGCTAATTTGAGACACAGACCCGTATCACATAAAGCGAGCACCGGGAGCGCTAAGTTAAAACACTGACCCGTATTACATAAAATCAAGCACGGACCGCAGTTTTCGCCAAAAACTAACGTCTGCTAAAATGCGTGGGCCTCCTTGTAAATATTGCGATCTGCACATCAGCGATAATTTACAAGCAGTACTGCCCAGTAACGCCCACTGTGCATCTCATTAGATATGCAAAGTGAGGCATTGGGAAAACGGGTGCTAACATTTGCTAATGCATGTTAGCACCCCTTGTAGATAGGGCGATGTAATTTTCACCACTTTTTTGGCTTTTAAAGCCAAAAAAGCGGTGAAAGAGCCCTTGATAATATGTTCCTATGGGGCATATTAGCAAGATATTAGCAACATGGGGCTTGCCCCATGTGAAAGTACACATTGCTGGAGTTGCGTCACTTTTGTGACACACTCCAACAATGCGTCACTTTTGCGCCCTACAGATAGGTCAGAAATACTGACGTATCTGTAACTCCTTGCGACATGATACGTCATACTGTAAATATGATGCCTCATTGGTGTCGCAAGGAGGGCACAGTGAAAAGTGATGCATCGCTGTTTTCACGCAGCGATGTGTCCCTTTTCATAAATGAGGCCCTGTGAATCTATCTTCCCAAACTTTGAGATCAGCGGGGTGAAATTGGAGTTCTCCATCACACCTGCTTGAAACCTCTGACCAACTCTGAGCCCTGAAGGCCCACCCCTCCGACAGACTCGCTCCCACACATGAAGGAAAGCACACTTTTCTTTCAGCAGTTCACCCTTCTATATTCACTCCATGATGATTGGAAAGAACCCCGCCTACCTTTCACCTGCCACGGGTGACCCCACTGCAATCTAGGGGGCATACTTACAGGGTCCGGGGCATCTCTGCAAATCAGAAGGGACACCCCAGAACAGATGCGACACGCAATTCTGCCCTTGCGCCACCATGGATGCGTTACATTTACAATGCAGCGCACAGTGGCGCAAGGATAGGCAGATGTGTGTCACATCTTGTGGCGTAAGGTGAGCGCATTGCTTGGTTCACGTCACAAGCGTGACGCAACTCCAGCAATGCACAGTAGCCTCCCACACTTAAAGTGGTGCGTCACTCCTTACGCCTGCTTCAAGGGTGTGTTGTTGGTAACCCTCTTGTTTCATTATTTTGTGCTTTCTTTTGGCATAAGCAAGGCATTGTTAGTTGCCTTGTTTAAAAGTGCATCAACTATATGGCGTTACAGAATCAAACGCGCACAAGCATCCTTGCCAAACAGTACCTGTGTTTCCAATACCACAATATAATGGTAGAAACCATTTTTAAACAAACTCCGAGAGAGAAATAGGATTTATTAACAGTGAGGAAAATACGAAAAGTTGTTACAGGTCTTTCACCTTCTCAAACTAATATTCCTTATTACAACGAGTCAATCAATACCTGGGAACTGCAGCCTTCGTGTTTTGTAATTTTCGATTCACTTACCACTTACAAACATGAATAGAAATACACCTAAATAAAATATAACAACCGTACATCTTTTAATGGCCGCAATTTCTACGAACCTTTAGGTGAATGTTTGCCTTTAATAATTCAGTTTGCATTGGGACGAAATTCTATCACAAACACGATTTCAAGGTATAAACGTTGAAGTTATGTACAGATCAGTTCTTGCTAATAGCTCTAAAGGTAAATACTTAGGATTTGATTAGGAGTCTGGCAGTCCATAGACCGCCCGACTCATGGAGGCGCAGTGGTGGCGATCTCCCTACTGCCATATTAAGATGAGGGCGGTTGCCCTGCTGCCAGGATACCGCCGTTCCCTGGTGACGATGCGGGGGTCAGGGGGCATAAATATGCTTGGCGGGATCGCCGCAGTACCGGCAAGCATATTACGAGTTTCCTCTCCGCTATGGTTTTCATGGCGGTTCCTTCTGCATGAAGAGCCTGGCCGATAGGAAACAAAGGGGATCTACAGGTCCCCCTTGTGCCGCTGCACCCTGGGGTGCATGCAGGGGGGTACAACATATGCTCCCATGTGTGCATGCACCCCAGTTCCTGCACGCCATGGACTTTTCAGTCCATGCCGTGCAGAAACAGTTTTTCGTGTTCCCATTGCAGGCCCATTTTTAGAGGCACCACCGTGGGAATGCTCAAAAATATCCCACCAGTCAGGGGAACCCTCCTAAATGGGTGGGCGGCCCAACCACGGCTTTGGCGGTGAAGTGGCATGGCGGGGTGCAGAGACAGAATATCGAAGTACAAAATATCAAGTCGTGTCATTAAAATCGTGAGTCAGGAATATCGACAGCAAGAATACCAACTTAAGGTAAGAAATATCTTTTTTTTAAATATCAAAGTGTTTAATATCATTTGCAAAAATATAGTTGATAAAAATATTGTTTTTTATTATGTGTTTTAGTACATATTTTATATGTATGTGATGTATGTTTTTTGTATAGGATTTGTTTGTATTTTTAATACATGTGTCACATTTTTATTAATTATTAATTTTACTTTATTTGAATTTTGCGCTTTTAGTACCGTAGCGTGATGTGGGTTTCTAGGGGAATAAGGTGGGACGTAATTGAATTATATTACATTTATTATTATTTTTTTATTTTAATTTTGTACTTTTAGTCCTGTAATGGGTTGTAGGTTTGTAGGGGAAATGGTTGGGAAGTAATTTAAAATGTATTTTTGCATTGTTTAGTTCTGTACCAAGTTGTGGGTTTGTAGAGGAATAGGCTGGTAAGTAATTTAATTATATTAAATTTATTGATTAATTTTTATTTATTAACATTTGTTTACTTGAGATATAGTGTTAACTGTGTAAATGTATTTATTATTAATTAGTTATTAATTTGCTGTTAATTTAATTAATTACTTTGTAATTAATTTTGGTAATTGTGTAAATAATTATATTTGTGTGTGGTAATTTTAATAGGTGTAAAGGGTGGGAAGTACATTATTTTAATTGATGAATTAATAATTAGTTATTAATTATTTTAATAATCAATAGGTAATTAATAGTGGTAATTGTGTAATTCGTTTTATGTTTGTGTTTATAGGAGTAAAGGGTGTGAAGTAATTTGTGTTTAGTTAATTAATATATAGTTGTAAATTAATGTTAATTATTTCATATTTATTTAGGGTAAATGATTATTTTTTCTGTGTTTTGTTTTTACTTTTAAAGAGGTAAAGGGTGGGTATTAAATATTTTTTTTAATTGAAATATTAGTTGTTAATAGTAATAGTTTTTCATTAAAAAATAATATATGTATGTTTTATTATTTTATAGTTTAATTTAGGTGTGTGTTGTGGATATTAGAGTGTTAAAGCTCGTGTACTCAATGAATGTTTATTTTGATCTTTTTATTAATATTATATTTTATTTGATTATTAATTATGTTACTTATGGAAATAAATGTAATTACAAATGTTGAAGTGTTTTGTTATTGGTGTGATGTTATAGTGTATGAAATAAAATAAATACATTTATGCTTTCAATAATTTTTGTGTTTGTTAGTATCATGCTACTTTTAAATAATTATTGTTTATAAATGTATTTATCAGACCCCCCAGGATATAGCGGCATGGATTAGCAAATTTAGCGGCACAAAAATGGAAATTTAGCGGCACAAATATGGAAATTTAGCGGCACAAATATGGAAATTTAGCGGCACAAATATGGAAATTTAGCGGCAATTTTGCGGCATTTTATTTGGCCATTTTTCCTACAACAAACACAGATATCTTATTTTTTTTAGTTATTTAACAACATGCAAACGTAGGTGTGACACACTCGCATACACAACAGACGCAGTGAGTGCAAGGTTCTCTCAACCTAATATAAACTTATTTTCACTTGTGCTTGTGTGGGTTGTCTATTTACTAATGCACTATTGCTCGACTTCCTCTGATGTGTATGCAAAACGTACAATTTGTCCCGCATTTTCATCCTGACTTCTGACCTTCTGTCCTGACTTTTTGTCCTGAATTTTGACCCTTTATCCTGAATTTTTGCACTCACTGTCCTGAATTTACACCCATGCCAGTTGGTCACCCTAGTGGCGGCCTGGAATAGACTGAATTGTCACAATTGTAGGAGTGTTAGTAATTGTGTTAGTCCTGCCTGGGAGGGCAATGTGGGGTGCAAACTGGAGTAGCCTACTGACGAGAGCCTCTGCACATATTTTTTCGCAAATTAAGCACTGGGGTTGAGTGGGAAATTGATCAGTGAGGTTGAATGAGGGACCACGAGGTCCGAGAAAGTTCAAATGGAGAGTGAGGTCTGAGGGTTTGTTGGAGCTGGAGGGGTGAGGGGCTCTGAAGCCTAAGCGTGGGAGTGGGAGGGCGTTCGGGTGTTTAATGGAGGGATTTTTTTTTCTGAGTTTGTTGTTTGTAGCCCCTGTGTTTTCCACCATTAAATGCAACCTTTCTTTCACAAAACTACAGCATCTGTCTCTGTCTCTGTCTCAGACTGTGCTGCGGGAATATGAACAGAGATTTTCAGCCGTCTTTTGGAAAACTTTTCGTGCCCCAAACCCACCTACGTTTTTTCGGTGCTTTCAGCTTAGTTTTCCTGGCCAATAACCTTTGACTTTTCACTTCCTTGAACGCTTGGAAGTGAGACAACACCCCGCCAGAGCCGTCACCAGCCAATGAGCCCCCAGGGCTGGTAGAAGATAACCTATCATGTGAGAAACGAGACAGGTGAAGATAAACACACGTCTGCGCATTATTTCGCTTGCTAATCGCTCTGCAGATCCTCCAGGATAAAGCGGCATTCATTATCTTTTGAAAACATGCTGCGATTTCTACATAAGTGCCGATTTTGCGGGCACTTTAGTAAAAATCGCTGCATTTTTTCAAAAGTGCCGATTTCGCGGCAAACCGCGAAATCGCGAAATCGCGAAATCCTGGAGAGTCTGATTTATTAATTTATTTTATATATTATTTGCAGGTTTCTGTTATATGAAATTAATATGATAATATGTGTTTTTTAAATATGTTTAATATATTTAAATTTATAATTTTTAAATATTGTTTTTTATTTTTATGATTTTTTAATTGTTTTTATTTCTTTTGGTTTTTTTTCAACTGTTTAAGTATTATTAGTACTTTTTACCCTTCCACTACCCTTCCACTATCCAATACTTTCACTACTGTTGCACTCACTGGAGTGGGAATAGTAATTTGTACCCCAACGCTATCCAACACTTTTCCTACTGTTGCACTCTCTGGAGTGGGAATAGTAATTCTTACCCTTCTGCTGTCCAACACTTTCCCTACTGTTCTACTCACTGGAGTGGGAATAATAATTTTTACCCCTCCACTATCCAAAACTTTCCCTACTATTGCATTAACTGGAGTGGGAATAGTAATTTTACCCCTCCGCTATCCAACAATTTTTCTACTGTTACACTCATTGGAGTGGGAATAAAAAATGTCACCCCTCTGCTATCCAACACTTATCCTACTGTTGCACTCTTTGGAGTGGGAACAGTAATTTGTACCCCTCAACTATCCAACAGTTTCCCTACTGTTACACTCATTGGAGTTGGAATAGTAAATTTTAATTCATTTGCTATCCAATACTTTCCCTACTGTGCACTCACTGGAGTGGGAATAAAAAATATTACCCCTCCGTTAGACAACACTTATCCTACTCTTGCACTCTTTGGAGTGGGAATAATAATTTTTACCCATCCGCTATCCAACACTTTCCCTACTGCTGCACTCAATGGAGTTGGAATAGTAAATTTAATTATTCTGCTATCCAACACTTTCCCTACTGTTGCACTTATTGTATTGGGAAATGTTAGTTTAATTTTTTTTGTAGTTTAATGTTAGGATTTATTATAAATTGTATTTATTATTGATATATATATATATATATATATATATATACCAAAGACCAGCGTTCTCTCTCCATAGGCTAGGGATCCCCCACACTCCACAGAACAACGCAGACACGGTCCAAGTTCGTGCAAGTAATTTAATTAGTGCAAGCACATCGTATGACGTTTCGGCTATCTCAATAAATGTATAATAACTATATATATATTTTAATTTAAATAATTTGAAAGTTAAAAAATTCAATAAAGATAATAGTTAATGAATTATTTTTAAGTAAATATATGTATATGTATACATTATTATGTGTGTGTTTTTTTAAATTACCTTTATTTGTTATATTTAGTTAAAATGGATATTACATTTAATTTATGTTGTTAAAAACCATGTTATATTTAATATATTTGCTATCTATTATTTAATATATATTTTTAAATCGATATTTTTACATTTAAACTTTTTACCTCTATATTTTGGGGTTGATATTTTTGTTTTTACCTGTTAAGATTTGGGAGTTTTTCTCAATATTTTTTCTCGATATTTAGAACATTTATAATTGTGACATTGATATTCTATCAGTGAACTGCATGGTGGACTCGGTGCCGCTCCGTCAAAGTCATTGTGGTGACTTGACCACCATCCCAGGGCACTAGGACCCTGTGGGCAACGGGGCAGCGTCCACGTCACTGGACATGACTTCCTGTGGGCAGGCAGGAAGCGGACACTCACCATCAGGACGAGGAAGAGGACGGACGCAAGAGGCGCCCAGAGCACATGTAGAAATAAAGATATGTGAACCGGTACCTGGCTCCTGCGTATTCATTGCCGCGCTGAGGCACCACTACACGACAACTGGCGACGAGGCGGTTTGGAAATCCACGCGTGTGCGTCCCTCGCAACAAAAGACAACAGGAATACAGGAGGCCACCCTGCATCGCTGTCTGGGGAAGAGGAGCTCATCACTGAAGCGGGAGCCCACCCCGACTGAAAAGGACTGCGGGAAAGACTGCCGGCTGGGACCCCCGTCTGATCGGGTAAGCGCTGCTGAAAAGAGCGCGAAGAAAAGAAAATAGGCGCGAGCTCTCGCGAGAGTCTCGGCGGCCATCTTGGGGTCAGGCGGCCAGGGCCAATAGAAACGCTGCACGGCGGAGCGGCCATTTTGAAGCCAGGCAACGTTGCAGCAGGCGAGAAAGATCGCGAGACTTGGCGGCCATCTTGAAATCAGGCGCCCGGGCCAATGGGAAGGCTAGAATAACGGGCGGCCATTTTAGAAACAGGCAAAACGCCGAAAACAGAGGAAAAGGAGTAGAAAAAGCTCCAAATTGAGTGGCAAAGCAGTCACAGAAGATAGGAAAAGAGGCAGAAGGACTACTGTTTAGGAAAAGAAATCACAACACAATAGAAAAGGAGCAATTACAAGAGGAAGCCAAAGAGGTGAAAGGGAAAAGAGAAAAAGGAAAATATATAATAAAGGCATAACAGTACAAAGGCAACAGAAGGGCCAAAGAAAGAGAAAATGCCAGAAACAAAGCACAGTGCGCAGTATCGCACACCACTACCATTCAGTGTGTCAGAACCACAAGTGGGAATTCGATGGGAGAAGTGGATTGTGAAGTTTGAGCGCTATGTGGAGGCGACTGATGTGGTAGACGGAAAGAAACTAGGGCTATTCCTGAACCTTGCGGGGGATGAAGTGGAGGACCTCCTCATCACTCTGCCCCCGAGCGAAATAAAAACATATGACAAGCTGATCAAATGCTTGACGACAAAGTTTGATCCCCAAAGGAATGTCGATTTTGAAAGGTACAATTTCAACATGGCGTTTCAACAGCAGGACGAGTCAATGGATGATTTCGCAACAAGGCTGAGAAAACTGGTGGCTCATTGCGAATTTGAGAACTTTGACAATGAACAGGCCCTTCGCCTAAGATTGATAGAAGGCTGTCGCGACACAGAATTTCGCACAAGGCTACTTAAAGAACCGACGAGTGTAGAAAAGATTCTAGATTTGGCAAGAGCGGAGGCCAGGGCAATGGTGCAAGCCAGGCAGATGGACCGAAAGGGAGAACATCTACACCGAATGACAGACACCCGCAAGACGGGCAACTGGAAGAAAGGATCAAAGGAACAAGGAGCAAGAAAGGAGGGCTCGAAAGAAGGCTCTCAATGCTACAGGTGCGGTTTGGACTTCCCACACCGAGGAGCATGCCCGGCCTTTGGTCAGACATGCAGAAAATGCAACAAACCCGGCCATTTTGCCACCATGTGTCAAGGGGCACATTTCAGAAATGAAAGAGGAAAACAAAGAGTGACAACAACCAAACATGTACGGCACATGGAAGCGACCGAAAGGAGCTCGTCGGCAGGGTCGGAAGACGAAGATGAGGAACAAAGACCGGCAGGAAAGGTAGAACGCCTTTACCTCATGTCCACAGAGGAAGGGCAGGAGGAGGAGCACATCCGGTTAGTGGACAGGAAGTCTATAAAAAAGACGGATTGGGTGACCATCGACGTAGGGCCCCATCAAACAGAATTTGTGCTAGATAGCGGGGCCACATGTAACATCATGTGTGCCACAGAATATGATAAGATGAAAAAAAAGCCTCCACTTAGACCGTCAAATGTCAAAGTATTCACATGGGGTGCACAGAATCCAGTAACAAACATGGGAAAATTCACGGAAACCATGACGCACAAGGGCAAGACCGTCACGGAAGACATACACGTGCTACGAGGAGACATTCCTGCACCATGCCTACTGAGCAATGTAACGGCCAAGATAATGGGCCTACTAAAAATGATGTACCACATGTCAGACAGAGAAAACATCCTACAAGAGTACCCGTCACTAACGAAAGGTCTTGGAAAATTAAAGGGAAGACAAATAACTTTACACATAAATGAATCAGTCAGGCCTATGGCCCAGCATCATAGAAGGGTGCCCATTCATCTACAACCTCAGGTGGAGGAAGAAATAAAGGCGCTACTGGAACAAGACATCATCGAGCCAGCAGAGGGGCCAACGCCATGGGTATCACCAATAGTGGCGGTGCCTAAAAAGGATGCTGCGCAGATAAGAATATGTGTGGACATGAGAATACCCAACACAGCCATAGAACGAGAACGACACCCAGGGCCGCACCTAGATGACATGATAAGTCGGCTGACCGGAATGAGGAAATTCTCCAAGCTCGACCTATGCAAGGGGTACCACCAGCTCGAGTTGGACCAACAGTCCAGATACATCACAACCTTCTCCACGCACCTCGGATTGTTTCGCTACAAGAGGCTAAGTTTCGGAATATCGTCAGCAGCAGAGATCTTCCAGGAAACAATAAGACAAATAATAAGACCGATCAAAAACAGTCTGAACTATAGTGATGATATCCTGGTGTTTGGCCGATGTGATGACGAACATGATAAGGCGTTGAGAGAGGTGTGCTCACAGCTAGTAGAGGTGGGCCTGACCGTAAACGAAAAAAAATGCGAGCTAGGCAGGGAAGAACTGGTATTCTTCGGACACGTCTTCTCAAAGAGAGGAATGAGACCGGATCGGGGCAAGATAGACACCCTTGAAAAGGCAAAAGAACCAAAGGATGTCGCTGACGTGCGCTCATTCCTCGGTCTCGCCAGCTATTGCGCGAGATACATAAAAGACTTTGCGACAGTGAGTACGCCGCTGAGAGAACTAACGAAGCAGGGCCAAGCTTTTGACTGGACAACTGAGTGTCAAAGGGCGTTCGAAGAAATAAGGGCATCAGTAACGGCAGTGGACCACCTAGCGTACTTTGACCCGAGACTTTGCACCGAACTGACAGTGGATGCCAGCCCGGTAGGCCTTGGTGCGATATTAGCACAACACAAGCCAGGAAAAGACTCGCCGCGACAGATAGTGGCGTATGGAAGCAAGAGCTTGTCAGACATAGAAAGGGCATACTCTCAACCAGAAAAGGAGAGCTTGGCGGTTGTGTGGGCATGTGAGCACTATCACATGTTCATATACGGAAAACCGTTCACGATTGTAACAGATCATCAAGCGCTAGTGACAATATATGGAAATCCAAAGGCAAAGATACCACCAAGAATTGAACGATGGGGAATAAGGTTGATGGACTACAACTTCACGATTGTCCACAAACCAGGGAAGGATCAAAATCCAGCAGACTACATGTCACGGCATCCGCTTCCCTATCAAAAAGGGGGCGCCACGATGGCAGAGGAATATCTGAACTTCATCGTGAGACAGAGCACTCCGGTATCGATAACAAATGAAGAACTAGAACGAGAAACAAAAGGAGACCAGACATTGCAAGCCGTTGGAGTGGTGGTACGGCAGCAGAGGTGGAGACACATCAACAGCAACACCATCACGGCGGAAGGAGTCAATAAAGAGGAAATGCTGGCGTTCAAAAAAATAAGCGAAGAACTGTCGGAAACAGAGAAAGGAATATTAATGAGGGGCTCCAGAATTGTAATACCACGTCGGCTCAGAAAGAGAACAGTTGAACTAGCACATGAGTCGCATCGAGGCATTGTGGCGACAAAGAAGATGCTGAGAGAAAAAGTCTGGTTCCCGGGTCTGGACAACATGGTAGAGGAAGAGATAGCACACTGCCACACCTGTCAAGTAACAGGACCTCCCGCCAAACAGACACCACTAAAGATGTCGGAACTGCCACCGGCAGTATGGACAGAGCTGGCAACAGACTTCTATGGGCCGCTAGAGAATGGAAAATACCTACTAGTGGTCATTGACGAATTCTCGAGGTTTCCAATAGTAAGAGAAGTATCGTCGACGTCGGCAAGTGCTACGCTACCAGTGCTAGATGACATATTTGCCGCGTGGGGCTCCCCGCAAACACTGAAAACGGACAACGGTCCTCCATTCTCGGGAGAGGAATTCCGCAGATTCCTGGACTACCTGGGGATAAAACATCGGAAGATAACTCCCCTGTGGCCACAGGCCAATGGAATGGCAGAACGATTCATGGGGACAATAAAGAAAGCCATCATGAGGGCGAAGTTGACGCAAATATCTATTGGACAAGCGCTATGTCAAGTACTCAGAGACTACAGGAACACTCCTCATAGCTCCACCGGCAAATGCCCGGCAGAGCTGGTGCTGGGGAGATCGAGCAGAACACGGTTACCTCAGATAGAGGCAACGGGAAACACGACCAGAAGTGACATTGCGGCCAGAGATCACAAAGCAAAACAAAAATGAAAGAATATGCCGACAAAAGGAGAAATGCGACAGAACACCAGCTGGCTGTAGGGGATCTGGTGGTAGTGCGACAGAAACAACAAAGGAAGTCGGACAGTCCATTCTCAAGAGACCCGCTGGTTGTGACTGATGTGAAGGGGTCAATGGTGACTGCAGCTTCAGACAACAAGGAAATAACAAGGAACAGCTCCCACTTCAAGGAATTGAAAGTGGAGGAAGAAGAACGTGCAACAACAACTGAAAACAGTGAACAAGAACAAAGACCAAAAAGGGAGACGGCACTAGCAAAAGAGGAAAACGAAGGACCAGAACAGAGCAGAGGACAAAGACCAAAAGGGAGTGCAAGAAGACGAGAAGGCTACTGGAAGAAATGTAGAGAGACACTCTCTCTCTCTCTCTCTCTCTCTCTCTCCTCTCTCTCTCTCTCTCTCTCTCTCTCTCTCTCTCTCTCTCTCTCTCTCTCTCTCTCTCTCTCTCTCTCTCTCTCTCTCTCTCTCTCTCTCTCTCTCTCTCTCTCTCTCTCTCTCTCCTCCCTCCTCCCCCCCCCCCCCCCCCCCCCCCCCGAGGCCAAGGATTTGCACATGGGACAAAGACATTCCGTTTGCAACAAAGGGGAGATGTGGTGACTTGACCACCATCCCAGGGCACTAGGACCCTGTGGGCAACGGGGCAGCGTCCAGGTCACTGGACATGACTTCCTGTGGGCAGGCAGGAAGCGGACACTCACCATCAGGACGAGGAAGAGGACGGACGCAAGAGGCGCCCAGAGCACATGTAGAAATAAAGATATGTGAACCGGTACCTGGCTCCTGCGTATTCATTGCCGCGCTGAGGCACCACTACACGACAGTCATAATCAGGTCCTAAGCATTGTTATGCCCTCCAAGTGGACAGCATTCATTTTGCTTTTCTGTCAGGAAGCGCTCACCTGAAAAAAATTGCTATAGCGGTGTCACTTTTGCTCTCTCACTTGTCCTCCCCACCTCTCCCTTTACTATATCTTCACACCACATTTTGTGCCTCTGAGTCTGAAGCCACAAAAAACCTTACCACTTGCGCTTAGCACAGGACGTCACAGCAATGCTGAATGTACCACAAAAGGAACCAACAGCTTTATTTTTTGGAGTTTTATATAGCTCCAACTCAATCCAAAGTTATTGGAGCGTTTTACAGGTACTCCGCTTACATTACACAAGAACAGATTGATTTGCTGTTTGTTGTCACAGGGAGATTAAGGGGCATATCAGCAACGCTTTGCGATAACTATCGCAAAACGTACTTAGCGCTCCTTTCCCTAACGCCCGCTATCGCAGATTTTTATCGCGGAGATATCGCGATATCAGCAACGCGTATCTCCAAGGCAATAAAAATTCCTGCGATAGCGGGGAAATCGCCGTTTTGCAGGGAACATCGCTGGTTTTCCACGGCTGAGATAAAGCCCTTGCTGATATGCCCCCTAAGTGATTTACCCGGGATCACAGGATGCTGAGCCGGCGCCGAGACTCATATCTGGTTCTGCAGCTCCAATGTCGGCAGTTCTGGCCGCCGCGCCACATCCGCTCCCCACGAGACAGGATTTACAAACCGAGCCTCTCCTAGTGAGTCCGAGTTCCCTGGAATTTGTTTACATTGTTATATATGTGGTTCACTTACGTACATTTTACTGTGTTATCAACGCAGCTTCGTTTTCTAAATACATTTACATATGGACTTCACCTTCTACACATCATAAAAATATTAGGCAAAAAATAGTGGATAAGACTTAACAGCTACAAATACAGCAACTAAAACAGACTGAACTACAAGCCAATCACATGCAGCCCTCATGTGCTGTTCACAACCTGCTGCGCCCATTTCACCCCCAACTCCAAGCGGACTGCTATCCAATGAGGCGCCTTGATTGCTTTTTCTTACCACGTGTCTCCTTTTTAGGTCGAGCTGGTAAACTGCATCCGAAGGATGCAGGTGTCCAGCTGGAGACCTAATGTTGCCTGTCTCGGGGGAAGGAAGGACAAAAGGGTGTTACGAGCTTGAAAGCGGCCGGATTTCGGTGCGCGAACGCGCACGTTCCGTCCCGCGCCGCGCCGTGCACTTCCCTCCCATACTCCCAGCAAGTCAGCCTAACGCGCATGCATGCACACAGACACACACACGCGCGCACACGCATTTACTTACACACACACACACACACACGCAGGCACCCAGACGCAGGCAGACACATACAGGCAACCCCCTCTCCCCTCCCCTCTCTTACCTGACCCAGCTTGGCGCGCAGATTTAACATCGTGGACGCGCATGCCCAGCCTCCCGGCGCCGTGCACATCTCCTGTCTGTCCCACATTCACACAGCGCCTCTCTCATTCACGCACGCAGCCCCCCCCTGAACGCACATACACACACCCGCCCCCCCGCCCCCACAACTAAGCCCCATTCACCCATCGACGTCCTCAGTCGCCCCTCCTGACTTCTGCAGCCACCACCCGACAGCCGTGACGCTCCCGAACTTCCGGTTTCGGGACGTGCACGCTCACGGCTTGTTTATTTCTTCTTTTCCTTCCACGCTGCTATAATGGAGTAGTCCGTCGTTTGTCTCTACCGGTGTTAGTGTCTCTCGCACTGCGCCTGGCGGTGGGTGACTTGTTTCTTTGAACACCCCTCCTCCTTCCCTCACAGCGGTAATTTACTGGAAGATTGTAAGTCTGTGCGCAGGAGGGTAACTGAGAAAACGCCTTTATACTACAGCGAGGGGCTAACTTCAGAACAGCATGCTGCTTCTACTTTTCTGGTACGTTCATCTCAATAAGTCAGACCAACTACGGGAGCGCTCTTTCAAAATGTTAAACTTTATTTTTAATTCCTGTCCTCACTCACTGTATTTTAATTTTTAAAGCGCTTAGAAACGACAGGGCTGCACGAAGCGCTATTACTATTTCTCTACAGGGCTTCGTAGCACACAACGTGTATTGGGATAGCACACAAGGAGGTCGGGGTCCCTGCAGCTCACACTGCCTCTACAGGGCTTCCAAGCGCACACACACCATCTATAGGGCTGGCACACTAGGAGATCAGGGTATGTGCGCAGACTGCACAGGAGTTGGTGGCACACATGCAAGGATTGGGGTACGCATGTCCTACCTTGGGAAGAAGCGGGGTGTCCAAGACCAGGGAGCAGCCCCCGCTCGTGCCATCAGCAGCAGCCCGGTCTGACTATGAACCCCCAGCACCTGTCCCTGCCTGGCAGCCTGTCCGGAGGAGGTGGGTGTGGACAGGATGGAGGAGAGGGGAACAATAGGAGGGCCGATCCGAGAGCCCCCATTCCTCAGATATTACATTCGCACCCTGCACCCTAACACCATCAGTAGGGTGTACAGTGGCTTGTTGCTCACTCGTTTTTAGTAGGATTTGTCTTGAAACGGTGGCTGTGCTGCCCACTGATTAGCCATTAGTGAAACCGGTTTACCTCTGAAGATTAGCCTGTTTGTGCAGGCAGGGAACCCGACTTCCTGCATAATATACACGGGACAGTTACCAAAGATTGATGCAAACCAAACGTTTTTCACTGATTAGCCATTAGTGAAACCGGTTTACCTCTGAAGATTACCCTGTTTGTGCAGGCAGGGAACACGACTTCCTGCATAATATACACGGGACAGTTCCCAAAGATTGATGCAAAACAAACGTTTTTTGCCTGTGAAAATAACTTGGAAACGTAAACTGTTACATATTCAAATGCCTCTCACCTAGCGTCCTTGGAGGTACACTAAACAGTTGTCCCATTATGCTAATTTCCAATCACTGTAAGGTGTAAAAACTTAACTTGAAGACAGCCATTGTTGATTGCACATTTTATTACTCAGTCTTCCATCGCCCACTATATGTTGTGTGCAAAGGATGTTTTCTTGTAACTGTTTAATCTGCAAAACTGTTGTCACACATACACATTATTTTGTTGTGTCCTAGACAGCCTGCTGACACACACACACACACAACTCCATACACACACACACACAACCCTCCACACACACAACACCACACACACGCAACCACACACACGCAACCACACACACACAACCCCCCACGCACAACCCCCCGCGCACAACCCCCCACGCACAACCCCACACACACAACCCCACACACAACCCCACACACTCAACCCCACTCACACAACCCCCACACACAACCCCACATACACACAACCCCACACCAACACAACCCCACACACAACCCCCCACACACAACCCCACATACACACAAATCCCCACACACAACCCCACGCACACACACCCAGACCCCCCCACACACACCCCCCACACTCACCCCCCCACACACACACAACCCCCCACACTCACCCCCCCACACACACTCACCCCCCCCCCCCCACACTCACCCCCCACACACACACACAGCCCCCCACACACACAACCCCACACAAAGTCCACACACACAACCACACACACCCCCCACACACCCCAAACACACAACCCCCGCCACACACACCCACACACACAACACCCCGCACACAACCCTACACACACAACCCCCACACACACCCAACGCCCCACACACACACCCACACACACTGCCACACACACACACACAACCCCACACATACACACCCCACACACACAACCCCACACACACAACCCCACACACACACCCCACACACAACCATACACATACAACCCCACACACAACCCCCCACACACAACCACACACCCCCCCCACACACACACACAAAGCCACACACACACAACCATACACACACAACACCCCACCTTCACAACCATACACACACAACCCCACACACAACCCCCCACACACACAACCACACACACAACCCCCAAACACACAACCCACACACACACAACCCACACACACAACCCCCCCCCACACACACTCCTACCGCCCTCACTCTATCGCCCTCACTTTATTGCCCTCACTCACTCTATCTATCGCCCTCACTCACTCTATCTATCGCCCTCACTCTATCTATCTCCCTCACTCTATCTATCGCCCTCCCTCTATCTATCACCCTCACTCACTCTATCTATCGCCCTCACTCTATCTATCTCCCTCACTCTATCTATCGCCCTCACTCTATCTATCGCCCTCACTCTATCTATCGCCCTCACTCTATCGCCCTCACTCTATCGCCCTCACTCTATTGCCCTCACTCTATCTATCGCCCTCATTCTATCTATCTATGTTCTACCTGCACCTCAATGCTCTTGCTTCCTGACATTGCTGTCTCTGGTCCACTCGGGTGTGTCAATAAAGTCATCCAAGAGCTCTTCGCTGATGCTCCACCCTGGGAGCGGGGAGAGAGAGGGGTGAAGCGACCTATAAGGTACAGACCAAGAGGCTTATTTTGAGTTTGGCGGACAACATACACCTTAACAAGCATTTACAATGTAATAGGTCTCGCATTATTAAAGTTGGAGCAATTGGCATTTTAAATGACAATGTCTTTTATTCATTGTTTTTAAAACCTGCAATAGGTGCATAAACACGCACTTTGAACGTATATTCCTTGCTTACAATAAGCAAAGCTGGCAGTAAAAGAGACTTCCAGCCTTGCTTCTCATAAGCATGGACTATAAGTGCAAAGTGCTTGTTTACGCAACGATGCAAATGAAGAAAAGGCATTGTCATTTACAATGCGAATAGCTCAAACTTTAATAATGCAAGACCTATTGCATTGTAAATGCTTGTTTAAAGCTGTATCACAGCTTGCATTTAGATTAACTTATGTTTCGTATGTTTGTTTATATAGAGGCATTGTGTGTCCGATTTTTACAGATTTCTTTCAAATCTGTGTGGAAGGCAGTGCGTGCTCCATTTTTATTCATTTAACCGTGTTATCACTGGACATTCGCACTCTAACTTCATTTATTAACACATTGGACGCCTCCTCCTTCCTATTTTAAGAATAGTTTTGCAAAGCAGCGAGGCTGTGGCATAACGCCCACAGCGGCTTCTTTGAAGTTGGGGGGCCGGTGTCTCGTCTCGGCGTCAGCTCAATATCCTGTGACTGTGAACAAAGCACTTAATTTTTCCGTTCCTAACAAGACGCGTCCGCCTGTAACGCAACTAATAAAACCTGGCGATTTAAATCTATATTTCACAGCAAAACGTATATTAGTATAAAAGAAACGCGTATTTTAATAAAAGAAGCATTTAGGTTTAGATTTCCTACAAAAAATGAAACAGATTCAACCTCAAGGCCTTTCTTTGGATACATCATTTACTCAATTTCTTTTTGTCGTTTCTTTGTAGAACTGTCCGTTTGTTTGCAGCTTCACTGCAGCATGCGTGGCCCGCTCGACAGCCATCCATTCACCACCCTAACCCGCCCTCCCATTCACCACCCTCACCCGCCCTCCCATTCACCACCCTCACCCGCCCTCCCATTCACCACCCTCACCCACCCTCCCATTCACCACCCTCACCCTCCGTTTCACCACCCTCACCCGCCCTCCCGTTCACCACCCTCACCCGCCCTCCCGTTCACCACCCTCACCCGCCCTCCCGTTCACCACCCTCACCCGCCCTCCCTTTCACCAACCTCACCCGCCCTCACATTCACCAACCTCACCCGCCCTCCCATTCACCACCCTCACCCGCCCTCCCGTTCACCACCCTCACCCGCCCTCCCGTTCACCACCCTCACCCGCCCTCCCGTTCACCACCCTCACCCGCCCTCCCGTTCACCACCCTCACCCG
Source organism: Lissotriton helveticus (assembly GCF_964261635.1). Classification (NCBI taxonomy): domain Eukaryota; kingdom Metazoa; phylum Chordata; class Amphibia; order Caudata; family Salamandridae; genus Lissotriton; species Lissotriton helveticus. Next base: position 55,095,956 of record NC_136065.1, read on the forward strand.
CCCTCCCATTCACCACCCTCACTGCCCTCCCATTTACCTCCCATTCATCACCCGCCCTCCCATTCATCACCCGCCCTCCCATTCACCACCCTCACCCGCCCTCCCGTTCACCACCCTCACCCGCCCTCCCGTTCACCACCCTCACCCGCCCTCCCGTTCACCACCCTCACCCGCCCTCCCATTCACCACCCACCCGCCCTCCCATTCACCACCCTCACCCGCCCTCCCGTTCACCACCCTCACCTGCCCTCCCATTCACCACCCTCACCCGCCCTCCCATTCACCACCCTCACCCGCCCTCCCATTCACCACCCTCACCTGCCCTCCCATTCACCACCCTCACCTGCCCTCCTATTCACCACCCTCACCTGCCCTCCCATTCACCACCCTCACCTGCCCTCCCGTTCACCACCCTCACCTGCCATCCCGTTCAGGAGCCTCACCCGCCATCCCGTTCACCACCCTCCCCCGCCCTCCCATTCACCACCCTCACCCACCCTCCCATTCACCACCCTCACCCTCCCTCCCGTTCACCACCCTCACCCGCCCTCCCATTCACCAACCTCACCCGCCCTCCCATTCACCACCCTCACCCGCCATCCCATTCACCACCCTTACCCGCCCTCCCATTCACCACCCTCACCCGCCCTCCCGTTCACCACCCTCACCCGCCCTCCCGTTCACCACCCTCACCCGCCCTCCAGTTCACCACCCTCACCCGCCCTCCCGTTCACCACCCACCCGCCCTCCCATTCACCAACATCACCCGCCCTCCCATTCACCACCCTCACCCGCCCTAACTTTCACCACCCTCACCCGCCCTAACTTTCACCACCCTCACCTGCCCTCCCATTCACCACCCTCACCCGCCCTCCCATTCACCACCCTCACCCGCCCTCCCGTTCACCACCCTCACCCGCCCTCCCATTCACCACCCTCACCCGCCCTCCCATTCACCACCCTCACCCGCCCTCCCATTCACCACCCTCACCCGCCCTCCCATTCACCACCCTCACCCGCCCTCCCATTCACCACCCTCACCCACCCTCCCATTCACCAGCCTCACCCGCCCTCCCATTCACCACCCTCACCCGCCCTTCCATTCACCATCCTCACCTGCCCTCCAATTCACCACCCTCACCAGCCCTCCCATTCACCACCCTCACCTGCACTTCCGTTCACCACCCTCACCCGCCCTCCCGTTCACCACCCTCACCCACCCTCCCATTCACCACCCTCACCCGCCCTCCCATTCACCACCCTCACCAGCCCTCCCATTCACCACCCTCACCCACCCTCCCATTCACCACCCTCACCCGCCCTCCCATTCACCACCCTCACCCGCCCTCCCATTCACCACCCTCACCCACCCTCCCATTCACCACCCTCACCCGCCCTCCCATTCACCACCCTCACCAGCCCTCCCATTCACCACCATCACCCACCCTCCCATTCTCCACCCTCACCCGCCCTCCCATTCACCACCCTCACCCACCCTCCCATTCACCACCCTCACCCGCCCTCCCATTCACCACCCTCACCCGCCCTCCCATTCACCACCCTCATCCGCCCTCCCGTTCACCACCCTCACCAGCCCTCCAGTTCACCACCCTCACCAGCCCTCCAATTCACCCTCACCTGCCCTCCCATTCACCACCCTCACCTGCACTTCCATTCACCACCATCACCACCCTCCCATTCTCCACCCTCACCCACCCTCCCATTCACCACCATCACCCACCCTCCCATTCACCACCCTCACCCGCCCTCCCATTCCCACCCTCACCAGCCCTCCCATTCACCCTCACCCGCCCTCCAATTCACCACCCTCACCAGCCCTCCCATTCACCACCCTCACCTGCACTTCCGTTCACCACCCTCACCCTCTCTCCCATTCACCACCCTCGCCCGCCCTCCCATTCACCACCCTCACCCACCCTCCCATTCACCACCCTCACCCGCCCTCCCATTCACCACCCTCACCAGCCCTCCCATTCACCACCCTCACCCACCCTCCCATTCACCACCCTCACCCGCCCTCCCATTCACCACCCTCACCCGCCCTCCCATTCACCACCCTCACCCACCCTCCCATTCACCACCCTCACCCGCCCTCCCATTCACCACCCTCACCAGCCCTCCCATTCACCACCATCACCCACCCTCCCATTCTCCACCCTCACCCGCCCTCCCATTCACCACCCTCACCCACCCTCCCATTCACCACCCTCACCAGCCCTCCCATTCACCACCCTCACCCGCCCTCCCATTCACCACCCTCACCCGCCCTCCCATTCACCACCCTCATCCGCCCTCCCGTTCACCACCCTCACCAGCCCTCCAATTCACCCTCACCTGCCCTCCCATTCACCACCCTCACCTGCACTTCCATTCACCACCATCACCACCCTCCCATTCTCCACTCTCACCCACCCTCCCATTCACCACCATCACCCACCCTCCCATTCACCACCATCACCCACCCTCCCATTCACCACCCTCACCCGCCCTCCCATTCCCACCCTCACCAGCCCTCCCATTCACCCTCATCCGCCCTCCCATTCACCACCCTCACCTGCACTTCCATTCATCACCATCACCACCCTCCCATTCTCCACCCTCACCCGCCCTCCCATTCACCACCCTCACCTGCACTTCCATTCACCACCATCACCCACCCTCCCATTCACCACCCTCACCCGCCCTTCCATTCACCCTCACCCGCCCTCCCATTCACCACCCTCACCCTCTCTCCCATTCACCACCCTCATCCTCTCTCCCATTCACCACCCTCACCCGCCCTCCCATTCTCCACCCTCACCCGCCCTACCATTCACCCTCACCCGCCCTCCCATTCACCACCCTCACCCTCTCTCCCGTTCACCTCCCTCACCTGCCCTCCCATTCTCCACTCCCACCCTCTCTCCCGTTCACCACCCTCACCCGCCCTCCCATTCTCCACCCTCACCCTCTCTCCCGTTCACCACCCTCACCCGCCCTCCCATTCTCCACCCTCACCCTCTCTCCCGTTCACCACCCTCACCCGCCCTCCCATTCTCCACCCTCACCCTCTCTCCCGTTCACCACCCTCACCCGCCCTCCCATTCTCCACCCTCACCCTCTCTCCCGTTCACCACCCTCACCCGCCCTCCCATTCTCCACGCTCACCCTCTCTCCCGTTCACCACCCTCACCCGCCCTCCCATTCTCCACCCTCACCCTCTCTCCCATTCACCACCCTCACCCTCTCTCCCGTTCACCACCCTCACCCGCCCTCCCATTCTCCACCCTCACCCGCCATCCCATTCACCACCCTCACCTGCACTTCCGTTCACCACCCTCACCCTCTCTCCTATTCACCACCCTCACCCGCCCTCCCATTCACCCTCACCCGCCCTCCCATTCACCACCCTCACCCTCTCTCCCATTCACCACCCTCACCCTCTCTCCCATTCACCACCCTCACCCTCTCTCACGTTCACCACCCTCACCCGCCCTCCTATTCTCCACCCTCACCCTCTCTCCCGTTCACCACCCTCCCATTCACCACCATCACCCACCCTCCCATTCACCACCCTCACCCGCCCTCCCATTCCCACCCTCACCAGCCCTCCCATTCACCCTCACCCGCCCTCCCATTCACCACCCTCACCTGCACTTCCATTCATCACCATCACCACCCTCCCATTCTCCACCCTCACCCACCCTCCCATTCACCACCCTCACCAGCCCTCCCATTCACCCTCACCCGCCCTCCCATTCACCACCCTCACCTGCACTTCCATTCACCACCATCACCCACCCTCCCATTCACCACCCTCACCGGCCCTTCCATTCACCCTCACCCGCCCTCCCATTCACCCTCACCCGCCCTCCCATTCACCACCCTCACCCTCTCTCCCATTCACCACCCTCATCCTCTCTCCCATTCACCACCCTCACCCGCCCTCCCATTCTCCACCCTCACCCGCCCTACCATTCACCCTCACCCGCCCTCCCATTCACCACCCTCACCCTCTCTCCCGTTCACCTCCCTCACCTGCCCTCCCATTCTCCACTCCCACCCTCTCTCCCGTTCACCACCCTCACCCTCTCTCCCATTCACCACCCTCACCCTCTCTCACGTTCACCACCCTCACCCGCCCTCCCATTCTCCACCCTCACCCTCTCTCCCGTTCACCACCCTCACCCACCCTCCCATTCTTCACCCTCACCCTCTCTCCCTTTCACCACCCTCACCTGCACTTCCGTTCACCACCCTCACCCGCCCTCCCATTCACCACCCTCACCCGCCCTCCCATTCTCCACCCTCACCCTCTCTCCCATTCACCACCCTCACCCGCCCTCCCATTCACCACCCTCAACCACCCTCCCATTCACCACCCTCACCCTCTCTCCCATTCACCACCCTCACCCGCCCTCCCATTCAGCACCCTCACCTGCCCTCCCATTCACCACCCTCACCCACCCTCCCATTCACCACCCTTACCTGCCCTCCCATTCACCACCCTCACCCACCCTCCCATTCACCACCCTCACCCACCCTCCCATTCACCACCCTCACCTGCCCTCCCATTCACCACCCTCACCTGCCCTCCCGTTCACCACCCTCACCAGTCCTCCAATTCACCCTCACCTGCCCTCCCATTCTCCACCCTCACCCACCCTCCCATTCACCACCCTCACCCACCCTCCCATTCACCACCCTCACCAGCCCTCCCATTCACCACCCTCACCCGCCCTCCCATTCACCACCCTCACCCGCCCTCCCATTCACCACCCTCACCCTACCTCCCGTTCAGCACCCTCACCAGTCCTCCAATTCACCCTCACCTGCACTTCCATTCACCACCATCACCACCCTCCCATTCTCCACCCTCACCCTCTCTCCCATTCACCACCCTCACCAGCCCTCCCATTCACCACCCTCACCTGCCCTCCCATTCACCACCCTCACCCTCTCTCCCATTCTCCACCCTCACCAGCCCTCCCATTCACCACCCTCACCTGCACTTCCGTTCACCACCCTCACCCGATTGCCAAAGCCAATAGCTTGCCCATATGCGAGACCTATTGGGTTTTCCAATGCTTGTTTTTGATTGCCTCCCCCCAATTTCAGCAGCAAGTGAACATCCGTACATCAGCTTTTTTTTGCCCCTCTAGAAATTCTTAGTAGTTTTTTATCGAAATTCTTTGAACATTGTGCTCCAAAATTGACAAATGGGTCCTATTGGTTAAGGCAAATTTCTTGGGTTACAAGCCCCCCCCCCCTCCCCCCCCCCGCTCCCAGAGGGAGGGGTGAACTCATGCTCTCTTCAGCATTAGGCATTGGACATTTTGGTTGCAGCGAAAAGCTGAAACTAGCATGTAAGTAGAACATTACTCAGGAAGCATTTGGGGGCATATTAGCAAGAACCTCGTTAAAATGATTGCAGTTTCAGCGGCAGGACTAATGGACTTCCTAACATGCGTTATGGAATTCCCGTGCAGGACATCTAACCTGGGCTTCTATTGGAAACGGCGACAATTTTAACGAGGTTCCTTGCTAATATGCCCCTTGATTTTTTACTATAAATTTGTTTGCTATTCTTTGAAGCGCCAACTATTTGAAACAAGTATCAGTTGGACTTAAAAGGATCTGAAAAGCCATTTGTTGATAGTTTAAACGTTTGAAGCATTTGCCGAATATGCACGAAATTTGACACATAAGCCCCCCTTACAGGCAACTGAATTCGGATATACTCCTGCAACTCGACATACCACAATCACAAGTTGTGCAATAAACACCACTGCCTGCCCAACCACCCCCCACATTCCTGTCTTTCTCAAATTCACCCAGATCCATCCACGAGGAAGGCTCAGAACCCCTTCGACGCTCATGACGAGCTGGGCTCGTCATGAGGTAGCCTCCTCGCACGCTCATGACGAGCCCAGCTCGTCACGTAAAGTGCGCTTTTGCAAATCCCAGCGTACGGGCGGAATTCCGCCCGCACGCATGCGTTAAAAAAGGGATCATCTGTACAAACTCTGGCAGAAGATTGGAAGGATTGTTTTTCTATTGTTTGTGCCAATCCACCAGGAGGGGGCAATAGCATTTTTATTTGCTTTGGACTTTGATGCTCGTTGGTTAATCACATATGGCAGGCAAATAGCAAGATACATTCTCTACGACCTTTCACGCCCATGCTAAGAGAAGAGTAAACTTAAGGTAGAGGTCAAAACATTATTAATTTACTAATAACTCTGGCGCCGTTTGATGAATCTGCACAAAGGTTTGTAGAGGCAGACTCAGTTTAGCATCATCTTGGATCTCTCAATTTCACGCAGTTCCATTGGGGGGAAGATTAAAATTGGTGTTCTAAGAAGTGTTCATTTGCAAATTAAGTTGGCACGGTTTGATGAATCCGCCTAAAAAACATTGGCAGATATTTTGAAGGTTTAGCTCACTTGTGTCTCCGCTAACAATGCTACACTTAGAACTAAAGAGATCTACTTCAAGTTTCTTAGATGGTGCACACCCCTCATACCTTGCCTGAGAAATGTAGCCAATGTTCAGCAAAGAAACAGCAACTACCTTTTGAGGTCATGCCTAACTGGACGTGCTTTCCCTGTAGTCTTAGGCAAGAAAAGGTGATGCCCTAGTTCAAAGTTCATCTCTGTCTAAGAAGGCTCCATTCCAGTTTTCATATTTGCAACATTGTTGAGCATTTCCAAAATAAACAATTAGTAGTAACCCCTTGCAGCCTGTTACTTACTTAACCCTTTCGCTGCGGCGCGAATTCCGGTACAGCGTGGAGGACCTACGGGGCAGGCGTGGGTTTTCAGTGCTCATGACGGCACCACGCCGTCATGAGTCACGGGCGGCGTGTGCTCAGGACGGCGTGGTGCCGGCATGACCCCGCCCGCTCATTCATTTGCCCCGCATAGGTGGGGAATTAATGCCGCATGCGGAGCGGCAGAGGCATGATGACACCACGCCGTCATGAGCACACACCGCCCGTGACTCGTGACGGCGTGGTGCCGTCATGAGCACCCAAAGGGTTAAATTCTATGAAACTCTTCTGTTTAAAAACAATAAGTCAAAAGTCAAAAGTAGCAAATCTTTCTTGTTTGCATTGTAACCAGGATTATTTACCTTTTTCTGGACCTATGCAGAAGACCCCCAGGATTCCGTGGCGAATTTCGCAACAAAAAAAGCAAAATTTACAGCCCAAAGCCTCGAATTTTACAGTATTTTTGACGTGGACAAAAATATATGTCTGCCACCAGAATCCTGTGTGCCTGTGCTCTGTGACTGCTGGGGGCTGTGCCTGTCAGAGCCCAGCAGCACAGGGCCTGCACCAGAGGGTGTCTGCCGACACAGAGATCAGAATACAATATGAAACCTGCTGCTTTGGGCATCAGACAACCTGTGCGTGCGGGGCAGCAGGGGCTGGGGGCGGCGGCAGAGAAGGTTGAGGGTAAGTAAAAACAGGCATTTGCAATACAATAGGTCTCGCATTTGGGAGAGTTGGAGCTATTGGCGTTGTAAATGACAATACCTTTTTCCCATGTGTTTAGGTTTTGAGTGGATGTAAGTGGTGTGGAGTGGAATTATGTGGGTTGTATTGGAGTTGTTAGTTGTGGAATTGTGTGAGGTTGAATTGTGTGGTGTGTAGTGTAGTGGGATCATGTGTCTCGGTGAACATACAGGGATGAGAGCTGCACAGAATAGATAAAAAGGCTATGCTTAGGGGTGCGGTGGTTAGAGTGGTGGCTCAATGGTTAGAGCGGCAGACCCAGAGGCAGAGGTCTGGCCCGGGACCAGGGTTCGATTCCCGCCTCGGCGGGTCTCGGGCTCAATTTCCTCGGACCTGATAATTCTCGCCTGGGTGCCTATTCTAATCACGGGCCCCACGCTGCAACTCTGGGCAATAGCTTGCTTAGCCTCCACACTGGCCCCAACAGCGCTAAGGATGCCTGGCTTCACCCTGGGGGTGCCCAGGAGTGGACGCCTCACAGGGGAAGCCAGGAGGGGTTCCACAGCGGTATGAGTATCAGCGCCGGGAAGCCATATAGGCGACACCGCAAGGTGACAGTCTGGTGACCGTGCGCTCTATAAGTACCATGACATTTACATAGAGTACCATTGGACTCCATGCCACCAAGAAGTAGCGCCCCTGCTGTGGGTGGCCTTTTCTTTTATAATTCTTTATTTTTGGGACAGAGCATCTGAAGTGAACAAGAAGCGGGTACCCTATATTTCCCAAGGCAGGGGTGGGTGCTGGAATGAAGGCGTGAGGGGGTATTTATTTTAATGTCCGTTGTGCCCTGTGAAGGTGTTGCGTGTGCTTAAATATAATGCTCTCTACGCACCTGTTGGCATGAGTTCTTCCACCCCACGGGTGGGTCTCCAAGGCCCTCCTAGCCTGTATCTCCTCTTGCAGCCAATGACAGCGACCTGCTGATGGAAGAGGGTATGGCACTTACAGTAGGCCAGCAGCGCGCTTCTTACTTCTGTGCCGTCAAGACCTTATGGCCATAATAACATAATACATGAGTTCACGGTTACAGAGCGCATTACCAAAAAAACAAAAACAGCAACTTGGCCACAATTGGATGAAACAGACTGTTGTTTGAGTGATTCAAGCATATTTACAATAAACTGCTGAGCACATGTCACACAGGCCTTATAGACACTGGTGAAGCTGGGATGTTGCACTTGTATCTTTTTTCTTGATTTATTACAAACATTAGGTTTTAAAAGTAACACATTCTCACTGCTTGCATGGTTTTCCCTGAATGTTGTGTCCTGGGACATTTCTCTTAGTCATGGATGTCCACCGTGATAAAGAGGACGTGTATGGGCAGGGCACTGTGGTCTTACAATTGCCTAAGAGCATTATACAAAAGTGTGGTGCTTAGGAAGTGTTACGCACAAACCCTTTAATGCAGATGTGAGTTATAAATTGTCGTTGCATCAGTTAATTTTCTTCATTTATGATTAATGGCCAGACAAGCCTCCCAGTTGCATGTGGACATGTTTTCACACCATTTTAAAATACTTGGGGGCAGATTTATGAGGCACTTGCGCCACGTTTACGCCGCTGTTGCGTCACGCAAGGCGGCGTAAACGTGGCGCATCCCTACGAACGATTTACAACGTGACGCATCTAGGCAGATGCGTCACGTTGTAAAGCCCTGCGCCGCTTGTGGGCGTTCCGGCGCAGGGTGGGCGTTCCGGGGCAGGTGCGCCTCGCAAAAGTGGCTGAGTGAAATCTATAAGATTTCACTCAGTCACTTTCAGGCCAATGCTGCGTCAAAAGCCTGCGCCTGCTTGAAGCAGGCGTAGGTCTTGACGCAGCATTGTGGAGATGGGGCACCCCCGAGCCTTGCTGGAGCTGCGTCGCGCTTGCGACGCAACTCCAGCAATGCGTCACCTTTACGGCACAGATGCGTCACGCATCTGTGCCGTTTTTGCCCCATGGTGCGCCGCATCATAAATGCGGCGCACCGTGGGTGGCGGAGCTGTGGCGCACTGTGGCGCATGTTAACTGGCGCATCCCTGGGGATGCGCCAGTTAACATAAATCTGCCCCTTGTTATATAAACATGAAAACCCAGACCCACAGCCTTTTCCGGCCACATATATCCTTCTGTTTCTCTGGACAGGGCTTGCAGCCACAGTGATCACCAGGTCCCTGAATTAAAGAGAAGGAAACCCAGCAAAGATTCATTTGGGGTATAGATCCAGAGGCAAGCGCGCGTGCTGGTAAATAAGGTGAATGCTGCGCTACCTTGAACCTTATGATTTATAGTCCAGGGATGGCACATTACGTTGCAATGCGATCAGCGAGGCTGAGGCCAGATTTGTGGCACAGAATTCAGGGGCATATTATCAAGGGGGTTTATCTCTGCTTTTTTGGCTTTAAAAGCCAAGAAAGCGGAGATAAAATTATCTCCCTATTACCTAGCTGTCGCTAACACCAGTTAGCGACAGCTAGTAGGAGATAGCGACCATCTTGGGCCCCACTTTGCATGTCAGTGATATTTATCACTAATGAGATGCAAAGTGGGCGTGCCAAGATGTTAGCGACTGGAAACAGTCGCTAACAACGCTATCTCCTATTACCAACTTTTGGAGATATTCGCGCTAAGGGCGAATATCTCCAAAAGCTAAAACCTGCCCTGAGCAGTTCTTAGCCATGTTATCCAATGGGAGGTGGATAACATGGCTAAGAGCATTAGCTCGGTAATGCATGAATATCGCGGACTTTTCAGCGATATTCATGCATTGCGGCCGTTTTTTATCGCATTTGCGATAAACCTTGATAATAGCAAGGTTTATCTGCGATAAAAATCCCCGCAGCTCAGCGGTAAAATTTTGTCTCTTTATCGCTATTGCTTGGTAATATGCCCCTCAGTCTTCAAAGTTGTCAACAGTGACAAGAGCCTTAAGACAAGGAAGAGACAGAAACAGGACGAGAGACGAGGAAAATCGGAGAGAAATGAGAATAAGCAGAGTTAGGAGAAAGTGAAGGAGGCAAAGGGTAAGGGAGGAGCAGGAGGCACTGAAGGAAGGCAACAGAAAGGGGCAGGGAGACGGATATGCAGATGGAGAGAAAGGAAGTAAGAGAAAGGCTCGGGGCATGAGGAGAGGACACGCAGGGTGAGTGCGAGAGAAAGAAATGCCAGCGAGAGAGAGAGGAATGGGAGTGAGGCACCGCCGTGCAAAGAGACAAGGGAGGGAGAAGCGCTGCGGGAAAAGCGAGGGCGCTATATTAAATCATAGAGTACTTGGGCAAAGTGAATTAAATAGCTTATGTGCTGTATTTATTACACATTTGTTCCATTTATCAAAGAGTGCTTCAGTGACCGATCTGGGCAGAAACAGCTGAAAGTGTAGGATTGACGGGAGAGGGCACAAAACACAGTACGACAGCACGTTCCGGACCCAGGCACACGAGCACACGTCAGAAACCGCGTTGAGGAATAAAAGAACCAAGGGGCATATTACCAACCAATAGAGATAATTTTTGTCTCTAACTTATTTAGAGACAAAAATTATCGCCGCAAATCGGCGATTTTTATCGCAGATAAACCTTGCTATTAGCAAGGTTTATCGCAAATGCGATAAAAAACGGCCGCAATGCATGAATATCGCTGAAAAGTCAGCGATATTCATGCATTATCGAGCAAATGCTCTTAGCCATGTTATACACCTCCCATTGGATAACATGGCTAAGAACTGCTCCTGGGCAAGTGTTAGCTTTTGGAGATATTCGCGCTTAGCGCGAATATCTCCAAAAGTTGGTAATAGGAGATAGCGATGTTAGCGACTGTTTTCAGGCGCTAACATCTTGGCACGCCCACTTTGCATGTCATTAGTGATAAATATCACTGACATGCAAAGCGGGGCACAAGATGGTCACTATCTCCTATTAGCTGTCGCTAACTGGTGTTAGCGACAGCTTGGTAATAGGGAGATAATTTTATCTCCGCTTTCTTGGCTTTTAAAGCCAAAAAAGCGGAGATAAAGCCCCTTGATAATATGCCTCCAAGACACTTAAAAAAGTGAAGGCATAGAAAAAAGACGGAGTTAATTATTAATAATGCGCACACAGGCACACGCGCACGCAACCACACACACATGTAAAAACAGCAGAATATGCACCTCACACTAACATACAAAATACATGAAGGAGCAGATAATGATGTTGTATGAAAGAAACACAATGCATATACATTTTAATGTGCAAAGTAAAGTCTATGTCCTACTTTCTAAAGGTAGCAAACTTCCGGATTACTACATAAACACAAACACTCAGAGGCAGATTTACAAGCCCCTTGCGACACATTTACGATGCCATTGCGTCACTTCTGTGACTCAGCGGCGGCGTAAACCATGCGCCACGTTGCGCCTCATTTACAATGTGATGCATTTAGGGAGATGCGTCGCGTTGTAAAGCTCTGCGCCACATGAAACCTGCGTCAGGTTTCATGTGGGCGTTCCGGCACAGTGGGCGTACCGTCGCAGGAACGTCTCGTAAAAGTGACACACTGAAATCTACATGATTTTACTGGGTCACTTTTCCGAGGCCGCTGCGACAAAACCTTACGCCTGCTTGAAGCACACCACGTTAGGTACGGGTGGCCCTTGTGCATTGCTGGAGTTGCATTGCGCTTGCAATGCGACTCCAGCAATGCGCCGCCCTTACGCCACAAGATGCAACACACATCTGCCTATCCTTGCGCAAAGGTGCGCATCCGTGGTGGCGCAAGGGGAGATTTGCGTGTCGCGTCTGTCTGGCGCATCCCTGCTGATTTGCAGAGATGCGCCAGATAATGAAAATATGCCCCACAATATGTAAGCATAATTACATTTCAAAAGCAAGTTCTGTGTCCAAATTTGTAAAAGAGAGGAACATGCAGGTTTTGTCTGCTACATCGTAATTTATTTTTTTCGAAATCCATCTACAGACTTTAACATCATATACATATATGTGATTACACTTAAACTCGATTATCATGACGTACCCAATACAAATATATTACAAATGAAGGAGAAACACTTTGGGGCAGATTTACAAGCCCCGTATGTCATCTTTACGACACTGTTGCATCACTTCTGCGATGCAGCGTCGTTGTAAACCATGTACCTCTACGCAACAGATTTACAACATGACGCATCTAGTGAGATGTGTTACGCTGTACTGCCCTGCGCTATATTATACCTGCATCAGGTATAATGTATGCAGGGTGGGCAAGCCCCGTAAAAGTGAAGCAGTGAAATCTACAAGATTTCACTGAGTCACTTTAACATCCATGCTGCGTCAAAACCTTACACCTGCAGCACCGAAACAGCCCTCATCGCCGCAACTGACGACATCAGGATCCTGATGGACAAGGGAGAAACAGCCGCCCTCATCCTCCTGGACCTATCAGCCGCCTTCAACACGGTCTGCCACCGCACCCTAACAACACGCCTCCATGATGCCAGAATCCAAGAGAAGGCCCTTGACTGGACCACGTCCTTCCTCTCCGGCAGAACCCAGAGCGTCCGCCTCCCACCCTTCTGCTCGAAAACCACGAAATCATCTGCGGCGTCCCTCAGGCATCCTCCCTCAGCCCAACGCTGTTCAATGTCTACATGGCACCGCTCACCCACGTTGCACGACAACATAGCCTCAACATCATCTCCTACGCTGAAGACACCCAGCTGATCATCTCCCTCACCGAAGACTCCCACACTGCCAAAGCCAACCTCCACAGAGGAATAAAGGCAGTCGCCGACTGGATGAAGGACAGCAGACTGAAGCTGAACTCAGACAAAATGGAGGTCCTCATCCTCGGACCCACCCCATCAGCCTGGGACAACTCCTGGTGGCCCACATCACTATGCACTGCCCCCGAACCCACCGACCACGCATGTAACCTGGGGGTCATCCTCTACTCCGCCCTCTCCATGACCTAGTAAGTCAATGCCGTCTCTGTGTCCTGCTTCAACACCCTCCGCATGCTCCGAAGGATCTTCAAATGGATCCCTCCCGACTCGAGAAAAACCGTCACCCAGGCCCTCGTCACCAGCAGACTCGACTACGGGAACGCCCTCTACTCAGGAACAACTACCAAGCTCCTGAGACGACTACAACTAATCCAGAACACCTCGGCACGACTGATCCTCGACGTCCCCCGACGCAGCCACATCACACCCCATCTGAGAGGCCTGCACTGGCTCCCCGTCAACAAGAGGATCACCTTCAAACTCCTCATCCACGCACACAAGGCACTCCACAACACCGGGCACACATACCTCAGCAACCGACTCAGCTTCCACACCCCCACCCGAAGCCTCCGCTCCGCCAGCCTCACCCTCGCCTCAGTTCCTCGTATCCGGAATACCACCGCCGGCGGCAGATCCTTCTCCTACCTCGCCGCCAAGACCTGGAACACTCTCCCTACCAGCCTACGACAGACCCAGGACCTGCTGACCTTCAGAAGACTTCTCAAGACCTGGCTCTTCAAAAAGTAGCAGCCCCCCCCCCCCAGCGCCTTGAGACCCTCGCGGGTATGTAGCACGCTTTATAAATACAGTGATTGATTGATTGTAGCAGGCATAAGGAGTGATGCAGCATTGCAAGTATAGGATGCCCCCGAGCAGTGCTGGAGTTGTGTCACGCTTGCAACACGACTCCAGCACTGCGTCACCTATACTCTGCCAGATGTGTCACGCATCTGTCTCTCCTTGTGCCACGGTACACCGCATTTACAATTCGACGCATCCATGGTGGCGTAAGGGGTTCCTAACGTACACAAAACAACTGGCGCTTCCCTGATGATCTGCAGGGATGCGCCAGTTACTGTAAATCTGCCCCTTTATACGTAACCGACGCTGCTTTCATGTCCAGTGCTCAGACACGTACACTGACTGCGGACATATTTCCAGGCGCTCTCAGTGCCCCGCAGTCAACTATCCGGTTACATCTAACTTTGCATACATTGAACGTAACTTTGATTAGGAAGGCTCCATTCAACACCCCAGCAGCCAGAGGCTGGCCTCCAACTGCAGGCACAAACGGAAAGCATAAGTAAACTTCTGCCAACAACAGCGATGAAACACCCTTCAATGGTTTCAGGCTAATGGGCCTGCAAAACAAATTTTGTTTATGTCGACGATACAAGTTACAAGATTACTAGACGCCTGGAATCGTTTTTTTAAAGCAAGCTAAGAATTGAGAGAACAAAGGCAGGGTAGGTGTCCTCCCAGCCCGCTGCAAGTTAACCTGCTCTGGATGCCGGGTAATGCTAGGCATGGCTCCTATGAGGCAGCTTCCTTTCAGGCGGGTGGGCGGAGTGCGCATGCGTGCTGTATCTCTGAGGCACCTCAAAGGCCAGGTATACTTTCTGCACAGGATCAGCATCCCTATTTAAAGTATTTGAAAGGAAGAGGGGGCGGAATTCATTGCCGGTGAGTGTGAGGACAGCAGTCTGTCTTTGTAAACACTGGATACAATAGTATATACTTTAGGTGGAAAGGTGATGGTGGATTTTAGGTCTCGTGTATGTGGACAAAATAATGGGGGGAGGCCAACACCTCTGCCAACCAGTGCTTAATTTGTAAAAAAAGAAGTGCAGGTGCTGAACATGTTGCCAAGGAGGCCACAGTTCACTTATTCCTTTGGTGAGCCTCACTTTCAACACTCTCACTGCCTCAGTCTCTATCTTCTAACTTTGATTTGTTGTCTGTCCCCTACGTCTTTGCTCTTAGAGTCTATCTTCTCACCTCTCTAATTGTTTTCTATCATCTTTGTCACACCTGGTGTGTTACCTTATTCCCTGCATTTCTGATTCACCCTCTATTCATGTTACCCCTGCCCTTTTTCCTCCTCATTTTTATCCATGCTCTGCTCTCTCTCCCCTCGATCTTGGCTCTTTCCGATCACTCTTCTAGTCCTCTAAATCCTTACATTCTATCATCTCTATTCTTAATGCTCTCTTCTTCATGGCATCATGGCTGCTTTCTCTTTGTATCTGATTTGCTCTCCTTTTCTTCTACTTAGCTCTGTCTTATCTCTCTCCTCTCCTGTTGTTTCTTTCTCCACTTTACTCTTGCTCTCTCTCTCATCTATAACATTGCTGCTGCCTGTGACCCCTTTCGTCAGCCTGTACATGTCCTTGCTATTTTGAACTCTGTGATTTCCTGTTGTCTTATAGCTGTGGTGCCTACTGAAATCACGCACGCTCAGCAATTACCATGTCGGGGAGTAGCGCACAGACTCTACAGGTGACGCCATGGCTAGGGTGGCCAACTGGCATAGTTGCAAATTCAGGACAGTGAGTTTAAAGATTCAGGAGAAAGGGTCAAAATTCAGGACATAAATTTCAGACAAAAGGTACGTTCTCAGACACATCAGAGGAGGTTGTACAATAGTGTATAAGTAAGTAAATAGACAACCAAAATAAGTACACATCAAAATAAGTTTATATTAAGTTGAGCCAATCATGCACCTCACCGTTTTGATATGTGCACAGCTTTTTGCAACTTGTAGGTCTTTTTGTGGTATTTCATATGATATTTTGTTTTCAGTTTGGAGTTCCTTTGAAGTGTTGTCCCACCCGCACTGCAGGGGATGCAGAGGCCTTCATTACACCCCTTTACCAAAGACCTCCTTCTGCACAGATTCTGTCACTAACTACCTCCTAGGGTGCCCCTCATCTCTATATAGACCTACCCTCATGTATATGTCATTTATTTTACGGTGATGCTCAGCCCAATGTAGAGTGTTATGCGCTTCAGCTCACACACTTATTGTTCAGAGACAATGACTCATATTTATGTAAATCAATGTATAGGAAATGCTGTTTAAGACAAGGAGGGCCACAAGGTGTATGATCCACATGGCATCCATACTGGTAGGTATATGCAGGGCCACTGGAATTATGTGGCAGGGATGGCCAAATTATGCTGCAGGGTTGACTAAATTATTTGGCAAGAAAAGGGAATTTATGCAGCGGAATGCTGCACATTTTGTCATAGTATTACCATATTAATTTCTCATTTTTGCACATTTTAACACTTCTGGTCATAGGTTGCACCTCATTAGTACCCATATAACACCCAACTATAGTAATATGCAAAGGAAGGTGACCAGTCAAACTTTACATAGGGCCTTTGTAACACATCACTGCCTTTTTAGTTATTTTTTAACCATTTGAGGAAGAAACGTTTTAAATTAGAATCTCCAGCTATATTCAGCTAATGATGGATTATGTGGCACGTGTGGCAAATCCATAATCATGCGGAAACTGTTAAAGCCGCACAATCACATAATTCCAGTGACCCCGAAATACAAACTGAGGATATAACACATAACATAGTGGTGGGGGTTGTCTTTACAATTATTATATAAATAAATACTTTACTCTGCATGTTACACTTTGTGCCTTACAAGAGGCGCATTATGCCTCTATGCTACTTTATGATGAGTCAAACCCGGGATTAGTGAAACCTCAGATCTCTCAAAGAGAGACATTAATCACCAGAGTTAAAGAGACATTTTGTTATGGCCCAAAAATTGCAGGCGCGCAAAGCACTCAGAAGGTTTTGCCTTTCTTCCTGACGGATATTTCAAAATTTAGCTAGGTCCTCCAGCAAGGCTTCTCCACAAAAGCAGCATGCTGTGCCCTAGAATTATGCAGAGGGTGGCACGCCATGTGCTGTAACTACACAAGGGCCCATTGGAAGGCAGAGGCCAGAAAACTAAAATACCCCCGTTTTATATGGCACTAAATAAAGGAGCAAAGTGAGCTATCCCGGTCTTTCCTTTTGATGTCTGTGAAAATTGTACCCCTGATGAAAATGTGCAAAAATAATGCAAACGTATGCTTTTTACAGCAGGAAAGAAACTTGGCCAAAAACTGCATTTACCTATATTGACGTTTGTCTTTTAATCCGTCCATCTTTTCATTTTCTTTCCTCATGTCCTTTCTATCCGGATCACTGAAATAATATCGAGGGACAGAATATCGACCATCAAAAATATCGTTGACAAAATATCGACAGTCAAAATATCGAGTTTCTATCTACAAACAGGTAAGTACAAAAATATCGAGTTAAAAATATCGTTTACAAAAATATAGTTGTAAAAAATATCGTATTTACTAAAAACAGTGTTAAATTAAATTAATATTAATAATTAATTACTAAAATATACTTAAAATTACTTAAATTAACTTATAATAATTAAATAATTAATGAAAGTTAAATAAATATTTTTTTATTTCATATTTATTAAAACATATATATATAGTAACAAAATATAATAAAATAATACCCAAAAACTGAAAACTGACCCTGAACCCTAAAAATACCCCTTTACCCAAAAACCCAAAACTGACCCTGAACCCTAAAAATACCCCTTTACCCAAAAACTGAAAACTGACCCTAAACCCTAAAAATACCCCTTTACCCAAAAACTGAAAACTGACCCTGAACCCTAAAAATACCCCTTTACCCAAAAACTGAAAACTGACCCTGTACCCTAAAAATACCCCTTTACCCAAAAACCCAAAACTGACCCTGAACCCTAAAAATACCCCTTTACCCAAAAACCCAAAACTGACCCTGAACCCTAAAAACAAAAACGAATTTTTTTACTATCTATATTATATACTTACATATTTTCACTTTCTATATTATTTACAGTCGATATTACTTCACTTACCTTAAAAACGATATTTTGGCTGTCTATATTCTGTCCTGTCGATATTTTGTCCAAACGATATTTTGGAGTCGATATTCTGTCCAAACGATATTTTGGAGTCGATATTATGTCTGTGCACCCTTTCTATCCACCTTTGTTCTCTACTTTCATCTTTACATCCTCCATTTATTTTTCTTTCCATCTTTCTGTCTGTGCATCCTGTCATTTTGTCTCACTCTCTCTATTCTTTAAATTCATATTTCATTTTCTTTTCATATTTCCATATTCCACATTAACATTCATTTTGTGTTACTTTTTTCCATTTGATCATCCTATTGTCCTTCCTTCCATTGTTACATCTAAATCTTTCTCTATCTTTCCATCTTTCTTTCATTATTTGCTTCCATTCTTCCTTCACTTTCTCACTCCATTTGCCTTGTGCTTCTTTTTGATTTACCAATAACCAGATACCACACATTATCATTATTTCTCTTTCTGTCTCTGCTTTTTGGCTACTTCTGCACCCTCTGACCCCTCCCCCCCCCACACACAAAGCTGCACCACAGTGATCATTTCTGCTTTTATTTATTTGTTTGTATATCTGCGAGTCACAGATCAAAGTTAGGAAGAGCCATGGAACACTGATCTGACCCTCCTCCACCCGCCCCCCTGCTTCTCCACACCTTTGGCCCATTGTCATTCTTTAGGTGATAATCAGCCACATCAGAATGACAATGTGCCTGGTCAAAGACTGACCGCGATTGGGGAGGGGCTGCTGCAGCCTCAGAAAAGTGCGAGCTGGCTCTGATTGTCTCAGGGGAACAACACAGCTGGATGCCATCCCCAAAATTACGGACAAATGGCGTCCGTGAAAGAAATGCTCTCGGACAATGGACAAGGGGCCCAAATAACGGGCAGTCCGTGAAATTTACGGACGGTTGGTCACCCTAGCCATGGCGCACAAAAGCTGAGTTGGGCAACAGCCGCATCGAGCACGTTGAGGATAGCAGCAATGCAGGGCTGAAGGATATGCTAATCAGGCCACTTACTTTTGTGTATTCTTGCTCAAGAGCCCTCACTACCAAGTTCCAAATGTGCTCTCGCAGCTTCCTTGCCTCAACTCCGTCATGAGCCAGCCCTTAGCTACAATTATCCAATGGGAGGCTTAGGCTCAGGCAGTGGCAGGGTGCAGCAGACTCTGGGAACAGAATGCAAGACATAGTTTGTCGATGACTTCTTGGATTTGTGATCAGCGAGACGACATCATCACTAACGTGTGGATATACAATCATGCCTGCCTGGACAGGCGTATGCTGGCCTGTCTATGAACATTTACCAGCCAAAAACCATGCAATGTATGTTATTCTTTTTATTTTGAATTTGAACAATTAATATTGAGACCACCACCTGCAGGGTCAGAAATTGTAGCCCCGGCCCTGTGAAAGAAGTGCAGGTGCTGAGCACCTGAAAGCTCTTGCTCAAATTAAGCACTGGTGCCAATTGCCCTCACATCAGGATGCTCTTGAGGACTCTGGTTCTTGACTGCAAATGCTTGAACTTGAATAGATTGGTTTGTGCACTGATGTAAGTCTAATTTGTGATGCTCTGTCTCGTTTAAGATGCACATGTTCTGGAAGTTTGTAAGAGAAGCCAAAGCAAGCAAGACCCCGTTGCTGGAGGAGACAAGGAATTTTGGCTTAAGAACTTTAAGGTTCCGAATACCAAGCCGGGCGGTGAGTATGAAGTTGAGGCGAGGACATAGAGGGTCTGGGACAGGAGTGTGTGAAGTGGAGGTGAGGACATAGAGGGTATGTTACAGGAGTGTGTGAAGTGGGAATCATTGCTTTTCACAGGAGGCAGTATTCATGGGCTCAGCATTTGGAAAGTGTCAACAAAGTCCTGGCTAGCCATCAGACTATAGGGTCCGGCTCCTGAGTATCAAGTCCAAGATATGAACAATATACTTGACAAAATAGTGAGGGATAAAATATCACAAGGGGACGTGCATAGATGTTTAATATCTAATTCCACATCTTCTAGTCGTCAAGCTGCCCAACTTACAATTTCGGAATTTCTCTTCCCAAAGTATAGTCTTTAGTCTTTCTTTAATAACTGACCTAGACATTCCCAGAGAACTGCAAGGTCAAGTCTAAATATAATTTCTTAACAAACACTAACCAGGGAATTTTCTGAAAGTCATTTACATGGCATCATTTACATAAGGGGCTACTTGTAAGGTACCAGTTCTTCATTCGACCATAATTTGTGGCAATACAGTAAAGGTCTTTGTTTATACACTGAAGTAGTTGGGGTAACTGAGGGGCACTCTGTTTGAAGGTTTAAAAAAGACCTAACAAATCTATTTTCTGCCACTATGAGTCGTAGGTCCTTTGGGTAGCCCCAAAACCTTGAACCATAAAGAACACACCCTTTTGCTATAACGTTATACATTTCTAATGCAGGGGAAAAGACCTGGACTTAGTATTCTTCACCAGGTTCAAAATAACCCTAGATTCCTTATGCAGCTTTAATGCACTCTTATTAATCTGTAAGGACCATGATATCTTATCAGTCAATCTAACACCCAGGTACTCACAACCTTGGACTTTTTCAACCACTTCATTGTGTACTTTAATGCAGCTCTTCACATTTCTTAAAGGAATAAAAGCCATAAATAGAGTGTGTCATCCGCAAACAACTGTTTTGATATGTTGTTTTTGTTGAATTACTTTATTCAATATTTACATATCAAACATAAAAGACACACATACATTAAAAGAGTTTGTCCATTACACAAATATAAAAACTATAAAAGCGTTAAAAAAATCTATATACACAGTATTTACTATATAAAAAACCCTGATAGCAGGGGGTAAAGTGCAAAGAGTACATATGGGATTTCTAAACAGGCACATTTACAGCTTTGTTTGAATCTATCAGCCTACTACGAATCAACCAAGCACTTGATAAATATTTTGCAACCCCACAAACAATGAACAGAGATGTTGTGTCTGAGGAAAGGATACGTAGGGCGATTCTAAAGTCCCTGACTCCCAATTCCCTGCATACTGGTTTTAGCCATCTTGATCTAGGACTTTGGTATGCTTTGCAGGCAAACAGGAAGTGGGGTAAGGATTCTGGCACACGTGGACAGTTTGGGCACGTAGGGAAAAAAGCTCGTGTTCCTTTCTAGCCCTCCATAAAAGTCCCTAATATTGGGGCATTATTGCCAACAAAATCCAAATATTGGAAAAAGAGTCAGGGCTAAAACTCCTCTCAATTCTAAAACAGCTCACCCCTTTATTCAAACCTGACATGAGAGTAATTAGTCTCATGTAATCTTATATAAATTGATAATATATTGTCTGGAACCCCCATATTTCCAAACAACATCCCAAAGCTTCTGGCACAGAATTCAATCAAAAGCACAGTTTAAATCCACAAATTCCACATATAAATGGCCCTTCTCTAGTGTACGAAAGTGGAACATTATGTGGTGAGGCTGGGTAGTATCACCGTGTAATATTATCATTGGACTCCAAAGATGGTCCTTGGATTCACAATAATAAATCCTTATATCAGTCTTGGTAGAGTGACTAAGAGAAGTCAGGTTTTACTAGAGGAGCATGTGTCAAGCATTTCAGAGAAGCACCGTGGACGATAAGTAATTGACACGACTCGAGAGAAAACTGACACCCGTTTATACAAATAAAGTGTATTTTTATCAGAAGCCCACCCTCCCAGTAGACTTGCCTGACAGCCTGCTGCCTAAGGTCTTCAAGAGTAGGGCACTGCCTGTGCGCTTGGCAAAGGTCCTCTCTGGAGGGTCCCCCTGCACCTAAGATTTAGGCCAGGTCAGGCCAGACTCCATCAGCTGCAATTCCCTCCTCCTGAGGCAACAGGGCATCCCCCTCTGGAGACCCCCCCCCCACTCCCCCAGGTCCTGTGACCTCTAAGAAGTTGCCTTAGCAGATATCTTGCCCTTCCTCTTGCTTCGGGTCACTTGGTCCACTGTTTCAGGATCTAAGTTCCTGTGACTTCCCAGACATGCAGCCTGTGCTCTTGTGGTAACACACACCCACTCAGAGAGACCCAGAATTTCTGCATGAGCCTTCCTTTCAACTTCTGCCCGTGCAGAAGTCTCCAGATCATTTCCCAACAGACACTCCACTGGGTTCGCAGGGGATCCAACCACCTTCTTTGTGTCAGTAACCCCACCCCACTCTAAGGTTACCAAGGCCATTTGATGGAGCTTAGTCTTGTTGTAAGCATTGCTAACCTGGTGACTGACACCAGGCAACATTTACTCTGGGGAAACCTGTAGGGAAAGCCACCATAGTGACACTAGCAACTTGTGTCCCTTCGAGCCTCATTCCCATTGACTGCAGACACCTGTCTGTTCATCTCCACCCTTGGAGGTAGGACAGCCAGGGCTTCAATATCCACCCCTTCTCAGGGAAACTAGAGTAGCCTCTGTGTATCCTCTGGCCCCTACAGAGTACACTTCCACCCTTGCTCCTGTGCTAGCCAATCTCTTGGACTGTCCACCACTGGGGGGCTTCTGGAGCATGCTGCATCTCCTTTCTTATGACCGCCTGATGACAGTCATGACTCAACCCAGAAGCCTTTCCTGGGTCCCAGTTTCTGCCCTGGCACACTTTGCCTTTGGACTGGAGAAGTCTCAGGAACACACTCCTGAGAAATATTTTGGGGGCCTTTAAAAAAAGACTAATTTTTTTATCTTGTTTGTTGTTCACCTCCTTCCCCTGCTGGGAAGTCTGTGAACCCTTTTTGTCGTCACCCCCACTATTGGTCTTTCTGGACATTCTGGTTCCGACTGATTTGTCAGCTATCCTCCCCAGCTGGGAGAAGACAGCTTGGAATCCACCCAATGCTGATGACATTTCTCTGCTGTACAATACATTAAAATATGTTCTTTAATTATTGAATTATACAGCCCATCATGAGGGTCCACCTCATTGTCTTTTATCAAGCCCTCTAGAGCTTTGACCGAAGAGTCCACAATGTCCACCCAAGTCTGGTTTTGACCGATATGGGTGTCCCTAGACTTCAATTTGTATTCCCCAGCAGTGAGTCCAAATCCTTCCATCAAGCTATCCTTCACATGCTGTTATGACTCAGCCACTTCCTCATTAGGGGTCTGCAGTCTATCTCTGCCCTTTACTGAGAATAACTTCCAAAGTAGAGGCTCCCAGTGTTGGTGACCTACCCTTATCCCTTCAGGCCCTCTCAAAGGATGTAAACCATTTATCATGGGCATCACCATCACAAAACGTAGACACAATCCATTTGGGGAATATAGGGTCAAAAGATTCCCTTTTTCCCTATTTAAGTTGCTGCCGCCATTATCTTTGGGCTTCAAGCCCATCTTAACCCTTCCCTCTTCAAGGTCTAGCCTCCCCTCCTCAAGTTCAACTTTCTGTCCTCTAAGGAGAGGAGGTCAAGCTCATCCTCAAGGCTTACCAACCACCTTACTAGCAGGGGTCTGCTAGAGTGACTCCTGTCACTTCCCACTGGTGAAAAGGGTTTGGGACAGGATAGGGACTCTGGCCCTCACCTTCTCCCACAGCATCTTCAACTTGGGCTGGGGCCTCATCCTCACCCTCTTCAGGGTCTTCTTCTGAGGGGGGCCCTCCCTCTCTGAGCTTCCCTTCTCATAGGAGCTGAGAAGCATCTCAAGTTCCTCCTTTTTAGCTGTAGTCCTATAGCTAATGCCCCCAGTTTACACAGGACCCTCAGATCACTGATCCTTAGGGCTGGGGTGACTGACATGTCTAGGCGGCATATTACCAAGGACCGGTGTTAGAATTATCGCCGTTTTATCGTCAGGAAACTGCCGATAAAACGGCGATAATGAGCTCGATAATACGCCCTTGTGAATTCCCATAGAAGCCCAGGTTAACATCAGAACATGGGCTTCTATGGGAATTAACAAAGGCGTATTATCAAGCACATTATCGCCGTTTTATCGGCAGTTTTATACCACTAAAGCGGCGATAATTATAACGCCATGCTTGATAATATGCCCCCTAGACTCTTTAAATGTACTTTTGGAATGGGGTCAACACAGGGCCCTTAGAAACCAATTTAAAAACGTGAACAAAAAAATTTGAAAAATGCGTTTTGATGCTAAAGTTAATTTAAGTGGCTTTTTTGTGCAAAATCACTTATGACCACAGCGTACTGATTCATACAGATTCGGGATCCCCACAGCTGTAACACAGATGTAGGTAAGTGGATTATTATGTGGTGCGGGGGTTAGTCCTCACCATGCATTATTATCACGATACCCCAAAGATGGACCTTGGATTCACAAAAATAAATCCTTAGCTGAGTCCTGGCAGTGTGGCAAAGAGCAGTCAGGCTTTACTAGAGGAACGTGTGTTAAGCACTTAAGAGCACCAACATGGAGGATAAGTATTCAAGAGAAATCCAACAGCAATTTATAAACATAAATTGTTTTTATCTTAATTTAGACATGAAAACGAACAAAAGAGCATACGTATAACCGGATTCATAGATTATTGAAGCAATAGAAAATCAGTGCAATAAAGTACAGTGAATATTTAGTATTGCGGTTAATGGAGAAAACTAGTAGTGACAACCAGTCATTTAGAGGTTGAGTTGCGTTGTTCCCTTTCAGGCTTAAAGTTGTGCACGTCCCTGGACCAAGCCACAACAGTCGTGGAGCCCGGATGCAGAGTTGTGCTGTTTCTCCTTGGTGCTGAACAGGAGCCGCGGGGGGACTGGTTTTGCTGCTTAACCAGTGCTGAAGAGAAAGGAAATGCAAAAACCTAAGTGCAGGGTTGTGGCTGACATCAATCTCAGTTGTTGTGGAATGCCCTCTTGATACAGCGTTGAGTTAGAGGATCGGTTACCGGACTGGTGACCAAAAAGTCTTAGCAGCGGTAACAGGAGCCAATGGTTTCTTCGACTTCAGGTGGTCCCGGTAACATGGTAGCTGCCTGAAACTTTGCAGAAGGCAAGAGGGGAAAGGATATAGGTTTACGGCTAGAGCAGGTGACCTCGAAGCTGGGGAAGCAGGTTCGAGTCTCGGCACCGACGCTTAACATCCTATGATCCTGGGAAAATCACTTAGGGCCAGATGTATCAAGTTAAATTGCGATCGCAAATGTGGAAATTCACAGAATTTCAGCGTTTGCAATTGCAATTTCACTGTATGCAAGGTAGGAAAGAAGAATAAGGAATCGCAAAATTTGTGATTCCCTATTTTACGCATGCATTTAGATTCCCTAAAAGCTATTCGAGTAGCCATCACAAATTGCGTTATTGCTGTAAGGAATCACAAATTACCACCAACTTCATGTTGGTGGTAATTTGCCGAGAAAAAAAACACTTTTTTGCTTTTTTCAAAGTGCAATGTGGCACATGTATGTGCACTACATGTGCACACATGAACATTTCAGGGGGTGCAACAGGGTGTCCTTTTGGAACCCTTGCACCCTTGAAATTGCATACGCAATTTGCGAGTACCTATTGGGTACTCGCAAAATGCGCATGCAATTCCCATTCATTCCTATGGGCCTCTTGGCCCATAGAAATGAATGGGAAGGGATTCCTTAATTGGGAAACGCAATATGCGATTCAAAATTAAGGAATATGTGGGAATCGCAATTATTATTGCGATTTCTACCTACATAGCATTTTGCAAGTTCTTAATAGCGATTTGCTGAAATTCGCTATTAACCACTTGGCTGCTATGCGTTTTCCCCCCCGGTGCTGGGATCCCACATTTTCCATTGTTCATGACGAGCTGGGCTCGTCATGAGCGTGCAAGGAGGCTACACCATGACGAGCCCAGCTCGTCATGAGCGTGGAAGGGGTTAAGGACTTGTAAACTGCTACAATGAAACATCTGACCCTTAATCTCCCAGTGCCTAACAAAAATGAATGTATCCTTTTCTAACGAAACTGGTGTTCGTGTAAAGCGCTCTGATACCCGATAGCTTCGTCTTTGGGTCTAGTTCGCGCTATATAAAACTCTAAAAAAAAAAGGCAGGACTACAGTTCCCACAATGCACTAGACCATCTATATTTTGGCAATCCCTTAGCGGGCCCTATGGCCAGCAAATCTTCAGATCCAGAGCTTTGTTTTACCTGCAGGTTGCAGGGGACTACTAGTACCTCTAGTCTATGGGAGTCTGATGGTGCTTCAGGGTCTCACAGGGATGCCTCTGGCTGGGAGAGTTGAGAGCTTGCCAGGATGAGTCTTGAACCAGTAGTTCAAAGAAAGTTGCCTCAGGGACAGAATATCCCTCTTTTGATGTGGCAAAATCTCTTTGCTGTAGATGTGGAGCTCTTCTGTGTCCTCTTCTAAACAGGTCAATCAGATCTGCTGTTCTGGTGTCAGGGGGTTCTTAAATCCTGGATTTAGGGGAGTTGAGTGGGTGGGACTTAGTAGCCAATGGGCAGCTATTCCCTACAGCTAATCCGCCTCTGAGGTGCCTGCATCCGTAGTTGTGGGTCACCTTGTGCGTCTAGAACCTATCACTTCTACCACTTTTCAAAATGGCAGGTGTTCCTCAGCTGAACAGACCAGGCTGCTCCCCTCGGAGGCGTGGCCTGCGCGTTAAGGGTTGTACAGCTACTGCATTGCCTAAATGTGGGCTTGCCAGCCAGGTCACAGAGAAGCTGGGGCAAAAAAGTGGGCACCGCCTATGGTAGCCACCTGGGTGCAGGCCCACTTGCCCTTGACTCGAGAATCGTGTCAGGGTTGAAAAGGCACATTGTTTGAAACCAAACATGACAAGTTTAGGCAGTACCAAAATGGAGGTAGCAACTCCGGGTCTGCATGGGTGCAAGCCCATGTTATCCCATGTAGTGCCTAACGCTTATAGTGTACTTTAAAGGAAAAGGACACTATAGGGACATATAAGCTTGCACTTACACATCCACACTTGGATATGAGGCACCCTGTTTCCTGGGCTGAAGAGACCTTAGGAGTGACTAACAGATATTAAAAGCAGTGCAGTGACTTTGCCAGGCATGGTGAGAGCAAAGTCGAATTGGAGAATTTAACACTGTTCTGCAGTCTGTAATGTCAGCAGTTCACTTGGGTAACTCAGGGAGGAACAAATAGTGCTGCAAGCCCCCTGAGGACCCCTTTACTACCCATGCCCTGGGTACCATAGGCACCATATACTCGGGGCTTATAAAGGGGTAAAGTCCTTGTCAGTTGGGGTTACCAATTTAAACATAGCAGTTTTAGGGACAGAGCACAGAGCACTGGCACTGGGGTCTGGCAGCAGATTCCAGTGCACTAGCAGAGTCAATGGGAGCAAAAAGTGGGGGGCGGGGTGATCATACAAAGAGTGCACTTTCTTACATCAATTTTCATCATTTTCCAGTATATGGTACAGAGGCGGAACATTTGATTCATTGTACTGATTTCCTTCTGGACCCTGCTTGGAGGGCTGAAAGAATATTTTTCTCTGTAGCCCAATCTGTAAGTCTCCCCAACCGCTGATGGCAGAAGAGCTTTTGTAGCCCATCAACCAAACTAATGGGCCTATAATTACAGGGATCATCTCGACTACCCTTTTTATAGATGGGAACAATCTCCACATAGTGCCAGGAGTTAGAGAGAAGGAAACCCTCCAAAATTGAGATTGTAAGCAAGCTCCGATAGGGGCACCCCAAATTGTTGATTCTACAAGTTGCACAGAATACTATCCGGTCCCAGCGCCTTCCCATGAACAGTAGCAGACTGAGTGTTAATAGACTCTTTGAGTGTCATTTCCAGGGGCCATAGTAGTTCGTCGGCACTAGTAAACCTGGGTTTATTGGGTCACCTCAAGTCATTCCGGTATCAGAGTATAACCCTTCAAAATGCTCAGTGTCTGTCTGAGGCTGCAGGCAGAAATCCACCTTAGTTGTAGCAAATCGACTTTCATGGGCAAGCCTGTTCCAAAAAGATTCGTTATCACCTTCTCTTGCTGCAGATCCAGGTCTTCCCAAATGCCTTCCTCCCACTTAGATCTTGCTTGTTTCAACTCAGCCTTATAATTCAGTCTTGCCATGATTATGGCTTCTAATAGGCTGGATTAGAGCCATCTTGGCAAGTCTACACTTATTGTTATACCTTGGGTGTTTTGATGGTTTTTTCAATGAACTTTACCTCTTCTACACTCACTTCTGTTGTCCGTCAATATTAGAATGCAGCAATATTCTTGTACCTGAGTGTCAAGAGTATAATTGACTAGTAGCAGTGACCTGTTTATCCAAACCAGGGCCAATAGCAAACTGTGGTGGGGTTAGTAGTAAAAGGATCACGTGGGCTAGAAAACCTGCTGGAGACTACCAAAGGAGAAATAGTGAGGTTTCTGAAGACCAGTTTCAGGATCAGGATGGGAGGTGTCTGCAAACATGCAGCCCCTAGAGAGACACAGATGAAGGACTGCAGGGTGGGGGTGGAGGAGGGGTACGATGGGTGTTAAGAGTCCAACCTACAAAATGAACAGGGTTGGGCCATGTGGTAAAATTACAAGCGAACATCTCCGGCTCATGGTCGGCCTTGTAACCCATCAGTGAAGGCAGGGAGAGGGTCATGAACATGGGTCTCCATTGGACATTGGCTGGTTAAGGATCCGTTTTTTTTGTCCTCATCTCACCTATAAGCATATAGCAGAGTGTTATAGCTGTTGTTATGTCTCTGGGCTCCCTCCAGCTAACTGCAATTGCTTAGGTCTCCCGACCAACTCCTTATACTGGAGTTAAGGTGTAATCATAGGACCGGGTGCCTGCGCTGTTGATTGCCTAAGCCACCTTAGATCTTGGCCCATGTTAATAAGGTGTTGCCAGAGATTAGCCCGAGTGCTGCTGGGACCAGCAAGGTCGAGGCGGGCCATTGCCAATGCCGATTTGAGCCAGTCTTCCATTTTTGGTGGGCTTGGGTCTTTCCACTTCGCACAGATTTCTCTACGTGCCAACAGAATAAGACATAGTAGTAGTCCTTTATCCCTCACTGCCAGGTCCTTTGTTGAAACGTAGTCGTCGGCAAAAAAAAAAAACTGAGACCCATTTACCACTATATTCAAATCAAAGATCCTGCAAAGAAAATTCCCAATCCCTTTCCAAAACAATCCCAATGCCGGACACTAAAAAAAACATGGATGTCTTCGGCTTTAGGGACCATACATCTGTAACATTTCGGCTCGAGGGTTGGGGCAAATTTCGCAATTTTAGCTGGGGTATAGTATATTCTATTGGTGACAAAGAAGTGATTCTTTTTCAAACTGGCTGATTTTGTGAATTTATAAAGAAGTTATAAAGAAGGTTCCAAGAGATCCCCTATTGTGGACTCAGAAGGAGATTGATTCCATGCAGAGGCCTGTGTTGGAATATTCTGATCATCTGCTTCTACCAGTTTACTATACCAAATTGAAACTTCTTTCTTCAACAGTTGTGGTGATAAAAAGAGAAGCTCTGTGTCGCAGTCGCCCCTTACCCCCCCCCCCGCTCTCCGCCTCAAATCAGGATTTTAATTGTAAGAACTTAAACTTGGATATACCAGGGCCTATCCTAGCTCTTAATGCCTCCCATGGATGTATACCATTCATATCCCCCAGATCTGACCAAATAGATACTCCAGCTCTCCTAATAGGTACAGCCAACCCATCTTTAAGACAGAGAGGGGTCCCCAGGGAGTCCCAGACAGGGGCATGGTCCGAATAGTAGCCTATCCCACACCTGTTCCTTACTTGAAGCCAGATATCAAGTGCATTTTTTAGGACCTTCAAACGTACTTTTTTGAAAAATTTCAGTGACTCAAATTTATAAAGAAACCCTTCTGTACTATCGCCCCTCTCATTCTTGACCAGCTCTCCAAGCAGTGCTCCCCACGCTGAACCTGCCGGGTTTGCCAGAAGCATCCGGGCGGCTTTAAATGGGAATGCTACCAAATACCAACTGATATCTGAAAGAGCTAGCTCACCCTTAACCAACCGCCGCCTTAGTTTCTTCCATGACAGTCTCACTCCCTTGTCTCCCCATACAAAACTCCCAATCTTACTCTGTATTTT
The DNA here is from genome assembly GCF_964261635.1 of Lissotriton helveticus. Lineage (NCBI taxonomy): Eukaryota > Metazoa > Chordata > Amphibia > Caudata > Salamandridae > Lissotriton > Lissotriton helveticus. Next base: position 55,126,198 of record NC_136065.1, read on the forward strand.
CTTAATACCTTGCTGGGGGAATGTCAGGGGGACGGCATTAAAAATATAGGTCAGCTTGGGAAGGATAGTCATCTTGATAAAGTTTACCTTACCAAATATAGTTAGGGGGAGATTATTCCATCTTGCAAACAGACGGTCTAACTCCTTAGTGACTTTTCCCAGGTTCAAAGGAGCAATCTTGTCCAATTCTCTAACTATAGTGATGCCTAGATATTTAAATTCCATACTGGCCGTTCCCCTCCACTGCTCGATATTCCAGCACATTACCTCCGTCTTGGAGGATTTGGTCAGATAACCAGAAATTAAGCCGAATTCCCCCAAGAGGGTCACAACCCTTGGAATGGTTGCTGCTGGGTCGCTAGTATAGAGGATAATATCGTCCGCATATAGTGCTATTTTTGACTAATACTGCTGAGATTTAAAAGGGAGAATTTGATCATCTAGCCTTATTGCCTGGGCCATCGGCTCAATATGTAAGTCAAACAGCAAGGGTTCCCCTCTGTATCTCAAAACTAGGAGTGACTGAACCGTTAATCAGGATTTTAGCTGAGGCTCCCTCATAACATTGTCTTAGGGTGTGAATAAACACAGGCCCGAAGCCCATTGCTTCTAGTACCTCCTAAGATGAAACCAGCAAACTCTATTGAACGACTTGGAGGCATCTAAAGCGATTACCGCCAAGGGTTCTGCTCTAACTATGGCGAGATCGATATTACCTATGAGAAGCTGCGTTTGCTCCTGTATATATCGTCCATTGATGAATCCCTTTTGGTCGGAATTGACCAATCCGGGAGCCAATTTGGCTAATCTCCCTGCTAATATACCCATGAAGATTGTATAGTCGGAATTTATCAGGGCGATCGGACGGTAGGAGTCTGCTCTAAGGGGGTCCTTCCCGGCCTTTGGTATTAAAACAATAGTTGCCTCTCTCCATGAACTGGGGACTTTCCCTGTTGGATTGCAAATTGACAGAAACAGAGTTCCCAAAACTGGGGTAACCTCGTCAGCCAGATGTTTATATACCTCATTTGGGAGGGCGTCCAGGCCAGATGCTTTCTTATTTTTTGATAGCCTAGTTTGAGTTCTTATCTCTTCTAAAGAGATCAGGGAATCCAGGAGATCTTTTCCTGCTTGCGTGAGGGAGGATAAAGATTTGGTGCTCAGCCATGTCCATATTTGATGTTGTGAGGGACATAGGTTCTCTTTATATAAATCTGAGAAAAGGGAGAGGAGGCAGTTATTTATATCTTCTATATCCTTAGACTTGTCCCCACCATAGTTTATAATGAGCTAGCTAATGTTGTTTTTAATGCGGTCAGATCTAGCTTTCCATGCCAGTAGGGCACTGGCCTTCTCACTATACTTAATTTTATCTCCCGACTTACAGCTCAGTTTTTAGAGCATATAAGACCATGGAGCCGACCCCTTAGATTGGCCTTAAAGGCATCCCAGACTATTTCCATACTCGTGGATCCTATATTGATCTAAAAAAACTCTAGGGAGGATGCTTTAATACTCTGAATGATGTCGGAGTAAGCCAATTTTCCCCTATTGAGTGTCCACCTAGTCTGAGTTGAATTAATTATTTCGTTGTATGAAAACAACACGGGGGCATGGTCGGAAAGAAGAAACGGGAGGATGTATATAGCGGATGTTTTAGTCAGGAGTTCTTTACTCACTAATATATAGTCAATCCTAGAGAAGTGATGGGTTTTTTTACTACCTCACCCATCTTCCCTCTCCAGACATCTGCCAAATCGAGGTCGTGAATAAGGTTCTTCATTGCACACCGAATACGGGGTGCCCCTATATATTGGCTTTGATTCGACCTATCCCTTAGGGGATCCAAGAGGACATTGAAATCTCCCCCCACAATCATTGGCGGGTTCTCCAGAATCCGCATTGAATAAAGTTTGGAGATATAGGATGCATCGTCCACGTTCGGACCGTAGAAAGAGGCACAGGTCAAATCCTTACACTCGATATTCAAACGTGCAACAATCCACCTCCCCGTTTGGTCTGTCTGGATAGATTTCATTGAACACGCCGACCCCCGCTTTATCATAATCGCAACTCCCCTGTTATTTATGGTTTGACTAGAAAAACAAAAGCTCTCAACCCAAGGAGTATTATAAAGCAGCTTTTTAGATTCCTCTGTGGTCAAGTGTGTCTCTTGTAGGATACATATATGCGCCTCGGAAAGCTCTAAATACTTCATAATCAGCCTCTGCCTCCTTGGGCATCTCAAACCATTAACATTCCAGGAGATAAAACACTTCTTTCTACATTGAACTGTTACCCCTGCCATTGGTTAGAAGCCTAATGTCCAAAGCAGCTCGCCCATATGCTAAACTCCTAAAGTGAGATGAGTGTTTTTTCATTTTATCTCTTTGCTCCCCACCCAGTGCCCCCCTAGCCCCCCCTCCCCACCCTCCTGTGCCCCTAAACTCCCATAAGGAACCCTCCCTTCCAGAATAGGCGAACCTATATGGCTACGCCCACCTCATAGAACATAAAAGTAATTTCTACAACAGCGAGGAAATGAATGAACAGTCTAAGATGCGGCGATGGAAAACATACTTATATTGCTATTCTACCCGCGTTTTTAATTCTGTATAATTATTTCCCAGATTTCTCCCCTCTGATCTTTTCCATAAATTCATCCACCTCTTCGGTTGTACGGAAGAGGTGCATTTGGTTGTTAAACATAGCTCTTAGCTGGGCTGGGAATCTCCACTGGGCCTTCACACCAAGGCTTTTTAACTCCTCCATCCTTCACACTAACTCCCATTGCCTAATGGCTGTTGTGTGGGATATGTCTGACCTTATCTGAAAGACAAATGGCTCTTGGCCTGTAAATGAAAAGGAGACTGACCCGTCTTTAAGGCCTGCCGACAATATCTGTTCTTTGACAGAGTAGGAGAGGAAGTTGACCAGAATCTTCCTAGGCTTATGTTGGCCGGGTTTTTTCTTGAAGGGATCCCGATGGACTCTTTGAATCTCTGATGTCAGATTTACATCCGGGAAACCTTTGAGAACTGTCCCTTGTAGCAGCGAGATAATAAATCCCTTAAGGTCTGTCCCTTCAAGATTCTCTGGTATGTTCAGGAGTTCAGATTGTTTTTTCGTGAGTGGTTTTCCAGCCTTTCCAAGTCTTCTCTTAGTGCCTTATTCTGGGTTGCCAACTTTGCCATGTCCGTTGTGGCAGACTTGATTGCTTTCTTAATTATTGGTATCTCTGCCTCTATTTGGTCCGTTCTGGCGGCCCCCTCCTCCAATTTCTGGGCCAGCACCTCACAGGAAGACTTGATAGCCGCCTGATTGGCTTCAGAGACCGACAATCTATTCGCTAGATCCGCCTGATTCATCTCTGAAATTTTGAAACCACTTATCATCTCCCCCTTCATTGCAATCAAAATGTCTGAGAGAGTGTGAACCCCTGATCCTACACTTCCAGGATTCTCCAACTCCGCACCCCCAGTTTCACGAGTCGTAGTTGTACCCCCCATAGTTACAGCTTCATTCATCTTCTCTCGCAGGTCTTCAAAAGGAGGGTTAGGCTGAACATGGAGATCCTTAACCTCTAAAGCATTAAATCTATTGGACAGCGTTACTTCTAGATGGGACCCGGGTGAGGTCTGAGGGGGGTTTACAGTAGGCTGCCTTGTCTCCCTCCGCTTACATTGCTGATACGGAGTCAACAGGGGGGAGGCTTCGCTGTCGCCATTTGGTACCTTAGTTTTGGTTTTAGATTTAACCTTAGCTTTAGGCAACCTTCCTTCCATTTCCTCTTGGGTGTTTAGTTCAGCCGCACTACTCAAACTTGTTGTAGAAGACATAACTCTCTGGTAGGTTTTAAAGGAAGGGGTTATTTTGTTTTTAAAAACAATTCTTTTCTTCCCCCTACTTTTTCGTCTACTTTTTGGAGCCTCCCTTGCCTTTACTCCTACTTCCACTTCCCAACTCCCCAGTCGCTATACCTTGTCTCTTTTGTGGACCCCTATCACCCGTCACCAAGATAGGAGGAGATTTCCTGGGGGTCACTATTGGTAAAATAATATCTGAATTTTGCAACGAGTGGTCTGCCCTAGCCCTTAAGGTATAGCGACTTACTTTTGGAGGCACGGGGGGTGGAGAGACCTACTTTTGCCTTCTCTGCCGCTTTTTCCACCTCTGGCACCTCTGCCTTCGTAACCCCCACCACCATACAATGCGGGGAGAAAACACTGCGAGCCTCCCAACACCCAGGTACGGGGAAGATTGTCCTACCGGAGGCTCACCAGGAAAAAGGCTGATATCAGTTTGTAAGCTGCAGAGGTTACATCTGGGTGGGGACATTGGCAGAAGGCCAGGCTTTAGGTATGGCCTTAGCTTCTTCAGTGCCCAGACCACAGCAAATGCCTCACGCTCAATTGCACTCCACCTCTGTTCCCGTGGAAGTAACCTCCTACTGATGAAGGCTACAGGTTGGTCAAAGGCCTCCTCAGTCATCTGTGAGAGAACCGCCCCTACACCATGCTCTGAAGTGTCTGTCTGCACAAGGAACTCTTTGGAGAAGTTGGGTGCCAAGAGCACTGGCGCCGTGCACATGGCAGTTTTCAGGGTCTCAAAAGCTTTTTGACAGGTGTCAGTCCAAATCACTTTCTTTGGCTGCTTCTTGAAGTCAACTCTGTCAAGGGTGCAACAATGTTGCCATACCCCTTGACAAACCTCCTGTAGTACCCGGTAAGTCATAAAAAGGCTCTCACCTCTGTCTGGGTTTTGGGGTGTTCCCAAGCCAGGATGGTTTCAATTTTGGGTTGTAGGTGCGCCACCTGGCCGCTCCCAAGTTGGTGCCCCAAGTACACCACGGAACGCTGCCCGATCTGGCACTTGCTCGCCTTGATCGTGAGGCCTGCCTTCCGCAGTGCCAACAACACTTCCCAGAGGTGGCGCAGATGTTCTTCCCATGTGACACTGAACACTGCAATGTCATCCAGGTAGGCGGCACTGAACTCATCCAGCCCAACCAACACCTAGTTGACCAACCTCTGAAAGGTGGCAGGGGCATTCTTTATCCCAAATGGCATAACCCGGAACTGGAAATGCCCATCTGATGTGGAGAATGCTGACCTCTCTTTGGCCCCATCAGTCAAGGCGATCTGCCAGTACCCCGACGTCAAGTCAAACTTGCTGAGGTACTGTGCAGCCCCTAACCGATCAATGAGCTCATCAGCTCTGGGGATGGGGTGTGGGTCAGTCTTCGTGACTGAATTGAGTCCTCTGTAGTCCACACAGAACCGGAGTTCGGGTTTGGCACCCAGCGCTGCAGCCTTCGGGACCAAGACCACTGGGCTGGCCCAAGGACTGCTGGAGGACTCAATCACCCCAAGAGCAAGCATCTTTGAGACCTCCTCTTTGATGTAAGCCCTGACCCTGTCAGTTACTCTGTAAGCCTTGTGCTTCATAGGTAAGCTGTCTCCTATATCTACATCATGGACGCACCAATCTGTGACACTAAGAACCAGGGAGAACAGATCAGAAAACTGTCCCAGCAACTGGCGGCAGTCATTCTGTTGCTCAGGGGTCAGGGTGGGAGAGAGGTTAACTCCATCCACTGACCCATCTTGCTCTGTGGCTACCAGGAGGTCAGGAAGAGGCTCAGTCTCCTCCTCCATTCCAGCATTTGTTGCCAAGAGCATGCTCACTTCAGACCTCTCTAAGTGGGGCTTCAGGCGATTGACATGCAGGACCCTCAAGGGGTACCTGGGAGACCGCAAGTCCACCAAATAGGTGACAGGACTCTTGTGCTCCACAACCCTTAAAGGGGCCGGTCCACTTGTCCTGGAGCGCACCAGGCTCCACGGGGGCCAAGACCCACACCTTCTGTTCAGTCTGAAGCTCTACCAGAGTGGCATGCTGGCCGTACCACCGCTTCATCTACTCCTGGCTGGCTTCCAGATTTGCCTCAGCAAGTTGCCTGAAATGCCTAGTCTGGTTCCTGATTGCAAGCATGTAGCTACATACTTTCTGGGGAGGTTTCCTGGGAGATTGCTCCCAGCCTTCTTTGACCAGACTTAGAGGTCCTCTCACTGGGTAGCCATACAAGAGCTCAAAGGTGCTGAACCCTAGAGACTTCTGTGTCACCTCACAGTAAGCAAAGAGAAGGCATGGTAAGAGGACGTCCCACTTATGCCTCATGGGTTCTTCCAGACCCATTATCATGCCTTTGAGGGTACGGTTGAATCTCTCAACCAAACCATTTCCTTGGGGGTGGTAAGGTGTGGTAAACTTGTAGGTTACACCACACTCTTGCCAAAGGGATTTTATATACTTGGATATGAAATTGGTACCCCGGTCAGACACCACCTCTAGAGGGAATCCCACTCTGGAGAAAATTCCCATCAGTGCACGTCCCACCACGAGGGCCATCACTGTCCTCAGAGGGATGGCTTCCGGGTACCGGGTGGCATGGTCCACCAGGACCAGGATAAACCTATTGCCCATGGCTGTCCTGGGGTCCAATGGCCCCACAATGTCAATCCCCACTCGCTGGAATGGGGTACTGACCACAGGGAATGGCTGGAGAGGAGCCTTCTGCTTCCTCCCACTCTTTCCACTTGCCTGGCAAGTCTGACAGGTCCTGCAATGAACGTCTGAACTCTTGCGCATTTGGGGCCAATAAAAGTGGGTGACAAGCCTTTCAAAGGTCTTGTCCTGCCCCAAATGTCCTGCCAATGGCACATCGTTAGCCAGCCCCAGTAGGAAGGCTCTGAAGCTCTGGGGTACCACCAGCGCACAGGCTGACCCAGGCTCAGCAACCTTAGGCTCTGAATACAGGAGGTCATTCTCCCAATAAATGAAATGTGATCCAGACTGATCACCGTTGGCCTGGGTTGCAGCCTGCTGCCGCAGACCCTCGAGAGAAGGACATTCTTTCTGCCCTCTGCAGAATTCCTCCCTGGAGGGCCCTCCTTCCTGCTGCCAATGGGTCAGCTCAGGTAGGTCCCCCAGTTCAGCTATCTGTTCCCCTGTAGGTTCCAGGGCATCACCCTCAGGGTCTGCTTCCTCCTGGACCGTGGGAATACAGGGGCCAGGTTTCCACGCCTCCTGTGCCTTCTCTCTAAGGCCGGTCCCTGGGCCTCACCCTTAGGCTCGAGGTCCTCTTGAGCACCCCTACTGGCTGCCATTGACCGGGTTGTCACGCACGCCCAGTCAGGCAGACCCACCATCCTCAGGTGAGTACTCTTCTCCACCTTCTCCCAAGGTGAGCTCCCCAAATCGTTCCCCAACAAACAGTCTACAGGCATGGCAGTTCTCACAGCTACTTGAAGAGTACCAGAGACCCCCCCAGTCAAATGGAACCTGAGCAATTGGACACTGACTCTCAGTGTTGTCGGCGTTCACGACTTGGCAGAATGCATGTGGGACAACCTGCTCTTGAGACACCAGGTGATGCTTGACAGCTGTCACACTGGCTCCTGTATCTCTAAGAGCCCCCACCTTTTTGCCATTGATGGTCACCCACTGCCCATATTTCTTAGTGTTGTTGGGCAGTTGGTTTGCTGGGACCACTTTACAGTCTCCTAATGAGACAAGGGACATCTCTGCGGGACCTCCCCCTCCTTGGACAACCCATTCCTCACCCAGGGCTACACTAGCCATCTGCCGGGGGGCTGCACCAGGGGGTGCAGGTCTACTAAACTGGCGACACTTGGGATCATTGGCAAAATGACCCATTTTGCCGCACTTGTAACACTTTGGGGCCCTCTTTGAACAGGTGTACCTGTCGGGGCCCCGGTCGGTCTTGGGGGGTGGGGGAAGCTGAGAACCTTTCCCTTGGTTCCCTTGGGGATTACTTTGGGGCCTTCTTTGGAACTCCCTCTGTTTACCCTTGTCCCCCCCACTCTTCTGCTGAGGACCCTGCCCACCCTTGGCGGAGTCTCCCACTTGACCCTTGTGGACCCTGGTGCTGGCCCAGCGGTCCGCCTCCTCAGTAAGCTTCCTAAGGTTAGTCAGCTTGCTATCACTCAGGTGCTGGTTTGGCTCAGGAAAACAGTTACTAGACAAGTGCTCCCAAGCAATCAAATCATAGAGACCTTGAAAATCATTACCTTTGCTACCCTTCACCCAACCATCCAGTGCTCTGCAAAAAAAAGTTTCATACTCAACATACGTACTGTTAAGAATCTTTGCACAACCCCTGAACCTTTGTCTATACAACTCAGGAGTTAACCCATACCTGGTCATCAAAGCATCCTTCATGTGTGGGTAAGAATTATGAACCTCTGAGGGAAAATCTAGCAGTGTGTCCTGCCCCTCACTCAGGAACAGCCCCCACAACCCCGCTCCCCAATCTCTCTCAGGGACCCGGTGGGAAGACATGGCTACCTCATAGGCCTTGAACCACTGCCATATGTCATCATTTTAAAAAAATCTTTCACCACTTCTTTTGGAATGTACACCCTTGATTCTACCTGCACTGTTGATGTGCTGCCACCAGAGGGAGTATGCTCCAAACTTTTAGCCTTCAGCTCCATCTCCCTCAACTTCATTTCATGCTCCATTTGGATTCTTCTCTCTTCCAGAGCCAGGTTTTTGCTTTCCAGCTCCAGTTGCCCGTTCAATTTAAGTTTTGCCATCTCCATTTCATGTGCTCAGGTTTCCTTCCTGCCTGCCAACTCCTCTGGCGACAGGACTCTGCCAAAACCATTGATGCTTTCTGCTGGTTCAACTGCCACCACATCCTCAGGTGCCCTTGACTCAATCCAGGCCCTCAGCGCCTTGTGGTAGTGGGACTTGTTTCCAGTGGCGGTTCGTCCATTGGGGGCGTTGGGGCGTTGCCCCACTAGCCATGGACGACCGTCACTGCATACATACCAATTACCGAGTCATAATGCCTTTATTTTGAGCCTTGAGGTCGGTCGGAGTCACTAACTATAGTGACGTCATAGCGGAAGGGTGTGGGGGCGGGCCTGCGGCAGTGAGTGGCAGGCTGGGCTAGCAGATAGCAGCAGCGTGGCAGGGAGGGCAGGGGGCAGCAGCAGTGTGTGCGCATTTAGGACAAGTCATTTTTATGACTTGCCCACGCATGCGCACACACGCAGTAGCCCCTTCCCTCCTCCTCCTCTCCTTGCATTAACAGGCAGAGACCCGGGGGTGCCGGGTCTCATTATGGGCAGTATTAGCCCTGCTCCATGTAGTTAGTGATTGGGCGGCGCTGTTGGGACGTCACCACGCCCTGGCGTGGACAGGACTGCTTACAACAAGAACACCAGAGTCACGAGGAGAGTGATGGCACGCGCTCCCCTTTGAACCCGATACGGCTGAGCTCTGAGTCAGACGGATGGAGCGAGGATTCCTCCTCATAATCATAGTGAGTGAGTTTAGTTATTAGTTAGTATACATAATTTATATTTTGTAGCTGGCAGTGGCACAGCAACAATGTGGTGCACAGCGTCGTGATTAGTGGAGGGGAGGAAGGGAGCGGAGGCTGTTCTATGACGAGGGCTGCAGGTCTGAATTAGAAAATGGTGAACGGCGGGAGCGGGAGTCGGACTTGGGACCCACCCAGAAGCAGGACAGTACATTTTTTTAATAGTTTTCTTTAATTAAACCCCTCCCGCCTCCCCCCAATCTCTCCCGCGATTACCCCAATTCCACCCCACCTCCCGTAATGCAGGCAAATTGCATGCAGTCAAATATAAGCATTGTTGGCGCCATAACCATGCTTATATGTAACCAGCAGACTCCCTGTGCTGATTATATATGTCATAGCAGCACTCGTGGAAATACATTATGGTGAGTGATGAGGCTTAATGTTATACAGTGCATGTGCGAGTTGGCGTGCGCGTTCTTAACCACAATGCATGAATCAGTGCATCCCGCGGCCAGGACTCAGTGTTCAAAGTTTGCTTTTATGCATAAATTCAAACGTACATCCCCAGTCATAGCTTCAAGTATTTTTCCATTAACGCGCCGATTAACCGTTTGGTTTGAGAAAGATACATTTTCAGTCTCAAAGTGTTAAATGGCGCTGCCTCTCATCTTATGCTCCGGCCTATGTGAAGGGCACTCAGTGTAGGCAGCACCAGTAAAGGCATAAGCGAAAGTCACATTCAATCTGTCGGATCGTGAAAATACTCCAACGAAGGTGCAGTATTATTCAAACATTAAAAGCAGTGCCCGAGCAGAGTCAATCATCTGTGTGTATTTTTTTATTTATCACTTTCAAGAACAAATGTTACATCAGCAAATAAGTGAGTGCGGAAGAGTTAGGTCACCGAGGGTCCTGCCAACTCTGCATTTCATCCTAATGGGCACATCAAATCGAAGCATGTAATTAAAAATCAAGTATGCTAACGCAAAACCTGGCTCTCTCTTGGCATCTGGCTATTGCAGCACGAGCCTGGGCCCAGAGCAGTGAAAAGCTCTGCCAAGTCGGAGCCACAGTAGCGGGACAGAATTCTGGTCAGTGGCATGTGTCACCATATGGAACTCACTGCGCCTCGGCAGGGGCATGTGACTCTAGCCAGATCGGGAAACTGGGGCACCGGTCAAGGTCTTGTGTGCTTGTTATGGTCATGTGACACAGGTCGGGGTCCTGTGACACAGTCCAGGGCCCTGTGAGGTTAGTCAGGGTCATCTGACACTGGCCATGTGCCACCAGCCAGGATTCTACTGATGTAACGATATCTAGGAGCCTGTGACACCAGTTCTGTGAAGTTGGAGTCTCAGAGACATGGCCATATGCTATGGGGTCACCGAGTGCTGGGTTCTGACAGACAGGGAATCATCTCATTGTAGGCAAGCTCTCTGTGAAAAAGGAACCTGCTTTAAGGGATATCTGAGCCCTCCATGCTAGCATAGTGGTGTACCAAATTAAAAGAGGCACAAGGCAGGAGAACAATTAGCTGGGAGGTACTTGGAATGTTGAGGACTTTCTTGGTAGCATTAAAGTATACAACGAGACAAGCAAGCCCTGACACATGTTAACACAGATTTCTGTATGCCATTAATTTGCTAAGTGCAGAATACTACTACGTCTTGCATTTTTCAATCACACAGGCAACATTTCTTCACAGCCCCTAAAAGCTAAGTGCATAGTTCAAGGGCATATCTTTGTAGTAGTAAATGGGACACAGCTACCAAATAGCCTCATGAAATGTGTGACATGCTAAACCAAGAACACTTTTCATGATGTTATTTTAAAGCCCATAAAAAAAAATGCCTGTAAGAAATATGCATTTCGTAATTTATTATAGACATTGAGCTGGAAAATGCACCTTTTTTCAACCCTTTTCAATAAAGATTCTCTGGGGGAGAAACATGTGTCCCAAAGCTCATTAATTGCTCTTACGCCCCACTAGTTTCAAATTCCACCAGCCGCCACTGCTTGTTTCTACATCGAGACTGGGAAACTCCAAACTTTTTGCAAAAGCTCTTCAGCTGTTCTAGTGTGTAGTTCTCTAGTTTCTCTTCTTCCCATTCTACTTCATTGTTGTCAGAGACTACAGAAGCTGGTTTCTCCACAATGACTGAACCAGGCATGATTTTTAAAAATGGAGATCTCTTGGCAAACAAAAATCAAAAAGTACGTGGCTGCGTTATAGTCTGAACTCACTAAGTAGTGTTCACCAATTACTGTACATGAATTTACAACTGCAAATTTGGATCCCTTCCGCTGCCTCCAATGTTAGAATTGGGGATCTCTGGTTGGCACAGGTAGGTACTTGTGATAAGCAGGGACCCTCTCCTCTAGTCAGGGCAAGGGAATTACCCTCTCAAAATAACCCCTGCTCACCCTCTAGGTTACCTGGCGCGAGCAGTAAAGGCTTATCTCAGAGGCGATGTAAGTTAAGCAGTTGTAACCACACACAGTAATCAAGTGACAACACTACAAATGGACACCACACAGGTTTTGTATCAAAAAAAGTTAGCTTTTATATAAGACTTAGCACAAGAGCAAATAATGACAAAAATGAACCACAATACTGTTAGCAATGCAAAGTTCTGGTTAAAATGCGTATTTTAGAGTTCTGTGCGATTCGTACCCTTTGTCCGGCTCTCACAGTGATAAAAATGCCCAGAAAGAGTCAAACGGGCGCAGCGGACGCGCCGGTCCGGTGCGCACCCAAATGCAGTGCGAGTCGTTCACTGTACCTTAGTTTTGTTGCATCCGGCACGGACGATGCGCTGTAAAAAGAAGGTGATCCAGAAGCGTTGTCGGCCCCTTACGGTGCGAGCCCCGGCACGTGCAGTCGTTGGTGCGAGGCGTAGAGCGGGGGCGCGTGGAGTGAGGCGGACGGTCCTGGATGTGAGACGTTCAGCTTACAATGGGGCGTACGAGCCATACTGCGGGAGCTGCGGCGTTCAGTCTTTGGCTGCGGTGCAAGGCGGACATACGGAGCGTACTCCCCTTTCCGATGCGTGCGGCAGCCTTGAACTTCGGCGGCAGTGTGCAAGTCGTACCAACCAGGATGACTCGATGAAGCAAAGCGTTTGTACGCGGCAAGGTCGGCCAGTCACGGTGCAATCTACGGTTCCTGAATCGCGTTGATTGAGGCGGACAGGCGAGGTACGGTGCGTTGCTGATCACAAATTGGTTGTACGAGCGGTACACAGCTCCCGGCCTCGCCAAATACTGAAAACAGCTTTTCCAGCAGTGGATTGCGAGGCGGAAGAAGTCCACTGTCCTGGGACTTCGTTCAGCGGGCAAGCTCACACACAAGCCCCTGGAGATCTTTTGCACAAGTTAAAGCCAAGTATTTTGGTAGTCTTTCTCCTCTCCTTCAGCAGCATGGCAACCACTGCAGGCCAATCCCCCAGGTCAGGGGCAGTACTCCTCCTTACAGCTTTCCCAGTTCCTTCTCGTCGGGCAGAGGTTTCTTCTTGTCAAAGCAGGATCTAATTTCTTGGGAGCAGGGTCCCAATACTTATACCCCTATTTCCTTTGTTCCTCTGGGGTTGAGGGGCCTTTGCCCAGCCAGAACCAGTTCCTGAGCACTTTGTTGACATGTCTCTGGCTTTTCATTCAGGGAGCAGGCTAGAGACATCAGACGCTCCACAGGAGGTGGCGCCAGCTTTGTGGTAGTATATTGAACAAGGGAACCCGTGTTAAATGGCTAAGGACCTCGGGTAATTAGTATTTTATCAAGAACAAAGGTCCTGAGCTTATCAAATACTTTCAGAAAATAGCAATCATAGACTTAAATAAGAACTATGGCTTAATTTCACATGTCCAGCCGGACAAGGATTTATTTTCAGGATTTAAAAAAAAAAATGAGACGAATAGAACATGAATCAAGAAGACTGGGCACAAGCCTGTACCAAGTCAGGAAAGGAGTAGAAGAAATAAGGAAATTTAAACAGGCAAAAGGGTTGGAGCAAATGGCAGCTTACAATACAATGCAATCTTGTGTAAGCATGCATAAACAGTTACTGCACTTAATATGTACGTTAGAGACATGCAGTTCTGTTACAACAGTCGACGTGACGTTTCGATCCCTAGCTCCAATTATTTACTGGGATCATCTTCAGGACTAATATTATTGCTATTGCCTGAGCTGTTTCGAAGCCAAGCCCGGTGGGCGGGTGAGCTCTGACAGGGCGTCTGGAGTGGACGCGGTTAACTTTGGGGTCTGGCACCTCAAGGGGTTTAGTGCAGCTTGTGGGACGGGACGACGGCTTGGTGTAAGAAGGAGCCTCGTCCGAGGGCTTAATTGCCTTTGGTAGGATTCGAAAACAATTGGTCGATCCTAAGTAGTTAGGAGATGGCGGCTGTCAGGGTGAACAGTCCGCTAGCATCATGTCCTTATTAGGGTTGAATGCAGTGCAGAGTCCCGTCCGTCTCACGCGATGGTGGCAGTCACTCTTCCACCATCGCGTGAGACGGACGGGACTCTGCACTGCATTCAACCCTATTAAGGACATGATGCTAGCGGACTGTTCACCCTGACAGCCGCCATCTCCTAACTACTTAGGATCGACCAATTGTTTTCGAATCCTACCAAAGGCAATTACGCCCTCGGACGTGGCTCCTTCTTACACCAAGCCGTCGTCCCGTCCCACAAGCTTCACTAAACCCCTTGAGGTGCCAGACCCCAAAGTTAACCGTGTCCACTCCAGACGCCCTGTCGGAGCTCACCCGCCCACCGGGCTTGGCTTCAAAACAGCTCAGGCAATAGCAATAATATTAGTCCTGAAGATGATCCCAGTAAATAATTGGAGCTAGGGATCGAAACGTCACGTCGACTGTTGTAACAGAACTGCATGTCTCTAACGTACATATTAAGTGCAGTAACTGTTTGTGCATGCTTACACAAGATTGCATTGTATTGTAAGCTGCCATTTGCTCCAACCCTTTTGCCTGTTTAAATTTCCTTATTTCTTCTACTCCTTTCCTGACTTGGTACAGGCTTGTGCCCAGTCTTCTTGATTAATGTTCTATTCGTCTAATTTTTTTAAAAAAAATCCTGAAAATAAATCCTTGTCCAGCTGGACATGTGAAATTAAGCCATAGTTCTTATTTAAGTCTATGATTGCTATTTTCTGAAAGTATTTGATAAGCTCAGGACCTTTGTTCTTGATAAAATGCCAGCATTGTGGTGGCAGAGCCCAGCCCTATTCAGAGTCCAGGCGCACTCCTCCCATCCATCTGGATGTAATCTTTCTATTCACCCCGGGCTACCAAGCCCTGCCCTCTGGAATCCCCCAGCCCTGTCACTCACAGAAACCAGACAACAGATACACATCATAGCAGGGGCGGGCTGAAATGGTTAGGCAAGCAAATACCAACTTTCTAAAAGTGGTATTGGCAAACACAGAACATTAAAATAAACTTTCCTAAAAGATGTATTTTATTATTCTGAGTTGAGTTCAGGCATACCAAACTCGAATTTCTACCATGTTCCCTGAGTCTGTTAGGATCATAGAATGTAACAATTCTAACAGTCCATTCTGGCTTATGAGAACAGGTAGCCTTGCAATAGTGACAAACAAAAATGGCTGTAATTCACTATTAGGACATGCCACACACATCAGGGCTTGTCCTACCTTATGCTTACACTGCACCCTGCCATTGGGCCTACCATAGGGGTGACTCACATGAAGTAAAGGGAAGGTTTAGGGACTGGCAAGTGGGTGCACTTGCCCAGTCAGCATGACAGTACCAGACTGCACACAGATTCTGCAATGGCAGACCTTAGACACATTCTACAAGGCTGCTTCTGTGGGTGGCACAACCAATGCTGCAAGCCCACTAGCATCATTTGGATTTACAAGCCCTGGGCACTCCTGGTGCACTTTACTGGGGTCTGACAGTAAACCAAATAAGCCGATCATGGAATCCAATCAATATATACATTTTATACAGGGAGCACTTGCACTGTGGCACTGAGTGGCAGTGGCACAGTGCTCTGAGCAGCTACCACCAGCAAAACACATGAGGCACAGTAACAAAAAGTGGAAGGGAGACCCACGCCAAGGTGCCAGGTCTAACAGTATCCTTTTCATATTTTTTCCAAGTTTTTCCAAGGTGGTAGATGGCATAAACCCGGCTGTACACCAAAACGAGCTTTAATGAAAATGTGCTTGTTTTTCATTGACCATGGCGTGGTTATTATTTATTGTGGGCCATGCGTGTTTCCTTTTGCAAAAGTGGCCTTGTCGTTTAGCAATGATAAATGATCAGTTGTTTTATTGACAATTTTCTTAAATGATTCCTGAGTAATAGAAGAGTTCCAAAGCGACCTAACCTTAAATTCTTC
Source organism: Lissotriton helveticus (assembly GCF_964261635.1). NCBI lineage: Eukaryota > Metazoa > Chordata > Amphibia > Caudata > Salamandridae > Lissotriton > Lissotriton helveticus. Next base: position 55,141,944 of record NC_136065.1, read on the forward strand.
CAAGGCCGCATCCAAGTATTTCCAAGCTGGTGATTTACTGTTGCCGCTAATTCCTCTCCAAATTAACTGGGAGATTAAGTTTTCTTGGTCATTTTTTATTCTATACCAGACTCTAATTATACGTCCCTTTCGCACATACATCTGATTATTTAAACCGAATTCCAGTCTGACATGAGCTTGAGAGGCGTTGGTGGGTAGATTGAAAAGGATTTTGAACATTTTTGAAGTAGCATTGTTTATAATAGCTGCATCTTTTCCATTTAAGGCCTCGCTGTCGTAGGTTAACGAGGGTAGAAGTTTAGCTGAAATCACTTTTAGAAATGGGCGATAGGTAAGGTCGCTAATAGATTTTTGGATAGTCCTAAATGCTGCTGTCAAGGCATTTGTTTTTCTATGGATTTCGAGTTTCTGTGGAAGAAAGTTTCCGTTGTCGTTGAATATAAGACCCAAATATCTATAGGTTTCTATTTGATCTAATTGTGACTTTTCCAGGAACCATTTTGACTTGTGTTTCCTTCTTGAATTTTTTGTAATCACCATGACTTTGGATTTTGATTAATTTATAACCATCCTATTATTTTTTGCATACTCAGATCATCGCGCTATTAGGCGTTGTAATCCCACTTTAGTATTACTTAAAAGGACAACATCGTCCGCATATAGGAGGTTTGATATGTGTTTATCAGCAAGCTTAGGTGGAGGAGCATTTTATCGTTAAGTACCTCCGTTAAGTCAGCTAAGAACAGTTTAAATAGTAATGGGGCAAGTACACAGCCTTGCTTTAGGCCTCCTGACATCGGTATTTCCTTAGTTAGTGATCGGCCATCACCCATCCGCACTCTTACCCAGGTGTGAGTGTGGAGGATACGAATCAGCTGTAATAGTTGTGGTGGGATCCCTTGGAGTTGTACCTTTTCCCAGAGTAGTTCTCTGTCCACACAGTCGAAAGCTCTCTGTACTACTTCATTGAAGACTTTAGTTAGGTGTTCAGCCCATATGCCTGGATCCTCCTTGTAGAGGGCAAAAGGGATACCATTTGGACCTGGTGCACCGTCCTTTTGTTTTTTTAAATTAAATTAGCCACTTGAACTTGTGTTATTTCAATTTCCTTTTCCATTTCTGGGTCTGATGTCTCCTTTATTTTATGCAAAACACACAAGATGATTGACTGAATGTTGCACTATGGCAAAACATTCACCCCCAGTCACAGATCTGGGTTTAATTTATTGTTATTTTGCTCACCAAGCCACCCCAGTTCAGGCATGGCCATATGCAAATCAGTTTTGGCCCTGTGCCTCATGGGAACAGTCCAGCCCGAACTGCCAAGTCATGTCTTCCCTGGACCGTAATCAAGCATCCTAGGACCTGTTTCTGGCTATCAGCCGTCTTCAGCCAGGATTGCTTGACTCCAGTGGCTTAGTGAGCACGGGACCCACGTCTGGGCATACCTTTCCCACATAGGGTGAACAGCAAAACACACAAGATGATGGACGGAATGTTGCACAATGGCAAAACATTCACCCCCAGTCACAGATCTGGGTTTAATCCATCGTTGTTTTGCTCACCAAGCCACCCCAGTTCAGACATGGACATATGCAAATCACTCTTGGCCCTGTGCCTCATGGGAACAGTCCAGCCCTAACTGCCAAGCCATGTCTTCCCTGGACCGGAACCAAGCATCCGAGGACCGGTTTCTGGCTATTTGCCGTCATCAGCCAGGATAGCTTGATTCCAGTGGCATGGAGAGCACGGGACTCAAGTCTGAGCATACCCGTCCCACTCGGGTGACAAATGCAAAAACAACAACTGATGGACGGAATGTTGCACAGTGGCAAAACATTCACCCCCAGTCACAGATCTGGGTTTAATCCATCGTTGTTTTGCTCACCAAGCCACCCCAGTTCAGACATGGACATATGCAAATCACTCTTGGCCCTGTGCCTCATGGGAACAGTCCATCCCTAACTGCCAAGCCATGTCTTCCCTGGACCGGAACCAAGCATCCGAGGACCGGTTTCTGGCTATTTGCCGTCATCAGCCAGGATAGCTTGATTCCAGTGGCATGGAGAGCACGGGACTCAAGTCTGAGCATACCCGTCCCACTCGGGTGACAAATGCAAAAACAACAACTGATGGACGGAATGTTGCACAGTGGCAAAACATTCACCCCCAGTCACAGATCTGGGTTTAATCCATCATTATTTTGCTCACCACACCACCCCAGTTCAGACATGGCCTTATGCAACTACAGATTCTTTTGCGCATGTGCAGAGTAGCAGAGTCTAAGTGTAGCTAGTTCTTTGAGCAGAGCACAAGGGCAAACAACAGAGAAGAAGAAAAGAGCACATGTCGAGCACATGGCAGACAAAATGGCTGCCGGAAACAAAAGGGCTTCAGCTAAATGCTAACATTGATCTCTGCCAAATTTCCACAGACAACCCTTTTAGCATTAGCTGAAGACATTTACTTTCTAGAGGAGTCTAAATATACATCATGTACATCGATTTGCATCAATTGATCAATTTCTCCGTCTAATACGTGCTGGGCATTCAGTTGAGCAAGATTACGTTTAGCAGGTGTACAGGCAGTAATACAAATAGAACAAAGTATTGGACCACATGGTATACATAGGCAGCATGTCAGCAGAATTGCGAGTAGTGTACATAGAACAGTCAATAATTTTCAGCCACAGGTAACAAATAGTGTCCAAAACCAACTGGCGAAAGTCCATGTGCCAGTACCAGGGTGGATCTCAGCAGCAATTTTATGCAGTTTTGAGATCGCATCAAAAACTGAAGGGGCATGATCCGGTATGTACACACAGCAGCTACTTCCGATGATGTGACATGCACCACCTTGATCAGCCAAGACTATATCTTGGACCATACGGTTTTGGAGCGCCACAATCCTTGCAATTTGCAGTTAGTCTGTGATGATTCCAAGTGCCATAGCTGTCTGGTTGGTTACAGCTTCCACAACACGAGTCAAATGTCTGATTTTTCTGCTATTCAAGGCAGCACCAACAAAGAAGAACAGTCCCAAATTGAAATCAACGTATTGCTGTAGTGCAGTGTTAGTTTGGCCCACCTCATCATTATTCATTGTTCTTTTGTATCTGTTCTTAGAAATGTCATTAAACAATTGATAGTCCTTATGATATGATGCAGGTGCCATAAATACAGGAGCTAACAAAAAGGACACAAAACAGACTCCAGACCGTCCAACAGGTATATGGTAATATCCCTTGTTTCCACAGATGAAGTATGTATTATGAGAAGACGTAAAGCTACTATGTTGCTGCCCTCAATGGTCAATTCGCTCATTCCTACTGGAATTTTTCCAACACTGCTCATACACAAATCTGCTCGAGCTCTAGTGACAGCTATAACAAATGGCCCATTACCCTTGGTAGTTCGAGCATTTGGATAAACATAATGTGTAGAAGCATTTCTTGGTTGGTACTCCTCCCACTCCCATTTAGTCCCTTAGCTTGTGGATCACCTTCTTCATCAGGATAACACACTTTATTAAGATAGTAGTTTATTCTCCCTACAGCCATACTAGGAATTTTAGCCTCTTGGGAAGCAAATAGAAGTGCAAACCAAGCTTGACAAGAGCCATTGTGGGAAAAGGGGAGAGGAATGAAAGGTGTTCCTCCCTTTTTCTGATGAGCTAGCATCATTCCACACACCCAACAGTTAGTAATGATCGTAGCATTGTGCGTGTGGTACAACATCTGGATGAAAGTATTGTTCAGATAGGACTTTCTATACTGCTGCTCATGATAAGGAAGGGGAAAATAATGGTGCTCAATGGGGGCTGGAGTAGTGGTATTCAGTATTTGCCGGACAGGAGTCACTTCCTCTAAAACCCAAGTTATCACTGCCACAGTGATCACAGTGGTGACAAATCCAACAATGCACATTATCTTTTTATCACAGATATTTGCAGCAGTTGATGGTTTCTCTATAAGCACATTCATCTCGTTGTCAAAGTAACAAAAATCGTTGGAGCTCTAAAGTCCTGGGCAGCCGTTGGTTTCTTCACTGAGGGTTAAGACGGGTGTCACTACCCAAAAAGATCCCCCCATCTTCAGCTCAGTCTCTCACCAACCCAGGACGGTTGCTCAACCAGTCTTTTTCAACAATGCAGATTCTTTTCGGGGTCACAGTTGATATCAAGATGCTCCAGGAATCGTGTGATACAGGAAGACTTCCTCAGGTTCGTCAGGTGGTATGGCTTGGCCTCTCTCTGTGTCCAGGTTGTCTCGATGGTCGATCAGTGCAGCAGGTTCCACCAGGGTAGACGGCACCCTATTGCAGTGAGTAGAATGCACCCAGTTCCTCCTGTTCGTCACTCGAACCGCAGTTCTCATTGCGAGGAGGACTTGTTCTGGGCCTCGCCACCTAGGCTCCAAGCTGCTCAACCTTTGGAAGGATTGGACCATTACATGGTTCACGGGTTGGAGTCCATGGCTCTCACCTTCAGACCTGTCAGGAAGAGCTTCTCGAACATGTTGATGAATAGAAATCAAACGCTCAGTGACTCATCAAAACACATGGTACATCATGTATGGGGCGTGGCTTAGGAATTCCCCAAATATTCATAGGCTTTCCAAATACCACCTCATATGGCACAAGACCAGCTTGTGACTGTGGCACTGATCTAATGGACAACAGTGCCAAGGGTAGTGCATCAGGCCGCTTTAAAGATGTAGAAGTCTGGATCTTATCTAGCTTTAATTCGAGTGTAGCATTGTACCTCTCCAATAGCCCTGCTGATTGTAGATGGAAGGCAGCATGAAACTTCTGCTTATTCCCTAATCCTTTCAGAACGTACTCGACAACTTGCCCAATAAAATGGGGTCCGTTATCACTCCACAAAAGTTTGCAAACACCAAATCTGGGGAAGAATTCCTTTAAAAGCACCTTTGCTGTAATGAGAGCTGTATTATCTTTCGTAGGGTACGCCTCTATCCACTTCCTGAAGGAACATATCACTACAAGGACATATTTTAGATTATTACAGCGTTCAAGCTGGATATAATCTATTTGTAAAACTTCAAAAGGTGCAGTTGATGTAGCAAACCCTCCTGTAGCAGTTTGTGTCCCTTTTCCAGGATTGTACTGAAGACTAATCAAGCAGGACTGCACTATCTTTTTAGCTGTGCCGGCAATTTCTGGATGCTCCCAAACTTGCGTAAGCAATTCCGTTACCGAGGAGGCTCCAACATGTGCCGGCCCATGTGCCATATGAATCATAGATTGTAAATAGGCTGTGGGCAGTCTCCACTTGGTCATGCCTTTATTTCTCCAACAGACTTCATCATCCAATGTTCCCTCTTTAGACCATTGCTCAAGTTCTTCTGCAGAAGCAGATCTCTGCATGTCTAGCACTTCCTGCCTGTTATCATGCCAACGTTCAGCCTGTGACTTCACCACGTACATAGATGTGGTGCTTTGCTTCATTGCAGTTTCACGGGCTTTGTGATCTGCAAGGACATTGCCTTGTCCTATTTTATCGGTCACTTTCTTGTGGGCACTACATTTAACAACCGCTATTTTCTTCGGTTATGTCAAAGCAGTCAAAAGATCGTGTACCAATTCTCCATGCATTATTTGCATCCCGTGGAATGTAAGGAAGCCTCTTTCATTCCAGAGTAACCCAAAATCATAAGCCACTGCAAAAGCATAGTGGCTATCCGTATAGATGTTCTCAGATAAATCAGTACTAAGTTCACACGCTCTTGTTAAAGCTATTAGCTCAGCTGCCTGAGCTGACTTCTGTGGAATGCGAGCTGTCTCAACTACCGTCTGAAGTGTTGTAATTGCATATGCAGCTGATTTTGTGCCATCTGGTAACTTCAAACAGGACCCATCAACCCACAGTTCCCCATCTACATCTGAAAGGGGCATATCTTGCAAGTTGACAAGACCCTTTCTCTGTTCCTCAGTAAGGAATATACAATCATGAGGCTCTTGTGACTGGGACTGAGTCGCTGGATATGGCAACAAAGTACCTGGATTCAGGGTTGAACATCTTTTCAGGGTGATATGAGGGGCCAAAAGTGTCAATTTGTATCCTGTCAACCTAGCACTAGTTATATACTGTGTTTTAGTTTGGTTCAAAAGGGTTTCAACTGCATGGGGTACTAACACCAACAGTCTATGTGACAAGACTATCCCTTCACTCTGACGTATGGACACAGCTGCCACTGAGACAGAACGAAAGCACCCAGGCAATGCACGAGCAACTGGATCAAGAACAGCTGAAAAATATGCACAAGGACGCTGCTTGTCACCGTGTGTCAGTGCTAAGACTGATTGTGCGCAACCATCTCTCTCGTGTACATAGAGTGTAAAAGCCTTAGTGTAATCTGGAGTGCCTAATACTGGTGCAGAACAGAGAGCTTGCCGCAATTGTTGGAAAGCATTCTGGCATTCAGTCATCCATGGAAGGGGCATTGGAGTGTCTTTAGTCAGAAGAGCCAACAAAGGTTTAACAATGTGCGAGAAGCTTGGAATCCATTGCCTACAAAAAGAAGTAAGACCAATGAATGCACGAACATCTTTCTGAGTATGGGGTACTGGTGTGTCTAAAATAGCTTGAATGCGGTCTGGTGTAAGTGCACGTCCCTCCTTAGACAGAAGATGACCTAAATAGGTAGGGGCAGATTTATGAGGCTCTTGCGCCTCCTTGCACCGCAATTGCGTCACGTAATGTGACGCAACGGCGGCGCAAACAATGCGCCCTATTTACAACTTGACGCATCTAGGAGATGCATCACGTTGGAAACCCCTGCGCCATAAGGAGGCGTTCCTGCGCAGGGGGGCATTCCTGCGCAGGAACGCCTCCTAAAAGTGGCTGAGTGAAATCTATGAGATTTCACTCAGTCACTTTCTACGTCAATTCCTTACGCCTGCTTGAAGAAGGCGTAAGGGTGACGCACCATACATTGAAGAGGTGGCCCCTGTGCATTGCAGGAGTCATGTCGCACTTGCGACATAACTCCTGCAATGCGCCGCCCGTGCGCCCAGAGATGCGTCACGCATCTTCACTGCCTTGCACCATGGTGCGCCGCATTGTAAATGTGGCGCACCATGGTTGGCGGAGCAGTGGCGCACTGTGGCGCACATTAACTGGCGCATCCCTGGGGATGCGCCAGTTAACATAAATCTGCCCCGTAATCTTCGGTCTACAATACTTCAATTTCTTCCGCAAAACTTTGCGATGGTGTGATGCAAGGAATGAAAGCAATGACAGCGTTCCTTCTTCACACTGTTCAGGCGTATCAGCTGCCAACAAGATGTCATCGACATATTGTATGAGAGCCACCCCAGTCGGCACAGGGAAAGAGTCAAGTTGTCTTTTCAATGCTTGGTTGTAAATACTAGGACTCTCTGTATACCATTGGGGAACTCTACAGAATCTAAAGGATCGGTTATTCAAAGTGAAGCAGAACAAATATCGGCTGTCAGGAGGAAATAGGGATTGAAAAGAAAGCGTTCTTTAAATCAATCACAGTGAAGGTAGTCGCTGTCGGAGGAACCATGGTAAGGAGTGTCATGATATCAGAGACTACCGGGTATTGAGGTACTACGATCTTATTAACTTCTCCCAAATCAATGATAAACCTGTAGATTTTAGTGTCAGTGCCTTTCTTCAGAATAGGAAGAATAGGGCTATTGCAAATATTGTAAGGAACTTCTTCCACAACCCCCATCTCAATCAGATCATGAACAATATGCACAAGTGCCTCTTCACCTTCTTGAGAAATGTTGTATTGGGGCAATCGTGGCAATGAAGCGCCCTCCTTTAAAAGAATATGCACTGGTGGAATAACCATTTGCCCCACATCAGTGTCCGAAGTAGTCCACAAAGTACTAGGGAGTGAAGACACAGCAATATCCTCTCTAATGAGACAGGACTTCTCAGCCACCGGATAGTTATCATTCAAAATAACACGCACACCTTCTGGGGAACAGCGTATCATAGCCCTAAAATACTTGAGCATATCATGATCCACAATATTGTCTGGTGTGTTAGGGGAAAGCAAAAATGGACATGGAGCAGTGAATTTATCAACATGGAATGCAAGTGGTTGTGACAGTGGGCTAAGGGAAGGTGTCCCATCAAAAACTATCGATGTAATGGTTAAGCCAGACAGGGGAGCCATTGGAACCAATTGTTCAGACAGTGCACTACGAGTAGCTCCTGTGTCAACCAGAAACTGATCAGTAGAACCCAAAACAGGTGCATGAACATAGGGAACCTTCTGATCTACTGGGACTTAAACTGATTCCTTACCCCATCCTAGGTCTTCCTATGCGTAAGCAGAATCTTTGAAATCAGCAGATCAATAATCAGACATTTAATATTGGTTCTGCCTATCAAAAGTATTAGGAGAATTCTGAGTACGCTCAATAGTTTCAAACCTGGCGCGATCATTCATGCTTCCCCTATATCCTGAAATCCCTGGCGGCTTCTCATTTGCCTCCGACCACGCTGATAGTGCTGAGCACGTAATTCCCGACAGACAACAGCCCAATGTCCAATCTTTTTACAATATGCACATTGATCAGGGGACAGATTTGGACGAGCATAAGAGGGCATACTCGGGCCACATGACACATCCAGCGCTGTCACCACCTCTATAGGATGATCAAAGAAATGCCTATGCACACACCAGGAGTACGATATACAGTAATGAACAAATTATACAAAATGCTTATACAGTATCCAGGACAGCATGAGTAATAAGACATTAAAAGCAATCGTTGTCATGATTTCTGAATATTTAATCATTCCATAACCAGCCGACACGTGTTTCGTCGCGTTGGTACAGTTTTCACGCGACTCCTTAGGGCTGCGACGTTTGTGTAGAAGATTGTAAGGTCGCTCCACCGGTGATAGTTCCGCCCCGGCGGGGCTCTTGACCGGAAAAGGTTGAATCCTAGGTAGTAGAGAGTCAGTATTAAAAGGAAGATAGTAAAGATGACGTAAACGGGTAGTTCTCCAATTGCTCAAAGCAACTCGGGTAAATGTCGCACTCGTGTGGCACTCTATCAAAGCTTGCTCCCTTCTCACTCGTTCACGCGCTTCTTTCTCCCACATTCGTACACAGTCAAACATATCTTGTCTACTTTTACGTTTAAACAGACATTGTTCCACATACTGAATCTTCTTAAGATCAAATGACCCATTTATAGGCCATCGCATCTCAGGATCCTTACTAGTATATTTATTCCATAACGTGCTTTACATTATAGAAGAAATACCATTTTTAATATACGTGTCTCTATTTGGTGTCCCCTCTGGGGAGCTGGCTAATTCCGCTCAAGTTCTGTTTTGGTACCTCCAAAAAAAGCAGCACATTCTACCAAGTGTGCTAAGAACAGGCATGCCAAAAAGATTACAGTATATGCAATATTATACGCAAAGTAGCACTTAAAATTTGTGCCGTTCAAGTTTTATAAAAAGTAGAGAAGAATCTCATTACCTGCCTATATAAATTGAAATTGATATATTTCCAAGCAAATTCCAAGATATTCGCCAATTTCCAGACAAGAAGTGTTGTCTTAAATGACCTTACCAAGCAAGAGTCTCCAGATTTCAAGTGCCAAGTTCTGAATTTACCAAATGGCCTCTGCACGGCAAACAGCAGAAAGGATCTCAGTCGAAGACTGGCACCACCTGGAGGGTCAAATCAGGGGGAGAGGAAAACGCTGTGGGTGCCAAGATGCGGGTTTCCTCGGGCATTGATTGTCCGTAGCGAGATTCCAATCGTCCGTCAAGACCACTCCTTCGGGAATCCAAGTCGCCGATGAGCCCCCCCAGGTTGGGCGCCAATTTGTAGAAGTAGACCTCAGCAATGCCTACCAGTGCTAGGGGTTTGCCTTTCTCTGCACACAAGTCCTCAGACCACCAAATAGAAGTTGGCACGGAAACTGAAATAGCATAAACCAGTTTTATTACACATCCTTAGGTGGAAATACATTCACACAACACCCTTCGGCAGTGTTTGAAGTAGCACAAGGAGTAGAAGAACCATGAGTCTTTTATACCCACAAAGGGGCTCAAAAGAAGGCAGTACAAGCACACATAAGAGAGTTACATACATAAATGGTCATACAGAAATGCACAGTCAACAAAGAAGGAGGAGTCAACAGTTGCTGACTTTGGTAAAAACAACCTGACAGTTACAGACTAGAGCAGGTGCATAGGCAACTACAGATTCTTTTGCACATGTGCAGAGTAGCAGAGTCTAAGTATAGCTAGTTCTTTGAGCAGAGCACAACAGCAAATGACAGAGACGAAGGAAATTGCACATGGCGAGCACATGGCTGACAAAATGGCTGCCGGGAACAAAATGGCTTCAGCTAAATGCTAACATTGACCTCTGATAAATTTCCACAGTACCAGGCCGCTTTCATTTTCTTGGCAAGGTGCTATTCCAGGGTGTATCCAAGTGGCTTTGTACTGGGTGAAAGCTAGGATTGATTCCATCCAGGTTCATAAAACCAGGTTTTGACTGGTTGTTCATTGCTGTTCCTGGTGAACGACAAGTATTCTGTCTTGGTGGGGTTGAGCTCCAGGTCTTACAGGACATCCAGGTCTGGATGAAGTGCATGAACTCTTGGTTCCTCTCATTTCAGACCTACAAAATATAATCTACAAATGCGGCCTCCAGGGCACACTCTAGTGATATTGATGAGATTCCACTAAAGAAACACAGTTCATGACAATTAGAAAATGTAGCCCACGGAAAGCTGAATTTCATGTGATAAAAGTTTGCACATTTTAACAGCTGCCAACAAACCGCATGCTTGATGAATTTTCATGCTTTTTGCAGGGGTTGCATTACAGGTTTTTCAGCCAAACTACATAAATGTGACAGTTGGTGACACAGTGGTGTTAGAGTGCTCCCACAACAGCAGCAGCAATTCAAGCAAGGGCCGTTACAATTGGTTTTTTACCAGCACCGCCACCTCACCCCCTTCTTTAAGACAGATCAAGGTATCAAACACCAGTCAGCAGTTCGGAGGGAGGGTCTTCAACTCAGACCACGCCATCACCACATCCCAGCAGGAAGCCAACATAGAAATCCACAATGTACAACATGACGACACAGGAACATACGTCTGCGAGGTGGAGCTCGTCATGGTCACGAATGTTACAGGATGTGGAAATGGGACCCGGCTGCTGGTGCTGGAGGGTAAGAGGCCTTTGTGTTTATATAATACTTAAGATGACAACCACTCATGATTCCTTCTTTGATCATTTCTATTTAAGCCGCCTCATAATCTGCAATGGTCCCACGAGGGTTTGTGTTGTACTTCCCATGTACAATGACGTGCTTATTCAGTGATGCGTCCATGATATTGCAGAACGTATATACAGGCATGTGGATCTGTTCTTGAATATTAGTTGCCCCATCCCATTCTGAGATCCTGCCCCCGGGTAGACCTTACCTTTCTCCATGGGACAGGGCCCCTTATCATTTACTTCAGAGACCACACATTCATATTTACCAGTTATTGGCTTCAGTGTCTGCAACTGTACCCTCTCTATTTCCACCGACAGTCCCTGAAATTGTGTACTCTTCTGTTAATCCTGCTTTTTCTAATCATTCTTTACATTCTGACTTCTAAAGCCCCAAAGAAGCACCAGCAAAACAGTCTAGCACGTACATTTGTCTGGTGGCCACCACGCTCAAACACTTGAGTGGAGAATTCTACCCATATGTTGATGTCCACCCTCTTATCCTTAATCCACCAGGCAGTCATCCTTCTAACCAGGAGATAATACATTGTCTTTTCAGTTGTAACCACAAATAACACACCTGAAAGCCTGATGGCTTCCCAGTACATGCACCCCTCAAATGCCCCGTTCATGCATAGTGCAGTTGACTCCTCAGAAAGCGACATAGATTTAACTTTTTCCCATCTTGACAGCTATTGCATTATGGCAGGAACAGCTAATGATAAACAAAGACTTCGACTGCCATCAAGATGGTAAACAGTGAAACTCCCTTAGGAGATTTTCCAGCTCGGTACCTTATTGGATATTTGCTTCCATTGAATCCATATGTGAAACCCTTCCCTGGAACCAGGCAGGGGGCCAGATTCCCATAGGGACTTAATATGTTAAGTCACGATTGCAGTCCACGCACTCGTTGTGGAATGTCGACTCTCGGGGTGAAGCACTCTGCACTCGTAGCTTTACGAGTCATAAGTCCCTTTGTGAATCGGGCCCTGGGTCTGTAAAACTTCCTGTAATAGCGGTTCAGTGGCGCAGTGTCACAAAGGCCCTGGAAGATATTTCAGCTTAGAGGAGCCACAGCCTTCATCAATGCGGGATCTGCAGCCAAAGACAAATATTGTAACTATTTGTTGACATTTGACGGCTTTTGCTGATCGTTTCACAAAGAGTCCCCCAATGTTTGCCCTCAGAAGTTTTCAAGATGGTGCCAACGTCCTCAACTTCGTCAAACTCCATACCCCACTGGTGACGTTAGTCCTGGCTTTGGCTTCTTAATCTATACCACTAAAGCCAGTTACTACATCACCTTAAAACTGAGGCTTAACGTAGGCCCCTAGAGCCCGGGTGGTGTAGGAGTGCCCCTAAACCTTCAGGGCCCCCAAACTCTTTAGGAGGCCCAACTCGAGGGAGGCCAATGGATGTTTGTGAGGTATGGGTACCTAGGGACCCTCATCACATTCTGTAAGGGGCCCATAATTTTGTGTTATGCCACTGCTTCCAAAGCCGAAAAGATCCTATATTTTCCGAGCCTTGTCTGTGGGATCGAGGTAGAAGCCTTTGATGTTATTATAAATTGGGGTGGATGGAAGTCTTGGAGTTACAGATAAACCCAGTGAGATTCCATGGAATTCAGCCAATAGGCGGAAAATATACAGCTCACACTGAATTTCAGTGTTGGTAGCATGAGCTGCCCTGAAAATCAGTGCAGATGGCACCAAGCATTGCACAAGAGCGGCAGGCCGTTCGAGCTACCTTTGCTGCCGCTCAAGTAGAAAATGTAGTCAGCCGCAGCAAATCTACTCAAACGGCAGCCCTCTGACCGTGATGATCACAAACGCTGTCGACCACCCTGGTTTGAAAGACTCACTAGGGGGCGCCAAATCTTGCTTGTGCTTGCCAGCCCACATATTACAGAGGCTTGCAGCAGAAACAGTTTGCCACAGAGTGAGTGGGGGAATTTAGCCAGAAGAGTAACATGGAGTGGACAAAATTCCACTAATTCTGTAGGCTGAACATGACCTTCCACCCACCCCTAATTGCAAACACAAGTTCTGCCTAGAAACTTTTGGGCCTCATTTATGAGAAATGATGCATCGCTGCGTGAAAGCAGCGATTTGTCACTACTCAGTGCGCACTCCTTGCGACATACCTGATGCGTCATATTTACTCTATGACGCATCATGTCGCAAGGAGTTACAGATACCTCAGTATTTCTGACGTATCTGTAAGCGCAAAAATGATGCATTGCTGCAATGTGTCACAAAAGTGACGCAACTCCAGCAATGTGTCCTTTCACATGGGGCAAGTCCCATGTGAAAGGGCCCGCATCAGTCTTATGCCTGCTAAGAGGCAGGCACAAGATTTTGATGCAATGGCGTCCTAGTAGTGGCGCAGTAAAATCTCATAGATTTCACTGCGTCCCTTCTACGAGGCTTTTTGCGGGGGAACGCCCCCTCCTGCATAAATTATTCCTGACGCAGGTATAATGTAGCGCAGGGGTTTACAAAGTGACGCATCTGCTTAGATGAGCCACTTTGTAAATAATGCGCAACAGGAGGCATGTTTTACTCCGCCGAAGCATCACACAAAGTGACGCATCGGATGTGCAAAACTGACGCAAGGGCACATAAATGAGGCCCTTTGTTTTAAAACAAGTCCACTTAATATAGAAGTTGAGCACCCTTTCAGTGCCATGACATCAGAAAATGGTTGTAAAACAAGCATCTCTCGAGGTTTTAGAGGTTAGGCCAGTATATGGACCCCTCCAGATCAACATTTGATGTTAAATGTATTTGTAGCAAGCACAACTCATCTGAAAGGTTATCCTGGGGCTGAAGCAGGAGCTGTAAGGGCCATGTAAACAAACTGCTTGTTGTGGAATACTCAGGTTGAAGTCCACACAAATAACCAGATTGACATGCTCACACAAGCAGGGCAGAATGGATTCAAAGCAACGGTGCAGGGAGGGGTGTTCAACTGGGCCATTGTTAGTGCGAAAAGGGACGGACAATTCAAAACCACATGCTCTCAGCAAGATGACCTCCTCCAACCACAACAAATAGGAACTAATGAAGGACGCAGTTTCTCCTATGGGGGGGGACACAGACAAGTTAACATTTTTAAACAAAATAGAGCACAGAATATAACTTACCACATTTCCTCGTGCCTCTCATGAAAAAACCTCTTGTGTATACGATGCCTCTTCTATTGGTCTTCCCATTTGACGACTTCAAAGGCAGATAAAATTAGTTGCTTTCAGAAAGCAAACTTGATCTCATCCCGCACATTGGGTCATGGATGTACTAGATACAGAGATCGAGTAAATCTCAGCGGAGGATGTCCTGTTTCTCCAGCAATGATTGATAAACCTTTGACTCGGAGAAGAGCGACCTTTGACCCTGTTCGCAGGCAGGTCACTCCCCACGCCACCACACAGCCGCCAGCTGCCTCGTTGCTCCTGCCTGCTGCTGCCGTTTCCCGCTCCCTTGTTCCCGCCGCTGCGTCCCTGCAGCTCCGCCCCCCCTGACACCCATTGGCCACCACACCTCCCAGCTGCTCCTCCCTCCCTTTGCACCTCTTATGGAGGCCGCGCAGCAGCTGGGCGTAGCAGGCACGCCGCTGGCGCGCCAAAGGCAAGCCCGTCTGCGCCTGTCCGCGCCTGGACCACGCCCAGCGCCAGAACCCCTGGACCCCGTGAACGCCACAACATAAGGCTCCGCTACGACGCCAGCACCCTCTACGCACTCAACGCTGGCCGAAACCACACCTGCTTCCAAGCCACACCGAAAAGGGCTCACAGAACTTTCACCTGACACACCTGCAGCTTCACCTGCTAAAGAACCACCAAACCTCCAAGGACCGGACGCAAACACCTCCGATACATACTCCTCAACATCCGCTCCACATGCAAACACGCCCTGGGACCTGCTCGACACCTCCGCCCCAGACGTGGCTTTCCTGACCGAGACCTGGTGGAACGACTCCTCGGCGCCCGACATCGCCATAGCCATCCTGGACGACTACAAGATCACCCGCAGGGATCGCGCCAATGGAATCGGAGGAGGAATAGCCATCGTCCACAAGTCCACCCTCAAGGTCGCCACCCACGCAGACGACACCCTTAACACCGCCGAACACCTGCACTTCCGGATCCACACCGACCTCACCACCACCCTCAGAGGAACACTCATCTACAGACCACCCGGACCTCAAGCACAATTCAGTGACTCCATCGCCGACCTCACCAGCACCCAAGCACTCGCCTCCACAGACTATATCCTCCTCGGGGACCTGAATTTTCACCTCGAGAACAACAACGACGCCAACTCCGCCACCCTGATCGACAACCTCGCCAACCTCAGCCTCAGACAACTCATAACCGCACCCACCCACGCCGCTGGCCACACACTGGACCCCATCTTCTTCATAGGCACCCACGTCGCCATCGACCACACCACCGAACTACACTGGACCGACCACCGCTACATCCATTTCACCTTCAACAAACCAACCACCGCACCCAACAGTGGTGTAGCCGCTGCTGAAGCAAAGTCACCGAAGACCAGCTGATCACCACCCTCGCCCAGAACCCTCCCACCGACCCCACCAACCCAGACGACGCAGCCCGCAACCTCAGACAGTGGATCGACGACTGCGCCAACACCCTCGACCCACTCAAGAAACCCTCCAACAACCACGCCAGCAAGAGAGCCACCTGGTTCACCGATGAGCTGCAGACCTCCAAACGCGCCTGCCGGAAACTGGAGAAGATATGGTTCCACGAACGCACTTCAGACAACCGCGCAGCACACAAGGATGCCACTCGCAAACATCATCACCTCATCAGAATAGCCAAGAGATCCTCCTTCAAAGACTGCCTGGATAACAACGCACACGACAGCAAAGAGCTCTTCAGCATCGTAAAAGAACTCTCCAACCCCAGCGCCAACGACATACCGCCCTCACAAGAACTGTGCAACTCACTAGCCATCTTCTTCCACCGCAAGATCGCTGACATCCATGACAGCTTCAACACCATGACCGCCCCGACTACGCCAGACCCCACCCCCCTTTACTTTTCTTAGAAGATTGGGAATCCCCACCAGTAGAAGATGTTTGGAGACCTTGTAAAAACTTCTAGTCTTTACCCTTCTCTCCACCCTTATTAGGATCTTGCTTCTTTTGGTCACCACCTTGGTTCTGTATACCTTCTGATTCACCCTGGTTCTGACCCATTTGTCTGCATTCTTTCCCAAATCTTGGGGAGGGATCAGATCAAAATCTACCAGGTGCTGTTGCAACAGCTGATTCTGACAGTTATTAGGGATCTGCTACCTCATAATCAAGTTGTATAATCCTGTATAATCACACACGTTACTGCCCAGTAACCAGCCCTCCAGAGCCAAAGTAGAACAATCAACAAAGTCAAACTAGTCCTGTGTCTGTGCCTTGTGGGTATCTCTGAACTGTATCCTATACTGCTCAGTGGTTAATCCTCAGCATCCTCTTCTCTGACAGTGAGGAGCTTGTCTCTACCTTTGTCTGCAAAGGAGAGCCACAAGATTGCTGCCCACTGACTCTGGGGTACCTGCTGTACTTTGCAGGCCCTCTCCAGTGCAGTTATCAATTTGTGGATGTCATCCACACTCTTGTAGGGAGGGACAATCTTCAGGAGGGCATGGAGCCTGAAATTATGGGACAATGTTGCTCAAGTTTTTATGGTCATA
Organism: Lissotriton helveticus; assembly: GCF_964261635.1. Classification (NCBI taxonomy): domain Eukaryota; kingdom Metazoa; phylum Chordata; class Amphibia; order Caudata; family Salamandridae; genus Lissotriton; species Lissotriton helveticus. The sequence goes on from NC_136065.1 coordinate 55,158,932, forward strand.
AGACCTATCCCTACCTCTAGGGACATTGCTGTCACCATGCCCTTTCAAGCTCTAGGGACTCCCTTTCTAAGGCTACTCTTTGTTTCCTTATATCCAGTTGGGCTTCTTCAAAACTCAGCTGGTTTTCTCTCTTCTCCTGGGAGGTGTCCCTCCTACGAAAAGAGACAGAGGTCCCCCTCTAGGCACACCCCCAACTCTTCCTGGGGGGGCAAAGACAGGGCCACTTTGGCCTTCTTCATCTCCAGTTGGAGCTGGCTCTTTCAGGTCTAGGTCATTGTCAACTCCCTGGTGAACATCAGAGTCTGAGCCCCATGCATTAGTATCACTGGCCTCTTCCTCTTCTGTTGCTTCCACCCCACTGCCTACCCTTTCAAGCTCTGAAGCATTTCTCTGGTCATCAAGCATTAACACCTCTCTGAGATGTTGGGTGGTAGCATTCTTTGGTGTCTTCAGTTTCCTCATAGTACACAGAGCCCTTAATTCTAAAAAAGGGAATGTGTCACACTTGGATGTCTGTAACATACTGACATCTGGCAGAGACACACTGGTTCCTGGCCCTGAAGACATAACTAGTGAGGTGTAGGGTATGCACTACCTACTCTAGTTGTTTACCTACTAAACTCTCTTGAGTTGTAGAAAGGGTGTGCTAAGCCCTTGGCACACAACTCTAAGTTCAGTAGAACTTACTGTATTTAAGCTTGTATTATATGTACCTCTGGTACCTTTAGTGGTTTTCAAATGATCAATCACTTGAGATTATCTAGTAAAACAATGGCAAGCTGGAATCCCACCGCTGCACCTCTTTTCAATGTCTCACAACGTTCTTTACATGAGGGGCCAAGTGGCAGAGCTTCGAGGAAATAGTGACGAGGCCAAGCGTTGGTATGAAGAAGCCTTATCGATCAGTCTCACCTCAGTCGCTAGAGCCTGGCTGAGAAGTCCTCTGAGGTGGCCCCTCCAAGGCAGCGCTTTGACACCTAGGGATAACAAATTCTCCTAGCCTGGTGGACGGGAGAATGTAGGTGTTGGAATAAACTCTGGAACTTGCACGTTTCAGACCTTCTACAAACAGATTAAAAAGGTGAGGTTATGGATTGGCACAGTGAGCCACGTATGTTTGGAGGCTAAATGATTAGGTTCCAGGGTCAGGGGGAGATTTCTCTTATCCTTAAACTGCTAAATTCGTTATAGTATCAAACGAGTTGTCACTCATTAACTAGAGGGCCTTGTTAGCCACAATAGGACTATTCCAAATAGGCAGAACCTTGTTTCCCCTGTCACGTGATCTAGAATACGCCCAGTATAGTTTCCAATGTTGGTGTTGGGTACAGCATATACTTTTGAAGCCTTTCACATAATCAAAGCAAGCAACCATCCATCTTACCTTCCAGGTATGAGGCAGTATTAACAAACATACCTTACACGGTTACTGTTTAATCCGTAAACTATTGACCAGTTATTAGCCTCCTGTCTCTCAGTCACACAGTTCTGAGGCCGTTGACCTATTGATGGATTCACGTGAACTACCACCGACATGTCGAAATTGCCTCATGTGTGCATAAGCCTCAACTGAAAATAACCGAATGCCAGAAAACCTTGAACTACAAGGGATTATTTATGCTTTAAGACAAGAAGACGGTTGCTATAAACTCCACAGCAATTGGCTCGATTCGTATTGATGATGACATCGACTATATGGAGAGTGGAGAAGTGTGGCTCAGTGGTTAGAGGCGGCAGACCCCGAAGCTGAGATCGGCCGTGGACCAGGGTTCGATTCCCCGCCTCGGCGGGTCTCGGTCTCAAAAAATTCCACGGACTCGACAATTCTCGCTCTGGTGCCTACTCGACTCACGGGGTCACACTCTGCGACTCTGGGCAATAGCTTGCTTAATCTCCACTACGGCCCCTCGCGGCGGGATGCCTGGCTTTCACCTTGTGGATACCCGGCCGGGGTATCTCACAGGGGAATACCAGGACGGGTTCCCTAAGCAAGCGCCTTGAGACCCCTGGGTGATTAGTGCACTATATAAATCGAAACACATTTACATTTACATTTACATCGACTATATGTAAAAGAGGAGAGAAATCTGATTGGGTAATTCCACAGTGGCCTTACAGTTGCAACGAGGAATGTGGGGAAATATTACAGATCTATTCTTATTGGCCAGTTTTTCACTTGTAAATTAACAGGCCCAAAACAGGATGCCATTAAGTGATTGGACAGTTTCAGACATCCACTTCGTGGAATACAAAACTTGATAGGCTGCTTTGAAATAGGTATAATGGGTGAGGGGCAGTTGCCTGACACACACTTCATCTAAGGGAACGAGACGCTGTGGAAAATGCTTAACTGTTCCCCTTCACCCAGTGGAAGAATGCCCTACAAACTGCCGCATCGCCGTGGTTAATGTGCCAAAATAAAGCTCATGGCCACATCAATGCGGCAAACATGCTCTGAAGCTGCTAGCCCTTCTCAAGAGGCAGGCTAGCTAACATGTTCAGAAGAGGGGAAGACATTTCACTTTTCATACAATTTCCACAGCTTTTTGTCTACTCCACAAAGCGGTACTGACATGTGACACCACAACCGGCCGATCTGGGAAACGGTTTGGGCTCTAAATAAAGCTGACGCCGCATCACAATTCACAACTATCTGCCACTAGTAAGAAGAAACAATGTATTTGGAATTCTTTCTGGAATTCTCTCTCTCTTCCCTGCAGACTAATAATGTTTCCTTTTGCAAGCAGCTAGAAATGTGGCTTTTCAAACAAGCCTGTTCCGGTTTCTAATTTGTTAGGAAATACATCCTGCATAAGTGATTATGTATAGAAAATACGAATAGTTTCAATAGTTGAATTCATTCACCAAAAACATTTTTCTGAAAAGGCGTTTTTAAAATGTTTACTAAACTTGACCAAATTTGCAAACTTTGCAAGGAGTCAAGATTGTCATCTCGATACAATTGAGGGTAAAATGTGACAGTGCTTATTTTCTTTGGTTGAGGCCTCTCTTGTTCCTCACTGTCTCCCTCTGTTTGCTTTCCTTGTAGCTCCACACACCCCAGGACCCAGCCCCCCTTGGTACTCGATGCCACTTTCTGTCGGCGCATGCGCGGTCGGCCTCCTTGTCGTCGCTGTGGTAGTGGCCGCCGCCCTGCGGAAGAGGAAACGAGGTGAGGTCCTATGTTTGACCCTTCGCTCCCTCAGTGGAGTCCTGCTGGGTCAGAGTGGGTCATTCCCAAATATAAGAGCGAGTGTGTATTCAAAGGTATGTGTGGGAACCCCAGATTCAGAAGTCAGCAAACCTCAAGCCATTGAATCTAACACCCTTATGATCCGGGATTGTTAAACCCCAAGTCGCCTCTATAAATGTAAGTCTTCCTTTAACTGTAAATTGCTCATCCGGTATAGATTTTCTGCATTAAGTTTCCTGCAAAAAAGCAGAGCAACTTTAAAACAAATGTGCTCATTAAACTAACTTTCCTCTGCTTTACTCTTTTTTTCTTCAGACTCCCGCCAAGAAACAGAGTAAGTACCCTTGTGTATCTGCCTTTTCTTCTTGTGTTGCCCCATTTGCTCAGCAGTAACAGGTGTTTTTCTGTTCCCAGCAGCCCTGTGGCGTATGCAGAGGTCACGTTCAAAGGTAGGAGCACATCTACCGCAGGGGCGGGGTTTGACAGAGGGGGAGGGTGAATGCTCCTCCCTCAGGTCTTGCAGGGGCAGCGGCACGTGATGAACTGTCCAATGGAGGACATTGAGGACTGGCCCTAAAGTACCGACTGGTGAACTGTGGGAGCGGTGGGATCTAAACACCTGCCTCGTATAGCGCCTAGAAAGTGGGCAGTTATCAGGGAGCTACCTGTGATCCTTCCAAGGGTGCACAGGTGTCCTCTCCAAAAAACAGTTTGGAACAGTGGGGGGCAGAGTTGTTTTACAGCAGAGGTCCTAAAAGGACACTCAAGAAATATTCATGAAATACTTATATACCTTCATAGTGCTCCATGGAGGCCTGACCTCTCCAAGAGTGTAGGAGGTTTACTCATCCCACGACAAGCTTCAGAATATGGTAGTGAAAGGGTGTGTATTCAGCACAAGGATGACTGAAAAATCATTAGTAAAACACGTAGTTCTGTGCGGCGTTGGAGCTTTTTTAGAACCTAGACTATGAAGGTTAGATCTCTCTCACCCAGATTGTGAAGGTTAGCTTTCTCCCACCCAGATGTTGGATGCTGGAGCTTCCTGCAAAGGTTAGAGCTTCCCACCCGGGTGTTTGAGGTCAGAGCTCTGTGAGCCATGGAGGTGAATATTACAATACTCGGAAGCTGGTTTTGCACGTCAACGATCCTCCTCTGGTGCATGTTGAATCTCTTTCAGCTCTCCCATATGCAGCACGTCACAGTTCTCCTGGCTCAAATGTTTCGCATTAAAGCTCTCCCAGTCAGATAAAAATGTACACCTGAACTCACCCAGATCAGACCTAGCACCCTAGAGCTCTCCCAGTCTGAAATTGTACCACAGTTTATCCCGAACCTGTTTTGCACGTGAGAATTCTCGCCAGCCAGGTGCTGCCCATCAATGATCTCCCAGTCCGATAACTGCTGCCCAGAACTGTCCCAACTCGGATGATCACTTTAGGGTTGTACTACCGGCCCAGCTGTTGCACGTCGGAGTTCTCCAAGCCCGGATATTGCACGACAGAACTCCCCCAATTCCATGTTTCAAGTTAGAGATATCTGCCCTGCCCAGAGGCTGCATGTTAAAGCTCTCCCAGGTCCCAGCACACGAGAGCGAACCCACCAGCCCAGAAAATACACGTTGCTTCTCCCCCATGCCAATATGTTGCCTGGTAGAACTCCCACAGCTCAGGGCACTATGTGTCAGAAATATATAGTGCTTGCAGTCGGACGTGCATAAACATAAAGCGCTCTTACAGCATGCAGCAGCCGGAGGCTAGCGTGTGCAGAAATATATACAAAGACATGTATTGCTCCTACTCCAGCGGAGCTCTCAGACCGAGCTCCCGGCACAAAAAGCTCATTAGCAGTCAGATGTAGCAAAATACAAAGCCCCTGGACTCATGAATAAACACGCACTCATCAGCTGTGCTGCACGCAGGGACTGCGTCCGCGCCCCTGCTCGCTCCCGCGGAAATACTCCATGGGAGTAAACCTTTCAGAAGAGGTGGGACATACATCCATCATTAGCTATTTCCAGGCTACAATTTTTTAGCTGACATACACACAAGCTAATCCAATGCGTTGGAGGAGTCAAACCCCAAAAAGTACAGACAACATATCGCCTATAAGCGCAAGCGCTGTATAGGCTCGACCTAAAAATGAAAGTTGAACATTTATTGCCTGCAGGAGCACACATGCCTTGCAGACTGATTATTGGGACAGAAGCCCCCTGCGTGGCCATCGAGAGTGTGGCCCCATCGTGTTGTTTAACTGCAGCCTTTGAGTGTGTAGTGTAGTTCCGATATTCCCAATAGGCTCTGCGCATTGGAATAATATATACTGTAGTTTAGACGTAGGACTGAGGTCTACTAGGTCTCTATTGAATATATTAAACTTAATTGTGAGTGCCAGCTAGCTCAGAGGTCACTAGAAACTTTCTCGAATAAACAAGAAGGGATTAGTTTCTGACAACCGCATAAACATGACAACTTTGTTTCCCAAGAATAAGAAATCAAATCTCTAGAGTCGCGGAAACAATAGATACCTATTTTACTCAGTCAATCGTGCATGCTTCGTTTCACAAGAGGTGCTGAGAAAATAGAGAGACGTGCGTTTTCAATAAAAGTATTTATTGAACAGTCTTCTTTCTCAAGCATAAGAAATGTACTGCTACAATAGTAATACTGGTTATAAAGTGCAAGGCATATAATACGAACAGTATTATAAAGTAGTACTGTAAAAGCATGATATGGTTTCTAAGCCATAAATTGCCTTAAAACGTATAAAAAAACATACAGTAATAAATAATGACTAAAAGTACTCAACTGGTGCTTCTAAAATACGCCTACCCCGGTGTACCTAACCTAAGCCTAGTACGAGGGAAGAAGTAAGTGAGGAGTAGTTTAAGTTTAGTAGTTCTCTGCCAAGAATCTATTCAAGAATTCTCTACGGGTCTAATCAGCTCCGTACCTTGGTTTTAGAATGAAGGAGGTCTTGTATCTCTCTCAGGACTCAATTTCCCAGATACTGGCAAGGGTAAGTCGGAAACACTGGAGCTGGATTTCTCGGCAGGAGAAAAGACAGAGTCTCTCAGTGAGTCAGCTGGAGGGTCGGGGACCAACAGCGGACCCCACCGACCTCAAGAATTACCGCCCCATCTCGCTCCTCCCGTTCCCAGCCAAAGTCATCGAGAAGACCGTCAACAAGCAGATGGCCGCCTTCCTCGAGACGAACGGATCCCTCGACCCCTCACAGTCCGGCTTCCGAGCCAACCACAGCACCGAGACCGCCCTCATCGCCGCCACCGATGACATCCGAGCCCTGATGGACAATGGAGAAACAGCGGCCCTCATCCTCCTAGACCTCTCCGCGGCATTCGACACTGTCTGCCACCGCACCCTAGTGCAGCGCCTCAGCGACGTCGGAATTCAGGAGAAGGCACTGGAATGGATCATCTCCTTCCTCGACGGAAGAACACAGAGAGTCCGCCTGCCACCGTACAAGTCAGAGGCCCTCGAAGTCATCTGCGGCGTCCCCCAAGGATCATCTCTGAGCCCCACCCTCTTCAACGTCTACATGAGCCCCCTCGCGGCCATCGTACGCAAACACAACCTCAGCATAATCTCCTACGCCGACGACACCCAGCTGATCCTCTCCCTGACCAACGACCCCGCCGCCGCCAGAGCCAACCTGCACGAAGGGATGAAAGAGGTAGCCGAGTGGATGACGACCAGCCGCCTGAAACTGAACTCAGACAAGACGGAGGTCCTCATCCTGGGCTCTTCACCCTCCGCCTGGGACGACTCCTGGTGGCCACCCGCCCTGGGCACCGCACCCAAACCGACAGACCACGCACGCAACCTGGGATTCATCCTGGACTCCTCCCTCTCCATGACCAGACAAGTCAACGCCGTCTCCTCGTCGTGCTTCTACATCCTGCGCATGCTACGAAAGATCTTCTGGTGGATCCCCACCGAGACCAGGAAGACCGTCACCCAGGCCCTCGTCACCAGCCGTCTGGACTATGGCAACGCCCTATACGCCGGTACCACCGCCAAGCTCCAGAAGAGACTCCAGCGGATCCAGAACGCCTCAGCCAGACTCGTCCTCGACATTCCATGAACCAGCCACATCTCCGGACATCTGAGAGACCTTCACTGGCTCCCCGTCAACAAAAGAATCACCTTCCGCCTCCTCACCCACGCACACAAAGCTCTACACGATCGAGGCCCGAGCTACCTCAACAGCCGAGTCAACTTCTACGCTCCCAAACGCCACCTCCGATCAGCCAACCACGCCCTCGCCGCCGTCCCCCGCATCCGAAGAGCGACTAGAGGAGGAAGGTCCTTCTCCTACCTGGCCGCCAAGACCTGGAACTCCCTCCCGACCGACCTGCGCCTGACCCAAGACCACCTCTCCTTCAGGAAGAAGCTGAAGACCTGGCTGTTCGAGCAGTAGCGACACCCCCCCTCCCCCCAGCGCCTTGAGACCCTACGGGTATGTAGCGCGCTTTATAAGTGTCACTGATTGATTGATTGATTGATTGCTTCCTTCGGCACTTGCTGCTGCAGGGCGTCGGCAAGTAGTTAGTCGATCTGCTCTAAACCACCGTGTGTTTGTCTGGGCAAATGTAGGCATATTTATACCTTGAAGGTGCAGAGTTTGATGTATGATTGGACTTAATAACGTCACTCAAAGACTAAATTCTTTGAAAACTCCAGGAGTTCTTGGATAACTCAATATTCAAGCAGGGGGAAGTCCCAAGCTGCCGAAGGCGGGTTTTTCCAAGAAATCGTTGTTGATTCTCGGAACTTAGTGGAAGTAGCCATGCCGTATTTGGGCTGCAAGGCTCAGGCCAAATATGGTCATGATTTCTATGCCTATATAAGAATTGGATAATGTATACCTATATATGGGCATGAATCGGGAAAATTTACACTAGGGTCCTAGATTTGTTTACAACAAGCGCATGTGACTGAGTGCAGAATGGTATCCATGTTGAGTTTCTCGTCTGTGGTTCCTGGAATGGAGGAGGATGTGGTGCTTCCTCTATGTGAGGCCTAGTCAGTTATGGGAGACCTTGACAGACACGACACGCACATTAGGTTATCATCTGGGCCGGAAGTCCTGTGCGACCTCTGCCCGTTTATTTAAGCTCTCTGGCCACGCCTGGCCAGAGAGTGCTACAATGTGTGCTTGCCCTTCCGGGCTATAGGACTCTTTATCTGGGAATGACTAGACTGGTACATCCCTTCCCAAATCAGTGTTCAACAGGAACGTTAACGATTGATCAACATGCAAAGTCTGCCAGTGTCTGACTCAGCCTGGGATTAGGTCTTAAGTTGTACTGGTGCTGTGCATCTCATTGATGTCTCATCGGGCTGGCAGGTGGCCGATTTTCTGGTATTGTTCAGTTGCTCACCATCCACGGTTGGACTGTTAGTTTCGTAAATCTGGCCCCGAGTGTCGTCTGAGTGCAGCGCCGGACCTCCACTGGATTATTCTTCATTGCTTAGCCCACTGTGATGCGACGGCTCAGTGTCATCTGGTTGTACTTGCTGGAACCAGGAGATGTTCCAGGTGATGATCTCTCCCCCTTTCTTATCGGTGATGGCGGTCCCGTTGATTTTCAGGACTGTCCACAGTCCTGGCTCATACGCTGTGCAGAACTTCCCTCCACTGCGGCGGTGGCGCACTAGGACGGTGCATCCTGGTGCTATGACTCTGGGGTGTGTTCTTCTTCGGCTGTTAGCTTTGTTGTTAGTTACCATGAGTCGAGTTTGCGTGTTGACTGGATTGTATGATTCTGGCACCCAGTTGTCTGCCACTGGAATGGTGTCTCGCCGGGAGTATGGGCGAAATTTGCGAATTCGCGTTCCGCGAATTTGCGCGAAATCGAATTCACAAGCCGCAAAATCCGCGAATTCGTGCGAATTTGTGGATTTTTGTTTTTTTGCGTGTTCGCGGGGTTTTTTACGCGTTCGCGGGGCTTTTTGCATGTTCGCGGGCTGCTTGCATGGTGAAGTTACCCATGTGGTCGTGTATGGGCACAGCACCCTCTGGTTCACCACTGCCACCCTCTGGTTCATCACTGCCACCCTCTGGTTCACCCCTGCCACCCTCTGGTTCACCACTGCCACCCTCTGGTTCAGCACTGCCACTCTCTGGTTCACCCCTGCCACCTTCTGGTTCAGCACTGTCACTCTCTGGTACACTACTGCCACCCTCTGGTTCACGACTGCCACCCTCTGGTTCATCACAGCACCTCTGGTTCACCACTGCCACCCTCTGGTTAACCACTGTCACCCTCTGGTTCAGCACTGCCACCCTCTGGTTCACCACTGCCACCCTCTGGTTCAACACCGCCACCCTCTGGTTCACCACTGCCACCCTCTGGTGGGTCAGCACTGTCACCCTCTGGTTCACCACTGCCACCCTCTGGTTCAGCACTGTCACCCTCTGGTTCATCACAGCACCTCTGGTTCACCCCTGCCACCCTCTGGTACAGCACTGTCACCCTCTGGTTCACCACTGCCACCCTCTGGTTCACCACTGCCACCCTCTGGTTCATCACAGCACCTCTGGTTCACCACTGCCACCCTCTGGTTAACCACTGTCACCCTCTGGTTCAGCACTGCCACCCTCTGGTTCACCACTGCCACCCTCTGGTTCACCCATGCCACCCTCTGGTTTACCACTGCCACCCTCTGGTTCATCACAGCACCCTCTGGTTCACCCCTGCCACCCTCTGGTACAGCACTGTCACCCCCTGGTTCACCACTGCCACCCTCTGGTTCAAGACTGCCACCCTCTGGTTCATCACAGCACCTCTGGTTCACCACTGCCATCCTCTGGTTAACCACTGTCACCCTCTGGTTCATCACAGCACCTCTGGTTCACCACTGTGACCCTCTGGTTAACCACTGTCACCCTCTGGTTGAGCACTGCCACCCTCTGGTTCACCACTGCAACTCTCTGGTTCACCACTGCCACCCTCTGGTTCACCCATGCCACCCTCTGGTTCACCACTGCCACCCTCTGGTTCACCCCTGCCACCATCTGGTTCTTCACTGCCACCCTCTGGTTCACCCCTGCCACCCTCTGGTTCTGCACTTCCACCCTCTGGTTCAGCACTGTCACCCTCTGGTTCACTCCTGCCACCCTCAGGTTCATCACTGTGACCCTCTGGTTCATCACTCCCACCCTCTACCGAGACCTTTTGTGACGCAGCGGCAGCACAAAAGATGTGCCATGGTGCTGGGTATTAACAACACGACGCATCTGAGAGATGCATCACGTTGTAAAGCCCTGCACCATCAGGAGGCGTTCCGGCGCAGGGGAGGGCGTTCCTGCGCAGGAACGCCTCCTAAAAGTGGTTTAGTGAAATCTACAAGAATTCACTCAGTCACTTTTAGGCCAATGCTGCGTCAAAACCCTGCGCCTGCTTGAAACAGGCGCAAGGCTTGATGCAGCATTGGGGAGATAGGGCCCCCCAGAGCATTGCTGGAGCTGCGTCGCAAGCGCGACGCAGCTCCAGCAATGCGCTGCTTTTACGGCACAGATGCGTGACGCATCTGTGCCATTTTTGCCACATGGTGCGCCGCATTGGAAATGCGGCGCACCATGGGTGGCGGAGCTGCGGCGCACAATAACAGGCGCATCCCTGGGGATGCGCCAGTTATTGTAAATCTGCCCCTATACATTTAGCCAACGAGGGAGCACTTCCTGATTAGACAGTAGAAACTACTCCAGTTGAGTAGAGGTATTGCACAAAAAGGTGGCATCTTTGTGGACAAACACGCAGGGCGGGATTCATTCTGCCCCCTGTTAGACGCGTTTTTTGTGCCCTTCTGCCCTCTGTTAGACTCGTTTTTGTGCCCTTCTGCCCTCTGTTAGACTTGTTTTTCCCTTGTTTTTCTGCCCTTCTGCCCCCTGTTAGACTTGTTTTTTGTGCCCTTCTGCCCTCTGTTAGACTCATTTTTCCCTTGTTTTTCTGCCCTTCTGCCCTCTGTTAGACTCGTTTTTTGTGCCCTTCTGCCCTCTGTTATTCCCTTGTTTTTGTGCCCTTCTGCCCTCTGTTAGACTTGTGTTTTGTGCCCTTCTGCCCTCTGTTAGACTCGTTTTTGTGCCTTTCTACCCCGTTAGACTAGTTTTTTGTGCCCTTCTGCCCTCTGTTAGACTCGTTTTTCCCTTGTTTTTCGACCCTTCTGTCCTCTGTTAGACTGGTTTTTTGTGCCCTTCTGCCCCCTTTTAGACTCGTTTTTCCCTTGTTTTGTGCCCTTCTGCCCTTTGTTAGACTGCTTTTTGTGCCTTTCTGCCCTCTGCATCACCACATCATCACTCAGCGCTACCCCAGAATCACTCAGCACCACCACATTATCACTCAGCACCATCACATTATCACTCAGCACTACCACAGCACCACTCAGCGCCACCACAGCATCACTCAGCGCCACCACAGCATCACTCAGTGCCACCACATTATCACTCAGCACCACCAGAGCACCACTCAGTACCACCACAGCATCACTCAGCAACACCACAGCATCACTCAGCACCACCACAGCATCACTCAGTACCACCACAATACCAATCAGCACCACCACAGCACTACTCAGCGCCACCACAGCATCACTCAGCACCACCACAGCATCACTCAGCACCACCACATTATCACTCAGCACCACCACAGCACCACTCAGCACCACCACAGCATCACTCAGCACCACCACAGCATCACTCAGCACCACCACAGCACCACTCAGCACCACCCCAGCATCACTCAGCACCATCCCAGTATCACTCAGTACCACCACAGCACCACTCAGCATCACCACAGCACCACTCAGCACCACCACAGCACCACTCAGCGCCACCCCAGCATCAATCTGCGCAACCATTCAACAACAACAGGTTCAAATATGTTCTCTCAATGTTTCAAACTTTATTCCAAATGTCACAAAAAGATGTTAATATTTCTTGGATTTTCGTCACAATAAAATACACTGAACATAGTCTTCACAAAAGTTATTTACAAAAGTTTAAGCTATTGCCATTATAAATTAAAATCACTTTTATTTAAGTATTAATTATTTAAAAAAACTAAAAGCCATTGTAATTTGTAATATCAATACAGCTAAGTCACGTAAATACAAAACATGTTGCATTACAAATGCTATAGGTGTCACATTTGCGAAAGTTATAACTATTGGCATTGTAAATGACAAAGCTATTAATTTAGCTATTTTCAAAACCAACACATAAATAAAAAAAATTGTCATTTACAAGACCAATAGCTCAAACTTTCCTAATGCGAGACCTATTGCATTGCAAATGCTTGTTTTTATATCTGTCAGTGCTTCCTGTTGAGGTTTAATTTTCGTGACAGGCGCCTCATTGCCTACTTGTAACTATTCTCTGACCCTGCTTCAGGGGACAGAGCAGGGTCAGAGAATAGTTGCAAGTAGGCAACAAGGCGCCAGAAAGCACTTACAGGCTTACAGCAGCAGGTGCCAAGTTGAAGTTAATTTCTTTGTAACCCTTTTGTAAAAGGTTACTGTTAGAAATGGGATCCCTGGCTGGCCAGGGCTTGCGCCAAAGTCAGTCAGAGACCACCACTCCTAAGTCAGGGCAAGGGAGTTAAACATAAGTCACCACCTGTGACTTTCCCTAGGCCAACTGGCCTTGTTGGGGCTAGGACGCCCTGTGTTCAAAGTTAGGGGGGGCCTAAACATGGCAGCTGCCCACAAAGTGCTGGGCAGCTGTGTGAGGATGGGGCCACACGCTGGAGCCTCGCAGGCTCTGGCCAAATCACTTGTGCCCCCTAGAGCCTTTCTGGGCTTGAGTAAATCAAAATGCCCCCTTGAGCCTTTCAGGCTCAAACACCAAATGCGGCCGTCTCTGGAGCCTCTCTAGGCTCTGAAAATAACAATGGGACCCTGGAGCCTCGGGGCCCCTAACTACAAATATGGCCCGGCGTTGGATCCCGCTCCTGGGAACCCGCAATAAAGACAAATGGGCCCGAGCCTCTCGGGCTCTCAATGAAGTATGGCCCCCGGAGCCTTCTTAGGCTCAAAGACACTGCATTGCCCCCTGAGCCCCTCATGGGCTCGCTGAGCAACTTGCGCCGTAACGTTGGAGTCCCCCTCCTGGGGACTCAGAATAAACACTTATGCCCCCTTTGCAGGTGGAGCCTCAGCTCAAGCTAGCACAGGCGGGAGGGGCGGGCACCGGCAATGTGCCCCGACGCCCTCCTCCCCTACAGTGCACCTAAGGGCCCCCACTCACCGGTGACTGCGGAGGCTGTGGACGGAGATCTCCCGCTCCTCGGGACTCTCCGATGCTGCGGCCGGACTCCTCTCTCCCCGGGGCTCTCTCTTCACATGGGAGCCCCGGCAGCCAGCTTCAGACTTCCTGGTCGCTACAGGCCTGGCCACGTCCTGCTGCAGCTTGCCTGACTTCCTGCCTCGGGTGTCCGCCAATGACAGCGCGGCCCCGAGCAGGGAGGCGGGCACTTCCGGGTCGCACTTGTCAGCGGCCCGGCAACGTTCCTAAACACCCCGGGCTGCGGCGTTGGATCTCGAGGGGCAATGCCGGGTGGGCACTGGCTGGGTAAAATTTAAACAATAAATCGAGGTGGGCACTCGATCTGGCTAAAAACAGCGCAAGATCCCTGGCGGGGTGGGCACTCGCCAGGGGCTTCGAAATTGGCAATTAAAAGCGGGCAAATGCCGGCTGTGCACAAAAACCGGATCACAGCGCTCCCAAGCGCTGGAGGGCAGGAACAAGCGATCTCAGGCGCTATAAGGAACAAAAAAAGCGCTACCAAGTCCCAAAAGTCCAGGGATCAGCACAGAAGTTCCTTTAAGCAGGCAGGGGGGGAAAGGCTGGGCCCAGAGCCAGCACACTGGGTCTCCAACCAGGGAGACACTCCAAGTGACGGTCCTCTGGCCCAGCGACAGCAGCAGCAGCCCCCCCAGGATCCTGGAAGAGAACAGTTTCTGTGGGGACACAGCCCCATTTTTATACACCTAAATCCTTTGTCTGTAGGTGCAGGGTGGGGGGAAACCAGTCGCAGCTGGTTTTGAAGTACTCTGTTTACCTCAACCACCCTCTCAATTCACTGGCAGGGCTTGGGTCATCAGTCGCACCACAGGGGGTGGAGCCAGCATTGTGTGGGGAAAGTCCAGGCCCATCAGGGACCAGGTACACTCCTCCCCAGCCATCAACATGCTAATCTCACACTCACCACCGGGCAGACCCATCCAGCCTTCCTGGAGCCAGGCTCACCAGCCAGCTCCAGCCAATCACACGCCAGGCATATTTTACACTAATATGCCAACTCCTAGAAATGGCATTTGTACACAAGACACACTCATGCCACATACACCATTGCGAAGCATTCAATCACACGAGTTTGCACATACCAAACTCGAGAATGCACACCTCACGCATCAGGAACTACCAGGGACACAGACATTCCCCATGCATTCCTATGGGAGGGCAGGCCTATCTCATCACATGCACTCAAAGTGCGCACGCACTTTCCACTGGGACACAGTGAAAGTGCGCAGAACCCAAAAATCACCATCACTAGGTCACCATTACAAGCAAAAAGTTTAGGGGTGAACCTGCCATAAGGGCTAAGTCCAACAGTTACAAAAAATTAGCTTCAACTTTTGCACCTGCTGCTGTAACCCTGTAAGTGCTTGGCTAAAAATTCATCCCCGCTGATTCGCGGATTTTACCGCGATTTCGCGAGATTCGCGGATCGCGAAATCGCGGAAAATCCGCAAATTCCACGAGCAGAACGAATTTTCAGCCCATGCTTACCGGTTAGAATTAGAGCCCATGGCAACCATTGTGTAGTACAGTATGGGGTACTGCGATACTCTTGGCGAAGTATTACTTCCTGATCAGACTGTTCTGCCAAGGCTATTCGAAGGATTTTATTTAGCGTTCGCATGAAACGTTCTGCCTCGCCGTAGGCTTGTGGCCACTGTGGGGTGATTCGGTTGTGTTTGACTCCTAGGTGTGTCAAGAGCTCTTAAATTCTCCTCCTTGGAACGATGGCCCGTTGTCTGTCTTCACAACTTGAGGTAGTCCAAAGGGAGCGAATGCTTTCTCCAGCACTGGCTGCAGATTTTTGAATGATGTGGATGGTATGACTTTTACAATAGGGTACTTTGTGTAACTGTTGACTAGGACAGCTGTCACCCTTCCGTCTGGGAAGCACCCGAAGTCTAGGCTCACCCACACCATGAAGAGGGCGCTGGATCTTCCGTTATCACTGGCGCTGGCCCTTCTGGGCTGCTGGTGAGTTGGTAGGCATGGCAGTTCCTGATGATGGTGTCTAAAGCTGCTTCTAAGCCAGGAAACCACACCTTCTGTTGCATCCGTGACTTAATTCTCATTGTCCCTTGATGGCCCTCATGCGCTATAACTGTCGTTCATTCTTGGAGGCCTACCTGGATGACAATCCGTGATCCTCGTAGTACCACACCGCTGTCGGTAGTGCTTAGTTCGTCGTGGACTCTCCAAATTTTCCCCAGCCGGGTTTGGTCTGCTTTATTCCATCCTGTGATGCCTTGGAGGAACCCTTCCCACAACCCCCGGCGTAAGGCTTCCAGTACCCTTTGAGGAACTGCTTCATTGTCCGTTTCCGCTTTGATCTCTTCTATGGTGAGGGCTCGTGGACAAGCCCATTGTGATAGCATGTGGACGTATTCTTCGGTATGTTGTTCCTGTTCAGCGTCTCCTGGGAGCACGTCTAGCGGATGCCGTGTCTGAAAATCAGCAGGATTTTTGGCTCCAGGTCTGTACTCTATCTCCATTTGGTAATGTTGTAGTTGTATCGCCCACCTTTCGATTCTGGGAGACGGATGCGGGGCAGTGCCTCTGAACAGAGGGATTAGTGGCTGGTGGTCGCTTACGACCTTGAAGGGATGTCCACTGATGTAGAGGTGAAAGTGGTTACAAGCCCATTTGATAGCCAGTGCTTCTCATTTAATTTGGGAGTAATGAGGTTCAGTTGGTTTGAGCGCTTTGCTTGCAAAATCTAGTGGGGCCCACTTCCCTGGCTCTATCTCTCGGGTGAGGAGTGCCCCTAACCCCACAGGGCTGGCGTCTACTATCACTTCCGTGCGCCATGCAGTGTCGAAATAGGCTGTGCTGGTTTTGCTCAACAGGGTCTCTTTTTGTCTCTGCCCCTGCCTTTATCTCTCTTAGGCTTCATCCTCACGTTCCCTCTCGCCACCTCAGGTCCTCTGCCCAAAATCTCCTAACAACGCCCAGGTTCAAACGGAAGAAACACGGAGGTGCCTGCTTTTCTTTCCTGGCCCCGCACACTTGGAATTCTCTTCCCCTCTCAGTTCGTCTCACTTCTGATTATACCACTTTTCGCAATCACCTGAAAACCTATCTGTTTCATCTTGCTCATAATTAGCCGCTCCTACCTTCCTGTATTCTCCTTCCACTTGTCTCTGAGCACCAAGAAACCAATTGGTGTCCGTGCGCGGTAACAAGAACCTTTAACATAACATAACATAACATAACATAACATAACATAACAGGGTCGATTTTACTCTTTGGAATGCTTTTTCCTCTTCTTTTCCCCATTTCCATACTGCATCTTCTTGGTGAGAGCCCTTAGAGGTTCAGCTACTGTAGCAAGGTTAGATATAAACCGCCCACAGTATGTGGCAATGCCATGAAGCTCCAAACTTCTGATGCTGTGCTGGGCGCCCGCTGGTGCTTGCTGTATGGCTTGTGATTTCCGGGGATCTACCTGCACCCCATCTTGACTGAACACGAAGCCAAACAACTCAATGGACTTTTGAAATAATTGGCATTTGTCCTGGTGGAGTGTTACCCTATGGTCAACTAGGCATCAGAGGGTGGCCTGGAGATGACGATGGTGGTCTTCGAGTGTTGGGGAGTGTATGAGTATGTCGTCACTGACGTTGAGGACTCCTGAAGCCCTGACAGCATCTCTCGTACTGCATTTTGGAATATTTCTGCTGCCGATTAAATACCAAAGTTCAACCTCTTGTAGCAGCGTAGCCCCGGATGGGTTGAGAAGGTCGTAATATATCTGCTTTCTTCTGCTAGCTTCAGCTGATGGTAGCCAGCGCTGAGATTGAGCTTAGAAAACCATCGGGAGCCGTTGGGATCTGCCAGGATATCATCGACCGTTGGGGTGAGGTGTTGTTCCAGCTTTATTGCTTGATTTGGCATTCGCATGTCGATACAGAGACGTATCTTCCCTGGCTGCTTTGGTTTCTCAGCAATGACCATGGGTGACACCCATGGTGTCGGTCCCATGACTTTTTCTATCACTCCTTGCTGCTCTAGCTCCAGCAGTTCTTGCTCAACCAGCGGTCGGAGATGAAATGGTATGCAACTGGTTTTATGGCCTTATCAAGGTGGAGTTTCACAGGGGGTCTCTTCATGCTTCCAAGGCCTTTGAATAGTTGTGGGAACAGCTCAAGGATGTCATCGGTCCGTAGCGTCTTGACCGCGTTGGCGAACGTCACCAGTCCCAGATCTTTGGCCGTGTGACTGCCTACTAAGATGTCTGCTTCTCGGTCTATGACGTGGAACATCGTGGTGACCACGTGAGTGTCTGACTTGACCTGCACCATCATCTTCCCTTTTAGAGGCAACAGCTTTTGGCTGCCGTACGTCAGGATTTTCAAGTTTGACTGGGTGAACGCTGGCTTTGGTTTCAGTTGCTTATACTGCTGGCAGCCCAGTACATTTAAGGTCGCCCCGTGTCAATTTGGGCCGTCACTGGTGTTCCTGCAATCTCGATGGCGCATGTCGGTTGGGGTCTCCGTCATCTTTTCAGGTCACTGGCAAACAATATCAGGTAAACCTCTGCATCATCATATGTGGATGAATCTTCCAAGTACTGCCTCCAATTGGCTGGTGTTTTTGTCGCTTTGCGGTTCGTCGAGTGATAATTGTCGCACCGCTTTGGACGGTGGTCGTCTTCCACAAGCTCCTCTGCTTCGAGCTCCTCCGCTGCGGACGCTTGCATAGTGATTGGGGATACCACATCTAGAGCATGTCTGACCCTGTGCAGGGCATTCTTCAGGTGGGTGTTCTTCATTCCAACAGTAGCCACATCACGGCGCTCACTGGTTTCTGGTTGGCCATCGCCCTCAGATGCCTCTGGATGGGGTGCGTACAGCATCCGCTCTTTCAGTTTGAATCTTTACTGTTTTTTCTGCTTGTTGGGCAAGTGCGGCGTCCATAAGTGTTGCTCTGGCATCGGACAACTCGTGCGACCTTGCTAGGATAAGAATGTCTTCCAGAGTGATTCCTGGCTGTCGCAGTATGAGAGTCCGAAGATGTTTGTTGTGGCACCCTTGGATTGCTTGAGCTCTTACTTCCTTATTCTGGTCGTCATCCGTGCAGGTACTGGCCAGTTCTCGCAGGCGAGCATGGAAAGTGTCCATGGTTTCGCAGTCCCTCTGATGCGCTTGACAGAGCTTGAAGCTCTCAAAGCCGGGGTTGAGTTGCGGGTCGAAAAGGGCATTGAGCGCCCTAACTGCTGCGTCATAATCTGGTGGGCGACCAGTTTATATATTTCCGCCCCACCAAAATGGGGCAGCAGCGACCTCTTGACTTCGCCGTCCGTCTCACGAGTGGGAATGAAATAATGATTGAGCCTGCCAATCCAAACTGTCCACCTAGGCGACACTGTGGCTAGTTCCATCAGCTCGCTAAATGGTGACAGTGCTGTAATCTGCGAGTGTTGTGACGTGGACTGCACCGCTTGTTGAGCAGGCGGCACGTTTTGTTGGGCTGCGGGTGCGGCAGCTGCAGCTGAGAGCGACATGGTGCTGTGGTGGTGGCATCAGGCAAGTAATTCTCACCTCTGAGCCAGGAGTGGTGTGTGCTAGGCCAAAATGGCTGCTCTGGTAAGGCCCTTTTTCTCCTGGCACTGGAAGGGGTCAGTAGGCTGGGTGCCGTCTCCCACTCACACACCTGCAAGGGAGTGTGCAGGCATGCACGATAGCCAGGCGACAGGGCACACTCCGGGCCAAGCAGAGGGACTAGAATGAACCTGCACAGCTTGCTGGTAGCGTGCAGTTGTTCCCCAAGGTGGCGTGGCGGGTCTCCGCAATGTGCAGCAAGCAGGCCAGAGTGCCGCGGCAGGCACACGATGCGGCCAGAGAAAGCAAGAGTGTGCAAGATAATGACACTGCAGGCGGGCCAGACTCACCCAGGGCAGAGCATTGAATGATGCACAGAGGCAGGCAGGTGGCCCCTCGTCGTCGTGGACGTGTGTGAAGCGCGGCAGCAGGTGCGTGATTTGCTAGCGCTGGGTTTTTGAAAGACAAGCGACCGGACGTGGGCAAGAATTAGAGGCTGAGAAACAAGCATGGCCGTCTGACGTGGAAGCAAGGTCCGGTCACTGAGCCATTATGGCAATGCCGTGAGGCCGGTCGTCAGAGCCTGACTTTATCGCTCTGCCCAAAAATCGTTAAAGGTCCACAAACCAATTTGATTCAAGTGACATTTGTATTGACATTGACACTGGTTAAAGCGTCACGTGGCACAGTGGTTGCCAGGATAAAGAGTGTACAAGCTCACTTTTCAGGTCTTGAGGATAACCCGAAAATACAATTGGGTTTGAAACGCGTTGACTGTGTGTTTGTGTCCAAACAAGTATTTTTTACAAATTCTGAGTATCAGGTCCACAATGTATTATAACAACTAATGAATTTCAGTTTCTTATAACCTGAATACAGAACTATTTGGCCAAATTTCTCCCTGGGTTTGTCTTGCATCTTAGTTTATTACTTACTGTGGTTTATTTCTAAATCCTCTCCCTTGGGGTCTTTCATCTCTTTCCTTTTTCTTTTCTAGTGTTTGATGGAACTTGAGCTTGCTCATATTTTGAAAATACTTTTTATCATGAACTGTGATGTAGTGTCTTATTTGTAATTGCAAAAGTTTGTATTACATGATCGTATTGTTAATACTTTTGTGGTCCTAAAACGTCTGGAATGTTCATGAAAATAATAACATGAACTGGTTCCTTTTGTAAAAAAAAGACATAAAATATTAAAAAGAGAAAATAAAAACATTTATACATTTTCCAATCACTATGAGTGTCACATGTGATTGCTAAGAGTGAAGTGGTGAATAATTATCAGTATAGGCAGCTGTTTTGTTGCATCGATTATAGATTGGTCCAGCCTTACTGATTAAGGGCCAGAGCCCTTTATTGATTCGCATTAAACTAAATGGCGGGCAGGATTACAGTTTCCAAAATGCACTAGACCCTTTGGATTTGGTCGATCCCTTGGAGGGCTCGATGGCCAGCGATTCTTCAGATCCGGAGCATTGTTTTACCTGCCGTTTGCAGGGGACAAGTTTCATCAGTCCAGGGGAGTCTGATGTGGCTTCTGGCTCTTACAGGGGTCCTTCTGTCTGGGGAACCAATTTTTAGCCTAGGTCGAGCCTCCATAGAACAGTTCAGGAGTGCCTCCCTGAGTACAGAGATTTCCTCTTTTGCTTTGTGCAAGTTGTGTTGACGACAACTTGCAAGTTGGACCAGAACTGAGGTTCTGGTGTCAAGGGTGGCTCTTAACTCCTAGATGTAGGTCTATTAGGGGTGTGGATGTGAGTGGCAATGGGCTACTAGCCGCAGCAGATAATCCAAACTTGAAGTGGCCTCATCCGGGGTGTAGGCCACTTTTTCAATCCACAACCCTCTATTTTATCACTTTTAAAAATGGCAGTAGCCTTCCTCGGCTGTACAGACCAGTGGCACATGCTACAGGTGTGGCTAGCCTTCTCGGGGTGTACGCCTCCTGACTACCTAATGGTTAAGGCTAAGCATGGGCGAATTTTGTGAATTTGCGATTCGCGAATTTGCAGATTTGCGAATTTGCAATCCGCAAAATTTGCGAATTTGTGCGAATTTTTTAATTTTTGCGTGTTCGCGGGGCTCTTTGCGTGTTCGCGGGGCGTTTTGGCATTTTCGCGCGTGTTCGCTGTTTTTTTTTTGGGCGAGACCGTGATGCGCCCTCTGGTTCATCACTGCCACCCTCTAGTTTTTTATGCCCTTATGCCCTCTGTACCACTCGTTTTTGTGCCTTCTGCCCTCTGCCCCACTCGTATTTGTGCCCTTTTGCCCTCTGCCCCACTCGTTTTTGTGCTCTTCTGCCCTCTGACCAACTTGTTTTTGTGGTCTTCTGCCCTCTGCCCCACTCGTTTCTGCCCTCTGTCCCACTCGTTTTTGTGCTCTTCTGCCCTCTGCCCCACTTGTTTTTGTCCCCTTCTGCCCTCTGCCCCATTCGTTTCTGTGCCCTTCTGCCCTCTGCCCCACTCATTTTTTGTCCCCTTCTGCCCTCTGTCCCACTTTGTGCCCTTCTGCCCTCAGCCCCACTTAGAATGGCGCCGGCAAGCTGCCAGAGCCATTCTAAAATAGATACAAAAGTCAGCTTCAACAGGAAGCACTAATAGATAAAGTAAAGCAGGTGCTCGAGTTGAAGGTCAAATTAAGTTACATAATCATTAATCACCCCAAGTTTGAAGCTGACTTTTGTAACTATTTTAGAATGGCTCTGGCAGCTTGCTGGCAGCTTGCCGGCGCCATTCTAAAATAGTTACAAAAGT
Source organism: Lissotriton helveticus (assembly GCF_964261635.1). Lineage (NCBI taxonomy): Eukaryota > Metazoa > Chordata > Amphibia > Caudata > Salamandridae > Lissotriton > Lissotriton helveticus. The sequence continues at coordinate 55,180,743 of NC_136065.1, forward strand.
CAGCTTCAACTATTGACCCAATCCGTTCCGCTCGCGGATTTTGCAGGAAATTCGCGAATCTCGCAGATTGCGAATTTGCCGAAAATCCGCGAGCGGAACGAATTTTACGCTCACACTTAGTTAAGGCACTGGCCTCCTTAGCCAGGGATTGTGGGTTTGTGTCCCATCTGAGGTGCTAACCAATATCCCCTCTAGTGGAAAGGTGTAGTGCAGCGGCCAGGGCAGCTGACTTCGGAGCACAGGTTCGATCCCCAGCTCTGGCGGCAGCTCAGCTCAGCACCATGTGACTCTGAGCAATAGCTCACTTAATTTCCATGACGGCCCTCAGCGCCTTGAGACCCGTAAGGGTGAGTAGTTTGCGCTTTACAAATACAGATTTACATTTATTATTCCTAATTTTCTCACCTGCATGGATGAAAATCTGCCTGGGGCAGCGGGAGAGCTGTGGGCCCTTCTGGGAGACAGCCCAGATGCATATCTGAGGCTGTGTATCCTTTGAAGCACAGTACCTTGAGGTACCACTTCACTTGCCTTCCTGGGAGGGAGGAGGTGTGACCTACTTACTGCTTAACCCTTTGTTCCTGACTCCTGGGAGTATTCATACTGGCTGGGAGGAGGTCAGAATCCTGTCTTGGAGGCAGCAAGCGCAGGCTGCCAGCCAGAGCAATGGAAAGCTGTGGAAACCTGATGGGCAACCTCTAATGTAAGCACCTTGGTGCATGCCACATCACTCCTGGCATGCGATTCCACACGATAATCTATTTAGGTGATACCATATTGGAGCTAGCAACCCTGGATTTGCCCGGCTGGCAGCCTGTGTTATTAGTCTAACACTTATAGGGCCCTTTAATGGTAAAGTCCACTATAGACTCAAATAAGCTTGCAGTTAAGTGTCCTCACCCTTAATATAATGTACCCTGCCTCCTGGCCTGTGGAGGTGTTCCTTCTGGGTGACTGACATATACTACAGATAGTGCTTTGACCTTGCCCCACATGGGCAGAGTCGAGTTTGAGCAGTTTGCACTGCTTCTTCAGTCTGCAGTGGCAGGCCTGCTGTCAGCAGTTTACCTGGGTCACTCAGGGCGGCATAAACAGTGCTGCAAGCCCTAGGGACCCCCTTACCACCCTTACCCTGGGTGCCACTGGTACCATACACTAGGGACTTATAATGAGGGAGTAAAGTCCTTTCCAACTGGGGTTACCAATTTACACATCGGTTTTGGGGAGCACTGGCACTGGGGCCTGGTCCGCAGGCTTCAGTGCACTGTCAGGGTCAAAACCCAGACTCTAGTAGTCCACTGGGGGCAAAAAGTGGGGGGACACTGCAAAAAACGGCCTGTTTTCTAACACTGTTGCTCATGACCTGATAGTGATGCATTGCGGGTGACGATGATGATGATAATGAATCACTAATAAGCATCCAGCTAGGGAAGTCCTCGTGTCCTGGAGCAGAGGCAGTCATGTGGCAGCTCCTACAGGTCCATTTGGTCAGCAGGGCTCTCCATCATGATGGTGACCAGGATCTCCACATAAAAAAATGCAATCCAGCATCTTCCAGCAGGTGTCCCGTCTCACATATCGGTCACACCACTACATTTCTTAGGATCCGAGCCTGATCAAATGACCAGACTGAGAGGGAGACAGCAAACTTCAAGCCCCTATCACTGGACAGAGGCTTTCTCAGCCACACTGGTGATCAGCCTCATCATCCGATGGTGAGAAACTGAATGACTGAACTGTCCAAAGGAGCCTCCATTTATAGTCGGCTCTGAGCAGTGGGTCTGCTGTTACTCCCAGACTCCGCCGATCCCATTGGGGTCCACTGGTTACTCAAAGCACACAGAGATCCTAGTTAGCTGCAGCTCCCTGGTTATGATTTGAGCCGGTCTATCCAGAATCCGTCCCAGCCTCCTATGTGCCCCACATCCTTCAGGACTGCAGATCAAGGCAAGAAAGGGGGGCGTTGCTGTTGTTGCTCAGAAGAGGCCCAGGTGCAGGTCTAAAAGCTGAGGTGTCATCCCTCCTACCCACAGGAACAACTGCCGTAGGCAGGAGGAAACAGCTTCCAAACAGGTTACGTCAGTATATTTGAGTCAGAAATATCACTTGGGATCAGTACTGGGCTCAAAGAAGCAGCACTGAGGTCACTCCTGATAACAGGTGAGTAAATCGGAATTCGTAGTTCTAAATATCATTATTAGCTCCAGTGCACAACCCCAGCCACATGTTCTCAGGTCTTTTCTCAGTGTCCTTGTTGGGACAGAAAGCCCCCTCCACACTGTTGAATACGGATGTACGTCATGACAACGCAGGCTTTTACACCGCGCAGCTATTACCACGCATCCATTACAACGCAAGTTGTTACAACGACTTGCGCTGTAGGCGCTGGATTTTGGAATAGTATGATTTACTGTTCCAACTCCAGCCTACTCAACAGTAGGGAAGGTGTTGGAATAGTAAATCTAATATTCCTTAGTATCTAGCACCATCCAGCGCAAGTCGTTGTTACGACTTGCGTGTTGTCATGGCTGTCTCCCTTGAATACATCCACACATCTCACCCCCCCCCCCAGCTGCTCCCCCCTCCACACAGATCCCCTCCATGCATGTTACATTTATGATGGAGGGCGAACACTCTGGCTGGGGGGAATGGATTCACTTTTTAATTGGAGGGGGAGTAGGGTGTCCCCAGAGGAGTATAGGTGAGGAGGCGTGTCATTAAAATCATGCACCCCGACAAAGATACTGACGTCAGGAACTTTTTCCACCCGAGCACCCCCTCTCATTGCTGGGAGGCAGTGCTGTAGCGCGTGTGCAAAAAAGTCATATAAAAGGATCTGGATGGGTTGAAAAATGCAGCAATAATAAAAGTGCTGTGAGCCTCTCCGGCCCCGGTGCCACTGCACCTTGCTCACTTTTGATAGCTCCACCCTCGCATAGAGAACGGCGCAGCACTCAAGTCCACCCTTGTCTCTCGCTCGCCTGAGCCCTTTAAGTCTTCCGCACTCCCCCCTGTGGTGAAATGAACCCCAGACCGGTGGCATGGGGCGGCCCCTCCTCCTGCCCTCTCTTCAAAGGCAAATTTCCTGCAGTAAGATTTCCAATAGTCTCTCCAAGTCTGGGAGGGTTTTCTGGACACAGCTCAAGACCGTGGGTACCAGAAGAGAGAATAAATATTTGGGTATTCAGAGGAATGTAAACAGTGGGTGAAATCTCCCCAGGAGGCTCCATTCGGTGTTACTGGGGTACCTCAGCTCTAATGGGGAATCAGCGCCTGTCACATGAAATTGTCATTTGAGGATATAAAAAATCAGAGAGTCACTGCTGGAGATTTAACCATAAAACTCTTCATGTTTGTAGGCAGAACCGAAACACCCGGCCGGAGCATGAACCAATCACAGGTGAGAGTTTCTATATACCATCTCTGTGTTTGTAAGGTACCAGGCACTGTGTAATGACACTATCTGGTAATCCCTATGGACTCCTGTCCCCAGCTCAGGTGTGGTTTATTGTGCTTCTTCTCGGTCACTCTGTGTACAAAGGTGCCTGGTATTATTTCAAATGTCCTGGTGTTGTTGGCCACATTGCCTCGCAGTGATGATTAGGAGGCGTTGGCACAAATCTACTGGCAAACCATATATAAATAACCACAATACAGGGTGCAAAAAACTGTGGAGCTTATCGATGAGCCCTTGCATCACTTTTGCGGCGCCGGTGGGTTAATTTTTGTGACGCACCAGTGGCGTAAAAAATGCGCCATGTTGGGTTATATTTACAAAGTGACGCATCTAGGTAGATGCATCACTTTGTATACCCCTGCGCCACATTATACCTGCACCAGGTATAATGTATGCAGGGTGGGCATTCTGACGCAAGAAAGGGTCATAGAAGTGACGCAGTGAAATCTATGAGATCTCACTGCGCCTCTTCCAGGACGCAAATGCGTCAATATCTTACGTCTGTCTCACAGCAGCGTCAGACTGAGCAGGCACATTTGAAATGGGACATGCCCATCTGAAACGACCCATTGCTGGAGTTGCGTCACGTTTGTGACACACTCCAGCAATGCGTCATTTTTGTGCCTACAGATACGTCAGAAATACTGACATATCTGTAACTCCTTGTGACATGATGCGTCATACTGTAAATATGACGCATCATTGGTGTCGCAAGGAGGGCGCAATGAAAAGTGATGCGTCACTTTTCATAAATGAGGCCCTGTAGACTAGAATGGCTAACCAAAGAGCATTGTGCATTTTTACTAAAATTAAGGGGCATATTACCAAGCCCCAGCAATAATTATCGCTAAGCGCACTTAGCGCTAGGATAATTATCGCCGGGTAGCGTGGATTTTTATCACTGAGATAGTGTGCTATCAGCAACGCTTTTCTCAGAAGTGATAAAAATCCTTGCGCTAACTGCCAAATGAGGGATTATCGCTGGAAAACCAACGATAATCTCTCGAAGTTTCGCGTTAGCTTCATGATAGGGGCTCACAAACTTAGCCGTGATATCCACCTTCCATAGGATATCATGGCTAAGTCAGGAAAATAACAGGTGTAAAAAAAGCAGCGCTAACCGCGGTTAGTGCTGCTTTTTTAATCACTTACAGGGTTAGCGACATCCTTGACAATAGGAGAAATGTCGCTTAACAACATTTCTCCTATTATTTTTCTCTGGAACGCCCCCTTTGCATCTCATCAGAGATGAAAGGGGAAGCGTAGAGAAAAAGGGTGCTAACATGCGAATTTGCGTGTTAGCACCCTGTTGCTGATAGGGAGATCATTTTATCTCTGCTTTCTTGGCTTTTAAAGCCAAAAAAGCAGAGATAAATCACTTGATAATATGCCCCAAAGTAACTGCAAAATCCTCAAAACAGCTTCACCATTTCCAAAACATCACAGCCAGCATCCTCTGCACACCCACTGCCAGGACACCATCAGACTTTGAAGTGTTAAAAAGTAAAAAGAAGGAAGGAGACAGTTTCCATCTATGCACCCAGGATGTGGGACAACATCCTCACATACATCAGGACCTCCCCAACGCTGCTCCAATTTAGGAAAGATTTGAAGCTTCACCTCTTCAAAGAATGCCGCATTTCATGCATTAACTGTCCACCCCCCAGCTCCTCTCCTCTTAACCATTGGCTTCATGCTCATTGTGTGCCAGGTGCAGCGCTTTGCTGCCTTTTGCCTGGTATGACGCTGGAGAAAAACCATAACATTGGGGCTCCCCCATCCTAAGCCACTTAATGATGCTATGCTGGTGTTGGCTGATGGCCATGTTCCGAACTATCCAGCCTACAGCTGGTTTGTTGCTGCAGCAGGGGTGGAACGTGAATGTCAGTGCTTTCATTCTTTTTTCCGGCGCTCAGCTTAGGGGCAAAGGCGGCACCTATGGTGCTTACCTAAACATCCCATGCGGGGCCTACCACACAGTGCAGGGATGTTTAAAAACAGCCATTTCACTATGGCAGCGTGTGGTGCGGGTCTTTTCTGCCAGCCGCTCAAGCTTCCATAATGAAATAAATATTTCCAACCGCCCTAGGGGCAGTCGCATCCGAATTGGGATGTCCGAACTGCCGACCTATGGTTGGGTAGTTGCAGACCGATATGGTGTTGTCCGCCTGGCATCGTAATCAGCCCCTGAGGGTAAGAATATACATTTTAAACTACATTTTAATATAGTTGTTAAAATATTGTGTTTAATACTGTTGTAATGTATATTACTGTTTTATGTGTATTTGATACATGTTTGATTACATTAAAACTTTGTTTTATTTTTTTACCTGTGTTACATTGCGTAATATAATTTTGGCAGTAGGATGCTGGGTTTTTAGGGGAACAGGATGAGCAAATGTTATTTCCTTTTCAAAACAAAATAGCACTTTTTAAAGATTTATTTTGACAAACTATTTCATACTGTTAATATTTGTTAAAGTATTCATGATTTTTTATGAAAACTAGTTAGTTTCATTATATTCATAATTTTCTGTGTAATTTGTTTATTTTTATTGATGCTATTCATTTAAATTAGTTAATGATTATTGTTTACATGTAAAAGAGTTGATTAAATGCTAATTAATATTGATTATCTTTACTTTAAATATTTGTAAATATTTTTTTGTTTTTTAAAATGGATTAACTAATTTATGGTTAAGAATTTTTAAACTGAGAAAAATTATTGGTTTCTTAAAAATATCTTATAGTATTTTGTTAGAAAATTGTACTTCTACTTTTTTTTAACTGTAATTATTAATAAAAAAAAATATTGGAAAGTCTATATTTATCCAATAGTCAGTCCTTTGCCAAAAGGAAAGGTCGCCACTACAATTGACTAATTAATACAATTGCTTAATTGCATCTTCCTGGACTGCCCGCTTTTCCTTTTGGCAAATGTTCCATGTTATGACTCCACTCCTGTCATAAACAAAGCACACAACCTTGCAGCCAGGTGCCCACTGCGGACAGAAATCCACTCAAAGCATGGAGTAGGAAAAGTAAATATGACCCGCCCCCCCCCCCCCAATCCACGTGTTTGCCAATGTGGGTACATTTGGAATGGGAATAGTAATTCTGCCCTGATCCTCAAAGTTAAGCAGTGGAGTGGGAATAGTAAGTGTGACCCACCCAAAGTCCAAAACGGTCCTCAATATATTTAGGCTTGGACTGGGAGCAGTAAATTTGACCCTTCCCAAAGTCCAACATCTAATATGCCAATGTGACCATATTTTGAAGCCGAATTGTAAATCACACCTCCCTAAAGTCCAACATTGTTCCTATTGTGGCAAATGTTGAAGTGGAAATAAAAAATCTGACCAACCAAAGTCCAATGCTTTAACCATTGTGGGCAAATTCGAGTGGGAATAGTATATATTGCCGTCGAGAGGCCAGTACTTTCCCCAATGTGGTTAGGTTTGGAGTGAGAAAAGTAAATTTGATCTCCATAAAGTGCTTCCATTTCTTTATGTTTTTGATTTTGTAGTTTGAGTTCTTTTAGTAATTTGTACTATAAAGTGTATTTTTTTTAACGTTTTCTTAAATAAAATGTATTTTGTTTTCTAAACATGCTTGAATATTGTTAATTAGAATATGTTTGAATAATCATATTATTATAACTTTTTTTAGTGCAAATTAGTTAACATTTTACATATGTTACAGTTTTAGTGTACATACATTTTTATTGTAGTTATATAATCTTTATTAACATGTTGTGCGCCTTGAGACCCTCACGGGTGAGTAGTGCACTTATAATTCCCCTGATTCATTGATTGATTGATGTTTACCATACAACACATTTTTCACTTACTTATACATATAATATATTTAAAGTGCTATATGGATGCTAAAAAAAAATCAGTATTTTTAATATTCATTAATTTTATATTTTAAACAAACATACATTTTTAGCACGTTTTTGATTAGTGTGCAAACATAAATAAATCACATACATTTTTTTCTCCAAATATTTTCATGGAGATTTCCATCATTATTTTTCAGGTTTTGATTATGTAGTCTGTCTTTATCATTATGGGCTGTTAGTCTTCTAAGAGTTAAGGGGGGAAGGTGTTAAGAATTATTTAGGCAAGTATGTATTAGCTCATAAATTTAAGTGTACTATTTGTTAGTGAAATTTCCCCCAGCTCCATGCCGCCTCCCTGCCGAGGAAGGTGCCGCTCGTTATCTCCTCCTGCGGTAGGCCAACGATTGACCTGTGACCGCTGACCCAGCTGCTAGTTTGCGTAGATCCCCATCGACCATCGACAGAGGCAGCATCTTCCTCATCGCTGCCGAGCGCCTGGGAGTTGCACGTCTCGGCGCTAGGCGCCTCGGAACTTTCCAGTGCTCCCACTCCATCCGTGGCTTGCCCAGTTCGCCGCCCAGTTCTCCATGCCCAGTTCACCACCACGATGCTGGATGCTGATGACCCGACTGCCCGACCAACAATAGATAGTGCGATGACTCCCCACCGGACAAAACTGTTGATGGTGCGTTGATCCCCCACCGACACAAGGTGGGGCCTGCCTCTCTCGCTGCTTTGTCCCAGCTCAGCGCCTCGGAACAGGCATTGCTCCAGCTCTCCCTAACATGTCACAGCTCGACTGACTTTGGGAGATCTGACTTGCAAGATCGGCTGACGAGATTCCTAGCGGGGATTGCAGGCAGAGCTTTGGAACTCAGCACCAGCACCAAGTGAGGCCTCCCTCGCCTAGCCCAGCAATGCCCTAGTTGATCGATTGTTTGGACTCGAGGGAAGACACTTTCTGGGAGTGCTGATGTCAAAGTTCAAGGTCAAAGTTCAAAAAGTACTTTATTCGGTTAAAAAGACAATAACCATAAAAGCAACAAATTAAGATTCCATTTACAGTGAATAATAAAACAGTTTTTGTCTAAGGAGAAGGAGACACAAATTTTCCCTAAAAAACAATTAAAATTCATCCATCCAGATCGATTTTCGTAATATAAAAACATGTTTAAAAAATTCTGATAGTGATACAACAATAAAAACAGTGTCCATTCTTTGTAATTCAAGAAACGCTGGGCGACATCTATTTAAATTTATCTCTTTGAGGATAGGGACAATAAATTTCCTACGAGGCAAAGTATAAAATTTACAAAAAAATAAAACATGAATATCGGATTGCAGGGACAATTCATCACAAGGGCACATACACAATTCATTCGACCAAGAGTTCATTTCTGGGAAGGTCAGCAACCTAAAAACAATATTGAGTCTAAAACGTGTAAGAAGAAATATATCATAGTTAGACATAGGGAGGCTTAGGTATGGCTGTAATTTATCTCCGGTTAAAATCAGCTGATGTGAGCAAACCGTCTTTTTCTTTGTTTCCTCTGACAATCTTTTTTCCCTCAGGTGTTCCATACACAGTTTTTTCAAGAATTTTCTGGATATGTGTACCATTGTAGGTGGGTCCTCATAATATTGTAGACAGTCAATTTCTGTTAAAAAAGGTTTAACATAATTTAACCACTTAAGACCTGGCCTGGCAGGTAAGCGCCGCGATACTAAGGCTGCTGATGGTTTACTTTTATAATGCTGACTAGCGCGAGTACAGCACTTTTTAACGCGCCGCTTTACTTTTAATTTAAATCATTATTCTGCATTCTTGTGGGCTTGTATTAGGACATACCTGCATTTTAATAGGAAATTGCACCGCGATTGAGCGGGTCTTTAGCTGCTACCTTTGGGGTGGGAGCCATCTTGGGGGAGGAAGCGCCGGGGCGGGACGCCATCTTGGTTGACAGGCTAGTAGCTGCCTGACGACCTCGCTCGCTCGAGGCCATTTAAGCTGACCACTTCAGGGCTTCTCCCTGGCAGGTAAGGGCCGCGATACTAAGGCTGCTGATGGTTTACTTTTATACTGCTGACTAGCGCGAGTACGGCGCTTTTTAACGCACCGCTTTACTTTTAATTTAAATCATTATTCTGCATTCTTGTGGGCTTGTATTAGGACATACCTGCATTTTAATAGGAAATTGCACCGCGATTGAGCGGGTCTTTAGCTGCTACCTTTGGGGTGGGGAAGCGCCGGGGCGGGACGCCATCTTGGTTGACAGGCTAGTAGCTGCCTGACGACCTCGCTCGCTTGAGGCCATTTAAACCTGCCCACATGCAAGCGTGCAGCGCGCGCGCGCTGTGGGCACGCCGGAGGCTCGCCAGAGGCGAGCCCATCTGTGCCCATCCGGGACCAACCGGGACCCGGGGCCACGACCCCTGGTCCGCGTATTATTTACACTAGCGCAGAGTTGGAGGCCCTTAATTCCGGTAATATTGCCATCAGTCAGGGCTGTGCTGCTAGACTTAGGCAGGAAAGACTGCTGATAGCCCCCAGTATATACCCAGGTCGGAAAGCCGTTGCGAAGGTCCAAGACCTGCGCTACGGTCTCCTTAATACACGCTCTCTTCAACGCCATCATTTAGAAGTTTTCACTCTCCTAGAAGAAGGAGATTTGGATCTTCTCGGAATAACAGAAACATGGCTTGAAGACTCCTCAATGCCGGATCTTGTAGCCTCCTTGCCATCTGATTTTTCGGCACTCTTCTACAATCGAACGGAAGCTAGTAGAGGGGGTGGCGTGGCCCTTTTGTATAGCTCACGCCTATCGGGTGAAAGGTTTTTGACCGAAAATCTGGCTGGCGCGGAAGTAATGGGGGTTAAGCTGAAGCTGGGGACAGACTGCCTGATCATTCTATTAGTATATCGCCCCCCGTGGGCTTCGCCGATATTTCCCGATCTGTTTATGAGACTGGCCCATGACATCCGCTCGAGATATGACAAGGTAGTCATAATGGGTGATTTTAATTACCACTGGGAAAAGGTCCCGAAAGAAGGTCAGGCATTACAGATCGAGGAGGCGCTAACCTCATTGGATCTGGCTCAACAACTGAAGGGCCCGACACATGTTAAGGGACATACTCTGGACTTGGTCTGGACGACAGTCCCTGCGCAGGGCGCGGCAACGGCCCAGCCATGCGTATGGTCCGATCACCATTTGGTGAGAGGTGAGCTACTAGTGGACAAACTAATTTTAGCGACTAGTGGAGGGTGGAAGGCAGTCAGGAAGTGGAAAAATATTGATGGGGATAAAATGGTAAATCTTCTTCGTACCAACCCCCCCCCCCCTAATAACCGGACAGATAATCCAGAGCTCCTGTGCAGGGAACTTATGGATAAACTCTCGAAGGTTGCGGACCGAGTGGCACCTATCCGCAGGATGAACCTAGTGGATAGAGGACGAGGGGCTAGGTGGTATAATGAGCAACTCAGAGAGAAGAAAAGCGGGCTACGTAAATTGGAGAGAGCCTGGCGCAAGGACTATAATCCGGATTCTAGATGTAGATATATACAGGCACTTACTAGTTATAAACAAGCAATCATAGGAGAGGATTACAACTGCAACGAATCCCCAGAAAGAAGTCTTTCAAGTTCTTACGGAGCTCAGAAAAAACAAGGAACAGACTCCTGACTTCACCCTGGAAGATTGCCAAAAATTTCAGGACTTTTTTATCAACAAAATCACTGATCTTGTCACTGAAATTAGGGCGACTCCTAAGATAGACTGTCCGCTGCAGGTTGTGCCAACTAAAACGGCAGTGAGATTTCTATTATCTACCTTACCCTTGATTACTAAGGAGAGGTTGTCTATTCTCATGGGGCGGGTTAAGTCGGGCTCTAGTTTGGATCCGTGCCCACCTGAAGTGCTTAAATTAGCACTCCCTGGTATAGAGGATGATGTGCTGAGTCTCCTAAATCTATCGCTACAGGTAGGACAAGTGCCCGCCCCCTTTAAGGAAGCTCGGCTTATCCCCCTGTTAAAGAAAACGGGGGCGGACGTGAAATGTCTGAAAAATTTCAGACCAATTTCTCAGCTTCCGTTTTTGGCGAAAGTATTGGAGCAACATGTTCTCACCACTCTATCGGAACACCTGGAGACCAATTTGCTGTTAGAGCCGAATCAGGCAGGTTTTCGTGCGAATCACAGCACGGAGCTGGTTATGCTGTCAATTGTAGATGAGCTAAGGAACAGAGCAGACAAGAAAATTCCGGGTGCCCTGGCGCTGTTGGACCTCTCCGCGGCATTTGATACCGTGTGTCATGAACAACTATTGTCGCGGATGAGGGAGTTCGGCATTCAGGGCATAGCACTTGCTTGGTTCACATCCTTTCTTCAAGGGAGGATGCAGAGAGTGCAATTAGGTGACCTGCTTTCCACCGCAACATTGATCACCTGCGGAGTACCGCAAGGGTCTGCTCTGTCACCCCTCATGTTCAATATATATCTACAGCCTCTGATTCTAATGCTCAATCAAATGGACTGCCAGGTGTATAACTATGCGGACGACACCCAACTCATCATCCAATTGGATGATAGTCAGGATGCCCCTGCAAGATTGCACAATATTTTGAGAAGCACAGCTAATTGGATGTCCGAGAACTCCCTAAAAATCAATCCGGATAAAACCGAGGTGCTGCCAATCACCATCGCTGGCAACCCATGGAGTGATCAATTCTGGCCCAGGGAGCTGGGTCTCCCCCCGGAACCGGCCACAGTGGTCAAGAGCCCGGGCATCCATGTGGACGGAAAACTGTCCATGGAAAAACAAGTTACAGCTGTGATAGGTACCTGCGTCGGCCTTCTCCGACAATTGAGGTAAGTTTCATCGGTGCTGTCCTTCTCTTCCTTGAGGAGTGCGGTCTCTGCTATGATTTTAGCCAGGTTGGACTATGGCAATTCGTTGTACATAGGACTACCACAAAGACTTTTAAAAAGAATGCAGATTGTTATGAACAATGCTGCGAGACTTATTTTCAAAAAACCAAGGCATACTCACGCAACCCCCCTTCTGCGTGAACTACATTGGCTGCCAGTCAAGCAGAGGCTAATGTTCAAGGGGCTATGCATTGTCCATAAAGCTCTTTATGGAAGGGCACCCCACTATATGAAAGCACATCTGCTCCCCTATAGACTGGCTAGGGAGCTTAGATCTGCTGAAGCCTTCCTCCTTGTCCAGCCACGTTGCAGACTGGCCACGGTGGGAGGTCGTGCTTTTTCACACACTCTACCAGTTCTGTGGAATAAACTGCCATTGGAACTGTGGAAAGACACCAAGCTAATGTCTTTTCGAAAGAAACTAAAAACAGTGCTTTTCCAGCAAGCGTGGGGCTGTTCTTAATTGGTAAACCTGCTGCATCCTTCCGAATTGCCTAGTGGACCCTGTCAAAGCGCTTAGAGACCTCTGGGTTATAGTGCGCTATATAAATCAAATAAATAAATAAATAAATAAAGACCATTAACATTTTCAAGTTTTAACACATCCTGGAGTATGGAACGATTTACTACACACTCATTTATAGTCCATACCCTATGCCACAGGAGAATGGTCTGGGTTCTAATTATATCTGAGATATATGGCTGCCCCAGCTCCGCGTGACAGATAAGGGTCACAATACTTTCGGGTATGGACAGAATATACCGCATAAACTGGTTTTCAACTAGTTGAATTGATTTTATGTTGGCATACCCCCAGAGTCCCGATCCATACAAAGCCACGGATAAGCACGTTGCATTATAAATAGTTAAAATTTCCCTTATGGGTTTCTTTCCCAGTTTTTTTATGAAACTCTTTAAGGCCATTATTGTCTTCGAGAACAAAAGAGTTCTTGTCTTTACCGCACTTGCCCAGGAACCATCTCATGAAACAGGATGCCTAGATAAGGAAAGGAAGAAGTATTTTCTAGGGAAGCGTTATTTATGAACATCGTTTTCATTTGCTTCTTTGTTCGTGATCCACAATTCATGAAAAAAGTTTTGCTACAGTTGATTTTTAGATCCAAGCTGAGCATGAACTTATTGAAGGAGGTTATCAGGTTTTGCAGGGCCATGGGGATACGAGCCATTAAAACAGCGTCGTCTGCATACAAGAGTGCAGGGATAGATCTTTTACCAACCATGGGCATATCCCTGCACTCTTGTAGCAGACGAGGCTCCAGGCCGTTTATATAGATCAGGAATAAAAAAGGTGCCAGAACGCACCCCTGGCGTACTCCACGCCCTATCCCAAATGATCTACTGCATTTCCCCCCTTTTCCATAACGAACAGTAGCAGTGGCCCCTGAATACAATTCCCTCAGGAAGCGAATGATCGGTTCTTCCACGCCCAGCCTTAGCAGCAGTTCCCATAATTTATTGTGAGACACACAATCAAAAGCCGATGTGAGATCGACAAACGTGAGATATATTTTTATTGTTATGTATTTCTGCTGAACAATAAATACATTTAGGCCCTGCTCAATGGTTCCTATGCCCTTTTGGAATCCGAATTGTAGATCACTTATTACCCCATTTTCCTCAGCCCAGTTTTGTAATTTAGCTAAAATAACACTACCAAGGATCTTTATAGATGAGTCGAGTAGGGATATTGGCCTATAACATGCACAGTTTTGCCTATCTCCCTTCTTGTAGATAGGAACAATGATCGATGTAAACCATGATGGACTCAGACCCCTCACTAATGCTGCGTTAAAAAGCTGTACCAGCATGGGGCCCCAGATGTCACTGTTGGCTTTATACACATCTGCTGGGATCCCATCTGGACCTGCCGCCTTTCCACCCTTTGTAGCTTTCAGACTCATTAAAACTTTGGGCAGAGTTCTCACCAGTTTTTGTGCATCGTCCCCTTTCTCGTGCATTAGATTGGGTCCCATTTCGGGAGTTTCCTCTAGGGCTGATGTCAAATTGGGGGTTAAATGGTTATAGTGGCAGGGCAGGGTGAAATTCAGGAGCGAAGCAGCGCTGGCATGAATGGAGTAGTAACTGCTGCACCGAAATTGCGTGATCCAACTAGCCTTACAAAATGGTGCCAAAGCAGAGATCTGACGGCTTCTAGGTCCCTCAAGATGAACACGTTGCCATTAGAAAAACAGCGCCTCTTTTCAACAGAAGCACTCCTGATCTATTTCTCCTTTGAATTTTAAACTGCTCCCTTCCTTAGCCTGGAGCTCCACAATGCACCCACCTTGAGAATCTGTGCAAAATGATGACCCGGTACTTTTGATCCTAAACCTAGCGATCCTCACCTTCTGCAACCCTCCCCCCTCTCCGCTCCTACTCTTTCCAGCTTCTGTCCTCTGCCCTCACATGCCCTTGCCCTTTGTCCCCACCCTGTTTTTCTGTGAACCTCTTCCCTCGCCACTTGAGACTGATCTATTTTGTCTGATGCCCGAAGGAGCTACCTGGTTTAGATATAGGGGAGATGGGCCGTGGATTCCCTCCTTGGTCGTCACCTACCCAGTCAGTCTTTAGACAGACTTACTTTCGTCTCTACGGTTGTCTCTTCCCTTATCCTCACTTTCCCCCCTCCCCTACGCCCCACTACTTTCTCTCTGCTTTCTCTCCTCCCCTAATTGTATTGCTGATTGTTTGATTTAATGTTTACTTGCTGTTCTTCTTCTAGTATATTGTTGAACCACATTGTTGCACTTCCTTTCGTCTCTCCTATCGTCTCCTACTGCATCCTCCCTCTATTTATGTCTCTCCTTCCCTCCTCTCTCAATGTATTGAGAGCAAGCTTTTTTGTCTGATGCCCAATGGAGCTACCTGGTTTAGATATAGGGGAGATGGGCCGTGGATTCCCTCCTTGGTCGTCACCTACCCAGTCAGTCTTTAGACAGACTTACTTTCGTCTCTACGGTTGTCTCTTCCCTTATCCTCACTTTCCCCCCTCCCCTACGCCCCACTACTTTCTCTCTGCTTTCTCTCCTCCCCTAATTGTATTGCTGATTGTTTGATTTAATGTTTACTTGTTGATCTTCTTCTAGTATATTGTTGAACCACATTGCTGCACTTCCTTTCGTCTCTCCTGTCGTCTCCTACTGCATCCTCCCTCTATTTATGTCTCTCCCTCCCTCCTCTCTCAATGTTTTGAGACTGAACTATTTTGTCTGATGCCTGATGGAGCTACTTGGTTTAGATATAGGGGAGATGGGCCGTGGATTCCCTCCTTGGTCGTCACCTACCCAGTCGGTCATTAGGCGTACTTCTTTTCGTCTCCCCTTATTGTTTCTTCCCTAGCTCCTATCCTCTCTCCCCTGAATATCTCCCCTTGCCTGCTACTCTGCCCACTCCCTGTCCTTTGTGCCTTTTGACTAAGCACTCCTTCTCCCCTTGTTGGGGAAAGATCCAATACTTATACTCTGGAGTCTCAGCGAACCCGCTGAGTGAGTCCACTGCGCCAAGGGAGCCACTCACACTTGAGGTATGGTATGGCACCCCTTGCCAAAGCACTCACTCTCCCCTTTTCGGGGAGGGATCCAGTATGTAGGCCTTGGAGTCTCAGAGACCCCTCTGAGAGAGTCCACTGCGTAAAGGGAGCCTCTCGCAACAGAGATAGGGAAGTGATACCACTTCCCCTGGGATTACAGCTTACTGGACTTTGGACGTTGCCTTGACTCGTCTACCGGTTTGTGTCCCCGTCACCCTTCCCCTCCTCTCCCCATGCTGTGTCACTCACCCTCCCCTCCCCTCCTCTTTCCCAGCTTCATTATCTGTCTACTTCCCCTACTCCAACCCCCCCCTGAATCTCTCACCTTGCCTTCTTTTCCCCTTACGTATTTGTGCTTATTGTTTATCTCGACCTTACAAGTAACTATGTTGCCATGCTCTAAGAACTGTGTAATTTTTGTAACGATGTAACCTGTAACTGTGATCTGATGCTCATGTAAAGCACTCTGATACCTCTGGGTCTAGCCAGCGCTATATAAAACTTTTAAAATAAAAAAATAAAATAAATAAATAAAATAATATTTTTAGGGTAGTGCAGTTGCAGTTGTTGTGAGGTGTCATATTTACTTGACTTTTGCACATGTATTTTATTAATTGATGGTTGTTGCTGCAGCGTGGAGGTTTCCTGTTTGTGCATTTGAACTCTCGTGCTGTCCCTTGGAGTGCGGGCTTTGGGAGAGAGGTGTGGGGCTCTTACCTGACTTCTGGACTCTGGGGGCTTGTCGAGCGACGCCTGGTCACCGGAGGCAGACTCCAAGCCCCAGAATTCCCTCACGGACCACACCTGGGCTGGGATAGAGCAACACCCACTCCCCCGGCTCGTAAAACTAACCTCGCCGCACCCGCTCCGCGGGTGCCGCAGCGTGGAGGTTTCCTGTTTGTGCATTTGAACTCTCGTGCTGTCCCTTGGAGTGCGGACTTTGGGAGAGAGGTGTGGGGCTCTTACCTGACTTCTGGACTCTGGGGGCTTGTCGAGCAACGCCTGGTCACCGGAGGCGGACTCCAAGCCCCAGAATTCCCCCACAGACCACACATGGGCTGGGATAGAGCAACGCCCACTCCCCCGGCTGTTATATAACTATCCCAGCATACCCCCGTCCCGGGAGAAGCCCAGGACAAGGGCGGGACCGTTTGTGACCATTAGTGGCTGGGTGAGGCTGGGCTGGGCCACCTCTCTTGGTCTGGTGCATTTGTGCTCTTGTAGCCTGCTATTTACTAAGTTTTAAAGCACATAGCACTTGTTGTGCGAATAGCACCACTCCCTAGTGTCTCACACTGTGGTATAGTTTGCGTGGTATTTGTTAGTGTTAACTGATTGTATAGCATTTGTATTTATGCTATTTATCCCCGCACCCATAGTGATAAAGAATGGTAAAGCACAACCTTGTCACACTTGTTCCTGCCCCAAAGAAGGCGATTGCGAACCTCCAGCTTCCTAGCCTGACAGCAATAGATCGCATGCTACAGAAAATCATCGGGTGGTGGCTAATGCCATAGAAAGCACAGAACGCCGCCTTTCACTCCCTGCTGGTTCCTTTCCCCCCTTGCCCTCTACTAATATTTCGATGTTCACTATTTATTCCCAGGACTCGATCTTAGCGCCATCTTTTGCTGCTCTCCCAGGGGTCGGCCATATTCCAATATCTCAGGATATAGCTCATATGGTGGACAACGCATCCCCTGAGACTCTCCCTCTATTTGTAAGGTTATCATTGTCCCCTTCTATTTTCCAAAACGAGGCAGCTGACGATTTTTATTCCCAGGTAGGGGCTTCTAACGATAATGGGTGCTGAGATACGTCATTAAATTCCAACTCGGCTTCTGACTCGCAGCTAAGTATAAGTGGCAATGGACCACGTGTAACAACCAGAGGGCAGTTGGCCAGGTGTAACTCTAAATACGCTATTAAGGAATGTCCAACTGTAAAAAGTTGTAAGGGGAATGTAGGTGGCATTAAACAAAAGAAAATGACTGCTAAACAGAATACAATAAAGGGGAAGAATACTAATAGTGACCCCGCTGATATCGTAACTATTCAAACAAATAGCAGAGGCCCATCACCTGATGCATGCTTTTGGGAAAGGATGGAGACTCTTTTAGAGAAATCCTATAGTATTCCAGTAAGCAGTGGACTAGCCAGTGATAATATTGCCCCGTCACTCCATACCATCCGAAACATAGTGTGCTCTCCAAACCCTGTAAAAGATGGTGTTCATCGTGCGGGCTGTGTCTTCGGTGGTCACCGTGGTCCAGGTGCGAAGGGTGGCGGTGGGGGGCGTTGGTTCGACGGTTGGGTGCGTGGGTCGGGCGCCAAAGCTGTTGTGGATGTCAGCGATCTTGCGGTGGAAGAACGAGGCGAGGGAGTCGCAGAGGTCTTGTGACGGAGTGATGTCGTTGGTGCCGGTGCTGGGGTTGGAGAACTCCTTGACGATAGTGAAGAGCTCTTTGCTGTCGTGGGCGTTGTTGTCCAGTCGTTCCTTCAGGGATTTCTTCTTGGTGGTGCGGATGAGCTGGTGGTGCTTGCGGGTAGCGTGTTTGAGGGCGGTCATGTTGTCGGTGGTCCGGTCGAGGAGCCAGGCTTTCTCGAGGGTGCGGCAGGTCTTCTTGGAGTCCTTGAGGTCGTCGGTGAACCAGGATGCCTTCTTGCTTCTGGGTCTGCTGGGAGGGTTCTTTAGTGGCGCGAGGTCGTCGGCGCAGGTGGTCAGCCACTGTGTGAAGTTGCGGGCTGCTTCGTTGGGGTCCGTTGTCTTGGTGGGTGGGCTCTGGCTGAGGGAGGTGGTGAGCTGGTCTGCGGTGATCTTGCTCCAATTCCTGTGAGGTACCTGTTGCGGGTGGTGGTGGGTCGGGGATCTTTTGAAGCTGAAGTGGACGCAGCTGTGGTCGGTCCAGTGGCGTGGCTGAAGGTGATGTACTTGCTGGAAGAGAAGACAGGATCAAGCGTGTGGCCGGCGTAGTGGGTGGGGGTGTTGACCAGTTGCTTAAGTCCGAGGTTGGCGAGATTTTCCAGCAGGGCGGTGGTGTTGCGGTCCTTGTTGTTCTCCAGGTGGAAGTTGAGGTCCCCGAGGAGGATGTAGTCAGTGGAGGGGAGGGCGTGCGAGCTGATGAAGTCTGTGATGTCTTCGCTGAATTGTGTGCGTGGTCCCGGGGGTCTGTAGACGAGGGTGCCTCTGAGGGTCGTCTTAGGGTCGGTGTGAATCTGGAAGTGGAGATGTTCGGCTGCGGCAAAGGAGTCGTTGGCGTCGGTCGTGATGCGGATGGTGTTCCTGTGGACGATGGCGATGCCACCTCCGGTCTGGTTGATGCGGTCCCTCCTGATGATCTTGTACCCGTCCGGGATGGCGATGGCGATGTCGGGTGCAGAGGAGGCGTGCATCCAGGTTTCCGTGAGGAAGGCGACGTCCGGTGATGTAGCGTCGAGGAGGTTCCAGAGTTCCACGGCGTGTCTGTGGACGGAGCGGGTGTTGATCAGGATGCACTTGAGGTGGTTGCTGCTGGTGTTTGTCTTGGCGGGTGCGGGGCAGGTTCGGAGGCAGGTGAACTTGCAGGTGCAGCAGGTGAAGGGTCCGTGGGTGCGTCTCGGGGTGGCTCGGCAGCAGGCGTGGGTCCGGCCGGCATTGAGTGCGTTGAGAGTGGCGGCGTCGTAGGTCAGTCGGGTCGTCCTGCCTCGGCGGGGAGGGCCAGGGGTCCTGGCGCTGGGCGCGGGCCAGGCGCGGACGGGCGCAGACGGGCTTACCTTTGGCGCACCTTCGGCGCTCAATCGGTGCTGCTGCGCGGTCGCTCTGGGGGCGTCATAAGTAAGGAGCCGGGAGGGAGGAGCAGCTGGGTGGCGGGAGCGGGGCTACGAATGGAATCACAGGGGGGCGGGGCCGCAGGGAGGCAGCGGCGGGAAATTCCAAGAAGCAGCGGGCAGCGGGAAATTCCCAGGAGCAGCGGGAAATTCCCAGGAGCAGCGGTCAGCGAGCGAAGGAATCTGCAGGCAGGAGGCGGCGCAGGCAGGAGCGGCAGCAGTGAGTGGGGCGACCAGGCGCTGTGGAGGGCTGAGCGGTGACCACAATTTGCTTTCTTTAAGTTTAAAATATTTGTGGCCAAGCCAAAATGGCCCAGTGGTTCCAAGTAAGGTAAAGTCCACTTCAAAAATTCTTCCATCTAACTGTGGAAGGCACCTTAAAGTGGTGCAAAGTCGCCCTGGATGAGGAGAAAGTTCAGATCATAGGAACGCTATTGGTAGCCTCACAAAGCGAGCTAGATATGACCCTTTTAGAACACTCTGACCCTTCTAGAGCAACTGTGGTATTTCAGGATACCACCAAGTCGGTAGGAAACTTATTCCTGATACCAACACGAGGGGCCAGGGAAAAAGGTCACCAGAGGCTTAAGGGAAGCAGGGGTGGTATACACCTAAATGCAGGCAAATGAAGTCTGCTTTAATCAAGGCAGTTAAGGTGAAATCACAATCTCTGATTCAGCACGCCAGGAAAGAGAACAAATTAGTGACAGCAAATGCTAAAAAGGAGTGGGAAGACATGTATTGGCAAACACTAATTTAGGCAAGCTCTGGGAGGGACTCGGGTCGCTTTTGGAGCACTATAAGAGCTAGGAATAGGCCTGTTAGCGACCTTATTACATGTAATTTTACCGGTAAGGCATGGTTCGACCACTTTTCTAAATTGTACACCTGCCAGCAAGGAGCTGCTAGCGATCCTGCTCCATGCAGTCCCCATATAACCTTAGGAGAAAACACATTGTCCCCGTTTATAATTAAGGAAGTCGAATATGTGATTAGCTGCATTGTGCCCCAATAGGCAGCTGGCCCGGATGGCATCCCCGGGGATCTGCTTCGTTTTGATTCATCGAAATGGGGGAAGCTTATCCATACTGTACTTATGGCTATTGATAAAGGTTGCCGCCATCCCCGAATCGTGGAAGGGGGCTCAGGTTGTCCCCATCTTTAAAAAGGGGCATAGGGACGACCCCTCTAATTACCACCCAATAAGCCTAATAGATTCCACACAGAAGGTTGTCGGGAAGGTGGTACTTGAGAGAATCCTACAATGGGCTAAAGATAACAAGATCCTCTCTGATTATCACGCGGGTTTCAGGGCTGGTACCTGGACAATAGAGCAGGCTTTAAGATTATTGTTAATTTATTGGAAAGTGGTCGTCATAGGCAAAGGCAGTCTTTATTTGGCGTTTATTGATTTAAAGACTGCCTTTGACCTCGTGCCTAGAGAACGCCTTTGGGGAGTGTTGTCCGATATGGGGATCCCTTCCAATATTTTGTCCATTCTAGTGAGGCTCCATGAAGGAAACTTTGCGCAAGTGAGGTGGGGCACCGAGGGCCAGAAAACCAATAGAATTCCGGTGGAGAGAGGGGTCGGCCAGGGATGTGATCTCGCTCCCACACTTTTTTCACTCTACGTGAATGGTGTGGTTGAGTACCCGCTAGAGAAACCATCAGATGCCCCATCCCTGGCGGGGGAGCGAATTCCCACCCTCTTATTCGCCGATGATACGCTTATAATATCTAAGACCCCAGCGGGCCTCCAAAGCCTCCTAGATAACTTTCAGGCTTTCTGTATTCAACGAGGCCTAGTAATAAATACAGATAAGACAAAGTACTTAGTGTTGAACCCCCCGAAAAAACTTGGGCGACCTCCGGTATTAATTTATGTATCCCTGGAAAGGGTTACTGTATTTGATTACTTAGGTATTCGTATCTCTGATACCATGCAGTGGACCCCACATCTTTGCAAAATGTTGTTAAGCCACAAGAGGGTCACGGGGGCGCTCCTTAAGGAACAGCGCTCCTCCTCGATCAGACCGATTGCTCCCGTCATTGACATTTATAAAGCGAAGGGGGTCAGTTCTGCCCTTTATGGGGCAGAGTTGTGGGGCACTTCCAACATAGACCAATTGACCAGGTCCGAAAATAAATTCTTAAGGGACCTCATGTCACTCCCGCAGAGTACCCCAGCGATACCCTTGTTGCTTGACCTAGGATGTTATTCTATCAATGATCTGGCAAGAGTCCGGCCGTTGCTCTTATGGGCCCGGCTGTGGCGAGTACCAGAACTTGCCAAGTATGCAAAGGGGTTAGCCGAAGTAATGTAAATGGCGGGATGGTATAAAATAAAATGGCTAAAAGATGTAAAATCTCTACTGGGCGAGTTAGGCCTTAAAGAAGCCTGGGATAGTAGGTCCTCCCCTCCGAAGGCAACTCTAAAGACTTTATTGGAAATGGGTCGCCTCTAGAACTAATATTGACTCAACTCTTGGTAGATTAACGGAAGATTTCCTAAGGTATAAGGATGTGCCATTTCGGTAACCATCTCTAGACATTGTTTGGAAATCTGTTGATAGGGTTTTGTACTTTAGATTCAGGGTCGAGGCTCTTCCAGTGCACACCTTAACTGCTCGCTGGAAACCCCCGTCCCAAACAACACCTTTCTGCCCCATCTGCCAAACCAGGATGGAATCTGTGGCCCATATCTTATTTGTCTGCCCGGCATATGTGCAGCCGAGGAAAATGTGGCTCAAACCTATATGTCGGTTGTTGGGCACTAGGCAATCTAATGAGGCACTCCGTATTTTAATGTCAGACACACGGACATTGTACGTCTGCGGTCTTTCAAAGTTTTTATCATGGGCATGGTCCATTAGAGCAAAAAGGCTTATAAAAAGTGTTTAATTTGTATCTTATAGAAAATATGGTCAAATCACGATTTTTTATTATAATTGTGGTCTTATCTTTTATCTTTTTTTTAATTTAAAATTTGGCGTAAATGGACTATTACATTTTTTTCTTATGTGTAAATGTGTTTTATAAAATGTGATGCTTTTTATGATATGTTTTTATTGAAATAAAGCCTTATACTACTACTACTAGTGCTAATGCTTTTCTACGGTGGTTTGTTTTAGGTGAGGTTTGTGAATGCTATTTGGGTAGGTTTATATGTATTGCTTTTTGTATTTATTTTGGATATCAGACTTTATTTTTAACCTGGATGTGTTCATTTCTTCCTTCAAAGAAAAATACTTTGTTATTTTTTAAAGCAAAATTATTTTTTACGTTTTCTTTGATTTTTCATTGTTCCTTGAATATTTATTCAATTTCTTTATTTTTTTCTGTTTTTAGATGAATTTTCTGGATTATTGTATTCATACTTGATGTTTTTTTTTTTGTGTTATTTATGTTTGCCTTTTTGGAGATTTTTTAGGTCTCGGCTAGACGGCGCATGCACTGTCTCAAAGAAACTATTCTATTCAATACGTGGGCTCCAGCCCACCAACAGGCTTACCATTTGCTTGCGCCATCATCACGCTCATATTCTTTCTCCCTATTGGCCTTTGGCATGCATGAGTCATTCCTCTTCTTCTCTCTAGCCCTCCCCGAGAGCATGGCCCAAGTGCTTGTATCCACCGACTGCTCCCATTTTAGGACCTGTTATGCAAACTACTTTTTTTCTGTGTTTTTCACTGTAGCAAAGCTAGCTTTTTCATAGGAAAACACTGAGTTAGATTTTTCCATTCAATAATGATAATTTCAGTTAGGGAACACCGATATATAATATATAATTCAAGGACTCTCTTTAATAGATATTAAAAATCCAATTTAGTTGTAAAATCAAATGTTTAATAATTATTACGGGAAAGGTACTTTTAGGAAGTTATCTTTTCCTTGCCTAAAGCCACTGTAGGTTAATGTACATTAACTTCCAGCTCTGCAGCCCGCTGGGTGCTTGAGCCATCATGAGGTATGAAAACCCCTTCAAGAGCACAGACAAATGCCTTAGGTTAGGGGAGGTGTTTTTGCTCCCTTGACAAAATGGATATTTGGCTTGGCCTAGGAACTTGAGTAACTTCCAATAATCCCTATCCTGTCATAGGCAAATGCTAAGAGACATCTGGGCAGGGGAAGTTCCTTCGTTCACACAGTTAGGCAGGCACACATCTAAGTGGGAGGGGAACTGCCCCCAGTGGTGGTTTAGAGTGACTACAGAAGACGGGCTGCACTTTTCTATGGCAAAGCTCTGGGATGAGCACAAAGGGTCTGTACAAGGGTTGAAGGGTTTCACCATTTAGGATTTAGGCAGAGAGGGTCACTGTGAGATTGTTTGCAAAACATCACACAGGAAATGCTGTAAACATAGTAGGGGTTACCCCAGGAACATTTACCCTCTTGGTTTGGGAGGGGCCACAAGTCACCCCCAAATGGCTTAAGCATCTCCAGTACCCTCATCAGAACACTCCTGCACCTGAGGAAGAATCAGAAGAGGACTGAACCTGCTGTCAATGACCAAGAAGAGCCCTGAAGGCTAGACCTGTTCTCTCTTGTACCCAGAATAAAGAAGTAAACTCAAAAGGTCATAAGGCTGACAGGGACACAGCAAGAGTCAAGTACCCTTTTGCTGGAACTGTCCATCTGACCGGTACCAACTGCACCTGTCCTGGACCCTGCTGCTGGCCTTTGCTTACGTGAGTGTTGACCACTAAGTGCTGACCTCAAGGTCCTGGGACTGTTGACTGTGTCAAAGAGTACTCCTAATACCCATGAAAATCTGAGATTTAGAAACATTTTGGCTCCAAAGACCTCCAATCTGGTGAAGGTTCATTGCTGCTAGGCCTTTCCTCAACCGCAAACATGGTTCAGTGGTACTTCACAGAGAAGATATCTGTCCTCGTGAAGCAGTCTTTGGCTGCAGCCTGCAGCCTTGTTCCGTGGAAAGAATCTGAGGTTGAAAAAAATGACTAAGTCTGAACACAGAAATCTTTACAGGGTGAAGCCTCCAAAGTACAAAGTCAGTGATGAACCTTCCCTCAGCATGAAATTAACATTTCTCCTGATTTAAGCTTTCCCTTCAAAATTCAATGGCTTCACTGAGGCCATGTTCAATGGATATCCGACTTCGTGGAGCCCTCCTCAGCCATAGCCTGCTGCCGTGCAAGTTGAAGATTGTGGACTTCCATTTCAGAGTCTAAGGGTCTAGTTACAAGTTTGGCGGTCCAACCCATGGTGGCGGTGTAGCCACCACCACACCAGTGGTCCGACTGCTGTATTCCAAGTTTGGCAGTCAATGCAGCATGTGGAGAGGTGTGGCTCAATGGTTAGAGCGGCAGACCCTGATGCAGAGGTCTGGCCCGGGACCAGGGTTCAATTCCCACCTCGGCGGGTCTTTGGCTCAATTTCCTCGGAGCCTATTCTAATCACGGGCCCCACTCTGCAACTCTGGGCAATAGCTTGCTTAATCTCCACAACGGCCCCAACAGCTCTGGGATGCCTGGCTTCACCTTGGGGGTGCCCAGGAGTGGACATTTCACAGGGAAAAGCTAGGAAGAGTTCCACAGTGGTATGAGTACAGCGCCAGGACGCCCCGTTGCTGGGGCAGCAGCGCGCTTTACAAGTACAAATTCATTCATTCATATTATCAAGTCACATTACACCGGGAAAGTAGGAGACAAACTTTTTATAAGATGGGATAGGAAGGGGTTTCCAGCTGAATCCAGCAAACGCAAATTTGCTAAAAAGAAAGTTACATATCTCAGCCACAAAGTGAGCTGTGAGGAAATTCAGCCTAAAACAGAATTAGTGGAGGCTATAAAGAATTCACCCTCCCCGAAAAACAAAGATGAGGTAGGAGCATTCTTAGGCCTTGCAGATTTCCATTCACAATGTGTTATTCATTTTTCGTAAGGCTAAGAATGCATTTGTGTGTTCTAAGGAATGTTAGGAAGCTTTTCAGTAAGTGGAAATAATGCCTGAAGTGTCCTCCTTTACAAGGATTTTATCCTACACTAGCAGCCCGTCCCGACGTTGTCCGGGTATGAATTGCTGCCGGCCAGTAGTATATTGTTTTGTAGGCTATCGTTTTGATAGCATTTCTTATCTGTGACAGGCCTGTGAAACTCTCCGATTCACAGTGCACTGCTGATGCACTTAAGAGAGCGCGTTCAGTAGTGTGTGAACTCGATTTTCCCTACTTTATTTTTCCTTGCAATATTATATAGCACAAACTCGACAACATGGCATGAGCACAATTTACATTACAGAAGAACACATTCATTTGTGGTAGCACGGGGAGACAAAGCGATTTGCCTGGAATCACAGGATTTTGAGCTGATGCCGAGATTCGAACGTAGCTCCCCAGCTCTAAAGTTCGCAATTCTAGAACATGTGGCGGGAGGTGTGTCTAAAAGTGTATGTCGGTGCTGGCCATCAATGAGAGAGACCTGTGCATTTTTCAAATCGGTGGTGAAAAAATATGAGTATGTTGCTGGAGATGTGGGCCGCCGTGCCACCAATGTACTTACCGGGGGAGGGTAAACACTCATTATTCCGCAACTTTCTTTCCGCATACCATCACTCCGCATACTTTCATTACGAAAGTACCATGACTCCGCAATGCCATTATAACGCATGGCATTACACTTTATATGTTTTACCACGCATACATTTACAACGAAGTTCGTTGTAAATACATGAATGGTAAAAGCATTTTTTTTAAAAATGTTTGGATAAGGTAAGTATGGGTATAGGGTTATATGTTTTGGGGTACTGAGGTATATGTTTTGGGGTGTTTGGGTATTTTAAGGGTTCAGATATAGTTTTAGGTTATGGGGTACAGGGGTAGTTTTAGGGTTTAGGGATAGGCATGGGTTTTGGGGTACAAGGGTATTTTTAGGGTTCAGGGCTAGGTTTGGGTTTTGGGGTATAGGGGTATTTTTAGGGTTCAGGGGTAGGTTTGGGTTTTGAGGTACAGGGGTATTTTAAGAGTTTAGGGCTAGGTTTGGGTTTGGGGGTACAGGGGTATTTTTAGGGTTCAGGGCTAGGTTTGGGTTTTGGGGTACAGGGGTATTTTAGGGTTCAGGGGTAGGTTTGGGTTTTGCGGTACAGGGGTATTTTAAGGCTTCAGGGCTAGGTTTGGGTTTTGGGGTACAGGGGAATTTTAGGGTTCAGGGGTAGGTTTGGGTGTTGGGGTACAGGGGCATTTTAAGGCTTCAGGGCTAGGTTTGGGTTTTGGGGTACAGGGGAATTTTAGGGTTCAGGGGTAGGTTTGGGTGTTGGGGTACAGGGGTATTTTTAGAGTTCAGGGCTAGGTTTGGGTTTTAGGCTTCAGGGCTATTTTTAGGGTTTAGGGATAGGTTTGGGTTTTGGGGTACAGGGTATATTTATAGGGTTAAGATGGGTTAGTGTTTAAGGGTGTTGGGGTATTTTAAGGAGTAAGGGTGGGTTATGATTATGGGGTGCAGGGGTATTTAAAGGGAGCAGGGTGGACACCTGGAGCTGGAATGTACCGAAACTGGGAAGAAAAAACAATGAAATATTGGGCACAACGCTCGCTTTCTGTTCCCGTAATCCCGCGCCCCACACACGCCCACGCCCCCAGCACACACCCACAGCACACGATATGAGACATGGCATGAAGGGCGGAACGTACCACACACCCCCAGCGTTTGTCACGCCCCCAGCACACGCCCACAGCACAACGCAGATACGCCCACAAGGGACTACTTTGCTGGCACGGTTCTTTTACCTTTTAAATGTATATGGTGGGCGTCTGCATAGCCTATGTCCTTCTGCTGCAACTGCCCTTTCCAACGCTGTATTGGGTGTTGTGATTGGTGCTGTGGTTCCTGAGATTACCCGCCTCATAGGTTTGTTTGGGCTCTCTCTTTATTATATTAGTACTAGCAGCCCGTCCCGACGTTGTCCGGGTATGAAATAGAATGTGTGTAATGTGTGTATTTGGCAAGGGCAATTTATTTTAAAATCTCGCGGTAGACAACATTTTTTGTTTCATTAGAATAGGGACGGAGAAGGGCCAGCTGCAGCCCTGGTTGATGTTAGCAGGCGCGTGTAATTTGTGTAGTGATCCACCGCCTGAGCCCGGCTACAGCCCTGGTTGATGTTAGCAGGCGCGTGTAATGTCGTTGAATGAGAGAGTTATCAGCCGCGGGTAAATCCATTTAATGAGAGAGTTCAGTGACAGCGAGTAGAAGAGGCGGCAGTAATTGTCCCCGCAGACCCGCTCATTTGCGTGTTCCCCTGCTTGAGGCCCAGATGCAGGCCTGTTTGATGTTAGCAGGAGCGTGTTCCCCCGCTTGAGGCCCAGCTGCAGCCTTGGTTGATGTTATCAGGCGCATGTAATTAGTGTACTGATCCATCGCCTGAGCCCGGCTAGAGCCCTGGTTCATGGTAGCAGGCGCGCCTAATTTAGTTGAATGAGAGAGTTCAGTAACAGTGCGCAGGAGAGGCTGCAGTAATGTTACTTACCTGGCCTCCAGCTGAACGCGTTTGTCATGCCTCCAGCACACGGCCACAGCAGACGATCTTCTGATTAATGTACGACCCACATGGCATGAAGGGCGGAACATAGCACACGCCCCCAGCGTTTCTCACGCCCCCAGCGTGCCCCTTGATGAGGCGCAATTGCGTTCACATGGCATGAAGGCCGGACACACGCCCCCAGCGTTTCTCATGCTCAAGCGTGCCCCTTGATGCTGCACAGCAATGTAATTGGAGCTTGTATGTACGACTCACATGGCATGAAGGGCGGACACACCCCCCAGCGTTTGTCACGCCCCCAGCGTTTGTCACGCCCCCAGCACACGCCCACAGCCCACGATGTGATGGCCGTACCACACACCCCCAGCGTTAGTCACGCCCCGTGCCAGCAAAGTAGTCCCTTGTGGGCGTGTCTGCGTTGTGCTGTGGGAGTGTGCTGGGGGCGTGACAAACGCTGGGGGTGTGTGGTACGTTCCGCCCTTCATGCCATGTCTCATATCGTGTGCTGTGGGCGTGTGCTGGGGGCGTGGGCGTGTGCGGGGCACGGGATTACGGGAAAAAAAAGCGAGCGTTGTGCCCAATATTTCATTGTTTTTTCTTCCCAGGTTCGGTACATTCCAGCTCCGGGTGTCCACCCTGCTCCCTTAAAATACCCCAACACCCTTAAACACTAACCCATCTTAACCCTATAAATATACCCTGTACCCCAAAACCCAAACCTATCCCTAAACCCTAAAAATACCCCTGTACCCTAAAACCCAAACCTAGCCCTGAACCCTATAAATACCCCTGTACCTCAAAACCCAAACCTACCCCTGAACCCTAAAAATACGCCTGTACCCCAACACCCAAACCTACCCCATAACCCTAAAATACCCCTGTACCCCAAAACCCAAATGTAGCCCTGAACCCTTAAAATACCCCTGTACCCCAAAACCCGAACCTACCCCTGAACCCTAAAATACCCCTGTACCCCAAAACCCAAACCTAGCCCTGAACCCTAAAAATACCCCTGTACCCCAAAACCCAAACCTAGCCCTGAACCCTTAAAATACCCCTGTACCCCAAAACCCAAACCTAGCCCTGAACCCTTAAAATACCCCTGTACCCCAAAACCCAAACCTACACCTGTACCCTAAAAATACCCCTATATCCCAAATCCCAAACCTAGCCCTGAACCCTAAAAATACCCCTGTACCTCAAAACCCATAGCTATCCCTAAACCCTAAAACTACCCCTGTACCCCATAACCTAAAACTATATCTGAACCCTTAAAATACCGAAACACCCCAAAACATATACCTCAGTACCCCAAAACATATAACCCTATACCCATACTTATCTTATCCAATTTTTTTTTTAAAAAACATGCTTTTACCATTCATGCATTTACAAAGAAATTTCGTTGTAAATGTATGCGTGGTAAAACATATAAAGTGTAATGCCATGCATTATAATGGCATTGCGGAGTCATGGTACTTTCGTAATGAAAGTATGCGGAGTGATGGCATGCGGAAAGAAAGTTGCGGAATAATGGGTGTTTACCTCCCCCGGTAAGTACATTGGTGGCACGACGGCCCACATCTCCAGCAACATATTCATATTTTTTCACCACCGATTTGAAAAATGCACAGGTCTCTCTCATTGATGGCCAGCACCGACATACACTTTTGGACACACCTCCCGCCACAAGTTCTAGAATTGCGAACTTTAGAGCTGGGGAGCTACGTTCGAATCTCGGCATCAGCTCAAAATCCTGTGATTCCAGGCAAATCGCTTTGTCTCCCCGTGCCTACCACAAATTAATGTGTTCTTCTGTAATGTAAATTATGCTCATGCCATGTTGTCGAGTTCGCGCTATATAATATTGCAAGGAAAAATAAAGTAGGGAAACTCGAGTTCACACACTACTGAACGCGCACTCTTAAGTGCATCAGCAGTGCACTGTGAATCGGAGCGTTTCACAGGCCTGTCACAGATAAGAAATGCTATCAAAATGAAATCCTACAAAACAATATACTACTGGCCGGCAGAAATTCATAGCCGGACAACGTTGGGACGGGCTGCTAGTAAATAATAATTTCGTAAACAAACAAAATGGCAAAAATCCAATCAGTAGAAGTTGAGATATGAACTTTTAAAGAATAAATGCAAAGATAGTGCTTAGAAGAATTAAGTGCTTCAAAAGTTAATTGGTCATGGGACAAAGTAATGAGATCAGGCCGATGGTGAACGGAGGGTGTTAGACTTGGGGGTCTCTAGTTGGCACAGGTAGGTACTTGTGACAAATAGGGACCCTCTCCTCTAGTCAGGGTAAAGGGGGTACACTCCTAAAATAACCCCTGCTCACTCCCCTGGTAGCTTGGCACTAGCAGCAAGGCTTTATCGCAAAGGAGTTGTAAGTTAAGTATTTGTGACCACACACAGTAATCCAGGTACAACACTACAAATGGACACCACACAAGGTTGTATATCAAAAATAAGTATATTTTATATAGAGTTACCACAAGCCCAATAAAAAACAAAAAGTACTATTAGATTTCAAGAGTTCTGGTTAAAAGGCTTAATTCAAAGTTTGTGCGAGTTGGTAGCCTTGTCCGGCTGCAGCGTTGCTGAAAGAACCCAGAGTCTAACACATCCAGCGGACCGCGGCAGTCCGGGCCCACTCAAATGTCGACAGACTCAGACACTGTACCTTTTACTTGAGGCGGCCGGCACGGATGTACGAGCCGGTTCCGGTGTACGTCGCGGTGCAGAAAGAAAGCGTTTGAGGACGCGTTGTCCCTCGACGCGGTGCAGGCAGTGGCCCGTTGACAGAGTCGGTGGATCCAAGGCATACATTGCAGGGAGAGACGGTGCTTCGATGAGTGCTTGCAGCTTGCGGTGCGGCAACAGAGCCGGAGTCCGGGAGCTTGCGTCGAGCTATCCGGATAGTGGTGTGAGTCGGGCGGTGCATTGCGAAGGGTGCGAGGTGGTGCCCAACTCCGGTGAGTTCACAGGACTGAAAATCAGCAGCATGGACAAAGTCGGTCAGACCAGCATGAGTTGGTGTAGTGAGGCGTTGCACGTCGCGGTGTCCTTCCAGTCGCGGTGCAGGCAACGGCTCAGTGACGGCATTGAGACGGAGTCGGTGAGCTCAGAGCTTGCGTTGTTCGAGGCGGACGTTGCTTGATGCGGTACCTACAGGACACAGGACCGGTCGTGAGAGTCGGTCACAGCTCCCTGCCTCTGTAGCCACTGAAACAGCATTTCCAGCAGCAATTCACAAAGGCTGGTGAAGTCCACTGGTCCTGTGACTTCGGTCAGGGGGCAAGCTCTCTTCCAAGCCCTTTGAGATTTTTTGCACAAGTTGAAAGTAAAGTCCACAAAGTTCTTTCTCCTCTCTTTGGCAGTCAGGCAACCACTGCAGGCCAATTCCCCAAACAGCACTTCAGCTTGGGAATAGTCTCTCCTCAGTTTCTTCAGGTTCCTCTCCTCAGCAGAGGTTTCGTCTTGTAAGTCCAGAAGTGATCTAATTTCATGGGATCAGGGTCCTAATACTTATATCCCAAAATCCTTTGGTCTCTGAGGGGAGAGGGGCCTGTGCCCAGTCCAAACCAGTTCTGAAGCACTCCTTTCCTTTCACAGTGCAGGGCAGAAACGTCAGACGCCCCACAGGAGGTGGAGCCAGCATTGTGGCAGGCAAGTACAGTCCTGGAGCACTTTGTTGACAGTCTTCCTTCCCTTCTTTCAGTGTGCAGGGCAGAGACATCAGACGCACCACAGGGGGTGGAGCCGGCATTGTAGAGTGAAGGCCCAGCCCTATTCAGGTCCCAGGTGCAACTCCTCCCTCCCATCTAGATGCAGATCTCTCTATTCACCCCCGGGCTGTCCCAGCCTGTCTCCTGGAATCCCTCAGCCCTGTCACTCGCAAAACCAGACAAAGGAATACACAACCTAGCAGAGGCAGGCTTTGGATATTTACGCAAGCAAATACCTACTTTCTAAAAGTGGTATTTGCAAACCCAGAATATTAAAATAAACTTTACTAAAATATGTATTTTATTATTCTGAGTCCAGGTATATTAAACTCGAATTTCTACCATGTCTTCTGAGTCGGTTAGCATTATAAACTGTAACAATTCTAACCGCCCATTCTGATCTATGGAGAACAGGTAACCTTGCAATAATGAAAAACGAAAATGGCTGTAATTCACCATTAGGACATGCCACATACATCAGGCCTTGTCCTACCTTATACTTACAATGCACCCTGCCCTTTGGCCTACCACAGGGGTGACTAATATGAAGGTAAGGGAAGGTTTAGGGACTGGCAAGAGGGTGCACTTGCCCAGTCAGCATGACAGTACCAGACTGCACGCAGGTTCTGCAATGGCAGACCTTAGACACGTTTTACAGGGCCGCTTCAGTGGGTGGTACAACCAGTGCTGCAAAGCCACCACCAGCATTTGGATTTACAAGCCCTGGGCAACCTCAGTGCACTGTACTAGGGACTGACAGGTAAACCAAAGAAGCCAATCATGGAATCTCCAATTAATACGTACATTTACAGTAGGGAGAGAATATGCTCTTTAGCACTGATTCGCAGTGGTAAAGTGCCCAGAGTCATAAAATAGCCAACAACAGGTCAGAAAAAATTTGGGAAGGAAGGCAAAAAGTTCAGGGATGACCCTGCGAAAAGGGCCAAGTCCAACACAACCCCCTTCCAGCCAAAACGCAGGGTAGACCAATCACTACCTTGATGGGATCCCCTGCTTAGGGTGATAGAACATGGACCTGGCCCACAACAACAGGGGCATATTCCAGTTCTACGCCAATCTGAACCCATTTAAATTCATCTGTCCATATTCTCTGGGTCCACCAAGCTAATCCATGGGGAACCCTTTTCTTCACCTGTGGACACCATCTGTGCAGCATCTAACCTTAACTTGCTCACAGGTGTGTCCCAACAGACAGACAGCAAGTGACAGCGGCCACTGACAGTAGTCAGGGATGAGACCAAGGGCTTATGCCTTTCCGGGTTCTCAAACCTCTGTGGCATCCGAGAGCAGGAGGCAGTAGCCCCAGGTACTTGGCACCCTTTGTCCACCCTCCCTCCTGTCAGGTCAGGTATGACATCCGGACACTGACCCACCAGCCCCAGGGCTGTACCCGGTGGCTGGACCAGAGACTGGGGTGGGCTCTCCCACACCCTGTCCTCCTCCTTGGGGCTCTGTACCCTCCTACCTGGAGCGGTACCCCCTTCCGGAATTGTCAGGGTACCTGTAGCAGGTGTCCTGCACAATTTGCCCACCAGTTCAGGGGTTCTATCCTGCAACTGGGCTACCAGGTCAGGGGGGACACCCTGAACCTGGCCCTCCAACCTAGGGTCTAAACCCTCTGGCTGCACCGGGGTCAGAGGCGAGGACTCCCTCCCTCTGCAACACCTTCCAGAGCACTGCACCCTCCCAACTGGAGTGGTACCCCTAGAAGCTACCTCAGTCAGGACACTGATTACAATTGCCCCTTTCTCCAGGTCAGACAATACCTGACCAAACCCTGCGGTTGAACACTTGCCTGGCAACGCAGGACTTGCTTGGGAGCACATATGTGGCCCTCGAGGGTGACACATATCTCATGTTACATGTGACAGTCTGCCTGGTGCAGATCTCCCGACCCCTGTCCATCTGACAATGTGCGAATATCCACAAGGACAGGAGTGGTGTCACCATGGTCATTAACTTGTGACGCAGCCCTTCCGGCTGGCCCCTGACCCACTGGTTCTTCCACTGGGGACTCTTTCCCCCTCTCACCCCTCAGCCTTGACCTCTGTACCCTCCCAACTGGTGCGGCACTGCCAGACACCAGAAATAATGGAGGCCTGCTTACAGACACTCCCAGTTCACCAGTCACTACGGGATCCCCGTCAACGGGCGGCCCATCAGGACAGCCTAGGCTACGCACATGGTGTTCCCCTAAAGAAGCAACCAGGCTCTGGGACTGGGTTTCGGGCACCTGTGGACATGCATGCCCACACTCACTTCTTCTCCACTGAGACAGGACGTGAGCCCCTACATCCCTCCCACTACAATGGGGCCTAGCTGGGCTACTCTGCACCACTTCCACCACTCTGGGTTGGAAGATACCTGAGCCACTCCCCACATGGTCATTCCCCAATGCCTCTCCAGACCCTCTGGAATCCACCAAAAGGTCTGCCTCCAATGTGAGTTCCCTGGGGTCAGAGAACTCACTCTCCAACAGGTGTTGGCATAGCTCTGGAAAACCGGGACTTACAATATGCTCTCCCACAATTGGATGACACAGCCCCCTACAGGGGTTAACCAAACTATCCTTCGCCTCATCATCTAGTGCATCACATACGTACTCCACACTACTCTCCTGAGACTGGCAAGACAGTACCTGACTGTCTCTGTCACACAACCCACACTCTTCTGGGCGGTCTTCACACTCACATACCAGGACTTCAACTTTGGGGGAACTCCTCTCCCTGCACCTCTCATCTAGAGTTAGTAGAGTGTCCCTCCCACCACTAGGACCATGAACCCCTGCGCCAGTTACCCCATTCTCCTCAGGGACACTGCGCACTACTGGAGCTATCTCATGTCCTTGAACCTCCTGGTGTATGTTAACCCCCTCCAAGTCAGGTGCCACATATCTGGGTGTGTGTACTACTCCCTCAGCACTAGAAAATTCAATTTTGCTGCCACCATCTAAGCTGGACTCCACCTCCAACTCAGCAAAGCTCAATCTCTGAGCTATACACATTTCTTGTTGCTGGGCTGAGACACTCATGGCCTCAAGCCTCTCGAGCTCCATATCAAGCTTCCTCATTATCAAGTCATGCTCAAACTGCATTTTCTTTACTTCCAGGGAAAATTTCCCATTCTCTAACCCCAGTTGTCCACTCCACTTGAGTTTGGCCAGCTCCATTTCTTGTATCCTACATCTCTCTCTGTCCCCCAATAAAAATCAACAGATGCTATGGATGCTGCTTTACTCATGGTGGTTAAATTGGCAGTTCTTGGCAAAAATAGAAAATCCAAAAAGGAATCTACCAAAAAGTACGTGGTTGCGTTATGGTCTGCACTCACTAAGTAGTGTTCACCAATCACTGTACATGAGTCACAAATGCAAGTCCAGAATCCTCACCGCTGACCACCAATGTTAGATTTGGGGGTCTCTAGTTTGCACAGGTAGGTACTTGTGACAAATAGGGACCCTCTCCTCTAGTCACGGTAAGGGGGTACACTCCTAAAATAACCCCTGCTCACCCCCTTGGTAGCTTGGCACGAGCAGCAAGGCTTTATCTCAGAGGCGTTGTAAGTTAAGCATTTGTGACCCCACACAGTAACCCAGTGACAACACTAGAAATGGACACCACACAAGGTTGTATATAAAAAATAAGTATATTTTATGTAGATTTACCACAAGACCAATAAACGATAAAAAGAATCCACAGTACTATTAGATTTCAAAAGAGTTCTGGTTAAAAGGCTTAATACAAAGTCTGTACGAGTCGGTAGCATTGTCCGGCCACAGCATTGCTGAAAGAACGGAGTCTAACACATCCAGCAGACTGCGGCGGTCCGCGCCCACTCAAATGCCGACAGACTCAGACACAGTACCTTTTACTTGAGGCGGCCGGCACGGATGTGCGAGCCGGATCCGGTGTGCATCACAGTGCAGAAAGGAAGAGTTGCAGGACGCCTTGCCCCTCGATGCAGGCATCGGCCCATTGACAGAGTCGGTGGATCAAAGGCTTGCGTTGCAGGGCGAGACGGTGTTTCGATGCGTAGCTTGCAGCTTGCGGTGCGGCGACAGAGCCGGAGTTCGGGAGCTGGCGTCGATCTGTCCGGATAGCGGTGCGAGTCAGGCGGTGCGTCGCAAAGCGTGCGAGGCTGTGCCTAACTCCGGTGCATTCACAGGACTTGAAGTCAGCAGCAGTGACTGCGTCGGTCAGACCAGCACGAGTTGGTGTAGCGAGGCGTTGTACGTCGCGGTGTCCTTCCAGTTGCAGGTGCAGGCAATGGCTCGGTGACGGCATCGAGATGGAGTCGGTAAGCTCAGAGCTTGCGTTGTTCGAGGGGGACGTTGCTTGATGTGGTGCCTACAGGACACCGGACCGTGAGAGTCGGTCACAGCTCCCTGCCTCTGTAGCCACTGAAACAGCATTTCCAGCAGCAATTCACAAAGGCTGGTGAAGTCCACTGGTCCTGTGACTTCGGTCAGGGGCAAGCTCTCTTCCAAGCCCTTGGAGATTTTTTGCACAAGTTGAAAGTAAAGTCCACAAAGTTCTTTCTCCTCTCTTTGGCAGTCAGGCAACCACTGCAGGCCAATCCCCCAAACATCACTTCAGCTTGTGAATAGTCTCTCCTCGGTTTATTCAGGTTCCTCTCCTCAGCAGAGGTATCTTGTAAGTCCAGAAGTGATCTAATTTCATGGGATAAGGGTCCCAATACTTTTACCCCAAAATCCTTTGTTCTCTGAGGGAAGAGGGGCCTGTGCCCAGTCCAAACCAGTTCTGAAGTACTCTGTTTACCAGACTTCTCCTTTCCTTTCACAGTGCAGGGCAGAAACATCAGATGCCCCACAGGAGGTGGAGCCAGCATTATGGCAGGCAAGTACAGTCCTGGAGCACTTTGTTGACAGTCTTCCTTCTCTTCTTTCAGTGTGTAGGGTAGAGACATCAGACGCACCACAGGGGGTGGAGCCGGCATTGTAGAGGGAAGACCCAGCCCTATTCAGGTCCCAGGTGCAACTCCTCCCTCCCATCTAGATGCAGATCTCTCTATTCACCACCGGGCTGCCCCAGCCTGTCTCCTGGAATCCCCCAGCCCTGTCACTCGCAAAACCAGACAAAGGAATACACAACCTAGCAGAGGCAGGCTTTGGATAGTTAGGCAAGCAAATACTTACTTTCTAAAAGTGGTATTTGCAAACCCAGAATATTAAAATAAACTTTACTAAAATATGTATTTTATTATTCTGAGTCCAGGCATTTTGAACTCGAATTTCTACCATGTTTCTGAATCGGTTAGGATTATAAACTGTAACAATTCTAAACGCCCATTTTGCCCTATGAAGAACAGGAAGCCTTGCAATAGTGAAAAATGAAAATGGCTGTAATTCAGTATTAGGACATGCCACAGACATCAGAACTTGTCCTACCTTATACTTACAATATAAGGTGTGGTAGGCCCCTTGGGCCTACCACAGGGGTGACTAATATGAAGAAAAGGGAAGGTTTAGGGACTGGCAAGTGGGTGCACTTGCCCAGTCAGCATGACAATACCAGACAGCACGCAGGTTCTGCAATGGCAGACCTTAGACACGTTTTACAGGGCAGCTTCTGTAAGTGGCACAACTAGTGCTGCAAGCCCACTAGCAGCATTTGGATTTACTAACCCTGGGTACACTCAGTGCACTGCACTAGGGTCTGACAGGTAAACCAAAGAAGCCAATCATGGAATCACCAATTAATACATACATTTACAGTAGGGAGAGCATATGCACTTTAGCACTGATCAGCAGAGGTAAAGTGCCCAGAGTCATAAAATAGCCAACAACAGGTCAGAAAAAATATAGGAGGAAGGCAAAAAGTTCAGGGATGACCCTGCAAAAAGGGCCAAGTCCAACAGAGCGGAGCAGGATGCAAGACCAACTCAGGGTCTTTTGAGCACAAGTACCTTGATCCTGGTCGCAAATGAGATGCCTGGAGCAGCCGAGCGATGCATCGGTGATCCCCACACAATTGAGGTGATGTGGCTGATTCCTCAAGACAACGGCGACGATGGATCAGTATATGCACCAGTTCCGTGGTACAGCATTTTCAGATGCGATGTGCTCGGTGTCTCCACTCTATAAAGAATTGGCCGTGATGAGCAGGTTCTAAAGTGATGTGTCGGTTCCAAGTGCGATGCGTCGACCTGGTTACTAACAGGGGAGATGCCTTTCTTCCAAATGGTGCAACAGTGTCGAAGCACGGGCTCTAGGTGATGCAGCACTTTATACTCACTTCCAAGGGCCCAGGACTGTATTGGCACCACTGGGCAGAGCAGGACTCAAAACAGACAAAGTCCAAGTGTTTTTTGCAGGTTAAGAAGTGAAGACTTTGATATCTCTGACACTTCAGAAAACAGGAGGCAAGCCAGCAAGCCCAGGGAGATACTTAGGTTCAGGGATGTTGCGAATTGGGTCTTAATTCCATGCAAGAGGGCAGCAGGCCATTGCAGCAAAACAGTTCAGCAAAGTGGCAGTCCCTCCAGCAGCACAGCAGTCCAGCAGTCCTTCTTCTTGGGAGAAAGTCCTCACTTCCAGCAGTGTTTTGAACTGGTGGAGTCAGGTATCCAGTACTTATACTCAGTCGTGCCTTTGAAATAGGGAAGACTTCAAGAAAAGACCTTTGAAGTGCACAGAGTCCTTGCCCTTCCAGCCCTGGCTCCAGACTTACCACAGTGGGGTATGTGGGTGCAGGATACAGCCCTTTCAGGTGTGTCAGCTTCTCCATCCCATACTTCCCCGGATGGCCCAGACAGATGTGGATGGCCCATCAGTCACACTTAGGCTCTCTTTGTGTGTTTCTATCTGGAGGAAATGCAGAAAGGCCAGCAGTCACCCAACTCAGATGTGTATTCAGAGACAGGCAGAAGGTGTAAAAAGGTAATCCCAATGTTAACCTATGAGAGAGTTTGTCCTTGCAGTAGTGAAAATTGAATTTAAGTGTTTTTCACTACCAGGACATGTAAAATTAAAAAATAAATGTTCTACGTTTTAAATACATTGCACCCTGCACTTGGGTTGTCCAGAGCCTGCCTTAAGGATGACTTATATGCATTAAAAATTAAGGTTAGCAAGAGGGTTAAATTGCCAGGTCGACATGGCAGTTTAAAACTTCACAAACAGGCTCTGTAGTGTCAGGCCTGGGACATGTTTAAAGGGCCACTAGTAGCATTTAATTTACAGGCCTTGGGCACATGTTGTGCACTTTGCTAGGGGCATATAAATAAATTAAATATGCCAATTGTGGATAAATCAATGTTACCTTGTTTAAATCAGAGAGCACAATCTCTTTAGCACTGGTTAGCAGTAAAGTGCACAGAGTCGTAGGGCTAATAAGAATGAATTCAGCAAAAATAAGTGTTTTGTATGAAATCCACAACATGTTTAAGTAAGCCTGGCCAGAGGAGAAAGTAATGGGTAAAGAAAACCTCTTAGTAATTGTGAATTGAAGTATGAATTTTACAATGTTGAGGGAAAAATTATGAGGATTGGTAGGATTATTCCATCAGAAGTACTAAATTAGGAACAAAAATTGTATTTGTAGCCAGACGGAAGGCACCTCTACAGATTTAATTGTAACTGAGCCAACTTCTGATTAAGGATCTTAAACTGTAGAGACGCATCTAAAGTCATTATTATATGAGGCTATGCCTCTGGATATACATATAATCCTTAAGGACCAGTGCATCTTGGATAAGTGGCGTTCCCATAACCATCAAAACTCTTCCCATCATACCTACCTCTGGAAGTGACTTAAATTTTGTTGTGTGGTCCTGAAGAAGGTGACAGGAGGAATTACTTGCCCACACAAAACGTGCTTTGACTCTTGTTAGAAAGTAGATCCTAGCCAACAACACCTCAGCGGATATCATTAGATACTGTATCTCTGCTGAGGCTCATTTTGATGTACAGATTGCAGGGACACCTGTATGAATGTTGTAGTGTTGCAGTGTGAATGGAAGATAGAATGAAAGGATTGGGTATGAAGGCCGTTGGTCTATTTTTGATGACCCTATTGTGTTTTTAACAAAACCAAAGAAACTTGTGCTATTAATTGTGTCACAATTATTAGAAAGAATTTTAAAATGTATTTGTACACCTTTCATATTAATATGCTGTTTTTCAAATACTTCATAAGGAATAATTGAAAACGTGGTAAAAATATATATATGGAAAAGAAGATATAATAAAATTTGATCTTATGAAAAACTACTCACATATCAATATTTCATTATAAATGGGACAGTACCAACAGCATGTATCAGCAGAATTGATGTAATACAGGTCTAGGGGGTATCTATCTCTTCTTCTTAGTAGTGACAAATTGATAAAGGCCAGGTACAGGTGACAGCACTTACTTTTGTATATTTGCCAATAAATCAAGTTCAGGTGTAAGCCCTGTCCCAGTCAGTGTACTCAGCACTTACTTAAATCCATGGGGAACGCAACCTTCTCTGGGGCTTTCCATGATAGCTGTCATAGCCTCATGCAAAGTGATAGACCGAGCTGGTGAATAGGACAATTTACCCCGCAACTCTTCCCTTAAGCACCCATCTTCAGATGATAGACTTTGCTAGAGTGCGTGGCCCAGCTGTGCCTGAAATACTGCAGTTCAAAAGGGGAACAGGTAGAGATTCCCTTTGCTTGAGCGTATTGAGCCAATCTCACTGTTCAAATTAATGGAATCAAAATAAGCTAACATTTCATCACCCGCATGTCAGACAATTAATTAATGAAAGACATAAGCTGGGACTTTAGCAGCATGGCAAGGGTAACCCATAACCCCCAGATCTGTCAAATGCTGTACAAGTCTTAATCCATCATTGGTGTACTGTGGGATAGATGTTGTGGCCTGGGGGGGGAGGGGTTGTTTTAAGCACTGGAAAATGGCCTACTGCACTCCAGGCACTATGATCATCCCATTCAGTTGCTAATATAGCACCATGTAAGAAACCATGAGGAAAAATGTCTTGTTGCAAATGTATAATCGATAATCGAGGCCCCACCGTGCCCTCTATAAGAGGCCAACGTTGCACCGTCTATATTAAATAATTCAACAAGATCCACCAAATCCTGCTCAGCCAGGTACCTGCTTAGCTCATCCCCCTTACTGTCAGATTTCTTCCAGGGGAGTACAAAACTACCTGTGCTTTAAACTTAATATCTCAAAAAACACAGTTGATGGACAGAATGTAGAACAATGTCATACATTCACCCCAGTACAAGGATCTGGGCCTAAATCCATCGTTTTTTTCACTCCACACCACCCTGGGTTAGACACTGGCTATATGCAAATCAGCTCTGACCCTTTGCCTCATGGGAAAAGTCCAGTCCGAACTGCCAAGCCCTGTCTTTCCCAGACCGGAATCAAGCATCCAAGGACCGGTTTCTGGCTATCAGCCTTCATTCAGCCTGGATAGCGTGACTCCAGTGGTGTGGAGAGCCTGGGACTCACGTCTGAGCATACCCAGCCCACTCGGGGTGAAAATGACAAAAAACACAGTTGATGGACAGAATGTAGAACAATGTCATACATTCACCCCAGTACAAGGATCTGGGCCTAAATCCATCGTTTTTTTCACTCCACACCACCCTGGGTTAGACACTGGCTATGTGCAAATCAGCTCTGACCCTTTGCCTCATGGGAAAAGTCCAGTCCGAACTGCCAAGTACACTCCACACCACTGGAGTCAAGCTAGCCGGGCTGATGAGAGGTGTTACCTCGAAACCGGGCCGGTCCTCGGATGCTTGATTCCGTTCTGGGAAGGACATGGCTTTTGTAGTTCGGACTGGACTGTTCCCATGGGGCACAGGGTCAGCGCTGATTTGCATATCGCCATTGTCTAACCCAGGGTGGTGTGGAGTGGAAAAACGATGGATTTGGGCCCAGATCTTTGGACTGGGGTGAATGTGTGACATTGATCCACATTCTGTCCATCACTGTTGTGTTTGCAATTACCGCTCTAAGTGTACTGGGGATGCTCAGACGTGAGTCCCAGACACTCCACACCACTGGAGTCAAGCTAGCCGGGCTGATGAGAGGTGTTACCTCGAAACCGGGCCGGTCCTCGGATGCTTGATTCCGTTCTGGGAAGGACATGGCTTTTGTAGTTCGGACTGGACTGTTCCCATGGGGCACAGGGTCAGCGCTGATTTGCATATCGCCATTGTCTAACCCAGGGTGGTGTGGAGTGGAAAAACGATGGATTTGGGCCCAGATCTTTGGACTGGGGTGAATCTGTGACATTGATCCACATTCTGTCCATCACTGTTGTGTTTGCAATTACCGCTCTAAGTGTACTGGGGATGCTCAGACGTGAGTCCCAGACACTCCACACCACTGGAGTCAAGCTAGCCTGGCTGATGAGAGGTGTTACCTCGAAACCGGGCCGGTCCTCGGATGCTTGATTCCGTTCTGGGAAGGACATGGCTTTTGTAGTTCGGACTGGACTGTTCCCATGGGGCACAGGGTCAGCGCTGATTTGCATATCGCCATTGTCTAACCCAGGGTGGTGTGGAGTGGAAAAACGATGGATTTGGGCCCAGATCTTTGGACTGGGGTGAATGTGTGACATTGATCCACATTCTGTCCATCACTGTTGTGTTTGCAATTACCGCTCTAAGTGTACTGGGGATGCTCAGACGTGAGTCCCAGACACTCCACACCACTGGAGTCAAGCTAGCCGGGCTGATGAGAGGTGTTACCTCGAAACCGGGCCGGTCCTCGGATGCTTGATTCCGTTCTGGGAAGGACATGGCTTTTGTAGTTCGGACTGGACTGTTCCCATGGGGCACAGGGTCAGCGCTGATTTGCATATCGCCATTGTCTAACCCAGGGTGGTGTGGAGTGGAAAAACGATGGATTTGGGCCCAGATCTTTGGACTGGGGTGAATCTGTGACATTGATCCACATTCTGTCCATCACTGTTGTGTTTGCAATTACCGCTCTAAGTGTACTGGGGATGCTCAGACGTGAGTCCCAGACACTCCACACCACTGGAGTCAAGCTAGCCGGGCTGATGAGAGGTGTTACCTCGAAACCGGGCCGGTCCTCGGATGCTTGATTCCGTTCTGGGAAGGACATGGCTTTTGTAGTTCGGACTGGACTGTTCCCATGGGGCACAGGGTCAGCGCTGATTTGCATATCGCCATTGTCTAACCCAGGGTGGTGTGGAGTGGAAAAACGATGGATTTGGGCCCAGATCTTTGGACTGGGGTGAATCTGTGACATTGATCCACATTCTGTCCATCACTGTTGTGTTTGCAATTACCGCTCTAAGTGTACTGGGGATGCTCAGACGTGAGTCCCAGACACTCCACACCACTGGAGTCAAGCTAGCCGGGCTGATGAGAGGTGTTACCTCGAAACCGGGCCGGTCCTCGGATGCTTGATTCCGTTCTGGGAAGGACATGGCTTTTGTAGTTCGGACTGGACTGTTCCCATGGGGCACAGGGTCAGCGCTGATTTGCATATCGCCATTGTCTAACCCAGGGTGGTGTGGAGTGGAAAAACGATGGATTTGGGCCCAGATCTTTGGACTGGGGTGAATGTGTGACATTGATCCACATTCTGTCCATCACTGTTGTGTTTAAACTTAATATCTAGCTTGGCTTTAAAGTCCCCAAAAAGAAGATAATTAGGTTGTGACAGTGTCAAGGAAAGCAAGTAAGCGCTCATAATGAATACATGCAGAATTTAAGAAATCATTGTTATAAAAATTACTTAAATGAAAACTAAAAGCACTAAAGCGACCCTTAATAAACACAACCATAAAGACTGAGGTTTCCGTGTCCAGGATCGAACTATCCACTTTCAGGCTTACATTTATCTAAACTGAGAAGCCCCCCGCTCCGCCCACCATGG
This sequence comes from Lissotriton helveticus, assembly GCF_964261635.1. Taxonomy (NCBI): domain Eukaryota; kingdom Metazoa; phylum Chordata; class Amphibia; order Caudata; family Salamandridae; genus Lissotriton; species Lissotriton helveticus. Next base: position 55,224,471 of record NC_136065.1, read on the forward strand.
AAAGGGGCAACAGAGCAAAACTGGGACAAGAAAAAGCAGTGGTATTCCATGTGGATCACTGACAGAATATCGCCGACCAGAAAATCGAGGAAGAAGAGTATCGAGTCTACAATATCGATGTACAGAATATCTCTACAATGGTAAGTACAAATATATCGAAACCAAAATATCGTTGTTTAAAATATCATTGTTTAAAATATAGTTTTTTTAAATGTCTTAAAAATAATCTAAACATCATTAAATTATAAGTATAATGAATAAAAACATAGTTGGAATTATTTAAAAAATGTTAAAATCGAATAAATAATAAATGTAATTTAAAAACGATTAAACATAACTATTTTTGTTATATACATTAACTTATTAATACTAATAAATAATTATTTTATTTAATTATAAAATGTTAGAAACAGAAGAAAAGTTATAAATACATACATATATATATAAACCTGTAATATAAACATAAAATAAAAAAATATATAATAAAATATAATATTAAAATTAATATTTATTTAAATAAATATATTTTATACTACATTAACTATAAAAGTAGGGGAATGTTGGATAGCGTAGGGGATAACATTACTATGCCCACTCCAGCGAGTGCAACAGTAGGGAAAGTGTTGGATAGCGGAGGGGAACAATTTACTATTCCCACTCCAGTGAATGCAACAGTAGGGAAAGTGTTGGCTAGCGGGTGGGTAAAAATTACTATTCCCACTCCACCAAGTGTAACAGTAGGGAAAGTGTTGCATAGCGGAGGGGAACAATTTACTATTCCCACTCCAGAGAATGCAACAGTAGGGAAAGGAAAGTGTTGGCTAGCGGGTGGGTAAAAATTACTATTCCCACTTTTGTTTGCTGACCGGGAGCAGCCGAAACACCGTCCGACACCGCCAAGACACTTTTGCCCACGCTGGAGCGCTGACAATCCTATTGGACCCTGCGAACGCTAAAACCACCCGCGCCGCCGCTCCGGGACCACGAATCCTGGCTGCCTCTGCGGCGCGCGCATCACTGACGCGACTTCTACGCCAGGAGGGGCTACAAAGCCACTGACCCCTCGGTGGAGCGGGGGAGACTTTTGTTTGCTGACCGGGAGCAGCGGAAACACCGGCCGACACCGCCAAGACACTTTTGCCCACGCTGGAGCGCTGACAATCCTGTTGGACCTTGCGGGACGCTAACACCACCCGCGCCGCCGCTCCGGGACCATGAATCCCGGCTGCCTCTGCGGCGGCGTGCATCACTGACGCGACTTCTGCGCCAGGAGGGGCTACAAAGCCACTGACCCCTCGGTGGAGCGGGGGAGACTTTTGTTCGCTGACCGGGACCAGCGGAAACACCGGCCGACACCGCCAAGACACTTTTGCCCACGCTGGAGCGCTGACAATCCTGTTGGACCCTGCGGGACGCTAACAACACCCGCGCCGCTGCTCCGGGACTACGAATCCCGGCTGCCTCTCCGGCGGCGCGCATCACTGACGCGACTTCTGCGCCAGGAGGGGCTACAAAGCCACTGACCCCCCCCCCCGCATCGCGGGACACCCGGGGCGAAGCCCGGGCAAAGGGCGGGACCTCTGTGGCCCTCAGAGGCCTGCAGAGACTGGACTGGGCCACAGCCCCTGGCTGAAAAGCGACGGTAATTCACCAGAACTGTAAGCCCCCATTGTTTACATCTATACCCTATGGTGGCTTATGCACGGGCCCTTATTGGTGTCTATTACTAATGCTGAAGGGTTTTTGAAAGTGGGACCTTTCTTTGCCAGTTCTTTGTTCTCTATTTTTATTTTTTTCTCAGTATCTGGTATAGCCTATGGAATGCCGGGAAACTAGAAGTATGGCAGCGGCGGGCGCCAGGAAAAAACTAACTGGAACTCTTGACGATTTTATCGTCCGCACTTACTCTTTAATAGACCAAGGAATTGTATTGATGGAAAGGAGGGTCTCCCAAGAACTCGTAGCAGCAAAAAGGTCATTCTTGGGCCATATTGGTTCTGTACGTACTCCCAATACCTCCCCAAGTATTACTAACTCTGCGCTGATCCATGTTGAGCTCCATAATGCCACCTGTAGCCAGACAGCAACAGCATTGGACCTTACACTCCCTGACGTCCAGTCTTCGTCCCAAACCCAATCCGTCTTGAGCTCAACAGCCATTTTGGCTGACCCCAAAAACGATAACTCCACTATTCGAAAGAGTGGGAAGAGGGAGGGGGCTATCCCTAAATGCAGGCAGCCCAAAACGGTTATCCCCAACACAAAAAATGCCAGTGAATTAAATCTCGGAAGCACTGACATCTCTACTAGAGAGAGAGAGAGAGACAGTATAGAAGAGGTGAGGGAACTTAACAGAACACCCAATGGGAGTAACACTGGGATAGAAGAGACCCGACCCGAGGCCTTACGATTACCACTGAGTATATTCGATGATACCATTCTGGATAGCACCATGGCTGTTATCCTTGAAGATAGCCTTGAAGATAGCCCTATAGTTGACAGGTCAGGAGCCCATAGATTAGGAGGCACACTTGGTGGGGATGAGCCCTTAGCCCACGCCCTGACTAATATTATTAAAACCTTACTTGCTCCTCTATAAGCAAGGCTTCAAGGAATAGAAAAACTGCTTCAGGATTTACACAAGGACCAAAGACCCCAGGCAACACACCGCGCCAATAGGACAACCCATACAATTGCCCCAGCCAGTAACCCCCAACAAGCTAACAAACGACCAGCAGCAGCAAAGAATAATATACCTAAGACCCCACTGCTGACCTGCCCCAATCCTGTGCCCAAAAAAGGGGGCGCCCAGCCCCATGCATTAGCTGAGCCCACTAATCAAACGAGGTTGAATAGTCATGCTGCCCCCACTTTAAAATCGGATTCAACCCTCCCTGCTAAGAGACTGAAGCGTCGAAATATCAACTTACCACCAGACGCCTGTCGTTATGTAATCGTTTTGACAGGGGTACCGGAATTGGCCCCGACATCTTCAGAACCCTTTTGGGCGCTTAAAAATAAGGTATCCCATTGGCTAGCTAACATTCATCCATTACCACCTAACACCCGTAGTAACATCTTGATGGTTGAGAGAGCCCCCTGGGTGGGCCCCAGTAGGAAAGTACTGCAGGGGGATTGTGTTGTAGTGACTTTTGAGGATCCTCGCACTGTGCAGCACGTTTGCATGGGGAAACCTGGAACCAACGGCACTGCGATTGTGGCTAGACCATTGTCCTATTTTTACATGTCTGGGGAGCAGCTGGATAATGGCTGGAGTTGGCTGAGAGATACCAATCATTCCTGGGGAGGGAGGAGGCATGAGGTGCGTAGGGATTTGAATTGCTTCATCCCAGGTGGCGGGGGAGTAGAGGGATGGAATTTTGGTACAGCGTAGAGGAGGGTGGCCTAAGCACGGAGGTAGTAAAAGTAGCGATGAATGGCATGGCCCCCAGTTTATTCAACCTCCCATCCCTTGTTACAATCGGTACAGCGCACTGGAGGCTGTCGATTGACTCATGGAATCTCCAGGATCTTCCCGGCCTTCTTTAGTTTCCATTAAGACCATAGAAAACACTACCAGTAGTCCACAGATGTTACACATAGACTGTGGTAATCCACTGCCAATGCCTCCTCTCTTGTTAACTGGGGATGACGATACTCATAAGGCCCAAGGTACCGACCGTACCCCATGTGAGAAAAGAACCGAGATGGACCATTTTACCCCGCTGGATATAGGCAATTCTGGGCCTGAAGAGGTTATAGCTTTCGCTAACCACAGTATCCCGACTTCCATTGATGGCCATGGGATTGCACCTGTTACATTAGATACCAATGGTAAGAGTAGAGATTTGAGCGTTGTTTCTTGGAATGTCGCAGGTCTTGGGAATAAAGCAGCTCTTCCCGATTGGAATGAACTAATTGACAGGTATGACCTGTGTATCTTCCAAGAAACATGGTGTTTGGAACCAGTGTACAAGCCCGGCTATTCCACCTTCCATGTCCCAGCTACATCCTCTAGACGGGGTCGCCCGTCTGGCGGTTTGCCTGTCTGGATTAAAATTTCGTTAAACTGTAAGATCTCCTACTCTCCTAATATCTCCCACGATATGATGAGGTTAACGATTCGGGTTCCCCAAGCCCCAGTGACCCTGGAAGTCTTTAACATCTATGCCAGAGGTATACGAGGGGGTGGTAAATCTCCTACCAGAGCCCTACTTGCAGATTCACTTTGTAACTGTTCCCCAGATACTTTGCCGTTAATCGCTGGCGACTTCAATTGCACTTTTGAACCGTTAGCTGCCGACGGCGTGGTAGGTTTACTGGAGGAAGATGCGAGATGGGGAATCCCGCAACTGACGACTGTGCCGATTAAAAAGTGGACACCAGTTGTTATCCAAATGAATGCCTTGGTGTTGGAGCATGCTCTGGTAGCAGTGAATGGGCGCACACCGTCTGATTTCTCTGGTGCATGCACCTCTAATAGGGTTAGCTGCCCCAGCAGAATTGACTATATCCTGGTTGATAAGAGATTGTGGAGATATGTGTCAGATATGACAGTTATTCCTTCTATCCATAGTGACCATAACCCTCTACATCATCTCCTACGCTGACGACACCCAGCTGATCCTCTCCCTCACCAACGACCCCGCCACCGCCAGAGCCAACCTGCACGAAGGGATGACAGACGTAGCCAAATGGATGTCGAACAGCCGCCTGAAACTGAACTCGGACAAGACGGAAGTCCTCATCCTGGGATCATCACCCTCCACCTGGGACGACTCCTGGTGGCCCCCCGCCCTAGGCAGCGCACCCAAACCAACAGACCACGCACGCAACCTGGGATTCATCCTGGACTCCTCACTCTCCATGACCAGACAAGTCAACGCCGTCTCCTCGTCATGCTTCAACATCCTGCGCATGCTTCGTAAGATCTTCCGATGGATCCCCACCGAGACCAGGAAGACGGTCACCCAGGCCCTCGTCACCAGCCGTCTGGACTACGGCAACTCCCTCTACGCCGGAAACAACGCCAAGCTCCAGAAGAAACTCCAGTGGATCCAGAACACCTCAGCACGACTCATCCTGGACATCCCCCGCCGCAGACACATCTCCGGACACCTGAGAGACCTGCACTGGCTCCCGGTCAACAAAAGAATCACCTTCCGGCTCCTCACCCACGCACACAAAGCCCTACACAACCAAGGCCCAGGATACCTCAACAGCCGCCTCAACTTCTACGCTCCCAAACGCCAGCTTCGATCGACCAGCCACGCCCTCGCCGCCGTCCCCCGCATCCGAAGAGCCACCACAGGAGGAAGGTCCTTCTCCTACCTGGCCGCCAAGACTTGGAACTCCCTTCCGACCCACCTCCGCCTGACCCAGGACCACCTCGCCTTCAGGAACCAGCTCAAGACCTGGCTGTTCGAGCAGTAGTGGACCCCCTCCCCCCAGCGCCTTGAGACCCTCCGGGTGAGTAGTGCGCTATATAAATGCTTTGATTGATTGATTGATTGATTATCCCTTAGCCTGTGCAACCTGATAACTGTGGGGAACCTCCTGTCCAGCAATAGACTAACAATGGCGACCAGAGAAGTAGTACCCTCGAACTGCAAAAGGTTCATCAAATGGCATAAATTTACCATCAATGAGCAAAAGACAAATGCCCTGGGGGAAATTGTAAGAGATCAGACCGAGAAACTTTCTATACTCTGTACTGATGATCCCGGTTCTGTCCAGGTCAACAAGGTCTATGAGGAGACAATTGACAGGATGGCCGCTCTCTTCATTGACAGATGTGGGGCAAGCCAGTCGAAGCCTAGGAAGCCCGCATCCAGGTGGTATAACCATGAATGCAGAGGGGCTAAGTCCAAATTGATCTGTGCCATCAAAACCCGAGATCCAACTGAGGTTCGTTTAGCCCGAGCCGTGTACAGGCGTGCATTATCAGTGGCTAAGAGGGCATAGGATGACTCCCACTGGGAAGAGTTAAAACTGGCCAATCAGAACATGAATGGGGAACGATTCTGGGCTTTAGTAAGAAAAAACAATGATTGTGGCTCAGATCCATTACCCAACCATATTACGGACAGGGAATGGTTCGACCACTTTAGGAAACTGTACGAAGGGGTAGAGGTTGTTGAGGACATTGAAGTGATAGCGGAAGGTATATTACCCCAATACGATACATTCCCATCCATCGATCCTATAGGGCAGAGTGAGGTAGAGTCTGCGATTAGTAAAATTGTCCAAGGTAAGGCACTGGGCCAGGATGGCATCCCTGGCGATCTGTTCCATGCCAGCACTAGGCAATGGGCTAAATTCTTCTCCCTCTTGACTAAAGCCCTCCTCCTTGGGTCCCCAGTCCCAAACTCTTGGGGGGGGCAGAAGTGATTCCTATTTACAAGAAGGGGCCAAGGGGTGACCCTGCCAACTATCGTCCGATCAGCTTGATCGATGCTGGTCAGAAGGTGGTTGGCAGAGTCCTGCTGGAAAGAATCCTCTCTTGGGCAGAGGAGAATAATATTATCTCCCCCTTCCAGGCGGGTTTCAGGGCCTGCACTAGCACTGTAGATCAGGCTTTCAGGCTGTTACTACTTCATTGGAAAACAGTCTCGATTAGGAAGGGTGGTCTGTACTTGGCCTTTATCGATCTGAAGACCGCGTTTGACCTGGTCCCCCGAGGGCGCCTGTGGGCGGTTCTTGAAGAGATGGGGTTCCCTCTGCCCATCCTGCACCATTTGGCCCGCATGCATGATGGAACATACGCACGCATCCGGTGGGGCACAAAGGAGCAGATAACCAATAAAATCCCGGTGAACAGAGGTGTCCGCCAAGGATGTGTTTTGGCGCCGACCCTCTTTTCCTTATTTGTCAATGGGGTGGTTTCCTTTTTATCTGATATTGATGCTGACGCCCCAAGTTTGGCTGGTGTAAAAGTTCCCGCCATGCTCTTTTCCGACAACACGCTGCTAGTCTCTAAAACACCCATGGGGCTCAAAAAATTGTTGGATGGGTTTGTGTCTTTTGTAATTTAAGGGGCTTGGTTATTAACACTTCTAAAACCAAGCTCCTCTATTTTAATCCCAGTAGGAAAGCCAATCGCACGTTCACTCTTAATGAAGAGCCATTATAACGGGTTAAAATGTTTGACTATCTTGGGATTAGGATATCCGACCAACTCAAGTGGAATCCTCACATCAAAAAAATGGCTCTAAACCATAAACGGGTTGTGGGCGTCATAAGCAGGGAGCATAGATCTTCAGTATCAAGACCCATAGCTCCTGCCTTAGAGATCTATTCTGCTAAAGCAGTAGGCAGTGCACTGTACGGGGCAGAGCTCTGGGGTTTTAATAATGTTGACTCCCTCGTAATGGCTGAAAATAAATTTTACAAGGAGCTGTTGTCTATCCCCAGGAGTACTCCTAGCAAGCCCATTCAATATGATCTTGGACGCAGATCCATTAAAGATCTTATAATTCTGCGCCCGCTTCTTTATTGGGCCCGCCTTGGGCGCACACCAGAGCTAGAGTGCTACGCAGATGGCCTTAAAGAAGTTATGAACCTGCAGGGGTCTCACAAAATTGTCTGGCTCTCTAAAATGAAGGAACTCCTTAAGGCCACTGCTTTATGGGTCGTGTGGGAGTCCGGTGCTCCAATAACTAAACTGGAAGTCAAGCGGGCCTACTGGCTGTGGGTCGACGCCCAAGAATCTAGAGCGGATAACTTGGGTAGACTTACTGATGAGTTTCGACTGCATAAGACCGTACCCCTGCTTGAACCCTATATGGACTTCATCAGAAAACCCAAAGATAGGGCCTTATATGTTCAGTTTAGAATGGGAACCCTACCAGTCCGTGAACGCCCCTCGAAATGGAAACTCCCCTACCAAATGCTTGCCACCTGCCCGCGCTGCAGCACTGAGCTGGAATCCATCCCACATGTCTTTTTTGTTTGCAGTGCTTACGAAAAGCCTAGATCCAAATGGCTAAAACCTGTCTGTCGCCTACTTGGGACCAGAGGCTATGCCGCAGTGCTAAGAATTTTACAATCTAACCCCAATACAGTATTGGCGTGTGGGGTAGCCAAATTTCTTAGCTGGGCATGGGTGATCAGATCTAAAGCTATGTGATGAACTTCTTTTTAGGTAATTTCTTGTACTTTTCTTATTTTTCCTAAAAAACGCAAAGCTGTAAATGGTTTAATACTGTTTTATCTTGTTTTTTTAATTATTTACTAGGGGGGTCGATTCCGATCCGGTAAAATCCCCGTCCGTACGAATCGTATCCGGAGCCGTTTCCGTACGACTCGTACACACACCGTACGACTCGGCGAGTACGATCCAGACCGGGTGATCAGGACGCTATTCGTACGGTCCACGTCAGGTAAGGGCGATTCGTATGGAAAAGCGCACAATCACTTACAAACCGTACGGCGCGTACCCCCCATGATCGCAGGGGTACGGCGCGTACCCCTGCGATCATGGGGGGTATGTGCCGTACACCCAGCGTACATGGGGTACGCACCGTACACCCACCGTACATGGGGTGCGGTGCGTACCCCATGTACGCTGGGTGTACGGCATGTACCCCCCATGATTGCAGGGGTATGCGCCGTACCCCTGCGATCATGGGGGGTACGTGCCGTACCTGGGGGGGGGCATTCCGCACCTGTTTCGGCGCGAACTCTGCGTTTACGACTGTTTTCAGCTCCCGTAGGAAAAGGGTCGTACGGTGCGTACCCGACACGAATCGTACTTGCTGGGTCGTAAAAACCAGCCGCGAACCGTAGTGATGTCACGTACAGCGGGTCCCGAGTGAGACTCGTACGGAGATTTGAGTCGTACGGAGTCCTGTACGACTCGTACGGAGTTCGGCTCCTGGTACGAATCGTACTTCGTCGTACGTACGGGACGTTTACGGGTACGATTCGTACGGGGAAAAAACGCTCCGTACGACGATTCGGAGCGCATTTTACCGGATCGGAATCGACCCCCAAGTGTTTTTATTAACAACATGAATTGTATTTTTATTCTTATGTGCTTTTAAGATATTTCTATATCGAAATAAAGCTTTGTACAAATATACTATTCCCACTCCACCAAGTGTAACAGTAGGGAAAGTGTTGGATAGTGGAGGGGAATAATTTACTATTCCTACTTCACCAAGTGCAACAGTAGGGAAAGTGTTGAATAGCAGGTGGGTAAAAATTACTATTCCCACTCCAGCGAGTGCAACCGCAGTAAAAATGTGGATTAGCGGGTGGGTAAAAATTACTATTTCCACTCCATCAAGTATAAGAGTAGGGAAAGTGTTGGATAAAAGAGGAGAATAATTTAGTATTCCCACTCCTGCAAAATAATTAATATTAATTATCAAATAATTAATTTTTCTAAAATAATTTACCTCCCACTAAATTCCCCTATAAATGTCATTACCAATATTATACATTATTACGCAAGTAAAATAATTTTTTATCAATTAATTAGTTAACTAATAACAGGTAACAATCAAATTAAAAACAATTAAAAATAAATTAGTTTACACAATTAACTACATAAAAGAACTTTGAATAAATATTTAAATGAGAATACAAATAAAATGTTATTAAAATCAAATTACTTCCCACCCTACTCCCCTATCAACCCACAGCAAACTCACAAAAAATTACACAATTAACACCTAAACCAGTTAATTATTAATAATTAAACATCCAATTAATAACTAACTAATAATATGTGTTAACACAATTAGTAATATAAAATATTAATCATATAAATATTAATTAATAAAATTATTAATTCATTAATTTAAAATAATTTACTTCCCATCCTATTCCCCTATAAAACCACAACCCACTACGGAACTAAAACGCCATATTTATGTTTTTTTTAAATTAATAACTTCTACAAAATTATTATTAAATATGTTAAAATTAAATTACTTCCCACCTTATTCCCCTATAAACCCACAGCCCACTAGGGAACTAAAATACACAAAAATTATTTTACATAAAATTAATTACTTGTAAAAAATTCAAGCAAAAATAAGCTATACTTTTGAAACATATTCTAACATACAAAACACACAAAAAATCGATATTATTAATGATGTTTTGACTGACAATATTACTAACATCGATATTAAATAAATAGATATTTCTTACCTGCATTTCGATATTCTGGTTGACGATATTCTTGATGGTCGATAATCTGTCATATCGATATTTAAAAATCGATATAATGGTATATCAATATTTAAACATCGATATTTTGTCTGCATACCATTCCATTATTTCTTGTGGAGCCACAATGGCTATTCACAAAGCCCTTCATGCAAGCCCTGTCCACCACACTATCACCAGTTTCAGACTGAGTGGGGGAAACAACTGAATTCTACAATTCTGTCAAAAAGTCAGTCCACAAGAGAGGACATCATATCGATTTGAGAGTAGTAAGGACATGTGAACCCCCTGATTGGCACAGTGAGCAGGCTGCAGCTCGGCTAAAAGAGGGGAATTGCTGAAGGTGGCAGGCCCACCTGAGTGTTGTCATGTATGTTCATGCGTGTGGGGTCTGAATGAGAACTACGTGGCTGCCAAGATACTATATGTGGTCTGTAGAAATAACCAAGTGGAACCAAGGTTATATCACCGCTCCCCACAACTGGCCCAGGCACGATCCATCCTACTCTTAGAGTCAACAAAATATTATTGGTAAATGAAAACAATAACTCCCTATGGTGTACCAGCTGGTCCAGAACTTTCTTACTTAGTTCCTGGTCTGACTCATTCTGCCCCTTACACAGAGGGAGGTCCTCCAATCATGATGGCCACCAAAGGTCATGCTGCTGGTGGGAGTTTAATTTTAGGATGAGTTGCACTGGGTTGTGACTCAATATACAAACTCCCTCCACACAGGATTTTCAGAAACACCGCTCCCACTCAAGCCCACTCTAGACTCGCCTGACACAAGAGGGCACAGTCCAGGAGAGGCAGCATCCCTGGGTCTCAGGGCAGGCAGGCTGTGAGTGGGCTTGTTAGAAGAGGCCCCTTCAGGTTGCTTTTGGAGCAGGCAGAGTCCCAGAGATGCAAGGTAAGAGCGGGGTATAGAAACAGACTTAGAAACATCAGTCCTTTGAGGGTACACTTCACTTTGCTGCATTTATCAGACATAGATGCAATCTGTAACTCCACCGCTTTAAGCAGCTTGAGGAGAGGGGACAGTTCAGCATGGAGGGGATCCTTGAATTTATTGCACCAAGCGTCCATGGCCCCTTCCATTTAAAGTTGGCTTAAGGCCGTAGACCCCAACGTCCCTAACGGGGGCGAAAGCACAGAGAAAGGTAAGTTGTCCACACCCATGCTTTGACTGGCCTGGGCTGGTATACCTGGTAATATCTTGACTTTCTTAATGAGTGGGAGAGGAAACCAAGGGGCATATTATCAAGGAACGGCGTTAAAATTATCGCCGCTTTAGCGGCAGGAAACTGCCGCTAAAACGGTGATAATGGGCTTGATAATATGTCGTAGAGAATTCCAATAGAAATCCATGTTAACATCAGAACATGGGCTTCTATTGGAATTCTCTACGACATATTATCAAGCCCATTATCGCTGCTTTAGCAGCAGTTTCCTGCCGCTAAAGTGGCGATAATTGTAACGCCGTTCCCTGATAATATGCCCCTAGATGCTTCGTCTGAAAGTAGAGTGGTAGCATCAGAGGTGCCGCGGAGTCGGGTAATGCCTTTCTGCCACGTAAGCATTTATCATGTGAACTATTCCCTGAAAACACAACCTGGGACCCCCCAGATTCCCCTCTGTGTCAATAACTGGGGATGTTGTGCCCATATTCAATGATTTTTTCCTTCACCCTAGCAAAAAAATAAATAAGAGAGCTACCAGACACCCCAGTAGGATAGTAAGAACAAGGTTCATACTTCAAGTTAGGGTATCCGGAACTAGGTGGCAAGAGGAAAACCCACTTCAAATAATGTCCCACCCAGAACAACCACTAGTACCATACAGAAGGGGCAAGAGGGGTCTCCCATCCCAGCATCTTCCGGGCTTTGACTGGAACAAACAGGCCTGCTCTGAAAAGCGCCCCTTGGACATTGGACCCTCCACCTGGGCTCGCATCGCCTGCTGGGGGCTGTGATTCCTGGTGCAGCCCGTGCCCAACAAACAATGCCGCAAATGTTGGCATCCCCAGATTCCCCACCCTAGTGATAGAGAGATTGGCACCAGCACCAGAGATTTACAAATGGAATTAAGCATAGTTTTAGAGCAGTTTGCACTGAAGTAGGAGATTCTGTCAGAGTTAAAGAAGTGTGATTCTAGGGAAAGGTGAGAGTATCTTTTCTTAACTGTTACAAGTTAAGAAAATGTTTTGTAACTTAGCACTCTTAAGTGACGGCAAGGTTTGGCACCTACTTACATATCAGTTTACAAAGGGAAGGAAGGTGTGCTGTGGAAGCTGTTCTGGAGAGATGTTGGAAGCTGTATCAGTTCAGTTCTAAGCACTCCACGTTATGCTCTACCAGGGTTTATCTACCATAAAATAATTGAAGCATTTCCACTCCAGAAACGTCTTAACAGTGAGCATTAATACTATTGCAGGGCCAAAAAGATAATATTTGCAAATGGGTGAGCAGGTTCACACTCATCCCATTAGTGTCTATTAAAATCCATGTGGGTCTGTTTCAAGCTGTTGATCCAGTACCTTTACCTGTAATGTTACAAAGTATCACAGAGTGGACACATTTCTGGATAGACCACAACTTAGCAGTGGGGATCGACCGCGCTGATCTATATTTCTGGCATAAATCTAAGTCTTGACTCTTTGTTGTTGTTTTTGGAAAGATGCGTTCACTTCCAATGTTAACAGATATTCTTGTGTTTTCCTTGTGACAGGACGCGCACCGGGGTCATATGCAGTATGCATCGCTCCATTTTAAAGAAGACAAGAAAAACCCTCAGCGCTGCAGAAAAATGCAGCAGGTGGTGTACGCCGACATAGAGACCAGCGTTCAGCCAGGTGTATCTAAACGTCCTCCTCCAGATGAAGAGACTGTCCAGTACACAACGGTGCGTGCTGCCACCAGAACGAAGATAGCCCACCACCGCCGGGAGATGCCAAGCAATGTCGTGTACGCCAAGATGCTTCTCGATTCCCATTCCAGATGTAAATAGCATAGTGCTCAGGGTCAATCCTGTTTCACCCTCAAGGTTCACTTTTACAGCTCTTAGCAAACACCTTATCTTCCCTTTGACCACCTCTTGATATGACATAAAGTTCTGGCTAATAGTCACTTGGAGAACCTGACCCGAACCCCAGAGAGATCTCTGCAGTGACACAATGAGTCTGGAGGCGTGTTGAAATCAATCTTGACCCACCTCACGCATTAATGTATCTGTGTAGCTCCATATTCTGACTTCACACATACCAATTGGTGAGCCAGTGGTGGTCCTGTGTCTACAAAATGTTTTGTAAAAGGTTTTATCCAGAGTTGAGCAAGTTGAGAATCCCATTTCAAGGAGTTTTCCATTAGAAGGTTTTATGAGAAGCTTCTGCCAGTTGTCAGGGTGTGGCATCCTAGGTGTCGACAATCAGAGGATACTACTCCTTCTGATTTAGTGGATAAAAAGCTGGAGGTGGCTTTTAAAAGCTCCTACTCTTCTCCCACTTTTTCTCTATGTGGTAACATAAATTCTCCCTATGTAGTGCCATTTTTCCAGGACATTTTCAGACTTTAGCAGATAGTATGCAAATTATTAATGCATCCTAATAGTGCCAGACATGCTCTCAAAGGGTGCAGTCATTCTTGTATTGGGAAGAGAACTGAATCAAGGATTAGTCCATATTATTTCTGGTTCAGAATCAGACTGAGTTTGGTCCAGTACTAGATCTGAAGAGGATCAGTCTTTAAGTTCTTTATGTGCCATTCAAGATGGTTGCCCTCCTGTTAATCCTTCTTTTAATAGCTCCAGGGCACTAACTAGTCTCTTTAAAGATGGCATCTCTAGACGTCAATTTCTGTGGTCAAAGTCCCTTTGTCTATCTCTGACTGCAGCCTGTCCGGGTGGGAGAATGGTCCTGCAGACCAGCAGAGTCATGTCTTTGAGTCTTCAAAGCTTTGAGTCCAGGCCCAGGTCTATGTAAATATATCACGTGTCTGTTCAGGCACACTTCACTTGACCTATTTGCGATGGAGAACTGCAACCTGATTCTTCACAGTTTTGTGTTCTCTTGCATCATTACCCATCGCTTGTTGAGTGGAGTGGATGTCATGTCTCTCACATGGCCTTAAAAGCCTCTTTATGCTTTTCGTCCGATCCGGTTGAGGAAGAGCCAGGACAACCATTCTGTCATATTGTAAATACATTTACATAATACTTACTACCCTTAGCGAGGCCTTAAAGGGCTTTACAGAGGATACAGTACTATGGAAATCCTGGAGTAGTGGGTAATACAGTGGTTATTGGTTATTGGGCTAGTCTTGTGCTCGCTCAGGTAACTCTTCTATGCATTTAGTCCAGTTTCCTTGAGGTAGATTAGGTTAATAGGACTTAGGTGTGATCATTACTGTGAGTTCAAGCACGTGGTTGATGGGACAAGTATCAGGCCTAGAGGAGGTTATTGCAGGGTAGGTGGTCAAGGAAGGAGAGGTTGATCTATGGGGTGGTATGTAGGCAGTTTTAATAAATACAATGGTAGAGAGTAAGACATTGGACAGAGTAGGCTACACTGAAACCATATGGCATCTATCGAGGTGCTCCGACAAGTATGGCAAGTCCAACCAGGCAAAAGCCTTTTCTGTGTTGAGCAAAGGGAGAGCCATTGATTGGGCACGTCTTTCTGCGCCATCCATTAGGATGAACGCAAATCTAGTATTACCATCGGCTTGGCGATTTTTAATAAAACCAACATGTGGTGAAGCGGTGGACCAGGATGGAAGTGAATATTTTGTATGTTCCAATTGAGTAGAGCTATCGGCCTACAGGACGTGCAAGCATGTGGGTCTTTATCCGGTTTAAGGAGGTGGATTAGATGAGATTCCATCATCATGTCCTTATTTTCCAATTCATAGAAAAGGGAGCCGTAAAGCCATTTAGGAAAGGGGATTTCATTAAGGAGTTTGTCCTGGGTTTGTACGTCTAAATGCTGTCTGTTGAACACAGTCGCATAATAGCGATTAAAAATAGCTTGGATTTAATCTGTTTGTCCGTCTTCTGCTTTTAATGCTTTTATGTGATTGTGTGTTGCGACCTGTCAGAGTTTGTAGGCTATCTTCCTTGGCACCTTTTTCATATTAGGTTTGATTCAAATACAGGAGTTCCCTTGCTGCATCTTTCATGTGCAGAGACTTTACCCCTCAACCTGCTCACATCCCTCTTTGTTCTAGTGGATCTCCCTTCCTTTTTAGGTCTTGCCTATGCAGCGTGCATGCGCTGCTTAGGAAAGAGACCTTTAGCCATTGGTGCCCTTTTTCGGCCAAAAACGTGCACGTGTTCCATTGCCTTCAATGGCAATGCGTACACGTTTGGCGATTCCCTTGCGGGAGCGAGCAGCTGGTTCCATATGTTATCATCAATTAGCGCGCCTTGCTGATCGCTCCCGCAAGGTAATCGCGCAGGCCCCCTCCTCTCTCCCCTCCACCTGCTGCTGCGTGAGGCGCACGCGCTATGCCTTTCCGGAGTTTTAAAATCAACACCGCTTTTCACGGTGAGTAGACTGCTAATTGAAGTTAATCTTTGCCATAGGGCAATTCTACAGCCTTGTTTTAATTTTACCCTTATATTACCCATCTTTTTTTCATAGATCCAGTGTCATCATTCCGATAGTCTTCGTTTTACAATTAAAAATGCCTTTACTTTTTTCCACAGCTGTTTTTTAGATCCTCCCTGTAGCTAATTAGGTCACATGCTTTTAAAAACTGGCATGGTCAAAGTCTTCCCCCCTGATACCGAAACAAAAAGTGTCTTGAACTTGCTGCAGCTGGCCGGCTTCTTAGGCACAATCTCTTCCAGTTCCTCGCCCCACCCTTGGCTCTTAGGTCATAATTCGACTGCTGTGTTTTTTGCACGCTTCTGATTTTTTTTTTTATTCATCACTGTGTAAAGTGTCCACATCTTGACCTGTTCGTAATCATCTAGTGGATTTAGTGCGTGTTTGACAAGAGCCAAAGAAAACAATTCTGCATATATTTTCCACATCCTTAATGTCTAGCCCAAATAAAACCCCTGTATTGGAACAGGGCTCTTTGTATTCAAGACAAGAGCATATGCTGTTACGCACGTTCAGTACTATATGTACATATTCTTAATCAACGCAAACTGCACACAATCTTCGCGGATTGGGATCTCCTGCAATGTCCCACAACTTCAGAATGGCATACCAATGGAAAGCAGTCTGACCTGAGCTCCCCTGTGCAGGGTGTGGCACTGTATTTGGGTTGGCATGGTGTCGCCAAACCATGCCCCATCTCAGATTCCGGACTGGATCCTGCAATAATGATTTTGATTCACTTGTTGCCTTGTGCTATCCTGAGCGCTGTGAGGTCGTTTGCCTGTAATACTTCCTCTGCCTGTTGATAGTTCCTTATATACAGGGCCACTGGCATTATAAAGCAGGGAAGGACCAAACTATGCGGCAGGGTTTAGTCAATTATGCGGCAAGGAAAAAGTAAATTATTTTGTGTTAGTATTACTTCATTCTTTTTTCACTTTTACACTTGTTGATACTGTCTGGGCATTGGTTGCACCTCATTAGTACCAGCTTAATAGACAAATCCAACGATGAGCTACAAAGAGCTACAGAAGGGTGGCCAGATAAGCTTTGCAAAGTGCTTTCCACTGCGCTGCGCTACGTTTTTGTAACTTTTCAACGTTTGAGGTTAAAATCTGCCAATGATTCAGCAGATGATAGAATGTGTGGCAAATGTATAATTATGTGAAAAACGCTGCCCAATCACCTAATTCCAGTGGCAAAAAAGCTGAAAAAGACCACCCCAGTCTCCCGACTTGAATTTCGTTATTCAGCAGCTGAGGAGAAAGGGGGGTTGTGCGAATAATTCTTTTATTTTTTTTGTTTTTTCAGCATGACTCTTTGGGGGATGCTGTCAGAAGACTCCGAGTCAGCCTGCCCATGGCGCTCACACACTCCCTCCCTCCCTCACTCTTCTCTGTGCTGCTAAAGCCTGGCGCGGCCTGAAGTGGTGGGGGAAGGCAGCTCTTGTGTGCTCACCTCTGTCTTGGAAACACAAGGGGGACTGTGTGGTGGACTCTACCTGCTACCTGACGCTGCTCACAATGACATGAGCTCCCACACGTTCCTTACTGCCGCAAGTTTTCCTTTGTTGCCCCTACACCACTGCAAGCTACCCGACACCAATGCCACGAGCCTCCACACGTTCCAATTGTGGCCCGATAGATCCTTACACTTATTCTAGAGTTAAGCTTGAATTGAACCACCCAGGATTACGTGCTACATGAATCCCAAAGGCGAGACCTATTGGCTATGCCAATGCTTGTTCTCTGTTCTGCTTGAGAAAGCTGTGGTTGGAGATCTGCTCAAGTTTCTTTGGCCAAGCACTCAAATTAAACTGTTTGGGAATTTAATTCTCCCCTGAAGACCGTCATTTCCACGACCCCCGTGGTTGAGGGGTTAATGTCATGTGTCATTTTCTGCACAATAGTGCTAGATCATATCCTTGATGTCATCTAAGATAGTGGGTCTCACAGGGCTACTACATGTATAATCCAGGCCTAGGGAATGGTTTTTGTGGCATTAGGAGGTATACTGGAAGCCGCATAGTTGAATTATCAGAGAGGGACTTGACATATAAAGATGAGCACTCCATAGTGGGGAGATATGATGGAGAGACCGGGAAGTATTTGATGCAGGAATACGATTTGTGTAAATGTGAGTAAAACATGAAATCTCTCTCGGCTACAGTGAGATTTAGCGCCCCAGCATGATTTTCTAACATGGGTGATCGCTAGTGGTCACAGTCGGAGGGCTGCTGCTCAAGTAGATTTTCTACTCGCGTGGAAGCAAAATCAAGTTGAATGGCCATGCGCTCTTGCGCAATACATGGTGTCGTTCTCACTAATTGTTCAGCACTGCTCGCGCTACTGGTGTTAAATTGCAGTGCAATTTCCACCCATTGGCAGAACTCCACAGAATCTCACTGAGTTTTTATGTAACTCCACGGAATTCTGTGGAGTGAAACTCTGTGAGTCCTGCCCACCCCTAGTGTAGACGCCTGATGACCTTCATTAGTAGGTGGGTTTCCTGCAATAGAGTTACATCAACCTCTTTCTATGGGAGCTTAGGCCTTGTATAGTTAGTGAAACAATTGCCAAGGATGCCATAGTATCCTCTGTATAGTGTTCATCTTGGAATGGCTTCCACTAGATTGTACAAGAATCAGTGGTAAAGTTTTCTTGACGGCTAACACGGGCGGTGTGAGGGCCAGATCCATGTGCGCCAGTGTCCACAGCAGTCAGTTCTTTTGGTGTCTTAAGAGGGCATGTGTCCTTGTTGGTGGAGCGAACCGCATCAACTGGAAAATAGGGGGTCGGAGTACTTGGGTGGAAGGGAGAGGGCTAATGAGTTGGTCATCATGATAGCCCAGTTAGTCTAACAAAGGGCCTAGCTCCACGGTCTGTATTCAAACCCCACCCCCAATTCGTGGACCATCGAGGAAAAAGCTGCAAGCGTGGATCGTCACTTGGCTTAAGCGGGCAGAGTTCTCAATAGCTTAGCATCGCCAACGCCTAAAGATGGGTCCTAGAGATGATGCGTGCTGCTCCTTGCCTTTTTGGTGGTGTAGGTTTCGATAGGCCTACTTTAGAAGTCTGAAAGCGTTAAACCCCGCCCCTTATCCATCAGGTTCGTGGAAGCTAGCTTGGTGCTGGATCTGCGATACCGTCAAGGGGACGGGATGCAAAGGTTTTCATGTGTCTCCTACAGATTCCTCACCACGTGGTGCTTGTCCTTGAAGGTGAAGAGAAGTTGGAATGGAAAACCCCAGTGATAGGGTATCTTTTTTTTCTAGAGATACTGGGGCAGATTTAAGAGCCCTGTGCGCCTCATTTGCGCCGCCGGTGTGCCCTATTTACAACATGATGCATCTAGGGAGATGCGTCACGTTGTAAAGCCCTGGGCCACATGAAACTTGCGTCAGGTTTTGTGTTGGCGTTCTGGCTCAGGGGGGGCGTTCTGTCTCAGGAACACCTCAGAAAAGTGCCTGAGTGAAATCTATCACTTTTCAGACGGCGCTGCGTCAAAACTTTGCGCCTGCTTTAAGCAGGCGTAAGGCGTGACACACCATGTTGAGGATAAGCCAGATTGGAACAGTGCTGGAGTTGCGTCGCACCCGCGCCACAACTCCAGCACTGCGCCAACCTTAACCCGGCATATGCGACATGCATCTGTTTATCCTTGCGCTATGATGCTCCGCATTGTAAATGCAGCGCATCTGTGGTGGCGCAACGGTAAACTTGTATCATAAATCTTTCCTGGCGCATTCCTGCTTATTTGCAGGGATGCACCATGAATTGTAAATCTGCCCCACTGTGTGATTGCCCAGAAGGCCTCACCAGCAGTGTTGCTGAATGAGAGTGATGGAGTCGTCCCTGAAGGTCATCGGTTCCTCTTGGCATGCTACAGTTAGGAATTACTCCTTCGTTTGATAGTAATGAACTTGAGTAGGCACACCTGGGGCTAGATTCGCCTGCTGCCGTGGAGTATCATGTTTTTAGTGCTGTCTAGCAGAATAGGAGCTTCATTTGGTGACTGGAGCAGCTGCTGGAAGAGTGCCTGGACTTTTACCTCCATTTCTGCAACTGCTCTGCCTCGAATACACATATTATTGTGGCAAGAGTGATTTTCAAAGTTGTTGAGTTTACCTTGCAGTGCACTTTGCTGGCACTCTAGTGCTTCCACCCATAAGGTTCAGCCGTTGCTGTCTTGGGCTTGATCTGATAGGACTGTCTTCATATGATCCAATTGTGACTCCATGTGGCAATGCAATTGGTCCAGCTCACCCAAGGATCTTCTAAAGTCATTCCTGAGGGAGGTGATTTTCTTCTGGAACTCTATCAGCAGCACTTTAGTAGCTGGTGCCTGAGGTTGTGGGCCCAAGTTAGGCTTGGCCGTCGGAGTTTGGGCAATACTTACTGGTGGTTGGGATAAGCCCAATTTCTACAGCATGCTCTTTACAGTAGAAGCCTCTGTGATTCTCTGCTTTTGAGGACATGGAGGGGAGTGTGTCAGATTGCCCTCTGTTGCCCCAGAGGAAATTCATGGCAGGAAGGCCTTAGCCTTGGTATGAGTTGAGGCTCATGGACCCTCCGGGTCCCGCCATGCCCAGTGCTAATGTTCTTCAGCCTGTTTGTGTGCCTATGTAGGTAGCAGAGACCGCCTTTCCCACTATCCCACAAAATTCACTGTGATAGCTGCCCCTCCACCCGCACCCCCAAACAGGGGTTCTTTCGGGGTGGGGATGACACTGTCCGCAGCCGACACTTCCCAAAAATGGATTCTGTGAGGGGATCTCCAAAGTGCTCTGAGCCTTCTTTGTTTTACATGATTCCTCCCAAAGGCCACTATCACATCTCTATCGTAGGCCAACCTCGCAAGGCTGGACTTCAATCTCCGTCTTCTTGAGTCTTGGAGGGGGGAGCCAAGGGTGTCCCCAATCGTGGTCCCCAACTGGCTCTGCGTTGGTATGCGAGGCCCCTCCTGGCCTGGCCCACACCGCCACTGAGCAGCCCGCTCATCCTGGCCTGCCCAGAAGTATTGGGCCCAGAAATGGTTGCTGTGTGCTACCAGAGAGGCTCCTTCCTACACCCACGGGGCCACTATTTGTTGGATTTCTTCTGGGGAGACCTGCACTGGGTCGGCATGGGTGCCAATGCTCATACGCCCTCCTCAGTGTTTACTGGGTCTCACTGCAGCAGCTCCAGTGGCCATCTTGGCTACAGCGTTGCACCCCCACCTACAACGAAAATATTTGTGGCACAGTGTCTTCATGGATTATAGTTCCCATGGCCATCTCTGAGCCCAGAAAGTTGCCGCTCTCTGTTTATGCCACTCCAAGCTGCTGACCATCAAAAGTTGGTTCCACACTCTACAAGAGCCTGACAATGTATGTGCATCTTCTTATTCTTTTTCTCCCAAACAAAAGGAACCAGGAGCTTTTTTATCCAGGTCCTGAACATATACTTCCAAAAGTAAACTGATATAACAAACTAGTGTGCAGTTCCTAAGTGTGGGTGGGAGTTTTCAGGTCTGTGATAAAGCGCCCTCACACACCCGAGGGATGTCATAGCTAGGTTAGTGCATCCTGGGAATAAAATGATGACTCTAGGCTGCCCTAGACCTATTTTAATTATCACCTCACGCTCACTACACTACCTAGTCCACACACTCACATGCACCCAATGGCTTCATCAACAACAGATCTCCCCTAAAGAGCCCCTTCGTGGGTGCCGTCGGGTATTGCAGCGCCGGCCTGACGAGGAGGAAGCCCAATGATGAAGCATGACATCCTTCGGGGTGTGTGAGGGCACTTCTTAACAGACCTGAACACTCCCACTCACACTTAGGAACTGCACACTAGTTTGTTATATCATCTTAATATTATTTCACCCTGTTGTCTACTTCTGGCCTTTTATCTCAATTTACCTTACAATATCTTGTGTTCTGTGAGATGAATGCCCCACAAACAACTAATTTTAATGTCTTTCACAAAATTGGGACCTAGGACTCAGGTCCATTGTTTCCTTCAGGAAATCTGTGATGTTTTGTCTAATTAGGATGGTGACTGAGTCCTTTTTCAGCATATTACTGTTTAGTCACCATTAAGATGACACTGTGTACTGATCTTGTAATGTATTTGTGATCGGCGAGTGGTCCGAAAGGGTAGAAGTCTTGATGTCCGCGTGTTGTGTTTCTGCCAACGTTTGTGCTGTGCCTATGAAATAATGCAGCCTGGGATAGGACTAGTGTGAGGCTGAGAAGAGTGTGTGTTATCTTCATGCGCGGGTTTCTGTGCTCACCTGAAATCTACCAGTTCTAAGTCCCTCATCCACTCAGGCCGATCCTAGAGATCGATCCTGCTTGACGCACCCGTTGCACAGAGGGATCCACTGTTGGATCCATGACTCTGTCCAGCTCCTCTCCCACTAGTATCTCAGGGCCTGGGGACCTGATGATTTGTGATAACCCCACCCTGAAGAACCTCTCTTGATTATCACTGGGAGGGTAAATGGAGCCCAGGGTGAAGTTGTGATCGACCATGGTAGCATGAACTACCAATAACCACCTGGTATGCCAGCATGAGTAGTCAGTATCTTCTCTTTGAATTTGCTACTAAAAGAATTGCCGCTCCTCCTTTTTTGTTGTTACCGGAGGAGAAGAGCTGTTTGCTCCATGACCTGAGTTGTGCTGAGTCCTGGTTTACCAGAATCATCTCCCGCAGGAGACACATGCTGCATTCGGACTCCCTCAGCATTGCCTGCGGGTGAAAACCCCTGTGACTGCTTCGACAATCCCAGTCGGGCACACGCTTCCCTTGGGAGTATATATGGCTTGCTTGGTCTCATGCATAGTGAAGATCAGGCCGAATGCTTGACCCCAGCAGTATTTTATTACTCTCTCCTTTACAAACATGGTCGCCTCTCAGTTACTGTCTTCTCTGTAAAGTGATTGGGGACAAACCCTGATATAACCAAATGTTTGCATCCTCGAAGGAGTTTGAGCACGATGAGCGTGTCGCTGTCATGATTGCTTACTTCTATGTGTAGTAGTGTACACACATGAGGTTGTCTAGTGGGTTATTTCTTGGGCTGGCAGGTCTCCCTACTTTATGTGTTCTGTTTCGTTGAATCTCCCCCGATGCAGCTTTCAATATCACCCTTTTCTCCATCGTTGGAGACTCCTCAGATTCTTATATTGGATCAGTGTGATCTCTTTTCCAAATCTTCAAGGTGCCATGAAAATTGATGTTTTGATCCTGGAGTTAAAGCACCTCCCTCTAGAAGGCATCTAATTCTACCTCTTGTGTGTCACTTACATCTTCCAGCTCAGAGACGCTCTGACCAATTTTCTCAAGGTCTTGTCTCGCTTCCTTCCAACCTTTAGAGACGTCTTACTTCAGGGCAGCAATGTCCCCTAGAAGGCTACCAAATAAATCCTCCAGGAAAGTGAGAGTGTGGTTGCATCAGCCCTGCTCTGTGGAAGTCCGCGTGGCGAGGGTTCACAGCTTTCTCATCCCTCGCCACCTGTATCTCCTACGCCTTCTAACTTCTTGGCTGCTGCTTTACTTAGCATGTCCTTTAAGTTAGAGACCTTCTTATGCTTGTGTGAGACCATAATTGAAGCAAACGTTCCCTTCCTATTGGTTTCAAATAGTGTGTGGGTCTGGACTGGCTCTCCCGGCCACAGGGGCCCTATAATGCTTTGTACAATTGGGATGGGAGGGCCACTGCTCAGCGCCACTGCACCCAATCGTTATAATTTAGGCATTAACGCAGGGATTCCTCTTGTGTAGGGTTGGGAAGCCACCTATGGCTTGGGATGGGGCACACACCTCCTACTACCCAGACCATCCCTTCTGTCTCCTTTCTTTCGAATGCTCTATGCCCCCTGGGGTTTGAAGGGGTGCGAAGGCTCATACTGTTACAATATGCGATAGTGCCTGACCACCGGGGACAGGAGTTACGCTCACTCTCAAGTTGGGAGATTCACCATTGGGGCGATATCACCTCAGCAGGCCCCCGATGGACCCTGGGAGCCCAGGGCCTGACTGGCTATACTGGGCACCGGGCGTTTGCCTGGGAGGCTGGAGGGGTGTGGGCCAGTTTTGCTGCAATATCAGCCCCAGTAACAAAACCAGCAGCAGTGCTTCACACTTGCACCCCCCCCCCTCAACACCCTGGGGAGCTGTCTGACAAAATCGCCTGGACTGGTTTGGGTTCCCTGTTCGGCCCTGTCTGAGCCCATTGTCTGAAGCCCGCATGTATGTACTGCTGTTCTGTGTGCAGTACAGTCAACCCTTGCACCTGGTGTCTTTGCGATGCAGAGTTAGTGTAGTTTGCTAATCACCCATGAGGGTATCCAGGCACATATCATTGATAGGTGGGAGCATTCAGTATCTTTGGGGCATCCCGGGGCCTCTGCTCATTCCACTTATGTGGAATAATCTTTGCTTCTACGGTGGCTATGCTCACTTTTGGGCCAGTGACCCCCTGAACACCACAGCAAAGTCTTTCACCGCCACATTGGCAGGGTCGGATTGGCAAATCAGTCAATCGGCCATGGCCTGGTGCCTAGCTGCCAACAGGTGTGTGCTTTTGTTTGGGCATCTGTCAACTGTCCACAGAATGTCCTAATGTCTTCCCCAGCCACCACCATGCCACTCTCCCAGGCCACTGTCATATGGGGCCAGCAGGGGCAGGAAGGCTACAGAAACATAGCACTATGCTTTGAGGTGGGGTCAGTGATGTGAGGGGGGCTTGCTGAATCATCATTGGGAGGCTGGCTTGGCTCCTTAGGTGCTGGACCTGACTCCAGAAGCATTGTTCAATCAATCAATCAACCAATCAATCAAGTCATTTATAGAGCGCACTACTCACCCGTAGGGTCTCAAGGCGCTAGGTGGGGGGGGGGGGGTGCCGTTACTGCTCGAACAGCCAGGTCTTGAGCTTCTTCCTGAAGGAGAGGTGGTCTTGGGTCAGGCGCAGGTCGGTCGGGAGTGAGTTCCAGGTCTTGGCGGCCAGGTAGGAGAAGGACCTTCCTCCTGTTCTTCCCCAATCTCCTCCCCCACCAGCCACACTGAGGCCATGGTGAGCGGGGAGGGAGGAGTGTGTTGTGGGCATTGGGCCATTCTCACCTAGTTGCCAGTTCTCACCTCAGCCCCCCCCCCCCGAGAAGTGAAGAAATGTCATTCACCTTTGTCCGACCCCTCCTCCTCCAGGACTTCACCATTAGGTCATAGTGGGAAAGGAGGAGGGAGTGCGCAAAGGCTGGAAGGCCAGGTAGGGTGTTCTGGCCATTCTTACTTTAACCTGGCCTTTTCAATGTCATTTCCCTAGAACACGCCCAGTTTCAACACAAGCCCAGTTTTCTTGAAGCGTGTACTTGCAGGAGAGATTTGTGTTTTGTCCAGTCAGGTTTAACTCATCATACGTTGGCGGAGAGGGTTTATACGCCTGCTGCAAAAAACAACGCGTAGCTTCCGATCACACATTTGTATTTTATGTAGAAAGATCAGTGGGGGACTGCTTAGAGGTCCTTATGTTACTTGCAGGTCATACGTTATAATCAGGGCATTGGAATTATGCGGCACAGGTGGGCCAAATTATGTGGCAGGGTTGACATAATTTTGAGGCATGAAATGACAATAATGTTGTCACTTAAAATAATTGTAACCCAGTCTGGGCAAGTGTTTCACCTCATCAGTGTAAGTTTAACAATCAAATACAGCAATAAACAACTGAAAGACGACCAGCCAACATTTAGTAAGGACCTTCCAATGCGCAGGAACACATGTTGACAAGTTTTTAGTAATTTTACAACTGACCAAGCTTGAGGCTATTTTTGTCCCTTAAATTCTACATACTATGTAGTAGATGAAGGATTAGGTGGCAAATCCATAATTACACATAAAATGCAATGGCTGCTGAATCACATAATTCCAGTGCCCCGAGTTATAACCCGTCTACTGCAGCACAGTGAGCTATGAACCAGCATCAAGGAGCTGCATGCAAACTGCAAAGCATGGAAACGTGTTGCATTTTTAATCAATCTTTATTTATTTGATATTACTAAAAAAGGATCTTTTGGGTGGTAATAAGTCTAATTAATGCAGACAACCCCAGCCACTGCATTATTTTTTAATTCTTGTCTGTGTTTCCCCCTGAGCAAGCCCTCTTAACATATTATACCAACCAATATGGAAGATATCCAATGTTGTCTTATGTAACATTTCCTATTGATAGGGCCTAGAACATGTGCTTTAAAATTTAGCATCACTGAGGGAAAACCTGCTTTCGCTTTAAAAGCAAAAACTGCATTTGAAAAGTGAAATGCAAACATTTTTTGCTACAAAGTGAAAACATGAGCTCTGAAATGCACAAACTTTAGCCAAATGCTTTTCATTTAGCAATTTATGTAACCCATGTGCAAGTATTTCATACCTTGATTTAAATGTATTTCAGTTTAGATTTTGTTCTCACTATGAAAATGTGATTTTAATTTGTGAAAGTGTTAAAAAGTATGCATTAGTAGAGTATAACTTGTATTAGAACATTGGAATGTTGGGAGTTCCATTGAAAACAATGGAGTGCTCCGGGCTTCTAATGGCTGGTATAAGCCCGGAGCTCCAACATTCCAATGTTTCTTTGTTCACAGCTCTGGCTGTAAACAAAGGCTTCAGGGAGCCTGAGGGGATTCCAATCCCCTCACGCTCCCATAAGGCTTTGTTTTTTTTGTTAGAACATTCTGTCCTCTAGTAACAGAATGTTCTAATAGCTTTATAGCCCTTCGTAGATGGGCTATACCGCTATTAAAGTCCCTCTCCCTTGTTAAAGGCCCTCAACTTTGGCTCGGGGCCTTTAACGCTGGAGAGGGCCTTTAATAGCCTGTATAGCCCTCTACGGCGGGCTATAAGGCTATATTAGAATTAGCACAACATTTTGTAATGTAGAGAAAACAGAAACCAATTTGTTTTTGCTCTTGGAACGTTTCTGTTAGCCTTCAAGATAAGTAAAGGATTTTCTCTCCCTGTGTAGAGAGCAGCTGTATAATGTATAGCTGTGACCTCAGAGCAGTATCTCTGTAGTTGCTGGAAGTTTTTAACAACACTTCTTTAATTCTTAGCTTTAGTGAGAATAGAAAACAAACGTTATTTAAAAGTGCATTAACATGTTACATTTAATGTTTCTTGCTTAATTAAAAAAGTTATTTTGCAGCTCATGTATGTTTAGTTAGAAATAATGTGTTTTTATTAGAAGCTTAGTAGTTGAAATTATGTTAAAAAAATGCAGAATGAGCTGTGGGAAGGTCTTCCGCCTGCCTATATGATGAGATGACGTATGCCTGCCAGGGGTGGAGCTGTCCTTGTGGAGAATGCTGGATTCCGGTTGGAGGAAAATGAAGTCATGCTACCTGCTGCGTAACATTATTCCTTGATAAATGAATTTCTAGTTTAGGAGTTTTCAGAATACTTTCAGAATACTTGCAGACTTCTTGCAGAGACAATTGTGAGAGGCAGAAGCCTTGCAGACAGAGGGCTGCAGAGGAGTTTCAGTCTCCGATGCAGAAATGAAGGAGCAGAGCAGATGTGATTTGCAGATGCAGGGAAGGAGAGGGCAGACTTCATGGATAGCGTAACTGAGGCAGTTAATATGTAGGTTTACTTCCATTCTGACTTTTACTAAGTTCCTAAGCTTATGCTTTGACTAATTGGCTTTAACAAGGCTTATTTGCTTTATGCTTGACTTCTCTTCATGGGAGATTCTGAAATTATTAATGATTGGTGTAGCTTCATGCTACGCTCACTCTTGCATTGTGAGTTCTGACTGACATCATGTGTGCCTCACTGTCTTAGACAGGGATTGTTTCTTTCTGGAACGCGTGTGTGGATATTATTATGCTTGTATTAACTTACATTTTCTATTTTCAATTCTGTAACCTGATTGATATCTGACTAATAAATGAAGAGTCAGGGAACCTTACATTGTTATTGGAAAATAAATCCCTTAAAAACTACTCACAACTCTCATTATTGACTAAAATGTTTATTTGCATTTGATTAATTGCCCATGTTTATCAAGGAGCTCCCTGGTCCTAAACGTTGGCCAAGACTTTTCGACCTGGAGCGGAAGCAAGGGTAACGGTAATCAGAGGTGTCTGTGCCACATTCCCTAGAATTCCAAAGAGAGATTTCCATGGGATTTCCGCTCCATCACTATGAATTGATTTGCACACTCGTATGAATCATTTCCTGTGTACAATATGTGAGTGTGATGTAACCGCTATGACACCCTTCACTGGGACACAAGCAGTTCCTTAACTTGGAGCCAATGACTGACGTGCTAATGAGGCCCTTCAAACAGTGAAAAAAACACAATGAAAGAAAAATCACAAACACATTTAGAATAAAAGGGAACATTGGAATAAATAAAATAACACTGAATCGACAAAAATTGAATAGGGGCAGCTGGAGTTTCAAATTTTTAAATTTGAGTATAAGGCCAAAAAGCATTAAGTAACACCCGTAGTTCACTGGTTTCGCTTGACTGATACTAAGGTGAAAGTAAACACTGACCATGATGGGAGGAGAGGTCAGATACAGGCACCAGGTTTGTACTGATATGCAGTTTTACCTTCTAACTCTGTCACTTTTATGGAAGTTGAAAATCTTCAGCGGGACAAGGCCTCAGGAAGTGGCCCAAGAAGGCTCCACATTGTCGGATGACCACTGGACCGTGTTGTAGTGAAAACAATGAATTGTGAAAAGAAAGCTCTGAGCGTCAGAAGTTTGACTTTTGCACCCAGGGAAACAGGGCTGGACTGGCAGTAGCGGGCACCAGGAGTTTCCCCGGTAGGCCGCCAGGGTCAGGCCTGCTTTGGGCCCCTGGGGGCTGTTTTTGTTACCGGGGCCAGCAATATCAGACGCCTGTAACAAAATTGGCTGAAACCGGCCCTAGCAAACAGCTCGGCCACAGCCCCCGCCCCCTCCCCGGCGGCCGACCGAGCAGTTTGCCAGGGCTGGTTTCGGTTCCCAGTCCGGCGCTGCAGAAAAGTCCCTCTGCATTCCAGATAGTTTTCATGCCTTTGTGTAGTTAAGATTTCAACCTTCGTACTCAGTCACTTTTTTGAAGTTTGGATTCTTTCAGCGGGGCAAGTCTGGAGGTTGTAGCCGAAGAGGGCTCCACAAGGCCAGATGCCTTCTCTGCGAGGGTTTGCTGAACTGCATGTGCTGCTGTGGAAATAAAGATAGTGGGAGCTGCATCAAAAGTAATCCCACCGGCAATGTATCTGCAGCTTGCAGGTAGACTTCGGTCCCACTGGGGCAGAAAATTGCAGAAAAGTTTCTAAGTCCAAACTTTTAAGCTTAGACAGGAGCAGTACACAATAATACCAATCCAAGGGTTCAGGACCTGGGTTGTACCCCTTAGGGTTTAGAACTCACTCGAACAGAGGCCATCAGCATGTTCCAGGGCAGATCCAGTTGAGACTGGCCCACTGGACAGTTGCAGGAGAGGCCTCTGGAAGCTTGGTATGTCCCTCTAGTCTTAACAGGAGTTCATTCAACTCACCCTTGGGGTCACTTCTGGGTCTCTTGGTTCAAAGCAAGCAGGTCCAGTCTTCTTACAGCAGGGCAGTCTTTCTCTGATTTTTCTCAGGTCCAGTAGTGTTCCAATGAGAGGTTCTGGGGCTGCCACTTTTGTACCCAGTGCCAGCCTGTGGGTGGACGACAATTTTTTGAAAACCTCTAAATTACTTATGGTTATTTTCTCCCTTCCTACTGGTTTTGGAGTCAGTGAGACAGTAAGCACCTCTGATGCACAGGAAAGGGCTGGACACAGGCCAAAGCCACCCTATCATGGCAGTACACCCCCCTCGCCACACCCAGAGCCCTTTGTCCACTGTCTGGAAGCAATACACATCCCACCACGGGGGAGCCATCAGGGGTCAGGTGACATGTGGACACAAGCAGGAAGGCCTTTCAGGTGTAGGCTGGCAAATGACAACTTTATAAAGTGTAATTTCCAGAACAATAAATTAAAATCTGACAACTATTAAATTGGATTTTAAATTACTATCCAAATGAATCCTTGAAAGTTTTTTTGCTGCTCCTAAACTACATTTGCAAAAACAACAGTTGATGGACAGAATGCAGAACAATGTCATACATTCACCCCAGTACAGAGATCTGGGCCTAAATCCATCGTTTTTTTGCACTCCACACCACCCCAGTTCAGACATGGCCATATGCAAATCAGCCTTGACCCTGTGCCTCATGGGAACAGTCCAGCCCGAACTGCCAAGCCATGTCTTTCCCTGGACCGGAATCAAGCATCCTGGGACCGGTTTCTGGCTATCAGCCGTCTTCAGCCAGGATAGCTTGATTCCAGTGGCATGGAGAGCACGGGACTCACGTCTGAGCATACCCGTCCCACTCGGGGTGACAAAAGCAAAAACAACAGTTGATGGTCCTGATTGGCTGAGTGTTCCTATTTTCATGTAGCATCTAACTTATGGTCAGAGCTGCTGACTTTGGAGCTGAGGAACTGGGTTTAAGTCTCAGCATCAGAATAACATCCTGTGATTCTGGGCATATCACTTAATCTCCCCCTGCCTACCAAACAAGCATTTGGAATGCAATAGGTCTTGCAATTGTGAGAGTTTAAGCTATTAGCATTGAAAATGACAATGCCTTCTATTTATGTTTGAAAAACCAAAACATAAATAAAAGGCATTGTCATTTACAACGCCAATAGCTCAAACTCATGTAAATGCAAGACCTATTGCATTGCAAATGCTTGTATGAACTAGGGTGGCTTGGTGAGCAAAATAACAATGGATTAAACCCAGATCTGTGACTGGGGGTGAATTTTTGCCATTGTGCAACATTCAGTCCATCATCTTGTGTGTTTTGCTGTTCACCCTATGTGGGAAGGGTATGCCCAGACGTGGGTCCCGTGCTCACTACACCACTGGAGTCAAGCTATCCTGGCTAAAGACGGCTGATAGCCAGAAACCAGTCCTAGGATGCTTGATTCCGGTCCAGGGAAGACATGGCTTGGCAGTTCGGGTTGGACTGTTCCCATGAGGCACAGGGTCAAGACTGATTTGCATATGGCCATGTCTGAACTGGGGTGGCTTGGTGAGCAAAATAACGATGGATTAAACCCAGATCTGTGACTGGGGGTGAATGTCTTGCC
This sequence comes from Lissotriton helveticus, assembly GCF_964261635.1. NCBI lineage: Eukaryota > Metazoa > Chordata > Amphibia > Caudata > Salamandridae > Lissotriton > Lissotriton helveticus. Next base: position 55,255,428 of record NC_136065.1, read on the forward strand.
ATTGTGCAACATTCAGTCCATCATCTTGTGTGTTTTCCTAAACTAAATGTAGCACGTATTTAATGTAATAGTGTAAACCAGTGCTAGCCTATGGGAGATCCACAGTAACAAGCATTTGCAATGCAATCGGTCCAGCATTTGCGAGAGTTGGAGCTAATTTCACTGTAAATGAGAATTATGTGTTTACAAAACCTGGAAGCGCTACGTAAACACCACTTGCAGGTTTTGTAAAAAAATAAAAGACATTGTCATTTGGGTATATTCAGGTGTTCAATCAATCTCCAGTTCCTTACAAGTATTTGTTTCACTTTGTTGGATTTAGGATTAAAGGTGAGAACGCATGTCATTTGTTCTGTTTCTTCTTTAGTTTTAGGTGTTAACAAACTTTCGCATGGGGTACACCACGCCATCATAAGAGCAGCTCTCACCAGTTTCTTTGGGTAACCCCTTGCACAAAGTTTCTTTAGTAATATTTCTGCGTTTTCGGAGTAATCATCCTTATTCAAGAAATTCCGTGGAATCCTTAAAAATTGCCCATAGGGCAAATTTTCTTTCAGGCTTCTGGGGTGCCCACTTGAGAATTCCAAAAGAGTGTTTCTATTGGTAGATTTTGTATAAAGGCTAAGCTCCAGTTTGCCATCCTTATCGAAAATCCACACGTCCAGAAAGTTAATCCGCATGTTACTCACGGCTTTGGTGAATTTCAGATCGGGGGTACAAGAATTCAACCATAAATGAAACTGTTCCAGTTCTTCTACACTTACCATTCCAAATAAGAAATACATTGTCGATGAAGCGTACCCATCTAAGGATGTTACTTCTAAATGGGGCTGCCTCATCAAAGATACATCTTCTTTCAAACTGATCCATTACAAGATTTGCTATTTCGGGGGCAAAACAGCACCCCATCGCCACGCCTTTTATTTGTAAAAACAACTCACTCTTAAACGAGAAAAAGCTATTTTTCAAATAAATTTTAGCCAGTTCAAGTATAAAATCTGTGGGAGCCTGATGGGGTCTAGCTCTTTGTTCCAAAACCAATTCCATGACCAGCAAACCCTCATCCTGAGGGTTTGTTAGTATATAAACTCTCGAATCGATGTCAAGGTAGACCAACAACTGTCGGTCTCCCTCGAACACCTAGTGTTTAATCTTGGAAATAAGGTCCATGGTATCTCGTACATATGCCTGTGTGGCGCTCACACATGGCTTCAGAAACATATCTATATATTTTGCCAAAGGTTCCAATAATGAACCACAAGCAGCAGTTATGGGCCGTCCGGGCGGTTTCTCTGCATCCTTATGTACTTTGGGTAGTACATATATCGTGGGTACTTTTTGGGTTGCAAAGTTTAAATAGTCCTACTCTTTTTTAAATAAATAGCCACAATCCCAAGCTTGCGTGGTCAAATACAAGATCTTTGCTTTTAAAGAAGCGGTGGGGTTTTCTTGAATTTTACTATAATGTGAAGGGTTATTCAGTTGTTTCAAAATTTCTTCATCGTAATCCTGACTGTCCCATAGGACAATCCCCCCTCCTTTGTCTGCAGATTTTATTACCGTTGGGGGATTATTGGCTAGATCTTTTAAGGCAGTGTGTTCTTGTTTGGAAAAATTGGATTTAAAAGATAGATTTTTCCCATTTAATGTATCTGTCTCTCACAGGATTTGATTTTCGAAAAAGATAATCTCATCAGGCATGCTCGCACTGTCAGGGCAAAAGGAAGATTTCTTCTTAAGCCCACTCACATTCACCTCTGGGGTATCACTTTGGTTAGCAAAGAAGGCTTTCAACCTATTTTTTTGCAAAAATTGCAACACCTCAGTTTTAGTGTCGACAGGGTCTTGTACTACCAATGGGACAAAAGACGAGCCCTTCTGTAGGACCTTACAGCCTGATTCATCATTCTCCCGTTTTGCGAGCCCCTAATAGCGATTCATAAGGAATCGCTATTAAGGACTTGCAAAACCAGATTCATGTAGATATTGCTTAAAGAAATGCGATTCCTACACATTCCTTATTTGCGATTAGCAAATTGCTAATCGCAAATAAGGAATAACTCCCCATTCATTCCTATGGGCCAAAAGGCCAAAAGGCCCATAGGAATGAATGGGGAGTATTCCTTATTTGCGATTAGCAATTAGCTAATTGCAAATAAGATAACGATTTAAAGGGTGCCAGGGGTGTCCAAAGGACACCCTGTAGCACCCCTTAAATGCAAATTGAAACAGGTGTTGCGCACACACATGTCCAAAGGACATGTGTGTGTGCAACATGCAACTTAGAAAAATGCTTTTAAAAGCATTTTTCTTAGTTTTCGCTATTTACCAAGAGGTTTGACCTCGCGGTAAATAGTGGGCCGAAATTGCGAATTCGCAATTTTTAAATGGATGATGAATTGCATTTAAGGAATCTCAAATAGAGATTCCTTAAATGTAATTCCTCGCAAAATAGCGAAATCGCTATTACCGATTTTTGCATTTGGGATGATGAATCCCAAATGCAAAAATAGCGCTCGCAAAGGGCCAGATTCTCAGAATCTGGCCCTTTGCGAGCCGATTTCGGCTTGATGAATCAGGCTGTTCGTTTCCCATGGGGTCAGTTGATGTTTAGACAAGTTGTATATAGGTAGTAATTCATTAGTGGGTTGACTACTGGTATCAACAATTAATGCACTGTTTGTCACTATCGTCTGTACACTTTCTGTCATGTTCGAAAGAAATTCTGTTCTTGTGGTGGTTGGTGGATGGGGGCCCTCCATCCCCCTCTGAACCACCCTTGCGACCCCCTCTGTCTAAAAAAAGAGGAGGGGCGTAGGGATATTGGTAGAATGGGGGAAACGGTTGGTAATATTTTCCTGCTCCTTGATCTGAGTCAGAGGATGAATCAGAAAATGTCAAAAACCTTGTACGTGACCTCCCCTTATACTGTAGGTTAAGAGAACTTGGGTTGTTATTTTTAAAGAAGTCTTCTTTCAGGTAAGGATATACTAGATCTTGTTTAAAAATGTTGATATCCTTACTCAATTTTGATGTTTTCAGATTCACCGTATGGGTTTTGAAATCAGTCAAGGTTTTATTTATACTTTCTAAAAGAGCTTTACCATCCACAATCGCGGAGTCACCTTCTATCTCGTCCTCCAACCTTTTTATTTCTTTCAGTTCTTCTTCACTAATACGTAGCGCGGTGTTAATGGAAAGGACAATCCAATCACGTGAGCACTTTGTTCCAACTCCACTAAAATCAACCAAATACGGCTTATCATTAACGAAGATCACTGGGAGATGCGTCACGTTGTAAAGCCCTGCGCCACATGTGGGCGTTCCGGCACAGGGGGGCGGGGGGGGGGGGTCCGGTGCAGGAACGCCTCCTAAACGTGGCTGAGTAAAATCGACAAGATTGACGCAGCATGTTAGGCATAGGGGCACCCCGAGCCTTGCTGGAGCTGCGTTGCGCTTGTGAAGCGACTCCAGCAATGGTTCACCTTTACGGCAGGAGATGCGTCACGCATCTGTTTATTCTTGCCCCGGGGTGCGCCGCATTGTAAATACGGTGCATCCATGGTGGCGCAGGAGGTGTCTGCCGTGACGCACAGTAACAGGCGCATCCCTGCTGATATCCAGGGATGCAGCATTTATTGTAAATCTGCCCCTAAGTGCTGGAGGAGGACTTTACAGAAACATTCCAGTTTAATCACTTTTTTTTTAACCTTAACAACACGTTGCACTTGTACAAAACATGGCGCATTCTTTGCACTAGGGCACACCTGTCACCTCAGATGGCAGCAGGATTCGCACAGAGGGGCAGATCTACAAGGAAGTGCCGCAGTGTGGCACTGCAAGCCCTTTGGCTGCGCCACTTCCAAAGCACACGGATAAGACATATTTACAAGAATATGTTTCATCTCTGTGCTTCCCCCTGCTCTGGCGCACAAACTGCAGCCATGCGCCGGGCAGGCACCATTGCACCATGGTGCAGAATGCCTGCGTCGTGGGGAGATTGCTTTTGTACAGGAAGGGGCATGGTATGGTAAGATGTCTGTTCGATTTGTCTTCCGATTTTTAAATACTCACTCAGACAAAAACACACACACGCACACACTGCTTTTTGATTTTAAGCTTTTTAAATTACCCCTCATAATCCGCACTCCTTTCCACTAGCCTTTAAGGGGGCGGGCTCTCGGCGCAGCCGGATGAAGTCTACAGCACTGTCTGCGCTTTGGCTTCACGCGTGGTCACCTCATCTCTCCTAGGTGTGAGGTGGGGGTGGTCAACGGGCGGACCCAGGCTCGGAGAGCAGCAGTGCTCAGTCCCCCCCCAAAACCACAAGAAGAAATCTAGAAAGGTGCCAGCCACAGAGCACTAAAAAAAACAACCCGTGAAATAATGACGCTCATGTTCTTCTGAAAATAAAATACTGTCCTCGCTTTATTCTTTTATAAATAAAGGAAACAGATGAAGGCAACATATTTATTTCAGTGTGCTGTTCTGCTGATTTTTAATGAATGCATTCTTATATAGCGGGGACTTTACCCAAAGGTGTCAAAGCGCTTGACAATAGAACCAAGTACGTTACATGAGATTTACACACTTACGCGTTACAGATACAAACGAGATAGTTGAAGAAGTAAATTAAAATAAGAGTTGGCAATCACAAAAAAAAAAAAAACATTAGGATTAGGTTAGTACAGGCAGAGAATACATATTTACAGCATTGGGCTCAGGAGAATGCCAAGCGGCCTTGAGGGACATGAAAGGGCCGGATTCACAGAACTAACTTAAGACAAAATCCTAAACTTACTACTTTTGGTATTCACAGAAGTTAGGATTTTGTCTTAAGTTTGTCTTAAGACAGACGTGAGTCAAAATCCTAATTTAAGTCTGTCTTAAGACAAAATTAAGAAAAAATCCTAACTTCTGTAAATACCAAAAGTAGTAAGTTTAGGATTTTGTCTTAAGTTAGTTCTGTGAATCGGGCCCAAAGTGTCTTTGGAAGAGTAGAGATTGGAGCTCAGTTTTGAAGGTCCGGGTAGAGGTGGTGGCACGGAGTGATGGAGGAAGCGAGTTCCAGATTCTCACTGCATTGCCTGAGAAGGATTGAGCCAGCGATCTTTCCCTTTTGAAGGTGGGGGGGCTCGAGCAGTACTTTTTCCGCATTGCGTGAAGGTCTCGAGCCTCCAGAGATTTTGAGTTTATTTGCTAGGTATTGAGGGCAGGAAGTGTGCAAGGCTTGTTGGTGTCGTGTTCCCAGACCCAGGAGAATACGCAGGACACCAGGGTATTATACAGGTATGCCTTTATTGTTTCCTTCCTCACAGCATGTGCATGTCACGACCTCTTGCTTCGAGGTCCAGCCTCAGAGTGTCCTCTCCCCACCCCTTGACCGGATGTGGTGTCCGGTGTCCCCTCGCCCCTGCGCTGCCCCAGGGTCCTAGTGCCCTTGTCCTGGACAGGACATCTCCCCCCCTGTTGCAAACAAACATTTTGAGAAAGGAAAGAGAGAGAGAGAGAGAGAGAGAGAGAGAGAGAGAGAGAGAGAGAGAGAGAGAGAGAGAGAGAGAGAGAAGAGAGAGAGAGAGAGAGAGAGAGAGAGAGAGAGAGAGAGAGAGAGAGAGAGAGAGAGAGAGAGAGATGTTGTTCGATGGCCCAGAGGCCTCTTCTTTTACACCTCTTCAATTAGTCTCTTTCGTTCCATGTGCTTCCTTCTTGATCACTGTTTTCTGATATCCTCTTGAGCTTCTTCCTTTTGTGTGCCTTTCTATAGTTCTTGCTTTGACCTTTCCGCTTCTCTTGCGTCTGCCTTGCTGACATGCGAAAGGTGCCCTGTGACGTGACACTGGCCAAACTGCCGCCTTTGCCATCCGTTCTTTTGCTTTTGTCATCTTCAATTTGTCTCCGGGGATCTCGTTGCTCCATTTCCTCGTTTGTCCTTCTTTGACCGTCACAGTGCCTCCTTTCTTTCTTTTCCTTTTCTTTGCATGTCTTCCTTTTTTCTCCTGAGCCTCTGTTGTTGCGTTCGCTGTTTGAGCTCTTACGGCAGTGTCTTCTTGTTCCACGCTTTTTTCTTTCTTGTGTGTGATAGTCTCACTCTTCTTCATTCTCTCATTTCCACCACCTGTCTTCGGTAATTTTGTTCTTTGTTGACGTTGTGTCGCCTTTGCTACCAGTTCTATTTCGTTGCCACCTGAATTTGGCTTTCTGCTCTGTCCCCGGTCAGCATGTGCTGCGTCGTACTCGGCCGTCATAGCAACTCTTGTCTCTTTCAATTCTTTGTGGTGTTCTTCTGTCCACGTGACACGTTTTCCTTTGTTTGTTAGCCCCTTCGGTGCGGTGCTTGTGACGTTGCTCAACAGGCACGGCGCTTTTTTTTCTGTTAACTTTCCTCGCTCCGGTGGGGTGCTTGTGATGGCATCATCTTCTTCCAGTCTTTCGGTTGCCATAAGACCCATCATCTGCATTGTGACGTTGCTCAACAGGCACGGCACTGTTTCTTCTATGACCTTTCCTCGCTCCAGTTCTTTTGCGTCTGCTGTCGCTCTAGCCTCCGCTCTTGCTGGGGCCAGGATGTTTTCTAGTGATGTTGGGGCTTTTAGTATCTTTGCACGGACGCTCCTGTCACGGCATCCTTCTATTATTCGCAATCTTATTGCTTGTGTGTTGTCAAATTTGTCAAATTCACAATGTGTTACAAGTTTCCTCAGCCTGGTCGCAAAGTCATCTGGTGTTTCGCCTATTTGTTGAGACGCAGTTGCGAAATTGTATCTTTCACGGTCAATATTTCTTTGCCGGTCAAATTTCATTGTTAAACATTTCTTTCGTTTTTTATAAGTTGTTGTTTCCTTTGTTGGTAGCGTCACTAGGAGGTCCCCAATGTCATCGCCTGCATAATTTAGTAATAGACCCAGTTTCTTTGCCTCTGTCACATCCGTCTCCTCCATGTATCTCTCCAGATGTCTGATCCAATTCTCCCACCTTATTCCTACTTGTGGCTCCGACAAGTTGAATGGTGGTAGTTTTCTGTATTGTGCACTTTGTCTTTCTGGCTTGGGGTCTGTCATTTCCCGTGCTCTTTCTGGCACTCTTCTGTTTCCTGTGCTCCTCTTGTCACTCTTCTCTTCTCCGTGCTCGTCCTGGCACTCTTTTTGTTTTTATTTCTTCTATTGTCTTTTCTTTTGTTGTTTCCCGTGCTCTTTCTGGCACCCTTCTGTTTCCTGTGCTCTTCTTGGCACACTTCTATTCTCCGTGCTCTTTCTGGCACCCCTTTTTCTGTTATGTCTTCTATTGTCTTTTCTTTTGTTGTTTCTATTGTCTTTTCTTTTGTTGTTTCCCGTGCTCTTTTTGGCACTCTTCTGTTTCCTGTGCTCTTCTTGGCACACTTCTATTCTCCGTGCTCTTCCTGGCACTCTTCTATTCTCCGTGCTCTTTCTGGCACCCCTTTTTTCTGTTATGTCTTCTATTGTCTTTTCTTTTGTTGTTTCTATTGTCTTTTCTTTTGTTGTTTCCCGTGCTCTTTTTGGCACTCTTCTGTTTCCTGTGCTCTTCTTGGCACACTTCTATTCTCCGTGCTCTTCCTGGCACTCCTTTTTTTTTCTATTGTCTTTTCTTTTGTTGTTTCTCGTGCTCTTTCTGGCACCCTTCTGTTTCCTGTGCTCTTCCTGGCACTCTTCTATTCTCCGTGCTCTTTCTGGCACCCCTTTTTCTGTTATGTCTTCTATTGTCTTTTCTTTTGTTGTTTCCCGTGCTCTTTTTTGGCACTCTTTTTGTTTTTATTTCTTCTATTGTCTTTTCTTTTGTTGTTTCTCGTGCTCTTTCTGGCACCCTTCTGTTTCCTGTGCTCTTCCTGGCACTCTTCTATTCTCCGTGCTCTTTCTGGCACCCCTTTTTCTGTTATGTCTTCTATTGTCTTTTCTTTTGTTGTTTCTCGTGCTCTTTTTGGCACTCTTCTGTTTCCTGTGCTCTGCACTTTGTCGTCTTTATTTTCTCTTATGTGTCTTTATTTCCTTTCTTTCCTTGTACTTGTTGTCTTTTCTCTTATTCACTGTTTTTTTTTTTCTTTGCTTGTGCTTTATTAGCGCTCAATTCCTTTAGTGCGATTCTCTTGTTCGTCCTTGTCACCCTTTGTTCTGTCTTTGTTTTCTTCTTTGTCTGTGCTTTGTTCTCTTGTATCTTCTTTATTTGCACCTGTTCGTTGTGCTGTCACCTTCTTTTCTGTTCTTTGTTCTATTGCTCCTTGTTCAACCCTTATTTCCTTATTCTGCCTCTTTTTGCCTTTGCATATGCTTGTTTGTGCCTTTCCTTAATTTCCTTTCTTTCCTTTCTTTTGTCCTTTATTTTGCCTCGTTTTGCCTTGGCATGTCCTTGTTTGTGCCTTTATCTTAATTTCCTTTCTTTTCTTTCCTTTGTCCTTTTACTTGTTGTCTTTTTCTCTTATTCACTGTTTTGTCTTCGCTTGTGCTTTATTAGCGCTCAATTGCTTTAGTGCAATTCTCTTATTCGTCCTTGTCACCCTTTGTTCTTTCTTTATTTTCTGCTTTGTCTGTGCTTTGTTCTCTTGTATCTTCTTTATTTGCACCTGTTCGTTGTGCTGTCACCTTCTTTTCTGTTCTTTGTTCTATTGCTCCTTGTTCAACTCTTATTTCCTTATTCTGCCTCTTTTTGCCTTTGCATATGCTTGTTTGTGCCTTTCCTTAATTTCCTTTCTTTCCTTTCTTTTGTCCTTTATTGGCCCCTCTTCTTCTTTGGGTGCACCTGTATTTCTGTATTTATGCCCTCTTCCCTGGTACTATGTTCTGTATGCTGCCTTTTTGTCACTTATGTGCCTTACTTTGCTTCTCTCCTTTTTGCTTTTATTTATTTATTTGTTTATTTTTCTTGTATGGCCCTCATGTTAATTGTCTTTTACTTTGACCACCCTTTGTGGTCTTCTTTCCTCTTTTCCGGTGCCTTTGTCCCTTATTTCTGTATTTTTGGCTCTTTTTCGCGCTTCGCCTGTCTTCAAAATGGCCGCCGCACTCGGTCTTGGCTCCTATTGGTTTATATGCCTGTCTTCAAGATGGCCGCCGTGCTCTCGCGGGACTTCACGTCCAATTGCGGCGCTGCCTGACTCCAAAATGGCCGCCGCGCTCTTTGCAGTTTCTATTGGCTCCCGCGCCTGACCCCAAAATGGCCGCCGAGACTCTCGTGGGTCACGAGAGCTCGCGCTGCTTTCCTATTTCAATTGGATTTCGCGCTCTTTGCTAGGCGCTTACCGGAGGGGTCGTTTTTTGTTCCTTTCCTCGTGCAGCGGTCGGGGTGGGCTCCCGCGTCGCTGCTGCTCAGTCACAGTTGCTGCACTCCTCCTTCTGGTCACGACGCGATCCAGGGTGGGCTCCTGGTTAAAATCGCGATTTCTCCACGTCGGATGATTCCGATCCCGCCTCGTCGCCAGATGTCGTGTTCCCAGACCCAGGAGAATACGCAGGACACCAGGGTATTATACAGGTATGCCTTTATTGTTTCCTTCCTCACAGCATGTGCATGTCACGACCTCTTGCTTCGAGGTCCAGCCTCAGAGTGTCCTCTCCCCACCCCTTGACCGGATGTGGTGTCCGGTGTCCCCTCGCCCCTGCGCTGCCCCAGGGTCCTAGTGCCCTTGTCCTGGACAGGACAGTTGGGTGATACAGACAAGCTTGTAGATTGACCTTGCTTCGATGAGAAGCCATCGAAGAGAAAAAAGTATGGGTGTGATATGATCATTTCTTTTGGCCCCATAGACAAAACGATTCGCTGAACGGAGTACGGATTTAAGAGAGGAAAGGTGGGATTTGGGGAAGCCAGCAAGGTGAGAATTGCAGTAGTCCACTCTAGAGAGAACCAGAGATTGGACCAAGTTTTTTAGGTCTTGCTCCTGAGTCTGTCTGGAAGAAACGTGTTCTGTGCCTTCCCTCCAGACTCTGACTGTTAGAAATTGTGTTTCTGGTTGGCAGAGTCCAAGCAGGAACCACAGTGCTAGTCAGGGTAAGTCAGGGACACAGCAAAAATTAACCTGTGCTCACCCCCGGGTAGCTTGGCACAGAGCGGACAGGCTTAACTTAAGAGGCAATGTGTAAAGTATTTGTGCAACACATCAAACAGTAACACAGTGAAACCACTGCAAAAAGACACCACACCGGTTTAGAAAAATAGATTATTATATTCTGAGCAAAACAAGACAAACAAAAACAATCCAATAAGTAGAAGTCAAGTTATGAACTTTTAAACAATTAGGGCATTATTATGATTCCAGATCGTCGGACAGACGCCCGACACCACAGCAGTCCGGGGGCCACCTGACAGGCAAGAGGTGGTCCAACCCGCCTAATTACGATGCCCCCATGGCTACTTAACATTGGGCTGCGGGGGACGGGGGACGGGGGACCCCAAAGTCCCTTTTTGTCTGCCTTTTCATGGTGGTGGGACCACCATAAAAAAGCAGTTGGAAAGGCACCGCCCCATTGTAGTGTTAGGATTCTGACTGCCACCCCAATGTGTATATATTGATAAACAAGAATTGTTTCATGCAATAATGATGGTTAGAAGGCGTAGGAGTAACGTCATCCCTGCTGCTAGGCGTTGTATGTTAGAAGTGTTTGATCTGGAGAAACGTTTTAGAATGTAACAATGTGACTGGCGCTGTCTGTAGTAATAAAGCTTTATTAATATCCACAGGAACCCTTTAGAGCTACCGTAGAATAATGAAAGATTGGGGAAAAAACAATAAAGTTCTGCCCCACGCCTTGTAGATTTCATGCAGCGCCTCGATCCTGGTTCATAGCTCACTGTGCTCGATTAGGAGTGTTGTAACTAATGAACTGCAAGGTATCTGTGACAAGCGCAGTAACCCGCTGAGCTATCCACATAAAATATAAATCTGTGATCTGTACGTAACTCGTGTTGGGCAGCAGGTACTTTAACCCTTTATGCTACTTTATGATGAGTTCAATCTGTGACAAGATAAATCATCGATCTGTCTCGGATCTTCACTACCCACCAGAGTCCTCTCATCTGTATTATTATCCTATAAAATGTGTCTGTACACAAATATGGTATCAGCAGGTGCCTTGACCCCATAAGATATTTTAAAAATGCAGCCTGTTTGTGACCAATGAAGTAACCCAGAGCAGATGTACAGTGTCACGTGCCTTTGTTGGCAAATTCCTTGTGATAGACATTAAAAATAAAATAAATGTATAGGCTTGCTGTTAGACTTTGCTTCTCATGGCTTCTCCCCTATGACTCCTCCCCCTTTCTGCTGCCACAGACCCCCAATTTATGGAACCCCAGAGTAATTTGTCTTTTTCCAGCACAGCTCCCAGGTCACAGACAAGTCTTGGTTGTGTGACAAGAAGGTGTAACTATCCCTTGTACTGTGCAATCTCCATGGACATCCCCCAAAGAAGCATCCCCCTGTGCTCTGTAGTGAGGATGTAGGGATGCACTGACATAGGACACGTTAGTAGTGAGCAACTTATAAAAGAAAGTGGGTCCACAAAGATGACACTCGGATTATCTCATTGCTGAACTCCCCGTCCTTCCCAACAACTCTTAAGGAGATGGCTCGCGCCAGTCATCTCCTTACAATGCTAACCCGAAGCCCATCTGTTTGTGATTGGTTGTTGATGTCACTGAATGTCCACCCCACAGGCTGGGGTCCAATGGAGGGAGCCCACATGCATCCCATGACTGATACTGCGGAGGGCAGGCAGCTTTCAGCAGCTGCAACGGAGAAAGGCAGCATGTGCAGCAGCACCAGCATAGGAGTGATGGTCCGGGCTTCTAGGCTCTAGAGTAATAACTATTGTTACCTAAACCACCCTGGCTGTTGGGCACATACTTTTGGTGACACCAACCCCAGCATGTCAGCCCATGCCCGGACCCTTCCTTGGATCCTGAGGCTAAACTCTAGGCTCTTCCTACTCACTCTACCTCCCTCTGCACCTCCACACCCAGCTGAGTTCAAACCCATAAACCACCCAAGTTGTCCATCTGTTAGTATGTTAGCTGCACGGTGTAATAACATTTGCGGCTGGTGCTCTTGCATTTCCACACCTTGAGTTTGCCCCATCTTATTTTTGGTGTGGAGAATTGCTGCTGCTGCTCAGGCGCCACTTGGAGGTTTTTTGTAGGAAGGGAAACCTCCTTAGACAAAATCAATTCTCCGAGGCATTGTTCTCTTTCTAAGTGCGCTGCAGAATGAAGCACATGTAGAAACAGGAGATAACGAAGAGAAATACAGATATTTTTCCTTGTTGGGCCTCGCCTGGGAAGGCATAGCATTTCAACTCATTCCCAGGCTTACCAGTGTAAGTAAAACTGGGAATGCAGCGAAACCATGTGTGAATGGGTGGGACACCCACCCTCCACCCATGAAGTGCCTTCCAAGTGCAGAGTAAGGCAAGGAAGCGACTTGCACTGTGTTACATTGCCCCAGATTTACTATGCCATGCAAAGCCAGGCGAGGTGTCTCTGCGTGGCAGAGTAAATCTGACTTGAGGACTCGCGTTGCTCTTTCTGGCCCCAAGCGTCTATCCACGTTATTACTGATTATACTTATCCATTTATTGAAAGATCCTGATTCTCTTAGAACCTCTAAAGACATAAAATGTCCTCTCCCTCCCTTGCAGGCTGACATTCAACAGTCTGTAGTAGATGTTTCCACACTGTCGCCCTTCAGGTATTGGCTGATGGCACGGGTGTTGCTGAGCAAACCATCCCATTTCGGTGCCGGTATGGGGGTGGTACGTACATGCCAGCGTTTTTTTTTATTTCCAGGATAGAATATACATTAATTTGTAAAGGTTATATCTGAACATCATAGAGTTTTCTTTTTTAACTTGCTTTTTATAGACAACATTTTACTGCTTTAAAACTTGCATATTCATTTCTGGCCTTTAAAATGCTGGAAATCCTCATGTGTGTTTTTGCACACATGTCACATCAGGCCCTAACCCTCCCTTCACCGCTGCGTTGCAGAGAGGTGCAAAAAAAAGGGGCGTGGACTCGGACCACCTCTCTGCAGCGCAACTCTGTGGCACTTACTGGAGGTACCTGGTGAGCTAGTTGGCCCCCCCTCAGGATTCAAGGGGACTTAATCCCCCAACTTAAAACACCCATAGGACGTGTTTGCACACATGTAACATCAGGCCCTGCCCTCTCCCTTCACCATAGTGCAAGCGCACCCCGTGGCACGTTTTAAGTTGGGGGATTAAGTCCCCTTGAATCCTGGGGGGTCCCTGTGGTCCAACTAGCCCACCAGGTACCTCCAGTAAGCGCCACAGAGCTGCGTTGCAGAGACGTGTAAAATGGGGCCTGGCCTCGGACCACCTCTCTGCAACTCAGCTCTGTGGCACACACTGGAGGTACCTGAGGGGCTAGTTGGCCCCCAGGGATCCCCAGTATTCAAGGGAAATTAATTTCCCAGTTTACAACGCGCCACAGTGCGCATTTGCAGACTGATGCACTGAGGGGGTGGGGCCTCCCACACAATGCCGTTTTTGTTTTCGTTTTTAGAAGGGGGCTGTTTGGACCCCTTCTTTTCCTATTTTTTGGGCCCTGGGGACCCCATCCCTCAGGGATTGAAGCTTATTTTCTTAACTTTAAAAAAAAAATACCGGAAGGGGGCTGCATGGCCCCCCTCCCGATACCATTTTTGGCCCCTGTGACCCCATTCCCTGGGGCATGGCCAACATTCTTTTTATTAATTTATATTTGGAGGGGCATTGCGTGGCCCCATCCCCCGGGCCGCCTTGTCCTCTTTTTATTTTTTATTATAGGGAATGGGGCCAAGTGGCCCCCATCCCTGGGCCGCGGTTGTATGAGGATCCATCGGAAACAAAGACCGCGCGGGAGTTTTCATCGCGGTCATAACATCGCAACGGCAGTCACATCGGCAATTTTGTCATCACACGTTGTTGCGACGCAAATGCAGGCATTTAATTGGTTTGTGAGTCACATCGGCGACTTTACATCTCACGACATGATAACGCGATGTTTGAGCCCACACGTTTAAAATATTGTTATCCAATGCGTGATGCTTCTGCCCTCTGTTTCAATTGTTTTCCCCTTTTTTTGGTGCCCTTCTGCCCTGTTTCCCTCGTTTTTCGTGCCCTTCTGCCCTCTGTTTCTATTGTTTTCCCCCTTTTTTCATGATAATTACGCATCACCAGGCCCGAGACAGAGAATGCTGTGCCTCCTTTGACCTTGCTACAGTGGATGCATAGTAGCATTTTATTTTGAAGCCTTGATTTGTAAAAATAATATTGCTGCTGGTCAAAAATGTCTGCTCCGAAGCTCGTCCTGCGCGAATAACAAGTCTGCACCTCAGGCTGCTTTAATACACTGCCAGGTACTCCCTGCCCCCTTCTCTCTCTGGCAAGTTCCTGCTTTCTGCCTTGGTGACGATTTTTCCGTCTTTCTCTCACTCCTTTTTACCCGTATCTATGTTTTTACCTCTCACGTTTTCGGGTAATGTCCAACGGAGAAAAATAATTGCTGGTCCCCAAAAATGAGTGCCAGTGGCCGCCACCGGCAACCACCGGCTCAAATTAAGCCCTGGCAGAGCTTAATTTGTAAAATAAAAAGTGCAGGTGGTCAAATTTATGGGGGGAGACAACACCCACTTAATCAGCTCCACACATTTCTACATGCAGCTCTTGGTGACAGGTAGGCGTTGTAGCTCAATATTCTATATTAGTATTTTAACATATAGACTGCAAGTAATAAAAGGATCCCTCCACAAAAACAGTATCCCACACATGTGGAAGATGCTGCAACCGGCCAATGATGTATGGCCGCATCTCCGTTTAATTAAATAGGTGCAGGAAAAAAAGTGTGCCGAAGCACACAAAGAGAGCAGGTAGAACATTAAATTAAGAGCTATTGTTCCTCTCAATGACAATTGGTGAGATATTTATCGCACCTGGGAGCTATTGCCACAATGCTCACTGCTCCAAAATCCACATGCACTGGTTGATACCTGCCAATATTTAGTACAAAAATCCTAATTGAGACAAGTGGGGCCACAGCAATTACCGCACATATGCCAATCAACCGAGCCACCCATAATGAAAGAAATGATGTGCACTTCTTCGGACATAATAGTGATAGCCTCGCTCACTTTCTCCTTTTGCAGTCACATTTGCACTCTAGCTAGAAAAATCTTTCTTGAGTTTGGCCAAATGTGCTCACACGCACAGTGCAGTGCGATTAAGGTTTGGCATCTCACCTTGGCAGATAACTGAAATAGGATATCTGATTGAATGTTTGTTTTGCAGGTTTCGTGCGTGCATGATTTTATTTGTTTGCATGTGTTGTGAATGTATATGCACTGTACGCGGGTCGGTGCACGCCCATGTGTGTGTCATGTATGTGGAGACACGTGGCTTTTCCCTTGGTGTCTACTTTGAATCTGCATTCATCTCGGGTTGTGCCTGGTGATCTTAAGACTTAGTGCATGGTAGGATGTCAATATATGGAATGTTGTGTATTGGCGTTTCCTAGTGCATTGTGAACAATGTAACATAACACATAACACATTCAAAAGCACCGGTACAGCCAGGATGAGAAGTGTGTTCTTTAATGAAACTGAAATCCTTATAGCTCTGAATCAGCCGCAGCCTTTCATTCACCATTCACCAAGAAAAAACAACTCATCAGACACGCAGGAGCAGTGAGTCATGCATGCTTGATTGAAAGTACAATAAAAAGAAGCACTTGAGGCTCGAACCCTGGTTAGGTAGCGCTGGTTAGCGTGCAAGTGCACTTGAGGCGTTGATAGGAGGCTCGAACCCTGATTAGGAAAAGGCCGTTTCTGTAGGCAGCATGCTTTCTTCGTTGTAATTGCATGCGATGTTAACGGCATCGCGACGTTTTAGCTTCCGTAGTAAAAGCCTGCGATGTCAAGGGTAATGCGATGTAAAAGTCGCGGTGCTATTGACATCGCTGTAATGGGTGTTTCCCCTGGGCCACTATTGGCCCCGGGGACCCCAGCCTTCGGGGATTGGCCATTATTTACAAATAAATATCAAAATTTGGAGGGGGGTCGCTCTCGCTTTCAAAATCAAAAGCAGTGTTTGCTATGACAGGGCGGGAGCCGCACAGCTCCCTCCCTGCCATAGCAAACAGCAGTGTCCCCGGGTGGGCACCCCGGAACACTGCAGGAGCCGGCCATTGGGGGTGGCGGTCCCCAGGGCCATCGAGGGCTCCAGGAGGGGGGCCGTGCGGCCCACATCCCAATGTGTTTGAAGCCCCGAGGAGGTGGTGGTCCCGGGGGTCGGGTGTCCATAACGGACCCCCGCATTTACATTTTTAGTGCCCGGGGGAGGTGGCGGTCGCCATGGCATGTGGGGGGGGGCTCAAGCCCCTCCACACAGGTTTTATTTAAAAAAAAAATACAAGCCTCAGGGTGGTGGTGGTCCCCGGGGCAGCAGGGGGGGCAATGTGCCCCCACGAATACTTAAGAAAAGCCCCGGGGGTGACGGTCCCCGGGGCTTCGGGGACCATGGAGCCCCCAAAGATTAATAAAAAACAAGCCCCGGGGTGGCGGTCCCAGGGCTGCGGGACAGCCGCGTGCCCTCCTGCATATAATTCACATAGCCCAGGGGAGGTGGCAGTCCCCGGGGCGGCAGGGGCCCCCGCAGGCCCCTGCTACATTAATAAATTGCCCTCAAAACTTAGCCAACCTAGGGGCTTTGAAAACAAAGCCAGGGAGATAGCGCATCATTTTTTAACATTTTCAGATGGATTTGCGCACCCGGCGAGACGCCGCCCTATGGGACCTTCTGAACAGGCCTGGGGGTCAGGGTGTTTTTACCATGCCCCCTTTTTTTGTTTTTTTATCTCTTTTATCACCTTTTTCTTTCTCCCTCCTCGAAGCACAAGATGGCTGCCAACACTTCCTGGTTTGAACTGTTGGCAGCCAATTAGAGCCAAACTTGTGCTCAGGGGGTTAGGCTCTGCCCAGATATCAAAACTTTTTATTTTTTGAATTTTTCAAGAACTACTGAACAGATTTCCACCATTTAACAAAAATTACTCTTTTTGAACCAAGGGCTACCTTTTTGCCAAATTTGGTGTAATTCCGTTCAGCAGTTCGGGCTGTAGCCGTGTCTAAAGTTTCCTATGGCTATGGGAAATGCATTTCTTTACCTCTATTTTTTTAATTTCTTAGGAACTACTGAACGGATTTCCACCATTTAACAAAAAGGTCTCTTTGTGAACCAAGGGCTACCTTTTTGCCAAATTTGGTGTAATTCCGTTCAGCAGTTTGGGCTGTAGCTTTGTCTAATATTTCCTATAGAAATAAACATGGGGAAAACGTGTTTTGGGACCCCCCTTTTTCTCCGCACCCACTTGTCGAATCACCCCGAAACTTTCAAGACAGGAGCTGACCGGAGCTCCCCACTAGTTTTGAAAAGCTCGGAAGATTCGTGAACCGGCGCCAAAGTTATTGGGAAAAAAAGAAAACTTTGGCTATGGAAACTAGGTCCTAACTATACCTACCTACTGGCGACTCCCAGTAGGTAATATATATATCAGTATCTATTAATATTTATGTCTATCTGTATCTATATCTATCTATAGCCATATCTATCTCTATCTATATCTAGGTATGTCTATGTGTAGATATATCTATATCTATGTATATCTATATCAATAGCTATCAATATCTATATCTATATCAATAGCTATATCTATCTATATCTATGTCTATCTTTATATCAATATATATCTATACTATGTCCATCTTTATCTATTGTTATCTATATAGCAATATCTATCTATAGCTACATCTTTATCTATAGCTATGTCTATCTATATCTACATCAATATGTATATTAATATCTATGTCTGTCTATATCTATCGATAGCAATAGCTATCAATATAAATATCTGTCTATCTATCTTTATATCTACCTATAGCAATATCTACCAATATCAATATCTATCTATATTTAAGTCTAGCTATATCTATATCTATCTGTATCAATAGCTATCTATATCTATACTTCTATCCTTATAGTCACTGACAAAAACAAAGGTTAAATGGACATTATAGTTAAACATACTGCTTTAAACAAACAAAACCACTAAAGTTCACCAGTTATAGTGCTCTCCATTAACTATAACTCGTACCTTAAAGTAACTATAACTTGTGCCCTGCAGCATGATTTGATTTGATTTGATTTATCAATTTATATAGCGCGCGAATGCCCGAAGGCGTCTTGGCGCTTATGACTGACAGCAGGCCTCTTGAACGGGTCACCTAACAAGTGGCAGTAAAGAGCCAAGTTTTCACCGCTTTTCTAAAAGAGCCTAGAGATGGGCTATTTTTTATAATGAGTGGCAGCAGGTTCCAAGTCCGTGCTGTGTGTACAAAAAAGCTCCTTCCACCCCAATTGGTTCGTTTGATTTTCGGGACTCTAATTAATTTCAATTAGCTTGATCTGAGCAATCTGGAAGGTTCATACAGTTTCAAATTGGTTGCACGGCAATTGGTTGCAATAGCATGCACAGTGTTGTCATAAAGTATGTCATTTCAGATGTTGCACCATGTTATCAGTGATGTCATAGAATTTTTCATGAGTGATTTAATACTGGAGGCCATAAACAGTGCACGGCGAGTGCGTGAGTGATAGTTACTTTAGGGCACGGGTTAGAGTTTCCTAAGATAACTATGGCTGGAGAATTTTATTGGCTGTATAAATGGTATGTTTTTAATTGAGATTTCCCCCTAACTACAATGTCCTTTTAGCCATTCTTTTTGAGTGAAAGTAAGATATTATTACCACAGCTAATGTTTTTGTCCGTGTATTTCTAGGGTTATTAAATTTATGTAATGTTTTCCAGCCATATGTGGCACCAAACCTTCGGCAGTGAATATGCTGGGCCTGTACACGGGCATCCAACCCCATGCTGCGTTAAGCTTTTGCCGGTGCTCAGCATGGGATTAGCCGCAAGGGGTGGCTGTGGCAGGCGTGCACGGACGACTTTTGAAGTTACACTGTAAAGGGTGTCATTTTAGGTAAGGCAGGCCTAGTGACTTTGTCAAAGGTTCTGAACAACAAAACATAAAAAGAGGTCCCATTGGCGTTATGATGGGGCCAGAATATCAACATATATAAAGCACACCTATAATCTTTGTCAAAGAATCACCAGTAATTATAATAAAATGCATATTTCATGAATTCCCATAGTGTAATGTTTAATAAAAGTAGTTGTCATAAAAAAATCAGCCTCTGTTTGAGTCTCTCTTTTAAAAAATGTCAGCCCACAAAATGCAGCCATAAAGGTTCCACAAGGGGGCTCTGCACTCCGGATGGAGACCGTAGGGCCCAGCAGAGCAGAGCGTTCCAGCTCGGATTGCTTCAAGACATTTGATAATTTATTCTAGAGTAATGAATTTAAAGACTTACCATCTTTTTCAAAGTAGCAGAGGGTTGCTGCACTCCTTGCTGCACCCCAAACTGGACAATACCGGGCGCTCCTTCCTTGGAGTAGTGAATTAGAAATAAGTGGCTCATGCTGCTAATTTATTATTCATGTATTTTTGGGGGTGTCCCATGGCCCACCCAGGACACCCACATGTTTAATTTATAAGGGGCCACACAGGAGCTGGCAATGTTTTATTTAAAATTTCTGGGGTGCCTTGTTGCTCCCCTGGGGCACCCCACAACAGGTCCCATTTTGAGGGCTGCAGAGGGAGACCCCTGGTTCTCACAGTCTCGCTGGCTCCCCTGCCTGCACCCATCCAGGGTGCTAGCAAGAGCCGTTGTTGCCCCCACCTGGGCAGCTTTTCTTTTGTTTCTGCCAAGTGGGAGCAATCCTCTATTTCCCTGCCCGCCCGAGCCTTAGAAATGTATGTGCTTCCACCTGGCAGTGGCATCTTTCTGCCCTCGTCAAGTGTTAGCTCATAAGGCTTCCCTGCCGGCCCTCTAGACAGTCAGAATATCCTTGAATCGGTACAGAGTCCTTCCGACCGGCTCAGTCGGGTTACAATCTGACTGCCTGATTACGATGTTCGCAGTCGGAATGTAAACCGCGCTGTCATTCTGAATCGGTCCCAAGAGACTCCTCGCAGAGTATTCTTGACAGTCGGAACTGCATCGTACACCCCTATGGACATCATTTCCGTCCTTAAGATTACAATGTCGATTTCCAACAGCCTTGCCGCATCAGCTGACTGACACAAAAAGGCGGTCAGAAAGTGACTTTGGGGTCCCCCGTCCGGGCCCCTAAGGCCCGAGGTCTGCAGTTGATGGAGGAGGGGGTACCTTAGAGGCCCTCCTGTAAATTCTTGCACTGTGAGGCGGGCACCGTGGGGTGCCTGCGACAGGATGCAGGGTTTTCCGCAAACACCCCATTTCCCCATAGGAGCTTGTGTTACAGCTGGTTATCGACAGAACACGAGTTACAATAGGGAACAATGGGACTCCGACCGAACAGTGTTCGGTCGCATCAAGATCTGGCGGTCAGAGCAGCTGACCGCAATTTGGTTGGATCCGATTCTTAGGCTGTGTCGGTCGGAAAGCATCGTAATGAGCCACGTAGTGTTTATAGGTAGCTCAGATTTTCAGTAGGAAGCGCATTATTTTGGTCACAACAGCTTAAAGAGTGCCAGCGCATGGAGAGAGGAAAACAGTGGCATGTCATAGTGGATCTGGAGTAGTTCTGCTTTCATCCTTTCACGCAGTGCAGTGCAGCAGCTTTTAGTGCATTGCATGGATTTTTAGTAACCCTGGGCGAAGCACTACGCTCCGCTCGCGGAGTTTGCGAAGTTTTTGCAACTTCGCACTACGCGAGCGGCACGTAGCACAGTGCGAACATGCGTAGTGCAGCGTAGCGTAGTGCAGCGCTCATTTTTTGCTTGTTCGCGGTCCTGAACGTCATGTTCGCGACCGCGAGCAAGCAAAATGACATCCCGGCGAGATTCTCAACGCGAGGAGGTCAGGTTTCTCATTTTGAGTGGTTGCGCATGCTCGCGACCGCTCTCAATGAGAAAGTACCTGTTCGCGTTGAGAAAGCTGCCGCTCGAGTAATAATCTCCTCGAGCAGCAGAAAACTACAGCTCGCACTGTGCAAGATGCTGTTTTCAATGCTTGCACAGTGCCGGATGCTTGTCCGCACTGTGCAATCATTGAAAACGCATCTTGCACAGTGCGAACATGCTACTACGCAGCTCGCGTAGTGATACGTGAAGTTCGCGTAGTGCGAAGTGCACTTTGCGTAGCTTCGCGTAGCGCTACTCCGCGAACTACGCCCACCCTTAATTTTTAGTAAATCTGGGCCTGCATGTTTCACTGCTATGTATCCACTTGCAATGACCATTCTTGAGTCTTGAGCTCCCTCTGGTGACTTTTTCTAGTAAAGGCACGTCTTAATTTGTATATACGCAAAAGACACTTGCAGGTACAGAGACAGTCCTATACATTCAACTATATGTCAAAACTAAATAAAGATATCTGTTGTTGCCTCTTGATATTTTCGAGGCAACCAGAGAATCTATCTGCGCCAATGATTTTGCACAGTAACTTATATTGCTAAATGATCAAAAAAACTATGCAGCAGTGAAACTGTAAGGTGACTGCTTTATTCTCTTTGTTATGCTTTTGTCCTCCATGTCGATTTTGCAAACATGACTCAACAGTCTATTTTTTTATGTAAATAACAGGTTTGTACATATTTGGCCAGATGTCCGAAAGATTTCTGCGTATTGCTATTTTGAGCCGTTTGCCAATGCAAAACCCCCTTTCCTTCTGTACCAAATGCAATTAGGTAATAATTATTTGCCATATCTTTCTAAATAAGGAATCGCAAATAGAACATACCAAATAGTGAATCGCGAATTGTTTCTATGAAGAATGTCCTAATTGCGACTAGTTATATGTAGTTTTAGGAAATGCAATTACAACCAATTAGAATCAGGTGTAAACCAGGTGCAACCTTTATAAACTCATCAGGGCCTTTCACACTGGTGACGTTGTATGTTGTGGGGAGGTGGATTTTGGCTGGTATGCAGAGAAGAAAGAGACGGGAACAAGGTTTAGGACTTGAGTAACCCTTAGGAGAAGATATATGATAAGTACAGGCTGAGTAGTCGGGGTATTTTGGATTTAATGGCAGACTCACGTCCACTGCCACAATCCCCAACAGACAAAAGTGATTCTACTCCACTGCATGTGCAGGTATTGTGCTGCCTACACCTTCTAACTACTGGTAGTTACCAGGGGAAAATAACAGCAGCAGGAGAGTGTCCTAAAGTGCTATTACTCTTTTTTAGGTCGACCAACGAGCCAGAGCGGAAGCGCTGCTCTGGGGTTGATCTGTGGTAGTTGACTACGTGAGGGAAGCCCCGCCCACTCCCTGCCCATTTTTTCATTGGGTTGTGTCTTTGTCCTTTCTAAATGCTGCTTTCCGATTGGTTTATAGGCTGCTAGTTCTTCCTTATGACGGCCATGTTGTAATTTCTATCTTTCTATGGCTACTGGCCCCTTTACTCTGTGTTTAATGAGCACTATTTTCTTCCGGCGCCCCCCTCCCGCTGTCTGTGTCTTCTCTCCCGCCCCCACACTCCCATTGTTTATGCCTTCTCGCACCCCTTCACACCCACCCACCCACTCCCATTTGCAATGCAATACGTCTCGCATAAATACAATTCCTATTTCATTGCAAATGCTTTTTCATTCCGTGAGAAGTTTCAATGTAGAGTTATTGAAGAGAATGTAAAGCAATAAACACATTATTCAATGCAGTACTGCATAGTTTCACTGGATGGCACTAGAAGTTCATAAAGCAGAAGAACAGCGTGTGGGCGGCATGACGAGGTGAAAGTCGGTATGGATTTAAAAAAAGGTAAGTGCTCAACATGCCTTTGTACAGTGTACAGAAAATCATCTGTGTGTGTACAGTACCCCTCAACTTTATAGCACGTAAATGGAATTATCCTGACCAGAAACATAAACAATGGGCGGTTTATGCTTCTGCCAAAATGGTGTTCAATTTCACCCTTAAAGCTAACCCTGGGCGAAGTTTGCGTAGTAGCGCTATGCATAGCTATGCGAAGTGCACTTTGCACTACGCACGCTACGCGCACTGCGTTGTGCGTAGGGAAAATGCTGTACGTACTGATTGCACAGTGCCGGATGCCTGTCTGCACTGTGCAATCATTGCAAGCGGCATCTTGCACAGTGTAAGCGGTTGTTCTCTGCTGCTCGAGTAGATTTGTACTCGAGCAGCAGCTTTCTCAAGGCGGACTGGTAGTTTCTCATTGCGAGCGGTTGCGAGCATACGCGACCACTGGCAATGAGGAACCTGACCTCCCCGCGTTGAGAATCTCGCGATCGGCAACTTCATGTTGCTGATCGCGAACGCCGGGATGTTGAGTTTGGTCGCTCGCAGTTGCCAACTTGACGTTGAGGACTATGTGCAAGCAAAAAATGCCCACTGCATGTTTTTGCACTGTGCTTTGTGCAATTCGCTTTGTGCGTAGTAGCGCAAACTACGCACGCTCCGCGAGCATAGCGTAGTACTGCGCCCAGGGTTACTTAAAGCAAAGGCCATTTTACCTGGCTCAGTATTCATCACAAAGCTCTCCATTCAGTCTTTGTGGTGTTTCACTGTAAACCTTTAATTACAACTGAACTACTGAACAAACATCAAGTCTAGTAAAGTTGTGTTTTATAAAATAGTATTGATTTGAGACAAGGCCTCTGCATCCCCGCTCATATCTCTGTCTGTGAAGTTGTTGGTAGGGAGGCCTCCCAGAGCGCTATGTTTGATATCATAGCCTTGTGGTGTAGGGGCAGGCCTCCCATAGCGCTATGTTTGATGTCAGAGCCTCGGGGTGTAGGGGCAGGCCTCCCAGAGCGCTATGTTTGATGTCAGAGCCTCGGGGTGTAGGGGCAGGCCTCCCAGAGTGCTATGTTTGATGCCATAGCCTTGGGGTGTAGAGGCAGGCCTCCCAGAGCGCTATGTTTGATGTCAGAGCCTTGGGGTGTAGAGGCATGCCTCCCAGAGAGCTATATTTGATGTCAGAGCCTCGGGTGTAGAGGCATGCCTTCCAGAGCGCTATGTTTGATGTCAGAGCCTTGGGGTGTAGGGGCAGGCCTTCCAGAGCGCTATGTTTGATGTCAGAGCCTTGGGGTGTAGGGGCAGGCCTCCCAGGGTGCTATGTTTGATGCCATAGCCTTGGGGTGTAGAGGCAGGCCTCCCAGAGCGCTATGTTTGATGTCAGAGCCTCGGGGTGTAGAGGCAGGCCTCCCAGAGTGCTATGTTTGATGCCATAGCCTTGGGGTGTAGGGGCAGGCCTCCCAGAGAGCTATGTTTGATGTCAGAGCCTCGGGGTGTAGAGGCATGCTTCCCAGAGAGCTATGTTTGATGTCAGAGCCTCGGGGTGTAGAGGCAGGCCTCCCAGAGCGCTATGTTTGATGTCAGAGCCTCGGGGTGTAGAGGCATGCCTCCCAGAGCGCTATGTTTGATGTCAGAGCCTTGGGGTGTAGGGGCGGGCCTCCCAGAGCGCTATGTTTGATGTCAGAGCCTCGGGGTGTAGGGGCACGCCTCCCAGAGCGCTATGTTTGATGTCAGAGCCTTGGGGTGTAGGGGCAGGCCTCCCAGAGAGCTATGTTTGATGTCAGAGCCTCGGGGTGTAGAGGCAGGCCTCCCAGAGCGCTATGTTTGATGCCATAGCCTTGGGGTGTAGAGGCATGCCTCCCAGAGCGCTATGTTTGATGTCAGAGCCTCGGGGTGTAGAGGCATGCCTCCCAGAGCGCTATGTTTGATGTCAGAGCCTCGGGTGTAGAGGCATGCCTCCCAGAGTGCTATGTTTGATGTCAGAGCCTTGGGGTGTAGAGGCAGGCCTCCCAGAGCGCTATGTTTGATGTCAGAGCCTCGGGGTGTAGAGGCAGGCCTCCCAGAGAGCTATGTTTGATGTCAGAGCCTTGGGGTGTAGAGGCATGCTTCCCAGAGAGCTATGTTTGATGTCAGAGCCTCGGGGTGTAGAGGCATGCTTCCCAGAGCGCTATGTTTGATGTCAGAGCCTCGGGGTGTAGAGGCAGGCCTCCCAGAGCGCTATGTTTGATGTCAGAGCCTCGGGGTGTAGAGGCATGCCTCCCAGAGCGCTATGTTTGATGTCAGAGCCTTGGGGTGTAGGGGCAGGCCTCCCAGAGCGCTATATTTGATGTCAGAGTCTCGGGGTGTAGGGGCGGGCCTCCCAGAGCGCTATGTTTGATGTCAGAGCCTCGGGGTGTAGGGGCAGGCCTCCCAGAGCGCTATGTTTGATGTCAGAGCCTCGGGGTGTAGGGGCAGGCCTTCCAGAGCGCTATGTTTGATGTCAGAGCCTTGGGGTGTAGGGGCAGGCCTTCCAGAGCGCTATGTTTGATGTCAGAGCCTTGGGGTGTAGAGGCAGGCCTCCCATAGCGCTATGTTTGATGTCAGAGCCTCGGGGTGTAGGGGCAGGCCTCCCAGAGCGCTATGTTTGATGTCAGAGCCTCGGGGTGTAGGGGCAGGCCTTCCAGAGCGCTATGTTTGATGTCAGAGCCTTGGGGTGTAGGGGCAGGCCTTCCAGAGCGCTATGTTTGATGTCAGAGCCTTGGGGTGTAGGGGCAGGCCTCCCAGAGTGCTATGTTTGATGCCATAGCCTTGGGGTGTAGAGGCAGGCCTCCCAGAGCGCTATGTTTGATGTCAGAGCCTTGGGGTGTAGAGGCATGCCTCCCAGAGCGCTATGTTTGATGCCATAGCCTTGGGGTGTAGAGGCATGCCTCCCAGAGCGCTATGTTTGATGTCAGAGCCTTGGGGTGTAGAGGCATGCCTCCCAGAGAGCTATATTTGATGTCAGAGCCTTGGGGTGTAGGGGCAGGCCTTCCAGAGCGCTATGTTTGATGTCAGAGCCTTGGGGTGTAGAGGCATGCCTCCCAGAGAGCTATATTTGATGTCAGAGCCTCGGGGTGTAGGGGCAGGCCTCCCAGAGCGCTATGTTTGATGTCAGAGCCTTGGGGTGTAGAGGCATGCCTCCCAGAGAGCTATATTTGATGTCAGAGCCTTGGGGTGTAGGGGCAGGCCTTCCAGAGCGCTATGTTTGATGTCAGAGCCTTGGGGTGTAGAGGCAGGCCTCCCATAGCGCTATGTTTGATGTCAGAGCCTCGGGGTGTAGGGGCAGGCCTCCCAGAGCGCTATGTTTGATGTCAGAGCCTCGGGGTGTAGGGGCAGGCCTCCCAGAGCGCTATGTTTGATGTCAGAGCCTTGGGGTGTAGGGGCAGGCCTCCCATAGCGCTATGTTTGATGTCAGAGCCTCGGGGTGTAGGGGCAGGCCTCCCAGAGCGCTATGTTTGATGTCAGAGCCTCGGGGTGTAGGGGCAGGCCTTCCAGAGCGCTATGTTTGATGTCAGAGCCTTGGGGTGTAGGGGCAGGCCTTCCAGAGCGCTATGTTTGATGTCAGAGCCTTGGGGTGTAGGGGCAGGCCTCCCAGAGTGCTATGTTTGATGCCATAGCCTTGGGGTGTAGAGGCAGGCCTCCCAGAGCGCTATGTTTGATGTCAGAGCCTCGGGGTGTAGAGGCAGGCCTCCCAGAGTGCTATGTTTGATGCCATAGCCTTGGGGTGTAGGGGCAGGCCTCCCAGAGCGCTATGTTTGATGTCAGAGCTTTGGGGTGTAGAGGCAGGCCTCCCAGAGCGCTATGTTTGATGTCAGAGCCTCGGGGTGTAGAGGCAGGCCTCCCAGAGAGCTATGTTTGATGTCAGAGCCTTGGGGTGTAGAGGCATGCTTCCCAGAGAGCTATGTTTGATGTCAGAGCCTCGGGGTGTAGAGGCATGCTTCCCAGAGAGCTATGTTTGATGTCAGAGCCTCGGGGTGTAGAGGCAGGCCTCCCAGAGCGCTATGTTTGATGTCAGAGCCTCGGGGTGTAGAGGCATGCCTCCCAGAGCGCTATGTTTGATGTCAGAGCCTTGGGGTGTAGGGGCAGGCCTCCCAGAGCGCTATGTTTGATGTCAGAGCCTCGGGGTGTAGGGGCATGCATTCCAGAGAGCTATGTTTGATGTCAGAGCCTTGGGGTGTAGGGGCAGGCTTCCCAGAGCGCTATGTTTGATGTCAGAGCCTCGGGGTGTAGAGGCAGGCCTCCCAGAGCGCTATGTTTGATGTCAGAGCCTCGGGGTGTAGAGGCATGCCTCCCAGAGCGCTATGTTTGATGTCAGAGCCTTGGGGTGTAGGGGCAGGCCTCCCAGAGCGCTATGTTTGATGTCAGAGTCTCGGGGTGTAGGGGCGGGCCTCCCAGAGCGCTATGTTTGATGTCAGAGCCTCGGGGTGTAGGGGCACGCCTCCCAGAGAGCTATGTTTGATGTCAGAGCCTCGGGGTGTAGAGGCATGCTTCCCAGAGAGCTATGTTTGATGTCAGAGCCTTGGGGTGTAGGGGCAGGCCTCCCAGAGAGCTATGTTTGATGTCAGAGCCTTGGGGTGTAGAGGCAGGCCTTCCAGAGCGCTATGTTTGATGTCAGAGCCTCGGGGTGTAGAGGCAGGCCTCCCAGAGCGCTATGTTTGATGTCAGAGCTTCGGGGTGTAGAGGCATGCTTCCCAGAGAGCTATGTTTGATGTCAGAGCCTTGGGGTGTAGAGGCAGGCCTCCCAGAGAGCTATGTTTGATGTCAGAGCCTTGGGGTGTAGAGGCAGGCCTCCCAGAGCGCTATGTTTGATGTCAGAGCCTCGGGGTGTAGGGGCACGCCTCCCAGAGAGCTATGTTTGATGTCAGAGCCTTGGGGTGTAGGGGCAGGCCTTCCAGAGCGCTATGTTTGATGTCAGAGCCTTGGGGTGTAGGGGCAGGCCTCCCAGAGAGCTATGTTTGATGTCAGAGCCTTGGGGTGTAGGGGCAGGCCTCCCAGAGAGCTATGTTTGATGTCAGAGCCTTGGGGTGTAGAGGCAGGCCTCCCAGAGCGCTATGTTTGATGTTAGAGCCTCGGGGTGTAGAGGCATGCCTCCCAGAGCGCTATGTTTGATGTTAGAGCCTCGGGGTGTAGAGGCAGGCCTCCCAGAGAGCTATGTTTGATGTCAGAGCCTTGGGGTGTAGGGGCAGGCCTTCCAGAGCGCTATGTTTGATGTCAGAGCCTTGGGGTGTAGGGGCAGGCCTCCCAGAGTGCTATGTTTGATGCCATAGCCTTGGGGTGTAGAGGCAGGCCTCCCAGAGCGCTATGTTTGATGTCAGAGCCTTGGGGTGTAGGGGCAGGCCTCCCAGAGCGCTATGTTTGATGTCAGAGCCTTGGGGTGTAGGGGCAGGCCTCCCAGAGCGCTATGTTTGATGTCAGAGCCTCGGGGTGTAGGGGCAGGCCTCCCAGAGCGCTATGTTTGATGTTTTGTAATGTAATGGTGCATTTGTACCGCGCAGCTGTCGCTCCAAGGAGCATCTAGGCGCCACTGTTGACCAAAAGATCTATACTACGGTCAAATTGCTTATGGTAGTTAGTCCAGCTATCACACTAGTGCTCTAGCGCGGGTGTCCTGTAAATTAAAGATCCAAGTTTTCAAAGCCTTTCTGAATTCTACTTCCCACTCTAGTGCCCAAAGGTAAGGGGGAAGAGTGTTCCAGGCTTTTGACCCTAGAACTGGTAGTGGTTTACCTCCTCTCGTGCTGGGTTTGAAGGCAGGAACAGACAGCAGATTAGCATTTGAGGACCGCCCGGTACGCGTAGGATAATACCTAGAGAGTTTTCCCCTTAGGTACTTCGGCCCTTGGGAGTGGACGGCTCTAAAGGTGATAATCAGGATCTTGAACAGGACCCTTTTGATTATCGGTAGCCAGTGCAAGGTATTTAATGCGGCAGATGCTGATGATCTCCTAGGCCATTTCAACACCAGCCTAGCTCTTGCGTATTGCACCATCTGAAGTTTGTGAGTGACAAGTTTATTGGTCCCTGCGTATAGGCTGTTACAGTAGTCTATCCTTGATGTCACAAGGGCGACCGTTACCGTTTTCCTTGCCGCCAAAGGATGTAGATCGAAAAACTTCCTTAGTCCCTTGATGATACCGAAGCAGGTCCCTGCTACTGTCAGTGCCTGTTGCTTGAAAGACAGGGCGGTATCAAAATTGATCTCCAAATTACGGGCCGAATTGGTGGTATGAGGCTGTATCTCTGCCTTCTTTGGCCACCACAGTTTGGGGGCAAAATCGTTTTGTGGACCCATTGGCATGATCTACGTCTTGCCCGTGTTACATTTCAAATGGTTCTTCCCCATCCAAACGAATGTAGCCGTCAGGCAACATTTCAGGTTTTCTTCCCAGTCCTGAGTATCTTTATCAAGGACCAGGATCAGTTGAGTGTCATCGGCATATGTGACTACGTCAATACCGAATGATGATTGTGAGAAGTTGGCCTGATGTGCAGTGCTCACTATTCTAGTGATCACTATATATCAGTCCAAACAACCCTTATTGATGATTGGTTGTAAGTCAACCTTATAGACCAGCTATCCTAGTAGCATGGATACGAGCAGTCTAAGGCTAAGACTCTAGAGGGCGTGTTAAGCCAGCTGTTTTACCATCACATTACCCCTTGAACACCCAGTGAAAGGACACCACACAAGTTGTTATGAAAATAAACAGTGTATTTATTTATAACAAGACTACCCTGGCTCTTTATGAGACAGGGAGCTAAGCACACAACAAAACTCTTATAAAAATACTTAAGTTAGCACAGTATACACAAATGCCCGAGGGGCACGAAGAACCATATACTCTGAAAGTGGAATGCGAAATTACTAGCAGGTAAGTACAGTACTAATAGGCTTTGGAATCGCTACGACTTGACTATGGAATCGTTAGATTACTTCTAGGAGGCCCAGGGGACTCGGGTGCAGAGTGTGCACTCTCACGCGGGATGCGGGACAAAGTCTATGGAGGCTAGTAAAGGTAAAGTTAGTGTTCACGGGCGAACCCGACCTGGTAGGGAGAAAACGACAGTGGATCCTGACCCTTGGATAGTGAGGCTACGCTGGGGCACCGAAATGCCGAAGTTACCTAGCCCAGGGGCTGCAGCTGCATAGGTCTCAAAAGACGTCGGGAATCCTCGTAGACGAACCAGGAGCCTGGAAGAAAGATGCTGGCAGGCGACCAGTGAAGAGAGTTCGAAGGGATCCAAGCCTGGATCTCGAAGATGGATGATACCTGAAAGCAGAGGGGACCAAGTTCGTGACTACTAGCCAGTAGACAGGGGGCACCAGGAGGGCACCGGATGGTAGTCACCTCGGCTAGGTGAGTGGGCGACGCTGGGCTCTGCAGATCTCACGGACCAGGAGGCGTTGTCGGCGACCAGGATGGAGAGGCGAGCTGTCCCACGATGGATGAAGCTGTCGGCGTCGAAGAACCCAGGATTGGGCAACAAAGCCTTGGCTAATTCAAGCCCACGCGGTGGACTCAAAATGGCGTCTTGAGTGGACCAGGAGGGTCCGGGGTGCTCCTCTTCTGGAAGGGAGCAAGAGCCAGTCTGGAGCAACCAGACCAGCAGCAGTGATGTCGTCGGGCGTCGTTCAGAAGGCCACAAGCCAGCGGGCTAGTAGCCAAACAACGCGGTGAGCAGCAAAAAGCAGAAGGGCCCCACGCCGATCGTGGAGATGCTGGGGGGCTGCTCTTCGGTGCTGGAGCTGCTCAGGGTTGGGGCTTCTCGGACCCCAAAGCACTCGCCAGGAGATTACTCGGCGGGCTTGCTGTGCAGAAGTCGTGCAGTCTTGGCAATAGTCGGTCCCTTGAGGTCTCGTCGCACTCACGGTTCTCAGCTTGGCTGTAGAGGTGAGTAGAGGTCGGAGGTGCCAGGGAAGCCGGGTCTTGTTGAGCTGGGCAGTCGGATTCCGATATCATGGAAACGGCTAAGGGATGGATCCCGAAAGCCGCAGACAGGCTCAGCTTATGCCAGAGCACCATCTCACACGATTCCAAGCACTCTGCCTCCAGGATTGTTAAGGCCTGCCATAGGAGTGACTGATAGGAGATCTGTGTGTCCATTTTAGGGTTAGATATAGGTATACTATATCTAAAGCAAGGGGTGGGTACACCACCTTGCCCCAGCTGCCGTGCAGCCAGTTGTGTCAGTTTAGTTAGTCAGTCCAGGGGTGGCATAATACATGCTTCAGCCCCTGGGAGACTTCTGGGTGCACCTCAGCCCTGGGTAAAGGGACTTGGAGAGGGCCCAGTGCCAATTCAGTACCTGAGTACAATTTGGATAGAGAGAACAGCTAGGCTGTGGGTCTGATTAGCAGGCCCACAGCCAGGGAAAGTCGTAAACCAGTGCAGCAAAAAGCAAAAATCTGGGTGATCATAGGATTGCTGACCCTACTCTCCTACAATGATATCAACCTGATCAGAGGGGTGGTGTACACATTGAACAACGTCGGGCTCAGACTAGACCCTTGTGGTACTCCCTTCGTAAGTGATTTTTCCATTGAACAGAAATCACCCAGGGCGACCACTTGTCTCCTGCCAGAGCCTTGGGGTGTAGAGGCAGGCCTCCCAGAGCGCTATGTTTGATGTCAGAGCCTTGGGGTGTAGGGGCAGGCCTCCCAGAGAGCTATGTTTGATGTCAGAGCCTTGGGGTGTAGAGGCAGGCCTCCCAGAGAGCTATGTTTGATGTCAGAGCCTTGGGGTGTAGGGGCAGGCCTCCCAGAGAGCTATGTTTGATGTCAGAGCCTTGCGGTGTAGAGGCAGGCCTCCCAGAGCGCTATGTTTGATGTCAGAGCCTTGGGGTGTAGGGGCAGGCCTCCCAGAGCGCTATGTTTGATGTCAGAGCCTCGGGGTGTAGAGACAGGCCTCCCAGAGAGCTATGTTTGATGTCAGAGCCTTGGGGTGTAGGGGCAGGCCTCCCAGAGTGCTATGTTTGATGCCATAGCCTTGGGGTGTAGAGGCAGGCCTCCCAGAGAGCTATGTTTGATGTCAGAGCCTCGGGGTGTAGGGGCAGGCCTCCCAGAGTGCTATGTTTGATGCCATAGCCTTGGGGTGTAGAGGCAGGCCTCCCAGAGTGCTATGTTTGATGCCATAGCCTTGGGGTGTAGGGGCAGGCCTCCCAGAGCGCTATGTTTGATGTCAGAGCCTCGGGGTGTAGAGACAGGCCTCCCAGAGAGCTATGTTTGATGTCAGAGCCTTGGGGTGTAGGGGCAGGCCTCCCAGAGAGCTATGTTTGGTGTCAGAGCCTTGCGGTGTAGAGGCAGGCCTCCCAGAGCGCTATGTTTGATGTCAGAGCCTTGTGGTGTAGGGGCAGGCCTCCCAGAGAGCTATGTTTGATGTCAGAGCCTTGGGGTGTAGAGGCATGCCTCCCAGAGAGCTATGTTTGATGTCAGAGCCTTGGGGTGTAGAGGCATGCCTCCCAGAGAGCTATGTTTGATGTCAGAGCCTCGGGGTGTAGGGGCAGGCCTCCCAGAGCGCTATGTTTGATGTCATAGCCCCGGGGTGTAGAGACAGGCCTCCCAGAGCGCTATGTTTGATGTCAGAGTCTTGGGGTGTAGAGACAGGCTTCCCAGAGAGCTATGTTTGATGTCAGAGCCTTGGGGTGTAGAGGCAGGCCTCCCAGAGAGCTATGTTTGATGTCAGAGCCTTGGGGTGTAGAGGCAGGCCTCCCAGAGCGCTATGTTTGATGTCGTAGTCTCGGGGTGTAGAGGCAGGCCTCCCAGAGAGCTATGTTTGATGTCAGAGCCTCGGGGTGTAGAGGCATGCCTCCCAGAGAGCTATATTTGATGTCAGAGCCTTGTGGTGTACGGGCGGGCCTCCCAGAGCGCTATGTTTGATGCCGTAGTCTCGGGGTGTAGGGGCAGGCCTCCCAGAGCGGTATGTTTGATGTCAGAGCCTTGGGGTGTAGAGGCAGGCCTCCCAGAGAGCTATGTTTGATGTCAGAGCCTTGGGGTGTAGAGACAGGCTTCCCAGAGAGCTATGTTTGATGTCAGAGCCTTGGGGTGTAGAGACAGGCCTCCCAGAGAGCTATGTTTGATGTCAGAGCCTTGGGGTGTAGAGGCATGCCTCCCAGAGAGCTATGTCAGAGCCTTGGGGTGTAGAGGCATGCCTCCCAGAGCGGTATGTTTGATGTCAGAGCCTCGGGGTGTAGAGGCATGCCTCCCAGAGAGCTATGTTTGATGTCAGAGCCTTGGGGTGTAGGGGCGGGCCTCCCAGAGCGCTATGTTTGATGTCAGAGCCTTGTGGTGTAGGGGCATGCCTCCCAGAGCGGTATGTTTGATGTCAGAGCCTTGGGGTGTAGGGGCAGGCCTCCCAGAGAGCTATGTTTGATGTCAGAGCCTTGGGGTGTAGAGGCAGGCCTCCCAGAGAGCTGCAGCAGCCCGATCCCCCCCCCCCCTTGCGCACTCCGGGAAGGTCGGGTGTCTCCCGGTTTCCCGGCCGGCAGATAGCGCGATTTTTTAAAATAATTGTGTTTGGCTTCTAGCATCCATCCATCATTAATCCATCCATCCACCCATCCATCATCCATTCCTGCATCCATTCCTGCATCCATTCATGCATCCACCCATCCATCCATCCATCCTGCATCCATCATTCATTCATGCACCCACCCACCCATGCATCCACCAATTCTGCATCCATCCTGCATCCATCCATCATTCATGCATCCATCCACCCATCCATCCAGCATCCATCATTCATTCATGCATTCACCCATCCATCCATCCTGCATCCATCATTCATTCATGCATCCACCCATCCATCCACCCATCCATCCTGCATCCATCATTCATTCATGCATCAACCCATCCATCGATCCACCCATCCTGCATCCATCCATCCATCATTCATTCATGCATCCATCCATCCTGCCCATCCATCCACCCATCCATCCACCCATCCATCCACCCATCCATCATCCATCCTGCATCCATTCCTGCATCCATTCATGTGTCCACCCATCCATCCACCCATCCTGCATCCATTATTCATTCATGCACCCATCCATCCATCCATCCACCCATCCATCCTGCATCCATCATTCATTCATCCACCCATCCATCCATCCACCCATCCACCCATCCACCCATCCAGCATCCATCCATCATTAATTCATGCATCCATCCATCCACCCATCCATCATCCATTCCTGCATCCATTCCTGCATCCATTCATGCATCCACCCATCCATCCATCCATCCTGCATCCATCATTCATTCATGCACCCATCCATCCACCCTGCATCCATCCTGCATCCATCATTCATTCATCCACCCATCCTGCATCCATCATTCATTCATGCATCCACCCATCCATTCATCCACCCATCATTCATCCTGCATCCATTCATGTGCCCACCCATCCACCCATCCATCCACCCATCCTGCATCCATCATTCATTCATGCACCCATCCATCATCCACCCATCCATCCTGCATCCATCATTCATTCATGCACCCATCCATCCATCCACCCATCCATCCTGCATCCATCATTCCTTCATCCACCCATCCATCCACCCATCCAGCATCCATCATTCATTCAATCATGTATCCATTCATCCACCCATCCATCCACCCACCCATCCATCCACCCATCCATCATCCATCCTGCATCCATTCCTGCATCCACCCATCCATCCATCCATCATTCATTCATGCACCCATCCATCCACCCTGCATCCATCATTCATTCATCCACCCATCCTGCATCCATCCTGCATCCATCATTCATTCATGCATCCACCCATCCATTCATCCACCCATCATTCATCCATCCATCCATCCACCCATCCTGCATCCATCATTCATTCATGCACCCATCCATCCACCCTGCATCCATCCTGCATCTATCATTCATTCATCTACCCATCCACCCATCCTGCATCCATCCTGCATCCATCATTCATTCATGCATCCACCCATCCATTCATCCACCCATCATTCATCCTGCATCCATTCATGCATCCACCCATCCTGCATCCATCATTCATGTATTTTTATGACCATATAACTTGCACACAGCTTGTCAGTGTTTAATACCAGTCTCGAACCTTGTACTCCAGCACCAATGATACATGATTAATATTAATTGTTTTTAAAAACATGTATTTAATCGACACCAATTTCACACCTTAGTCGGAACATCATTTTTATTTGTTTTTTAAAATATCTATTTATTTAACACCAAAGTAAGTCATGTATACATTTTTATGGTTCGATAAGAGGCTCGAACCTGGTTTCCCAGCACCAAAGTCGGCCGTGCTATCCGTCAGGGGTTATGTAACCGGGCTATGTAGTGACCAGCCAATCCTGCGCCAGGATTGGCTGGGGGGGCACCATGACTAAGGGGGAATTCACGAGAAAACGATCTGCGCATGCGCGGGCATGCTTGTGCCCAAAAATACACTTGCGCAGCTGCAGCAGCCCGATCCCCCCCCCCCTTGCGCACTCCGGGAAGGTCGGGTGTCTCCCGGTTTCCCGGCCGGCAGATAGCGCGATTTTTAAAAATAATTGTGTTTGGCTTCTAGTGACGACGTGGTGGGTCCATGGGGCTTAGTGGGGCTTCGCCCCTACGCCCCAATGGATGCACCGCGCCTGATATATTGCATAATATTGAATTCTCTACCCTTTGGACATGACAAACAGGCCAGTATGTAAAACTGTTGTCCCATATGATGAAGCTGTCTAGTGGCGGGCCAACAACTTAAAATGCTTTATTACTGCAACGGGAAGCAAGCACCTTCTCTACTGTGAGACCGGCTGACCATCTCCAGAGCACCCCAACCGACTGCAATACAAGGCATTGAAGGGTCACCATCCATGAACAGACCTCCACTGGTCTGGTGCTTCAGTATGTTTTGCATTTTACTGACCAGTTACAGCTTATAACGAACGCTATTTATTACAACCAATGGATACACGTTTATTTGAGGTTTAATATATGTGTTAATGACATTAAAATACATTTACAATGTGGGATACTTTTTCAATCACAGAATGTCCCAAATACGCTTATAAGTGGAACCAGACCCAAGTTGGCTCCGAGCCATGCAGTTTCTTTCATCAGCACTTCTCTCTTTTCTCTTTTTTTTTAACCGTTTCTGAACATAAAATGTGGGTTTAAATTCTATGACCGGAGACCCCACGTGTTGGGGAGTACTGTTGATTACATCATTCTGTGCCCCTCGGTCAATGCAAAATAGTAGTCCTACATTTTTCATGTGCTTCACGCAACATGTAATGAAGCCAGCTTTAGTTGCCTCCTGGTTTCCTGTTATTTTGTCTAGAAATAGCCCTCACAAATGAATATATACACCTAAAAAACCTGTTGGTTTTGCAGATGCTTTTAGCAATATCAGATGAATGAGAAACAATTATTATATTTGTAGTTTGTGAAATTACTACTCAAGTTAGTTAGCAATGAGAATTGCAAATGTATCAATTCTGAAATTATGAAACTCAAACAGTGGTAGAGTCAGAAATAGGTAGAGGACCTCGGATAATCTCAATCAGTTATTTTGTCCCCTTCAGACTAATATTCTCTGCCATCACTATTAGACAAGTCCATCCTTTGTCTCTCCCCAAGTACTGTAGGTGCCTAGAAATACCACCCAACACAGACCGCATGAGGAAATTCAAACCTGAATGGCAAAATATCCTAATTTGCAAACGTTTTACAAATAATTAAAGCTCTGACATATTTGTCACATAATACATCATCGGTTGCTTAATCTGATGGTTCTAACTAAAACAAATGTGTAGCTCAAACAGATCAAAACACGTGACTTGTGTTGCTGTGAAGTAGAAGTCCCTTTACAAAGGTTCTCACTGCTGCACGTGTATGTTAAACTGGTATTAATGAGGCAAAAGCTTTGCAGAGACTGTTAGTATGTGTAAAAAAGTCAAAATAATAAAGTATCAGAAAATGTACCACACAATACGCTGCAGCCTTTCTTTGCTGCATAATGTAATCAACACTGCAACATAATGTTGTCCTCCATTGCTGCATAATTGCAGTGGCCCCAAGGGAAGGCAGCACATGTTAACGGTACAAATGGGGGTGGGGTCGCACAGTACTCACACACCGGCGGTGTCGCCCCTAAGGACTCTGGTCTATGTAGTAAAGTGTTCGCGATGCATCATCTTTCGATCTTCTGCTATCTTCGCTGTCTTCGCCATCCCTGGACACGTGTTTCGGGGTATTACCCCTCATCAGCAGGGATAGGCCGTGTACTGGGGTTGCCGATGGCTGACATGTTAACGGTACTTGTGCAAGAAGCAGAGAGACCGTGAAGTTTGCGCACTATGAGGCGTATGTACGGGAATGGTGGCGCAGGGCAGCGCAGCAAGTCATTTTGCTAGGCTGCCCTGCGTCACAGGGAACGGGCAGTAAAGCACCGTATTTATCCAATATAGTCCATTTCTGTCTTTTCCCCCAGTGCTGGCGCCGTTTTGTCAGCCTAGCGCCAATGCAGGCCCCCTGTTGCATGCAGGATTGTTTTTCTGCAGGAAGGGACACCTTCCTGCACAAAAACAATCCTGAGAGGCTGTTTCCTCTCCCTAAGTGTGCTGCACATATAGAAAGAGGAAAAACAGGGAGAAATAAAGATATTACTCCTTCTTGTGCCTCCCTTGGGGAGGCGGAAGATTTTGATTCATTCCCAGGTTAACAACTCCTTGTAAATCTAGGAATGCATCAAACACCATGGGAGGTGCATGGGAACACCCACCGCCACACGTCCCTTGTGCAGAGGAAGGCAAAGCGGCGATTTGCACTTTGTCGCATTACTCTATATTTATGAAACAATTCAACTCCATGCAAAGTTGCTATGAGTGGCTTCATACATATGACCTAGAGATTTGTGTCATGCATTCACCATCATGCAAGGTCCTCGTAAATTTGCCCCTTCGTTTTATGTGGGTGCAAATTCTGCATTGTCGATCCCTGGTGAGTTGCAGCTACTACTGCTGAAACATGGCCAATGGAGGCACCAATGGGTGAGACGGACTGGCCTCAAGGGTCCTGTAACCTCAGTGACAAAGTCTCTGTTGCTGTATGGTGTGCTGCTTCGCAGGCCTGCCTGCAAGACTGGAGATGAACTTTAGTATGGATTGTGGTGGACAGGGCTTCAAGGTTAACCCGCACTGGCCACCGGAAGAGTCCACCTGCTGGTGCTAAGAGACTAGGGCTTCTATGGCCTAGGGAGGCCTTCTATGGTCTAGTAGGGGAATTTTCTCCCTCGGGAGAGTGGTCTGATCATGAAGCCTGATCCTGGTTCCCCAGTTTCAAATGTGGTAGCTCTGGCCATAGTGCTACATCTCCCCCCCACCCCTCCAACACCTTTCTGCCCCACTGAGATAAACTTGCACTGCCTTCAGCTACAACCCAATTTTGCCCAGTTATGAACATCTGTATGTGACTAAATTTTTGAGAGTGAGAAGTGAGTCATTGTGCTGGACAGTCCTGCTAATTTTGTTACTGTGGGTCTGTTTTGCAACCCCCAGTAACAAAACCAGTCTCTCGCCCCTCAGGCCTCCTGCCTTCCACACGATGCCCATTACGCCAGTCTTGCCTTGGTGCCTGGGCCTATTTGTTTTCACAGTCCCACCCTGGATGGGGTACACAAGGGGTTCAGGTGCTCGGGTGTCTCAGAACTAGACACCTAGGGCTGCTTTCTATTATTTCATATCCTTAAAAAAGTATTTTTGAAAAGACCACATCCCTGAACACAGACAGCGCAGCATAAAATATTTTATAAATTAAAATAAGGAAATCAGCTGATAAGACATTAAATGTTTTCAACAGTTATTTTTAGGTTTTGGCTAGGAATCGCTTGTGCTGTCTCTTCAAGATTTGAAGCTGCATCCGCTCTCCGCCCCTATTTTGTATTGTGTTTTTGACTGTCCTTTGTAAATGTTGGGATTTGATTTGTTAATAGGCTTATTAGTCCCTCCTTAGTGCCTCCCTGTCTCCTGTTGTTACCTCCCTCTTACACGTGTCCCTGCATTCCACCTTTCATCAAGAGGTTGGATGCACTTTTTACTTAATTCCCATCTTGCTGAAGCAGGTAGGTCAAAGGGCTTAGAAAATGGCACCCTTTTTGTTTGTATTTGCAGCCGCGCGCCATGCACGCTTTCGCTTTAATAATGCCTGCCACTTACTTTAAATACATTCGTGGGACGCCAGCTTCGAAGCCAGTTATTGTTTCGTGCTCCACCGGCCAGCTTTGTCAATGGCGGCCGCGTGTTTATTGTTGTTTAGCACTTTTACCTTATTTAGTTTTAAAGCTAAGGATAGTTCTTTGCATAGCTGCTAGTAGTAAAAGAAATGTTTTGAGGCATTGCACGTCCATGCATACGAATAATGATAACGCACTTACTGTTATATATTCTTACATTGAGTAGCATTGTGGTTTATATAAATGCGACACAAAAGATACTTGTATAATACACACCTGAATTCTTGTATTTCAGAGTGCTCTCAAATGCAATGGGGAAAAAAGAAGCACTGTCAAATAAAATATTTGACTAGGATCAAACAGTTTGGTCAAGTGAGGAAAGCCAGGAAAATTCCTCAATTTTCTGATTTCACATTGTGCCATTCATCCTCTAGATTGGCATCTATTACCCCCTCCTGTACTTATTCTGAGGTCAATGTGTTTTTCTTTCATTCTTGGCGCTTTAGGTTAGTGGCAGACAGAAGCAACATCAAAGCTCAGAGCTCATTTTGGGATCAAGGGTCAAAGAGAACCTCTGGCTCGAGCTTTCAGTGGCTCGCCCATCTCTGATTACTGAAGGGTCACCAGACACTTGCACGCCTCCTTTGTAAATTAGATCTTGCCAGCACTACAGGTGAACCAAAGTGATCCCAACAAGGCGCACCCAGGTGTAAATAAGGGTACCCTTTGCCTTAACACTAATGCCATGTTACAGCCACAGGCACAAAGGCAAAGAGTCGCCCCCTGTGAGAGGGTCAGGAAGGTTTCAGGGCACCCAGGCACCAGATTGCAGGCAGGTGGCATCGGTGCTTCCATCTGCAGGGGAATATCTGCCCCCTTTGAGATGTAGACTGGGCACCCACCTGCAATGAAAGACAGACCAGCAACTTCAAATATCAAGTCTGCCTTTCACTAATGTGCTGTTCACAATGCAGGTGTGAGTTAGTGGCTGCACTCCAAACACTGCAATGAATGTGTAAGGGCGCAGTTTCCCTTCCGCGCCTGGTGTACCCAGTTAATGTACGTCACAGCACAGAGAGGGGCAGTGCACCCTATATATGGCCATGGTGCATCCGATCTTGCACATGTGTTAAATGGAGCATTAACCCCTGCGTTCTCCTTTAGGAGCAGTGCACCTGAGGTGATGTGGTTTGCCACATTTTTACCCTGTGCAAGTGTGGTTTGTGGAACTGAATGGACCGCCATTTACCTAATCTTAAAAAATGAATAGGGTGCCCCTCGTCATTTTACCACTGCAGAGAACTAGGGAAGCGCTGCTTCAGGTTAATTCATCAGGTAGGCAGGTTAGTGTTAAGCCTTTTAATTTTTGTGAGGGTGTTAGAAAGGCGACCCCGGGGGAGGCAGAGGATGTCTGACTGACCACCCCTAGGTCCACCCCTCCGTCGAGAAGTAGCCGAGCGTTATCGAGAGGCCACCTGGGTGAGGGCCCTCTCCTAGGATCGTACAGCAGAGTAACCACAACACTACAAACGGACACCACACAAGAGGTTAAGTTCTTAGGCTTTATCAAGAATAAAGGTTGCGGGGTCTCAGCAGTATATACAGGCGGATCGAGGGATCTGTAGAGTCTCGTAAAAGAGACAGGGTAGCGGGACAGTCTCGGTATGGTTACAGGAAGGGATACCCTGCGCACAACTCTCAATCCTCGAGCCGGGGGTTCCTTGAGGTCAAGCCGCGGCAGCGCCAGCAGGCTCTCGAGATGGGTCAGCAAAGGTGGGCCGCGGCAGCGCCAGCAGGCTCTCAAGATGGTTCCGCAAAGGTGGGCCGCGGCAGCGCCAGCAGGCTCTCAAGATGGTTCAGCCGCGGCAGCGCCAGCAGGCTCTCAAGATGGTTCAGCAAAGGTGGGCCGCGGCAGCGCCAGCAGGCTCTCAAGATGGTTCAGCAAAGGTGGGCCGCGGCAGCGCCAGCAGGCTCTCAAGATGGTTCAGCAAAGGTGGGCCGCGGCAGCGCCAGCAGGCTCTCAAGATGGTTCAGCAAGGGTGGGCCGCGGCAGCGCCAGCAGGCTCTCAAGATGGTTCAACAAAGGTGGGCCGCGGCAGCGCCAGCAGGCTCTCAAGATGGTTCAGCAAAGGTGGGCCGCGGCAGCGCCAGCAGGCTCTCAAGATGGTTCAGCAAGGGTGGGCCGCGGCAGCGCCAGCAGGCTCTCAAGATGGTTCAGCAAAGGTTGGCCGCGGCAGCGCCAGCAGGCTCTCAAGATGGTTCAGCAAAGGTGGGCCGTGGCAGCGCCAGCAGGCTCTCAAGATGGTTCAGCAAAGGTGGGCCGCGGCAGCGCCAGCAGGCTCTCAAGATGGTTCAGCAAGGGTGGGCCGCGGCAGCGCCAGCAGGCTCTCAAGATGGTTCAGCAAAGGTGGGCCGCGGCAGCGCCAGCAGGCTCTCAAGATGGTTCAACAAAGGTGGGCCGCGGCAGCGCCAGCAGGCTCTCAAGATGGTTCAGCAAAGGTGGTCCGCGGCAGGGCCAGCAGGCTCTCAAGATGGTTCAGCAAAGGTGGGCCGCGGCAGCGCCAGCAGGCTCTCAGGATCTCTTCAGGTTACAGGCAAGGAGTTCTTCTGGTGTCGGCCGTGACAGCGTCAGCAGGGCTTCCAGTCCAGGATACAACTCCCGTCCTACTCCGGGGCTGGCCCAGATATAGGACTGGAGTCCTTTGATGTCCGGACCCTCGCGCCTGGGGGCCAGAGGGGCCGGGAAGATGGTGTCCAGACACCCAGCAGGGGGGTGGAGCCAGCACCCAGGGATGCCGGGGGCGATCGATACCAGGCGTCTGGGGACGGTTGGAGGCCCATCGAAACTCCCCTTCCTCCGGGATCCGTCGAGTGGCCACTCGACCACCTGGGTAGATCTGGGCGCCTCGATGTCGGGGCTGCGCTGGGGCCTGGGCCGGGGCCGAGGCCACGTGTTCGTGACGTGGTGGTCCCAAGATGGAGTCGGGCGAGGCCTCGTGCTCAGGACGTGATGGGCCCAGGATGGAGTCAGGCCGGTGTGGGGGCCCGTGGTGGTAACCGGACCGGTAGTGTTGGGGCGTGCAGGATCGGGCGGACGAGGCCGCCCGGGCTCTGTGGAGGGCCGATGTCGTCCGGGGCCCGCCACACGGGAGGGGTAGGACCACCCCATGAGGCCGGGTCCAACAGAGGGTGTGAATGCAGCACGTGCAACTTTAGCTGTAGGGTGGAGAAATTACTAAAGTATTGCATGGTATAGCCCACATGATAGCTCACACCAGCACAGCAACTTCACAACAGTATCACTCAGCACCACCTGAGCACCAGCACAGCAACATCACTACAGTATCACTCAGCACCACCTAAGTATCACTCAGCACCACCTGAGCACCAGCACAGCAACATCACTACAATATCACTCAGCACCACCTAAGTATCACTCAGCACCATCTGAGCACCAGCACAGCAACATCACTACAGTATCACTCAGCACCACCTAAGTATCACTCAGATTCACCTTTGCACTAGCCAATACCTCTGACTAAACATTTATAAGTTCCCAAAGGTGAGACCTATTGGCTATGGCAATGCTTGTTTTGCTACCTGTCCACCACCTGCAAATGAATTGATGTTTCAAAACCGCAAAAATAGTCAC
The DNA here is from genome assembly GCF_964261635.1 of Lissotriton helveticus. Taxonomy (NCBI): domain Eukaryota; kingdom Metazoa; phylum Chordata; class Amphibia; order Caudata; family Salamandridae; genus Lissotriton; species Lissotriton helveticus. The sequence continues at coordinate 55,298,182 of NC_136065.1, forward strand.
TCCCTCAACATACAGGTTGTGAGTGATGACTCCTGTGTCATAACAGATCTTGTAGCCCTATTCCCCGTCGGCTGACAGGATTCATATATGTTACGTCCCAGTGGGATATTTAGTAGGCTGTCTCGAGGTGATTTTGGGGACAGTTTTGGGCTTGGTAAGTCAATACAAATGTATTTACAGACAGATGACCAATCAAAGTGATAACCCACAGTAAAGTAAGTTTGCTTAACGTTTTAAGGGACAGTTCATATGAATTACGAGGAAAGAGTTGAAAAAACTCTGTATAACCTACTTGGAGGATCGTAGGGATAATGTGGAAACTACTAAAACATCTGTGATTGCACATCAACTGATAATGACTTCGAATGATATGCAACCATATCTTACTTTACAGATGAGAGACTTCGACAGGTTCTTACTAATTCGTCTTAGACTTGGTATCCTGTTTAGGCTACTGAGGGGCATATTATCAAGGGGGTTTATCTCCGCTTTTTTGGCTTTAAAAGCCAAGAAAGCGGAGATAAAATTATCTCCCTATTACCTAGCTGTCACTAACACCAGTTAGCGACAGCTAGTAGGAGATAGCGACCATCTTGGGCCCCGCTTTGCATGTCAGTGATATTTATCACTAATGACATGCAAAGTGGGCGTGCCAAGATGTTAGCTCAGCGGTAAAATTTTGGGGCATATTACCAACCAATAGAGATAATTTTTGTCTCTAACTTGTTTAGAGACAAAAATTATCGCCGCACATCGGCGATTTTTATCGCAGATAAACCTTGCTATTAGCAAGGTTTATCGCAAATGCGATAAAAAACGGCCGCAATGCATGAATATGGCTGAAAAGTCAGCGGTATTCATGCATTATCGAGCAAATGCTCTTAGCCATGTTATCCACCTCCCATTGGTTAACATGGCTAAGAACTGCTCAGGGCAGGTGTTAGCTTTTGGAGATATTCGTGCTTAGCGCGAATATCTCCAAAAGTTGGTAATAGGAGATAGCGATGTTAGCGACTGTTTCCAGTCGCTAACATCTTGGCACGCCCACTTTGCATGTCATTAGTGATAAATATCACTGACATGCAAAGCGGGGCCCAAGATGGTCGCTATCTCCTATTAGCTGTCGCTAACTGGTGTTAGCGACAGCTAGGTAATAGGGAGATAATTTTATCTCCGCTTTCTTGGCTTTTAAAGCCAAAAAAGCGGAGATAAACCTCCTTGATAATATGCCCCTTTGTCTCTAACCAAGCAATAGCGATAATTATCACTATTGCTTGGTAATATGCCCCACAGTTTCCCCAATGTGAATGATTGGTCAAAGCAACTTATTAAATGTCCTTGTGACGATTTGTCCAATCAATCTGATATGCAAATTTTACTGTTCTGCAAATTTTACACAATTCCCAGGAAAATATGGATAGTGCCCATATTAAAGTTTATGGATTTTAGACAATGCCGTCCTGCCTTTTTAGCAATCCTGAAGCTTGATAACATACTTACTGTTGCATCTGTCTCAGGTTTTAAAAAAAATGTTTTTATTTCTCGGAAATCAATAACTTTTTAAACTGTAATGAGCCTATTGTATGCATTTGTATAACGTGATTTTACTGTACTTTTATGGTTATCTTTGTATAATAACCGAATAAAGTTATTTGAATGAATGAATATGCATTACGCCCTTGGATATTAAGACGATATTTAAACCCGAGGTCACGGAGTGAGTGGAGATACAACCGCTCTGCAATACAGAGGGCCTTTTGAGTACTCAAAGGACGCTTCTGCTGCCTGCACAATCAAAATATCCTTTTGCACAGGAATATTGATGCATTTTTGTTCTTTAAGCCAAAGATATGTATCAGGATAACAATTTACAAAATTGTTTTCTGTTTTGCAAACAAATGTAATGAGAAGTAAGCATGGCCTCACAGACCTAGGAACTTGCAGGACAATGCTTCGGGCTCCCAAGAGCCCTCAGGGGCTCGTCCAGTCATATTTAGATTACGGCAACTCACTCTATCATGGAAACCCTCTGTATGTCACCAGAAAGCTGCAAGGGGTTAAAAATGCTGCAGCCGGAATTCTGCGGAACATTCCAAGAACACAACCAGTACATTCTGCTCTGACCAGTGGTCACTGGTGGCCTGATAGGAAAAGAATTGAATTCAAAACATTCTGTATCAAACATAAAGTCAAACATGCCCACAGACCGCATATCATGAGTCAACTTATTGTTCCACATAATAAAGCACGTGCCCTCAGGTCCAATGGCCACTTCCTTCTGCCATTCCTAGAATAAACAGGGCTAGAAGTGGAGGGCGGTCTTTCGCCTGCTTGGCATCCAAGCTCTGGAACTCGTTTCCAATGGATCTAAGAGTTAACAGAAATTTGCTTCGTTTAAGAAAGCAACTGAAGTCTTGTTTGTGTAGATAAGTAGTACATCATCCTCCCATGATTCCTGTCATCGCTGGGAAACCCACTCTGGGCAGTCAAAGCTCTGTGTAAGAACTGGAAAATAAAATAAAATAAACTGAGTAACAATAAACAACTAAATGCATTACATTGTTTTGCTATGCTCCAGCTGTTGCCCTGTGAGATTGTGGTAAAAAAAGATGGTGTACATATTTTTTCTTTTTATAAAAACGGCCCCTGTGGTGAGAAATTGCCAGGGGGTCATCATTTTTTAATATTTGGGGATTCAGCATTTATGGGGGCGCCCTACCCAACCCAAGTAGTGCCTCGGGGACCCCCGAGGTAACTTTATTCGACAAGGGGCAGGACAGGGCAAAGGTTCGTCTTAAGTGTAAATTCCGAGCCCTTCACCCACCCCTCTGATGCTGATGGCTCTTTGAAACTCTTCCCTGGGGACCCATGGAGAGAAATATCGCCTTTTAGTGGGAAATAGCATAGTCCAAAGCTCTGTTTTTAAAATAAAATCAGGGCCTTCGGTGGTTCCAGTGGTCATCAGATGAGTATCTCTTTTACATTAGAAGTTAATGCTTTGACTGTATATCTCGGTGCATAAGAATAGAGTGATGGTGCCAGACAGATGTCACAGGAAGCCTCGGTGTGTTGTCCACAGCATGTATCTGCTTCGCGACCCCCTACGTCCATCTCTTCGACCCTCGCACAGCTGGCTTCAGTGCTGCCCTCGGGCCTGGCACAGACAAGACTTACCGGCCCCCGGGGAAACTGTTACGAGCACCTCTGCTGTACAGCATGGTTTAAAAAAAAGTACTATGATGTGTTTATCGCATCATGTTGCAGGTGGGGGGGGGGCACCTGCGCTCAACACGTGCACACTGACATATTTTTTTTACTGTTGCAGGAGGGCTCAGTCATTTAAAAAAACATAATGCAAATGCACTATTTTTTTAAAAGGAGAGTTTATGCAGTTTTAAAAATTAAAATGGATCAGTGGGTTGGGGAGGAGGCGGGGATTAAACAAATCAATAGGTGGAGAAGCAACATAAGAGAGAACACACGGACAAAGGGAGAAACACACGGACAAAGGGAGAAACACACGGACAAAGGGAGAAACACACGGACAAAGGGAGAAACACACGGGCAAAGGGAGAAACACACGGGCAAAGGGAGAAACACACGGGCAAAGGGAGAAACACACGGACAAAGGGAGAAACACACGGACAAAGGGAGAAACACACGGGCAAAGGGAGAAACACACGGACAAAGGGAGAAACACACGGACAAAGGGAGAAACACACGGGCAAAGGGAGAAACACACGGACAAAGGGAGAAACACACGGGCAAAGGGAGAAACACACGGACAAAGGGAGAAACACACGGGCAAAGGGAGAAACACACGGACAAAGGGAGAAACACACGGACAAAGGGAGAAACACACGGGCAAAGGGAGAAACACACGGACAAAGGGAGAAACACACGGACAAAGGGAGAAACACACGGACAAAGGGAGAAACACACGGACAAAGGGAGAAACACACGGACAAAGGGAGAAACACACGGACAAAGGGAGAAACACACGGACAAAGGGAGAAACACACGGACAAAGGGAGAAACACACGGGCAAAGGGAGAAACACACGGGCAAAGGGAGAAACACACGGGCAAAGGGAGAAACACACGGACAAAGGGAGAAACACACGGACAAAGGGAGAAACACACGGACAAAGGGAGAAACACACGGACAAAGGGAGAAACACACGGACAAAGGGAGAAACACACGGGCAAAGGGAGAAACACACGGGCAAAGGGAGAAACACACGGGCAAAGGGAGAAACACACGGACAAAGGGAGAAACACACGGACAAAGGGAGAAACACACGGGCAAAGGGAGAAACACACGGACAAAGGGAGAAACACACGGACAAAGGGAGAAACACACGGACAAAGGGAGAAACACGCGGACAAAGGGAGAAACACACGGGCAAAGGGAGAAACACACGGACAAAGGGAGAAACACACGGGCAAAGGGAGAAACACACGGGCAAAAGATGTCAGCATGGAGCGCAGGAGAGAGAGAGCAACACAAGCGTGGGCGGGGAGAGGAGCACATGGCGATAGAGAGTAACATGGGGGGAGAAATGCACAAGAGGGAGAGGCTGGAAAACATATCCACTGTGATAGAGTGCTTAACGCCTTCCCCGCTCATGACGAGCTAAGCTCGTCATGAGTTGTGCCGCTTGTACGCTGATGACGAGCTGAGCTCGTCATGAGTTGTGCCGCTTGTACGCTGATGACGAGCTGAGCTCGTCATGAGTTGTGCCGCTTGTACGCTGATGACGAGCTGAGCTCGTCATGAGTTGTGCCGCTTGTACGCTGATGACGAGCTGAGCTCGTCATGAGTTGTGCCGCTTGTACGCTGATGACGAGCTAAGCTCGTCATGAGTTGTGCCGCTTGTACGCTGATGACGAGCTAAGCTCGTCATGAGTTGTGCCGCTTGTACGCTGATGACGAGCTGAGCTCGTCATGTAACGCGCGTTTTTAAAAAACGCCGCACAGCGCGAAAAAAGCCGCCGAATGCATGCAGTTAAACAAAAAGAAAAGAATATAACCTAAAAGCAAACAGTGGGAGCAAAGAGGGCAACCAATCAGAGAGATGGTAGGGAGGCAGAGATCCATGGGAGGCAAGCTGAGAGACTAAAAGCCAATAAATAAGAAACAAAGAAATGAGTGACAGTAGAGCCAACCAGTGGTAAGCAATGGGTGGGATGCAACCCCTGTATTTTCTTTGTAAGCCCACTCAGCACACACTATGGGGCAGATTTACAAGCCCCTTGCGCCACTGTTGCATCACCTTTCCCATGTTAAAAGTGACGCAAAAGTTGCGCAAGGGGCTTGTAAATCTGCCCCTATGTCTTTTGGAAAGCCCGATAAAAAACAACAACATTCAGACAGTGCATTTCCCACAGGCGGGGTGGGCCGTGCATGTAGCAGACAGTAAATGTCTCAGTAAGATTTCCACCTTTACTATTTAGCAGTGATCACCACCTCCTTCATGTGGGTATATGTAAAACAGGCCTGGCACGGCTTGCACTGTACATGGCATAAACAAGTTCTGCTGAGTGTTAAATATTTATTATATGTTTCTCGGCTCATCTGCTCGTGGTGCAGCTCGGGAGCAGGCCAGGTTACATTCTGCCACCGTGTGAAGAGCTTCTTCTTCTAACCCTTGGTTCATTTCCCAGTGGCCACGAGATCCCATGAAGGACCACTCATCTAAAATGCACCCTCATTTTCTACAAGAATCCCCTCGCTCTCATCGCTCGGTGTGCCATCTGGGCTACAACCAAGACGAGCTCCAGACGTACACAGCTGCTGCCCTCTGCACAGCAGGGGTATTCTAAAGCAATAATTTAACACGCCTTATCTGCCTCCTTCCATGAACCCCAAGTGCCTCCTTTCCGTGTCTGCCGCCTCTCTCCGCATCAATGACAATCGAGCCATTTTAAGAGGGCTCTGAAATTCTGCAACAATAAACTTGACACGTCTAGCAAAGGACAAGGTTTACTTCTACAAATAGCCAATCTATTTCTAAGCCTGGAAAAAGGCCAAGGACTCAACTATTAAAATATAAGAAGCGTTTATACGCTTCAGACTAATACTGACACTATGGGGTCCATTAAAATGGCGGGCGGATTTTGCCTGCCGCCATCCCCGTGCAAAACGGGACCGCCCGCCATAGGAGCGGTGGTCCCGCCTTGGCCATTAGGATGCGTCCGCCACACTGGCGGGCACATCCTGTATTTTTACCATTGCGGCGGGCAGTGCTGAAAGCGCCGCCCGCCGCAATGGTAAAAATGCACATTGTGCATTTCAAAGCACAACATGACAGGCACCGCGCGGTACCCCCCATGTGCACCCCCACCCCCCGGAGTCCCAGGGGGCACGCAACGGGCCCCCGCAGGGAGTCTCCACATACCTTTCCGTGGCGGCAAGTCTAATAGACACCGCCACCATATTAAATGAAAAGCGGGGACGGTGTTTACGTCCGCCGCGGTCCCCCCTGCCATAGTAATATGGTGGGGGGAAAATGGGTGGCGGCCGGGCATGAATGTCTGGCGGATCGCCACCGCCACCATGGCGGTAGCAATCCGCCCGACATCATTATGGGCCCCTATGTGTATACCTACTGGATGGGGGATGTAAATACAAGCAGTTCCCCCCTCCCTCCTCCATGGATAAAACAAACATGTTTTTGGCATCCTGTCATGAACATGCAAACAGTGCGCATGGCGAGCCTGCAGCTATTTATGAAATATCTGGAACATTCAGGGGAGTCTCCACCAAAGCTGCTCTCTCGACACCTACCCACTCAGCTCCGTCTACCCCCAGAGCAAAATGTACTCAGCCAGAGGTCAACCTCTAAAGAGGCTCGCCTGTAATCCTTCGTAGATGTACCCACAAACTCACTATCAACAAGTCTGCTCAGTCAGAGCGGCACCCCATATAAACCACAGTCACCCACTGGGGTGGTCCAAACCCTGTGCCACAACAGATGTACTTCCACACAGCCACACCCACGGACCCTTCAGCTGCCACCTCAGCCGGCACACCTGCAGCACCGCCAAGACCACGGACCCAGTGCAACCCGCTCGCAAGAACACAACCAAACCGAAGAACCTGGAATGCATCCTCCTCATCGTCTGATCCCTCCACAAACACGCCACCGAAATCTGAGACCTCCTCAACAGCACAACCCCAGACGAAGCTTTCTTCACCGAAACTTGGACCAACAGCACCTCGGGACCGAACATCGCCATTCCCAAGGATACAAGATCTCCAGGAAGGAACGGCCCACCCGCCTAGGAGGAGGAATCCCCATCGTCCAAAAATCCACCCTCTGCCTGAGCACACTCCCCGATGAGCCCACATACCTGATGGAACACCTTCACTTCAAGATACTGGCAAGCCCTACCTCCACCCTCCGAGGAACCCTCATCTACCAACTCCCTGGACCCCACAGACGTTTCGCCAATTCCATCAAGGACATCATCTCTCCGCATGCCATTACGTCCAGCAACTACACCCTACAGGGAGACCTCATCTTCCACCTCAACAACCAACTTGACCCCAGCAGCACATCCCTCCTGGACAAACTCCATAACATTGGACTCCGCCAGATAGTGACAGAACCCACACACTGAGCGGGACACACTGTCGACCCCCTGCACAACAGGAAACTCCCATCAACTTCAGCCACATTACAAAACTCCCATGGACTGACCATCGATGCGTCCACTTCACTTTTTGAACACCCACCATCCACAGAGACCAGCATCTGTTCCCACAAAGAAACTGAACCAGAATCATTGATGACCAGCTAACCTCATCACTCAGCAACTACACCCCAACCCTCGTGGAAAACGATGATGCCAACACCGCCGCCGGAACCCTACCCAGATGGATCTCCGACAGCACCAACACCATAGCCCCCCTCAGGAAAAACAACAACACCCACACCAAGAAAGCTAGATGGTTTCCCACTTGTGAGAAGTTGGCCTGATGTGCAGTGCTCACTATTCTAGTGATCACTATATATCAGTCCAAACAACCCTTATTGATGATTGGTTGTAAGTCAACCTTATAGACCAGCTATCCTAGTAGCATGGATACGAGCAGTCTAAGGCTAAGACTCTAGAGGGCGTGTTAAGCCAGCTGTTTTACCATCACATTACCCCTTGAACACCCAGTGAAAGGACACCACACAAGTGTTATGAAAATAAACAGTGTATTTATTAGAATCACAACAACCCTGTACTCTTTATGAGGACAGGGTGCTAGGCACACAACAAAACTCTTACGAAAATACTTAAGTTAGCACGTTATACACAAATGCCCGAGGGGCACGAAAAACCATATACTTTAAAAGTGGAATGCGAATTACTAGCAGGTAAGTAACAGTTCTAATAGGCTTTGGAATCGCTAGGACTGGACTAGGGAATCGTTAGATTACTACTAGGAGACCCAGGGGACTCGGGTGCAGAGTGTGCACTCTCACGCGGGATGCGGGACAAAGTCTATGGAGGCTAGTAAAGGCAAAGTTAGTGTTCACGGGCGAACCCGACCTGGTAGGAAGAAAACGACAGTGGATCCTGACCCTAGGATAGTGAGGCTATGCTGGGACACCGAAGTGCCGAAGTTACCTAGCCCAGGGGCTGCAGCTGCATAGGTCTGAAAAGACGTCGGGGATCTCGTTGCCGGACCAGGAGCCTGGAAGGAAGAAGTTGCTGGCAGGCGACCAGTGAAGAAAAGTTCGATGGATCCAAGCCTGGATCAAGGAAGAAGAAAACCTGAAAGCAGAGGGGACCAAGTTCTTGAATCACTAGCCAGTGATTAAGTGGGCACCAGGATGGCACCGGGCGAAGTCACCGCAGTCAGGTGAGTGGGCGCTGCTGGGCTCTGCAGTCTCTCGGACCAGGAGGCGTTGTCGGCGACCAGGATGGAGGTGCGAGCTGTCCCACGAAGGTTCTTGCTGTCGACGTCGCTGGACCCAGGATTGGGCAACAAGTCTTGGCAAATGCAAGGCCCACGCGGTGGACCTAAAATGGCGTCTTGAGTGGACCAGGAGGGTCCAGGTTACTTCTCCGATGGAGGGAAGCAAGGGCCAGTCTGGAGCAACCAGACCAGCAGCAGAAATGTCGTCGGGCGTCGTCAGGAAGGCCACAAGCCAGCGGGCTAGTAGCCAAACAACGCGGTGAGCAGTAAAAAGCAGAAGGGCCCCACGCAGATCGTGGAGATGCTGGGGGGCTGCTCTTCGGTGCTGGAGCTGCTCAGGGTGGGGGCTTCTCGGACCCCAAAGCACTCACCAGGAATTCACTCGGCGGCTTGTTGGAAAGAAGTCGTGCAGTCTTGCAGATGGCCGGTCCCTTGAGGTCTCGTCGCACCCACGGTTCTCAGCTGGGCTGTAGAGGTGGGTAGAGGTCAGAGGTGCCAGGGAAGCCGGTTCTCGTCGAGCTGGGCAGTCGGATTCCGGAGGAAGGACTTGCAGCAGACCGCAGTGTTCTTTAGATGGTGCCTGCGGATGCAGGGTGACTACTCCTTAGTCACAAGGGAGAAATCTTAGGAAGAAGTCTTGAGTTCCTTTCGTGGAAAGTAGTTTCAGGATTCAAAGATGATCTGATTTGGAAGGGGGCCAGTCTCTACCTTTATCCTGTAAAAGGGGGCTGGCACGCGACTAAGTCCTGCCCTATGGGTGGGACTAGGAGGGGGGTGGTTACACCCACTTCCTTGGCGGGCTTTTCCCCAGCACAGGGTCTGGAGTGACCCTGGAACTGGTTCCAGCCAGCCTATGCACAGTGAGCACCGGGGTGCCACGTGCAGTCACCTTCCTCTAAAGCCCTGCCTACCTACAATACACAAAACCCTGTCTGGGACGGTGCTGGCACCGCCCCTGGCAGGAAACCCTTTGTCCTTATCTCCTGCTCTGGGAGGACTCCCAGCAGCAGGAGGGCAGACTTGTGTCTCGGTGGCAGCATCCATTTTGTGGATGCTAAGGCTCTGTCTGACTTTAACCGGGGTTAGGGGTTACATACATGTCGTGTCCCTCTAGAAGGGTGGAATGCTAACCCCGTCGCCAGAATTGGCGAGGGGTTAGTATTCCAATTCGTATGACACCTTACTCGACATGTTTTGATAAAGCGATACCAGAGTTGGCACATAACCGCGAGGATTATAATGCACTTAAGAGTATATGGTATGCGATATCATGGAAACGGCTAAGGGATGGGTCCCGAAAGCCGCAGACAGGCTCAGCTCATGCCAGAGCACTATCTCACACGATTCCAAGCACTCTGCCTTCAGGATTGTTAAGGCCTGCCATAGGAGTGACTGATAGGAGATCTGTGTGTCCATTTTAGGGTTAGATATAGGTATACTATATCTAAAGCAAAGGGTGAGTACACCACCTTGCCCCAGCTGTCGTGCAGCCAGTTGTGTCAGTGTTAGTTAGTCAATCCAGGGGTGGCACAATACATGCTTCAGCCCCTGGGAGACTTCTGGGTGCACCTCAGCCCTGGGTACAGGGACTTGGAGAGGGCCCAGTGCCAATTCAGTACCTAAGTACAATTTGGATAGAGAGAACAGCTAGGCTGTGGGTCTGATTAGCAGGCCCACAGCCAGGGAAAGTCGTAAACCAGTGCAGCAAAAAGCAAAAATCTGGGTGATCATAGGATTGCAGACCCTACTCTCCTACACCACTGAACTCCAAGAGTCCAGACGCACTTCCGCCGCCTCAAGAAGGCCTGGAGGAACACTAAATACAAAGAAGCCCACAACAACTTCAGAGCTGCCACCAATGCCCACCACCAACGCATCAGAAAAACGTGGAAAAAAGCGATTGAAGACAGAATCTCCACTCATGCACACAACAGCAAAGAACTCTTCAACATCATCAAGGAATTCGCCCAACCCACCAGCAATCCACCAACATCCCTCCCTCACAAGACCTCTGCAACAAACTCAGCGCCTTTTTCCACCACAAAATAAAGATCATCTATGACAACTTCGATAGAGACAACCAACACACTGAACCCTCGCCAACCACCCCCGACACCCTGAAGCCGGTGATCGACAACTGGACAGCCCTCACCACCGAAGACACACTGAAGACAACAAAGTCAATCCACTCCAGGGCCCGAATGGACCCCTGCCTCACCACATTTTCAACAGCCTCCCTGGCAACCGCCTCTTTCCCCGACGACTAGAAACACGCAGAGATCAACCCTCTACTGAACAAACTCCCGGCAGAAACCACCAATATCAAAAACTACAGACCCATCTCCCTGCTCCTGTTCCCAGTGAAAGTCATCAAGCAAGTCACCAACATCCATCTCACCACATTTATCGAAGAGCACAACATTCTTGACTCCTCCCAATCCGGCTTCAGAAAAAAACACAGTACGGAAACCGCCCTCCTCGCTGCAACAGATGACATCCGCACCCTACTTGACAAGGGAGAAATAGCAACCCTCATCCTCCTAGACATCTCAGCAGCGTTCGACAGAGCACCCTAATATGCAGACTCCACAATGCAGGGATTCAACACAAAGCCCTCGACTGGATCCGATTCTTCCTCTCCGGCAGAACGCAGCGGGTCAGACTCCCCTCTTTCTCTTGGACCCTACACCAGTGTTTCCCAAACTGTGGTCCGCGGACCCCCAGGGGTCCGTGACCCATTCCCAGGGGGTCCGTAGGCAACAGTTTTAAAAGCACAGAAACATTTCTTGTATAATTAGCAGCTTTCCAGCAACAATAAAAGTGTCAAGAGAATGCCCGTGATTAATGTACCTGCTGGAGCTGAGGAGAGTTTTCTTCAGTTGCAGCTTTGATTAAACTAATGTAGCACAGAGGGTTAATGTGCCTACTGCAAAGAACGTGTATCATGCATCTTAAAAAGCAGTTTGTTATGTGCATAGGTTCGTGGTTACTGCTTTTGTCACAGAGATTATTTTGTTACTGAGTACTTCATAAGTGACAATCGTAATCTAGCAGAGGAAACTAAACTGTCATCAAAGAGCTGCTTGCAAACTGCATGGTACCAGTTAGTAACTAATATTTTTTCCCAGGTTTTCATTATTCTGAATATACATTTTTAATGTTAAAGTCAGTGCTAGCCACTGTGTTATGTTCTGAATCCTGAGTTTGTGCTTTTCCAGACCGGGCACATTTTAAACATTTTATATACACACTGATTTACATGTATGATTCCATGTCTCTATATGTGTGTGATGTAAAGTGCTCTGACATCCTACAATGGTATGAGAGATGCTATAAAACAAATTAAATACATGTGACAGATGGGCTATTACTTCAATATAAAATACTAAGCGCCAGATGTACGATCTGATTTTATATGCGCAAACGGGTTCACGAATCCTTTAATGCTTGCAAAAACCTATGGAGCCATGTACGTAGCCTATTTCGCGAGTCGCAATTTGTTTGCGACTCGCTAAATAGGTTTTGCAACTTGCTATTTGAAGGGGCATTACCTTCCAAATAGGGAGTCTCAAAACCATGTACAAATGTTTTGCGGTCGCAAATGAGGTTCCGTGACGATTTTACTCGTGTTTTTAACATTGTCGTAAATACATAATTTTGGTATCAGTGAACCGCAAATGATCCATTTAGTATATCCTGGTGTTTTCGCTATGCTACGAGCAAGAGCACTCCTGTTACCAACACATTTGTGATTTACCCATGGCATCCATCTTAGAACACGGAAGCCATTTTGTATTCCTTGCCCTCACATAGTCAATGGACACGCAATGACTTCTTCTTATTTAAGGACACGTAGGCCTTAACCGGCGATTCACCTTGCTAGTGACACATGCACCTTAGGCCAGCAACGCTGTGGCAGCATGACTCGGCAAGAACTGCCTCCCCAGCCTGAGGCCAGTCCTGCTATACTGGTTCTTGTGTTCGTTGGCCTGATCATGATTAGGCGGCCGAAGCTGGTAACCGTGCCCATTTACGACCCACAAACATTTCTTATCCTGTCTTTCTATCTTCTGCACCTGGCTCTGCTCCTTTCCTTCTGGGCCTTTATTAGGGGGAGGTAACGAAATTTACGATGAGGCGGTCCGGGTCTTGAATGAAGAATTGACATGGGATTATGATGGACTAGTGGGAACCCCTCATTCGTAATGTTTTGACATCAGATACTGTTGACGATTCCTGTGCAACGCCAAATATTTATTGTTTAAGACACGAATGTTTAGAACTGTGGTAACATGTAAAGAATTTGCCTGAAGCCCAATATTTAGTATATAAGGAGCAACCCTCTTTGTACAAATTGAACAGGCTCCTAGATACTGCCCATGTGTAGTTTCTGTGACTTCTGTGTCCCTGCAGTAATAAACCTTTGGTCTTTGACGCCACCATCGAGAAGCCCGTGTTTCTGTTTGTTTTGTGCACCGAGACAGGTGGAACTCCGGGGTCTTCGGGTGTTATCCCTGACACCTCTGGACGGAACCAAAAAGTCCAGAACTCCAATTGGCGCCCAACGTGGGGCGACGTCATTCGGTACCGGTCCAAAAGCCTGAAGAGTTCGAGGAGCTTCGTGTGAAGATTTCAGAGGGAGGCGCCCCACTTCATCGATCCCGGCATATCGCAAAAGTGGCCCCGACGTTCTCTTCCACGAGGGTTCCCGTTCAGACGGCTGCAGTGGTCCGTTGCCTTGACCGTCGCCCTGTCTTGGACCCGAGGTGCAGTCCTCAGTACGGCGAAACGTGACGGGTTTCTCCTTGGTGACGTCTTCAGTGCCTCAGTTAAGTATTCAGTGGTTGCTAGTTGGTTATTTTGTAAGGGTTGCTCCTATTTGGATAATCCTTTTAGTTCTCAGTTCAGTTCAGTTCTGTAAGGTTATCACTGGTTATTCTGGTTACGATAATCATTCTGTTCAGTTCAGGTATCGATACATTTGTCAGTTCTGGTAGGCCTAAGTTCTTGGTTCGAGTGCGCATCTTTTCTGTTTGTGTCTTGTTTGTTTTGTGTTCCGGATTATAAAATGGTAAGTCGGAAAAATTGTATGTTGTCTTGTTTTAGTTGCAACAGTGATTCCCAGTTGGAGGACTCGTGTTTGGTTCCTCCGATTGGAACTCCCCTTTATGATCTTTATTGCAAGTTTGGTGTGGGCCCTATCTCTTATAACGAGATATGGATCCACTACACAGAGAAAGATGGTGTCCTTAGTTGGCCACTACATGGTAGTTTTGAACCTGAAGTTCTCGATAATCTAGAAAGAAGGTTGTTTAAGAAGAAAGCCCGGCCGGCAATGTTTGATTCTTTCCGTTATTGGCGAAAAGAATCTAAACAGAGAGAAATTAAAAAGTTGAAGAAAGAACAGAAAGAGCAAGAGTTGACTTTAGAACAGTCTGCTAGGCAGCTGCAACTCAACGAGTCTGAGAAAGCGATGGAGGTGGCCGATAGAGAGCGTAATTTAGCGATAGACAAGTGCTATCCTGCTTTGCCATCGAGTACGGCTAAGATAGTAGAGGACCCTGAAAAGGATCCCCTGTTGTCTTACTTGTTACGATCACCCCCACCGTATGCACAGGGTGCTACGGCTCCACCTATACCGAATGTTCAATTACCGGTTGCTGGACAACCTGGTGTCCCTGTTCCCGCTCCCCTGAATCAAGTTCCTGTACCTCCTGTAGTCAATATTAATGTTCCTTCGACAACCCCTCTTCTAGGGTTGCCGGCTTCTTTACCTATGCCTGTGTCGCTCACACCTGCTACTTCACAAGCTATTTTGCCTGCTACTCCTACTGTTCCTGATCTATCTGTTCCAACTGCTACTCTATTCACTGCCTCTGTTAATATTATGACTCCGCTTTCTGTTCGTCGAAGAATCACTGATTCTGTCTCTAATATTCTATCTCCCTTCTATAAAACTCTGATTAAGACTCCTACCTCTGACTCTGTGCAGAGACGTAGTCAGCTTCCCAGTACTGAAGAAAGAGGAATATTAGATTCCACTGCTCTTAGATGGGTTTCGAAAGTTGGAAGATATAATGTACAAGATGTATTAGATACATTTATGCAATGGAACGAACCGACACAACGATATGTGTTCGATGAAATGTGTTTCCTTCTACGTGAGGAATTGGAAGAGGATGACCCTGAATCAAATCTAGGAGAATTAATTAATGTTCAGAAAGAGTTTGCTGCAGGTATGATAGTTGGACAAAATATAAAAGAAGCGATGGAACTGATTTTAAGTTATAGGAATGACCCATCCCTTCGTTCACCAAGAGAATTAGAGAAACGTAGTACGAAACAAAATCGTCAATATCCAATGAGAGAGGTTCCACCAATTTGGCGTGAAGCTGTGCAAGCTAATGTAAACCTTGGTATTGCAGCCGCTCCGGCCCAATTCCAGAGAGTATGGATACATATTCCATGGAAGCGAGCTGAAGTGTTAGCAGTAAAACAGGCCTTGCCAGATCCGCGTAAAAATCCTGCAGGGTACTACAAAGAGTTGGCTCAGACAGTTGACGCTTGTGTATTGAATTTGGCTGACATAGATCTGCTATTTGGTAATGTAGTACCGCAACCAATTTGGGCTAAAATTCGTAAAGAGAATCATCCAGTTGCCCTAGGTGGTGACTGGGCAGCTATAATTGCAGCGGATGGTCAACAAATAGGTGGTTCCAAACCTGAACCTTTAATTGCTAACTTGCCTGGTAGAATAATCGATTTAATGAAAACCTTGATGCCAGCATTGCGCGTTAACTGGGACAAATTGTCCGCGTGCAAACAAAAGAAAGACGAAAGCGTCTCCGACTTTTTCACAAGATTCGAGGAGACTTTCGTGGATCATAGTGGTCAGGATATGAGCACAGAAGGAGGCCAGAGATTATTTGTTGATAAATTTGTGCACAATCTGTTGCCAGAACTTAGTAGTAAATTAAAGAATTCTGAAAGTGCGTGGGCTGTCTCTACGACTGCGCAAATACTTGCGACTGCTCAGTACTATGAAAATAGGGATAAAGAAGAGAAGGAAAAATCAGATAAAAAGACGAAAGATTTAAAAACTAAAGTACTTTTACAGCAAGCTTATCCGCCTCGCATGAATCAAACTAATATGCAGTAAGGGTCATATCAAAGAACGGATTATAATTTTCAAAGGCCACAATACCAATGGAATCAATGTGCTTATTGCAAAAAGGAAGGTCATTACAAAAGTGAATGTCCAGTTCG
Source organism: Lissotriton helveticus (assembly GCF_964261635.1). NCBI lineage: Eukaryota > Metazoa > Chordata > Amphibia > Caudata > Salamandridae > Lissotriton > Lissotriton helveticus. The sequence goes on from NC_136065.1 coordinate 55,314,364, forward strand.
AACGCAAAATAATGCTGCGGCAGCTCAGAGAGGTCGTGGTAGTTCTATGCAAAACTCTAGAGGTCGAGGACGAGTTGCTATGCCTCCACAGACAAGTGATCGCCCCACTAATTATTTCGACCAGCGAAATGGACAATCTGCCCAACAGAATAGGTCTCCACAGTATCATGTCGAAGACTATTATGAAACTAGTGAGGAAGTTCAGCAAAGTGAATACTAGGACAGCCATGGACAAAGAGAGGGAGTAGTATCAGTACCAGTAGATCAGAGTGGGCCTTATGTCGCAGTAGCAACATCAGGTATAGTCGAACCGTTTCTGTTGGATACTGGTGCAGTAAAAAGTTCTATCATACATGCGAAACTCCCTGGCGCACCTTTGTCTGGCTCAACAAACGTTTCAGTAGGTTTTTCGGGCGCCCCTGTTCACAACCCTGTTTCTGGTCCTTTGTCTATTTCTGTTGGACCCCGTCAATTGAAAGCACCCCTGATTTTGACGACAGGTTGTAACGAAAATCTGCTTGGTTTAGACTTGTTAAAACGCCTGTACGCGACATTGTACTGTTCTCCAGCAGGAGTACAGCTTACGTTGGGTAAAAGAATAATCTCCCCGATGTACTTGTCGATGGATGCGCTCCCACCAGAGCTGCGTTCACTCCCTGATACTCTTTGGGCGACTGGTCCTAATGATGTAGGTCTATTGGAAATTCCACCCTATGTAGTAACTTTGAAAGCAAATGTCAAACTTCCACGAATTCCACAATACAGAATCTCTAGTGAAGGTGAGCGTGCGCTCCTACTGATAGTACAAGACCTGATCAAGAAAGACGTTATAGAAGAAACTAGAGGTAATGTCTGTAATAGTCCTGTACTGCCTATTTTGAAACGAACTGACCCAACAAAGCCTCCAGTATATAGGTTCGTAATTGATCTTAGAGAGGTTAATAAAATTGTGATCCCACAGTTTCCTGTGGTACCAGACATTACTGCATTGTTAACGTTGATTCCTGCTACAGCAGCATGGTTTTCAGTTGTCGACTTGAAAAATGCCTTTTTCAGCATTCCGATAGCCGAGGAAAGCAGAGATATCTTCGGTTTCTCTCTAGGAGGACGAAGTTTCAGATTTAAACGCGCTCCACAAGGTTATTGTGAAAGCCCATCCATTTACAGTCAAGCATTAAAAAGCCAGTTAGATTCCTTCGTACTTCCTCGTGGTTCTGCTTTAGTACAGTATGTCGATGATCTTCTAGTGGCTGCCGATGACAAGGAAACTTGCAAAACAGCTACGATTTCTTTATTGCATCACTTGTCAGATTTGAATCACAAGGTGTCACCTTCAAAAATGCAATACTGCTGCCAAGAAGTGACCTACCTAGGTCATCTCTTGTCAAAGGAGGGAAGGAAGTTGACCCCAGAGAGAATAAAAGCAATTACACAGATGAATGTTCCTAGCACGCAGAGAGAAGTACGTGCCTTTTTAGGTATTACCTCATATTGTAGGCAATGGATCCCAAATTTTTCTCTTCTAGCAAAACCATTGGTAGCCTTGACTGGGAAAGGTGTTCCGAGTCCGGTACCATGGTCTGCTGAATGTCAGCAGAGTTTTTCTGAGTTACGAAATGCACTGTGTTCAGCACCTGTATTGGGTACACCCGACTACAGTAAGCCATTCACGCTCTATGTCCACGAGAGAGAAGGTTGTGCATTGAGTGTTTTGACGCAGAAATTTGGTGATAAACAACGCCCTTGTGCGTATTTTTCATCAACATTAGATCCAGTAGCTAGAGCGTTGCCTAGTTGCTTGAGAGCTACAGCCGCAGCTGCAGCTTCCATTCGACAATCTGCTGGTTTAGTAATGAACAACATGCTAGTAGTTATGGTTCCTCATGCTGTGGATACACTCATGAACCGAACCAAGACGCAACACCTTACCAGTGCTAGATTATCAGGTTATGAACTGACACTGTTAGCTAGTCATATTCAGATCAAAAGATGCAATGTATTAAATCCAGCAACATTGTTGCCGACTAGCCAAGAGTCGAGTGATTCCGAACCACACGACTGTTGTTTCAAAACTGAGGAAGAAACAAAAGGACGAATCGATCTAAAAGACACTCCGTTATCAGATCCAGATGGCACGTTGTATGTTGATGGGTCTTGCTTCAAATTGGAGAATGGTGATGTGACTGCTGCTTATGCAGTAACAACTTTGAGTACGATTGTGGAGACTGCAAGAGTGAGTCAGAATTCTGCCCAGGCTGCAGAATTGATCGCGCTAACAAGAGCGTGCGTTTTAGCTAAGGGAAAGAGAGTGAATGTGTTCACAGATAGTCAGTACGCGTTCGGCGTGGCCCATAGTTTTGGCCGTTTGTGGAAAGAAAGAGGTTTCATTACGTCCCATGGGACTAAGATTCAACATGGTCAGCTAGTTAATGACTTGTTGGAATCTCTAACCTGGCCGACTGAAGTTGCGATTGTGAAATGCAGTGCTCATAAAGCAATCACGGATGATGTTGGTCGTGGGAATGCTTTTGCTGATGAGATTGCAAAACAGACAGCTAGAAATATGATGAGTAGAATGTATGTTGCAACGTCTGCAAGATGGATTTCTGAGTCTGGAATGTGTGAGAACACAGTGGAAAGCGTGAAGGAAATTCAGAAAGAGGCGACTGAGGAGGAAAAACTTGCATGGAGAGAGAGCACGGGTAAATTGGACTCGAGTGGGTGTTGGATTGATTTGTCGGAACAACAGCGTTGGATGTTGCCTGATGCGTATGTGCTTGCAGTAGTAACGATGGCACATGGAACAGCGCACATCAGTTCAAAAGGGATTTGTAAGATGTTGGCTCCGGTCTGGAAGAATGACGGGATTAGTAAGTGTGCAGAGAGAGTGGTGAGGAATTGTATGGTATGCTTGATGCATAATCCTGGCAAGGGAATCCCCACACCTGCAGGTCACTTCGCTCCTCCTTCCTGCCCCTTTGAGGTGATCCAGCTAGACTTCATTCACATGGATCGTTGCAATAATCTGAAATACGTCCTAGTGGTAGTTTGTGCTTTCTCCAGATGGATCGAAGCATACCCACTGAAGGACAATACTGCCTTATCCACTGCCAAAATTCTTCTTAAAGAATACTTCCCCAGATACGGAATGCCACGGATTGTATGGTCAGACAACGGAAGTGAGTTCGTAGGGAAAGTTATGCAGAGTGTGTGTGCCGGCCTAGGGATTAGACAGAAGTTTCATAGTGCGAATCATCCCCAGTCCGCGGGTTTAGTCGAGGGTTACAATGGTACCCTTAAACTGAAACTTGCTAAGATACAAGCATCCACGGGTTTGTCCTGGCCAGACGCATTGCCTTTGGCTTTGCTATCAACAAGAGCAACTGTGCATTCTAGAGTAGGGCTTAGTCCTTATGAAATAGTTTTTGGTCGTCCTGCAAATGTTTGGGGGGTACCTAGACCGAAAGAATTTAAGCAGCTGGAATACCCAATGTTAATTGATTACCTTTTCGACTTGACTGCTAAATTGAGTCTTATTCACCAACAGGTTTTCGATGCATTGCCAAAGCCACCGGAGAGTCCAGGCCATCAGCTGAAACCGGGTGATCAGGTGGTCATCAGAAATTTTGCAAGAACAAAAAATCTTCAGCCCAGATTCATTGGCCCTTTCCAAGTCCTGCTAGCAAAGAGAACTGCTATTCGTGTGGCCGGAAGGAAAAATTGGATCCATACGACACATGCTAAACGTGTGCCTCTGCCACTTCCTTACGACAACTGGGTAAAGAAAGGAATCGGTGCCTCTGAAACGGAACAAGTCCCCAGGTTCATACCTTTCAGCGATGCAGAACTAATCACGGATTCACCAAATTCTGACTCTCCTCCTGAAACTGCTCTTTTGAACCCTGAACATTTGTCATCCACACCCAATGAACATTTGCCATCTGCACCAAAAGAACATTTGCCATCGGCGAACGTGAACATTGCAACGTCAGCTGAAAATACATTGTTTCCAGATCAGACAGCTCCTGCAAAACTGAGATACAACTTACGTTCTCGCAATATGGACAAATAAAGCAGGAAACTGCCTATTTTCAGATTTGAATTTGCTATACATTGCCTCCAGCCAGGAAGTTTGCTAATACTTTGTATTGTTTCTTTTTGTTTTAAAATTGCCTTGCCGTCTGGGTAGCCGTAGGGTCGTGGCTGTGTGCCTAGTTGAATCTGCGGGGGTCAGACACAAGGTCGATCTTTCTGTTAGTTCTGGGAACTCCCAGGGCTGATAGAGGCATTTTCATCTACGTACACATCATCAGTGGTCGCGAACGGTCGTAGAAGATGGAGCTTCCTGAGCTACAACGAGAAAATGTAATTTATGTTCGCAGAAATAGACTGTACAGAATACTTCACAGCAGATGCTTTCTAATGCAATGTGCAGTTACATTTTTAATTGTTTTGATAACGTTGGTGGGTGGAATCATCTTTGGTGTACATTTGATTTTTATGCCAGTAACTACAGTACCTCCCCTTGATCCTACTACTTCTACGGTTTCTTCTATGCATTCTTTTCACTCATTTCCTGAACACGAACAAGCTCGACGCTCAGAATTTATTAACAATACATTTGTACAGCTCTTGCATCAACACCAACTGATAGTTAATACTACAGACTGCTGGGTGTGTGGCTTGATACCCCACACTATGGATAAAGGCATTCCCTATCTAGTCTTGCCTTTCAGCTATAATGGATCATTTCAGGCCTTTCAGACCATTTTTTCATATGCCCTTGAAACCTATCCTCCGCGTCCACCACGGTCCACTAAATACAACTCAGCCAACAAAGCTTTAGTCCAGGGAATTATTGACATGATTAAAGACGTCAATAATACTCCATCTTATCCTAGAGATGAATTACTGGTGTATTTGAGTTGGAACTCTACAGAGTATCGCCTTAGTTTGGGAGAAAGCAAGCGTAAAAGCTCCACTTCAGTTTGGGTCGTGCCTCACCAAGGGCAGGTCTGTTTGCAAGGAAATGGGAGAAATCCGAGAGCTCAGCTAGGGAGGAGTGAGTGCGTTGAGACTTACGTATTTCCGTCTAACTCCTCCCCTGCCTTTCTGACTGCTAGGGGTACCTACTTCATTTGTCAGGACAGAGCATATACATGGCTGCCTGCTGACTTTTCAGGTTCATGTTATATTGCTCGATTGTTACCCCCGACATACACTGCTTCTTCAGATTATCACAAAACCAGAGTAGCAAGAGGTGTCTTCAGCAAGGAAGATACCGCTGGTCAAGAAGCTGGAGACTTTTTCAAAGGTTTCCTTCCGTTTTGGGGGCCTATGGCCAATAGTAGAAATCTTCGTCAACTAACACGGGTAGTTGAATCTACTATTACAGAAACTGCAGGTGCCCTTAGTAACTTAACAGCTGAGCTTCAGGCGGATCGTCTCATGACGTTGCAGAACCGTATGGTTCTAGACGTAATACTTGCAGATCGAGGTGGGGTATGCAGAATGATCCAATCGAGCTGCTGTGTCTTTATTCCAAATAATGCTCCAACAGTCTATGAAGCAATCTCTAAGCTACATAAGATTTCCGACTCTATACACGTAGATAAGGGAAACTGGTCCTTCATGGAGTGGTTTTGGACTCTGGTATCAGCGTGGGGATGGAAGGTTCTGATGGTTATTGGTGTCATCCTAGTATTTCTGTTCTCGTGCTGTCTTATTATCCAATGCGGTCCCGCTCTGTGTAGCCTCTGTGCTGCAACCTGTTTCAGAAAACCACCTGCATTAGGAGAAAAGGCACGAGACAGGATGATGATACAACAACATGTCACTGACCTAATGAGCATAGAATTAGACTCTGACTCTGATATAGACTGAGTAATTGCCTATGTAAGGGCAAAATGAGGGTCTGAGGTTCCGTGACGATTTTACTCGTGTTTTTAACATTGTCGTAAATACATAATTTTGGTATCAGTGAACCGCAAATGATCCATTTAGTATATCCTGGTGTTTTCGCTATGCTACGAGCAAGAGCACTCCTGTTACCAACACATTTGTGATTTACCCATGGCATCCATCTTAGAACACGGAAGCCATTTTGTATTCCTTGCCCTCACATAGTCAATGGACACGCAATGACTTCTTCTTATTTAAGGACACGTAGGCCTTAACCGGCGATTCACCTTGCTAGTGACACATGCACCTTAGGCCAGCAACGCTGTGGCAGCATGACTCGGCAAGAACTGCCTCCCCAGCCTGGGGCCAGTCCTGCTATACTGGTTCTTGTGTTCGTTGGCCTGATCATGATTAGGCGGCCGAAGCTGGTAACCGTGCCCATTTACGACCCACAAACATTTCTTATCCTGTCTTTCTATCTTCTGCACCTGGCTCTGCTCCTTTCCTTCTGGGCCTTTATTAGGGGGAGGTAACGAAATTTACGATGAGGCGGTCCGGGTCTTGAATGAAGAATTGACATGGGATTATGATGGACTAGTGGGAACCCCTCATTCGTAATGTTTTGACATCAGATACTGTTGACGATTCCTGTGCAACGCCAAATATTTATTGTTTAAGACACGAATGTTTAGAACTGTGGTAACATGTAAAGAATTTGCCTGAAGCCCAATATTTAGTATATAAGGAGCAACCCTCTTTGTACAAATTGAACAGGCTCCTAGATACTGCCCATGTGTAGTTTCTGTGACTTCTGTGTCCCTGCAGTAATAAACCTTTGGTCTTTGACGCCACCATCGAGAAGCCCGTGTTTCTGTTTGTTTTGTGCACCGAGACAGGTGGAACTCCGGGGTCTTCGGGTGTTATCCCTGACACCTCTGGACGGAACCAAAAAGTCCAGAACTCCACAAACCAGTCGCAATTACCACCTACTTCAAGTAGATGGTAATGCATTCGCAAATGGAAAAGGGTCCCCAGGGGACCCCTTCCCCTTTGCAAATGCATGCAAAATTATGTTTTTAGGTCACGCAGTGGTCCCAGGGACCTCTGCCTGCCCTTAGAAAATGAAACGAAAACGTTTCATTATTCTTTTTTTTTATTTAAATGCATGGTAAACAGGCAGCATTTTTTTTTAAACTGCTTTATTTAAAAGCAGTCCGAGACATGGTGGCCTGCAGAGCCCAGCAGGCCACCATCCCTGGGAGGGCTGGCATTCCCAATGGGCTTGCAAATTGCGAGAGGCTCATTATTATTAATGAACCTCGCAATTTGCGACCCCATTTAGAATCCCAAACAGTGTTAAACACACTGTTGTACACTTCATTTAACGACTCGCAATTTGCCACTCGCAATGTGTCGCCAATTGCGAGGCGCTAAATTAAATGGTCGTACATCTGGTCCCAAAATCCTTAGTACTTTGAGTATTTGTTTTGTGTGCACACGTGTGTATTTTTTTCGAATTACTGTTTTAATTTTGAAATTTAACTCATACAAATTGCTTGGGGGTCCCCGGCTTCCAGTGGTGACTCAATGGGGGTCCTCGGGAGTCAAAAGTTTGGGAATCACTGCCCTACACCATCCACCTCCGGAGTCCCCCAGGGGTCCTCTCTCAGCCCTAAGCTCTTCAACGTCTCCATGGCTCCGCTCGTCCCCATCATCAGAAACTATGGACTCAACATTGTGTGATACGCAGACAAAACCCAACTCATCCTCTCCCTATCCAAGGAACCCAACACTGCCAGAGACAACTTTCGAGAAGGCATGGAAGCCATCACCAAATGGATGAAAAACAGCTGCCTACAAATAAACACCAACAAAACGTAAGTACTCATCATGGGCCCAAACCCCCACGCCTGGAACAACACCTGGTGGTCTCACGCCCTCTGAAACCCGCCCACCCCCACGGACCACGCACGCAACCTGGGAATCATCCTGGACTCAGAGCTCAAAATGGACCGCCAGATCAACTCTGCTTGTCCTCCTGCTTCAACACCCTCTGCTTCCTACGTAAGACCTTCAAATGGATCCCCTCAAACACAGAAAGACCGTCACTCACACCCTGGTCACCAGCAGACTCAACTATGACAACGCACTTTATGCAGGAATAAACAAAAACCTGACCCGCAAGCTACATAACATCCAAAACGCCGCAGCAAGACTGGTCCTCAACCTGCCAAGACACTGCCACATCTCCCAGCACCTGTGCACACTCCACTGGCTCCCCATCGAAGCTAGAGGCACCTTCAAGAGGCTAACCCACGCTCACAAGGCCCTCCACGACACCGGACCAGCATACCTGAACAGCCGACTCAAATTCCACGCACCCCAAAGGGCCCTACGATAAGCCCAGCTCTCCTATGCATTGGTCCGCTGCATTAGAAAGACCAGATTGGGAGGCCGCTCCTTCTCCTTCCTCGTGGGCAAAGCCTGGAACAACCTTCCGCGCCACCTCAGACAGACAACATAGCTCTCCATCTTCACAAGAAACCTCAAAACATGGCTCTGCGACAGACCCCTTCCTTGATGGATTGGAACCTGCGTCCCCCTAGTGCCGTGAGACCCTTACGGGTGAGTAGTCGCACTTAACAAACACCTGATTGATTGATTGACACAGCGGAACTTCCTCCTGACTCCTGCTCAGCCGCAAAGGCAGTTTGCGTGCAGCTCCTTGATGCTGGTTCATAGCTCACTGTGCTATAAGAGAACTGCAGCTTATGAGATGCAAGTAAAGAAAAGATCTGTGACAAAAGCAATAACCAATTGTTTATTTTTATCTACATAGAATACAAATCTGTAGGTTTCACAATTTGCTTTGCAGAAGGCACATTAACCGTCTATGCTTATGTAGGAGTAAAAACTGTGACTAGACAAAACCCATATCAATCCAAAGAGAGCATTAACCACAAGAGTTCTCTTAGCATTTTATTTGCCCATTAAAAGTTGTGGGGACACAAGATCTGCAGATGTCTGAGTGGGAATCTGTAGGAGGAGGGGAGGTATTGAGGGCCAGCAGGGCTTCTAGGTAATGGAAAAGGAAGCAAACTCCAAGGCCTCTCAGCCTAAACCGGGCTGACCTGTCACCTTGCAGCAGCCCTCAAAGCATCCACACCCCTCTTAACCCCAGAGCCCCTCAACCAGCCAGGACAGGAGCCAAATTCCACAGCCCCTTGAGGCCCCCTGAACTCCTGCCACAATTCTGTATCGACCTCAGAAGGATGAACGTCGACATATCCCAGCAGGGACTGGAAGCTGTGAGCTTCAGGTTACACCTGTGTTGTGTCGTCACTCAGTAAGCACGCAGAGATGGGTATGTGGCTTACAATGCTTTATCGCTCTTCTTCATTGCTGTGCCCACATGCACGTCTGTCCCCGTGCCCTCGTGTCTGTAGAAATGCCCTCCCCACTCCCTGACCGGAAGTGACCGGAGACACACGATCAGTTTCCCTCACGGACATATTTGAGGAACTACAAGTCCCAGCGCTCTAGCGCCTCAGACGGTACTACAATGGCAGATGGCCACCGCTCCGCGTAGCGGACGCGAGCAGCGGGCGCGCCGATGTCGTGCCGAAGTCAAGCCAAACTTCAGCCCGTCTGCACCCGTCCGCGCTAAGGACAGGCTAGGGGCGGCCCATACTGCTCAGATTTCTATGACAGGTCAGCTATCTATAGATCATATACTATCTTTGAATACTACATCTAAGCACTGCCACCAGGCCATTAATGTCGATAAGTGGGTAGGCCCCGCTAGCTGTCTTTATTGTAAACAAAATTTAGAACCCTATCAAAGACCGTCAAAGAAGGCCATACGTAGATTTTTAACTGGGGGGCTCATCAATGCCCGCTCCATGTGCAAGAATGCACTTCACATATGCGATCTTATCTCAGAAAATGATCTGGACTGTTTATTAGTCACAGAAACATGGCTCAGAGACTGGTCTAATCCTGATGTAGTTCAGGCTTTGCCTCCTGGCTTCCTCATACTGAGATTGGACAGACCCTCTCAGCGAGGAGGAGGGCTGGCTATTATCCATCGAGACACCCTCAAATGTACCACTATGGAATTACCGGATATAAAAGGAGCGGAATGCCTTGGTTTTAGCTTTCAGGCCCACGACTCATTTACCTTTGCTGGGGCACTGATATATCGCCCCCCTGGACAAGCGACTCAGTTTTTAGAAAGTGTGGGTGAAGTTCTAACGAATTTAACTCTCAAATCGGCCAATTTTACTTTATTAGGTGATTTAAACCTCCATCTGGATAGCATCAGTGACCCTAATGCGTTATGTTTCAAAGAGATCTTACATGTTTTGGGGCTGACGGTACTAACAACGGAACCCACACATAAAGCTGGGCATATCCTAGACTGCATAAGCTCTAATCTAGACACTATGAAGGTTGAATCCCCTTCGACTCAAACTTGGTTGGACCACAAATTCATCGCGTTCAGCCTTGGAACCGATGGCAAAAAGGTAACGAAGATGGCTAGGTCAGGCAAGGAGACGCCTACCCCACGTTGGGGGAAATTATAGAGCATCCAGATCTTAACAGCTGGGTGAAGGAGAGCAGACCATCTTTGCTAGGGGATGTGACACTTGATAATCAAAGCTATGAGGGGTGGATGAGGACCATCGGGGAAAGAATGAAATCTAGGGGGACACAAAAGCAGAAATCTAGACAAGAGAAAACATCCGCTCCCTGGTTTACCAGTTCATTAAAAGAAATACTACGAAAAGTGAGAATACTAGAGCGGAGATGGCGCAGACATTACAATAGTAACGATCAGGAGACTTATAAAATGGCTAGGAGAAACTATCACGCATTAATTAAACGCGCAAAAGCAACCTATTTCACTAATCTGATTGAAACCTCACAAAATATCCAAAAGGAAATTTTCCAAATTGTTAATAGTTTCAGAAACCCAAAAACTCTTTCTCAGGAAATTCCGCCATCTCAGACCTTTTGCAATGAGATAGCAATTTTCTTTGATCAGAAAATAATCAATCTTACTAAAGATTTCCCTTAGGTCAATCTGGAGGGGCTAGAGGCAATACTTAACATTCAAAACAAAGAGCCTCACTCAGTAGGTTGGGAAACCTTTGCCATGATTAGTCTGGAAGAGTCCTTCCAAGCCATTTCTACAATCAAGTCATGATCATTGTTCGATCCCTGCCCCCCGGCTCTGCTAAATGCTATAAAAGAGGAGGTCAACCCTGTGATCAATTCAATTCTAAACTCATCATTTCAAACAGGGGAGATTCCAGCATGCTGGAAAGTCGCAGCTGTTAGACCACTACAGAAAAAAAGCTTTACCGTACCCTACAGTCCTATCTAATTTATTTGCCCATTTCATTAGTCCCAGCTCTATCTAAACTTGCTGAAGCTTTTGTCAACAAGCAGCTCTCGGCCTATTTGGAGGAGAATGATATTCTTCATCCAAATCAAGCTGGTTTTAGAGCTTATCATTCCACAGAATCCGCACTTCTGTCCACTACAGAGACCATAAGAGCTGCACTGGATCAGGGTAAGAGGGCAGTCCTGATCCTATTAGATTTATCTGCAGCGTTTGACACAGTGTCCCATGCTATCTTATTACATCACCTGGCCAATGCAGGCATAGCGGGCACCATGTTAAAGTGGTTTAAAAACTTTCTGGTGCACACAAGGCAGATTACTATGCTAAGCCAGTTCTGTTCCGAAGAGAAGGTGGTACGGTCAGGGGTTCCTCAGGGTTCAAGTTTGAGCCCTACTTTATTCAACCTGTATATGGTCCCCCTGATCGATCTTATCTCCTCCTTTAACATCAGTACTATAGCGTATGCCGACGACACTCAACTAGTTCTAGTCTTAGATGAAGATTCGGGAAAAGCCGAACTAATTCTGAAAGAGTGTCTGACGGCGACTTTTGCATGGATGAACAATAACCATCTTAAATGTAATTCTGCCAAAACGGAAATCCTGCCGTTTGGTCAAAACAACCTCTTCTCCCCTCTTACCTGCTGGCCAAAAGAAGCAGAAGCCCCGCCAAACACCATCACAGCAGCACGCATCTAGGAATTAAATTTGATGAGACCCTCTCTTTTAAACAGCAGGCTAGAGAAGTTGCTGGCTTATGCTTCAACACCATAAAGGGCCTCAGGAAATTTTTCGATCTCTTGCCCCTATCAGCCCGACGTACTGTCGCGGTGGTGCTAATCACATCCAGAATAGATTATTGTAACAGCCTATATGCAGGGGCAAATAAATCGGCCCTGCGTAGACTGCAGATGGTTCAAAACGCGGCAGCAAGGCTGGTCCTCAGATGGCCAAGAAAATCCTCAGCCTCGGCCGCGCTGGATGCGCTCCATTGGCCTCCCATCCAGAAGCGCATCCTGTATAAGGCCCTCACGATCACCTTTAGGGACTTTCACAGGCATGGTCCACGATATCTGTATAACAAGTTTAACAGATACCATCCCACTCGAGAACTTAGATCAGCAACAGCCAATCTGATGATTGTTCCAAAATTTAGATTAGCAACAAAAGGAGGAAAAACCCTGGTAGTAATAGGTGCTAAGGCATGGAACAAATTGACTTATCAACTTCGTGCAATCACCTCCGAACATAAGTTCAGGAAACTTCTCAAAACTTGGATTTATGGCCTAGCTGACTCGGTCTGTAAAACACTTGTTTAAATCCCTTTCTTAATGTGTGAGAACAGTAAATGTTACCATCTTTCAGCTCACGAGTCTAAGCGCCATGATGCTCCTTGGAGTGGCAGTGCGCTATATAAATCTTCCTCACAATCACAACCAAATGGTGTCTGGTTGCTGTCCCCTCCCAACATTCGGGTGCAGGGTCCTAGTGCCCTCTGACCCAGGTCACTTCACACTGGAGCCAACATGCATAGACCCACCCAGTTATCTTACTGACTTTTCATGATTAAGAGGAGAGATAAGCACAACGTTCTTTGAAGAGAGTTATTTTATTCATGTGAAGAGCCTGGCGAGAGGGAGGGTTGGTTGGGGGAAGAGAGTTTTATTCCCCGCTCCCCTACGGAAGTACTCTCGGAACTGAGTCACGTTCGGAAATGGGATCTGCGCGGCGAGTGACAGCTCAGATACGGGATATGCATTTAAACAACTGCTGTCTCCACACAATAAGAGTTCAAACTGCAGGCATTACAAATATATCTTTCTGCGACGTTCATCGAATTTTAACAGATCCAATTTTCCGACGGGGCCCTGCTGGGGATATCAATAAGCTTGGCTGAAAAACTTATATGGCAGCAGCAGCCCCCTCCCCCACCCAAACTCCACCATCAATCAGGTGTAACAACAAAACTATGGCGGCTCAGCTCAAATTGAACTTGAGCATCAGAGAGTGACAGCAAGCAGATGAATAGTTTCGCACACGGCAGAATAGGCAAATAATTGAAGCTATTTTACGATTTTGTACAAAACACCTCCCAGACGTGCGAATGGCCCTTGTCCCTCCCGCTCAAACCTGCCCATCCATCTTTCTTCCCTTTTTAGAAGTACGCACTGGAACCCCTTTTGGTGCTGAACGGCGGCTGTATATTTCCACAGCAGAAGTAAATCTCTTTTCAGGGCGGGAATGCGCAAGAAACACCATCGAAAAGCAGGGAACACCCATCGATCCGCACCTTCATTGTCCATTTTTCGCCAGAGGTGTCTTTATGCTCATGACATCAGTCCTCAGTTCCTAAAGACGTGCTCCACCGGTCACCCCAGCCGCGGTGTCTAACCCAGCATCAATGTAGGATGTCGGCCAGGCCCCAGCCACGTGACAGCCAAGCACGGGATCTCCGGAACACATTAAATCACTTACAGAAACATATGGGGCTCAGAAACACAGTGCGTGCGCAGCGATGATCTCTTGAAAGACCCCTGGGACAGATTCCTTTTTCCACAGGGGGAGCTGCTAACACAGGATTTACCTACATGAGAAGGGGCACCGTGGGTTCTGAGCGACATCCGGTGACTGGGGCCGAGCGGGGAGCTGAGCACAGCTCTGGGCGGGAGCATGTAATGTGGACCGACAATGCGTGAGAACAAACACAACACATGCTCGGACATTCACTGCTCGGAATTCATTTCCCTTCCACATCCCCCCAACCAGGGAACATCTCGGTCACGGTGCAATCAAATAATTAAAGCCTATTCCCGAGAAATCTGCCATTAACAGTCGTTTACGGGCTTTAGGCAGGGCTTGGCGCCGTTCAAGGCCCAGCACGCTTTCATCGAGCGGTGACTCCGATCTCTTCAGAGCACTTTATCACTAGTGTAAGCCGCTACCCACTGTTTACAGCCTCCATCAACCCCAACCTTCCTTTTTCTTACGAAAACAAGGACTCGGCGTGTTCCGACCGGTGCCAATCGCATCTGCAGGCCGGTACAGACCGACAGTGTTAGACGCACTGTAATGGCGGTCCTGCCCGCCGACGTAACGACCTCTGGTTCAAGGGTAAAAACCAACAACAACTGCTGCTGCGCAGGCATCAAATGACAACAAGCACTTGCAATGCAATAGGGCTCGCATTTACGTGAGACCTATTGCATTGGAAACAAAGAGTAGGGTGGGGGGCCAAGAAGTCACGGACTGCGGGGGGGGGGGCGGAGAGGGGGGGCAGCATGGAAAGAAAATAGTGTTGAAAGTAAAGGGGCCAGTAGCCATGGAAGGACACAAATGACGACATGGCCGTCATAAGGAGGGACTAACAAGCCTAAAACCAATCAGCTGGCAACATGTAGGGCAAAAAACAACTAAAAAGATGGGCAGAGAGTGGGCGGAGGTTACACAAAGCTTCCAAGCTATACTAGATACTGCATGCCTCGCAAAGAGAGCAGCGTATGCATTGAAACGCTAGGCTTGACCTAATTAGGAAAATAAAAACACCTACTTGCCTCTCTCTGCATCTACGACTCGGTGCTCTTCTGCTGCTTTTTTTTATTTTTCTTTCTGATGTTAAAGCTCTAGATATTTCTTAGAGATCTTATGATATGTTTGGGGTTAATTTTGAAATACATAGAAGAACAAAAACTATGTCAGATTCTATTTTCTATCCTCGTTTTGATAGTTGCACTAAACTCTGTGTTGTTCAATGTATGAAAGAATACGATGTTAGAATGAACTCTCTTCGTCCTTTGAATGTATCTCAATTACTCATCTCTTTTGTTAAACCCCACAAAGGAATTTCTTCTACCTCTATTGCTAGATGGGTTAAGACAGTCATGAAGCTTGCTGGAATCAATCTGAATATTTTTAAACCACATTCTATCAGAGGTGCTATGGCCAGTAAGTCATTCTGGTCAGGTGGTAAGTTAGATGATATTCTAAAAGCTGCTGATTGGTCTAATTCTAGAACCTTTGCTCATCATTATTGCAAACCTGTATCTCACATGTCTGATGTTGTTTTACATGGCTACCAACATGCATATTGTAGCCTCCGGTCTTGTAACGAAATTGCGGTTCTCCTATTAACATGACCAGACAATCTGGATTTCATTAAAGACACGGAGGCTAACATTATCCCTCCCACCCTTTCCCTGGGTGGTTGATTATATGATATAATACGGTACAGGTTGTTTTTATGATATGGTATGCTTATTTGAATATTTTACTTACAAGCTAACATTCTTTTCCTTTTCAGGACTGTTATTTAGCTGATTGTTTAATATTCAAATCCTTAATATTTTTATTGGGATTTATTAACAACCTTTCTTTGCCTTGCAGATAAATTGTCTTCTTGATTCCACATCTGGTGGATCAATCGTGGATGGTGTATTCTTCCGTCATCCTTCTTCAAGTTTGATGTTTCATTGGAGCTGTTTGGACATTTCCTTTCTCACTGTCACCACATTTAAAAGAGGCTGATTGCCTAGTGATTCATGCTATTGTTGGTTCATATGTACTCTAAGTTGGAACTTTTGCTTTGTGACATATGCGGCTATGCTTGGACTGCATTAAAAGTTGTATGAAAAAAAAAAAAAAGATTGGCCTGGGCGCTGTGAATTTCCACTCCCAGGGAGACTGGGAGCCTGTGCTTTGCTGTGTCTCACCCAGCAATGCGGCTGGGGTTGGAGACAGTTCAGTGCGCATGTGTATTTGGCCAGCGTGAGACAGCCGTCAATGATGTGCACCACTCCCACTCCAGCCGCGCAGGCTGCCATGTCTTCCCTGCCCCAAGACATGTTCATGCTGAGAAATAAAATCATAATAAACCTGTGTTATTATTGTTTTATTTTTGGAGGTTTGCGGGTGCTCGCAGGGAGGGCGGCGCTCTTCGGCCTCAGCAGAGGAGCCGCCGCTGACAGAATATATCCTCATCACCAGTGATTACTACCTTCCTCTATCTCTTATTTTTACACTCTGGTGGGGGTATGCCCTGCATCATATTTACAAAGTGGTGTTAAGCCACTTTTAGTGGCTTAACACCGCCTTGTAAACATGGTCCCCTTGTAAATAAGGTACACTTTCCCTCAGGGATCTGCGAGAGAGGGGGGTGCAATGGGTGTTGCTGTGGGCGTTCCACCTGAACACCCATTGCTTTTTGACGCTGCCCCAGATTTACAAGGATGTGTTAATCTGAGGCAGCGCCAAAATCTAGCGTCATGCAAGGGCAGGCGTTAGAATGACACAGCGAGGAGAAACACTTTCATTTCTCCTTCTTTTTGCTTTTTCTAAGTGTGCTACATTCAGAGCAAAACACCATTAATGATTGTTCATGTGCAGGAAGGTTTTGCTTCCTGCACACAAACATTCATTAAATAATTACGATTTGCTACTACTATGTGTGCTGCATTCTGCACCACACATAGAAGTAACACAACGCTATTATGGATTGTTTATATTGTAGTGTAGTTCCTATACCCCCATTAGGCGCTGCGCATTGGAAGAATATACACTATAGATTTGACATCGGACTGAGGTCAATATGTCTCTATCGAGTATACTAAACTTAATTGTGTGTGTGTCAGCTAACTCATAGGTCACTAGAAACTTTCTGGAGTAAACAAGAAGGAATTAGTCTCTGAGAAACGCATAAACATGACAACTTTGTTTCCCCAAGAATCGAAACGTATCGTCGGGGAAACATTAGATAACTATTTCACTCAGTCAATCGTGCATGCTTCGTTTCCACAGATTTGAATAGAAATAGAAAGACGGGCGTTTCAATAAAAAGTGTTTATTGAACAGTCTTATTTATCATGCAAGGGAGGTGAACTGCTACAATCGTTAGACAGAATGCAAAGTATAATGCATACAGCGTTAGCAGTAATATAAAATAATACTGTAATAGCATTATCTGTTGCTATTACATATATAAAAATACGTACATAAATAACACAGGCTAAAAATACTCAACTGGTGCTTCTAAAATACGCCTACCCCAGTGTCCCTAACCTAGGTCTAGTATGAGGGAAGTAGTAGGTGCTGTTTAACTTAAGTTTAGTTTTGCCAAGAATCTGCCAAAGGTTTCTCTAGGTTCTAATCAGCTCCATACCTTAGAATGAGAGAGGTTGGTATCTCTTTCTCTGGACTCGATTGCCTAACACCCCGCAAGGGGAATCAGAAACACGGGAGCTGGATTCTCGGCGAGGAGGATGACAGCGTCTGGTCAGTGCGTCAGCTGGAGAGTTGGCTTCCTTCGGGACTTGCTGTGGCGAGCTGCGTCATGCAAGTAGGTAGTCGAACTGCACCGAACCACACCGTGCTTTGCTATAGCAAGTGAAGGTATATTCATACCTTGAAGGTGTTTAGGAATGCCAGTATTGACGTAAGAGTTGGGCATATGAACGTCATGAATGAACCCTTAGGAATAGATGTTCATGAATAATAAATGAGTTCTTGGAGAAATGAATATTCAAGCAAGGGGAAGTCCCTAACGGCTTAAGCTGGTTTCCCAAGAAATCGTTGTGACGTAGATGAACGGATGGATGTAGCCATGGCTGTATTTGGGTAGCATGGACTATGACCAAATAAGGACTGGACTTCTATGCCTATATAAGGGCAAAGCGAATTGTATCTATATAAGGACATGAATCAGGAAAATTCATACGGAATCTAAATCTACATACAACAAAATGCAGGAAGGGACACCCTCCAGCGCATAAACAATCTTCTCCTGCAATGCAGGCACCCTTGCACTGTGGTGCAAGGGTGCCTGCATTGGCACTAGGCAGCTAAATTTAGCACCAGCACTAGGGTTAACACATGAGTGTGCCCTATTTTTGTAAATACGGAGCATTCCAGAGTTTTGAAAATGTCAGAGGGCCGTGCTGCCAAATTTGGTGCAGCTCTGCGCTCCAACATTTCTTTGTACATATGCCCCAGAGAGTCTTATGTCTGTCCGATGAAATATATTATTAGGAAACACTCCTGGATCCAGAGTAACATTCTACGGCAGATTCAGTTTTACAGCAGAGGAGAGGGACAAAGTGGCGTAACAAAAGCCACCGCTGAGCAGGGGAGCCCTTGAGCCCTGGGGCCCCTCTGACACTGGCAGGTCCCTGGCCTGAGAGCTCCGGGGGCCCCTCTGACACTGGCAGGTCCCTGGCCTGAGAGCCCCGGGGCCCCTCTGACACTGGCAGGTCCCTGGCCTGAGAGCCCCGGGGGCCCCTCTGACACTGGCAGGTCCCTGGCCTGAGAGCTCCGGGGGCCCCTCTGACACTGGCAGGTCCCTGGCCTGAGAGCCCCGGGGCCCCTCTGACACTGGCAGGTCCCTGGCCTGAGAGCCCCGGGGGCCCCTCTGACACTGGCAGGTCCCTGGCCTGAGAGCTCCGGGGGCCCCTCTGACACTGGCAGGTCCCTGGCCTGAGAGCTCCGGGGGCCCCTCTGACACTGGCAGGTCCCTGGCCTGAGAGCCCCGGGGGCCCCTCTGACACTGGCAGGTCCCTGGCCTGAGAGCTCCGGGGGCCCCTCTGACACTGGCAGGTCCCTGGCCTGAGAGCCCCGGGGGCCCCTCTGACACTGGCAGGTCCCTGGCCTGAGAGCCCCGGGGCCCCTCTGACACTGGCAGGTCCCTGGCCTGAGAGCTCTGGGCGGGGCCTGGAGCGTTTGGAGCCCTTGTATGTACTATGCAGGGTGAGTTCAGAATACAAGTTGTATCAAAAACCTATTGCGTCTGATTCCATAGACTCTAGTATTGCTCTATATTCACCTGGACACACGCAGGGTTTACGTGATAACAGTTCTTGCCTCTTAATCCACTAATGGTTGATATTGAAAAACTGTTACTTTTCATAAGTACTTCCCAGTTCAGTGCTATAAAATGGTTCCACATATTAAAGATATACACATTGGTGGATTTTGATGAAACCTTGTCATATTTCATTGCATCAGTGTAGGGCGGTGTGACGGGGTTCACCGCCCGCTTTAATTTTTTGCAGAGTTGGGTTTTGTGGCTTTTTAAAACAAAGCCTTAGGTATTGTGTATGATCCCGGTGCTCGACCTGTCACAAGAAAAACACAAGGAAACGTGTTAACATGGCCATAAAACAGACCACAGACCCAAGACTGCGCCTTGAGACCTCACGGAGATTGGCTGCGCTATATAAAAACCTTTGACATGACATGACATTTATACCAAGGATGTGGATCAGCGGCGAGGGAGGGGGGGGAGGTGGGGGACGTCTATCTTGATTGGATAGCTCTTGTGTTCCTTCACTTGCAGCATAGCCTCTTTACCATTGTTGTAATTGGAACAGTTGTATCCTTCCACTGTTGGCAACAGGGACTACTTTTCATTTGTATTTTAGCATTCCGTGTATAACACTCCTTTCTCTCACCCCACCTGCTCGCCTCCCCCCACTCCCTGCTCATCTGCTCCGGTGCTCTCCCCCACTCATCTTCTCCTCCGTTCTTTCTTGGTTTTCTACTTTGTTTCCTTGAAATGTCTTTGTGAGTGTCTCCCAGCGGAACACTACTGCTCCCAGGCCACTCACTTCTATGCTGGTCCATTGATGTGTTATTAGATTAGTTCTGTTCACACTGTTTTCCATCCGTTTCTATGCTCCAGTCATCCATGGGGTCTGCTGCACCGCGGCTGGTGCTTGGCCGCTCCAGTCTATCTTCCAGGTTGAATTATAGAATGTGTGTCTTGTTCTTTCTCTTTTGCTTCCCTTCCAGTGTGCTGTCTGTGTGGCTCTGGTCTGTCTCTCCTGACTGCTCCTGACAAGAGGCACCACAGAGGGTTCCTGGGGTCATCTCAGCTTCTTACCAACCCCAGCGTTGTAACGAGCAGCCATGGAGGTACAGAGAAGTATCAAAACACCAAAGAGCTGCCTGTGGAAAGCAAGAGAAAAATACAACCTTTAAGATAATCAAACATATATAACTTAACAAATTGTTATATCTTAAAAGGGGGTAACAAAGAAGGCACTGACATTTATGTACCAACAAAACAGCCATGGGAAAGCAACCTACAGAGGCTACGAGAGAAACTCACTGCACTTCACCAGAAGCCGAACTATCACTGCACTTCACCAGAAGCAGAACTATCACTGCACTTCACCAGAAGCAGAACTATCACTGCACTTCATCAGAAGCAGAACTATCACTGCACTTCACCAGAAGCAGAACTAGCACTGCACTTCATCAGAAGCAGAACTATCACTGCACTTCATCAGAAGCAGAACTATCACTGCACTTCATCAGAAGCAGAACTATCACTGCACTTCACCAGAAGCAGAACTAGCACTGCACTTCATCAGAAGCAGAACTATCACTGCACTTCAACCGAAGCAGAGCTATCACTGCACTTCATCAGAAGCAGATCTATCACTGCACTTCATCAAAAGCAGAACTATCACTGCACTTCACCAGAAGCAGAGCTATCACTGCACTTTATCAGAAGCACGGCTATCACTGGACTTCATCCGAAGCAGAACTATCACTGCACTTCATCTGAAGCACGGCTATCACTGCACTTCATCAGAGGCAGAGCTATCACTGGACTTCATCAGAAGCAGAGCTATCACTGCACTTCACCAGAAGCAGAGCTATCACTGCACTTCATCAGAAACAGAACTATCACTGCACTTCACCAGAAGCAGAGCTATCACTGCACTTCACCAGAAGCAGAGCTATACTGCACTTCATCAGAAACAGAACTATCACTGCACTTCACCAGAAGCAGAGCTATCACTGCACTTCACCAGAAGCAGAGCTATCACTGCACTTCACCAGAAGCAGATCTATCACTGCACTTCATCAAAAGCAGAACTATCACTGCACTTCACCAGAAGCAGAGCTATCACTGCACTTCATCAGAAGCACGGCTATCACTGCACTTCATCCGAAGCAGAACTATCACTGCACTTCATCTGAAGCACGGCTATCACTGCACTTCATCAGAGGCAGAGCTATCACTGGACCTCATCAGAAGCAGGACTATCACTGCACTTCACCAGAAGCAGAGCTATCACTGCACTTCACCAGAAGCAAAGCTATCACTGCACTTCACCAGAAGCAGAGCTATCACTGCACTTCATCAGAAACAGAACTATCACTGCACTTCATCAGAAACAGAACTATCACTGCACTTCACCAGAAGCAGAGCTATCACTGCACTTCACCAGAAGCAAAGCTATCACTGCACTTCACCAGAAGCAGAACTATCACTGCACTTCACCAGAAGCAGAGCTATCACTGCACTTCATCAGAAATAGAACTATCACTGCACTTCATCAGAAGCAGAACTATCACTGCACTTCATCAGAAGCAGAACTATCACTGCACTTCATCAGAAACAGAACTATCACTGCACTTCATCAGAAGCAGAACTATCACTGCACTTCATCAGAAACAGAACTATCACTGCACTTCACCAGAAGCAGATCTATCACTGCACTTCACCAGAAGCAGAAATATCACTTGACTTCATCAGATGCAGAAATATCACTTGACTTCATCAGAAACAGAATGAATCTTTGGCCTCTACTATAGGCCCAAGTGTTTAAGTAAGAAGAAACCAAAGTATTTTCTTTCACAAAACCTTCTTAACACGTGCACACAGCCTAGGATCAGTGATCCACACACTCCCTGGCTCCATTCCCCTGAAGCATGGGCTCTAATATAGCTCAGTTGGTTAATATTGCAGTGAAAAATAATTGTGCATCACAGCTTTTTTGTCCAATAATAAGGTGTAGGAAAGAGCCTTTTTGTATGGTCACCTCCCATTTTTTGCTGAGGTTTATGACTCTGAAAGTGCACTGGAATCTGCTGCCCAGGTCTCAGCATTAGACAACGTGCCTTCTCATCCTTGATAGACATTTTGTGACAAGGGCGAGGTGGCGTGCGCCTAGGTGGCTACCTTGAAGGTTGTCCACCTGGTTGCCCTAGCTTCTCTGTGCTCTGGCTGGCAAGCCCGCATTTGCTGGCACCAATAAATGATTCTGACTTCCTGCCAGGCAGTGTGATCCCTCCCAGGAGTGAGGAACACAGGCCTGGGCAGGAAGGAGGTCACACCTCCTCCCTCCCAGACATGCTAGTGAAGTGGCATATCAAGGCGGGGAGCTTCAAAGACTGTGTCAAGATCGGCGCAATGTGGTGCCGCTGTCCGCGAGATGCGTGGTACATACAGCTCACAAAACCCAAAGACTACGTTACCCAAGATCCCTTGCGGTAACGCAGCGTAGTGACGTGAGCTACGCTGATGCAGGAACTAAATACCGGCGGCATAGGAAAGACGGTGCCGATAATTCTTGCTGTGTTATTTGGTATGGTCGGTAAGACGAGGCTTAGCAGGAGAAATCGTGAGTACAAACACTGTTTTCTTGTTGGCTCGCGCTCTCGGAGTGGACCGAGTGTGTGACAAATTTCCTGCTTTCTGAGTACACGCGGCTGGGTGTAGAATTTCGGTCTGTTTGGATTCCCTGCTCTGCAGCGTTAACGTTCGTTTTCCCCTGTTGGAAGAGAAAGACTTGCTTTCTCATTGCAGGAGGAAAACGCTATTTCCAGGCCAAACAACATCAGGATATGGACTATTGATTAGTCCTATTACTTAAAGTCTTACTTCTTTTGCCTTTTGGATTCCATTGGCTGTTTGGGCTCAAATCGTTGGGCGAGTTTCTCGCAGGTTGCATCAAGAAGTACAAAGACTAAAACACGTTTACATATGTGAACTATTTTCTTTTGTTTATGGAAGGAGCTGTGGTATGGTGAATTAACCTCACGTATTCTTATATGATTTACTTGCACAAAGTTATTACATTATTTCCTTCAGTTTAGGAGAGACTCAACAGGGGGTACTTGATCAGAGGGAGCTTGTGACCAAGATTAGCACACAGAAATATTGTGGTATGTAAGCCATGTTTATCAGTGCATACATCTCTTTCAAAAAACGAAATACAGGTTCATAGTGTGTTGTTCCTTGTTTTCTTCTAGCTGGTGGCAGCCCCTGGTATTCCCCTGTGCCTGTGCTCCTGTATTTAAAGACCCTATACTTTTCCTTTCAGGTAGGGGATAGAAATACACTCATGCGAGCATAGAGGAATAGAGCTAGGTCTATCTTTGTAAGAGACAATAGGGGGGGGGGTTGTTCTAAACATCTGTCTTTGTCGTTTCAGATCTCCTTCCCCGCTGTTCCCTTCCTTTCCCGTGCTCACGGGACTTTTCTGTGGTCTGTGTTTCATTCCCAGACTTCAGGGTCGTCGTGTGGGTGAGGGTATAGGACTTTCTTCACGGCCCGAGGAGTATAGGAGACGGAGCCTGACAGAATTATCGGCCCAAGTATACTGTTCTCCTCTTGGCTGTGTGGAAATAGGAATGGCGTCCTTAGATGATGTATTGGCAGCCCTGGCCTTAGTACAAACTAAGTTAGCAGCCTCCAATAGAGAAGTGGCGGCTTCTAGAACCGAAACGGCACAATTGAGGGCGAGGATGGATGGAATCCAAGGGAATCCTTTTAGCGCAGGAACTAGTCAGACACCTCCCGCCTCTCTGGTCGTGGAAATGCCAACACAAATACCACTTGCTTCTCCATAGAGGTTTTATAGGGACAATAAGAAGGTCCAGGTGTTCATGACCCAAGTATTGTTGCACTTTATGTGCAAACCAAAGATGTTTTCAACCAACCAGGCTCGGGTGGCTTTCCTAATTTCCTATTTAGGGGGAGAAGCAGCACAATGGGCGGTTCCTGTCATTAGAAGGGATGATCCTCTACTCTATGACTGGGACGAATTCCGAGTGGAATTCGAGAAAACCTTTGATCGCAGGGCAGAAACTTTTTCAGCAGATAGAGAACTATTAGTATTGAAACAGGGCAACACTGAGCTTGTAACATATTTGAATAGTTTTCGCCGCCTGGTGGCAGAAACAGATTGGCCAGAAGCCAAACAATCCGCGTTGTTCTATCAAGGCTTAAATGACGAAATGAAAGATGTCTTGGCGCACATCGATCCGCAGCCCCGTACCCGCTACGCTCTGATTGAACTTGCCTTGCGCCTGGATCATCGAATAAAGGAACGGAGGGGTGAACATAAGAAAAAAGAAACGCTGGTTATGGCTTACGATAGAGGGGGAGAAAAACCAGCCTCTGCCCAAGACGCCATGGAGATTGGAGCTGTGAGGGCTTCCTTGACGTTTAGTGAAAAAGAATATCGGAGAAAACATGGTCTGTGTTTGTATTGTGGCAAAAAAGGCCACTTTTTGAGAGAATGCCCAGTGAAGCCTAAAACTGGAAGATATAAAACTGGACAAGGTGCAGCTGGAGCATCTGACAAGTCGTCGGAAAACTCCCATGCTTGAGGATGAAAGAAGGGGACCCCTCAAGTAGGATAATAATCCCTTCAATTGCACCAGGCGGTGATCAGGAAAGGAGCCATGTGTTTTTGGTGATGTCTCTGTTCGTGGTAACAGAAGAGAAAGAAGTTAACGCGATGGTGGACTCCAGGGCGACTGGATGCTTCATGGACTATGCAGAAGCTGAAAGGCTGGGAATCCCACTCATTACCAAGAAGAAACCAGAAATGGTATATGCAGTGGATGGGAGCAAATTGTTAGCAGGGCCTATAAAATACCATACGCCCGAGTATCTGCTCGTATACAAGGGGATACACCGTGAGACATTATCCTTCAACATTATCTAGGCCCCGCAATACGGAATCATATTGGGGCTTCCGTTGCTTCAACGACATGAACCACATATACATTGGATTTCTAAAACGATCAGTTTTGGGTCTGATTTTTGCAAAGAAAAGTGTCTGTTGGTGTCTGACGACCCGTCCCGGGTTTTGGCCTCTTTTCATAGCATCGCCACTGCTGAAGAGAAGGAAGTGGTACTGCCCTCCTGTTACAAGGCATTCGAAAAGGTGTTCAGCGATACACAAGCCGAGGCTCTTCCACCGCATCGATCCTACGATTGCCGAATCGACCTAACTCCAGGATCGGTTGTACCAAATGGAAGACTGTACGCTCTCACGGTGCGCTCTTACGTGCTTATCTGGACAAATATCTGGCAATCGGGTATATACGACCTTCAAGATCTCCTGCGTCGTCGCCTTTGTTCTTTATTCCCAAAGCAAATGGTGACAAAAGATGTTGCATCGACTATCGTGCCTTGAATTCTATCACAATTAAGAACCAGTACCCGTTACCATTGATCCCTGTTTTGTTAGAACAGGTGAGATTTGCCAAGGTGTATACCAAGCTTGACATGAGGGGTGCATACCATCTCGTCCGAATAAGATCTGGGGACGAATGGAAGACGGCATTCAAAACGCGGTATGGGCTGTTTGAGTATATGGTGATGCCCTTCGGGCTTTGTAACGCCCCCGCCGCCTTTCAATTCTTTTTGAATGAGGTGCTGAGAGACTTTTTGGATCGCTTTGTAGTCGTGTACATCGACGACATCTTGGTGTACTCGGACTCAACGGAGGAACATCCATCCCACGTGAGTCAGGTGTTACAGGCCTTACTCCATCATCATCTGTATTGCAAGATCACGAAATTTTTGTTCCACGTGACCACCGTTGAATTTCTTGGGGTGATACTTACACCGTCTGGTCAGGTGATGGCGGAAAGAAAAGTGAAAGCTATAAAGGACTGGCCCCGTCCCTGTAATGTCAAGGACATACAGCGCCTGCTAGGCTTCGCCAACTTTTATAGGCGTTTTATACGTGGGTTTTCTGCCTTGGTAACTCCTCTCACTCGTCTTACAAAAAAGAGTGTTCCATTTCTCTGGGGAGCGGAAGCACAAGGTGCGTTTGATGGATTAAAGGATGCGTTTACCAGTGCTCCTGTCCTGACTCATGCCAATCCAGACCTACCCTTCGTGGTGGAAGCAGACGCCTCCGAAGTTGCATTAGGAGCTGTTTTATCACAGAGGAATGAAACCACCGGAAACATGCATCCTATTGCATTCATGTCAAGGAAACTCAGTCCAGCAGAGATAAATTACACAATAGCAGAGAAAGAGCTGCTGGCCATACGGGATGCGTTCGTAGAGTGGAGACATTGGTTATTGGGAGCTACACATCTAGTCACTGTCTATACAGACCATCGCAATTTGCAGTTCATGCGATCAGCCCGCCATCTTACTCCCAGACAGTTACGCTGGATGTTGTTTTTTGAGGAATTCAGGTTTGTGGTTACGTACAGACCAGGTATCAACAATAAAAAAGCGGATGCACTGACTAGGCAAGAAAATCCCGTTCTACATACTACGACCCAGAATCGCTCCATCATTGATCCCTCAAAAGTGGTGTGCGTTGCTCAATCTAGAGACTTTCTGCAAGCTGTACAAACTGGAACTCAATCCTGTGTTTGGAGAACCTGGCTTCATTTCCATCCAGAATGGAAAATGAAACAGGGGGTGGCCATGAAAGGAACACAAGTGCTGGTACCCACAAAATCCCTGCAAAGAACTGTGTTTTCTTGGTGCCACGAGACGCCTAGTGCAGGTCATATGGGATACGTGAAAACACTTGAGAAGGCTTTGAGACAATTCTGGTGGCCCTCAATACGACTCGATCTGTGTCAATGGGGAAAAAACTGTACGCAATGTGCCCGAATGAAGTCAGACCGTCAACCACCTCAGGGATATTTAAAACCATTGCCCACACCTGGAGAGCCTTGGGAAAGCTTCTCCGTGGATTTCATCGTTGGACTTCCGAAAGACCAAGGCATGATGACCATCTTGGTGGTAGTGGACTATCTCACAAAAATGGGACACTTTATAGCATGTGATCAGGTCCCTACGGCAGGTCGTCTGGCCCAGCTGCTGTTGGTGCATGTGGTGAGGTTACACGGACTCCCGAGGGTGATAGTTTCAGATAGAGGGGCTCAATTTACTGCTCACTTTTGGAAAGTCTGGTGTTCTGCTCTTCATATAACATCTTCTTTGTCCACTAGCTTTCATCCTCAAACAGACGGCCAAACGGAGAGATTAAATCAAACCCTAAAACAATACCTTCGGTGCTATGTGCAGGCCGATACGGACTCCTGGGTGGATTGGCTGTGGTTGGCGGAAATGGCTTACAACAGCACTCAACACTCTTCCACACAGTACTCACCCTTCTTCAGTTCGTACGGTCATCATCCTAGGGTGAATCCCTTGGTGCTCCCGAACGATACGGTCAGGCTGCCAGACGTCAGGGCTAGATTATCACGCATACGCCGAATACTTCTGGCGACGCAGCGTAATCTAGCTCAAGCTAAAGTGAGGTAAATAACACAGGCTGACAAACATCGTAGGCCGTGCCCTGAGTATAAGAAGGGCGACCTTGTATGGTTGTCTACGAAACACATTAGGTTTAGGAAACATAGTGTGTTTAACCCACGGTTTATTGGTCCCTACCGGGTGGTGGGCAGAGTGAATCCTGTGTCTGTGAGGTTGCGTTTGCCTGCTCATTTCAAGATACATCCTGTTTTTCACGTATCGTTGCTGAAGCCCTCTTTGGCACCTGTACGCAGGGCTCCACTACCTATATGGGTGCAGCAGGATCAGGAGTATGAGGTGCGCAGGGTTCTTGACTCCAGGTGGGTGAGGGGGCATCTGCAGTATCTGATTGCTTGGAAAGGGTTTGGCCCGGAGGAGAACTCATGGGAGCCGGTGGATTCGGTTCACGCACCTCGGCCCGTGGCTCGATTCCATACTAGGTTTCCATCCAAACCAGCTGCTGGACAGCGCCCCTTGTGAAGGGGGATGTACTGTCAAGATCGGCGCAATGTGGTGCCGCTGTCCGCGAGATGCGTGGTACATACAGCTCACAAAACCCAAAGACTACGTTACCCAAGATCCCTAGCGGTAACGCAGCGTAGTGACGTGAGCTACGCTGATGCAGGAACTAAATACCGGCGGCATAGGAAAGACGGTGCCGATAATTCTTGCTGTGTTATTTGGTATGGTCGGTAAGACGAGGCTTAGCAGGAGAAATCGTGAGTACAAACACTGTTTTCTTGTTGGCACGCGCTCTCGGAGTGGACCGAGTGTGTGTCAAATTTCCTGCTTTCTGAGTACACGCGGCTGGGTGTAGAATTTCGGTTTGTTTGGATTCCCTGCTCTGCAGCGTTAACGTTTGTTTTCCCCTGTTGGAAGAGAAAGACTCGCTTTCTCATTGCAGGAGGAAAACGCTTTTTCCAGGCCAAACAACATCAGGATATGGACTGTTTATTAGTCCTATAACTTAAAGTCTTACTTCTTTTGCCTTTTGGATTCCATTGGCGGTTTGGGCTCAAATCGTTGGGCGAGTTTCTCGCAGGTTGCATCAAGAAGTACAAAGACTAAAACACGTTTACATATGTGAACTATTTTCTTTTGGTTATGGAAGGAGCTGTGGTATGGTGAATTAACCTCACTTATTCTTATATGATTTACTTGCACAAAGTTATTACATTATTTCCTTCAGTTTAGGAGAGAATCAACAGGGGGTACTTGATTAGAGGGAGCTTGTGACCAAGATTAGCACACAGAAATATTGTGGTATGTAAGCCATGTTTATCAGTGCATACATCTCTCTAAAAAAAAATGAAGTATAGGTTCATAGTGTGTTGTTCCTTGTTTTCTTGTAGCTGGTGGCAGCTCCTGGTATTCCCCTGTGCCTGTGCTCGTGTATTTAAAGACCCTATACTTTTCCTTTCAGGTAGGGGGCTAGAAATACACTCATGCAAGCATAGAGGAATAGAGCTAGGTCTATCTTTGTAAGAGACAATAGGGGGGGTTGTTCTAAACATCTGTCTTTGTCGTTTCAGATCTCCTTCCCCGCTGTTCCCTTCCTTTCCCGCGCTCACGGGACTTTTCTGTGGTCTGTGTTTCATTCCCAGACTTCAGGGTCGTCGTGTGGGTGAGGGTATAGGACTTTCTTCACGGCCCCGAGGAGTATAGGAGACGGAGCCTGACAGACTGCACCACCTCTGATATGCATCAGGGATTACTCCCAGTGAAGGAAACAGTCCCTAAGCACATTTTCACCCGGGCAGGTAGGAAATTAAGTATGCAGGAGGTGTACACCTCCAAAAGGCTATCTAGCATGAGCTGTCTAGTCTGTACAACTTAAGAAGACTCATGCCATTTTTTAAAGTGGTAGAAATAGTGGGATCTGGGTGAAAAGGTGACCTACACCCCCAGATGTGGCCACCAAAGGGGCAGACTAGTGGCAGGGCCTAGCAGTCCATTAACTACTTGCTCCCACACACCTAACTCCCTTAAATCTGAGATTTAAGGTCCCCTCCTGCCCCCAACACCAGATCCCCAGTTCTGAATCAACCAGCATTGAACAGACCAAAAAAGAGACCTGAGTCTGAAACAACGGGACTTTGCCCAAACTAAACCAAAAGAGAGATACTCTGGCCCTGTGGTAGCATTCTTGGAACTCTGTGATTGAGACTCATCCTAGGCTAAAGCTTGGTTCCCCCAGACAGAGGGACCCCTGAAATGTTATGTTATTAATACTTGCAGAGCCTGAAGTACTCTCAGACTCCCCTGGCCTAGTGGCAGCAGTCCCTTGCAAACTGCAGGTAAAACAATGCTCCGGACCTGAAGAATTGCTGGCCACCGGGTCCCCCACAGGATCCGCCAAATCCAGATGGTCTAGCGCTTTGTGGGAACTGTAGTCATGCCTTCCACGAGGCAGCCACCGTGTTCCCTGGGTCCACCAATGTCAAAGTAAACATCTGCTGTGCTTACCGCTGCCTAGACTTGTTGGTCGCCAGTCTGGCCAACCCCTTTAGTCGATGTAGCAACTTGAGGGAACACCATACAACCTTCACCCGATGTTAGCAGCGATGGCATTGTTGTGTTTTTACATCTAGAGCGAACACCATACAACCTTCACCCGATGTCAGCAGCGACGGCATTGTTGTGTTTTTGCATCTTGTTTCCCCGCAGCACCGTGTAAAAGCATCTCCCAGCGACTCCTATTCAGCACCAAGGACAGCCAGGGCAACTCTGCACCTGGACTCTCCGGGCCAGGTAAAAGTGAACAGGTTGTCCAGGGACCCTCGTGACCTTTACCCTCCCTCGGTTCCATGCAACTCGACCTGTAAGTGACTGATTGCCAATACCCCTTTTTCCCAGGTGCTGCAATGCATATGTTCTGCAGTGTTGAATTGCTGTGTTTTACGTTTTCTTGTAAAATCCATATCTCTGGTTATATGTTGGCTTTTTTGTTTATTTTATTGTCCAAATTAAGATAAAAATACACGTTATTTTTATAATTTGGTGTCAGATACCTGTACCTCTACAGACAATACCGGTCTAACCTGCATTTTTCTACCTAATACTTTAAGTAATTCACCACCACTACATATGACTAACAGTCTATTTTGAAGTCAGGCTTTCACGATACACCCACCCGACACAAAACTCTGCCACGTCACATCCGCATGGACTGCAGAGATGTTGTAAAACAGAAAAAAACTGTCACTGCTGAGCAGACTGTGTCACATAGGAAGAAAGTCAGGTATGCAACAGGACTTACCTTTTACTTGACCAGTGTCTGCAGGAAAAGTGGGGAAAGTTAGATGAATGAACACATTTACTTTAACATGACTATGTTTTTGGGTTTTTGGGTATCACACCCTAAATCACGTGTGTTTTAGAAGCAATAGCATGAGGTTTGCTGCCATATGACTCTAGTATTCTGACACAAACCCTTTATAGATATTCTTTTCATTTTGCAAATTATCCCACTCAGGCAGAACAGGGCCAATCCAGTGAAAGTAAGGTGACAGCAGGAGCAAAGCGACTCTCACCTCATTTCCTCTTGCGTAGGGAGGTGGTCATTACAACAGCGGCTAGAAGCCGGCAGACCACAGTTGTGCTGAAGTAAAGAGCGACCCAGTACAGAGTGATGGTCAGTCCTTGGTTTTGTGGAGCTAAAAAAAAAACAAAGATCAGAAGCCAGTAAGGAACAAAAGACCTCTAGTAAAGAAAGTATGCAATTGATTTTTTCACCCTCAAAGTTTACATGTTGCCAGTATTGGCACCTTGCAAAGTTTCCAAATGTTTTCTACTTTGCAAAATATTCAGCGGGAGACTTTCGCAGTAAAAATGTCCTACTGAATGAGTTCAATTGCTAAAACTGGTTATTGTCAGCATTTATCATAAAAATTTAGGACCAGTGTCCAGATAATTTTTATGTTTGCAAATGGCCCAATTCGAAGAACCGGGCCTTTTGCGAACACAAAAAGTCATTTTTAAATGTGCAAAGGCCCAATTGCGATTCGGTTACCGAATCACAATTTGGGTTTGCGATTTGGTATTAGAAAGGGGTGAATTTAGGGCGTGCCTTCCTAATAACGAATCGGAGTGGCATCTACGAATGTTTTGCGACCGAAATTCAATTGCAAAACATTTGCAATTTACCACCAACTTCAAGTTGTAACCCATTAGGAAATGGGACCCCTTCCCCTTAGTGAATGTTTGGGTCGCAAAGTGAGACCTATCTCATTAATGTTTATGCAGTAGGTTTATTTGAGACCCACTGGGAATCGCAAAATGTATAATACACACATTTGTGCATGGGTGTTTGCAATTACCAAATAGCGAATCGCAAACATTTGCTATTTGGTAATCACAAACGATTACCTATGTTCATCTGGCCCTTCTTTTGCCCCCAAAAATTGTGTTTCCGAAATGCCATGTACTTGACAAAGCTTTGAGAGATTTGAAAAATGTTAAGTAGGAGAATTCCCTTGTTTCTTCTCAGACGTTGCATCGCAAATCACGAGGGTTGTTTTTCTCATAATGATGTTGATAAACAATACATAATATCCCAAAATATGCCAACAAGTGTTTTGGCAAATAGTGGTATGCAAGCCAAGGGATTTTTCAAAGCTAAATAGAATAAAATAATATAAACAAACTAAATATATAGTATTGACAATGATGAATCCTATTTTGCGGAAAGCACCATTGTGCATTTTTACATGAACCATTATTTTACTTTTAAGATTGAATTGAAAAGTATGACAAAGTGAAAAAATAGGTGCCACCGCCAAAGACATATTTTGAGAGAGCGAATAGATACTATGGGTGCATTAAAGAATGACTTTTTAGTTTTCTAGTGGAGAACATTTTTATGAGTATTCTCCACTAAAAAATCACCAGGAGCAGAAGTGTTTAAATGTAGGCCCCTCAAAACAAAAAAACACAAATAAAAAACTTCCAAACATACCAAATAATGTCATAATGTCTTTTGCAGTTAGCAGCTTTAAAGTATTCTATACACTACAGCCATACACTGAATCACCTATTAAAAAAAAGTAGAGATCTTTGAATTACTACAAAGACATAATACTGAGCTCATTATCATCACCAAGACTTGGGCTGACGAAAGCTCAGGTCCAGATTTAGTCTTATCCATCCCTGCCGACGGTCATTGCGTAGATTGAATAGGGTAGGATAGAGAGGTGGCGGTCTAGTACTAGTATATAAAATATATCTTTAGTGCACATCCATTCACTGCTACTCCTTTGACCTTGAGGCCTTAACTTTTAAATGCACTCTCAGTGACCTTTTCTCTTTCAATGGGCTGTTAATGTATCAAACTCCAGGCCTAAGATCTTTTTTTCTTGACTGTATTGGTCACCTGCTGGAGTGTAAGGTCAATTTTGCTGATTTTACTCTCCTTGGAGATTTTAATTTCCATTTGGAGAAAATGGAGGACAGAGACTCGGCAAGTTTGATTGACCTCATGAATAGCCCTGGTTAATCCCAGCTGTTCACCTCTCGGTCACACTCTGCCGTCAATACGTTGGACGGCATCTTCTCTGACATCACTGCACTAGTGTTGTCTGAGAGGTTGCCGTTAACTTGGTCAGATCAAGCCATAGTAGTGTTCCATCTGAATCTCTCTAGTAAGCCCTCCAATAAATCCAATTTTAGTTTGAATAAATCCCGCCGGCCTTAAAATCGAGAGAGCAAACTGCAATCTTCTCTCCCTAGTATCTCCAGAATTCTAGACCAGGATATCTCAGATTACAACCCTTGGCTCACCTTAGCCGTAGATCAACTGGCTCCTGGAAGGCCCTTTGTCACAGAGTCTAACTCCCTCTAAACCCTCGTTTTATCAAAATCTTGGGGATATCAGCAAGGAACGGCGATGAATAACACAAAGTGCGCTTAGCGCTTTGTGATTCATCCCCGTATATCTCTGGCATTTATCGCCCTGGTAGCTCGTTATCAACAACACGCTGCTCCAGGGCGATAAAAATTCAAGAGACTGTGGGGGAAATCGCCGTTTTGCAGGGAACATCGCTGGTTTTCCAGCGATGTTCCCTGCAAAAGGGCGATAACCTTGCTGCTACCACCCTGTGGTCATAGCAGCATAATCCATCCCAATGTTAGGGATAGGTAAGTCAGCATTTTAGCAGACGGTAGTTTTTGGAGAATACAGCAGTTTTCTCCAAAAACTTACGTGTGCTAAAATGCTAGGGCAGCCTTGTAAATATCACGATGTGCACATCAGCGATATTTGCCATGCTGTACTGCCCAGTGACGCCCATTTTACATCTCATTAGAGATTCAAAGGGAGGCGTCGGGAAAAAGGGTGCTAACATGCGATTAAGCCCTTGTTAATATGCCCCTTAGAGATTTGAAGCAACTCAGTAGATGCCAAGAGCATCTCTGGAGGCTTAACTATAACCCTATCGAAAAAACAAGATGTAAACAAAAAAGTCCCTGAATATAAAGCCCGGATGTTGGTGGAAAAATCTGCCTGCTTTTCACAGAAAACAATCTCAGCTAAAAATTCCAATAAAGAACTGTTTGCCACAATAAAAAAAACATGATCATTTTAGCGATCAGGACAAAATTAAAAGCAGTCAGATTCTCTACGATAACATTGTACTAGCCTTCCAGGATAAGGTACTAGGAAATTTTAACACATTCTCCAGCTCCTTGGGACAGGCCTCATCATGAATGCAGGTGACGGTGATCTCAGCTCATGGTTTGGAGACACCTCAGAACCCTGTGTCGATTTTGTCTGCTTCCATTCCACCGTCCTTTCCCTCTTTTGCTCAGTTATCGGTGGGCCAAGTTCAGGCTTCATCCTCACTACTCGGTCTGGATCTCCTTTGGACCCTTGTCCACTGGCAACTCTTCAGCTGGACTCTGCCACCGTTGCTGACCATCTAACCATGATTTTCAATGGAATGTTTCTGCAAGGTTCCTTCTGTTCTAAACGGAAAGTAGCGTCAATTTTACCTCTGTTTAAAAAAACACAACTTAACTCATCAGTTGCGAGCAACTTCCATCCCATCTCGCGTGTTCCTTTCCCATAAAAAATCATGGAAAAAGCTATTAACAAGGAACTGACTCAGTATTTGGAAGCCAATTACCTACTGGACCACTCGCAATTTGGATTTCAAGGCCAGCACAGCACTGAGTCGGCTCTGTTCACTGCCTCAGAGGAACTGAGGGCACCTTTGGTTTATAGAAATCCAGTAGTAGAATTGGAATACTGTTTATCCCCAACACCATGCCCAGAAATCTTGCTGTCTAAATTTCTAATCATCACACAAACTGTTGAGAAATTATTGACAAGCAAATCAAGGGAGCGCAGAAAAGTTAAGACGGCGTGGTTTGATGATAACTGTGCCCAGTCACTAAAAAGGCTAAAAACCTCATTAGATATAAAACCGAGAGACCACTGCAAGATAAGGGAAGACCGTCATAACTACAAAATCGCCCTGGCTACTCGGAAGAGTGAACTACAGGATGAGGCATGGGTTAAATTAGATCGGGCAGCGGAAACAAAAGATCATAAACTCTTCTGGGACACTGTAAACAGTCCGTACTTAAAGAATGACAACATCCCCGAACTTACCTCGCATGTCAGCTGTCAAGATTGGATTATACATTTTACTGGGATTTTTAACTCTGATTGTTCAGATCCTAATGTTTTAACTGGAATGCCAATTAATTTTAAATGGGAGAAATTATTGTTTACAGTATCTTTAAATGAGGTGCAGGATGCTATAGAGAAAAGTAAGGGGGGGAAAGCCCCGGGCCCAGATGGGGTCCCTGTGGACTTTTTTAAATTTAAGATTGACATTTGGGCGCCTATTTTAACACGTTACTTCAATGCTGCTATTGTGAATGAACTACCTACCTCATGGGGTCAATCCATTTTGGTGCCTCTTTTTAAAAAAGGTTCAAGGGCTGAAGCACGTAATTATCGTCCAATTTCTCTTTTGGACTCGTCATTAAAAATATTGAGTCGCGTGCTTCTGGGAAGATTAGAGTCCTGGGTTGAGGACAATAAGGTCCTATCACCCATCCAGTACGGGTTCCGTAGGGGTATAGGAACCATGGAGCAGTGTGTGAACCTTGAGCTTATTATCGGCAAGTACACGAGAGCAAAGGAAGGGCATTTGTTCATGTGTTTTGCCGATCTAAGCTCGGCGTTCGACCTTGTGGAACACACACTGCTCTGGCCAACACTACTCGC
Organism: Lissotriton helveticus; assembly: GCF_964261635.1. NCBI lineage: Eukaryota > Metazoa > Chordata > Amphibia > Caudata > Salamandridae > Lissotriton > Lissotriton helveticus. The sequence goes on from NC_136065.1 coordinate 55,350,213, forward strand.
TATGGGCGCACCCCCCGAAATAATTCACCTGCTGGCTAGAATGTACAGTAGCCTATCAAGCAAAGTTAGATTTGGACCAAATGGAGAGTGTACCCCCTTTTTTAAAATAGGTAGAGGGATTAGGCAAGGGTGCGTTCTCGCACCCTTGCTGTTTTCCCTTTTTATAAACCAGGTCGATCAGTCCCTACAAGAGTCCCATGCAGATGCCCCTATGATAAATGGCAAACAAGTACCCGTCCTCTTATACGCGGACGACGCGGTCCTGATTTCCAGGACCGCGAATGGGCTCCAAAAGTTAATTGACAAATTTAATGTTTTTATTAAAGGCAGAATGCTTAAAATTAATAAGGGTAAGACTATGACTATGACCTGTGGGAAGAAATTGAAGAAAAGTAAGTCATTTTTCCTTGATGGGGATAAACTTGAGGCTGTGCAACATTTCTGTTATTTAGGCATTACATTCTCTGGGGACGGGAGATGGGCAAACGAGCAATCTTGTATAGGTATGAAGATGATTAGAAACACAAACTGCATCTTCAGATTCGCCTCCAAATTAGGGGGGCGTAGAATAAGGGAGATGATTACCATTTATAACTCCAGGTGCATGTCCTCTGCCCTTTATGGAGCAGGGATATGGGGATATAATTCCCAGATTGCCCTCTCCATTCAGCAGGAAGAAAATAGGTATCTTAAACGCCTATTATGTCTTCCTGCTTCAGCTTCCAACGAAATTACACATAGGGAGCTGGGCATACACCATGCTACAGACTTGATTGCACTACGTCCCCTCTCCCTTTGGCGTTCTATCTGGGCCAAAGATGAAACCAAGTTTACCCAGGAATTAATTCTAGACTGTTTTAAACTGGACCAGCACTTAAAAATCCCCTGGCTAAAACATATTTTTCACTGGTATAATTCCCTTTTTGGCCAGGATATTTTTAAGGATACCCCAACAGAATTAGTTTTAACGAAGCGTGACCTTAAAACCACCTATATGGATCATGCTGAAGGGATTAGAATGAAGGGGTGCGCTACACAAAGTACCCTCAAACTGTACCTGGAATACAATTTAAATACAGGATTCCCATTATACCTTACATTTGTCAGTATTAACTCCCATCGTTTTGTTTTGGCACGCCTGAGGCTGGGTATAGTCCACCATTTGGTGGCCTTCCCTACTATAAAGAAGCCGGGGTCCTGCCCGTGCCCATGCGATGGAAAATCGAAACAGAGTATCTGCCACTTTTTACTTTTTTGCAATTTTTATACTGGTTTTAGAAAATTTTATCTAAAACAATTATTTTTAGAATACAGTACGTATGATATAAGAGCTGCAATGCAATTATTGTTTGACCTGTCGTCCCCTAACATATGTTATCGTGTAGCCACTTATGTTCTTAAATGTATTAGGCACAGGAAATCAATTATCATATGATCTCCGTTGGAAAAGACACCTATGATCAATTGTGAGCTACTGTCAAACCTTATGCATTTCTCTTATACGTGACCTCTGGTTTTTATCATGATTTTAGACCTTGTATTGACTGCTCTTCTGGCCTGTACCCCCCTGGACTTATACCTTTTAAATTTTTTTGTATATAATTGTTGATGAATATGTAATAGACTTTTACAGTTAATGCACTTTAGTTACTCTGGCATATTTTTGCACATACTATTGCACTTTATGCCCAGTTCAGGTCCTTCTTTGTTTGTATACAATTGCTGCTTAAATACGTGAGAAAAGTTGTAGACATTGCACTTTAGTTATCCCTTGCACAATTTGCACACACTACTGCACTTTATGATCAGTCTAAGCCTTCTCCTGACTGGTACTACCTTATCCAGCAAGTTTTGCACTACACTTTAATAATTGCTGCTAAATATAAACGTCCCCCTTTTCTTTGCATATTTTGCACATGTTATTGCACTTTAGGCCTGGAATAGGTCTCTTGTTTAAAGTACCACCTATCTGCATGTTGTACTAAATGTAAAAAAAGGGCTGCTATTTACAAGTGATTACTCCATGGTATATTGATGTGATATGTTTTGCATTAATTTGCTGATTGTCGTTAAGTGCTATGTCCAATCCTTGCCTATTTTGCACACATTACTGCACTTTTCGCCCTGTGTAGGTCTCTTATTTAGTATTATCCCCCCCGGCATGCCTTGCATAAAACGTGTAAACTGACGCTATATTTAGTGATTATTTTCTCTTTTAGATTTTATTTTTGCCTGTATTAATGCAATTGTTTTAGTAGTTTCATCATTCTTTATAAAAGTGACTTCAATTGTATTTATGAATGTTGCTATATGGTTGTATCTATACAAACCGAATAAAGCATTTTGAAACTGAAACTGAAACTGATCCAGTAGTGCTCATTTTACTTGATCTTGCGGCCGCTTCTGATGCGGTCAGTCACAAGGTATGGTTTGACTGTGTTGAATCCTTAGCCATGGGTGGTACAGCCTTAGCTCTGTTCCCTTCTTTTCTTTCAGAAAGAGTGCAATTTGTTCCACAGATGGTTTTGTCTCTAGCTCACTCTCTCTCCCTTGCAGGGTTTCACAGGGCTCATCATTGAGCCCTACTCTTTTTAACTTATAAGCCACTCCCTTAGCCACTCTGATCAAATAATTTGGTTTCCTAGTTTGTCAGTTACGCGAACGACATCTAAATTGCTGTCTCAGTATCTGGAAATCAGCAGGATTCGGACGCTAATGTTCTCAATTGTATGCAACAAGTTAACAAATGGATGCTAAATAATTGCCTACAACTAAATTCTGACAAAACATAAGTCTTGTTGTTGGACAACAAGGATTCCTTCTGGTCTCCAACCTGCTGGACACCTGAGTAGAAAATAGTAAATAGATAAACCTGGGTGTTGTCTTTGACAAAGACTTGTCATTTGTCAAGCAGGTGATTGCAGTCACTTCCTCCGCTTTTCTTACTCATAAATCCTGAGAAAGAACCTGCTCTTTATTCCACTTGAGTTGAGGAAACTAGTGGTAACCGCCCTCACTCTCTCTAAAAGAGATTATTGCTATGCCCCATACATCAACCTTCAAAATCCCTTACTTAAAAAGCCACAGGCCCTGCAGACCTCTGCTGCTCGGCTGCTGCTTGGAATTCCTGAGCACCAGTCCGCCTCCAAGGCACTGGTTCATCTTCATTGGTCGCCAGTTCACAAGCGTATCGACTTCAAAGCTTTGAGTTTCACCTTCAAAGCCTTGCATGATGAGCAGCCGGGCTATTTAAAAAAGAAATTCATTCGATATGTTCCCCATGCCAATATGTTCTTCATCAGCCTTAAATCTCACAGTTCCCAAATTTAAAGTCTGCTGGGGTGGAAGAAGTTTTATTCATGGGACAACTAAACAATGGAATGCATTACCTCTCCATTTAAAGACTAGTCCCGCCTTGTCTTCCCTCATAAACAACCCTAAAAACTAGCTTTTTAAGTTATAGTTCCCTTAAGGTCTGTCTTCTGTCTTGTATTCCCTCTGTTGTCAGATTAGCACCAAGATGGCCATGGGAAATTGAGCACTTTATAAAACTTACCTTCATTTAATTAATTTTCAAATGATACATGTGCCCTCTTATGTCGGCTAGCAGGGTACCTGTAGATGTGTCCATAGCAGACTGTCTCAGCTGCAGTATGAAAATTTAAACAAATGACACTAGGAGATAGCTCCTGGCTAAAAAATTTTAAAAATAAAGAGGGGCTTACCTAATTCACTTGTGGGTCTCTGTAGTTCATAATGCAGAGTACTAACAGAGTTAAAAAGCCTAATGAGCTTGATTCAGTGCAACTAGTATTAATACAATTTCAAAACATTGTTTTTAGTTGGGGAATAATATTTTTAGATATGGAGCGGGGTCATCCCACATGCTGCTCATCCCTATTTTTAGAAGCCACCCCTTAACCTTCCAAACCAGGGCAAGCGACCTGATTTCCTTTTTAGGGACAGCAAATCTTCCACAGCATCTTTTACGGGCATTTGGGTTTTCTGGTCCACAATCTCACCCAATACGTGAGCACCTTTACGGCAGCACAATGGGAGATAGATTTTAACCCAAGGTCAATGCGTAATGGCAACAAGGGAGTATTCTTTGGAATATTTAGAAGATCTCTTAAAAATGTATTTTCGGCTAATTGTTTGGTGTCCTCAAGGCCCCAAAGTTCAGCCCCATTGAGGGCTGCACCCAAGCCTTTGGCCTGTTACAGCCTGCCTTTCCTCCATCTTTGTCCCTCTGGGGTGATTGTATGCTTCTTTAATTATTAATGGAATTATACTATTTAATAGAATCTTGTATATGGTGTTCTGCAGATGGTAAGAATGTTATGAGATCATTCTGCTGTTACTTGCTTGATCTGCTGCATGCACTTTTTATCTCCTGAACTACTCTTAAAATAAATACTTAATAACTACTTTGTGGGATGTCATCTTATTAAGAAGGTCACTACAGATTTGGACAACGAGGACGGGCACAACGTCGTTTAACTACCAGTACAACATTACAAATATCATTTGAAAATCTTCTTAGATTCAACTAGAAAATCGTGAGTACCTGATGTTAAGGAATTAGTCTGATAGGTGATTCACGTTTGGGAATTGCGTACTGGTGCAGTGACGAACGTTGTGGCTCGAAGGCTCAAAACTGCAACCTTCGCGTGTACATTTTATTGGATGACTGTTTTTCAACATAAAAGAAAAGGAATAATTTTGGAAACGACCGCCTGTTGAATGAGCTTTGAAGAGCGAGCGGCTGAAGTTTTGTGACAAATCTACACAGTGTAATTCATTCCCCAAGCGTTGTTTTGTTTTGAATAGCTGCTGCAACGCTTACCGGATTTCACGAGTGCCGCGCTCTCATCAATTTCAAATCGCGCACCAGCGAAGCTTCAGGAAAACTGAACGCGAGGCGCGCTCGCGTGATTCTGACGGCAATGCGTCGATGTCCATAATCGTCATCACGCTCCCTGCGGTCATTTTGTGGTTGTCTTGACAACGCGATCACAGAAACGAAGAGCGTCTTCACCGTTTCAGCGTCTGGGTATTTATCTTTTATTTTGACTCTGATTTCGAGCGCATTTTACTGGAAGCACAATTTCAGGCACATATTACAGGAAGTGCAGTCTGTGCAAGTGCATGCAGCGTAGGATTTGTTCTTGAAGTTCATTCACAAAGTTTTAATTATTATTTTCGTTTTTCTTGAAGACAGTCTTTAATGTTTTTAGCATTTCAGTACTTTTGACTTTTAGAATTCTACTCTTTGAACAATTTTTTTTTGGCATACTCAAACTTCAGCATGTCAATTGAAACAACTCCTTCAAGATCCAATCCAACAGGAGACGCCAATCCAAATAGAGACATTCACCTTTCTAATTTACAAATTAATTCGCCATGGTTAGACTGGAAGGAGAACTTTTTAAATTACATAGCGAATTTGGAAGATGTAAATGGCGTTTTCACTCCTGAAGGAAAAAAAGAATGTTGTTGTACTCTTTAGGACCTGAGGGGTTACGTATTTTTAATGAAATGTATTAACATCAGAGTGCTGAGGGAGATTTAGATGTTTTTAAGGCAGCAATTGTAGATCTTGATGATCATTTCTCTCCGTCAGTGTGCATTGCTGTTACCAGACATTCTTTTTTTCCACAGGAAACAACAGAAACATGAATCTATAGAAGAATATGTCTCCAGTTTGAAGAAATTAGCTGCAAATTGTAAATTTGCACAGTTGCATGATGATAGAACTCTCCAAGAGAAATTGTGGGTGGAGGGTGAAGGTTGTTTAAAGGATATCATTGCTTTGGTTGAAAAAGGCAGAACTTTCAGAACGTTGTGCTAAAGTCACCCTCTCACAGGATAAAAAGATTTCGGATGAGGTGGTTGGGAAGGTAGTAGAAAAGAAAAACTTCTACACCAACCAAAAAAAATGTGAGAAAAAGAAACCTACTAGCTTTGAAAGGAAAAAGTATGAAGGCAGGGAACAGAAAACGTTTAGTAATGTGGTGTGTTACAGATGTGGCAGTTACGCACATTCTTCCACTTTTGAAAAATGCCCTGCCATAAGTATGGGCGAAATTTGCGAATTCACGTTCCACAAATTCACGCGAAATCGAATTCGCAATCCGCAAAATCCGCGAATTCATGCGAATTTGCAGATTTTTGTTTTTTTGCGTGTTCGCGGGGTTTTTTGCGTGTTTGCGTGGCTTTTTGCATGTTCGCGGGCCGCTTGCATGGTGAAGTTACCCATGCTGTCGTGTATGGGCACAGCACCCTCTGGTTCACCACTATCACCCTCTGGTTCATCACTGCCACCCTCTGGTTCACCACTGCCACCCTCTGGTTCACCCCTGCCACCCTCTGGTTCTCCACTGCAACCCTCTGGTTCAGCACTGCCACTCTCTGGTTCACCCATGCCACCCTCTGGTTCAGCACTGTCACGCTCTGGTTCACCACTGCCACCCTCTGGTTCACCACTGCCACCCTCTGGTTCATCACAGTACCTCTGGTTCACCACTGCCACCCTCTGGTTAACCACTGTCACCCTCTGGTTCAGCACTGCCACCCTCTGGTTCACCACTGCCACCCTCTGGTTCACCACTGCCACCCTCTGGTTCACCCCTGCCACCCTCTGGTTCAGCACTGCCACTCTCTGGTTCACCACTTCCACCCTAGGGTTCACCCATGCCACCCTCTGGTTCACCACTGCCACCCTCTGGTTCAGCACTGCCACTCTCTGGTTCACCCCTGCCACCCTCTGGTTCAGCACTGTCACCCTCTGGTTCACCACTGCTATCCTCTGGTTCAAGACTGCCACCCTCTGCTTCATCACAGCACCTCTGGTTCACCACTGCCACCCTCTGGTTAACCACTGTCACCCTCTGGTTCAGCACTGCCACCCTCTGGTTCACCACTGCCACCCTCTGGTTCACCCCTGCCACCCTCTGGTTCAGCACTGCCACTCTCTGGTTCACCACTGCCACCCTCTGGTTCACCCATGCCACCCTCTGGTTCACCACTGCCACCCTATGGTTCACCCCTGCCACCATCTGGTTCATCACTGCCACCCTCTGGTTCACCCCTGCCACCCTCTGGTTCAGCACTGCCACCCTCTGGTTCATCACTGTCACCCTCTGGTTCATCACTGCCACCCTCTGGTTCATCACTGTCACCCTCTGGTTCATCACTGCCACCCTCTGGTTCACCACTGCCACCCTCTACCGAGACCTTTTGTGACGCAGCGGCAGCACTAAAGACGCGCCATGGTGCTGGGTATTAACAACGTGACGCATCTGAGAGATGCGTCACGTTGTAAAGCCCTGCGCCATCAGGAGGGGTTCCGGCGCAGGGGAGGGCGTTCCTGTGCAGGAACGCCTACTAAAAGTGGCTGAGTGAAATCTACAAGATTTCACTCAGTCACTTTTAGGCCAATGTTGCGTCAAAACCCTGCGCCTGCTTGAAGCAGGCGGAAGGCTTGATGCAGCATTGGGGAGATAGGGCCCCCCAGAGCATTGCTGGAGCTGCGTCGCAAGCGCGACACAGCTCCAGCAATGCGCTGCTTTTACGGCACAGATGCTTTGACGCATCTGTGCCGTTTTTGCCACATGGTGCGCCGCATTGTAAATGCAGAGCACCATGGGTTGCGGAGCTGCGGCGCACAATAACTGGCGCATCCCTGGGGATGTGCCAGTTATTGTAAATCTGCCCCAATACATTTAGCCAACGAGGGAGCACTTACTGATTAGACAGTAGAAAGTACTCCAGTTGAGTAGAGGTATTGCACAAAAAAGTGGCATCTTCGTGGACAAACACGCAGGGCGGGATTCATTCTGGTCCCTGTTAGACTCGTTATTTGTGCCCTTCTGCCCTCTGTTAGACTCATTTTTCCCTTGTTTTTCTGCCCTTCTGCCCTTCTGCCCTCTGTTAGACTCGTTTTCCCTTGTTTTTCTGCCCTTCTGCCCCTGTTAGACTCGTTTTTGTGCCCTTCTGCCCTCTGTTAGACTCATTTTTCCCTTGTTTTTCTGCCCTTCTGCCCTCTGTTAGACTCGTTTTTTGTGCCCTTCTGCCCTCTGTTAGACTCGTTTTTGTGCCTTTCTGCCCCGTTAGACTCGTTTTTTGAGCCCTTCTACCCTTTGTTAGACTCGTTTTTCCCTTGTTTTTCTGCCCCTCTGTCCTCTGTTAGACTGGTTTTTTGTGCCCTTCTGCCCTCTGTTAGACTCGTTTTTCCCTTGTTTTTCTGCCCTTCTGCCCTTTGTTAGGCTGCTTTTTGTGCCTTTCTGCCCTCTGCATCACCAGATCATCACTCAGCACCACCACATTATCACTCAGCACCACCACAGCACCACTCAGCACCACCACAGCATCACTCAGCACCACCACAACATCACTCAGCACCACCACAGCACCACTCAGCACCACCACAGCACCACTCAGCACCACCACAGCATCACTCAGCAACACCACAGCATCACTCAGCACTACCACAGCACCACTCAGCGCCACCACAGCACCACTCAGCACCACCACTGCATCACTCAGCGCCACCACATTATCACTCAGCACCACCACAGCACCACTCAGCACCACCACAGCATCACTCAGTACCACCACAGCACCAATCAGCACCACCACAGCACCACTCAGCGCCATCACAGCATCACTCAGCGCCACCACAGCATCACTCAGCACTACCACATTATCACTCAGCACCACCACAGCACCACTCAGCACCACCACAGCACCACTCAGCACCACCACAGCACCACTCAGCACCACCCCAGCATCACTCAGCACCATCCCAGTATTACTCAGCACCACTCATCATTACCACAGCACCACTCAGCACCACCACAGCACCACTCAGCGCCACCCCAGCATCAATCTGCGCAACCATTCAACAACAACTGGTTCAAATATGTTCTCTCAATGTTTCAAACTTTATTACAAATGTCACAAAAAGATGTTAATATTTCACTTCTGTTCTTGGATTTTGTCACAATAAAATACACTGAACATAATCTTCACAAAAGTTATTTACAAAAGTTTAAGCTATTGCCATTATAAATTAAAATCACTTTTATTTAAGTATTAATTATTAAAAAAATTAAAAGGCATTGTAATTTGTAATATCGATACAGCTAAGTCATGTAAATACAAAACATGTTGCATTACAAATGCTATAGGTGTCACATTTGCGAAAGTTATAACTATTGGCATTGTAAATGACAAAGCTATTAATTTAGCTATTTTCAAAACCAAACATAAATAAAAAAAATGGTCATTTACAAGACCAATCGCTCAAACTTTCCTAATGCGAGACCTATTGCATTGCAAATGCTTGTTTTTATATCTGTCAGTGCTTCCTGTTGAGGTTTAATTTTCGTGACAGGCGCCTCATTGCCTACTTGTAACTATTCTCTGACCCTGCTTCAAGGGTCAGAGCAGGGTCAGAAAATAGTTGCAAGTAGGCAACGAGGCGCCAGGAAGCACTTACAGGCTTACAGCAGCAGGTGCCCAAGTTGAAGTTAATTTCTTTGTAACCCTTTTGTAAAAGGTTACAAAAAATTATCTTCAACTTTTGCACCTGCTGCTGTAACCCTGTAAGTGCTTGGCTGAAAATTCGTCCCCACTGATTCGCGGATTTTACCGCGATTTCGCGAGATTGGCGGATCGCGAAATTGCGGAAAATCCGCAAATTCCGCCAGCGGAACGAATTTTCAGCCCATGCTTACCCTACCAAGGCTGCAAAGTGTTTGAAGTGTGGACTGATAGGTCATTTTTCAAGAGTTTGTAATCGCAAATCTAAACAAAAACCGAAAGGCAAAATAGCTTGTGTGCAAGAAGAGAGTGAAAACAATTCTTCGTCATCGGAGAATGAGTCACATATTAACCTTATAAAAAGGAAAAATGTAGTAGTGAACATTACAGGTTCTTCCTCTTCTAAACCGTTGTGTTTAGTTTCAGTGGGCGGCATTGTCATTCAGTTGGCTGCGGATTCTGGGTCCCCTTTCACGATTATCTCACAAGATGTTTGGAGAAATCAATTTATTGACAAAATAGGACCTTGGTTAGAAACCAATGACGTGTCCGCTGAAAGCTACACAGGGAATGACATTGATTTCTTGGGTTTTAGAACCTTAATCTTTCGTTTTACAGAGAGGAAAGCAATTGGGAAGCTGTATGTTGCCAGAATTGGTCCATCTGTGTTAGGGTGGAAGGACCAGAAACTATTAGATATCATTCTTAATCCCAACAGCAAAGAGCAGATTTTAGTTTCCTGTGAATCTGAGGACACCAAGAAGTGGGTACTAAAAGAGTTTCCTGAGGTATTTACGAGTCATATGGGAAAATTGAAGGGTTTTACTCATCAGATTCATTTAAAAGAAGGAGCAATTCCGAGAATTCATAAGGCTAGGAATATACCTTTTATAATACGAGATGAGGTTAATAGAGAGTTGGATAAAATGTTAGCAAATAAAGTCATTGAGCCTGTTGAAGCGGCTGAGTGGGTTTCATCATTAGTTGTAGCCCGAAAATCCAATGGGAAGGCCCGCTTGTGTGTTGACTTAAGGTATTTGAATAATAACATTTTGGTAGACCAGTTCCCGCTCCCTAGGATTGATGAAATGCTCTCCTTAACACGAAATGCAAAATGGTTCTCCACGCTTGACCTATTAGCCGCTTATCATCAGGTAGCTTTGGATAAGAACAGTAGACATCTCACATCTTTCTGTACACCTTTTGGCTGTTATAGGTTTAAGCGAATGCCTTTTGATTTAGCATCAGCCGCTGCGGTATTTCAGCGGTTGATGTCTAACTTATTCAGTCATATTCCTGAAGTTGTCTTTTTCCAGGACGATATTTTTATCATGGGGAGAGACAAAACACATCATGACACCATCCTTAGAGAAGTTTTAGAGATTCTCAAAAGCAATGGGTTGGTAGCGGAAGGCAGTAAGTGTAAGTTCTCAGAGAGGTCTGTCACATATTTAGGACATGAGATTGGCACTTTTGGTATTAAGCCCAAGACGGAGTTAGTCGTGGCCATTCTCAAAGCAACTGCACCAAATCTAAGGATGATCTGCGATCTTTCTTGGGGTTAATACCAAAATAATTTTTCACAAAAGACGTAAGAAATGCGCCTTTTGATGAAAAATAAGGTAACGTTTGAATGGAGTGAAGTGTGTCAAAAAGCGTTTGAAAACATAAAAAGAGATATTGCACAAGCACCTACGTTACAAGGTTATGATCCTCATGCTGCTTCTGTCATAACTACAGATGCGAGTGCCACTGGTATTGGGAGCATCATTACACAAGTGTCCAATGATGGCAATGAAGTAATTATAGCTTTTGCCTCTCGTTTATTATCTCCTGCAGAAGAAAAGTATTCGGTCATAGAACGAGAGGCATTAGCGTTTGTATGGGCCATGGAGCACTATAGAAAATTTGTGTGGGGAAAGAAATTTTTGCTAAGATCCGATCATAAACCTTTGACAAAGCTTCTCACCACTGAAGGTCTTTCCAGGGCCTCTGCTAGAATTGCTAGATTGTCAATGAGGTTACAAGATTATGTTTATGATGTGCAGTATGTTCCCGGTGCAAAAAATGTCATGGCAGATTTTCTGAGCAGATTTTATTTACCGCTCAAAGAAATAGACAATGACACATGGACAATTACTGTGTAGCTGGTGTGTTTGACGACATTCCTGGCCTTTCTAAACAAGTCTGGGAGAAGGAATACAAGAATGATACAATTTTGCACATAATAAAGGAACAAATTGCTAATGGATGGTCAAATGAAGCCAAGAATGATCCAAAATTGAGGCCATTTTGGGAGGTGCGAGATGAATTAAGTGTGGAGATGGATTTTGGTTGCAGAGGAGGAAGAATTGTACCTCCTTCTGGTATAAGGGACAAGATTATTGATATAGGCCACGAGGGGCACCCAGGAATCTCTCGCACCAAGAGAAATATAAAAGTTTTGTATTGATGGCCAAAGATTGATGTGGATATAAAAAGAAAAGTACGTGCATGTATCAGTTGTGAGAGTGCAGACAAAACCCAAAAGACTCTAAATCCTCCTTTATCTTCTCTAGGATGTCTGAATTTACCTTGGGAGTGTGTTGTGTTGGATATTCTAGGACCTGTCTGTTGGCAGGATGGTTCTTGTAAGTACATTTTGGTATTGGTTGATCTTTTTTCAAGATGGTTAGAAGTTGAGATAGTTCGGACAGTGGACACTAAAGCTGTAATTGGTTTTCTGGAAAAGTGTTTCTTAAGGGAAGGTTTTCCAGCTTCAATTTTAACAGATAATGGCATTCAATTCAAGTCTGAGGTAATGAGAATATTTTTGGGCAATATCGGAATTGAACAAAAATATACGGCACTGTACCATACTAGGGGTAATTCTGTTGTTGAAAGGGTGAACAGGGTTATTAAAGGAGTTTTGCAATTGGCAAAGAGAGCAAATAAGAATTTTGAAGATGAACTTAACAAACTTATCTGGTCTCATAGAATAACTATTCATGACACTGTTGGTGAGAGTCCTTTTGGTTTAATGCGTGGAAGATTTCCCCACAGCAAAATCAATCCCGGCTGGATTGGTAGAAGCAAAAGGTATGATTGGGATGTGGATCGAGTTAAGCAGTCCATTAGTATCTCTCAAGCAAAAAATAAAGAATTCTTTGATAGCAAACATGGTACTAAAGAAGTTTCTGTGAGAGTTGGACAGTGGGCCAGAATTAAAGCTGGAAAAAAAACAGGGAAATTGGAACCTAGATTTTCGAATCCTAAGCTAATCACCAAGGTTATGAAGAATACTGTTCAATTTGAAGATGGTAGCATACATCACGTGAGTCGTATAGCTTTGGCAAAGGCTAGTTTTGATTCAGAAAACTTTAAGGATGGTTGTAGATATTATTGGTGGTTAAATGCTTTATCACATCTTAAGGAAGGGGATGTGCAGGGTGTGGCAGAGGCTTCTAAGTGTGTAGATATGCCAGGTGTTAGTACTTCAGAGGTTGAGATGGCTATTGGTACCCCTGAACTCTCTGTTCCTGATATGAACACAATTGGTGATGCTATTTCTGGTCCAGTTATCTCCACTTTTAGTTCCACACATGTTCCAGAAATTCCTGCAGAAGAAGTTACCCATGTTCCAAGTGGAGTGGTGTGGCTCACTGGTTAGAGGCGGCAGACCTGTAAGCAGAGAACGGCCCGGGACCAGGGTTCAATTCCCGACGCGGCAGGGTCTTGGACCAGGGTCAACGGACTCGATAATTCTCGCCTCAGTGCCTACTCTAACCAGGGATCACACTCGGCAACTCTGGGCATTAAGCTTGCCTCATCTCTACAACGGCCCCCCACAGACGCCGGGGATGCCTGGTTTCACCCTGGAGATACCCAGAAAGGGACCATCTCACAGGGAAAACCAGGACGGGTTCCCCAGCGGTCTACAGTGCCAGGACACTCAGGTAGAGTAACAGTGCGCTTTACAAGTATCCCACATTTACATTTACATTCCTTCTGCAGATGAAATACATAATGCTGGAGTAATCAAGTCAAGCAGTTTTGGAAGACCTATTCGTACTCCAAGTAAATTTTATGATTTTGTGCGTTTGTAAGTTTTTGATTATTTGTTCTTATTTGTTATAAAGAAGGGGGATGTGTGGTGATTGTATGTTTCTTTAAGTAATAATGGAGTTATACTATGTAATAGAATCTTGTATATGGTGTTCTGCAGATGGTAAGAATGTTATGAGATCATTCTGCTGTTACCTGCTTGATCTGCTGCATGCCCTTTTTATCTCCTGAACTACTCTTAAAATAAATACTTAATAACTACTTGGTGGGATGTCATCTTATTAAGAAGGTCACTACACCCTCCTTAGTGTTGGTGTCTGCTTGTCTCTGTCATGTCTCTCTGATGTCATCCAGGATGCTACCTGTTGCTGTTCAAGGGATTTATCAGTTACCTGGAGGCTGAGCAGGAGGTTATCTGCTCCTGGTGGGGTTACTATTACATCTATATATCTCTTTATTATTAACTTAACCTGGAATAAGCTACAATAAATCAAACCTATTATATTATACTGGATTCAAGGACGTTTAATTGTTGCATGGCTCAATGGATTTCTATTGCAGGGGAAACTGGGTGAAAGGCTGAGCGTTTAGCTCTTTTAACAATTGCATGGTAAACATCGTTTACAACACAGTGTTTACACCGCCGTGCTTTTACAACGATGCCATTACAACGCAAGTCGTTACTACGACTTGCGCTGGATGGCGCTGTTGGGCACGGAATGCTGTAATTTTATAGTCCAACACCTTCCCTACTGTTACGTTGACTGGTGCTGGAATATAAAATTATAATATTCCAAAATCTGCGCCCTCCGACTTGCGTTGTAATGCCCGCGTTGTCAAGTACCGCGATCTTTTAGATCACGTTGTACTGACATACATCCCAATTGCACAGTCTACTTGTTGTAGTGTCAGGCCACTTTCCAGAATTTGAGGGGACCGTGCCAGGTTATCACAGATTCTAACGCCTAAGTATTCAAAGGCTTTAACTTGCTCTAAAGCGTGTCCTTTCAACAGCACTTTCCCCTTGGCAAATTGATAGGGGTTGAACACCATATACTTAGTTTTCAGAGAGTTAATTTTCAAACCCTGAGATTCGCATGCTTTTGAAAAATGAGTTAAAACATTTTGGATGTCCATAGGTGTTTTAGATATGAGTAACGTGTCATCAGCAAACAAGAGCAATGGTATTTGCTTGACTCCCAATTTCGTTGGGTCACCTCCACAGTCATATAGCTCATTTATGAGCTCATTCATAATTAAAGTAAACATGGTTGGTGCTAACACGCTCCCCTGACGCACTCCTTTCCCAATTAAAATATTTTCAGACAGCCTCCCATCTTGATTCCATTGGACTCTGGCATCGTTATCGTGGGGTAGCCTGGTTAACCCCATGGCTGCTCAGCATATTCCCCTGCTGTGCTGGAAAATCGAAAATGCCACTCCTCATGACGAGCTGGGCTCGTCATGAGCGTGCGAGGAGGCTACTTCATGACGAGCCCAGCTCGTCATGAGTGTGGAAGGGGTTAAGAGGTGAAGTAGGCAGTGGAAAGACCCAAGTCCCTCAGGGTAGTCCAGAGCCAGGTGCGACCAAAGGAGTCAAAAGCAGATTTAAGGTCAACAAACACTACATAGAGGTGGCTGTTCTTAAGTGTGACCTCTTTCCATATAGTACAAAAGGGGGTGGTGATGGACGGAGAATCTGAACCAATCAAACACTCACACCCAGTCAACAGATCTGGGTTTAATCCACCACCGTTTTTTAGCCCACTCTGCCACCCCAGTTCAGACATGGGCATATGCAAATCAGTCTGACCCTGTGCCTCATGGGAACAGTCCAGCCGGAACTGCCAAGCCATGCCTTCTCTGGACCGGAAACAAGCTTCCGAGGACCGGTTTCTGGCATTCCAGCCGTCTTCAGCCCAGCTTGCTTGAATCCAGTGGCAAAGTGAGCAAGGGACTCACGTCTGAGCATACCCTGCCAACTTATGGCGAACAATATGGTACGAAAGGGGGTGGTGATGGACGGAGAATCTGAACCAATCAAACACTCACACCCAGTCAACAGATCTGGGTTTAATCCATCACCATTCTTTAGCCCACTCTGCCACCCCAGTGCAGACATGGCCATATGCAAATCAGTCTGACCCTGTGCCTCATGGGAACAGTCCAGCCCGAACTGCCAAGCCATGCCTTCCCTGGACCGGAAACAAGCATCCAAGGACCGGTTTCTGGCATTCCAGCCGTCTTCAGCCCGGCTTGCTTGAATCCAGTGGCAAAGTGAGCAAGGGACTCACGGTCCAGGGAAGGCATTGCTTGGCAGTTCGGGCTGGACTTTTCCCATGAGGCACAGGGTCAGACTGATTTGCATATGGCCATGTCTGAAGTGTGGTGGCAGAGTGGGCTAAAGAATGGTGATGGATTAAACCCAGATCTTTTGACTGGGTATGAGTGTTTGATTGGTTCAGATGCTCTGTCCATCACCACCCCCTTTTGTACCGCTTTCCATATAAGCATTAAAAAACAAAAAAACTTGATCTAGAGTGCTAGTGGCAGCTCGAAACCCCGCCTGCAAGTGCGAGATTATATTATTGTCCTCTGCCTAATTTTGAACATGAGTTAGAATTATTTTACAAAACAAATGTTGGGACACATCTATGAAACTTCCCTGTGAGTGTATGATCTCACAACTGTTGGAACTGGTGGAGACCTTTCCTAAGGCTCATGGAGATGACCTTTTAAGGCCTCCCTCCGAGTGGCTGATCTCACCACCGTGGGCGCTGGTTGAGGTCTTTCCTTGCACATTACATTGTAAGGCCTCATTAACACCTTGGCAGCGGCAGTGGTTTTTCTGCTGTGCGGAAGGTCAATGGAACCGGGTGTGAGCATGGAAGGGGTTAACATGAAAAATAAAGTCTAGGGGTTGTTTTTTAGACAGATTCTTTGTGAAGAGCGAGGACTTGACCTGGTCTCTATGCAGTGGGTACCACGGCAAGGGTTCTGTGACGTCCCTGGTGACTGACGCAAGGGCCTTCTAAAGACGGAAATCTTCCTCTAGAAAAGTGGGTGGATATTTGCATCAGAAGAAATCCTTTCTTACGCAGATATGTTAGGCTTTGTTTAAATGGTGCTCAAAATAGCATTGTTTTCAGATACAAAATGTGCCCTGCAGATTAGGAATTGGCACCGTTTGATAGACAAGTCTGTGGGACTCTGCCAGCTTCAAAATGTTGTACTAACTGGCTTTAAAGGCACAGAGTAAGAAGACGAAGCTGGTACTAACGTCGCCACCAGGGACACTTCTTTGAAAACTGGAGCAATGTTGACAGTTCCTGGTGGCACACAGGTGGTTTAAGATGTCTTTGTAAGTCAACAATTACCTGAAGTATTTGCCTTCTGCTCCAGGTCCCATGTTGATGGCTCCTGCAGGCTAACGTAACTTCCAGTGAACTTTTGACCCTGCCCCACTGAGCTGCTATTGGAGGAAATTTTAAAAATCCATAAAAACATGTTAACTGTCCTGCATTCAGTGAGAGTATCTGTTTTTTGTCTTTGCTTCCATGTTTCAATCTGAGGTCAGCTTTTCTGTAAAGTGTTTGCAAGGCTGCAGAGGTGAAATCATTCATGTTGTTTCTCACTGTAACACAGTTGGCGTGAAGTGCTGACGACGAGTTCACTCCCATCTTAGAAGACCTGGGCCGTTTTGTGCTCTTTCATTGTACGAGTTTACCCCCAAATGACGTCGCCTGAAACCTTTGGTAAGCATGAGTTGTAATTTGTGACATGTAGGGATTGACATGATTGGCTGAAAAATGCAGACTGGCTTTCTAATAATACATGTGCCTCATTCATCAGAGGGCATTTGAGGCGGGCACATCTTGGGCAGCCAACGGGAAATCTGTGTTTGTAATTGTGGTTGAAACTAAAGAGAAAAGGATGTGTTTCCTGGTTGGAAGGATGACTGTCTGGTGGATTAAACAAAGAGGGTGGACATATTGGAAGTAATCTTCACCCAAGTATGTGAGAGTGATGTCTACCCCAACCACTGTCTGTCTTGGGCACTGGAATTCTTTGGGGCTTTGGAAGTCAGCAAGTAAATAGGTGAATAGAAAAACCAGGGATAGCAGCAAGGTCACTTATTTCAGGGCCTGCCATGAGGAAGTAGAGAGGGTAGGGTTGGGATCCCTACCTCAATAACTATTTCATTTGATGAATGTGTGTCCCTGGATGCAAATAACAAAGTTCTCCTGTCCAGTGGAGAAGAGTTAGACCTAGTTGGGGAACTCTCGAATAGGATGGGGCAACTAATACTCAAGAACGGATTCTTATAATAGTATATGTATAAGTGGGGCACGGACATGAGGAGCAGTACAGCACATAACCTGCTGGGATCATTGCAGCTTCTGAGGTGACTGAATCAGGAATGCCCAAAGAAGGAATCATGAGTGGTTGTCATCTTAAGTACCAAAAAGGCCTCTTACCCTCCAGCACCAGCAGCCGGGTCCCATTGCCGCGTCCTTTCCCATTCGTGATCACGAAGAGCTCCACCTCGCAGACGTATGTTCCTGAGTCGTCATGTTGCACGTTGTGGATTTCAATGTTGGCTTCCTGCAGGGAGGTGAAGGTGGAATCTTCTGAGTTGAAGACCCTCCCGCTGAACTGTTGGCTTGTGTTGGACACCTCGATCGCTCTTGAAGAAGAGTATGAGGAGCTGTTGGTGAAAAACCATTTGTAGCTGCTCTGGCTAAAATTCCTGCTGCTGTTGTAGGAGCACTCTAACACCACTGTTTCACCAACTGTCCCATTTGTGTAGCTTGGTTGAGAAATCTGTAATAAGGTCCCTGCAAAAAGGTATGAAAAATCATCATGAATATTTTATTAGAGAATTTTGTTCACTGCTGTGAAAATTTGAAATATTTCATCCAACAGAATTCAGCTTTGGGTAGGAAAGCAACTGATGGCTAGTTTTTCTATCATCAGCTAGTTTTGGCAACATCACTGATGTCTACCCTGGAGGCTGGCACTTGTACGTAATAGCAGTGGCAGCAGGCACGGATCGGAGGCAGAGGGGTGGGGGGTTAAAAAAGAAAAAAACATGCCTGATTGCTGCGGCCCTCCTCGTCTCTCCTCCCCACCGCCTCTTCAGGCCAGAACAGGGAAGCAGGAAGCACCCGGCTCCCTGGCTCAACATATCCAATCACAACGCTGCAATCAACCTGGACGATCCAAACCCCAACTTTCACCGAATGCCAAACCACTTTGATTCACCATGGAATATCACATTGCCAAGAAAATGAAGAAGGTCTGCCACCAGCCCTCTCTACTAAAGAAAGTGAAAGCCTTTTCCCCCACAAAATATATCAAAACTAACATTCCAGCCCTTGTCTTCTCACAGTTGAATGGTGGGACAACAACATCCTGGATCCTTCCCAATCCAGTTTTCGCAGCAACCACAGCACCGAGACCGCCCTCATCGCCGCCACTGACGACATCAGGATCCTGATGGACAAAGGAGAAACGGCCGCCCTCATCCCCCTGGACCTATCAGCAGCCTTCCACAGAGTCTGCCACCACACCCTATCAGCACGCCTCTATGACGCCGGAATTCAAGAGAAGGCCCTGGCCTTGACCACATCCTTCCTCTCCGGCAGAACCCAAAGCGTCCGCCTCCCACCCTTCTGCTCGAAATCCACCGAGATCATCTGCGGCGTCCCACAGGGATCCTCCCTCAGCCCGAGGCTGTTCAACATCTACATGGCACCGCTCGCCCACGTCGCACGACAACATAACCTCAACATCATCTCCTACGCCGATGACACTCAGCTGATCATATCCCTCACCGAAGACCCCCACAGCGCAAAGGCCAATCTCCACAGAGGAATGAAGGCCATAGCCGACTGGATGAAGGAAAGCAGACTGAAGCTGAACTCAGACAAGACGGAGGTCCTCATTCTCGGACCCACCCCATCAGCCTGGGACGACTCTTGGTGGCCCACATCTCCGGAACCCACAGACCACGCATGCAACCTGGGGGTCATCCTCGATTCCACCCTCTCCATGACCAGGCAAGTCAGCGCAGTCTCTGCGTCCTGCTTCAACACCCTCCGCATGCTCCGCAGGATCTTCAAATGGATCCCTCCCGACACAAGAAAAACCGTCGCCCAGGCCCTCGTCACCAGCAGACTCGACTACGGGAACGCCCTCTACTCAGGAACAACAACCAAGCTCCTGAAACGACTACAATGAATCCAGAATGCCTCGGCACGACTGATCCTCAATGTCCCCGATGCAGCCACATCACACCCCACCTGAGAGGTCTGCACTGGCTCCCCGTCAACAAGAGGATCACCTTCAAACTCCTCATCCACGCACACAAAGCCCTACACAAAACCGGACCTACATACCTCAACAACCGACTCAAATTACACACCCCCACCCGAAGCCTGCGCTCAGCCAACCTCGCCCTCGCCACAGTTCCTCTCATCCAGAAAACCACCGCCGGCGGCAAATCCTTCTCCTACCTCGCCGCCAAGACCTGGAAGGCTCTCCCTCCCAGCCTACGACAGACCCAGGACCTACTGGCCTTCAGAAAACTCCTCAAGACCTGGCTCTTCGATCAGTAGCGGCCCTCCCTCCCCCCCAGCGCCTTGAGACCCTCCTCACGGGTATGTAGCGCGCTTTACAAATGCACTGATTGATTGATTGATTGATTGGAAACACCCTACTCCAGGGATTCCCAGAGTTCATATTGAGCCCTCCCTTAAGCCCACCTTACACACCACAGCAAGAGCCTGAAAAATAACCACATTACCTGTCCAACCTTTCTCATTGCTGGCCTGCTCCATCTTCAAAACAAGCTGCATTTTCTGCAAAGTCATCATGGCCCGCACTCCACCTATTTGACTGATTAGTAAATCAATATGGAATGCCCAGTCTACACCCGCAGCCAGGATAGCGTCAGAAAACAAGAACTAGGACTAGGGTCGTGGACACGGGCTCGATAATTCTCGCCTCGGTGCCTACTCCAGTCAGGGACCACACTCGGCAACTCTGGGCATTAGCTTGCCTCATCTTCACAACGGCCCCCCAGACCGCCGGGGATGCCTGGTCGCACCTTAGAGATACCCATTAGGGACCATCTCTCAGGGTGAGCCAGGACGGGTTCCCCAGCGGTCGAAGCGCGGAGATACTCCTCCGGGAGTTGATTCCAGCGCTATATAAACCCACAATTAAATTAAATTAAATTAATGATTAAACTAGACTATAATTCATTTTTAACTTACGATGATGTATATTTATGAGTCTGATCACTCATGTTTGTATTTTTCATCCAAGTCAATGCAATGCCTTGCAACAAGGTTTAACTATTCCTTTGGAATGGAAGATCATAATTTGAAGTAATGTTAGAAAATAATGAAGTCATATAGATGCATAAAGATGTATTCCATAATAGTTAATTTTGCTTATATCAAACTTGGCCCTCTAGGCAGGGCCATCTCCAAACTTTCTGCTTCATCTCTCATATTTTTGCTGATCTTGTGTTTGTTGCCTTAGGACTCCTTGCACCTTACCACTGCTTGCCAGTGCTTACGCCCAATTGGTACATTTCATTTAATTTTAAGTCCCTAGTAAAGTTGTTTTGCATATAACCTGGGCCTGTAGCACTTACTGTGCCACCCATTTACGTAACCTTCTAAACATGTCTCAGGCATGCCATTGCAGCCTGTGTGTGCAGTTATAAAGTGCCATTTTGACCTGGCAAAATCCCCCTTTTGACAGGGCCAAGCCTTTTCTTATTAACATATATAAGTCACATCTAGATTTGGCATTACACAGCCCAGAGTGCAGGGTGACATGTACATTTTTTAAGTTTTGCATGTCCTGGTAGTGAAAAACTCTTAAATTCATTTTTCACTGTTGCAAGGCCTACCTCCCCCATAGGACAGCATTGGGTTACCTTGTTACATTTAGTAAGTGATAACTTTCAATAGGAGGCAGATAGGAATGTCGAGTTTGGTGTCTAAAGAATTCTAAATTAAAACCCTTTTTAATGGTGAAGTCGCATTTTAAGTGGTGGCTTGGACGCCGATCGGGATGGCGGCGTGAGCTCGTAGCTCCGCGCAGGATCCCGCTATTTCTCCTGTTTTCGGAACCCTAGGCGACCCGGAGACGATCCTCCTGCCCTCTGAAGTGCGAGGGGACAGCGGGGTGCACTTGGTGAACTGCTGGGGGACTGCCGCCCCCGAGGAGACCGTGTCGAAGCAACGGCTGAGGTGTTGCCGAGGGTGCGAAGAAAATGGCGGCGGGGAGATTGGAAGGCCCCGGACTTCAGCCCTGAGCCGAGTTGTCGCCGACTGGCGAGGGATCCTGCCGGGAGATCCTGCATTCCGCTGACTGGGGCGCTAGGGTCGGCGGGGCTGTGCTCTGCGGCCGCGGCACGCAACCTTGGCTCGTCCGGAGCTTGGGGACCCTAGCTGGACACCGCCCTGGGACTTCTCCTCTCCCCCTCAGGCTCCCGAGGGGAGCGGCCGAGTGGAGTGTGCGTCGCAGGCCGTGGCTTTTGTGCCTGTGAGTGTTGGTGGAGACATTGCATTGCCGGCGACCGGCGCTGCCCACGGGCGCTGATGATAACCGAGCTCTTGGACTTGTGACGCAGCACTCTGGAATGGCGGCGACGAGTGGGTCGATGGCCGAGGGACGCACTGAGGGGGACTCGGCGATTTCCACCCAGCTGGGCGAGAGTCCCTCCCCGGAGCTCGATCGAGACCTGCGGCTGAACCAGCGACTAGATGCCATACTTGATGCGATCGCCTCGACTAAGGACGTGTTGCACCAAGACATCGCCCAAGTGGCCGTGGGCCTGGGGCTGCTGCGCGCAGATCATGCGAAGCTAGCGGACAAGGTTAAGGACCATGACCAACTATTGCTGGACCTGAAACCATCGGTGGTGGCCGCGGAACATAAGATCACTGATATGTTGGCCCGGTTGGACTCGTTGGAACGGAGGGCAGAGGATGCGGAAGGCCGCAA
This sequence comes from Lissotriton helveticus, assembly GCF_964261635.1. Lineage (NCBI taxonomy): Eukaryota > Metazoa > Chordata > Amphibia > Caudata > Salamandridae > Lissotriton > Lissotriton helveticus. The sequence continues at coordinate 55,372,830 of NC_136065.1, forward strand.
TAGGCGGAACAACGTGCGGGTCGTAGGCCTTCCGGAACGGATTGAGGGGGAGGATGCAGTGGCCTATATGGAGACCTGGTTCCGCACTGTGGTGGCGCCGGAGGGGCTCACTCCTTTCTTTACGCTGGAGAGGGCCCACCGGGTACCTGCTCGCCCGCCGGGGCTTGGTCGCCCCCCCCGCCCGATGGTGGTGAGACTCCTCCATTACAAGGACCGGGATCTTCTCATTCAGCGGGCCAGGATGTCGGGCCCCTATGACGTGGAGAATAGTAGGGTTACGATCTTCCCGGACTACACCCAAGCGGTCCAGAAAAACCGGGCATCGTTCCTGGCAGTGAAAAAGGAGCTCAGGGAGGAAAGCATTCAGTACTCCTTGCTCTACCCGGCTAAGTTGCGGATCATGTTGGATGGGACTACGCACTTTTTCCAGACTCCGGACGAGGTTTGGCACTGGCTGGAGTTGTACAGAGCGGGTACGGATAGATCGCATAAAAGCAGGCGAGATGAACCCAAGCAGCCCCGGGTGAGACAATCGCAACGCATCCGATCCCGCAACAGGCGCCAGCGGGAGAGGCGGGAAGCTCAAATGGCGGCGGAAAAGAGGGATGCACTCGCAGCGACGGCGGCCATTACAGGGTCGCAACAGAACAGTGAACGTGCGGAGACTGACTCGGGAGGTGACGGCGGCAGGTCGGGAGAGGAACTCTCGGAAGCGGACAGTTCGAAGGGGCCGGAGGTGACCCCACAGACCTCGGATGGTATCTTTTGTGGCTGACATTGGATTGGATTACGCTAGATCGGGACTTCATGGTGGGGTGGTATCCTGTTGATAGGGGCCGGGATGCCGGGAGGGGGAGTTCTGTGCTTCAGGAGGGATGGAGGCGCGGGGCGTGGGCTCCGCTCGCTGGGGTCGGCGGTGACTCACCCCCCTTGGGCCCTTAAGGCCGCCTGTGGTGGAGACCACAGGGTAAGAGTGTGAGGAGTTGTTTCAAGGTTTGGATGGGGGCGGACATTGGGTTCGTGTGCTCTGTCCTGGGGAGAGGGGTTTGGGAAGTTTTTCTGTTTTGGGTGTGTTCGGGGAGGGGCAACTGCACTGGGGGGGTTATAAACATTCGTTATTTGATTCGGACTGTACGAAGTTGGAATGGGGACATTACCTAATCTGAAATGCCTAACGTGGAATGTCCGGGGGCTGCGAACTATGGTGAAACGTCATAAAGTCCACGCATATCTTGTACGCAGGGGGGTTCAGATTGCTATGCTTCAGGAGACTCATCTCACTAAGAAGGAATGTACTGCCTTGCAGAAACGGTGGCGGGGCCAGGTGTTTGGCACCACCTACTCAGCGTATGCCAGGGGGGTGCTGATCTGGGTGAGGGCGGGGATACCCTTTCAATTGCTGAATCAAGTCGTGGATCCGGGTGGCCGGTTTGTGGCGGTAGAGGGGAGGTTATATGGACGGGATGTGGCTTTCTGCTCTGTGTATGCACCAAACACTGATCAGGCTCGATACCTTGATAGCCTCTCAGGGGCGTTAGCCTCCTTCCTGGCGGGCCCGATAGTGCTAGGGGGGGACTTTAACTCGATTACGGATGTGGCTCTGGACAGGTCCCATCCCCCTCTGGTGGACTCCCCGGTGCGCAGGCTGACCGCGCACAGGAAGGACTGGCAGGATAGGTGGGGGCTGCTGGATGTCTGGAGGGAGCGGCACAGGGAGGCCAGGGATTACTCCTTTTATTCTGCACTTCATGACCTGCATGTCAGGATTGATTCGGTGCTCTGCGGTGGATCCCTAGCTCCGTTGGTCTCCCATGCGGAGTACTTGGCTAGGACTATCTCGGATCATAATCCCCTATTGGTGCACATTCAGTGGCAGAGGGAGCGCTCAGTTATTCCAACGTGGCGGCTTCGGCCGGAGACACTTGAGGATCCCGTCTTCCAAGACGTGGTTCGGCAAGGCATTGATAGCTACTTCGGAATGAATGCGGACTCGGCCACGAGTAGGTCCATTGAATGGGATGCGATGAAAGTGGTGGTGAGAGGAGTGTGTCTGGGCAGGTTCTCGAATGCTCGCACGGCTGTGTTGAATGACCTTGTGACAGCGGAAGATAGGTTGAGGGACTTGGAGCGCCGCAGGCCGGCTAGACCGGACCTACAAGCCCAGCTATTAGAAGCGAAGGAGGTGGTCGCCACTGAGACGGAACGTTTGCGATGCTATGACTACAAGCAGTATATCATCAGGGCGCATGCGGAGAGGGATAAGGTGGGTACCCTCTTGGCCAGACTGGCCAACCCGGTACTTGGGGGCTCCCCGATCCTCGGCATTCGCACTGCGCAGGGAGAGATGGTGTACACCCAGGCGGCGATATTGGAGTGCTTTAGGGGGTACTATGAGGAACTGTATCGGAGTCAGCTGGAGGTGGGGGTCCAGGCCATTGCGGACTACTTGGGGGAGAGGCAGATTCCGGTCCTTGCTGAGGAGGACGCGAAGGAACTGGGCGGTCCGGTAACGCTCACGGAAATACGGGCGGCCATAAAGCATATGGCCCGCAACAAAACGCCCGGGGTGGACGGCCTACCGATTGAATTTTATCAGCTGTATTCGGATAGTTTGACACCCAGGTTGCTGACGGTGTATGCTGAAGCTTTCGAGGCTGGGGCACTGCCCGGATCCATGCAGGAGGCCTTGATTGTGCCGCTCCTGAAGCCTGGCCGGGATGCAGCAGACGTGCGGTCTTATCGCCCACTGTCCATGCTGACGGTGGATTATAAGATTCTGAGCCGGATACTGGCCACCAGGCTGGCCCCGTATATGACGGGCCTGGTACATAGGGACCAGGCCGGGTTCATACCCACGAGGAGCACGGCGCTGAATGTTCGCCGACTGGTGGGGATAATGGACGCCATCTTGGACGGGGAGGGTGCCCCGGCGGTCCTGTCTGTGGATATCGAGAAAGCCTTTGATAGTTTGGAATGGCCGTTCCTAGACGGAGTTTTGGAGAGGTTTGGAATGGGCGAGGGGTTCCGCAGATGGACAAGGGTCTTGTATGTATCGGCGACGGCGAGAGTACGTTTGGGCGGCCTGGTCTCTGCGGCGTACCCGGTGGGCAGGGGCACACGGCAGGGGTGCTCTCTGTCTCCCCTGTTGTTTGCTCTGGCAATGGAACCTTTAGCGGTCCATGCGAGGTCGGGTGTCGAGTACATGGGGATAGCCGGGGGCGAGCAGTGGCATTATATATCGCTTTATGCGGATGACTTGCTCCTGTACCTGGCTGACACCTCCCGGGCGTTGGCCGGTGCTATGGAGCTGCTGTCGGAGTTCGGCCGGCTGTCGGGTCTTAAGGTCAATTGGGCGAAGACTTGCGTGTTCCCGCTGCGAGCGGGATCACCTGCTCCTGACGGCGACTTGGCCGTGGTGTGGGAACCATCTTGTTTCACCTATTTGGGTGTTCGCATTTATCATGCTACCGCGGACCTATTGGAGGGTAACATTGGTCGCTGTATCCGGGCACTGCGGGGCAGCTTGTCTTTCTGGTCGACCCTCCCGCTGACGGTTCTGGGCAGGATTGCCCTTTTGAAGATGGTAGCACTCCCCCGTTTTCTCTATTATTTCCGGACGCTGCCCATATGGATTCCCCAGGGGATCTTCAGAGACCTGAGGTCGATGATTATTGGCTTTCTGTGGGGGCATGGTCGCCGCAGAGTGGCCCTGAACACGCTCCTCCGCCCTAAGATGGAAGGAGGTATGGCTGTGCCTGACTTCGAGCTGTATTATCTAGCGGCACAGCTGCAGGTTCTTACACAGAATGTGGCTAGGGTGTTCAGGGGTCCGGAGGTGGACCGGGATCGGGGGATACGACGCCATGTGTTATCCTATATTATCATGCAGCAGAGGCTTGAGTTACGGGCCCTCACCGTGGAGGAAAGGACGCTCCGTTTGTGTTGGCAGAGGAGCCTTCGGAGAGCGAGGGCTTCGCGGCCTTATGCACCGGAGATTCCGATCGGCATGCTGACGGCCTTGCCGCACGGGGGTGATTGGTCCCCGTTGCTGGCCTGGGAAGAGATGGGATTGCAGGTGGTTGGCGATTTGTACATAGATGGGGCGTTAGCACCGTTTGAGGTACTCCGGGATCAGTTTGGGCTGCCTGACGGGGGGTTCCTCCTACACGCGGCGGTGGTGGCTGCCGTACAGAAGCACTGGAAAGGGGGGCTCGTAGAACCAACGACGACTATGGCGTGCCAATATGTGGTGATGGCAGCTGGTACGGTTAAAGCTGTGACGTGCCTCCATAATAGGATGCTGCATGAGGGTCTGGAGCCACTCCTAGGGCTCAAGACTAAATGGGAGGAGAGCGTGGGCCGCCCCATACCGGATACGGCATGGGGACACATCCTGCGGCGTACGTGGAAGGGCACGAGAAATGCGCGCTTTCAACAAGTACATTTCTATGTGCTTCATAGGGCCTATTTAACCCCAGAGAAGTTACAGAGGTACTTCCGGGTGCCGGATGCCCGCTGCCCACGGTGTTCGTCTTTGGGTGCGGACATGGATCATCTGTTTTGGGGTTGCCCGCAATTGGGGACCTACTGGGCAGAGGTAGGGGAACTCCTGAATGAAGTGTCTGCCAGGGAGGTGGACTTCGATATGGCGGCGTGCCTGTTGCTCTGGTTCCCGCACACCAAACGCACCAAGGTGACGAGCAAATTTATTGACCTGGGTTTGATACTGGCGCAGAGGGAGATATCGTGGCACTGGAAGTCTAGGGGGGGGCCCTCGCTGCGTAGGTGGAAGAATGAACTGTTGCGGTGGTCTGCCTGCGAGAGTGTGCTCCGGATGAAACAGGCTGTTAAGTTGGGGAATGAGAGGGTTTTGGACGCGGCGCGTGCATGGGAGCAGGTGGTGCAGGCCCTGCGTGACTCGATGGTGGATGACGGGGATGGGGAGAACTGAGCCGGTGGACACCACGGGGCACACACGGGAGAGTTAATTTCCGCGCTGTGGTGGATCCATCTAATTCGACAGGGCGAGGGGTACTCCATGCAGTTGCCAGGGGGGGGGGGCTTTGGGGGGGACTGGTTTATGGGACTTGGGGTGGGACGGAAGCCATTAGGGGGTGGCTCGCCTGGGTGCCTAGGCTCTATTAGGGAGGCTGCGTGAGGTGGAAGTAGGGGAGGGCTGGGGGAGCGTCTAGGCAGGTTGGGACGGGGGCGCTTAGGGGTGGCCCCGAAGCGCGGGATGTCACTGTATTAGTTTTGGGATGGCTGCCGGAGATTTTGTTGTGGGGGGGGGGTAAAAGCAGATACGTACGATGACTTTTCGACCATGGTCCCTGTGGGACTTGCACTGTGATTTTCTCCTACTGCTTGGAACAACATGCCGCCCGGCCCCTGGGATGCGGGCTGAATGGCTGTGTACAGTTTGGATTTATTATTGGACGGTGGGGTGTCACGAGGGCACTGGTTGATTGTTTGTCTCCTGTGGTTTCTAACTCTGCAATAAAAATATGTTTAAAAAAAAAAAAGTCGCATTTTAAGTCCCATTTCTGGTAATGCCACTTTTTGAAAGTGTAAAAAGAACAAGTGATGGAGAGAATGTAGAACAATGTCATACATTCACTCCAGTACAGAGATCTGGGCCTAAATCCATTTTTTTTGCTCACCATGCCAGTCCAGTTTGGACCCAGCCATATGCAAATCAGTCTTGATCCTGCACCCAATGGGAACAGTCCAGCCCGAACTGCCAAACCAGGTCCTCCCTGGACTAGAAATAAGCATCCTAGGACCATTTTCGGGCTTTCAGCCCCCATCAGCCAGGATAGCTTGACCCAATGGCATGGAGAGTACAGGACCCACGTTTGGGCATACCTGTCCCACTCGAGGTGACAAATGCAAAAAGAACAATTGATGGATAGAATGTAGAACCATGTCATATTTTCACCCCAGTGCAGAGATCTGGGCCTAAATCTATCGTTTTTTTGCTCACCGTGCCATTTATTTATTTATGCATATTTATAGAGCTCTGACTTTACTCAAAGGTGTCAGAGCGCTTCACAATAGGACAAGTTATGTTACATGAGGAGAAAGTTACAAATGTACATGTTACAGAAGCAAATGAGATACAAGAAGAGGTATAATACAGCAATAGATGGCAGTCACTGAAAAACAAAAAAACACACCGGGATGGCACTTGTACAGGCATAGAATAAAAGATTTACAATAGTGAAAGAACTTGCTTGAGGGACTTGAAAGGGTGTGTATTAGATCTGGAAGTGTCTTTGGAAGAGAAGAGATTTGAAGCCAATTTTGAAGGTCCGGGTAGAGGAGGTGATGCGGAGCTGCAGCGGAAGCGAGTTCCAGATTCTCACCGCATTGCCTGAGAAGGATTGAGCCATTGATCTTTCTCTTTTGAAAGTGGGAGTTTCAAGCAGTAATTTTTCCGCATTACGAGATGGTCTCGAGCCTCCAGAGAATTTCAGTTTATTCGCCGGGTAGCGAGGGGAGGAAGTGTGCAAGGCTTTGTGGCTGATATCTTGCCTCGATGGGAAGCCAATGGAGGGAAGACAAAATGGGTGTTATGTGGTCACTTCTTTTGGCCCCAAATATAAAATGAGCCGCTGAATGGAGAATGGATTTAAGAGGGGAAAGGTGGGATTTGAGGAGGCCAGTAAAAAGAGAATTTCAGTAGTCCAATCTAGAGAGATCAGCGATTGGATCAGGGTTTTAAGGTCTTACTCTGGGAAGAAACGTCAAATCCCCCAAAGAAGGCGCAGTTGGTATCTAGCATTCTTTGCAATTGAGTTGATGTGGGAGAGAAGATTGAGCCTTTTATCAAGTAAGACACCAAGAGATTTTGCGCTGTCGACAACAATAGGTTTATTGTTAAGTAGATTCAGCTGATCCATCCAAGATTGAACAGGAGGAGGGGAGAGAGAGGTTGAGAGGAGGAGCAATTCAGTTTTGGAGGGATTCAGAATGAGCTGATGAGTTAACATTCAGTTTTGAATAGAGAAGAGAGTAGGGTTGAGTAATGTGAGATCGTGTGTGGAGGACACCATAAGGTAGATTTGGGTGTTATCTGCATAGAGATGGTAGAGGATCCCAGATTTACTTATGAGATTTCCCAATGCTTCCAAATAGAGATTGAACAACCTTGACCTACCGCCAATGAAGATGAAAGACTATTTTGACCATTTGGGATCTGTCCGAAAGGAAAGAGGCAAACCATTTAAGCACTGTGCCTTCCAAACCCATTCTCTGTTGAAGAGTGTTGAGGAGGGTGTTCTGATTAACAGTGTCAAAGGATGCAGAAAGATCAAGAAGAATCAGAAGACATGACTTCCCTGAATCGAGTATACGCAGCGCATAATCGATCACTTGCAGCAGGGCTGTTTCAGTGCTGCAGTTTTGAATTAAACCAGGCTGGAAATTGTCAAGAAGATCATTGTCCTTGATATGACAGGAAAGTTGTTTCGCTACACATCTTTCTGTGCTTTTCGCAAGAAAGGGGAGGTTAGTGATGGGGCGGAAGTTGTTCAGATCGTTCGCATCAGCAGTGGGTTTTTAAGAAGAGGGGTGACCTGCCCAGTTTTAAAGGTAACAGGGAGGGAGCCTTGACTGAGGGAGAAATTATACAGACTGGTCCAATTAGAAAGATTATGGGTGTAGAAGTCAATGGCAATGTCACTAGGGATGGGGTCAAGAGAAATGGTGGAGGGCTTTGCTTCGAGGATGCATTTGAGGAGGGCATCTTCAGAGATGGCGTCAAAGTTCTGCAAAATGACTAAGGATTTACGCTCCTCTAGAGGGGTCTGATGAATGAACTGATCCACCAATGATTTCACTTTTTCGTCAAAGAATATAGTGAATTCCGCTGCTTTCTTTGGAGAATCCTCCGGCTTGGAGTTTGGGGGAGAGCAGTTTAGATTTTTGATGAGGTCTGTTTTTGGCTGAGTCGAGGAGGGTTCGGAAGTGTGATGCTTTTTCAAGGAAGATGTGTTTGTGGTACTTGGATCCTGCTGAACGAAAAGCGGCAAGATTATCCATTCCAGTTTGGGAACAGGGTGAAGACTGTTTTTCATATGGCTGGGTCCAAACTGGGGTGGTGTGGTGAGCAAAAGAATGATGGATTTAACCCAGATCCTTGTGACTGGAGGTGAATGTTTGCAGGTTCCAACATTCCGTCCATCAAATGTTTCTTTTGCACTTTTAGAAAGTTGGCAGTTGATGCCTGTAGCCTGGATCCTGGGTCACAGGGCTGGGTGTAGCTGGCAGTTGGACTTTGTATATTCTTTCCAGACAGTGAGACAAAGGGGGAATAAGTGTTGGCAGTATGGACCATCTCTGCCTGGATCCTACCACACATGCCCATCACAAAGACCCACAATGGGTGTCACACCAGTCTTGTTTGCCCCAGACAAGCTGGGTCCAGGGCAGGGAGGAAGGAATTTCCATACACATCTGTATGAGGAGGACTCTAGAAACTTCTCCCACTTCAAGGTTAGCACAAAGCAACACTTAATTTGTGTCAGTGGTTTCAAGTACCTTGCACTGCACCTTTTTATCCGGTCTGGGTCCACACTGCCACTGCCATCTTACATCAATGACATGACTGCACTGCAGTCTGCATGTCATGGGTACAGTAAATTGAATATAATTGCCTTTCTGCAGTCTTGTTCACTTCACAGACAGTCTCCAGAGTCCTCCCTCGGTGATGAGAGAGCAAGACCGATAAATCCATATCCATGATTCAAATCAATTTGCTTTCAGTGTTGCTGGTGGTGGGCAGGCCACTGATTGGGCTGTATTTTGTTTTATGGGATAGGAGGCTGCGGCAGCATGCCGTGCGTAACCTTCTTACATTCCAGGGTCGGTGGACCACACCCCTGCACACACACACTGGACGAGTCACCAGTACCAGTTAGCACGACATAGAATCGGGCACTTTGAAGCAGCAGTAGGCCTCCTTATAAGGCAGTGCCACTAGCAGTAACCGCAGCAAGTAATAGAAATCAATGCAGCTGCTTTTACTGCCTTATGGTGACGGTCACTTGAACCGAGTCAGAGGCCCCAGCAATCATGCCGCCAGCATCAGGCGGGCAACCTTGTGTATTGATACAACACAGCACAAAGAATCGTATGGTCACACATGTGACCCAACAGTGCACAGCCAAATCATGTCCAACGTCCCCAACGCACTCTTCTATGTACAACACTCCCGGGTTGAGATGACCTTTCGATAATAAAAAGAATCTCTGCAGAGCCCCCTGCAGCGGGCTGTAAGTCCTTTTGTGCCACATCAAACACTTAAAATTACAGAGACTAGTAAAGAACCCTTTTAAGCACCAGGGGCCTTCAGAAGCACACATGCTAACTGACATATTATGAGAGCGGAGCTGTGGATAAAAGACACGACTCAACGATGTCTCCTTCTAATTGCCACCTCACTGGTGTCTGGCAGCATTGTCCCTGCCTCCATTAAAAGTCAGTACACAATTTACTTAGTTTAGTATCGTGTGTCAAGAACCCCTCATCCTGTTCCAGTGCTTATGTTAAGAGATCTACCTCCCATCCCATGAAAACGCCACTGGTTAGATATCGTTGCATTATGAAGAGACTTAATCCATGTTGGAAATCTTCCTTGCGTACTGTTCTGCACCTGCTGAGGAGTTTCACTATACCAGGGAATGATTTCACCGCTTCCACTTCCGCTACCTAAATGGAGGTGCTGCTGCTTGGTCAATGTCATTGGTCACCCGAAATAATCCTGTATTATATCATTTTGAGAACTTCAAGGTAGAATTTTCACAGATTTTTAATCGACGATCTGCATCCTAAGCAACGGATAATGAGATTCTGGAACTCAAGCAAGGGAGTCGGGCTCTGGTGGGTTATTTGGCTCATTTCAATAAATTAATCGTCGAAACAAATTGGCCAGAGGAAAAAAGGGCTGCCAATTTCTTCAGGGTATTGAAGGATGATTTGAAAGATGCCTTGGCTCAGATCCTTAATAGACCAACAGAGGTGTCAGAACTCATAGATTCAGTGTTACAGCTAGATCATAGGTTAAGTGAGCCTTGAAATGAGAAGAGAAAGGATTTTTGTTTGCCTCCTCCTCCTTTTGATCGAATCTGAAGAGATGGACATAAAACGTCCGAAAATGCTTCCCCTGAAGAGCCCATGCAGATCGGTTCCATTAGAAGGCCCTTGTCTAAGGAGGAAAAGGAACATCGAAGGATGGGTCATCTGTGTTTATACTGTGGGTTGTCGGGACATTTTGTTAAAGAATGCCTAAAAAAGCCAAATCGTCACAGCAGGGAAAAGGTCGGCTTCAACCGTAGAAGGAACTGCACGGGTGGAAGCTGAATCAAAGTCAGTTCCAATCTCGCAACAAGCAGCTAATACTTTACAATCAGCTGCTCCTCACTTGGTAGTTTCCTTCACAATTAAATTTCGAGAAACAGAAGTAAATGTAGTATGTGTTATGATAGACTCTGGGGCAACAGGAATCTTCTGTGATATCAAGTATGCCTGGCAAAATGGAATCAAATTTGTAGAGAGAAGATTTGTGGAGGCTGTCAGAGCTGCGGATGGTACCAACTTGTCCTCAGGACCCATTACACATGAAACTGAGGTGATTCAGTTAACTGAGTTGAATGGTCATTCGGAGCTCATAACATTCAATTTGATTGATGCGCCGCAGTTTCAGTTAATTTTAGGTCTTCCCTGGTTGACTGAACACAATCCGCGTATCGACTGGAATAAGAGATCCGTGGTCATGGATTCCCCCTTTTGCAAGGAAAATTGTTTTGGAGAGCAACCAAATACCTTAGAAGAATCCCCCGCTAGAAGTTTGGCTCATCATCCAGCAGACTACAGAGAGAGAAGTGAGGAAGTCAACTTCTGTGAAGAGAAGTGGTTTCCGACAGCCAAGTAAGAGAATTATTCTAATTTTTGACTGCAATCCAGATTCTGAGTATCGGAGAATTGCGTTACCAGCGAAGCTGAATTTGAATTTGTAAGTTGATAATTGAGGAGAGCTCTATAACAGGGAATCTGCTTCATAGACTTAGAAACTGTCTACGTTCAGCAAGAAGAGTTCTGCATTGCCTTTCACTCCTGGTTCTTCATGAACAATGTGATTAAGAGAGGCAAGAAACAGACAGTTTTCAGGAATAGCGAGGAACCTAAAAGTTGCATTAAAAGACATTAAGATAAAGAAGGAATGAGAACTACTTTAAATGTTCATTGCCGGCCAATAAGACTAGACTAAATACTTAATTGAGGGCTGAGATTCTTTCAACCAATCAAATGGTGTCAATACCAGACAAAACATCTAGTGAGCGGCTAATCTATGGCCCTATGCCTGTAGGTAAGAATCAAGAGTAGGAAGATAGAGTTATGTGTTTTTAGTTAGAGAGGTTGAATAGAGTAAGGTAATTGTTGCTTATGTATTTCAGGGAAGACACTCCCAAGAAAAGAAGTTAAGAAGAAGAGGCGTGGCCAAGCAGTCTCTCTTGTTTTGTCTTCCCCTTCCCCTTTCCCCCCAAACTGAAGTCATGGGCAATTGTCATCACCTGTCACTGGTTTTGGTGAGGTGGATCTGGGACAAGGTCATCTGCTCGTGAGGGGATCGCACATCGTAGTCTGACATCGTGTTGCTACCAGTTCAATTCAAGGAACGGAATGACCCTCAGCGCTATAAGGCAGACCGACTGGCACACTGACATTCTGCATGCACAAGTTTTTTCTCTCTTTCAGCCGCACCCTTTTCAAGGTATCGTTTCTTACTTTATTTTATTCATGTAGAGCAGAGGTTCCCAAACTTTTGTCTTCTGGGGACCCGCATTTAATCATTACTGGAACCCGGGGACCCCAAGTGAATCATTATTAGAATACAGTGACCCCCCTCGAGTCATTACCGGAAGCCAGGGACCCTCGCCTCAACAATGTTGATGATTTGAACAGCAAAACAATGCACAAAAAATGCAGGAAAAAAACTTTCAAACAAATACACAAATTACACATTTTACTTAATTAGCTAACACATATAAATAAAAAAAAGAGATCTAAATGTAAATTTAATAGAAGGGTTGTAGCTCTATAAATGTAATTGAGGCAACTCTTTCTCCATGCTATATTCTGATTGATGTACCGGCACTCCTCCCACGAATCAATCTGAGTTTACTAATTCATTTTTATCCTCCATTTTCAAATTCCTTCACATTTACAGTATATTTTAAAATGTTCAATTGTACATTTAGCTTCTTTATTTATATACACTTTTTTTAAATCTATACTAATATAATAAAGAGAGAGCCCAAACCTTTGAGGCGGGTAATCTCATGAACCACAGCACCAATCACAACACCCAATACAGCGTTGGGAAGGGCAGTTGCAGCAGAAGGACATAGGCTATGCAGACGCCCGCCATATACATTCAAAAGGTAAAAGAACGTGCCAGCAAAGTAGTCCCTTGTGGGCGTTTCTGCGTTGTGCTGTGGGCGTGTGCTGGGGGCGTGACAAACGCTGGGGGCGTGTGGTACGTTCTGCCCTTCATGCCATGTCTCATATCTTGTGCTGTGGGCGTGTGCTGGGGGCGTGGTGTGTGCGGGCCGCGGGATTACGGGAAAAAAAGCGAGCGTTGTGCCCAATATTTCATTGTTTTTTCTTCCCAGGTTCTGTACATTCCAACTCCGGGTGTCCACCCTGCTCCCTTTAAATACCCCTGCACCCCATAATCATAACTCACCCTTACTCCTTAAAATACCCCAACACCCTTAAACACTAACCCATCTTAACCCTATAAATATGCCCTGTACCCCAAAACCCAAACCTACCCCTGAACCCTAAAATACCCCTGTACCCCAAAACCCAAATCTAGCCCTGAACCCTAAAAATACCCCTGTACCCCAAAACCCAAACCTACCCCTGAACCCTAAAAATACCCCTATACCCCAAATCCCAAACCTAGCCCTAAACCCTAAAAATACCTCTGTACCCCAAAACACATACCTACCACTGAACCCTAAAATACCCCTGTACCCCAAAACCCAAACCTAGCCCTTAAGCTTAAAAATACCCCTGTACCCCAAAACCCAAACCTAGCCCCAAACCCTAAAACTACCCCATAACCCAAAACTATATCTGAACCCTTAAAATACCCAAACACCCCAAAACATACACCTCAGTACCCCAAAACATATCCCCCCATACCCATACTTACCTTATCGAAACATTTTTTTTAAATCATGCTTTTAGCATTCATGCATTTACAACGAATTTCTTTGTAAATGTATGTGTGGTAAAAGCATATAAAATGTAATGCCATGCGTTATAATGGCATTGCGGAGTCATGGTACTTTCGTAATGAAAGTATGCGCAGTGATGCCATGCGGAAAGAAAGTTGCGGAATAATGGGTGTTTACCCTCCCCCGGTAAGAACATTGGTGGCATGGCGGCCCACATCTCCAGCAACATACTCATATTTTTTCACCACCGATTTGAAAAATGCACAGGTCTCTCTCATTGATGGCCAGCACCGACATACACTTTTAGACACACCTCCCGCCACAAGTTCTAGAATTGCGAACTTTAGAGCTGGGGAGCTACGTTCGAATCTCGGCATAAGCTCAACATCCTGTGATTCCAGGCAAATCGCTTTGTCTCCCCATGCCTACCACAAACGAATGTGTTCTTCTGTAATGTAAATTGTGCTCATGCCATGTTGTCGATTTCGCGCTATATAATATTGCAAGGAAAAATAAAGTAGGGAAACTCGAGTTCACACACTACTGAACGCGCACTCTTAAGTGCATCAGCAGTGCACTATGAATCGGAGCGTTTCACAGGCCTGTCACAGATAAGAAATGCTATAAAAACGAAATCCTACAAAACAATATACTACTGGCCGGCAGCAATTCATACCCGGACAACGTCGGGACGGGCTGCTAGTGTAATATAAATGTAAAACTACATAGGTACAGTTTAAGACAGAACCAGGTGATTGCTCTTAAGTTACATTTCATTCTTCCTCTGAAGTGGATTTTAAAGGAGAGCGAGATTTGTTCCTGTGTTTGTCTTGAGTGAGAACATTTGCTGTTGCAGGGGCAGATACTTTATCAACATGAGTGCGAGGAGAGCGTTCAATGTCTCTACCTCGTTGGTGGAGTTCTCCAAGTTCTCTGTGTCTTCTTTTAGTAAGGTGTAGAGGATATTTAGTAGTTTGAACCTTCTGAACAGAGACGGATTGCTGCATTTCCACATCTTGTATTGACAAATTATCTAAGAAGTGCTGTAAATCATCAGGATTGTAGAAATCTTTATATTCACCATTGATGGTAATACGGAAGCGTGCTGGGTCGAAGTGACCATACTTAATGCCCATTTTCTTTAATGAGGTTCTCATAGAAAGGAATGCCTTTCTCCGCTCATTTGTTTCTCTAGAAAAATCAGCTGCCATACGGATTTCATGACCATTATAGATGTATTTACCTTGTGAACATGCCAGCATTAAAATCTGGCGAGCCTGATCATGTCTCAAGAAACTTTCTATTAAAGGTCTTGGTCTAGAGTCAAAGCCCTTATGAGGAGGACCAATCCGGTGAGCTCGCTGTATCTCTAGCAATGGATCAAAAGAAACTCCCAGCAATTTAGGAAGAGTGTTACACAAAAAGAGCTAGCATTCTGCCCTTCAACTCCTTCTGAAAAACCAAAAAATCGGATATTGTCTCGTCTATTGCGGTCTTCCAAATCAATATTTTACTGTGTAAAAATGACAAATCCTGACCTGTGTTATTGAATGAATCCATTTGTGTTTCTACTGCTTTAAGCCTTTTGTCTAAGATGTCTGTTTTATTATGAAAGTGTGCAATATCCGCTCTTATTGATTTGGTCTCTGCCGTGAGAGAAGAAATCTTAGCATCCATGTCCGCTAGACGACAACTTATTGATAACACTTGCTTTAAACTACGATCCATAGTTGTGTCTGTTATTGAAGATGAAGCGTCTAAGGATGAAGAGGGGGGTGATGAAGGAGAGTTCTTCCCTATTGGAGCACGAGGTTGTTTAATCACTTCTGCAAAACAAGATGGCTTAGAGCCTTTATTGCCATTCTTAGTATGATACATTTGTGAAAAGGTTTCTGGTGATACCAACTGGAAAAGTAACTTGAGAGGAAAAAACACACCAAGAATAATATGAAGACGTAGAGAGAACCACACTTAAGTGGTACCAGTTAAACCAGACAATTAAGACTAGTAGGTCTTAGCGTTTGAGTGTTATTAGAAGTATCTCAGAGAACAATGCCACATTAATCACAACAAGCAAGACCCTATGCGCACTCAGGAAAGAATAGAAGGTCACTTCACAATGCTTGGCCCTTCAATGCGCAGTGAGAGAATTGTTAAATATATGTGACAGAGAATCACCTTACAAAATGTAGCAATAATGTTGCGAACAGGGAACAATGTCACATTAACCGCAATAAGCAAAGCCCTCTGTGCACTCAGGAAAGAATAGAAGCTCGTCTCAAAATGCTTTGCCCTTCTGTGCGCAGTGAGAGAGTTGCCAGATATATGCGACAGGAAATCACCTCACAAAGTGTAGCAACAATGTTGAGGATGTTGAACAATGCCACATTAACCATAACAAGCAAGGCCCTATGCACACTCAGGAAAGAACAGAAGCTCACCTCTTAACACTTTGCCCTTCAATGCGCAGTGGGAGAGTTGCCAGATATATGTGACAGGAAATCACCTCACAAAGTGTAGCAACAATGTTGAGGATGTTGAACAATGCCACATTAACCATAACAAGCAAGGCCCTATGTACACTCAGGAAAGAACAGAAGCTCACCTCTTAACACTTTGCCCTTCAATGCGCAGTGGGAGAGTTGCCAGATATATATGACAGGAAATCACCTCACAAAGTGTAGCAACAATGTTGAGGATGTTGAACAATGCCACATTAACCATAACAAGCAAGGCCCTATGCACACTCAGGAAAGAACAGAAGCTCACCTCTTAACACTTTGCCCTTCAATGCGCAGTGGGAGAGTTGCCTAGTATAAATGACAGGAAATCACCTCTCGAAAGTACAGCAATATTGTTGAAAACAGTAAATGAGAATGAAGTCTAACATACGAAGCGTTACTAATGTGCCACATAATGAAGCGTTGATGAAAAGTTGAAGATTATAACGTCATGCACTCTGAAGAAATACACCAAATAAGTTGTTCGTTGCAACAACAAAAACAAATTGCTAATGTGGAAAATATTAAATGTTAGTAATATCTGTAGTGTTGTAGTCGGTGGAGTAACCGGCTGAACACATCACGCCCACGTGACCATAAGTGAATAAATAGTGTCTACGCACGCACGTACGCCAGTTGGGCGATGGCGTGGAAGACGAGTAAGCAACGAAGAACAGTGTCCGTGTCCTTATTGAATAAGGTTATAGTGGTAGCCACAGAGCCCCTATCAGTCACCTCCCAAACGTTGTGTGCCCCCGCACAACATAACAATATCCAACATAGTCAAAGTAGAGCATTGCGGAAACATTTCTGAAAAAGGTGTAACTGAAAAACGATGAAACTGCAGTCTTATGTACTTTAGAGCAGAACTTCAGGCACATAATAGCTGTAATTGTGAGGAGATGATGCAGCATTCATTACACGTGAAAGACGAGGGTTTTTGAAGGCAGAGCAATGACGTTTCCTGTCAATGTGCTGTAAACGTTCTGTAGAAAAATATATTTGACAGGAAAAATACCTCACAAAACATACCAATAGCAGTGGAGATTATTATTAAAATGCAGAGGGCAGTATGAGAGGCGCCATTACTATTCAGTAAAAATAGCGTCTTTATTTAGAAAAAGGAGTATTACATTTCCAAGGCGCTGACAGGATTCATTTCAGGATTCTCCATAGAAAGAAGCCAGTAAAGAAATACTCAGGCTGGGCAATGCAGGCTAGGCGATAAAATACCCTATCAGGAACCAGCAGGTGGCAAGAGATAAAGAGCGTGTCTTGAAGGGTCTCACAGGGAAGGAATGCCCGTGTTGTTTACAAGCTCAGCGGCTTAATCTGATATGAAGAGGCCCAGTGTATATTCCATGGGGCTTATTTATGAAAAGTGACGCATCGCTGCGTGAAAGCAGCGATGCGTCACTTTTCACTCCGCACTCCTTGCGACACCAATGATGCGTCATATTTAATGTATGACGCATCATGTCGCAAGGACTTACAGATACGTCAGTATTTCTGACGTATCTGTAAGTGCAAAAGTGACGCATTGCTGGAGTGTGTCACAAAAGTGACGCAACTCCAGCAATGCGTCCGTTCACATGGGGCAAGCCCCATGTGAAAGGTCTTGCGTCAGTCTTACGCCTGCTGTGAGGCAGGCGCAAGATTTTGACGCAACAGCGTCCTAGAAGTGACGCAGTGAAATCTCATAGATTTCACTGCGTCACTATTATGAGGCTTTTTTCAGGGGAACGCCCCCTCTGCATACATTATACCTGACGCAGGTATAATGTGGCGCAGGGGTTTAAAAAGTGACGCATCTACCTAGATGCGTCACTTTTTAAATATGGCGCAACAAGGCGCATGTTTTACGCCGCCAATGCGTCACAAAAAGTGACGCATCAGCAGCGCAAAACTGACGCAGGGCCTCATAAATGAGGCCCAATGAGGAGAAATCCTTTGCGATGTGTATGGGCACTTAACAGACACCCAGACACGCGAACGCCAGCCCAGCTGTTGTGCTCACATTCCACCTTCAAAGGAAAGTAGCACCGGTGTCCCCGACTGAGGGAAGAAAGTGCCGCCTCCGTCAGAAAGTTCACCCGTGGCGGAGCTCAGCATTCTGGCGGCCATCTTCCTCAGTGGCCAGAACACGCCCCAAGTCATGCGCTTTTATGTGTCCCCAAATATCGGTCTCATATGACGCCAGAGAACTGAACTTGGGTGGATACATTTGAATGAGAGCCTTAATTCGTTTTGCCCCTAAGTGACTTCCTAAATCAAGCACCGAGGCCACTGACCTGGAAGATACATTTCTTTAATCTTTTATAAGTGGCACCTGTGATCCTCCTGGGTATCTTTGGCCCCTGTCAGGATATAAGAACTCTGGGGGATATGTACAAGGAAGTAGCAGAGAGAGGCGCCAGCCTTCCTGGCTTAACGCCTCTCTACACCACTTCTGAATGTGGTGCCGCCTTGCATTTCCCCCTACAATGATGCTAACTTTAGCAACTTAGCACCAACGCAGGCACCCTTGCACCACAGTGCAAGGGTGTCCGTATGCAGGGGAGTATTGTTTATGTGTAGGAAGGTGTCCCTTCCTGCACTTAAAAACAATCCTAAAATGCCATTCTGTCACTGTCATGTGTGCTGCTCCATGCAGCACACATGAAAGCCACAAAATAGCAATTTTATTTAGGGCCCTTCCTGTACATAAACAATCCATGACATTTTCATCTTTCTATGTTTTGCACAAGGCAGCACACATGGAAAAAACCAAAACGAGAAGATATAATGCATTTCTCCTTGTTTCGCTAACTTAAGGCCAGGTTTTACCTGGTCTTAATTTTGGTGCTGCCTCTGATGGAGCGAGATAGAAAACAGAAATCTGTTTAAACTCGTGAAGTCACATTTCCATACCATAAATAATAATATTAATGATTTGTGATGTGTTATGCTAACACAACCTAGATTAAACTTTACACAAGGGGATATTAACATGTGTGCTCATAAACGTGCATAAATGTTGCATCTTTTGTTCGTGCAAAATAATAAATTAATTTTGTCATTTTCGTTTTGTCATTACTAACTGCAGCAGATTTAAAAAAGGCATGTGCTTATTTTGCTTTCCTTGTCTATGTGGTGTCATTTCTACTATTCTAGGTGCACATAAGGTTTCATGGTTTCATGAAGACTGGTAAATATAAAATGCTGCTTTATTTGTTTGCTTTGTGCTAGGTAACATTAGACTAATTGGGAGGGTTAATCAATTAGTAAACGAAGGGTGGAAACAGAATAAATAATATTTCTTACAATAATACTTTTCTTGTTTTTGTTTTATACTAGAAAAATAAGTTGCCTGCTTTTGGGCCTAGTTTGCTCGAGTTTGCTAAAAGATGAATTTAATTCTGCAAGGAGCACGAGATGTCCATGTTGAAAAAGTTTCCGTCAAAATCACATTCACTGAACAAAGATGAAGTGTTGTCATTATTCTGTCGGACGTGGCCAAGGTCAGAAACCGGTAGAAAGAACATTAGATAACTTGGCATCCGAGGAAGTGAAATGGAGTCAGTGAGAGCTTTTGCTTAAATTTGTTGCAAACCAAGGAAGCTTTGGAACACGTACAAGAAAGACAATGGTCCCAAAGAATATGACCGAATGGAAGTTTTGAAATGTAGGTGACATGTCACTTGTCACTCTCGGACCAATGAGACATCGACTTTTGCAGAAAATTTTCCTTTACTTAGATTAGCTAGCATAGAAAGGTATAAAAAGTCCATGCCCTAGGGATGGGCTGGCTGCTGCTTTTCAACTTTCAGATGAGGGTGTCGTGCCGCTGGACTTTGCGTGGAGCACGTAAGAATCCTTAAAGAACTTTACTTTATTTCCATTTATTTAGCTTAGCTAGGGACTTAGGATTTTAGAAATGCTAAACTTATAATTCCTTGCTTAAACTGTATTTTCTCATGATACTTTTCAAACATGCTTGCTTTAATTCTAATAAAATTACATTTATGAAACTATATTTAGAAATATCTACAATTAGTTAATAAAATCTTACTTTTGAAAACAAGCTGGTCTTGGTTATTCAGAAGCGCAGGTTACTATTAGCTAGATGCCATCGCCATGGTGGTCATTTAAATAGTTAGGATTTGTTCAAATAATGTCATCTTTTACCGCGGCTGTATATAGGTTATATATAGTTTGTATATAATTTGTAAATAAGGTGTTTATAGGTTTAATTTGACCACCTGATTCAGTAGGTCAAAATATGTCATGTTTGGTTAATGGGTCCATGAGTTAGAGTAGTATTTTATAAGTAGGTTACAGAGTTGGGTAGCATTGCTTATGGCATATTTCCTATAGGCCGCTGGATCAATTCTTCTGGTAGCAGAAATTGATGGTTGCTAAGGGTAACCAAAGTGTTATGGTGGTTGCTAAGGGTAACCAAGGTGTTATGGTATGTTATGGTATAGAAATAGGATAGATGTTTAACACATGTTGAGTTCGTTTTCGTGCTATATGTGAGTTGTACCGGTACAGATTGTGTGATGAGAAGGTAGTCACGCAAGGCATTTGATCTGTTTCAGAGTAGTGATATCGTCGTGTATCACAAGTGATATCGCCGTGTATCCCAAGTGCTGTGGCCGTGCAACACATGTTAGGGCTAGGTGTGAATCTTTTATAGTGAGGATTATCTAAGAAATTTGATCAGCATGAGAATAGGGACAAAGCGCCTGTTGTAAAACTCACTGTGATAAGAGTATTAGATATATTCGAGCTTGAGTGAAGGGTAGGGTAATGTCGGTGCATGATTATCTATAAACAGGTGAGAGTCCTGTAGGGGTACATGTTTTATATCTATAAACAGGTTAGAGTCCTGTACGGATAACGTCGTTATTCTACTAACGGTGCATGATTTCTATAAACAGGTGAGAGTCCTGTACGGATTTCATGTGTGTTTGAAGTTAGGGATTTTTCCGTGTGAAAGTGCGAGTTTGTTTTGTAATTTATGTTCAAGTGGAACTTTCGGACAGTCACTTGGTTGTGCGTTCTGAGGGAAATGAGTTCATAATTACTTGTTTGAAGGGCAGAGTAAAAAGATTACTCTACTGGCAAATGAAAAGTATTCTATGAGAATAGGGCCGACTATTCCAAGTTGAGAATACTTGAATGCATGTAAACTATCCTATTTAGAGAAACAGACAGATGAGTCTTTATTGTCATTGTTAAAAATTTATTTTCACCGAAAAAGTGTTTTCAAAATGGCGCTGTGAAAAGATTTTGTGAAGGAGGGGTAAGCGCTAAGAGTGAGAAGCGAGAAACCGCAGCTGCTGTGTACGTCACAGAGCCGCGCTGGGATTGGGTGACATACGTCACAAGCTGTGCTCTGATTGGTTCTTGAATCTCTGACGAACTGTAAGCTGATTAGTTCTTCAGAAAATCTTCATTTTTATTGGTTGAGTAAAAAAGTGACGTAGCTCAACCCTCATTGGCTTGTTGGTGTGTTTCGCGCACGGATTGGTTGCTTTTGCGGAACATCCCGGAAATATTTTACGAACGAATTTGTTAATTGAATTTAACTCTTAAAAATGAGTTATCATTTTAAACACGTTGAGAAAAAGCCAACGTTGTTTCAGAAATTTAAAATTTTTATTTTACCCGACTAGATAATTGAAACGCAAGGTGGTAAATTACTTCATAAGTACAAAACACCTGCAGCGTATATGGAAGGTGAATATGGATATCATACTGTTTTGTCGTTTGATGTTTGGAAACACTACACAAAAGATGATGGTGTTTTGGCTTGGCCTGACGATGGTTCATTTAATGTAAAGGTTTTAAGAAATTTGCGAGAGAAAATGAATGCTCTTAATCCAAAGCCGAGACCAACTCAATTTGAAGCTTTAGTTGAATGGGAGGATGAAATGTACCAATTACAAAGAGAAGCAAGCGGAATTAAAAGACCTCCTAAACCTCCAAGCTATAGAAAAGAAACACATGAAGACAGGATGCGAATGTGGAGACAGGGAAGCATGAGTGAGGGACTCTATTTAATTAGGGAGATGGTTTTAGGTTCTCCTGATGGAAAAAGAACTGAAAAGAGAAATAATGCCCCTGTAGAAAGTGAATCTGAAGATGCAGTTTTAGAAGAAATTTACACTTCAGATAAAAGGAATCAGCCTTTGAGACCCCCTAGATCATGGTCTACTCCGATGGTTTCTACAGAAACTACACCGAGTGCACCTCCAATTAATGAAGCTCCAAAAATGTATCCAAATAATTGTGAAATTGTTGAAACTCCAAGAAGACCGGAAACTGAGACAAATGCAAATGTCCGTAATGAAGGTAGACATTTTTCATTAATTCCAAGAGCAAGGGAAGCTCCAAAAAATTATGTGAGAGAAGTCAGAGATGTGGAGGCTGGAAATTCTTCTGAGTATTTACGATCAAAGGAAGAATTAATTCGACTAATAACAAAAAGCATGGAAGCTGTGACAGTTCCGGTAACTATTGGTCCTGTTCAGCCTGTTTTTGAGCAAAGAGAAGTTAATAAGACAGGGTTGACTGTTCCTTTGAATGCAGAAATTCAGAAGGTTGCTGAAAAATTTTACTCAGATATATCTGAAATAAACTCTTCAAGATCGAGAATGCCAGATTTGACTTTTAATGAGGATTTATCTCCAAAAACACCGATGGGTGCAGAATCTGATGCTGAGAGTTCTGAAGTCAGGGTGACAAAACCTAAACTTGATGTTGCAAAATTAAAAGCAAATATTGAGGAATTAATAATTGGTACGATTGGTCCTGACAGTTTAAATTATTATCGAGATGATGAACTACTGTTCATTTGCAAGAGTATTCAGTGGAAAACAAAAAACAAATATGATCAGTTGGATGAACTGGCAGCTGAACTTGAAATTGATTTGAGCAGGCAAAAGAATTTTGCAAAACATTACAGATTAGACTTTTCAGAAAGCGACATTGAGAATTTGAACTCAATGGGAAGAATAATTCACATAAAAGATTTGATTGTTTACATTAAAAAGCTGGGAGAAGTGAGCAAGTGGAGAGTGAAATGGACGAAAAAGAAGGAAGATGAGAAATTGGAAAAATTGTCAAAACAATTTCCAATGAGAGAGATTGCAGGTGGAGGATATGTTCATGTCCCATGGTAAAGACAGGACATATTGCTGTTCACAAATGATTTTCCAAGACTGAGGGAAAAGCCAGTCGAGTGGTAAAGGCAAGTGGACAGGTTCATCAAAGTCTCAAAAGTTCTGTGGATTGATCTGGATGGATTTTTCGACATTGTTGTTCCATCAGATCTTTGGACAGAATGTAAAATAGCCATAAGTTGGCAAAAATAGAACCTGAGCGAATTAAAGAAACAGGTGCTCCAAATCCAATTGTAATGGATTTTTATGAAAAAGTGATTTACTGGTTGAAAAACAAAATTCCACCAAAAGAGGTTGATTGGGTTAAGATAGAAAGAACAAACCAGGAAACAAAAGAATCAGTTCATTCATTTTATGAAAGGTTACTATTGATTTTTAAACAATACAGTGGCTATGAAAAACTAGACGAGAAAGATATGAGTCATTTCGTCTACAGATTTGTATATGGTTTGGAACCAGAAATTGCAGATATGATCAGGAATAGTATTGTCGGATGGCAAGCACTTTCTGGTGATGAAATTTTGAGAAAAGCAAAATACTGCAGTGATGAGTTAGAAGTGAGACAAAAGAAGCTCAAGGAGAAAGCCATGTGGGCTCAGGTAAAAGTGGCTGAGCAACAGATTGCTAGTCTTGGTAATAAAAACACAAATTTTGTTCAAACTACAAATTCAAATCAAGGTCAAGGGAAGTTTAAAGGTAATAATTTTGTCAGAAAAATTAACCCAAGGATTGAAGAGATGAAGCAAAAATTACCTTGTTTTAATTGTGGCGAGATTGGACACTGGAGAGACGAATGTAAGAAACCACCTAGAAATGTAAAAAGTCCATTGTTAAATCCACAGATGCAGAATGATGTTGACCTGCAGCAACAGCTACAGTTGGAACAGAATTTAAATGAATTAAACCTTCAGCGACAGCTGCAGCAACAGGTGAATAACCGTCAGAATCAATTGCCACAGCCACCGTTTCCAAATTGTGGGGGAACTCAAAAATATAATTCTGGTGTGGGATTTCAAGGAGATGATCAGGTAATAAAACCGCAAAGGCAAAAGGTGCAAAATGCTTCACAACAGTTTTTGTTAACAGAAGGTCAGGAAAGTGATTCTGATGATTATTACTGACGGTGCCCGAGAGAGGAGGAAGAGTGTGTTGTTGGAGCCACTCTTGAGGTTGACCAGTCTGGTCCATTTGCAAATGGGAAAGTTAATGATGTAGACATCACTTTTCTAGTGGACACTGGTGCTACCCGTTCTACTGTTAGATCAGTGGAAATTGAAAACCTACCTCTCTCTGGGGATACTATCCAAGTTGTTGGAGTAAGCAATCAACAAATCAGAACTGATTTGACTGATCCAGTACCAGTTGAAATTGGAAATTTTAAAGACAAACACAGATTTGTGGTTTGTAACAGTAGTCCAGTGAATCTATTAGGCAGAGATATATTGTGTAAGATGAATTGCAGAATATATTGTTCTCCTGAAGGAGTTGAATTACAAACAATGGAGGAAGATGGCTTGTACAGGATGACAATGATGTTGATGGAAACAGAGGAAACAAAATTGTTTCCTGCGTTTGAAAAAGAAAATCTGCCAGAAGAACTCAAGGAAACAGTGAAATCTGAGATTTGGGATTTGACTGGGAATGAGATGGGTCTGATGAAACATGTCGATCCAGTCAAAATCACACTGAAGCAGGGAATAGAATTTCCTAATATTCCTCAGTATAAGATGAAAGCAGAGACAATTGAAGGAGTTATACCTGTGATTGAAAAATTCATTAAACAAGGTGTTTTAAAAGAAATTGAGAGTAGCCCTTGTAATTCACCAATTATGGGAATTAAAAAATCGAATGGAACGTACAGGATTGTTCAAGATTTGAGAAAAGTTAATCAGATTGTTGTTCCATGTTGCCCTGTGGTTCCAAACCCAGCAGTTATTTTGTATCAGATTCCACATGATGCGGAATGGTACACTGTCATTGATCTTTGCAATGCATTCTTTACTGTTCCTTTACACCCAGGGAGTCAGGAAATTTTCGCTTTCAGATCCCAAAGTAGGACCCTCGCATGGTGTAGAATCCCTCAAGGCTATACAGAGAGTCCTTCGATCTTTAATGAGTTGTTAAAAAGATCTTTGGAAGATTTAGATTTACCTGGCAGGTCTACGTTGGTGCAGTATATCGACGACTTGTTGATAGCTGCTAAAACAAGAGAAAATTGTGTGACAGACACAATAATACTTTTGAATCATCTTGCAGATGAGGGACATAAAGTGTCTCCAGCAAAATTGCAAACAAGAAGTGAAATATCTTGGTCACAGAATTGCAAAGGGAAAAAGACAGGTGACAGTTGAGAGAATAAAAATGATTCAAGCAATGCAACCACCAAGAACACAGAGACAGGTTAGAATGTTTTTGGGAATGGTTGGCTACTGTCGACAATGGATAAGTGGATTTTCGGTAATTGCGAAACCACTACAGAGATTGACAAAGTCTGATGTAAGAGATCCAATTATTCTCAATGAGGCTGAGATGGAATCTTTTGAGAACCTGAAAAAGAGCTTATGTCAAGCTCCTGCTTTGGGCATGCCGAATTACGAGAAAGATTTTGAACTGTATTGCAGTGAGAGAGAAGGATGTGCATTGTCTGTGTTAATTCAGAGACATGGGAATCTAAAGAAACCCATTGCATATTTTTCTGCAGTTCTTGATCCCATTGCAAAAGCATTACCAGGTTGTTTGAAAGCAGTTGCAGCTACAAGTGTCAGTCTTGAGCAAAGTGAAGGAATCATAATGGGATTTCCGGTGAAAGTTTTTGTGCCTCATTCGGTTGAAATACTACTGACAAGAGGTAAAACTCAGCATTTAACGAGCAGCAGATTGACTAAGTATGAGAAAATCATACTGGGAGCAGACAATGTTTCCATTTCAAGATGCTTGAATCTGAATCCTTCTACATTACTGCCGGATTCTGAAATTGTTGATGAAAGTGAAGTGGAACATGAGTGTTTGGATGTCATGGAATTTTGCACCAAACCAAGGCAGGACATTAAAGATGTACCTTTGCCTGAATCAGATGTCGTCTACTTTGTAGATGGCTCCTGTCTGAGGACAGAGGGAGGTGTTTTGAAAGCATCATACTCGGTCTGTACAGTTGCAGATGTTAAGGAAGCATCATGTCTTGAAGGAATTCGTTCAGCACAAGTGGCTGAATTGATTGCTTTGATTCGTGCTTGTGAAGTATCAAAGGACAAAAGAGTTACCATCATTACTGATAGTCAGTATGGGTACGGAGTTGTGCATGATTATGGACAGCTCTGGTCTCAGAGAGGCTATTTGACTTCAGCAGGGTCACCAATTAAAAATGCAGTTTTCATCAAAAGATTAATTGAGGCTA
Source organism: Lissotriton helveticus (assembly GCF_964261635.1). NCBI lineage: Eukaryota > Metazoa > Chordata > Amphibia > Caudata > Salamandridae > Lissotriton > Lissotriton helveticus. The sequence continues at coordinate 55,399,141 of NC_136065.1, forward strand.
TACAGTTGCCAAAAGAAATCGCAATTGTAAAATGTGCTGCACACACAAAAGGAGTGGATTATATCTCAAAAGGCAATGCCTATGCAGATGAGACAGCGAAATACTGTGCGAGAAAATGTTGTGCATACAATCGGGAGAAAAGTAAAGAATCTGATTCAAATTCATTAATGCTAACAACAGTTGTAGAGACATGGCATGAGATTAGAGACTTACAAAATGAAGCAGATGATGAGGAAAAAGATCTGTGGTTAAGATCAGATTGTAGACCACGTGATGAGGATGGAGTGTGGACCTACAAAGATGGCAGAATAGTCTTACCAAATTGTTTGATTGCTGATATGGCCAGATTGTATCATGGCCCAGCTCATCTTGGAAGAGATTCTATGATCAGACTTTTCCGAGAGACTTGGTTCAATACAAAATTTAGAACGATTGCAGAGTCTTTTTGTCAAAGGTGTTTGTCATGCCAACAAATGAACCCAAATAGAAAATCAGTTGTAGGTACAGGGGTAATTGGTCGAGAGGGTGGTCCCTTTACCAGGTTGCAGATGGATTTCATTGAAATGCCCCTACACAATTGCTTGAAATATGTTCTTGTGATTGTTTGTTTGTTTTCAAGATGGGTGGAAGTATTTCCTACACGACATTGTGATTCAGTTACAGTGGCAAAACTGCTACTCAGAGAAATCATCCCAAGGTACGGTTTTCCAGTCACTATTGAGAGTGATGGAGGAAGCCATTTTGATAACAAACTAATGAAGCTGATATGTGAGGCATTGAGCATTGAGCAGAAAATACACTGTGCATACAGACCAGAGGCATCTGGGGTGGTTGAACAGATAAATGGGACAATTAAAAACAGGATTGGAAAAATGGGTCTGGAAACAGGTGTAAAGTGGACGGATGCTCTTCCACTTGTTTTAATGTCATTGAGAAGTACACCTGATAAAAAGACAGGTTTGAGTCCTCATGAGATACTGATGGGAAGAGTCATGAGGCAAGCTTTTGTACCTGTAGGCAAACTGTTGAGCATAAATGACAGTGCTATTTTGGATTACTGTAAAAAGTTATCTGATATAGTGACTTTGTGGTGTTGTGTGTCATACATGGAATCAGGAACACTGCTGTGCTCCGGATTCCATGAGATGACAGTTACGACCCAGGTTGATAAGATAGACGTGTTTTATCTATCTCCTTAATAAACCATCTGATATCATCTTCCTGACTCTGGAATCAACTTCATTTCACTGGCGACGATTGGAGAAGAACCACAACTCAACCTGGAGTCCCTACCTGCATCGTTGCACCTCGTCTGATGCGGAGGATCACGAACTGTTGACAGCGGTGCCAGCGCTGTTTCTCCATCCATCTGAGCTTCATAGCGGTGAAATCGCCATTCTTTTGAGTTGTTGTGGGAAGAGGCTGTGCAATTTTGACTGAATCTGCATTTTCCGGTGAATCGCGCTACTCTTGCCGGTGCGCATGCGCGTAACAGATCCTGAGCGAGACTACGCGCGAGACCAGAGCCTGAGCGTGATCAGCGTCTGCGCGGGCCAAGCCTGAGCGTGACCAGCGTCTGCGCGAGCCGACACCTGCATCAACGCGAGCTGCGCGAATCCAGCCATCCCTATACTCATGCTTGTGACGTCATAACGTCACAATCTAACGCACGGCGGCCATTTTAATGAGAAAAATCATCTATCTTCACGTAGTTGATCGTTTTTATCGAACAAAACTGGATTTCTGCACCTAAATATACTGGAGTCCTAAAAAAAAATTATAAAGAAAACTTATAAAATACTGCTACTACGATTTTAATTAAAAAAAAAAAAAAATAAATAATAATAATTTATTCATCATAATATTTTAAATACTATACTTACACTATAATGGAGAGTTTTTCAGCGCCGCCACCATTTCTGCCTAATCCAGGCGAACCTATGTTAGAATGGAAGAGATGGAAAGAAGGCTTTCATGCTTATATAGAAGCTATTGGAGGAGATGACTATACTGACAAGCGTAAATTAGCTATTTTAAAACACTGCTTGGGTGCGGAAGGACGACATGTCTTAAGTCATTTACCTTTGCCTACGGATGGTGTATCTACTTCTGATAACACAATTGATGTTTTTGAGGAGGCAATCAAACAATTAGATAAACAATATATTAAAAAAGTCAACATTGTAGTTGCCCGTCACAAGTTTTTGAGTAGGGGTCAATTACCAAATGAATCAGTTGACTCATTCATGAATGACTTAAGAGTTTTAGCATCCAAATGCAAGTATTCAACCTTTCATGATCAGATGCTGCGTGATCAAATGGTTCACAAAATTGCTGACACCAAGCTTCAAGGGAAACTCTTAGATACTGAGGATCTGACTTTAGATAAAGCGTTGGATATCGCTCATCGTTTTGAGAATATGAAACTTGGAGTGAAAGAACTTGCAGAAAAAAACATTGCCGAAGTCAACCTTGTGAAGAAATCTAGTTTTGAAGAAAGATCTTTCAGAAACAAAAACCAACAATTCCAACAAGGGAGGGAATTTGCATATTTTAAATGTGGTAGTCCAGATCACTTAGCAAATGACAGAAAGTGTCCGGCAATTGGTCAAATGTGCAGATATTGCAGAATGAAAGGTCATTTTAGCAAAATGTGTAGGAATAAGAATAAGTTTAAGAGTAAGGGTTTTAGTCAAAAAAGGAGTTCAGATGAACATGTAAATGAAATTGAAGACGATTATTTAGAAGAAGAGTTTCTTTTTGCAGTGTACGAAGTCAACGCTGGTGAAAAAGATTCACCTTACTGCACCGTGAATGTTGGAGGGAAAGATATTAATATCATGGCCGATTCAGGGGCAAAACGCACTCTCATAGGTGAAGAATGGGTGAAAGAATTTCCTGATCTAAAATTATCTCCTCCAGACATAAAGTTACTTGGGTATGGCAAAAAACCCATTGATATTCTAGGGTTCTTTACAACGTCCCTTAGTTTCAAAGGTAAAACTATTAATTCAAAGGTTTATGTAGCCAAAGATGGCTCTTGTTTATTGGGTTGGCCTCAACAGAGGGACTTAATGATAAAGTTAGATCCCAATCATCCTGAACAGGTACTAGGATATTCTGATTTGGTCATGAATGTAGAGTCTGATCTCGGCTCTGAATGTGAAAAAAAAATTCCTTTGGTCTTTTCAACCTCCAAGTTGGGTCTTTTGAAAAACTTTGAACATAAAATCATTCTAAGGGAAGATGCTGTACCAAAAGTTCACAAGGTTAGGAATGTCCCATTACATTTGAGAGATGCAGTAAAATCTGAACTTAAAAGGTTATGTGACTTAGACGTCATAGAGGAGATAGAATCCTCTGTTTGGTTATCCCCAGTCGTTGTCGCTCACAAGCCCAACGGCAAAGTAAGACTCTGTGTGGATTTGAGGGATTTAAACGGAAATGTTTGGGTAGATAGACATCCACTCCCTAATATTAATGAAATGTTCACAAAGTTGAAGGGGGCATCAATTTTCTCCACTTTGGACCTGTCAAATGCTTATCATCAGATAGCATTACACAAGGATAGTAAGCATTTGACATCCTTCATCACTTCGGAGGGTGCCTTTAGATATAAGAGGATGCCTTTTGGCCTAATATCAGCATCTTCCGTTTTTCAAAGGGTCATGCATAATCTTTTTAAGGACTTCGTCAATGTCTTGTATTTCCAGGATGACATTTTAATTTTCGCATCCAATCCATCTGATCATTCCGAAATTCAGTATGAAGTTTTATGTGTGTTACAAGAAAGTGGTCTAACACTTACGAAAGAAAAATGTAAATTTGGTGTATCTTCTGTAGACTATTTGGGGCACACCATAAGTAAAGAGGGCATTTCCCCGAAAATGAATTTAGTCAAGGCCATAGAGTTAGCTCCAGACCCTGTTGACAAAGATCAGCTTAGATCTTTCTTGGGGCTTGCAGAGTATTATTCAAAGTTTATTCCCCTATTCTCCGACAAGACTGTAAACATGAGGAACTTGATGAAAAAAAATGTCCAATTTCTTTGGGATGATAACTGCAAAAAAGAATTCTTGTTGCTGAAAAAGAGTATCATATCTGCACCTGCGTTAGCAACGTTTAATACTGCTAACAGTTCACTCGTCATCACTGATGCAAGTAATGTAGGTGTTGGTGCAGTATTGATGCAACGTCAAAAGGGTCAATTAGTGGCGATTGGGTTCGCATCTCGTCCTTTGAGGGATGCTGAATGCAAGTATTCCACATTAGAAAAGGAGGCTCTGGCTTGCTGGTGGGGCATTGAATACTTCCGTAAATATGTGTATGGCACTGTGTTTAAGCTGTGGTCTGACCATCGTCCGTTGGTGGACTTATTTACTACCAAGGGCTGTGGTAAAGCAACTTCAAGAATTGCCAGATGGCAGTACAAGCTTCAAGATTTTCATTTTAAAGTGGAATATATCCCTGGCATTAGAAATGTCTTAGCTGACTGTTTGTCTAGGTTGCCTGTGCCCGATGACAATGTTGTGGAAGAAGATAAGGATGAAGATAACGTTGTGTCGATATGTGAAGTCTCCAAAGGTTGTATTGATGAGGATGCATGGAAGTCAGTGTGTGATAATGATTCTGTTATTGGTGATGTGAGCAAATTTGTAAAAACACAATGGCCTCGTAAAGAGTTGTTGTCTGATGAGTTTCTCCCTTTCTTTCATGTTGCTCAAGAATTGTCCGTTGTAGGGGATGTTTTGGTTAGAGGTCTACAATTAGTGGTTCCTCATGACTTACAATCCAAGATTTTAGACATGGCTCACGAAGGGCATCCTGGGATGACATCCATGAAGAGAAGGATTAGAAGTGAATTCTGGTGGCCAGCAATGGACAAGTGCATAGAACGTCAAGTTAGAGACTGTCTAGATTGCTGTTTAAGCGATAAATCTCAAAAGCATATTAAGTGTGAATTGTTTCCCATATCTAGACCTTCACGTGTTTGGGAAAGTGTGTCGTTGGATATTGCTGGTCCTTTGTCGTTTAACAAGAGTGTGATGTATGCAATAATTTTGGTAGACCAGTTGTCTCAGTGGCCTGAGGTAAAGATGGTTTCCAGTATAACATCCAGTGTTGTGATCAAGTTCTTAAACGAAGTGTTTGAAAGGGAGAGTTTTCCAGAATCAATTACTACTGACAATGGGGTGCAATTTGTATCCTCGGAGATGAAAGAGTTTATGGAGCGTCATGGTATAAGGCATACACGCGTGTCAGTGTATTATCCCAAAAGTAACGGCATCGTGGAGAGGTGGATCAGAGTATTTAAGGAAGGTCTTCAACTTGCCTTGCAAAATGGAAAAGATTGCAGACAAACCATTAGCGAGGTTCTGTGGTGTTATAGAAACACACCCAGGAGCATGGGGGACCTATCTCCTTTTGAAAAGATGAGAGGGAGGAGATGTGGTTCTAACCTGTCTCAACCCTGGATGAGAATGCTTGGCTCTAGGAGTTCTGTTGACGTTGATTGTGCTCCTTGTGGTGGTCCTTCTCAGTTCAGTGTCAATGAGTGGGTTCGTGTCAAGAAGTGCAGGAATGTCAAGTCTGGTGAGTCTCGGTATTCCAGTCCTTTGATGGTCACGCGTGTAGGAAGGCAAGTTGTCGAGCTTTCAGATGGTAACGTGTGGAACTTGTCTAGGGTTGTTAAGGTTCCTAGGTGGTTGTGGCCCAAGGATGTGTCTCCAGGGTCTAAGGTTTTTTCTGGCTTGAGGTCTTCCAATAGTGCAAGTAATTGGAGGAAGTTCTCAGGTTCTACAACTCTTCATTGTTCTCCTGAAGTTAAGTCTTCCTGCTCCACTGACGACAATGTGCCAGTTCATCGTGTACAGAGAAAATGTCATGTTCCAGTTTGGTCTAAGGACTATCACCTTTATAGATAATTCAATTTGTGAATTTTGTATGTTGCTTTTCAGATATTTGTATTTATGTGTTTCTTTCTTTTCACAACTACTCGATGTGTAATATATGCTAGTCCTTGTTAATGTTGATTTCTTTGTGTTCCTGTAATTGTTTCTTTACGAAGAGGAATGTGTGGTGTTGTGTGTCATACATGGAATCAGGAACACTGCTGTGCTCCGGATTCCATGAGATGACAGTTACGACCCAGGTTGATAAGATAGACGTGTTTTATCTATCTCCTTAATAAACCATCTGATATCATCTTCCTGACTCTGGAATCAACTTCATTTCAGACTTCTGTGCCTAATCAGGTGGGAACTGAAGCACAATCAAATGAGAAAGTTCTGACACATGATTTGAGACCTGGTGATTGGGTCAGAACAAAAGTACATCGAAGAAGAAATTGTCTGGCTCCTAGGTGGCAGAAGCCTAGACAAATAATTCTGGTCACTACAAATGCAGTGAAATGCAGAGGATTGAAAAGGTGGATTCATCCTAGTCATACTATTCCAGTGCCAACTCCTGAGAGTTCTGATGCAGAAAGTGATACTACAGAAGATTCTGATTCTGAAGTAGAAGGTGAAACAAATCCAGATTCTGAAGATCGACAGAGGGGTCGACATCTGGTACATGTGCCTGTGAATGGAGGACTGACAAGTAAAGATTTGGAAATTATTGAAATAGATTCTGGAGAAGAAGAGAATCTAATAAAAGAAAAAACAACTGAAGATTCAGTTGAGGAGATTAATAGAGTAAATTCCATTGAAAACAGAGAGGCTGAACCAAAAGAAATTTCTGACCAGGAGAGTATCGAAAAGCAGAAGTCAAGCTCTGAAGTAAGGAACGGAAATCCAGGATCTGGGAAGTTGGAGGTAATTGAAGAGGAGGAGGAAGACGAATTACCGAGTACCAGTGATGGAAGACAAAGTATAGTTCCTGAAGGAGTAAAACTGCCGAATAGAGAAGTTCCTGAGTCAATCATCGAAGTTTCAGACTGTGAAACTGAAGAAAGTGACGTGGATGGTGAAAGTGGAAGTGCAAAGAAAAGATCTTGGAAGTCAGAGACAAGTGCTTCAGAACCAAAGAGAAAATTCGTGAGGAAAACAGATTTCTGGCCTGGTGGAAGATTGAGAGTCAGGTTGATCAAAGAACCGAAGGAGCAGGTGGAAGAAATCAGTAGTCAAAAAGGTTCTGAAAAGGAAGTTGGAGTTGGGAGAAAAATTGAAGTAGTGACAAGAAAAGGAAAGAGGATTATAAGGCCAAATCAGAAATACAAATCTCCTGAGTGGACTTATCTAGTAATTCCACCTGTCATTGACATTTACGATAGTAGTCAAGAGGAAGAAGAAATTGAAGAAATTAGTGACAATGATTGAAGTACAGTATTTTTAATTGAATTTTTGGGTTTTTAATTTTTGGCAAAAGGCTGAAGAAATCTTGTTAGGTGACACAAGGTCGAAGAAAAGTTGTTTAGTTGAGGAAAACTTACCTGTGACATAAGGTCGAAGAAATACTGTTAGGGTTTTAAAAAAAAATATATATATATTTTAAAGGGGGGTGTAAATAATTAATCATTTCATTTTTAAAAATAGTTTTTGTTTTCTTTTAAGGCAAAACTAACCAAAGATGCCTTACGTCATGGAACAGAGTACTTCAAGGTGTTCCATTTTTAAGAGATGCTGTAAGATGACTCTGGTGTGTTTGCTCATTTTAATTCTGCTCTGGTTAGTTTTAGCTGTTATTATTCCGTTTGAGATTAACAAAGATTTTCACAAAGCCAACATGACAAGCAAAGCTTCAGTTAGTCAAAACAAACATAGTGCAACTGGCAAAGTTATTGATCATCAACCTAACATTCATCAGGACAAATCTATTAGTGATTTTTCAAGCAATACATTCACAAAGCTTTTGAGTGAATATGTCAAGGTAATGGATGCAAAAGATTGTTATGTCTGCGTTAAATTACCTGCTTTTGTTTCTGAGGGAGTGACATACAATATGCTTCCTCTTACATATGGTGTGACATGCAGTGTGTTAGCTAGTTTGTTTTATCAAACTGGACGCTTAGAATACTATTATTCAGATTTTGACGAAATATTTGCCAATTTAAAAATTGAGGGTGCTTTGAATAAGCATAAGAAAGCTAAACAGATGAGGGAATTTTTCCTTGTTACTAATGAACTCACCTATGAGTATGCTTACAAGAACAATTTAACCTGCAAACTAAGTGCTGAAGGAAAGAAGTTTTTGAACCTGGTTGAAGAGAGGAGAGCAATTTACAAGAGAAATGAAATAGTCAAGCAGACTAAGTCCAGGTTCTGGCAGAAAGAGGATGAGAAGCTAAATGGCAAAATGCTTGATAATGTTGCAATTCACATAGACAAACCAATTAGTGGTAAGCTTTGCATTAGAAGAGACAATACACTTTTTGATAACTACTTTGTGGGTGCAAGTAATTGTGAAGATACATATCAGATCATGGGAGGTTGGGGATTCAAAGGTGGAAAAGATCCACTTTTTCCTGGGATTTATTTTGTTTGTGGTGACAAGGCTTACTACAACCTTCCTGATCATTGGTATGGAACTTGTTATGTTGGGATTGTTTTTCCTAAAATGTTCCATGTTGACAGAGATTCGGAAGGATTGTTTAAAATTCACAATTATGTAAATAGGGTTAAAAGAGACAATTTCACAGAGGTTTTGGGAGATATTTTTCAAGCAGTGATACCTTTTGTAGGTATAACCCTGAACGCAGGAAGAATCAGAAAATTGTCCACAATTGTTGACAGATTGTCAACAGATACAGCTGATGGTTTCCAATTAGTGAATGTTGAGGTCATTGCAATCAGATCCATGGTGATTCAAGATCGCCTTGCTTTAGACATACTCCTAGCAAAAGAGGGAGGAGTCTGTGGCATTTTGCATGTGCAACATTGTTGTACATATATCCCTGACGAAAGTAAGAACATTGAGATGTACATTAAGAACATCACAGAGATGCATTCAGAGATAATTCCATTAGAAGAAGAAGATTTTACAGAAAGACTTTCAAAAAGATTCCAATCAATTAAAAATTGGTTCCATGACATTGGAAGTTCAGTTCTTGGCAAGATTTTGGCACCTTTGATTGTGATAATATTCATTTTTATTCTGAAAAAAATTGTTTGTTTGTTGCATAAGAGAAAGAAACAAATGAAGGAAAAGAAAAGAATTTATAAAATCAAAAAAGAAGAGGAAAGGGAGATTGAGTTACAAGAATTACACAGAGCTCGTTATGACAATTGTAAGGATTTTGCAGAAACAGGTTTTTAGAAATACTGACACAAATGAATTTGAATCATTTTCCAAAAAGTCTAAATTTCCAAATTTTGGGTGGTGGTGTGGTGATTTGTTAATCACCAGATGAGGGAGTTGATGGAGCGAGATAGAAAACAGAAATCTGTTTAAACTCGTGAAGTCACATTTCCATAACATAAATAATAATAATAATGATTTGTGATGTGTTATGCTAACACAACCTAGATTAAACTTTACACACGGGGACATTAACATGTGTGCTCATAAACGTGCATAAATGTTGCATCTTTTGTTCGTGCAACATAATAAATTTATTTTGTCATTTTCGTTTTGTCATTACTAACTGCAGCAGATTTAAAAAAGGCATGTGCTTATTTTGCTTTCCTTGTCTATGTGGTGTCATTTCTACTATTCTAGGTGCACATAAGGTTTCATGGTTTCATGAAGACTGGTAAATATAAAATGCTGCTTTATTTGTTTGCTTTGTGCTAGGTAACATTAGACTAATTGGGAGGGTTAATCAATTAGTAAACGAAGGGTGGAAACAGAATAAATAATATTTCTTACATTAATACTTTTCTTGTGTTTGTTTTATACTAGAAAAATAAGTTGCCTGCTTTTGGGCCTAGTTTGCTCGAGTTTGCTAAAAGATTAATTTAATTCTGCAAGGAGCACGAGATGTCCATGTTGAAAAAGTTTCCGTCAAAATCACATTCACTGAAGAAAGATGAAGTGTTGTCATTATTCTGTCGGACGTGGCCAAGGTCAGAAACCGGTAGAAAGAACATTAGATAACTTGGCATCCGAGGAAGTGAAATGGAGTCAGTGAGAACTTTTGCTTAAATTTGTTGCAAACCAAGGAAGCTTTGGAACACGTACAAGAAAGACAATGGTCCCAAAGAATATGACCGAATGGAAGTTTTAAAATGTAGGTGACATGTCACTTGTCACTCTGGGACCAATGAGACATCGACTTTTGCAGAAAAATTTCCTTTACTTAGATTAGCTAGCATAGAAAGGTATAAAAAGTCCATGCCCTAGGGATGGGCTGGCTGCTGCTTTTCAACTTTCAGATGAGGGTGTCGTGCCGCTGGACTTTGCGTGGAGCACGTAAGAATCCTTAAAGAACTTTACTTTATTTCCATTTATTTAGCTTAGCTAGGGACTTAGGATTTTAGAAATGCTAAACTTATAATTCCTTGCTTAAACTGTATTTTCTCATGATACTTTTCAAACATGCTTGCTTTAATTCTAATACAATTACATTTATGAAACTATATTTTGAAATATCTACAATTAGTTAATAAAATCTTACTTTTGAAAACAAGCTGGTCTTGGTTATTCAGAAGCGCAGGTTACTATTAGCTAGATGCCATCGCCATGGTGGTCATTTAAATAGTTAGGATTTGTTCAAATAATGTCATCTTTTACCGCGGTTGTATATAGGTTATATATAGTTTGTATATAATTTGTAAATAAGGTGTTTATAGGTTTAATTTGACCACCTGATTCAGTAGGTCAAAATATGTCATGTTTGGTTAATGGGTCCATGAGTTAGAGTAGTATTTTATAAGTAGGTTACAGAGTTGGGTAGCATTGCTTATGGCATATTTCCTAAAGGCCGCTGGATCACCTCCTACATACGCCACCCTTATATATCGGTGGCCGCGTCAAGATGAATGGGTGTTGCAGTGGAATGTGTAAAAAGCAGGCTCCTTGAGCAGAGGTGACACAGCAGACTTAGCAAAGTTGTGTCTTTAAGTTATTTATTCAAGTCCATATCATCAAAGGTAACACCCCCACCAGGAGCAGCCGGCCTGCTGCTCAGCCCATCTTCCAACTATCTCCACTCACACCAGGCACCCAAGCATTCCACCTGTGTCAACACTCCACACAGAACAGTAACACCCCCACCAGGAGCAGCCGGCCTGCTGCTCAGCCCATCTCCCAAGTATCTCCACTCACACCAGGCACCCAAGCATTCCACCCATGTCACCACTCCACACAGAACAGTAACACCCCCACCAGGAGCAGCCGGCCTGCTGCTCAGCCCATCTCCCAACTATCTCCACTCACACCAGGCACCCAAGCATTCCACCCGTGTCACCACTCCACACAGAACAGTAACACCCCCACCAGGAGCCGCCTGCCTGCTGCTCAGCCCATCTCCCAACTATCTCCACTCACACCAGGCACCGACGCATTCCACCCGTGTCAACACTCCACACAGAACAGTAACCCCCCACCAGGAGCCGTCTGCCTGCTGCTCAGCCCATCTCCCAACTATCTCCACTCACACCAGGCACCGACGCATTCCACCCGTGTCAACACTCCACACAGAACAGTAACACCCCCACCAGGAGCAGCCGGCCTGCTGCTCAGCCCATCTCCCAACTATCTCCACTCACACCAGGCACTGACGCATTCCACCCGTGTCAACACTCCACACAGAACAGTAACACCCCCACCAGAAGCAGCCGGCCTGCTGCTCAGCCCATCTCCCAACTATCTCCACTCACACCAGGCACCCACGCATTCCACCCATGTCAACACTCCACACAGAACAGTAACCCCCCACCAGGAGCCGTCTGCCTGCTGCTCAGCCCATGTCCCAACTATCTCCACTCACACCAGGCACCCAAGCATTCCACCCGTGTTAACACTCCACACAGAACAGTAACACCCCCACCAGGAGCAGCCTGCCTGCTGCTCAGCCCATCTCCCAACTATCTCCACTCACACCAGGCACCCACGCATTCCACCCGTGTCAACACTCCACACAGAACAGTAACACCCCCACCAGGAGCAGCCGGCCTGCTGCTCAGCCCATCTCCCAACTATCTCCACTCACACCAGGCACCGACGCATTCCACCCGTGTCAACACTCCACACAGAACAGTAACCCCCCACCAGGAGCCGTCTGCCTGCTGCTCAGCCCATGTCCCAACTATCTCCACTCACACCAGGCACCCAAGCATTCCACCCGTGTTAACACTCCACACAGAACAGTAACACCCCCACCAGGAGCAGCCTGCCTGCTGCTCAGCCCATCTCCCAACTATCTCCACTCACACCAGGCACCCACGCATTCCACCCGTGTCAACACTCCACACAGAACAGTAACACCCCCACCAGGAGCAGCCGGCCTGCTGCTCAGCCCATCTCCCAACTATCTCCACTCACACCAGGCACCGACGCATTCCACCCGTGTCAACACTCCACACAGAACAGTAACCCCCCACCAGGAGCCGTCTGCCTGCTGCTCAGCCCATGTCCCAACTATCTCCACTCACACCAGGCACCCAAGCATTCCACCCATGTCAACACTCCACACAGAACAGTAACACCCCCACCAGGAGCAGCCTGCCTGCTGCTCAGCCCATGTCCCAACTATCTCCACTCACACCAGGCACCCAAGCATTCCACCCATGTCAACACTCCACACAGAACCCACACACTGGCGGAGCAGCTAGTTAGAAGGCAAAGCGGAACACTGTGAACATAACATGCAGATACTACATGATCTTCTCACTTTAAAATGGAAAATGAATTAATCATTACTAAAAAGAAAGCCTGTAATGGGTGGGGAAATCTGGCTTTTAGTGCTACAGTTATCAGGGCCCAATCTTGGTGGTGGCACAAATGGCTACACCCAAGAACCATTATAGGGTAAGTTTAGAGAAGGATGGAGGTTTGTGCCTTTCCAATTTGTATGTAGTTATGTGGAATGATTTCCAAGAATTCGATGGAGATTTTCAAATGCGTCGTATTTATTTATTTTCTCATGCATAGAACAAAAAGCAAAGTAAAGAAACAGCCGACACGTGTTTCGCCCATGTGGCCCATTGGCCGAGGGCTTTTCAAGGCTGATAGGGTGTGAATATAAAAGAGAAGGGTTTGTTGTTGTTGGAGGGGCAGAGAAAATTCACATATGAGAAAGTAGGTTGAGAGTTGGGAATAGTAGTTAGGTGAAAATGACATTGGAAGAGGGTTTCAGGAGAGGTGGAAAGAAAAAGTTAAACGTTTGAGTGACAGAACAGAAGAGGGGGGAGGGGAGTAAGTTAAGGTACAAGAGAGAAGGGAAATAAAATCACAGAAATATTCATGGTACAGTTATCCAAGTTTAAGTAACGGAGGACACAAAAGGGGTGAGGGGGGGAAGTAACGTGAAGGGGAGAAGGGAAATACAAACACAGAATTAATCAAGGTGCAATAATCCACAGTTTTTCATGTAAATCACGAGACTAGAATTGAGAAAATTCAGATATGGTCATCAAGGTGAAGCATATATCGAAAGTCATAGTTAGACATGGGTGGGCACAAAGTCCTAGTTTCAATACAAAATAGATCACAGAGGTATATTGTCCCATAGTTAAGCACTTTATTGCGAATTGGCAGTGACAGGCCTAATAATTAAGGTGATTCATGTATAGTCAAACATAAAACAAAATGTGAAATCACAAAGTCCTGTAATCGATACAATGTTAGTTAGACATGAGCAATATACCATAATTATATACTAGGTTCAGAGCCTGGTATTCAAAATATATTAGGCCCTCTTCTGGTAATGTAATTGAATAATTGTCAAACATGTAACATTCAAAGAAATAAGAAGAAAGCCACAAGAAGTGGGGAAGCCAAAAGAAACATGTATGCAAAAATCGTAGCCACATGAATCACGGTGAGGGAACGTAAAAGTAGTTTAAACAGAGCACCGAGGCAGGATAATTGGACATCAGGGACTCATGAGGCAAACACAGAGGAGCAAATATGCACATTTAAACAAGAAGTGCTTACCAAGGTTCGTGGCAGGTGGTCGAGTGTCTGAAATAAGGAAAAATATTAAAGGTCAAATATTCCCCAATCTTTGAGACGGAGGCTGTAAAAGTTAAAGAACTCCAGGAAGTATCATATTACTGCAGCTAGTAGAGGATAAAAGAGATTAGCCAGGGAGGCCGAAAGTGATTTGAATTAATCCCTCCCATGCTCATGACGAGCTCAGCTCATCATGAGCCACGGTTCCCGTGTGCTCAAGACGAGCTGAGCTCGTCACGGCCGTTAGAATGCTCACATGCGGATATAATTCCCCTGCTGTGCTGAGCGTTCTATTGAAGCGGGCGTGGCCGTGACGAGCTCAGCTCATCATGAGCCATGGTTCCCGTGTGCTCATGATGAGCTGATCTCGTCGCGGCCGTTAGAATGCTCACATGCGGGTATAATTCCCCTGCTGTGCTGAGAGTTCTATTGAAGCGGGCGTGGCCGTGACGAGCTCAGCTCATCATGAGCCATGGTTCCCGTGTGCTCATGATGAGCTGAGCTCGTCACGGCCGTTAGAATGCTCACATGCGGATATAATTCCCCTGCTGTGCTGAGCGTTCTATTGAAACGGGCGTGGACGTGACGAGCTCAGCTCGTCATGAGCCACGGTTCCTGTGTGCTCATGATGAGCTGAGCTCGTCATGGCCGTTAAAACGCTCACATGCGGATATAATTCCCCTGCTGTGCTGAGAGTTCTATTGAAGCGGGCGTGGCCGTGACGAGCTCAGCTCGTCATGAGCACACGAGAACCTTGGCTCATGACGAGCTGTGCTCGTCATGAGCACCGGGGCGCTATGCGCGCCCCCCCAGGACAGCAGGGGAATGTGCCCCACAGCCAAGGGGTTAAACGAAGGATGCTGTCTGAGCAGGCGAGAAGTGAAGGAGAGCTACAGTGGTCTAGAAGCAGTTTGTTCGTTAGAGAGCGCGCTAAAAGGACGGTTATGATATTATGGTACGCGCATGACAGCCGGTTCAGGCGGGGTTAGTGCCGCCTCTTACCTTGGAATGTGACGGGAACAGCTCTCTGCGGTCCCAGGAAACAAGAAGAGTTCCGGGACACGCCAGCAGTTATAAACCCCGACTCATTTCCTGACGTCACAGTCAGTAATTGGTCATGACGTGCTACAGTTTTTGGAACAACTGAAGAGTTACTCCAAACCGGGAGCTATGTAATGACGTTCACTATCGTTGTTAATTTATTACCTAAATATAAATGGAGATGAAAGAAAAAGTTCTAAGGCAAATTGGGGAGGAATGTTGGAAAATATTCTATGGCTAGCCTGAATAAAGCGCCCAAAGAGATGCATTGAATAGCATAAAGAAGTTGGGGGGGGGGGGGAGACAGCAAACTAGGAGATTTACTGTATCCTATATCAAGTCTGAAATGATGGGTCAGATTATACTTATCGTGGTGTTGAGGTCCATAGTGTGGGTCTTGTGGGGAATCTTGAGATCTGCAATGTTAGGGAGGAAATGATGGAAGACGGATAGGTCCACATCTACCATTGGGTTACTGAGTAGGGGCACCTCATGAGTGTCAGATGAAAAAGAAGGGGAGCGAGTGAAAAAGTAGCAGGAGGGTTGTTACAGAGTGTACAGGTTTACAGGTCTAGCGCCTTCAGGCTCAAAGGTGTTGTCTGGTACACTGTGGAAATGAGTGGCGTTGGCTACACAGTTATATTCGTGAACCTCATAGAACAGGTCAATAGCATCCTCAAACCTGGTTTCGCCTATGTGGGTGGATCAACATATCTGAAGTGTCTGGAAGCTTTGCCCTTGGTACTGATGAGTATAAGGGTATTCTTGAATGGATGACAGGACTGTCTGCTCCCGAAATTATCACGGGTTAAGCAATGAGACTGCCTTCAGCACCTGCAAATGCACTTGTAATTATTATAGATGATATGATTCTCGATTATTGCAATTGACTGGCTGATATGGTGCATTCTGTGTGTCACCAGATTGGAGCTGTCACCGCCCCTTCACACCAGGGGCATTGCTATGACCTCAGTCCCAGAGACTGGGTCTTGATGAAGAAACATAATTGAAAAATATGCCTGGAACCTCTCTGGAAAGGGCCCTATTAGCCACAAACACTTCAGTAAAATGTGGGAGTCTGCCCAACTCGGTGCATGCAGCACACGCTCATTAATGGCGTGTGTACTGCCACCCCCCAGGGCTGGCTCCCTATGTCCTGGGGTGTCCACCTCCGGGACTTAGCTGTTTGGTATGACTTGAAGTGAAGTTTGACAGATCCCACCAAATCAGGGAAAACAGTAACTCAGCTCCCAGCAAGCGGGAGCTGTCAAACTACTCCTGCTTGTTGGGAGCACAGTTTTTATATGTTTCCCTGCCTGCTGTTTAGAAGTCAGGTAAACAGATGAGAGGCTTGCTCCTGCACACAGGGAGCTGCATTTTAGCAGCTCCCTGCATACGGGAGCAATGCCAAGGACCGCAGGGATATCGAGGCTCCCCCTGCGGTCCCTAACACTGCACACTAGGTGCCCTGGGTGGGCTTCAGGGCACCCAGGAACAGGAGGCAAGGTCCCGGGATGTTATGTTATATGAACTTGTAGAGCGCAGCTTTCACTCCGAGAAGCATCATGGCGCTGTTCAGGTCCCCAGGGCAAAATCAGCCTGAGGAGGGTGCCTGCATTCCCCCCTTCCAATAATTTAATAATTGGCTGGGCCAAAATTGGCATGGGGAGGGAGGCCATGTGGCCCTCTCCTCTATTGATTTTTGGTCGGGCCCCAGGGGAAGGGGCACTGGGCAAAAATCGGCCCTGGGAAAGTGGCCATCCAGCCCCCCTCCTCTGTTGATTTTTGGCAGGAATCTCTGCCCATTTGGCCATGCCACTTTCACCGTAGTAGGTTGCAATGGTCGTCCCAACTTTTGTCAGGATCATGGATAGCAAGGCCCTCAGCATGTTTCCTGCAGATATTGGGAATGTGTTCTTGATGCCATAGACGATGAGGACATCTTCATCAAAAAAAGAAGCACTTGCTTCACACAGTCAAGAGGAAGTACCCTTATTGGGTAGAGATTCACCTCTTTATCGTCTGAATGTCTCCTATAGGAGGATACATGTTATCATAGATATCTGTTTGATGACGAATGAGGAACAACAACATTGCTGACATGCAGACAAGGTCGCTAGAGACATTTCCTTCAGGCCCATTATGCAGCTGTAGTGCACAATACACACTAGACGTTCACCCAACTGGGTAGCACTTACTAATTAACCAATAGCATGTACTCCTCTTGCATAGACATTTAGTGGAAAACTGTGGACTCTTGTTCAATAAAGCACCAGGTAAAGTTCTGTGTGGATCCAGTCACTCGCACAGCTACTGACACGTCCATACTGCCACTCACACACCCACTGACATATCCATTCAGCTCCTCTCACATACACTCACAGACCTACACAGCCGCTAAATCCCACTCACACACTCATAGAGGTACTCATGCACCCACGTACCCATTCACACACCCACAGGCTACTTACATGCCCACTCATAGACCCATACAGCCACTCACACACCCACTCGCATGCCCACTCATAGACCCATACAGCCACTCACACACTCACTCGCATGCCCACTCATAGACCCATACAGCCACTCACACACTCACTCGCATGCCCACTCATAGACCCATACAGCCACTCACACACTCACTCGCATGCCCACTCATAGACCCATACAGCCACTCACACACTCACTCGCATGCCCACTCATAGACCCATACAGCCACTCACACACTCACTCATAGACCCATACAGCCACTCACACACTCACTCATAGACCCATACAGCCACTCACACACCCACTCGCATGCCCACTCATAGACCCATACAGCCACACACATACCCACTCATAGACCCATACAGCCACTCACACACTCACTCATAGACCCATACAGCCACTCACACACTCACTCATAGACCCATACAGCCACTCACACACTCACTCGCATGCCCACTCATAGACCCATACAGCCACTCACACACTCACTCGCATGCCCACTCATAGACCCATACAGCCACTCACACACTCACTCGCATGCCCACTCATAGACCCATACAGCCACTCACACACTCACTCGCATGCCCACTCATAGACCCATACAGCCACTCACACACTCACTCGCATGCCCACTCATAGACCCATACAGCCACTCACACACTCACTCGCATGCCCATAAAATCAACTCACAGTGAATCACACACCCACTCACAAAGGTGAGATGTTACAGTTAGGAAATAAAATGTAAAAAAACTTTAAAAATTCACAAAAAAACAAAGGTTACAATGACATTATCCCCCCCAGCAATCACTTCCTATTTAATTCATGCTTTACTAGCTGCTGCTACCTGCAATTCCGTTTTGTTGCTGCGGTGTCCGTCTGTCACAGCGGGTCCGTGGACAGGTTAGCGCTCTAGTTGTTACTCACCCCCCCAGCCCTCACTTCCTAGTTAATACCGGATGCTGCAGTCGCACACCGGTAATAGCGTTACCTTTGGGCTACTGTGGTGTGTGGGAGGCTTATTTTTGGCTGCGAACTTTTAAAACATTATGTGTGCTTTTAAACATTGCTATTTGTATTTTAATTCATGCTTTACTAGCTGCTGCTACCTGCAATTCCTTTTTGTTGCCGCGGTGTCCGTCTGTCAGAGCCGGCCCATTGTCAGGTTAGCACTCTAGTTGTTACTACCCCCCCCCCCAGCCCTCACTTCCTATTTATTACCGGATGCTGCGGTCGCGCAGCGGACGGGCGCAGCGGGTGCGCCGGCGATGCGCCGAAGGTGAGCCAAAGGCAAGCCCGTCTAAGCCCGTCCGCGCCCCGGAGGCGATCTGCGCCAGCCATGCTGCCGGTTTTCTGTCGGAGGAGGTAGGAGGCAGAAGGTCTTTTAGCAGATCAGAACTGCTGGTTCTACACAAGACTAGATGTGGTGGTGGGGTGAAATGGGGGGTATTGCAATGTTTACATTGGACCTGTCCCATATGTCAGTTTCGTTTTCATCCCAGGGTGCTTGCTATGATACTAGGCAGCGAGAAGGAGAACAGAGTTAGGGCAGCGCTTATTAAGGCTCGCTCTATGGTCAAACATGCTTCCAACATTTGTGAAATCCTTTTAGAGGGACACTTAGATCTGTTATTCATTACTGAAACTTGGCTCCAGGAATCCTGTGCACCGGTGATTGATCTGGCTGTTCCTGCTAGGATTTAAAATTGCAAGATTAGATCGTTTATCGGGGAGAGGAGGGGGGATTGCTGTGGTGTATCGGGAGGCGTGGTCCTTCTCGTGCGAGACCACTGTGGGCTTAGTGGAGGGGGAGGCAATGGATTTTTCCATGAGCATTTCATCCCATTTCACACTGGGGGGGGATACTGCTCTATCGACCCCCTGGCCCACCGAGTGCTTTTTTGAGAGCCTTGGATGATGTAATTATTCCCCGCACCCTTCGCTTCTCGAGATTCCTGTTTTTGGGGATTTTAATATCCATGTTGATTGCCCAGAATCTGTAGGCACAAGGGAGCTAATGGAACTATTTGATTTGGCCTACCTTACCCAGTGGGTTAAGTTACCTTCCCATCAAGGTGGACATACTATTGACCTGGTGTGCTCCAACTTTGCCCTGTCGGTGGATGATCCCCTGCAGGTGACTAGGTCAGATCACCATTTGGTACAATTTTATTGGTCAATAGGGAAGCAGTCCTACTCTATTTCCCCGGCGAATAACACTCTGGGTCGGAAGATTGACATTCCGGCCCTTTCCAGGGTTCTTGCGGAGACCTGTCCGGTGCATGCCTCGGATCTAGAGGAGGCGGTGAATAGTTTCTCCTCTTGGATTATTTAAGGAGCCGGTAAGGTGCAAAAACCTCCTTCCACTAGACAACCAATAATAATACCCTCTAAGCCATGGTATTCAGGCTACCTTAGAGATCTTAAATTGGCCTGCAAACCCCTGGAACGTTACTGGTGGCAGCACTATTGCCCGCAG
This sequence comes from Lissotriton helveticus, assembly GCF_964261635.1. Classification (NCBI taxonomy): domain Eukaryota; kingdom Metazoa; phylum Chordata; class Amphibia; order Caudata; family Salamandridae; genus Lissotriton; species Lissotriton helveticus. The sequence continues at coordinate 55,419,206 of NC_136065.1, forward strand.
GCAAAAAAGGCTCTCCGCTTAGCGCAGAGAGAATACTATGCAGCAATTAGAGAGGCGAAAGGGGTCTTTTATGCTGATCGGATTGAAAAGGCTTATATCAATGGCAAGGAGATTTTTGCTATTGTTAGTAGCTTTTTGTCACCATCAGCACAACAAATGGCCTTGCCCGTTTCCGATCAATGGTGTGAGGAGCTTTCGAGTTTTTTTGTCGAGAAGGTACAGAGCATTCAAAACAGTTTGGGACCGAGGGATGCTGCACCGGGGGACTATCTCCCCCTTCCCTTCCTACACCTTTACCATCGGCCCCTTTGTTTATGAACTCTGAGCCTACAGCGGGATCTGATATCCTGACCATCCTTAAATCCCTTAAATCAGGGTCTCCGACTGACCCCTGCCCAGCCAGAGTGTTGGCCGGGATCGCGGAAGTGGTACATCCAGAGGTTAATAGGATTATTAATCTATCTTTACAGACCGCTGTGGTTCCAGGGAGCTGGAAGCAGGCTAAGCTTCTACCTCTTTTGAAGAAACCTTCCCTTGAGCCGTCCAAACTGGTCAGTTATCGCCCCATATCTCTTTTGCCGGCTTTGGCAAAGGTGTGAGAGAAGGTGGTTTTTCATCAGCTTGATGCCTATGTGGAGTTTTCTGGCCACTTCCATCCGTCGCAGTCTGGTTTCCGGGCAACCTATAGTACTGAGACGGCGCTAGTGGAGATGGCGGAGGCAATAAGGGAGTGCCTGGATGCGGGCGGCAGGCGGCCTTGATTTTACTTGACCTCTCTGCCGCCTTTGATAGGGTGCCTCACCATCTACTCCTTGCTCGTCTTTCCAATATAGGCATTGTGGGCGCCACCTGGGACTGGGTTAAATCCTGTTTGTAAGATCGCTTCCAACAGGTATGGATGCCTCCATGCGCCTCTTCTCCAAAAAAGATGCTCACAGGGGTCCCTCAAGGCTCTACTTTGAGCCCCTTGCTTTTCAATATCTATCTGACCCCTCTGATTGCTTTGGCTGAGGAACTGGGTGCAAAAATAATTGCATATGCAGACGATACCCTGCTTCTTTTTACGTGGGATAACTCTGACCTCTCCACTGACCTTGCTTGTAACTGTCTTTCTGCTGTTTTTAGCTGGATGCGGCAGGCACAACTCAAGTGCAATGAGGACAAGTCCGAGATCCTTCTATTCAGCCAGTTTCTACCTTCCTTTAGGGAGTCCTTATGCCCTAGTACTATCCCTGTCCTAACTCGGTCGTCGCCCCAGCTAAAAACCTTGGGGTATGGTTCGAGGAAGATCTGCGCTTTGGGGTGCCAATCAAGAAACTCACTGGATTCTGTTTTAGCACCCTAAAAGCTCTGAGAAGGTTCTTTCTGTTGCTTCAAAGGATGGCTAGGGAGACGGTTCCGCGGGCACTGATTCTTCCCCGCTTTGATTACGCCAATGCTCTGTATGTGGGTATTCCGGGGTACCTAGTTAATAAGTTTCAATCTATACAGAACGCCGCGGCTAGACTCCTGTTTAACATCTCCGGGAGGTGGTCCAGTGTCAAACAGCATCTTCGTGAGTTGCATTGGTTGCCCGCGGCTCAGAGAGTTCAATTTAAGGCTCTTGTTTTGGCCCATAGAGCATTACAAGATCTTGGACCATTGTATCTTAGGAAGCGCTTCTCCTTCTATACACCTAACAGACCACTCCGCTCTGCCTCTATGAGACAGATGGTGATCCCACGCTTCTGCAGAATGAGGGTGGGGGGCCAGTCTTTGTCTGTTAAGGCAGCCTCCCTTTGGAATTCGTTCCCCCTGTCACTGCGGAATATCCAAAGCCTCATTCTGTTTAAAAAGCAGCTGAAGACCTTTCTTTTCAAGCAGGCATATTAAATGGCCCTATTCCATCAGGTATCCCTGTTACGCCGCACCAGGACACTCTTGAGTATTAGTGCTCGTTATAAAATCATTATACCATAACATAACATAACATTATAGTTAGGAAGAAACAATTAAAAAATGTAGAAATACACAAAAAAAAGGTTAAAGGAACCTTCTAGTTAGGAAATAACATGACAAAAAACATAGAACTTCACTGAAAAAAACAAAGGTTACAGGAATGTTATAGTTAAAAAATAGAATTAAGAAAACCGTAGCAATTCACTGAACAAACCAAAGGTTAAAGGGACGTTATAGTGAAGCCTGGGTGGTAAACTCTGCTCTGTTCGTGGAGCTTGTGGAGTTATCTACACTTCGCGTGGTTCGCTGAGTACAGAAAACTCCGCTCCACGTAGGAGCAGGAAGATCAGCGTGAATGGTAGTTTGCACTGCACTCTGCTACTTGCAGAACTCCTCAGAGCTTTTTTGTCACTTCATGGAGTTCTGCGTAGCAAAACTCTGCAAACCACGCCCAGACCTGTCAATAGTTAAGCTCAAATTTCACTTGTATAAAACCAGTGAAATTCAACAGTTACCTGAGCTAGCGGTAAACAGCCCTTACAATGAATCCATCACCCTGCATGCAATTACAATGCGGTTGTTACAACGCATACCATTACCCCGCAAGTTGTGACAACGACTCGCGGGGGAGGGGGGTTGGATTTAAAATCCAACACCTTCCCTACTGTCCGCACAGACTGGAGTTGGAATACTAAATTATACTATTCCAACATCCAGCGTCCCCCTCCGCAAGTTGTTGTTACGACTTGTGGAGTAATGGTTTGCGTTGCTACAATGCGGTCATTGTAACAACTGTATTATAATTGCATGTGGAGTGAAGGCATACGTAAAAAGGCGGCATATTTGAGCTAACTAAAATGTACACCCCCGCAATGCACTACTTATGACTTCACATATTACATCACTCATGACATGGTCTGTGACATCACTGATGACATCACTGATGATGTCATCCATAGTACCACTCACATACCCACTCATATCCCAGTACAATCTCATACACCAGTTCGCATACCAGCAGAAACATTCACTTACCCATTCACTGACTCATACAAGTACTCCCACAACCATTCACTCATCCATAGAGCCACTTACTCAACCACTTACTCATTCATCAATGAATCAGAGTACTTGTAGTGTGTGCTACTTACCCGTGAGAGTCTCAAGGCGCTGAGGGGAGGGGGTGATGCTACTGCTCAAAGAGCCATTTCTTGAGGAGTCTTCTGAAGGCGAGTAGGTCTTGGGTCTGCTGTATGTGGGTAGGGAGGGTGTTCCAGTTATTGGCGGTGAGGTAGGAGAAGGATCTGCCATCAGAGGTTGTTCGTTGGATGCGGGGGACAGTGGCGAGGGCGAGGCTGGCGGAGCGGAGCCTGCTCGTGGGGGTGTAGAAGCTGAGTCTGCGGTTAAGGTAGGCTGGTCCGGCGTTGTGGAGTGCTTTGTGTGCGTGGGTGAGGAGTTTGAAGGTGATCCTCTTGTCAACGGGGAGCCAGTGTAGGTTTCTCAGGTGGGGGGTGATGTGGCTGCGGCGGGGGACGTTGACGATTAGTCGGGTGGAGGCGTTTTGGATGCGTTTTAGTCGTTGTAGGTGTTTGGCTGGGATTCCTGCATAGAATGCGTTGCCGTAGTCCAGTCTGCTTCTGACGAGGGCCTGTGTCACCGTTCTTCTTGTTTCGGTCGGGATCCACTTGTAGATCCTGCGGAGCATGCGGAGGGTGTTGTAGCAGGAGGAGGAGACAGCTTTGACCCGCGTAGCCATGGAGAGGGAGGAGTCGAGGATGAATCCTAGGTTGCGTGCATGGTCGGTGGGTGTTGGTGCTGTTCCCAGTGTGGTTCACCACCAGGAGTCATCCCAGGCTGAGGGGGTGGGTTCGAGGATGAGTACCTCCGTCTTGTCCGAGTTCAGTTTCAGACGGATGCTCCTCATCCAGTCGGCAATGGCCTTCATTCCCTCGTGGAGGTTGGTTTTGGCGGTGTGTGGGTCCTTGGTGAGGGAGAGGATGAGCTGGGTGACGTCAGTGTAGGAGATGATGTTGAGGTCGTGCTGGCGGGCCACTTGTGCGAGGGGGGCTATGTAGATATTGAACAGCGTCAGGCTGAGCCCTGGGGGACACCGCAGATGATGTCGGTGGCTTCGGATCGGAAGGGTGGGAGGCGGACGCTCTGGGTTATGCCGGAGAGGAAGGACGTGGTACAGTCAAGGGCCTTCTCTTGGATTCCGGCTTCTAGGGGGCGTGTCTTTAGAGTGAGATGGCAGACCATGTCAAAGGCGGCCCACAGGTCCAGGAGGATGAGGGCTGATGTTTCGCCGTTGTCTAGTTGGCGCCTGATGTCGTCTGTGGCGGCGATGAGGGCTGTCTCGGTGCTGTGGTTTTGTCTGAATCCGGACTGGCATGGGTCCAAGATGTTGTTGTCTTCCAGTTGGCAGGCCAATTGCCTGTTGACGATTTTCTCGATGAGCCATTCATATAACCACTCACTTACCAAGTCAGCTATTCATATAACATGTCACTCACCCATACAGCCACTCAGATAGTCACACACTCACCCATATAGCTACTTATTTAACCACTTACTCACCTATACAGCCACTCACATAGCCACTCACTCACCCATACAGCCTCTCAACAGAGCCACTCACACACCCATTAAACCACTCACACACTCACTCACACACCCACATAACCACTTACATACCCACTCACACATCCATACAACCACTCACAATACCACTCACTCACCCATAGAGCCATTCCAACAGACACTCGCTCTCCCATGCAGCCACTGAACACTAACTCACTTAACCAAACATCCACTCAAACAACCACTCACTCATCCATATAGCCACTTACACACAGAGTCACTCATTTATAAATACATCACTCACCCATACAGTCCCCCACACACCTACTCACCCACCCATACAGCCACTGACACACGTGGTTACTCACCAGTACAGTCACTCCCACAACCACTAAGTCACCCACACAGCTATTCATACACCCACTTATACGTCCAATTTAGTCACATATACATTCACTAACACACCCATACAGCCATTCAGACACCCACTCACACACAGATACACCCAGTCACACAGCCACTCATATAATCTATGTTAAGAAAGGGAATCACTCGTTAGTATATTAATTTAACTTTTGTGGTACATTAGTATATACGTGCACCATTCCAAAACATTTAGAAATCACAGAGGGATGACATCAGTGATGTCATTTGAATTTTCATCAGTGACATCACAGACCATGTCATGAGTGATGCAATATGTGAGGTCATAATCTGTGAAGCTCAAGGTTCATTGTTTAGTCCCCACTTCTTCAAAGCATACATGATCCCTCTGGCCCACGTCATCCAAGCACATGACATTGACGTCATCTTCTGCTCTGATGGCAACTTTTATTCTCCCACTCAGATAAGACCCCCAACATAAGAAACAAGTTCACCGCCTATATATCCAAAGTCATTAGCTCGATTAAAAGCCAATTGTCGCAAGTTCAATTCTGACAAGACCAAAGTAGTGATCTTCGGCAACAATGCCTCACCATGGGACTCTAAGTGGTGGCCAGCCAAAGTAGGGCCTACAACCACACCCAGCCCCAACACCAGGAACCTTGCAATATTAATTGACAGAAAACTGGACATGACTGCACCGGTCAATGCCGTCACTGCATTCTGCTTCCATACACTGAAGATGCTTAGGAACTTTTTCAATTGGCTCCCAAGCACCACTAGAAAAACTGTCACTCATGCTGTATTCACAGGTCAGTTAGACTATGGGAACTCCTTTCATGCGAGGAACACCAAGCAACTCACTAGAAGACTACAGACCATCCAGAACTCGGCGGCCAGACTCTTCCTCAACCTCCCACACAGAATTCACATCACAAAACACCTCAGGGAGATCCACTGGCTCCCAGTAAACAAATGTAATCATTTCAAAATCCTCACCCAAACATATAAGGGACTGCACAACCTAGGCCGCATCTACCTGAATAGTTGAATTTCCATCCACCAAACACCCAGACAAATCCCCACTTCAGGACGGCTATTTTCACACATCCCGCACATATACAGAAAACCAGATCAGGGTGGCACGCCTTTTCTTACATTACTCCTAAAGCCTCCCACTGCACATCAGAGCCTACTCTTCTCTTCTTGAATTCTGCAAGAATCTGAAGACCTGGGTTTTCAATTTAGCAACCTCCTGTAGGCAAGCCTAGGCACGCACACCTGCTCAGCATCAGGATACCTGAGTGGGTTATGGTGCGCTTTACAAAGACATATAACATAACATGATACCATCCCGCCAAGTTCTTTTGTCTCCTCCTCTAGAGGCAACTAGCAAGAACAACCAAGGACTCAAGGTGTTTGCTTGTAATTTTGTCAGAAGGCTCCATTATATGGTATTGGCACCCTCTCTTTCATCCACCCCTGAAATCTTTCAATTGTTTCACTCCACTGTCATCTCTCTTCCTGTTGGCCAATGAAAGCTCAATCACACAGACCTCTACTCGAAGCCTGCTTAGGGTTTGCATATTTACAGTCACACTCCCACCATGCTTTCTAAGACTGGGCTGCAGGAATCTTTGCATTTATCTTTTGGAATTTTTTCCCAGCACCTTTAATATTCCATATCATCATTTTGAGTTCAACCCCCCTGGCAGTTTACTGTTAGCCCTGATTTTGATCAGGAAGGTAAGTGCCACTGGTATGAGGGATATCAAGATTCTGTTTCCTGTTTTCAAAAGCCATGGAGCCCATGAATGCTGCATCGAGCTCTCCTGGAAACCAAAGACTCCTGCTTCACACACTCCTGTACCAGACCCTGAAGGCAGTCACGTGCGCTCCATACTTACCGACCGGCTGGAGTATCTCGAACAGATTGGGTGGCCAACTGCGCGGACGTCTTACAAGGATGGGGTCTTGCTTGCCTTGGCTTCTGTTACCAGACTCCATGACATAGGCATCTTAAACGGAACAAAGCATCAGTGAATTAGTCTTGCAGCTGTGCACAAACCAAGCAATGAACTTAATGTCCCAACATTTAAGATTCAGAGTCCTCAACAGTGTCTGGATGTGAGGCTAGCTGGTGCTCTGTATACTCAGCTCTTGCACAAACAACCAAATGTCTGAAATATGGTTTGTGTGAACTAACATCTCCCCCCACACGTCCACAGCCACTACCATGTGAAAAAACCCTAGGATGCACCAATGGCTTTACTCCCCTCTATTCTCGATTCATGGAGGGGTGAATTACTTGCCCTTTATCTAAGAAGACAATCCATAAGTATTCATCATGTGATGCTTGCCTTGTTGAGTTTTGAGGCTCTTTTTGATAGAGTATGTAGAAATCTATTATGGTGTAGATTAAATAGCCAGAGATTCCACCCATTATGGCTGAAACCATTATGTCTTCATATGAAAATATGTGGGTAACAGATTAAATTGGGAATGGGTATTTCTTTCTCCTGAAAGATATTTACCAGCCATGTTGTGAAGCAAATGTGCGTGCCTAGCCCTGCTACACAATTATGCATCCCATTTTTACAATTTACAGAAGATTAAGTGCAATTTGACCTCACACCAATTAGCCAACATAGAGCAATGAATTCACTAAATAGTTTCAAGAATGACAACAAAACAGAAGTTAATGCAGTAAAACAAAGGTAATGTTTGCTGTCCAAAGAGTGGCAGAAGATACTCCTGGGCCAATATCACTTAATTGATGTTGTACTGTCCCTGTCTGTGCCACTGCAGACCCTTAGCGGTACAAAAGGGGGTGGTGATGGACGGAGCATCTGAACCAATCAAACACTCACACCCAGTCAAAAGATCTGGGTTTGATCCATCACCGTTCTTTAGCCCACTCTGCCACCCCAGTTCAGACATGGCTATATGCAAATCAGTCTGACCCTGTACCTCATGGGAACAGTCCAGCCGAACTGCCAAGGCATGCCTTCCATGGATGGGAAACAAGCTTCCGAGGACCGGTTTCTGGCATTACAGCCGTCTTCAGCCCGGCTTGCTTGAATCCAGTGGCAAAGTGAGCAAGGGACTCACGTCTGAGCATACCCTGCCACACTTATGGCGGCCAAAAGCGGTACAAAAGGGGGTGGTGATGGACGGAGCATCTGAACCAATCAAATACTCACACCCAGTCAAAAGACCTGGGTTTAATCCATCACCGTTCTTTAGCCCACTCTGCCACCCCAGTGCAGACATGGCTATATGCAAATCAGTCTGACCCTGTGCCTCATGGAAACAGTGCAGCCCGAACTGCCAAGCCATGCCTTCCCTGGACCGGAAACAAGCTTCCGAGGACCGGTTTCTGGCATTACAGCCGGCTTCAGCCCGGCTTGCTTGAATCCAGTGGCAAAGTGAGCAAGGGACTCACGTCTGAGCATACCCTGCCACTTATGGCGGCCAAAAGCGGTACAAAAGGGGGTGGTGATGGACGGAGCATCTGAACCAATGAAACACTCACACCCAGTCAAAAGATCTGGGTTTGATCCATCACCGTTCTTTAGCCAACTCTGCCACCCCAGTTAAGACATGGCTATATGCAAATCAGTCTGACCCTGTGCCTCATGGGAACAGTCCAGCCCGAACTGCCAAGCCATGCCTTCCATGGACCGGAAACAAGGTTCCGACGACCGGTTTCTGGCATTACAGCCGTCTTCAGCCCGGCTTGCTTGAATCCAGTGGCAAAGTGAGCAAGGGACTCTGGTCTGAGCATACCCTGCCACACTTATGGCGGCCAAAAGCGGTACCCAAGGGGGTGGTGATGGACGGAGCATCTGAACCAATCAAACACTCACACCCAGTCAAAAGATCTGGGTTTGATCCATCACCGTTCTTTAGCCCACTCTGCCACCCCAGTTCAGACATGGCTATATGCAAATCAGTCTGACCCTGTGCCTCATGGGAACAGTCCAGCCCGAACTGCCAAGCCATGCCTTCCCTGGACCGGTTACTGCATACCCTTAGGCAGCTGCTCAGGGCATTAACAGGGGCAGTGTGCACTTTTACAATCAATGTGCTGCTAGAAGACAAACCCAAACTCAGCCCTGCCCTAGGGCCAACGCATTCAGGAAGCTTCTTCAAAGCTTCTACATGTTTCACAGTCCAGGCGGCGACCCGTCCCTGTTTGAAACAGGGGGAACAGATCACCCCCGCATCAGGCACAGTGAGTGACCGCACCCACCGGCAGGGGATGTCTGGGCAGCCATAGGACTCCGTTTGCTCCCGCTATAGGACTGCCCTCAGGCGGCGCACTACCAATGCGCCAACTTTTTGTGCACCTTCTAAATGCCTGTTAGCCTCTGTGCACACAGGCTAAAACGTCTACTTTACATCCATACTAAAATTACTTCTACACAACCCTACTAAAACTACTACACATCCACACTAAAACCTCTACTCCACATCCATACTAAAACTAAAACTACACATTCATACTAAAACTATTACCACTCATCCATACTAAAACTACTACTACACTTCCATTATAAAACTACTACTACATATCCATACTAAAACTACCACTAAAGATCCATACTAAAACGTCTACTCCAAATCCGTAATAAAACTACTACTACACATCCCTAATAAAACTACTACTACACATCCATACTAAAACGACCACTACACACCCATTCTAAAACTTCTACTCCACATCTGTAATAAAACTACTACTACACATCCATATTAAAACTACTACTAAAGATCCATACTAAAACGTCTACTCCAAATCCGTAATAAAACTACTACTACACATCCATAATAAAACTACTACACATCCATACTAAAACGACCACTACACACCCATTCTAAAACGTCTACTCCACATCCGTAATAAAACTACTACTACACATCCATATTAAAACTTCTACTCCACATCCGTAATAAAACTACTACTACACATCCATATTAAAACTACTACTAATGATCCATACTGAAATGTTTACTCCAAATCCGTAATAAAACTACTACTACACATCCTGAATAAAACTACTACTACACATCCATATTAAAACTACTACTAAAGATCCATACTAACGACTACTTCACATCCATACTAAAATTACCACTACGCAACCCTTCTAAAACTACTACACATCCACACTAAAATCTCTCTTCCACATCCATACTAAAACTAAAACTACAAATCCATACTAAAACTATTACCACTCATCGATACTAAAACTATTACTACACTTCCGTTATAAAACTACTGCTACACATCCATACTAAAACTACTAAAGATCCATACTAAAACGTATACTCTAAATCCGTAATAAAACTACTGCTATACATCCATAATAAAACTACTACTACACATCCATACTAAAACTACTACTAAAGATCCATACTAAAACGTCTACTACACTTCCATTATAAAACTACTACTACACATCCATACTAAAACTACTACTAAAGATCCATACTAAAACGTCTACTCCAAATCCATAATAAAACTACTACTACACATCCTTAATAAAACTACTACTACACATCCATATTAAAACTACTACTAAAGATCCATACTAAAACGACTACTTCACATCCATACTAAAACTACTACTACACATCCATTCTAAAACTACTACTAAAGATCGGTACTAAAACGTCTACTACACTTCCATTATAAAACTACTACTACACATCCATACTAAAACTACTACTAAAGATCCATACTAAAACGTCTACTCCAAATCCGTGATAAAACTACTACTACACATCCATAATAAAACTACTACTACACATCCATTCTAAAACTACAACTACACACCGATTCTAAAACTTCTACTCCACATCCGTAATAAAACTACTACTACACATCCATATTAAAACTATTACTAATGATCCATACTAAAACGTCTACTCCAAATCCGTAATAAAACTACTACTACACCTCCTTAAAAAAACTACTACTAAACATCCATACAAAAACTACTACTAAAGATCCATAGTAAAACATCTACTACACTTCCATTATAAAACTACTACTACACATCCATACTAAAACTACTACTACACATCCATAATAAAACTACTACTACACATCCATTTTAAAACTACCACTACACACCCATTCTAAAACTTCTACTCCACATCCGTAATAAAAGTACTACTACTACACATCCATATTAAAACTACTACTAAAGATCCATATTAAAACTACTTCACAAAATCCTTAATAAAACTACTACTGCACATCCATACTAAAACTACTACTAAAGATCCATACTAAAACTTCTACTCCAAATCCGTAATAAAACTACTACTACACATCTATACTAAAACTACTACTAAAGATCCATACTAAAACGTCTACTCAAAATCGTAATAAAACTACTACTACACATCCATTTTAAAACTACCACTACACACCCATTCTAAAACTTCTACTCCACGTCCATAATAAAACTACTACTACACATCCATATCAAAACTACTACTAAATATCCATACTAAAACTACTACTGCACATCCTTAATAAAACTACTACTGCACATCCATACTAAAACTTCTACTCCACATCTGTAATAAAACTAGTACTACACATCCATATTAAACGTCTGCTCCACATCCATATTAAAACTACTACCACACATCCATAATAAAACTACTCATCCACATACACAATGAAACTTCTACTCCACATCCATACGAAAACCTCTATTACACATCCATAATAAAACTACGAATACACATCAAAGCTAAAATGTCTACTCCACATCCATACTAAAACTTTTACTCCACATCCGTAATAAAACTACTACTACACATCCATAATAGAAGACTACTACACATCCATACTAAACCGACTACTACACATCCATACTAAAACTAGTACTACACATCCATACTAAAACATCTACTCCACATCCATAATAGAACTACTACTCCACATCCATACTAAAACATTTACTTCATGTCTATACTAAAACTACTACTCCACATCCATAATACAACTACTACTACAAATCATACTAAAACTTCTACTGCACATCCATACTAAAACTTCCACTCCACATCCATAATAAAGCTACAAATACACATCAAAGCTAAAACATATACTCCACATCCATAACAAAACTACTACTCAAGGGGAAAACATGGCGGCAAGCTGACACCGGTCGCTGGAGCTTCAGGAGCAGCGCGAAGCATGAGCTGAGCGATATTCTTACGAAGATTCAGCCCACCAAGGATGCGAGAAGGATTGGATAGAAATGGACGATGCAATAATTAACAGGACACACATCTCAAAATAACAGGCATATTCCTGGCCGACTGTATGGGTCAGGATATGGCATATTAGCAGGAGACCTGGAGGCGTGCAGCAGACCTCTTGAGGAGGACGATGTCAGCTTCAGCTCTGGTTGGTTTCTGGGCCGGGGAAGGCAGTGTCAGAACAAGACACTGGCCAGCAAGGGTGGTGGAAAAGCTCGGGAAGAGTTGTGGCGGAAGCTGTGGTGAGCAACTTTGCCTGGACTCACGATCGGAGGGGGTAAGGCGCAGGAGCTGGGAGAATCTACAATTCAAGGGAATAGTGGCTTTGCCATTGGAAAGGGACTCACTCTCCAATGCCTTACAGTGCGACAAAGAGAAGGAGGAATAGGGGGGGAGACGCCACAGCCATAGAAGAAACAGGTGGCTACGGGCGGGGTTAGAGGCATTGGATTGAGCAGGGTTGGGCATTGTCAACACACTCACTAATAAGGCAGCCCCCCGAATCCAGATAAAAAATGGATATCAGTTAAGGTCTCACCCCGAGGCAAAAAACAGAGGCCAGTTTCTCCAAAAACAAAAGTGACAAAATCTGGAGGGAGACTAAAACAGTGAAGTTATAAGGCAACACGAATTCTGATAAAACCTGCCCCATCCCGTACCTCTTATTTTAAAATAATGGAGCATGTTGCAGTGCCTAAAGGAGGAGGAAATAAGGTTACCCAGATAAATTTGTCCCTCCTGCAATGGGTAAACTGATTCACCCCATTAGATAATGAACAAAGCGGGATGGTCAGTATGACGACCAGTGTGAAATACAGGGGGCAGACAGAGATGCCAATTCCCACCTTTCCACAGCCATCTCCCCACTGTGTCAAACACAGGTGATAGCCAACATCAAGGCAGTGGCAGTACCTTGGAGGGGGAAAATATGGAAGAAGCGCAAGGAGTAGAGGGGGCAAAGAGTCAGGTTGAACTGATGTTTTCAAGCTTGATACACGATATCCTCTTGAAATTTGAGATCTCTGAGATCATTTAAAAGGGGATTCATGATAAGTGTGATGTCCTGGAAGGAAAGCTGGATGACATTGCTTTGCGAACTGGGGCATTCGAGATTAAGGTGAAGATCTTGTCAGAAGTAGTTTCAGAGAACACCAACGATTTAGACAAATTAATGGCACAGAACAGAACCCTGCAAGAGAATATGGAGAGGCTTGAGATGTAGGCCAGACAAAACAACTTTAGAGTCCTTAAAGATTCGGAAGGTGCAGAAGGAGGAGATATTAAGGCTTTTATATGTAAAATGTTGGAAGAAGGAATCCAGAAGGACAGGCCAGACATTGAGCTAGAGAAAGAGATCCAGAGAGTCCACAGAGACCCGTTCAAGCTAAACCCAGCCTGAAAGACGGCGAGAAAAATATTGATAAACTTCCTCAAGTACGCTATAAAAGAGCTAGTACTGGGGAGGGCTCGGAAAGAAACTTCCCTAAATTACGAGTCATTCAGTTACCAAGTTAGATCGAATCTTGGGAAAACAATGGTCCAGAGGCAGTGGGAGTTTGGGACCAGAATGAGCAAGCTGAGAAGTAGGGTTGCCCAGGTCCAAATGAAATTCCCTGACCATGCTTAAAATAATGTGGTAAAATAAAATGTATAACATTAGCAGTCCAGAGGAAGTGGACCCTTTTTTGGCACAGATGTAGAGGTGAGTTTAATATAGACAAATGAGGTTAGAAAGGGGATTATATTGGGAGAGATAGATACTGTGTCTATTCAACGGATCACTGAAAGAATATCGACTACCACAATATCGAGTACCCAAAATATCGAGGTGAAAATATCTACTACAAAAATATCGAGTTTGTATGTACAAACAGGTAAGTACAAAAATATCGACTACAAAATATCGTTTACAAAAATATCGTTGTAAAAAATATCGACTTTACTAAAAACAATGTTTAATTACATTAATATACAAAATTAATTACTAAAATATAATTAACAATACTTAAAATAACTTTTAATAATTAAATATTTAATGAAAGTAAAAAAAAAATATTTTTTTAATCATATTTCTTAAAACATATATATATAGTAACAAAATTTAATTAAATAATAGGCAATATTGTATATGTACCCCAAAAACCCAAAACTGACCCTGAACCCTAAAAATACCCCTTTACCCAAAAACTAAAAACTGACCCTGAACCCTAAAAATAACCCTTTACCCAAAAACTGAAAACTGACCCTGAACCCTAAAAATACCCCTTTACCCAAAAACTGAAAACTGACCCTGAACCCTAAAAATACCCCTTTACCCAAAAACTGAAAACTGACCCTGAACCCTAAAAATACCCCTTTACCCAAAAACTAAAAACTGACCCTGAACCCTAAAAATACCCCTTTACCCAAAAACTGAAAACTGACCCTGAACCCTAAAAATACCCCTTTACCCAAAAACTAAAAACTGACCCTGAACCCTAAAAATACCCCTTTACCCAAAAACTGAAAACTGACCCTGAACCCTAAAAATACCCCTTTACCCAAAAACTGAAAACTGACCCTGAACCCTAAAAATACCCCTTTACCCAAAAACTAAAAACTGACCCTGAACCCTAAAAATACCCCTTTCATTTAACATAATTAGCAATTAATCAATTAAATAAAATTAATTACCAATTACATTTTAATTAATTAACAAACATTTTTTAATTAACAATTAATTAAATATTACTACCAATTATTAAATTAACATATTTAATTAATTATAATTAAATTACTTCCCACCCTATTCCCCTATAAACCCTCAACCCGCTAGAGAAAATACATTATTTTAATTGACATAATTAGCAATTATTCAATTAAATAAAATTAATTACCAATTTAATTTTAAATAATTAACATATATTATTTAATTACCAATTAATTAATTATTACTACCAATTAATAAATTTACATATTTAATTAATTATAATTAAATTACTTCCCACCCTATTCCCCTATAAACCCACAACCCGCTACAGAATTAAATTACACAATAATTAAAAAAATAATTAATTAAAAATAATTATAAAATAAATTGACACTTTTCACACATATTATAACATAAACACACTATAAATAATTAAATATTATTTAAAAAACTATATTTTTTACTATCTAGATTATATACTTGGATATTTTCACTGTCTATATTATTTACAGTCGATATTACTTCACTTACCTTAAAAACGATATTTTGGCTGTCGATATTCTGTCTAGTCGATATTTTCTCCAAACGATATTTAAAACTCGATATTCTGTCCAGACGATATTTTGGAGTCGATATTATGTCTGTGCACCCTATTCAACAGAGAAAAATAGTGGTTTCTACACTTTTTGTGTTAAAGCTTCATGCTGGGATGGGAGGGTCACGATTGGCGGTTTGAACTGCCACAGGAGTAAAAAGGGGGTTTCCTGGTGGAGGGAATGGGGAGGGGAAGGGCACAGGGTGTGGGGAGCAAGGGGAAAAAACATTTAGTCCTCATGGACAAGTTGGGCCCAAGATTGCAGAAGTCAGGAGGCTATAAGGAAAATAGCTTTAAATATGCATAGGTCTAACAAAATCAAACTATTAACATGGAATGTGGATGGGTTGAGGAATAGGAGAGAGTTGTTTTGGGTAACAGAATTTTTAAAGAATAGTGAGGCGCACGTTATCTTCTTACAAGAGACTCATATGGAAGCACAAGAATGCAAACACAGCTACAGTAAAATAAGATGGACCCAGGAGGTGCTCTGCTCTGAGCAAAGATGAAGTACAAGGGGAGTAGCCCTAGTTATAAGAAACAATGCTGGAATAAACGAAGAAAATACGAGGCAGACCAATCAGGGAGGTGGTTGGTGGCAACTATATTGATTCAGGAAAGACCCTTGGTGTGTGCAGTATACTATGGGCTGAATGAAGATAACCCGGGAGCACTTTCAAAACTTGAAGTTTGCTTGTTAGACGCAACAGCACTGATTGTCATGGGAGGTGAATTTAACTTAGTGCTAAATAAGGTAAAGTAAGGTAAATTTATTGTACAGTTAATAAAAACTCACAATATAAAACGTACAAATATATAAAAAGCAATCATAGTTACAATTAAGGTATAAAAAGAGCAAATGGTCTTCCTGGTTGAGATCGTAAAAGTCACAATATGTTTTGTTTAAAGACCATAGGCGTTACAATGCAAGGGTCTCCAAGGGATTTAGAACAGCTTTTGATTGGCTAGTGCTTTGTACAAGCCAGATATCTGGTTTGTGAGTCTTCTGGCCACTATGTCAAAGAATTTAGTTAATCTGCAGTTTAACTGAGTCTCCTCGGGGTTAAAACACAACATCACAGCCTGCCTGCAACTTGTTATGCCCTTCTGATTCCATAGGGCCCGGAGTAGTGATCGCCTTATGTCTATAAGGTTTGTACAAATGCAAATTATATGGATCAGATCCTCTTTTCCTGATAAACAAAGTCGGCAGCAGCTTGTTGAGCTTCCCCTTTTCCAAGGTGCCAAGTGTGGTAGTATGGGAATGATGCCAAGGCGCATATTTAAAAATTTATTTTTAGTTATCTGCGTGAGGCCCGTTTTTAGGTATTCTTGTTTTTTCAGAACATTATAGTCTTTCAACACGCCCCAACCATGGGCCCTCTTGGCCAAGGTGGCTTTATCCTCTATAGAGGAAATCAGCTTAGTTACTTTCGTTACCACCTTTTAAAAGGTTTTGAGGTCTGTTGGTGATTCCCAGAGGTTTGTTAGATCCAAGGTCTCCAGTGAGTCTTGTAGTTAATTCCTTGCAGTTAAATTGCCTTAGGTGGATAATTCAGTCCAAAGATAAGCATTTAAAGTTCCATGGTCAGCACCTCTGATTTTCCGCCACGTTTTGATGTATGCCCCCTTTCTCTCCACTGTTTGTTTCTGACGCCCGAATTCAAGGCGGATTTGAGCGGGCGATGTATAAGTGGGTAGATGGAATATTGCCCTGTAAGCGTGACTGATGGTATTATCTAATGTCGTGGCATAATTTCCTTGAAAGGATTCGCTGTCATACGTGAGCATGGGTTGCAGTCGTGCTCGTATCACCTGCAGTAGGGGGTCCAATGAACGATCTGGGAGAGATTTCTTCAAGGGTTTAATTGACAAGTAGAAAGTCGTGCCCTTCCGACGAATATCCTCTAGTTGGTGCTTGAAAGAGCCTCTACTGTATAAATGGACGCCTAGGTACTTGTAGGTTGCTACCTGTTCTAGCCTCTGTCCATCCAAGAACCAGGCAAGTTTCCTTTTTTTGTTATAATTCATTGTCATAATTTTTGTTTTGTTTAAGTTGATGTTTAGTAAGTTATTTATGGAAAATATGTTGGTTGTAGCTAAAAGATTTTGGAGAACGATAGGGGACCGGCTGATAAGGACCAAGTCATAAGCGTAAAGGAGGTTTGAGAGTGTGGTGTCGCCTAGTCACGGGGCATGAGATTTGGTTTTATCTAGTTCCCAAGGGAGATCTGCAAGAAAAAGGTTAAACAGCATAGGGGCTAGTACACAACCTTGTTTCAAGCCTTTAGAGGTACTGATTTGCTTTAAGATATGTGTGCCGAAGCCCAATTTGATCCTAACCCAGGTGTTGGTATGTAGCAGGATGTATGACGTTACAACGCATACTTTTACAACGCATACCGTTACAACGAAATTATTACAACGCAAAAACTATTACAATGCATGTATTTACAACGCATACTTTTACAACGCAGGTACCTTTACAACGCATACCATTATAACGTAAGTATTGGTAAGTATATATTAATTTTTTTAATTGAAATTAATATAATTTAATTTAATTTAAATTTAATTTAATTTGATTTTTACCATGTACCCCTGTACCCCAAAAACCCAAAACTGACCCTGAACCCTAAAAATACCCCTGTACCCCAAAAACCCAAAACTGACCCTGAACCCTAAAAATACCCCTTTACCCAAAAACCCAAAACTGACCCTGAACCCTAAAAATACCCTTTTACCCAAAAACCCAAAACTGACCCTGAACCCTAAAAATACCCCTTTACCCAAAAAACCCAAACTGACCCTGAACCCTAAAAATACCCCTTTACCCAAAAACCCAAAACTGACCCTGAACCCTAAAAATACCCCTTTACCCAAAAACTGAAAACTGACCCTGAACCCTAAAAATACCCCTTTACCCAAAAACTGAAAACTGACCCTGAACCCTAAAAATACCCCTTTACCCAAAAACCCAAAACTGATCCTGAACCCTAAAAATACCCTTTTACCCAAAAACCCAAAACTGACCCTGAACCCTAAAAATAACCCTTAAAAAACCCAAACATATAACATTTTAAATATTATTATATACTTACCAATACTTACGTTGTAATGGTATGCGTTGTAAAAGTACCTGCGTTGTAAAAACATGCGTTGTAAATACATGCGTTGTAATGGTTATTGCGTTGTAAAAGTTTCGTTGTAATGGTAGTGCGTTGTAAAAGTTGCGTTGTAAAGGTTATTTCCCATGTAGCATGATCAGCTGCAGTAGGAGTGGGCCTGGAATCCCCCATCTTTCCAGCTTCTGCCAAAGTTTACTCCGGTAAACATGGTCGAAAGCGACGCTGTAGTCAATAAAACACAAGAATAGTGAACTCTTGATGGGTTTTACTGCATCTGTCAAGAGAGTTAGCACCATGATGTTGGTCGTTGTACCCTGACCTCTGCAGAATCAGGTTTGGGTGGCAGGGATAAGCGTTTTTCGTTTGCCCAAGATGTTAGGTCCTCCAGGACGAGGGCCGCATAATACTTTGCCTCTATGTCGACTAGTGCTATTAGTCGATAACTGCTTGGGTTGTTCCTTTCACCCTTTTTATAAATCGGGCTTATTATGGAGCCTCTCCAGGTTGTTGGACATGTTACTGTTTCCCTTATTTCCTGGAAGACTGGTGCCATGATGTTACTCCAAAAGTCAGCGTCTTGTTTATGAAGCATTGACAGGATCCCGTTAGGGCTTGGAGCACCCTCGAGTTTGCCTTTTAAGATTTGTGATTTGATCCTTGCCGTTATTTCTGAGTATATGTTTTCCTCTCTGTTTATCATTTGTGCGAGTTTTGGTGTTACTTCCTCGTCCGGTGTTGCAATGTGGTGTAGGGATGATTTCCTTGTACGAATATTGATCAGTTTATTGTTTTTGCCGGTTTTGTCAGGCTCCGATCCAGACCAGATTTCTTGGCATTACCTCTGGGCAAACACCCCGCTAGGTTTTCGGTGTTGAAGTGAGTTGATAAGTAGTTAGCCCAGCCAGGTTCAGTGATGTTAGAATTGATTCCTTTATGGCCTGGGCGTTGGAGGGAATGTATTAGTTTCCAGAATCTAGTGCTGTTCTTCTGTTTTGAATCATGCAAGATTTTTACCCAGAGGTTGTCATTCAGCTGCCTTTTCCTTTCCCATGTTTTTTTCCTTAACTGTGCTTTTAGGGAGCGCAGCACCTTTTGCGGACCTTCGTTGTTTGGGTCTTTACAGAGCTGTCTCAGAGACTGATTATTCCCCGTTTTAAGGTTTTTATCTCTGGTGTTGTTACTATTCCGACTATGGGCCAGATGTAGGAGCCAAAATACCGGTCGGTTACGGACGATTTCGGACGTTAACGACCGGTATTTAATAAATGGCATGTAGGGGCCTAAATTTACCGATTCGGTAAATTTACCGAATCGGTAATTTTACCGATTCGGTAACTTCGGGATGTAGGTGCGACTCCCTAAGGCCTAACAGATTCGGTATTAAATACCGAATCCAGGTGTGCATGCACATGTGTGCATGCACACCTATGCCATGTGACAGACAGACATGCTGGGTTGGATAGGCTGGCCTTTTTCCTGCTTCGAGTTTTATTCCCCACTGTGAGAATCGAAGTGATTCCCCCATGATTACATTTGCAATGTCATTCGTTTTCCAGGTGGTCTTTGTAGTTTTGTGGCTTTGTCGGGCGGTGGCGGGGAGAAATTCGATTCCGAGCAAATCTATTGTGTTGATGTTTTTTAATTTATCGATTGAGTTAATGAGCCTTGAGATGTTGCCCCTGTTTAGGGTGTCCACTCGTCCTCTGGATTTAAATTCTGGGATAAAGAGAATTATGTCAGACTCTTGTTTCCCAGGAGATAATGTTTGCTGTTGTGTAGATGTCTCACTTTGCTTGGCCTCCTGTAGATGTTGTAATTCGATTGTTTTGGCCCAACGTGATGTGCCATCTCCCTTGGTTTGCTCCTTAGTCTGTGCGCTGGATGCTTCTGTGATGCTTATTGTCCTAAGATTTCTTTTGGGTTCGTGGATAGTGATCCCAGTTCTATTACAAGTAAATTTTTTGGGAGAAGCAGAAATCATGGGGTCTGTGTTGACTGCGGGAAACTCCTCTAAGGGCTGCTTTGCAACCTCCATGGCCGGTTGTAGCATGGCTACCGGAAGATTGCCTGTGGAAGGATAATTTTTTCTTTGTCCTTCATTGTCCAGATCAGATAGGTTCGAGAAGGTGAATTGTTGATTTGACTAATGGGCTTCTGCTTAGTCTGTTTGCTTAAATTCCCTTTGTGTTTCAATGTGTTTGCATTCAGTGAGTTTTTGTGTGGGGTGGTAAGTTTGTATGTTTTGTTCCTGGCTGCTCGTTACCCCATAATGTTATTTGGAGATTCTCGTCAGTATGATATGCAACTGCCGGCTTCCGATTCCTGCCCTTTCTCTTTTGTTTACGGCGTGCACGCGTATTCACTGGGCTCGTTGGATCACCCCTTTCTTTGTTTGAAATGTTCTGAGGGGACTCTTCTAGTGAAACTTTGGATGTACCTGGTTGTTGCCCTTGCGTGATAGTAGCGTGAGCGTCGTTGTGGGTTCCTAGTGGGCTTTTGTTGGGAGTTGAGCTGCTGGACTTAGCCTCTGTTATGAGCGGTGTTGTAATATTTAGTTTAAGATCCCCCAGAAGATTTCCCAGCATCATGGGGAGTGTGGATAATTTGTCAATTATTGGTGAGCAGACACAGTTTATTCTTTCTATTTGTGTTAGTTTTGCTGCCTCTTGTCCTCTTTTTTTGAGGCCATTGAGATCTGCAAGTTTTCTTTCTATCCCCATTGTAGCCTCAGCTAGTGTTTGCAGGACTGTTAGCTGCAGGTCTAGTTTATCCGATTGGTACTGTTATGCTGTTGACGACAGCTGAATTGTGGTGAGTAGAGTTGCCCAAAAAGTTTCGGTGGGGCTTCTGCTCCCCTCGGTTAGCTGATGCGAGCTCTCTCCACTGGTGCAGATTGGAGATGACTTGGAATTGTACGATGCCACTAGTTAATTCCATTATTTTGATGCCAAGAAGGTCATGTCCCTATCCGAAGTGTTTGGGTCCTCGCATGCCATGTTAGGTGAAGGGTTTACAGGATCGATTTTTGTTTCCTGCGTGTCGGCTGATGAGGTATCACCTTGAGTTTTTGATTCTACATATGGATTATTTTTGTATGTATGTGATATAGAGCTCTCTTGTTCGTTTATAGTTTGTGCCTGTTGGTTGAGTGGGGGGATATGAGTAGGAGATTGCTGGAATCCTATGGTGTTGGTAGTGTGGTTGGAGGTATAGTACTCCGGAGGCCCATCAGGCTCAGAGACACGTTTGCTCTGTTTTTCACTTCAGGCACTAGTTCCGTTGAGATTATATCCTGGTCACCTACCCTCGTTGGTAGAATGATTTGACAGGTGTCACCCTCTGTTGCTACAGGTCTTCTAGGTGCTTGTGCCCAGTGTGGGTCAGCTCCTGGAATACTTCTTGTGTGGGCCGGGGTCTCCGTTGGAATTAATGATGTGTGTATCTCTGCAACCGTGTAGTTCGGTACCTGTCGAAACGCGCAGTTTGCACCAACGGGGTGCAGTGGAGACTGTAGGCCAGTAATGAGGTCGTTAGTTGAATATATAGCTTTTCCTGGGTCTTTTAGGAAGGCAAATTTTGTATACATTTTTGGTTGAAGGTAGCTTTTTATTTTCCTTGAGGGCTGGTCTTCTATATTGATTAATTTGTGGGGATTTATCCTTTTTTCGCTTCTAGGCGTTTGTATTTGTACTTTTGCGTCACTTTGCTCTGGTGGTGTTGCTGGGCTTTGGGCTTTATCTATTGGTGCTCTATCCTCAGTGCAGTTTTTGGTGACTCCAAGATAACATTTTTGTGCAATGCTCTTTTCGCAAACCTTTTTATTGTTAGTGCTTGAGTGTTTTTTGTCTGAGATCTCTAGGCTTGCGGCCATTTCGTTTCTTTTTCGTTTGGATGGTGGCTTTGTTGGGGGTTTTCTTTCTTTTCCCGATCTCATTTTAGTCCCACTTGACCCCTCTCCTGGGTCGCCTATGTCTCTCCCAGTGATTGCCCTACTGCCCCGAGGGCTGGTGGGGGGTCTGCAATTATGGAACGATGTGACAGGTGGATATAAACGAGGGTGAAAAATAGAAGTATTGAAAATATACCAATGGAAAAAACCTGAGTGGAGGCTTTCCTCAAAGTGCGCTGACCTGGTCTGGGTTGGTCTCGGTGGGCAAGATGTAGGCCCCAACGTAGGAGCTCAAGGACACTGTCACCCACTTGATCCCTTTCCCTTCCCTTCCTGCTCACCTGCAGACCTCCTGGCGTCGGGGACTTGGATAGCAGTTTGAAATTAGTTGCAATTAGGGTCAAGGTCAGGGTTGCAAACTCGTCCTGGGACCACTCGTGGTTTGTATCAGCAGCTGTAGAGGCGAGGGGCGGTTGAAGCTGGAAGCAGGGGCAGGAGTAGCCGAGTAGGAGCCAGCCAAGAGCAAAGCTGGGGCTCTACTGCTCAACCGCTAAACTGCTCTGCCCCACTGCCCCACTGCCCCACTACCCCTCTGTTGCTTCTCTGTGGGAGCTCCTAGATCTTCCTGGATCTTCGATTGCAGGCTGCAAGGCTGCAAGCTGCAGGCTGTGGGTTTGTAAGATGGCGATGAGCACCAGGCGGCGGCGGCGGCGGCTCCGCTCCACTCTCGGGCTCTCTGTGCTGAGATCTGATACCGGCTGCTGGGGCGGGGGAGGGCGGGGGAGCGGAGGCAGGACCGGGAACCGGCCAGGAGCTCTACCGCCGTTCCGCTCAACCCCTCGGTTCCCTCTATTGCTTGCTGCCCCCCCGAGCACTCCGGGGACACAGTGCTCCAGAGTACAAGAAGGCTCGGCTCGGCTCGGCTCGGCTCGGCTCCGTAGTGCACGATGCAGCAACGGCAACGGCTCTACCCTCTTTCCTCCTCTGCTGATCTTCGATAGCGGTGGCGGCGTGTGGGGCTCACTGCAAAATCCGGACCGGAGTCGGGGTAGCAGGACTCCAAGAATAGGAACAGGACCGGAATGGTACCTTGGAAATGGAGTGGAACATAGAGCGATCCATACACTGCTAAATAAGGAAATAGACTGCACCTCGAAAGTAAAATATAATAGTCCCCCAAAAACATAGGCAAGCTTAAAACTTGTTGGATATGTGGCTTAGTAAGATTGGGGAAACCAGAGATTTTACTTTTTATAGCAAAAAATACAGACAACACTCACAAATAGATTATTTCACTCACAGATCAAGAGTTGTTTACAGAGGTGGAGACAGTAAATCATCTCCCTGCGATATTTTCAGATCTCTCAGAAGTGGCCATGACTCTGAGGTTGCAGCAAAAAGAGACGCAGAAGAGGTGGACAATAGACAGGACGATATTATTAAATGAAGAAGTGATTTGCGACTTGGGGGAAAAACGGATGAGTATTTTCGATTCAATATGGGCACAGCTAAAGGTCAGATAGTTTGGGAGGCTTTTAAAGCGTATCTAAGGGGGATAATCAGGTCCATAATGGTGGAGAAGAGGAAAACTATGAAACAAGATGAAGAGAGAAAAATAAGCGAGATTAAAGAAAAAGAAGGAGAACTGCAGCAAGCATCAATGGAAGGTCTAAGTAAAGTACCAGCATTATCGAAAGAGCTGGAGGGCTTGCAGGCTGGGTTGCAGGCACAGCTAGACAAGAAGCTTTTAGCTGATGGAAAACAAGTAAGCTTCAGCATTTCGCATATAGGGAGAAGTGCAGTTCCTTTCTGGCGTAGAAAGCTAAGACAGATAAGGCAAGGAGCACAATAAGGAATCTAATTAAAAGAGGGACAGGAGAAACCATTCAAGCGGACATAGATATTTGCGAAGAAGCCAAAGTTTTATGAGAGAACTGTATAGCGAGGATATAATGCAAGGACAAGCGAAAATAGAGAATTGGTTAAAAATTATAACACTCCCGCAATTGACAGAGGAACAGAAGGCATTCCTAGAAGCAGGCATTACAGAAGAAGAGGTAAGGGTACAGTGCAAAAAAATGGCAAGGGGAAAGGCAGCAGGACCGTATGGTCTGCCAATAGAGTTATATCTATGCATTTTGGATAAAGTGGTGCCACTTTTAAAAACTATGTTCAATAAAATATATATATCCACCTAGCTCATGGGCAGAAGCTACAGTTACACTAATTTTAAAACCGAATAAAGATCCGCAGACATCTGATTCATATAGACCCATATCTTTATTAAAAACAGATTATAAGGTATTCTCAGGTGTAGGCATCAATGGTTGCAAAGGTTATAAAGGGGTTGTCCATTCTGACCAGAGGGGCTTTAAACCAGGGAGGCAGTTGAACAAATTAACTGTAAAGACGCACATTTTGTTTTCAAGGGTGTGAAGCCTGCACTCCTACCATAGCGCCTGGACAGGCGTCAGTGCGCTATTCCTTTTAATTCACATTATTTTTGCCATCCCTGGACTCACTGCTACGTTAAACGAGGTGAGGCTAACTTCCTCTTTCACATGGGTCAGTGCCCGCTTTGTGGTGGTTTTAAGTGTGACATTTTGATATGTGTGCGACTCGTTAGTGTGACTTTACCACAAGCTGCAGGAAGAGCTGGGTGCAGGCTTCACAGTTAGTGGCCAACACAAATGTATTTTTAGAGCTCTCTTGATGCTAATGCAGACCTGGAAACTTCTGAAACATTTTCACAGTGGGGGGGTGTTGCAGGGGGCGTTTTGCTAAGCACAGGGCAATGCATTTTAACTCACCGCCTCCTCTGAGGTGCCCATGGATGTCCTGGGAAGGTTTCTCATGCTGGAATGACCATGGCCCTCCAGGGCCTCTGAAATATTTGCTGGACCCAGTTACTTATGCGCAGGGATTTCCAGTTACCTGTGCACGCAGCATGTGAATTCAGCCACATATCAAACTCAGGGGCATATGTACAAGCCCCTATTTCCACAGTAATGTCACTTTTAGTGACGTTGTGTGGAGGCTTAGCTTATTTACAAAACAGCGTTAAGCCACTTAACGTGGCTTAACGTTGCCTTGTAAATAAGGCCCCCTTTCATGCAGTAATAGTGTGGAAGGGGTGTGCAGTCGGTGTTGTGGGGGAGTAGTTCCGCCGCAACACCTATTGATTCTGACACTGACCCTATTTACAAAGCAGCGTAAATAGGATGCAGCCCCAAATTTAATACCAAGGAAAACCTGGTCTCAAGGAGGCGCAACGAGGAATTTGTTTTTATTTCGCCTTGTTTTTGCTGTTTCCATCTGTACTGCATTGTGCAACACACATAGAAACAGCAAATTGTATATGATTGTTTATGTGCAGGAAGGTCCCGCTTCCTGCACATAAACAATCATTAAAAAAAGCAGCACACATAGAAGTTACAAAACACCATTGCTGAGTGTTTACGTGCAGTAAGGGACACCGTCCTGCACATAACGAATCGTACCCCTCAAAGCAGGGTGGTCCGCTTCATCAGAGGTCGGGGGAGAAGGTCACTGTTAGCTGCCTCTGCCGGGAGGAGCCTCGAAGTCTGCTTCAAAGCACTTGCAATCCACCCCACCACCCCGGTGCTACACATGTGACATAGGTGGCATGGAGCAGACCCCTCCTGGGACATCTCAGCACATGCCCAAAGTGTAGAAAATGTCAGAATACACCGGTTCACCCTGCAGCCCACACACACAACGATTAACAGCTCAGACTGTGAACATGTAATCACTTTTTCAAATGTAGTGAAGTCGTTTGTAAAGTGTTTTTGTGTGTAGAACGACAATTTTTTAAAGCTACGCTAAAATGACAACTCTGGTACTGGGGTGCACACTGCAATACATACCTTATATCTTAGCGCGGTGTTTATTAATAATAAAGTCCATGTCTACAGTAAGCAAAGTGCTTCCTGGACCAGGCGTTCCGGCTTAGTGACCCTATGTTACACCTCCGCAGTGTCAGAATTATTGGTGTGTGTGCGTGTGTGTGGGTGCTACGTTCTGTGTCCCATTATTACACTGTGATGTTGCTGTATTGTTCATGCATGTTATGCTGAGCTGTGTTTTGACTCTCTTGTAAAGATGCATTCTATTATGTTTTAATGTGTTATGTTACTATGTGTATGTAATTGTGTTATGCTCTGTTGTTCATCCAAGATACATCGACAAATGCTTCTGTATTTTCAGCCAAAGCTGAACGTGCCTTTCTTGTTCCTGCGACAAGCACCCATTTGTCGCTGTACGAGGTGGTGAAATATCGTTGACGCAGCTCTTCAACTGGTGAAGCACCAGTCAGCCCAAAACAGTAGCAGAGACTATGGGCCTGATTATGGCTTTGGCAGTGCTGTGCTGGCTTTGTGCTGGCACATCACCTCAAAAGCCACGCAAGGGCCACCCGCCTGATTACAAGTTCAATTTGTGTCTGGCGAACGGTCCTTTTACCGTGCCCACGGCTGGGCCCTACAATATGGCACCGCAATGCAAGCTGCAAAAATGTTACAGCACGGCATGGACTGCGAAGTCCGTGCCGTGCTGGAACTGGGTGTGAAGCTGACAGGGGAGAGCATGTTTTTCCCCCCTGAATGAAGCCCCATGGCAGCAGGGGCATGGAGGGCCATGTTCCCCCGCAACCATTTTTTTCATGGCAGGCTCACCGCCATGAAAAGGCTGATAGTGCAGGAACTTGTAAAAGCCTCGGCAGGACTGCAGCAGTTCCCCTCAGAATATTGCATTGCCCCTCTGCCACTCCACCCCCGGGGAACAACGGTTCCCTGGCAAAGCCGGTGGTCCACTACTAGAGTGACTTAGAGCGTCGTAACCTGGCAGACGGGCCACCACGAGTCTGGCGATCCATGAACCGGGCGACTCGTAATCACGCCTTGAGTCTTAACTTAGCGCTCCCTGTGCTCACTCTATGTGATATCTCCCTGTGTCTTAACTTAGCGTTCCTGGCGCTCTTTTGATGTGAGTGTCTAAAAAGTTTGACCACTCCGTCCATCATCCCCTTTGGTATCGCTTTGTTTGCCATAATTTGGCAGGGTATGCCCAGACGTGGGTCCCTTGCTCACTTTGTGTTCCAGGCCAATATGTCTCCTCAGGATTGAAGCGATGCTCAAATGGTATCCACCTCTCAACCGCCCTAAATCTGCACTTATACAATAAGCAGACTTATAGATGGTTAAGCGAGGGAAGATGTGAATAGAAGGGAAGGAAAGGATGGGGACAGCGGGGGGGGGAGATCTGTCAGGAGACACAACACAAAAGAATAATTAGCTACACTCTAAATTACCTTCCTTTCTATATTCGTACACTATTCTACAATACTAACCTGTAAAGGAAAAAATATAATTATCAAGATGCAGAAGACGTGTATATAGTAACTTCTTGGGTCATGAAGCTGAAACAACAACAACATACGTAAGGATATTATCTAGATTCTCAACCTATACCCTTACTAATGCAGAAACCCAAATTCTTTTCATGCCAAAAGAAACCTCTTTATCCATACACTCTCCTGCATGTAAGAAAAGAAAACATCAAGCAAGGGTTAAAACAATTGCCTGGAGCAATAGCACTCTTTTGCTGACCTTGGCCACTAGAAACATGAAACTTCACTTGAAATTCAGTGTATCCTTAACCATGTGATAATTCTCACAGATTAAAGAAGAGAAACTCTGAAGTTACTTTCTCCTCTCTACAAAAACCTCCTAATACATTCAGTTTCATAAAACATTGTGCACCATGCCGTAATAGAGGTAAATCTTGTCTTCACACACAGGTCAGAAATAATAAACAAGCTTATTTCCAATCTTTAACAATAATGGCCATCAGTCTTTATCATAACTTGTCTCAACGATTCTCTCCCTCGCATGAACCTCACAGACCAGCTGGTCGTGCAAAGCCCGCCAACGAAGGGAAAGGAGGCATTCAAATAAATCCAAAGTACGTTTCTCAGTTTGTCTTAAACCAGCCCTCTGATGCAGCAAAACATTCCAAATCAATATCGCTTATCACCAGAGCAGTCTCAAAGGTTTTCAAAATAAAGGTCTACTGAGATGGTATCGTGACTGCCAAACTTAGGTTTCAGAGTGCACAGTCTGATTCATACAAATATGCCCAGTCCTGGCGCATCCAATCGAAGACCGGATTTTCTCCGTTGCCGACTCAAGGAAAGGTAATATAACGGAATCCTTGGTGAACTTCACCCTTACCGCACCAAGAACTTCATCTAATGCACGGAACCGCAAAGCAAGAATAATCGGCAACATCCAGCTCGTCTTCACCGGCAATATGCTCTTCCGCCCACGTGACCCGGATACAATCCGAACACGTCATACGCGGCGCACTCCGTGCCGGGAAATGTAGTCTGTGGCCAGTATATCGTCGTCTGTGCCCTATGATGCCTCAATGCCCCCTAACAGTACATCCCCCCTCCGAAGGGCATAGACAGGCACAAGGCCTATCAGGATACCGCCGATAAAAGGCTGCAACCAAC
Organism: Lissotriton helveticus; assembly: GCF_964261635.1. Lineage (NCBI taxonomy): Eukaryota > Metazoa > Chordata > Amphibia > Caudata > Salamandridae > Lissotriton > Lissotriton helveticus. The sequence goes on from NC_136065.1 coordinate 55,448,231, forward strand.
CTCGGGGCGTGCACACTCCTAGCAGGTTCCCAAGAATTCTCCTCAACCCCAAAACACTTCCAAGCAATCAGAAACCACAACTTCGCACGACTCACCTTGGAGTCCAAAATCCTCGCAACCTCATATTCTTCCCCCTGATCCACCCAGACAGAGGAAGGTTTGACACAAGAATGTCCTGCAGCTGACTTCAACAATGAGACATGGAATACAGGGTAAATTTTCATGTGTGAAGGCAAAGCAAGTCGAACAGCCACAGGATTGACATGTCTGACCACTGAAAAGGGACCAATATAGCGAGGGTTAAAAACGCTGTATCTCCTGAATCTGATATTCCTTGTGGACAACCACACTAGATCCCCTCTTTTGTACTCAGGACCCCTTACACGATGTTTGTCAGCTTGTCTTTTATACACCAACTTAGCTTGTACAAGATGTTTTCTAGTATTTACTATCACCTTCTGGATATTGGTTATCCTGTCTTTCACTTCAGGAACATGGTCACCCCTAACAGGAGAACTGAAAGGGATGAATCTTGGATGGAAACCATATGTGCTGTAGAAAGGTGTATGTTTAGTGGAACAGTGAAGTGCATTATTATAGGCGATCTCTGCCAACCAAAGCCATTCAAACCACTGATCCGTGTTACTGTTGACGTAACTTCTCAGATACTGCTTCAAAGTTCGATTCAAACGTTCAGTCTGGCCATCCGTTTGGGGATGGAAACTGGTTGATAATGCAGAAGAAATGTGCAACGCCTTACACCATTCTGTCCAAAATTTGGCTGTAAATTGTGAGCCCCGATCTGAAACGATCACCTTCGGCAATCCATGCAATCTCACAATGTTTTTCAATAGGATAATAGACAATTGGCCAGCTGTAGGAAGGGTCTTGCAGGCAACAAAGTGACCCAACTTTGTCAAGTAGTCTATGATCACCAAGATAACAGTATGTCCCACATCAGAAGGTAAACCCACTATAAAATCCACAGAAATGTTTTCCCAAGGTATTTCTGGCGTGGGAAGAGGCTGTAACAACCCTTGAGGTTTTCCTGTTAAAGGTTTGTTCTGGGCACATACCACACATTCTTTGACCCAATCAGGAACATCCTTTCTCACTGAAGGCCACCAAAAATGTCTCAAGATTTTTTCAACGGTTTTCTCTCTGCCATGATGACCTGCACTTGGATCCGAATGGCACCACTGGAACGCCATACGTCTCAGGGCCAACGTGGGTAACAGCATTTGAACCCCCTTCATGTATACTCCTTGTTTCTTTATCCACTCCGGATGGTATTTCACCCACTCTCTCCATTGAAACGTTAGATAGCCTTTCTTTGTTTCATACAAAAAACGTTCAGTATGCAATACTCCTATCACCCTGTGTTCTTCAAATATAGCTCTCTCTGTAGCAGTCTCAGAACAGAGGGTAGAATCCTGTCGGGATAACGCATCTGCCTTTTTGTTCTGGCTCCCTGGGCGAAAGGTTACGATGAAATGATACTCCTCAAAGAACGTCATCCACCGTAAAAGCCGAGGGGTCAGGAGACGTACAGTACGTAAGTACTGCAAGTTACGATGGTCGGTATATACAGTAATGACATGGCGTGCTCCCATCAACCAGTGTCTCCACTCTCCAAAAGCCTCTTTGATGGCTAGAAGCTCTTTTTCAGTGATGGTATAGTTCTGCTCTGCATGATTAAACTTCTTAGACATATATGCCACCGGAAGTAACTGTACCGTCTCACCATTTCTTTGGGATAACACCGCTCCCATGGCCACATCAGAAGCGTCTGCTTCCACGATAAAAGGAAGTGCCGGATTTGCATGAATCAGAATGGGAGCTGAGATGAACGCTGCTTTTAAAACATCAAATGCTTCTTGTGATTCTTCAGTCCACACGAATTGTACCATCTTCTTGGTTAAATGGGTAAGAGGTGATGCGTTATCAGAAAAGTTGGATATAAATCGTCTATAAAAATTTGCGAAACCCATAAAACATTGAATGTCCTTCACATTTTTGGGACTGGGCCACTCGGAGATCGCCTTCACCTTTCTGTCGGCCATTTCTTGACCATAGGGAGTAAGCATCACCCCTAGAAACTCCACTGAGGACGTATGAAATTCGCACTTGCTGATCTTACAAAACAAACGATGTTTCCTTAAGGCTTGGAGAATAAGGCTGACATGTTGTATATGTTGATCTTCCTGAGCGGAGTATATCAATATATCGTCTATATAGACTACCACGATTTTATCTAGGTATTCCCTTAAGACGTCATTCAGGAAGAATTAGAAAGCGGCTGGCGCATTGCATAGCCCAAAGGGCATCACCAAATATTCAAATAAGCCATACCGCGTCTTGAAAGCCGTCTTCCATTCATCTCCATGACGCATTCTTACCAGATGGTATGCTCCACGCAAATCGAGTTTCGTAAAGATTACCGCTCCTTTTACCTGTTCCAGAAGCACTGAAATTAGCGGCAACGGATATTGGTTCCTTATGGTGATTGAGTTCAGGGCCCTAAAATCGATACACATTCTCAATTCCCCATTGGCTTTTGAGATAAAAAATAATGGGGAGGCCGCTGGGGAATTGGAAGGACGGATGAATCCCAATGCAAGGTACTTATCCAAATATTTCCGAAGGTGGTCATTCTCTGGCTCGGTAAGAGCATAAATCCTCCCACATGGAACCACCGATCCAGGTTGTAATTCAATTTGACAATCATAGGGTCTGTGGGGTGGTAACACCTCAGCCTTTTGTTCACAAAACACCTCTCGATATGGTTCATAACAAGAAGGGAGTTGAATATCCTTTTCAGCAGCAGTAGCGATATGCAACGCCTTTTCAGGTTGATCTCTGTTCATCCTCCAACAATTTGCGGCACAAAAGTCAGACCCTAACTCAATAGTCTTTTCTTTCCAATCAATGTTCGGGTTGTGTATCGACAGCCAAGGTAATCCCAAAATCAACCCATAAGAGGGCGCTGAAATGATGTTAAAAATCAGTGTTTCCCGTTGGCCTGGTAAACATTCCACAACACATGGGTCCGTAGATTGGCATATGGGACCTGATTCCAATTGTCTACCATCTACTGCAAGAACCACTTCCGGTTCCTGTTTATCCACCAACGTGATACCCAGCCGATGGGCTTCATCTACATCCATGAAGCACCCAGTAGCTCCGGAATCTATCATGGCTTGAGTCATACAGGGTTCCTTGTTAACAAATACTGTTACTGCAATAAAAAAATGTTCCTTCAACCCTCTTTCGGTATTTTGAAGAGAAGGGATACAAAGTGCGCTTGAGAACTCCCCTTCCATATGTTCCAAGCTCTTCAGTTTCCTGACTCTGTTTTTGTGGTCATAGCAGATACTTCATAACGGGAACGCCCTGCTTTGGGTTTTATTGAACATTCCCGGAGATAATGCCCCTTTTTCCCGCAATAAAGACACAAACCGTTCTTCCTTCTGTGTTCTCTTTCATCCCCAGTCAAAGCTGCTCTTACTGTTCCTATTTCCATCGGCTCTGATGTAGACTTCCCTGGATCCGCTGTTCTAGGTCTTTCATAGCGCGTTTGAAACCTCTCTTTACGGAAATGATCACCTTTTCTTTCTCGTAATCGGTGATCCAGCCTCATTGCCAGTTCAATTAATAGGATGCAGGTTCGTGGTTGGGGATCCACCTGCGCAATAACATCCTTAAGCTCCTCTCTAAGGCCTTGATAGAATACCGCAGATTTTTTGTCTTCAGGCCAATGTGTTTCTGCTACTAATCTCCTGAAGGTATTGACATAAGTCAGAAGGTCTTTGTTTCCCTGCTTCAACACTAATAACTCTCGGTCTGCTGCATATGTATCCGCACCACGATCAAAAATCTTTTCGAACTCTTCTTTAAAGGATTCCCAATCATGTAGCAACCCATCTTCGTTTCGTACCAAAGGGACTGCCCACTGTGCTGCGTCTCCAGCTAAGTACGAGATCAGAAAAGACACTCTGGCCTGGTAAGTAGAGAACACCTTTGGCTTGCAATTAAAATGCAACATCACCTGAGACAAGAATACTTGTACCTTGTGTGTATCCCCTGTGAATTTTTCAGGTGGCGCTAGGGGAATCGGGGTTGGAATCTCTACAACCATAGCGTTAGATGCTGAGTGTGATGCACTACCAAAATCAAAGGGATTGTGTTGCATTCTATCTACCTTGGCCTGCAAAACAGCCGTCTCAGTTCGTGAGGCTGCTAACTCAACCTGCATCAATGCCAGGGCTGCCATTACATCATCCATAGTGGCCATACCGATTAAAGCTCGCTTCAACCAGGAGGATATAGGTATACGTGGGCCGATTATTCTGTTCCAGGCCAATATGTCTCCTCAGGATTGAAGCGATGCTCAAATGGTATCCACCTCTCAACCGCCCTAAATCTGCACTTATACAATAAGCAGACTTATAGATGGTTAAGCGAGGGAAGATGTGAATAGAAGGGAAGGAAAGGATGGGGACAGCGGGGAGGGAGATCTGTCAGGAGACACAACACAAAAGAATAATTAGCTACACTCTAAATTACCTTCCTTTCTATATTCGTACACTATTCTACAATACTAACCTGTAAAGGAAAAAATATAATTATCAAGATGCAGAAGACGTGTATATAGTAACTTCTTGGGTCATGAAGCTGAAACAACAACAACATACGTAAGGATATTATCTAGATTCTCAACCTATACCCTTACTAATGCAGAAACCCAAATACCTTTCATGCCAAAAGAAACCTCTTTATCCATACACTCTCCTGCATGTAAGAAAAGAAAACATCAAGCAAGGGTTAAAACAATTGCCTGTAGCAATAGCACTCTTTTGCTGACCTTGGCCACTAGAAACATGAAACTTCACTTGAAATTCAGTGTATCCTTAACCATGTGATAATTCTCACAGATTAAAGAAGAGAAACTCTGAAGTTACTTTCTCCTCTCTACAAAAACCTCTAATACATTCAGTTTCATAAAACATTGTGCACCATGCCGTAATAGAGGTAAATCTTGTCTTCACACACAGGTCAGAAATAATAAACAAGCTTATTTCCAATCTTTAACAATAATGGCCATCAGTCTTTATCATAACTTGTCTCAACGATTCTCTCCCTCGCATGAACCTCACAGACCAGCCGGTCGTGCAAAGCCCGCCAACGAAGGGAAAGGAGGCATTCAAATAAATCCAAAGTACGTTTCTCAGTTTGTCTTAAACCAGCCCTCTGATGCAGCAAAACATTCCAAATCAATATCGCTTATCACCAGAGCAGTCTCAAAGGTTTTCAAAATAAAGGTCTACTGAGATGGTATCGTGACTGCCAAACTTAGGTTTCAGAGTGCACAGTCTGATTCATACAAATATGCCCAGTCCTGGCGCATCCAATCGAAGACCGGATTTTCTCCGTTGCCGACTCAAGGAAAGGTAATATAACGGAATCCTTGGTGAACTTCACCCTTACCGCACCAGGAACTTCATCTAATGCACGGAACCGCAAAGCAAGAATAATCGGCAACGTCCAGCTCGTCTTCACCGGCAATATGCTCTTCCGCCCACGTGACCCGGATACAATCCGAACACGTCATGCGCGGCGCACTCCGTGCCGGGAAATGTAGTCTGTGGCCAGTATATCGTCGTCTGTGCCCTACGATGCCTCAATGCCCCCTAACACTTTGCCACTGGATTCAAGCTAGCCTGACTGATGAGGGGTGTTACCCAGAAACTGGTCCCAGGATGCTTGGTTCTGGTCCAGGGAAGACATGGCTTGGCAGTTTGGGCTGGACTGTGCCCATGAGGCGCAGGGTCAAGACTGATTTGCATATAGCTGTGTTGGAACTGGGGTGGCAAAGTGAGCTAAACAATGATGATGGATTCAACCCAGATCTGTGACTGGGGGTGAGTGCTTGCAATGTTCAACACTCCGTCCATCATCCCCTTTTGTATCGCTTTGTTCGCCCTAAGTGTGGCAGGGTATGCTCAGACGTGGGGCCCTTGCTCACTTTGCCCCAAAACCGGCCCAGGAGGCTTATGAGGCATATTTATCATGCAATGCAACAAGCCACCTTGTTGTGCTGCTCTGTGTGAAAGGGAAAGGACAGGAATGTGCTGTATTTAACATTATACAGCACACTACTTCTCTGTCTACTGCCTAGTGCCAAGGCTGGCACCCTTGCACCATGGTAAAAGGGTGCCTGTGTTGTAGGCAGGATTGGTTTTCTGCAGGAAGGGACACCTTCTTGCATAAAAACAATGCTCTGAGGCTTATTCTTCTTTCTTTTTTTGTGTTCAAAATAGTTTACTGAGTTTTCATAATATGTAATAAACAAAGACAATACAAAAAATAGTACCGAAAAATTCTCAATTACAATTGAGAAATAATGTAAGAGCATCTATTAAATTACAATAAGTACAAACCATGAAGATAATGTTCCAAGAAAAACAATAAGGGAAAGAAGGGAGCAAACAAATAAAGCTATATAATAATAATAATCTAACGAAGCTTCTATGATATAAAAACTAGATTATTGTAATAAATAAATAATAACTAGAATAAATACTCATTAGGAAGATAAATATATGTCAATAGGTTTCTAAAAGAGTGATAAGAAATAGAATTATGATTAATACCAGTTAAAGATAACTGAGCTCATCTTCTAGTAAAAATAACCCATGACCACCAAACATGAACAGATAATATTGATACATCTTTCCAACATGCTGTAATAGATTTAAAAGCTGCTGACAGTAAAACATTTAAAAGGTAATTTACTTTTTGTGAGAACAACAGATTTACAGATTAACAGTTTGAATGAGATAATATCATGAGTATGAAGTATTATTTTATAACATCCCAAACATCAGTCCAAAATTTACGGGTAAGTAGTTTACAATGCCAACAAATTGAGGACGGAAGGAGTTTTGCTTGAAATAAACATAATGGAGTCCACAAACAGTAATATAAAATGTATGAATTGGTTCGATGGAGCGAAACAGGTAGACAGCCAGAAATATTATAAAGTCCAATAACTTTCCATATATCATTTGAAAAAAAAGTTGAAAGTTGATTATTCCAAAATAAAGAGATCGTATCAATATTGAATCCTTGAGAGGTAGACATTTTCTTATATAATACAGATACTCCATGGGATACAGATGATACTGTTTGAACATAAATTGATAAATCTGATTTAAACATTAGAGGGAATATTATGAGGAAACAAATCTAAAATAGAGTTACACAAGAATTCATATTTGAGAAAATGAGAAGGAGGTAAAAGAAATGTTGTTTGTAAAGCTTCAAATTATATAAAAGCATTATTGCAATACACATCTTTAAGGTAAAAAATGCCAGCTTTGATCCATGAACACCAAAATCTAACATTTCTGTTGAGTGTTATGACTGGATTATACCATGATGACATTTCATCAGTAGTGGACATGGGTGACTGAAAAATTAAATCCAAATCATTTAAAATACGTTTGGTGGACTTTATAATAACAGATTTATGAACAAATTCAGATTTATTAGACATAGTTAGCAAAGAGGGTAAAGGGAAATATTCTATCAAGGATTTTCTGATAAGGAGCAATTAGGAGGGTTAATCAAAGGAGAATGGTAAAACCACAAATAACTTTGTTTCAATATAAAAGCTTTGTGATAAAGAAAATCTGGTAATCCAAACCCTCTATTGCATTTGGGTAATTTTAATTTCTTAAAACTGATACAAACTGATTTACTATTCCAAAGAAATTTGGATAAATGTTTATCAACAGTTTAATAAAACTTTAAAGGAAATTCAGCAGGAATCATAACAAGGTTATAAAAGATTTTTGGTGCGATAGTCATTTTTATTGAGTCCATTCTGCCCCACCATGAAAGATGAAGTGAAGACCATTTAGAAATGTTATCTTTAATATAATTTAAAGTAGAGTCACAATTATTAGAAATTGCTGTTTTCATATTTGAAGAGAAAAGAATACCATGATATTTTATATTATCCTTTTGCCAAATAATTTCATTTAAAGGTAATTTATCCAGAGTGCAGTGTATATTTAGAGGAAAGAATTCCGTTTTATTGGTATTTAATTTATATCCAGAAACAGTGGAATAAAAGGAAATAATTTCCATTAGGGCGGGAAAAGAGGACACAGGATCACTAATAAATAAAAGAACATCATCAGGATAAGCTAAAGTTTTAATAATAACATCTTTGATATTGAATCTAGTAATGTTGTCACATTTTCCTATGGCAGTAAGTAAGGGTTCAATTCCAAGAAGAAATAAAAGTGGGGAAAGGGGACAACCTGGTCTTGTGCCTCTGAAAGAGAAAATTGGTTTGAAATGTGGCCATTATTAAATATACAAGCAGTAGGAGAAAAATATAAAGCAGAAATCATATGGGTAAATATGAAACCAAAATTAAAGGATAATAAAGTACAAAATAAAAACTGCTAGTGAATTTTATCAAAAACTTTCTCAGCATCTAAAGCTAGAATTCCTGACGGTAAAGATAAAGTAGCTCTGTTCAATCACATGTAGCAAAGTTCTTGTATTATTAGCAGAATATCTATTCTTCATAAAACCAGATTGATCTGGATGTATAGCAGAATCTAGTAGAAGCCCTGACCTCAAGTCCAAAAGTCAAGCGTCAAGCGTCAGTACCAGCGTCAGCGCCTGTAGAGTGCCGCGCTAAGACGCCAACGCGGACGAAGCAGGAAGGGAAGGAAATACGGAGTGCCGAGCAGGGAGGTAGCGGCTGAAACGTACGGACTGCGCTGAATGCAACCGCAACCGAAACAACAGTGACACGGGGCTTGGGGGAAGAAGCAGCTCTTCGCACACACGCAAAATCAGAGGTAAGTGGAGAGGTGGAGAGGGGCAGGGAGAGCCTCATGGAGCTTGGGAGACTGACTACCTGGGACAATAAATCAAAAGGGGGCCGACCCCCTTAAAATCTCTTTAAACTACACAGATTAACCTTGCGCCAGTGGAGCCAGCATCTCTAGGGAGCCCCAGTCCCAAAAAGATTGGGGATAGTCTTTCTGAGCGCTCTGATTTAAAAAAAAATAGCAAATCGCCTAAACCCCTAATAGGCTAAAGCTTAAATAGCATTGGTGGAGCAAGCATTTCCCGAGTAAAACACCAGAGATGTCCCGAAGAAAGCTAAAAATACGCCGGAGCGTAATTTGAGGCCAAGAATAAACCCAGCAAACCCAGCAAAATCGGGACAATTGGATGAAAGCAGTAGTTCCCTAGAGCAGACCCCTGTAAAAGGAAAGAAGAAAGGAGCAAAAAGGAATATAGCTGCAAATAAAAACCAGGGTAGCTCGGCTTCAAAATCAATAAAGGAATTTGTGGGGAAACACTTCAAAAAAGCCTTTACACCGGCAAAAGACCAAGACATCGAGGTAATCGAGCCAGCATCGCTAAATGGGAATCGGGAGAGAAGAAAATGGTCATACCTCTCTTCCCTTGGAAGTACATACAACTGCGTCCCTAAACATGGTTAATCAGTCCCTGCAGCTGCTACTGGACCTTGGGGGGCTAGAGCCACCACAGCTGTCTTCCTCACCACAAGGTCTTTTCTCTTACGACCTGGAGAGAGAACCCCAGGATAGCCCGATTGCAAAAGAGGCTACAGGGAGAGAAGAAGAAAGTATATATTGAGTAGTAATGAAATCCAGAGAAGCGACGAGAATAAAAACCCGCCGGAGATACAGAACGCCAGCGTAGAACAATGCACGGAAGCGAACTTAACCCCGGAGCTAAACCAGGAACTCTCTGCAATGTCTGCGTCCTCAATGTTGGACTTAATGTTAATATTACAAAGAACTCTTCAAGGACTTCTAGAAGTGACATTGTCTAATAATGTTATCTTAAAATCACAAAAAGTTTACTTAGCCAAAATAGAGGGGAAGTTGCAGGTGATTAGAAGCCACATGCCTTCTATGGTAAGACAAATCCCCGACCCCGACCCTCAGCCCCGAGAAGAGGCACAGGCAGAATCTGCCGAACCACCCAAAGAATGTCATGAGGTATATATCTCAAAGTGGCCAATGAGGGTAATAAGAAGAGGAGAACTGACTAGACATGGCCAAATAAACAGAGCGAGATGGGGAGGAAGGAGTCCACCAAAGAAAGGGGGTAAAACTCTAGTGAAAGGGACAAGGGTGGAGAAGGCGACCGGTGAAAGGGGGTACGAATCAAAATCACCCAAATTACTGTTGAGCACAATAAAGAAGAAAACCCCCAAAAATCAGGGCAATGAACAGGGAAAAAATGTGTACCTACGTAACATTTCAGCACATCAGATGAAACACGTAAGCATTAAAAATACACCACAGCCAAAGGAGCCTGGGAGACCGTTAGGAGGAAGTTCGCAGCCTTGGATCACCCGGGAGGTGCATGGTAATAGGCCTAAAATTCAGATAAATAAGGCCAACGCGTTAGAATCCCTGATATTATTCGGGGAAATGAAAAAGGGGAGTTAGACGATGAGACTACATTTTGAACCAATCCCATTAAGGAAAGGGGGTAAGAAGATAGGCAAGAGGTTGCCCCTAAACAGGTCACAACTCCTACAAGGGTTTGCAAAATGCCATAACCTGAAAGCAATAGGGACAATTGATCTAAGACTAGTGGGTTTTAGGCAAAATAAAGAAGGGAAGGATGTTACCAGTGTAAGTTGTACTCCAATCTGGTAAAAAATACGATTGAAAAAGCAGCTAAGGAGCTACAGGTAGAAGGAATACGACTGTTATCCAAAGATTACCTATTAGTAGAAGTAGAAGGGAAAGGGTGGAAAGGGAAACATTTCCTAAGGTGTCATGCAGGGTTAGGAAAGAGACAAGTAAGGAAAAGAGACCCAGAAGAAGAGGAAGGGGCCCCCCTGGAAAATATTAAGATAGTAGCAAATAATTCAAACGCAGAAAATAGGTGGGGAAACTGGAGTAAGGATATAGGCCATGCAGGTCCCTCAGCTAGAGCTTCTGAAGGGCATGGGGATGACGGCTGGCTAGATAATGTGGAATAGAAAAAAGGTAAGCCACATAGCATTAGATTAGCCTCCTGGAATATAAATGGCCTAGGAGATGATGCCAAACAAATAAATGTAAGGGAATTAGGAGAAAATACAGAGATTGTGTATCCAGGAGACTTGGCTATGTGGCAAGACCCCCACATTCGACGGCTTCACCCAGCAAAAGCGCTTAGCAAAGAAACAGAGATGTGGCCGCCCAGCTGGGGGATTAATGACTCTAGTGTCAACAAAAATAACAAAGAAGGTGATAGAAATAACCGTAAAATGTAAATGGCTGCTTGCCTGTAGAATAAAGTTATGTGATTTTATAAAAATGAATATTATAATGCTTATATATGCAATGGGATTCAACTGAGGAATACATAGCAGAAATGGGGTATTTTAAAGAAGATATGGATACAATCTGTGAAAAGTACGGCATGGATTTGATCATGTTAATGGGCGACTTTAACCATAAATTACACCCCATGAAGGTAGACGGTTGGTTTCAAGAAATATTAGAGGCCTATGAGATAACACAAGCTACTTTCCCAGAATGCATAACAACTGCTAAGGACACCCAGTTGGGAAACCTTTTGGGAACTAAAAACCTCTTCTGTTTAAATGGGAGATCCCCCTTAGATTTCCCAGCTAAAAAAACGTATAAGGCTGGTACTCAAAACTGTCCAATTGACTATGCATTCACGACACCCTAGAGCTTCCAACTAATCACAGGGTTTAGGATTCTAAATAGAGAAGGGAGTGACCATAACATTTTATCTCTTGAAATCCCGAATGCACAGCAAATGTCCCGTACCCAAGTCATGGAACAACAGATGGAATACCCCAGGCGACGTACAACATGGCTAACGGAAGAATATGTGGCTAGGCTAGTAAAGTTACAACAGAATCTAGATCTGGACACAGTAAGCGGCCAAGGGTTAGAGTGGTACGTGGGAAAAATCGAGGATGTGGTCCAAACCCTCAGTGAGGGGCTGAGAAACGATCAAAAAAAGGTTAAAAAGATCCACCCAAAGCCAGAGTTACAAGGAGTGAGTGAGTGAGTGATGGTATTTCTAAAGCGCACTAATGCCGAGGCGTCTTGGCGCTATATAGGGTAACTGAACAGGAGCTAACCGATGTATCATTGGGTGAAGAGCCATGTCTTAATTTCCTTCCTAAATAACATCCGATTGGGGATCTGTCTAAGCTGTGGTGGTATAGAGTTCCATAGCCTTGAAGCCAGATAGGAGAAACCCTTGCCTCCCCATCGTTGTCTTTTGATCTTGGAGACAGTGACCAGACCCTGCGTCGCAGACCTCAGAGAGCGGGTTGGCTGATACCGAGTGAATAGTTGTTGAAGGTCGGAGGCCCCATCTCCAGACAGTGCCTTATGAACCAGGCAAAGTGCTTTGAAATCCACCCGCCTTTGAACAGGGAGCCAGTGTAGCTGCCTGATGGAACGAGAAGTGGAATGGTACTTAGGCAGATTGAGAAGTAGTCTAGCTGCTGCGTTTTGTATTGATTGTAGCTTGGCCATTTGAGCACTGCCAGCTCCCAGATAAAGGGCATTGCCATAGTCTATTCTTGAGAAGATAGTAGCAATTATGACTGTTTTCCTAAGACCGAAAGGAATAAACAGCAGTATCTTTCTCAGCCCTTTAAGCGTGAAAAAGCATGCAGAGACCACTTGGTTAACCTGTGGCCTCCAGGACAAGTCTTTATCAAACGTTATGCCAAGGTTCCTCGCTTTGGCCACTGAAACCGGACAGGCTCCCGCTGATGTGGGCCACCACAACTGGTTCCAGATCGATGTCTTTTGGCCGAACTCGAGGACTTCCATTTTTCCTGTGTTCAACTTCAGGAAATTCAGATTCATCCACTGCATGACTTCCGACATACAGGGAGAGAAATCAGCTGCCTTGGAATCCACAGAATGGGATACTGAAACAATCAGCTGAGTGTCATCAGCGTATGACACTAGCTTGAAGCCTTGATTTTTGATTAGTGTCGCCTAGTGGGTGACATAGATGTTGAACAAGGTGGGCGACAAAGCAGAGCCCTGGGGGACTCCTCCCGGAAGGAGGAATTTGTCTGATTGATGGCCGTTCCAAAAAATGACTTGTTCTCTATCAGATAGAAAGGAGGTGAGGAGATCCAATGCTAAGCCCTTGACCCCCGCGTCACAGAGCCTTTGGATGAGTACCTCGTGATTTACAGTATCAAAGACCGCTGTTAGGTCCAACAGGACCAAGGTAACTCTGCCTCCCTCATCCATGCCCTTTCGTATCTCCTCTGTAGCCATAATTAGGGCTGTTTCCGTTGAATGTTTTGCAGGGAAGCCATGTTGGGTATTATCGAGAATGTTGTTTGTCTCAAGATAAGATGATAACTCCAAATTCATGCCTTTCTCCACTAATTTGGATGGCAGAGGCAGGCAGGAGATAAGGCGGTCATTTTTTTCATCGGTGGGGTCTAACTTTGGCTTTTTTAGCAGCGGTCGAATACAGGCCTTTTTCCATACTAGCGGGAAGACTCCTGAACTCAGAACCTGATTCAGGACCGGCAATATCAATGCACTAGTCTCTATTGGAGCCAGATAGAGTACATGGGATGGACATGGGTCCATGGGTGAGCATGACTTAGTTTTTAACAACAGGTCTGTCACCGTGTTCTCGCCAAGTGGGGAGAACAGTGACAGGCCACCCTGGGTGCTGCTAGTAGCATCATGCCTGTCTTGCTTAATGTGTATGCTGTTTGCTGCATTGGACAAATCATTGTAGACAGATTGTACCTTATTATGAAAGTAAGATGCCAGCTTGTCCGTGAATGCTTTGTCTGACAGGAAATTAGCGTCACGTAGGCAGTTCAGTAGGGAGATGACAGTAGAGAATAGTTCTCTGCCAGAATGGCCAGCGTCCTGAATCTTCCTGGAATAGTAGATGGTTTTAGCATGAATAATTAAATTCTTGTAGTCCTCAAGTGCAGCACAGTATGTTTTTTATGTGCTACTTCATAGTGTGCTCTCCAAGCACGCTCTTTCTGTCTGCAGTTGATTTTAGCAGTTTTTAAATCTGGTGAGTACCACGGTGAAGACACCCTTTTTTGCCGCACTGTAAATGCTTTTTCAGGTGCTACCTTATTGGCAGTTCTATTAAGGCTGTCTTGTAGAGCCATAGCCGCATGATTTGCATCTGAGCAGGCCATTACTCTGTCTTCAAGAGCCTCTATTAGGTCAGACCTTGTGACTGACTTCCATGCACTGTATTTCCTGGGGGGGACCTAAGTCTCCTCCTATGAGTGGAGGCAGTGAGTGAGATAGAAAAAAACACAGCGCAGTGATCAGACCATAGCATTGGTGTAATTTTGCTTAGTGCGATATGGGGAATATTTGTGCAGATGCCATCCAAAGTATGGCCTGCCGTGTGTGTGGGTTGCCTAACAATTTGCTCCAAATTATGACAGGAGAGTATGTCTAGGAGATTCGATGTCTCCAGGTTGTTTTTATCCCCAAAATGGAAATTAAAGTCTCCTAAAATAGTGTAATATTCGTGCTCAAGGGAGTTCTCCAAATGAGTTTGAATAGCAGCTAAGGACGGTGGTTCACCAAGGAATGCCTGGACAAGAAAAGAGAAGTGAGAAGAATGACGCACCGCCAACTTTTAAAGGGCGGGCAGGGTAGTGGAAATGACCTTGTAAGTCTAAAAAGAGAATACAATACGTTAATTAGGAGGGCAAAAAGAGAATATAAAGTAGCCTGTTGGTTAAAATTACTTGAAGCAATTGAGGCAAGGAACCTACGCCAGTTCTGGAAATGAGTTCATTCGGCTGCGGACCGCCAAACAGCCTCAATGAACTGTGTTGTAGCAGAAGCAGACTGGGAGGAATATCTGCAGGACCTATATAGCCCTGGGAGTAACCGGGAAGTGAATCGGCACACAGACTGGAGCGGTCTGGTAGCAGATATAAAACTTGATTTCTCGGTCCCTGAAGTTAATAGTACAATAAAGAGTCTGAAGTTAACAAGAGCAGCAGGCCCCGAGAACCTCCCGTCCCTGATTATTAAAACCCAGACAGATTGGTGGGCTGAATTTTTTGCTAAAATGTTACGAGTTGTTTTGGACACTGGGAGGTTCCCAGATAACTGGAAAGGGGCAATAATAAGGCCCATACACAAGAAAGGTGATATGCATACCGCAAGAAATTACTGATTAATCAACCTGTTAGACATCGGGGAGACAATATTTGCAAAAATAGTGCTAGGTAAACAAAAAAATTGGGTAGAAGCAAATTCAATTGTCCCAGAAGAACAGGGGGAATTTAAAGAAGGGCACTCTACAGTGGACCACTGTTATGCCCTTTGGGCACTGGGCCGGATGTCGATAGAACAAAAGGGGAAAATGTTCTGCTGCTTCGTCGACTTCCGGGCGGCCTTTGATTTGGTGGATCGTAGGAGGTTGTGGGAGTGCCTGATTAAATATGAGATCCCAGCAGGCCTACTTGCAATTCTGAAAGAATTGCATGGAGGAAACTGGGCCCAAGTGATTAAAGACACTCAAGGGGCATTGTCAAAGAAAATAGCCATAGGAAACGGGCTAAGACTGGGCTGTGTCCTGGCCCTCTCCTCTTTTCAATTTTCTTAGCTGACCTACCAGCAGGACTGGAAGTGGAAAGAAGTGCGAGCCCCAGAATGAGTGGTAGGAAGGGAGCAAGCCTGCTATATGCAGATGATCTAGTGATAATTGATCAGACAGACTTAGGGCTACAGAGAAAATTAAATGCTTTTAGTGAATACTGTAAGACCAAACTGTTAGTGGTAAACATGGACAAAATGAAGATTTTGACTTTTGGTAAAATGCCCAAAAACTTTAGCTGGTATCTAGGCCAAACAAAACTGGAAACTGTAAAGAAATATAAATACCTAGGCCTATGGTTCGAAAGCTCCTTAAAATGGGGGACACATTTGGTGCCCAAAAAGCGAAAACATTGTCCTCCATTTGCAGCCTGAATAAATTCAATAAAGACTATGGGTCCATGTCACACAAACCTTTGCTTAAAGCTTATGAAGCTGTGATCCCCCCCAAGTACTGTATGGAGTAGAAGTTCTACATTTCAGTGGTAACGAAGGGTGGGATCGGGAGGAAGGCAGGGCCCTAAAAATGCTACTGTCCCTACCCAAGTCTGCTACGATACAAGCAATAAGAATAGAGACAGGAACAATAGCATGGAATATCCAGGCCCAAATGTCCCTGGCAGGATTCTGGAAACGCCAATCCCAAGGGGGCGCCCAGAAGTTTTCACATTGGTGCAGTGAGTTAATCAGGCATAATGGGATGTATGACGTTACTACGCATACTTTTACCACGCATACCTTTACAACGCGGTATTTACAACGAATACCGTTACAACGCATAGCGCTTTGAGGTGCTGGATAGTGGTAAGTATAATTTTCTATTCCAACTCCAGTCCCCGTGGACACTAGGGAAGGAGTTGGATAGAAAATTAAACTTATTCCCTATCCTAGAGCGCCCCCCAGCGCAATGCGTTGTAATGGTATGCGTGGTAATGCCTGCGTTGTAATGGTAGTGCGTTGTAAAAGTTACATACCGGCATAGTGGCCTAAAATGGATAATAGAAGTGAGAAGGAAAATTAAGGAGATAACTGGGAGCTTAAATGTGAGAGCAAACCAGAATCCCTTAGACGTCGCCTTCTCCAAGAGTCTACTTCGAGCTCAAGGTATGGAGCAATCAAGGAAGCAGGACCTAGAATACCTGAGAAAGAAAATGTTGGTCCAATGCATGATAAAAGTGTGGGAAAATGATGCATGGTATCCGTATCTAGAAACCTTGCCAAACCATGGACTTAGATACGAAATTTTGAAAATACGAATTGGCATTAACCCATGGCTAATGGAGGGGAGATTAAAGGCAGAAATGCTATACCCCGATGGAATATGCAAATGTGGGCTGGGGACAAAGTGTGAAATATTGCATATTTTGGTAGATTGCCTTATGACGCTAGAAGCGAGAAAATTATTTCTATGGCCAATATTTATAAAATATGGAATAAGGTCTCGAGCACATGCCATTGCATTATTGATAGAAATGGAAAATCTGGATACTGCAATTGCACTAGGAAATTACATAAGAGGGGCAAATCGGTTTGCAAGGGAAAAAATTAAGCAATGACAGCGATGAATTTAATCTTAAACCCCCCCACTCAGGAGTTAAAAGCTTAAGACCTAAGTAATTTTACTCCAAATTGTCTAATCTATTGCTGCTTATGAAGAATGATGAATGTAAAGAACTTTTTAACCTTAGGAGATTTGTTATTTCTGTTTTATTAAGGTTTTATGAGGTTTTTATCTTCTTAATTGGTTTTGTAAAAATTAGAAATTTAGAGGTTGCAAGGAGCGACGGCAGCCACCGCTCTACTATAGATGTATTAAGTAGAGCAGCCCGGAAAGTACCTGTATGATTTTAAACGTTATTTGTGTATTCTATGTTACCAATAGGTATGTACAGTGTTGGTATTTTATAAGATCTCGATGTTTAAAGACTATGGTCTAAATAAACAGAGTTTCTCTCTCTCTCCTCTAACTATAAGTGGAACTTTACCTAATTTAAGAACTTCTGTTGTTAGGGTGGATCAAAAAATAGGTTCATCAGCAGTTGGACCATACACATTTATCAAAAAGACAACTGAATCATGAATCTTACTTTTCGCAATAACGTATCTGCCATCAGTATCAGAAAATGTATTCAAAATTTGGCAATGCAGCCTTTTTTTGCAAAGAGGATATCAATACAATTTTTTTGCCATTTGGAGGAGAAGAGACAATATTATCAACCCATTTTTTTCATATCATCTAAGATTTTGTCATCAATGTGAGTTTCCTGTATAAAACAAATATCGGCTTTGCAATTTCCTAAATAGTCTAAAATTTGTGTACGTTTAACAGGATGGCGTAACCCCTTTACATTTAAAGAGGCTATCTTGAGATTATGAATCTGAGCAATAAATAAAAGGAAGAGAGGAAAAAGTCAAGAAGAGGAGAACGACAATAGAGAAAGAGTGTGAAAAATAGTAGCTCCAGTGACAAGTGAAAGGGGGAGAATAAGAAAAAAGAAAACAAACACAAACATGGACAAAGACAAACAAAAAACATTAATAACATGGATGAAACGCACACAGGCTTTTCAAGCATGGCCGCAACCGTTGGAGCCGTTTAAGTGAACAAACCATCAATTGTCAAAATATGCCTAACAGTACCATTCAGGTGGTGGAGAATTGAGTGTCCATAGAATGCTGTGAAAATTGATCCAGGAACAGTCTTAGTTTTTCAGGATGATGAAACGATTTAGAAAAATTATCTTTCCAAATGCACATAGTTGATGGGTCAAAAGACCGTATTTGAAACCAAGACTTCTTAGTTGAGGACGAAGAGCAGTGAACTCTTTGTGAATTAAACCGTCTCCTTAGAAAAGTCTTGGTGAATACATATTTTATTTACATTGACCATCAGTGCAGGAATTTCTTGTGCTGCTTTTCTGATCAAGACCAAATGGTGGTGACAGAGAACTTTAAAAATCATTTATCAAGGCTTAGTGGGATGAGGGCTGTGATGCAAAGGAATCATGTGTGCCTTATCACTTTCAAATTGTTCTGGAAATTTGATGTTTAGGAGGCCAGGAATCAGATTTTATAAATATAACCTGCTATTGGAACCTTCAATATCTTCTAGTAAATTGAAAATGCGCAGGTTATATTGTCTGTTACGATTAAAAATATCTAAAAGGCGTGCAAACATAGGCAATAACTTCACCATAAGTGGAGTAAAAGTATCAATTTTAGCTTTATTATCTTGTATCTTTATTGAATTACCAGATATTTTCATTGACAAGCTAGCCATGTCTTTGCGCACATTTTTAATTTCTGACGCAATTGACTCTCTATTAGAGGGACGTGCTTGAATTTCTTCAAGAATTAATGATAACGAAAGTTCAGATGACTCTACCACTTTTGATTTCACAGGAGGTGGTGAAACTTACTGTCTCCTTTTTATTAGGAAGAGGATGCACATTTTTACTATCCATTTTCTTATGGAAAGAATAAAAATTGTAGCACAAAATAAAGTTAATGAGAAGTATAGTGGTTCTTGAGTAGAAAGCCTGAAGAATAACTGAAGCAGTAGCTAAAATGAACTGTGGGAGTGGTTAGGCCAAAGCCAGACCCTCTCTTGAGACATTACTCTGACCCCCTGACATACGAGCTGGGCTGTACCTCAAAGCAGAGCAGGGTGCTGGAACCAGGAGAAGGTAAACACCACTTCCGTCGGTCAAATATGCTTGAAAAACCACACAGTGACTTGTAAGAGCCTCTGAACCATAGTGACCTAAAAATAAGCAGCATTCTGACAGGAAATCTTCGTTTTTAAATTAAAAACGTGCGAAAAACTGGGTAAGATCACTGGGAAGTGGCCATCTTTGATCACACGCTTGCGCGTCTCTCTTTCCTCTTTCTATGCGTGCTGCAGAAAAAGGAAGAAATGAGGCAAAATACACATTTCTCCTTGTTACACTAGTCCTGGGAAGGCGTGGCATTTTGCCACATTCCGAGGTCTACCACTCATGGTAAATCTGTGGATACCTCAAAATCAATGGGTGGGTGTATGGGAACACCCATGCTGTAACCATGGAAAGCTCTTACTGCCGTGCGTTGCTCCACATTTACCAAGCCACGCAGGGCCGCGCAGGTGACCTTGCGTGACCTGGTAAATGTCATTTCAGGTTTTGGGAAACCCTTGTGCCCCCATGCGTGGCGCACGGGTGACGTAATTCCATGATAAATATGCCCCCATATTTTTACTTTCTTTATTCTGTCCTACTGCATTTTTGAGTTGACAATATTTTTCATACAATATTCTTTTTTCCCAATATTTCTTCCACAACATTTTGGTAATGCACCATCTCGGTAGAAGCCACCAAGCTCTGGAACTCACTATGAGCCGAGATTTGAAGCATTCAGGAGCATTTCCAATTTAGAACAGAGATGAACACAGATCTAGTCCTTGGATATCTGCATTGTCTCATAACACTGAGAACTGCCCTGCCAGCACACATTCGTCTATGTTCAGGTAAGTTATAAAGGACTGACCTGTGTTTAGTCAGGGGATTATGCAGTAATATACATTCATACATCATCCACCTGGCCTTCACTAATGCTAATACCATGACACTCAGCGGTCGTGCAGCCGACTCTAGTTCACACAGGCTGCATAGTAATTTTCTTATGCTGCTTAGCTCTCTTACACTCATATCTCTACAACAGTGAATTCTGCACATTGGATTGCGGTGAAAGTCCTGATTTATTTAAACCCATGTGTCTTGTACACAAAACTCTATTGTCGTTCTGCTCCACGATTTCCTAAATGGATTTGAAACAGATGTCTTACCTATTCAAGTTTACTACATTTTATGCACGTTGAGATCCTTACTGTTGAGTAGCTGTGCTATATTAACCCCTAATTGATTGATTGAGGAAATCAATCAAAACATGGTTGTTTCCACGGTCATAGGGGTCCCTTAGGATGACGGGCGGACTTTCTCCGCCCGTCATCCTAGCGGGGATTGGGACCGCCTGCCATAAGGGCGGGGGTCCCGTGGGGGGCATTAGGATGTGCCCGCCACAGTGGCGGGCACATCCTGCATTTCTAGCATTGTGTCTCAGCACCGCCCGCCACAATGCTAGAAATGCATTTCAGCATTTGCATAAACAAAGCGGCAGGCACCGCGCGGTGCCTGCCGCTTTGTTTATGCAAATGTGGGGGGGTACCACAGGTACACCCCCGTGTGCATCCCCCACCCCTCCTTCACTCTGGGGCCCGCAAGGGGCCCCCAGAGTGAAGACCGCATGCCTGACTGACAGCCCATACTAATATGGCTGGCGGTGTCTATGAGACACCGCCACCATATTAAACATTTTCCGCCCCGGCCGCAAGGCGACCGGGCCGGAAAAGCGCCGGACGGCCTTTCTGTCCGCCGCGGTCCCCCCCGCCATACTAATATGGTGGGGGGGAATTCGGGGAACGGTGTCGGGCGGATTGCCTCCGCCAGGCCGGCGGTGGCTACCGCCAGCCTGGCGGAGGCAATCCGCCCGACATCGTAATGGGCCCCTAAGTTTGTGCTCTTACTTTTCATTTGCTGCTTCAGGATTTCCTAGCACCTTTCTATCCTTTTGGGGTGAAAATAGAAAGGAGAAATGTAGGAGACAGCCACAATAGGTCACGTCCATCACTCAGTGCTGTGCCAGTCCAAAGCAACAAACCACCCGCTACCAACTAAAGTAGCTCAAAAGATTAACCACAAACAACTGCCAGCAGCTGACTCTAATTTACTCCACCACGGCGGGACCCAACAAGTTGCACGCTATGACTGCTCATGACATCTCACGACAGTTGTACAATGGATCACTGTAACAAAGTCTCTTGCAGTGGATCTCCACACCATCTCTCCCTCCAACCTCTGGCTCAGAAACATAAACACATGCAGTGGACTGTGATTATAAGAAATGCCATAAAGGGACCTGGAGAACTGGTAAAAGCTGCCATCCCACTGAAAACCATAAACTATGCACCTATCTCTCACACGTCTCCATCCACCACGCTGCTAAGCGCTCAGTCCCATAACACGATACAAGTACCCCGGTGGTCTTCACGCGCGACATGGAAACACTTCCGTCATGAGATCGTATCAAAGACAAGTAACATCTAACCACACACCCCACACGGTGTAGCATGGTACGCATGTAGGCAAGAGCTTTCATTCTGCCATGGAGGGTTCTAAGTGCTACATAAACGTGACTAGAAAATACATAGCAGTGTGCTGTACTCAGCAATGCAATGCCTCAGTAGTAAAGACAGAACACCAGTAAAATAAAGAGGTAAGATTGTATATCAGGAAAAACACATAATAAACTGAGAAATAGAAGAAAGGTGGGGGTACAAACCCCCCACCCACACACACACACACACTCCTCCTCAGACCTACTGCAGAAGCAGTTACGAACCCACCTGGCAACACGCTGAGAGCAGCCAAAACCCACAGAAAATGCATCTTCAGATTTTGACCACGCAGGGAGCGGACAGAGTCCTTGGGCTGTGTGTGCTGTCTGTGATGGTCTTAGACAGGAAGTGAGGTCACAAGAGACACTGGTAGAGATAGGCGTGCTCTGTCTGGCACTTAGTCAGGAAATGATGTCATGACATCTTGTACCTTACTTGATTTAGTGAGGTTGTACAATGCCGTTTTGAAGTAAACAAGCATTGCCGATGCCAATTTGTCTGGCTTTTCAGGGTTGTTGTACGCTAAAGTTCAGTCTTGCAGGTAGATAGGATAAGAAATTGATTCTTGGATTTTGGACATAATACATTTGAGAGTATTCTTGGACTTGCTTTATTTAAAGTTCGGAAACTAGTGTTGTAAGAAAAATGAGAATGAAGCCAACATTATAAAGTTTGAACACTTACATACTGAACCATATTGTAATGTAATATACTGCAAGGCAGTGTGATAAACATGGAAATTAGTAATTATGTGAGAATTGAGTAAATAGTTAAAGTGATAACTATAAAGTGGAGGAAATGTAAAGTGTGTGGAGCATGAAAAGGAAAGTAGATGGGGAAGAGGAGAGAAAAGCAAGGAGTGGTATGCAGTGTGTTTCTGTATGTTAAGGAGTGATAACATCAACAATGTACGTGAGAAGTTGGCCTGGTATATGCTGTCCACTAATTAAAGTGGGCATGTGGCACTTGTACTTAGATGTGCTTGTTTGCGGTTCTACCTAGAACCTTCATGTGTTGCCATAACACTCTGATGCAAGGTATTCCATGATTGTCAGCTGGTGCCTCTTGCCTGTTAAGAGAGAAGCGGTGGCTCGTTCTTCCCACGAATAAAAGGCTAAGACTTACTTGCTGTATCCTGTTATGGTAGTCTGGGTCCAGAGAACACAAATGACCCTTATGATGTATGAGGTTAAAGACAACCTTTAGAAAGCTATCCTAGCGGTAGCTGTGGAGAGCAGCCTTCAGGATTCATCTTGAAGGAATGTAAAGCAGCTTGTTTTCCCAGAATATCACCTCCTGAATGACCAAATAAAAGAAGAACCACACAAGTGTTATTTAAAAAATATGTATTTATTAATATAACACTCTATGCTATCCTCAACACGAGGATAGAACACAAAGCACACATTACCAGATCAATGGAAGAGTTGTAAGTGGCACAATACACTGTGGGCTCCAGAGGGAGGCCAAACCATTGACTACAATAGTGGTATAACAGTCACATCTGAGATCAAGACAAGATCTGGAGCACGTAGAATAGCTGGGACCCCAAGGAACCACCCAAAGTGAGTAGACCCCACGGAGGCCGGGTGCAGTGTGGGAACATGACTGTGGGCTCCGGACAATTCTATGAGGAAGTCGTGGTTTGTTTTTTAAAGTTTAAGAACGCTTCTAGGAGCACTTTGAGTGTTTGAGAGTTTGAAGAGCCACCCCACCCGTGGATACCGAGATACCCAACTTACCTATCCCACATAGGCCGGGTGCATAGGTCTAAAGTGGCATCGGAAACTGCGTTGTTCTCAATGGAGAGCTGCAAAGAAGTACTGCTGCCTTGAAGGTGAAAAGGGTCTAGTGGAATCCAAGCCTTGGTCACTTCAGAGTGACCAGGGGCTCGGTAGACGAATGCCCACCGATGTCGGTGATTCAGGTGAGAAGAAAGGATGCTTGACTCTGCAGCCAGGAGGACCAAGAGATGTCGAGGATGACCAGGAGCTGGATGCGAGCTGTCCCATGAAGAATGTCAAGTTCTGAGGGGTCGGTGTCTGGCTGGAGCACCAACAAGCCTTTGTAAAAGCAACCCACGCAGATAGGTCAAACAGGTTACTGTGTGGACCAGCAATGTCCAGGGGACTCACCAAGCAATGGGGAGTCAGGGCACGTCTGGAGCAACCAGGTAAGCCCAAGGAAAATCAAACTGACCTTCAGGAGCACCCACAGGCCAAATGACAAGGAGTTGCGAGGGGACCTCGAGCAAGATTGCAATGCACCAGCCCACGGAGCACTCGGTACCAGGAGGTCGAAGTTCTTTGGTGCCAATACAGCTCAGGGTCAGGACTACACGAAGTCCAATGCACATGCTTGGGAATCACCAACAAGCATTTGCACTTGCAAATGGAAGATGCGCACATGGGTTCTGGTTATGCAATCCCCACGAGTGATGCTGGCCTCAAACTCGGTGAGAGGGCAGATCAACCTCAGAGACCTTCAGAAACCCACCTCATGTGTTGCTTAAATCTCACAAGCAGCAGACCGGTCAGTTGCGTTTAGGTGCCTGCGAATGCAGGGGAGTGACTCCTTCACTCAAATGGAGATTTTTCAGTTGTGTTTAGTGCACCACCGGTCCTACACACAGCTTTTATGGAATAAAGGCACAAACTATGCTTCGGACAGAAAGGGGGACAAAGTTGAGCCCAGTCGAGGTCCAGCGAAGTCCAGCGTGTCCAGCCGGTCAAAGGGCAGTGGTTTCTTCTTGTAGAATCTTATCCACGTAAAATGCAAAGTCTAACATCCAGGTAAGCACTTTTTCCCTTTTGAAGCCATGGGAGAGGGTTGGACAGATTCAGGGGGCCCTCCTAGGGGAGGGGCAGGACAGAGGGGTGGCCACACCCATGTTCTTTCCCCAGGTTTGCGCCAGAGCAGGAGCCAATGGCTCCCAGAACTGGTTTGAGCTGCACTTTGCACAAGGACACCAAATGTGCCCCAGGTGAAGACTTCCAGGCACTCTCAGAGGGCACCCACCCAGCACCAATACACTAAAGCCTGTCTGGGTGGTAGTCACACCTCCCTGTGACAGGATTCCTATTGTGCTGCCTTCCTCTGCTCAAGCTTGGCTCAGCAGCAGTAGGGCAGAAATGTGTTTCTGGTCAACAGCATCCATTTTGTGCTGTCCGGGTCAAGAAGTCTGGCACTGGTTAGACCAGTGACCCCATGTAGCTCGCTTCTAAGGGGGGGAACCATACCTCCACACCAGTAACTGGTGTGGAGGTATTATTCCAAGGTGTTTGATACCAAACACTATACATTTCTATGCAGCCGTCTTCAAGATGGCATTTACCGCGAGGTTATAATGCGCCTCTACCTATGTGCCTGGCTGAGTCACAGACAACCCGGGAGAATAGTCTCTGAAGGCAGCAGAGAGTCTCTGCTCTTGCAGGGGCACCCTCTCACATGAAACCCAGCACCCTGCCTTCAGGATTGTTAAGGCCTGCCATAGGGTGACTTATAAGTTTTAAGTGTAGTGACCAATAGATATAGTTAACCTACATCTAAAGTAGCAGACCTAGAGTTCCATTTTGCATGGCCTCTCATTGGCGGCATAATACATGCTTCAGACCATGGGAGGCCTCTGTGGTTCCTATGCCCTGGGTACATGGGTACCATATACTAGGGACTGATAACGATACCCCAGTATCCAATCTGGAGTGTACCAAAGTACAGGTATGTCAATTTAAGGGAGAAAGCAGATTGACTGAGGTCCTGATTAGCAGGGTACCAGTCAGACTAGTCAAAAACAGTGAAACATCAAGCAAAAAGTGGGGGTAAACATAAGAAGCAGTTCCTACTTTCCTACGATGTGCATTTACTTAAGAGGCATGGCTAGAAAACCAGTCAGGCACGTGAGAATGCAACCTCGATGTAAAATCGGAAAGTGTGTCTTAGACCTGGCATCTTTTGGCTTGTTTCCCCTGTCTTTTTGCTTGATGACCTCCTGGTTTTGACTCTGTTTTTGCTGGTTTAGAGCCTCTGTACATTTTCTCACTGCTGTTCAATGTTAAAGTGCAAGTGCTCCTATTTTAAATTATGTTAAGGATAAGTGTTTCCATGACTGGCATGTTTGATTTTCTGGTAAGCCCCTAGCAAAGTGCACTGAGAGTGCCAGGGCCTCTAAATCAAATGCTACTAGTGGGACAGCTGGACTGATTGTGCCACCCACAGAAGTAGCCCTGTAAAGGTATCTCAGATGTGCCACTGCAGTGTCTGTGCGTACTTTGTACTGCCATGTCGACTTGGCAAGTGCACCCACTTGCCAAGCCCTAACATTCTCTTTTATTACATGTAAGTTACCCCTAATGTATGCCCAAGGTACCCCAAGGGGCAGGGTGTAGTGTATGTGAAAGGTAGAACATGTACTGGTGTGTGTAACATGTCCTGATAATGAAATACAGTGTATTTAATTTTAAACTATGGAAAGGCTATCATAGCATAGCATGGGTGGTACTTTGTAACATCTTACAAGTATAACTTCCCAGTGGGACAATATAGGGAAATTGAGTTCAGTATGCCTGAACTCAGAATGTAAAAATGCATCTTTTAGTACAGATGATTTCTAAGAGGTGTGTTTGAAAATACCTCTTTTAGAAAGTAGTTTTTTTTTTTTTGCTTAGCCATCCTGTGTGCCTCTGATGGTTTGTGGATTGATTGTCTGGTTTTTGGAGTGACAGGGGCTGGGGGTGTGCATTCTCTTCAGACATCCACTTTGGGGTAGGGAAGAGTCCTGTCTTTTCTGGAGTCTCGAGTCTGGGCTGGGCTGACTAGACCTGGGTCACATTTAGAATAGTAAGAGGCGATTTCCCTTGCACCTGAATGGGCCTGGTCTGCCCTGCACAATCCTGTCTCCACCTCCTGCCAGTAAGTTGGGCGAGAGAGGACCAAACTGATTTGGATTGAGCACAGACACTTTCTGCCCAAGAGAATAAAGAGAAACTGAGTATAAATATTGGGGCCCAAGGAACCTGACAAGGAGAAGAGCTGGAAGAGCTGCCTGGAGGACAACTGCCACGTTGCTGTTTTGTGGATTTGCTGGGTTGGCCTGCAGTTGCTGCTTCTGCCTTGAGCAGTGAAAGGACTTGACGGAACTTTCTTCACTTGTTGCTGAGTACCTCCAAAAAGTGCTTGAGATAGAGCTTGGCTCCTGTTCACGAAGCCTCAGGGACAGCAAAGACTTCACTTACCTCTGGGACTGCGTGTTTCAGTTGCCATTGA
Source organism: Lissotriton helveticus (assembly GCF_964261635.1). Taxonomy (NCBI): domain Eukaryota; kingdom Metazoa; phylum Chordata; class Amphibia; order Caudata; family Salamandridae; genus Lissotriton; species Lissotriton helveticus. The sequence continues at coordinate 55,475,381 of NC_136065.1, forward strand.
GGGAAACTTCAACACGACCCCGTCACCAAGATCGCTGGTGGTTCAGTGATGTGAAGGCACCACAGAGGGCATAGCCACACTTCGCACTGCACCCCTGGTCTCACCGATCACCGCTGCCACCATTGAGCCGCTGTTTGCACCGCGTCCTGTGGACACCGTACTCCGTACTGCCTCGCTTCACTCCACCACCATTGATGGTCACATTGATTCCAGCTTCCAAACAAACCTCATGGTAGTTTGGATGGGTATGCTGAAGAGCATCTTGGTACCTCTAACATATGTCCATTGCTACCAGATTGAGTGCCACGGGGCTCTATCAGGTCCCTTCATTCATAATTGGGGAGAGGATGTAGCCTTATGTCTAGAGCGGTCAACCTCGAAGCTGGGGAACCGAGTTCAAGTCTCGGCAAAAACGCTCAACATCCTGTGTTTCTGGGCAAATCACTTAATCTTCCCGTGCCTAACAAAAACGAATGTGTCATTCTTTAATGAAACTGGTGCTCATGTAAAGTGCTCTGATACCCGATATCTCGGGTCTAGCTCGCGCTATATAAAATTCTAAAATAAATAAAAAATAGTCAACACACTCCCTATCATGGGTTCAGCTTGTACAGGTTCTTTTTCCAGACATTCTCTGACATCATGGCCCTGCTTGTGACAACTAAAACAAGTAATCTTGGACTTGGAGGAACCATCCTGTTGTCTCTTCTCCTCGTGCTGTTCCTGACTTGGAACCTGAATCAAATTTTGCCTGTGTCCTTTAGTTGATTGGCCTATACCCTCTTCTTTGGAATAAACCTATTGAGGGTTCCTCTCTCCTTTTGGTTTAAATGTATGCTTTTACAGCCTTTTGGTAACCCTGTTAGATATCCACTTATCAGTTTAACTGCATGTTTCTCTGGACCCTGCTGTCAGATGTGGCGGGTATTGCCTAAGTTGGGTAAATACTACTCGTTGAGTCTATCTCTTACGATCAACTGGGTAAGGCATGAAAATGCTTGGCCTCCATCCCTCTCACTCTCTCATTCTAGTCATGCAACACTCTGTGAATTCAAGCTTCAAACATTATCCACTCTTTTGCTGTATTTGTGTCTCTGAAGGTTCTCAGCTGACCTCAGCCTGAACCACCTGATCAGAGCTTTATTCTCTCCCTCACAGTTCATCTGATAAGCTACAGGCATCCTCTGAAAGAAGGCCATTCCTTCTCTGGGCAACTCCTCAAAGTGTCTATCATATACACGTCATTCAAAGCCTGATCTCTACAAGCCAAGCATGAAAAGGAGCTGTGAGAAGTTGGCCTGGCATTTGCTGTCCACTTTTCCAGTGGGCACCTTGCACAAGTCCAAACAACCCTTATTGATGGTAGGTTTAGACAACCTTTATAGAAAGCTATCCTAGTGGTAGCTGTGGAGAGCAGCCTTCAGGCTAAGTCTTGAAGGAATGTAAAGCAGCATGTTTTACCAGTCTATAACCTCGTGAATGGCCAAATGAAAGGAGAACCACACCGGGTGTATATATATAAAATATAAGTATTTATTCTAAACACATCCCTCTAGTCTCTTTATGAAGCTAGAGGCAAAAGTACATACGGTAAACTTATTTAGCACACAGTAAATTAGCACAATATACGTTGAGCCCCATGGGGCGTACCAAACCATATATTAAGAAATTGGTATAAGCACCTCAAATTACATAGATACAAGGCCTAGAGCCTGTAGGACCGCTGGTGCCACCCAAGGTAGTGCCACAGGGGACCCACGGGGGACGCGTGCAGTATCTAAACACAGCCTCAAATCATCTTTAACTTCTATGGGGAAAGTTGCAGTGGGAAATTACAGATAATGGACATTCAGAAGAGGACTTGGAGCAAATCCCTTTAAAACTAGGAGGTTCTAGAGTCAACACCCACAGGAGCATGGGAGTACTCGAGTTACCTCACCGAGGAAAACCGGGCGCATAGGTATCTTTTCGTGTCGAGTTTCGTCGTCGATTTTAATGGAGAGCTGCTGCAAAGTGCTGCTTGCGTCCAAGTGGAAAGTGTCTGGAGGGATCCAAGGGTGGATTAGAGATCTGAAGAACCTGAAAGCAGAGAGGAGAGAGTCTGGGTCACTAGCCAGTGACCAGGAAGGCGATGAGCAGATGCCTTCCGATGTCAGGTGATTTCAAGTGAAGAAGGTGAAGAAGGTGAAGCTTGACTGTTCAGCCACGAGGTCCCGGAGATGTCGACGATGACCAGGAGCTGGATTCGAGCTGTCCCACAGAGGATGCCAAGTGCTGCAGTGTTGGTGCCTGGATTGGACCCAACAAGCCTTGGCAACAGCAACCCACACAGAAAGCAGAGATCGGTTTTGGTGCAGACCAGCAAGGTCTGGGAGACCCACCTCTTGGTAGGTAGTCAGGGCACATCTGGAGCAAGCAGGGAAGCCCAAGGAAAAGTAGAGCTACCTTTGAGGGGACTCACCAGTCAACGGACTAGGGATCGCAAAGGAACATCGAGTGGAAATGCAAGAAACAGTCCCACGGAACACTCGTGGAGTGTAGGCTCTCAATCTTCCGTACAGATGATGCTCAGAGATTGGGCTATAAGTAACCCAAAGCACAACTTTAGAAAACCTCGGGAAGTCAATGCACTTAGCAAATGTGCACGGTGCCAAGAGTTCTGGTTCCACTTCACTCGTTTGGGTTGCGGCTCTCAGCTTTGCTGGGGACTTGTGTCGCCTTAGAGAAGTCTGGAAATCCTCTTCCTGGGCTGCAGATACTTCGGAGTCTGGCAGGAGCATCAAAGATGCAGACCGGCAATTGCTTTGTTGGTGCCTGTTTGAACAGGACAGTCACTCCTTGACCCCAAGAGAGATTCTTCCATCTTCTAGTCTAAATAGAATGTCGAAGTTCCAGAATATATGTTGCAGAGTTTCATCCACGTGTAATCTTAAGTCCTAAGGACAGGGATCCCATACTTATACTAAGATAGGGGGTTGGACATACTCTGGGGACCCACCTATGGGAGGGTCTGGGGAGGGGGTGGTTACACCTATTCCCCTTGTCCAGTTTCACGCCAGAGCAGGGGCTGAGTGCCCCTGTAGCCGGTTTGAACTGGGATATGCACAGGGACACCAAGGGTGCCCCCAGCACTGTCTGAAAAGCATTCTACAAATGCACCCACCCAGCCCCAATACACTAAAGCCTGTCTGGGAGGTGGTTACACCTCCCTGTGACAGGAAACCAATTGTCCAGGCCTCCCCTGCCAGAGTTTTGTCCAGCAGCAGGAAGTCACACCTGTGTTTGTGGCTGCAGCATCCATTTTGTGATAATGGAATTTTTTTAAACTATTATCTGTTAGACCAGTGTTTACATGTCTCTCCCTCTAGAAGGGTGGAATTCTACTCCCGCCACCAGGACTCGCTAGGGAGGGGTAGGATTCCAAAGTGTTTGACTCCAAACACAACATGTTTTGATGCAGCCATTCCAAATATTCAGAAAAGGGGGTGGTGATGAACAGAGTGCCTGAATTAAGCAGACCACTCTTACCCAGTCCAAAGATCAGGGCTTGATCCATCACCGTTTTTTAGCTCACTGCACCATCCCAGCTCAGAACTTGGCTATATGCAAATTAGTCTGTTCCTGTCCCAGTGCATGATGGGAACAGGTGAAGAATTGGCTTGGTAGTTTGGTCTGCCCTGTTCCCATGATGCACTGGGCCAGGGACAGACTAATTTGCATATAGCCAGGTTCTGAGCTGGGATGGGGCAGTGAGCTAAATAACGGTGATGGATCAAGCCCTGATCTTTGGACTGGGTAAGAGTGGTCTGCTTAATTCAGACACTCTGTTCATCACCACCCCCTTTTCTGAGCCATTCCAAATATAGCATTAACCGCAAGGTTATAAAGCACTTAAGAGTATATGGTCTGGCTGCATCACAGATCAGCCTTGGAGAATAGATTCGGAAAGCTGCAGAGGGGTCCTGCTCATGCATGGGCACCCTCGCACACACAACCAAGCACTCTGGCTCCAGGATTATTAAGGCCTGCCATAGGAGTGACTTATAGGTTTATATGTGTCTGTTATTAAAGGTAGATATAGGTATACTATATCTTAGTAAGGAGTGCATGCACCACCTTACCCAGGCTGCAGTAGCAGACCTGTGGTGCCATTTTGGAAGGCTTCTCAGGGGTGGCATGACACATGCTGCAGCCCCTGGTAGGCCTCTGGGTTACCTATGGCCTTGGTACCTAAGGTACCATATACAAGGGACTCACAAGGGTACCCCAGTAACCAAACTGGAGTGTACCTAAAGTACATGCAGTCATTTTAGAGAGGAAGCAGCTAGGCTGGGTTCCTGATTATCAGGGCCCCGGCCAGACTAAAGTCGCGAAACAATGAAACACCCGCAAAAAGTGGGGGTAACCATAGTGAGCAGATCCTATTCTCCTACAGGAGACACTCGGTTAATGTGTTTATCATTCTTTTCTCAGATAGTCTCAAGTAGGTGAGCTGGGATTGTCTATGCGCTTTAGCCTCTTGTCCCCTGGTGCAGGGTAAGCTCCGGGGTTAACCTGCTTTGTTCGTGGGAGTCCAGTCTGTGCGGCAGGTTGTCAAAGAAAAATCAACTCGTAGGAATGCAAAAGTCTGAGCACATTTATAAAAGAGAAATCTGTGACATGACAAGATAGAGTGACGAAGGCTTCCTTGGCTTTAGTGAGCATATAATGTGAATTGTACCCTCCAAAACACAGATATTGTACAGTCTTTTGCACACAACAACAATATCAAGACAAGCATTGGTATAGCCAGTAAGTCTCGCCGTTGGAACCTTATACGTGTTTACCAATGCAACAGTTGTTGTTGCACCAATGATATTGTGCTGCATAGGTAAATACTTAGAAGGTCCCAAAGGCGAGACCTATTGGCTATGCCAATGCTTGTTAAACTTGGTAACACTCTCTGGGCATTGGCTGCATTACGTTAATACCAATTAAACACCCAAATACAGCAATATTTAATCTTTCCAGGTTTGCAAAGGTCCTTCCCCTGTGCAGCAACACGTGCCGTCGCATTTTTAATAACCTTTGAAACGTTTGAGCTCGAAACATTTTGGGGTTAAATCGGCAGATTATGCGGCACATGCGTCAACTCTATAATGATGCGGGTTCGTCTGATATGCTTTCACTTATGGACTTTTTTGTTAAAAGGAACCTGAAAGCAAAAACTTCCAAGTGAGATTTAAAATGTGATCATTGATATCATGGTGGTGTTGGCCTTGGATGCACTTGTAGTAGAGCGTCATACCTTGCGAGTTGTTCAAGGTGTGATGCTGTGTGGGTCGGTTCTGGACCAGCCCCAAGACTGAGCCAATCCAGGGGGCGGTCTAATCGGTGATGTTGGTCAGCAATATTATATTTATTTTGGTTGACAATCTCACGTGCTTGTGAACAGTTTGTGTGGCGTTGCAAGCTATGTGGCGTGCATGCGCAGCTTTGGACATTTATGTGTGTTTTATTTTTTGTCTGACTTGTTCTGGCTGGTTGTTACATTTGAACTGCATGTCAGTAGTTCTTTCTAATTCGGTCTGTTACGTGAAAAGCGAGTTCATTTAGCGGTGGCAATCTTAGGTTCCAACGAATGAACACATTAACATTTCTTTCCCATGAAAGAGCAGATTGGTGTTGTCTTGGCTGTCACAGCCCATCAGTCTTTACAGCTGATGTGGAAAGGGTTCTGCTTGTGCACTTCTTCACGCTCCGTGGTGACCCAAAGGCAGCGGGGGTGGCCGGCCATCGGTTAATCTCGTGGCTAAGGGATGGCCTTAAGGGAAGCTGCCATCGGAAGGCAATGGGGGGTCCGTGCTCGTTTAAATGGCCCAACCTCTGCTGCGGGATTGGAGAGAAGCTTGGACCACCTGCTTCATGGCTGCCCTCTGGAGCCTGAGGGGAGGTGATCCGAAGGGCATATCCAGATTCGCGGGGCTCAGGAGTGGTGTAGGGCCTAGAGAGAGAGAGACAGCGCTAGAAATCTAAGGTAATATGGACTGCAACAGGAAGGGAAGTGGGATGCTCGAGAACAGTAACCGGTGGTTGTGCTTCTTGCTGGATGCAATCATTTAATGGCCCAGAGTTAAAAACACAGCCGGGCCTCTGTACCTCCTTAATATTCCATTATAATGCAGCCGGTGCTGTTCTCACTCATGAGCAGCACGGAATTCCTAGGCCCTCCGACCAATGGTCATGGCCGTTAGTCGTACATCCAACGCTTGTTTCATCCGTGTACACTCCTTGTACTCCTGAAAAGTGCACACATGAGGTGCGCACTTAATACAAAACACCCAGGGGCAGATTTATGAGGCCCTTGCGCCACGTTTACGCCGCTGTTGCGTCACGCAAGGCGGCGTAAACGTGGCGCATCCCTACGAACGATTTACAACGTGACGCATCTAGGCAGATGCGTCACGTTGTAAAGCCCTGCGCCGCTTGTGGGCGTTCCGGCGCAGGGGGGGCGTTCCGGGGCAGGTGCGCCTCGCAAAAGTGGCTGAGTGAAATCTATGAGATTTCACTCAGTCACTTCTAGGCCAATGCTGCGTCAAAAGCCTGCGCCTGCTTGAAGCAGGCGCAGGCTTGATGCAGCATTGTTAAGATGGGCACCCCCGAGCCTTGCTGGAGCTGCGTCGCGCTTGCGACGCAGCTCCAGCAATGCGCCACCTTTACGGCACAGATGCGTCACGCATCTGTGCCGTTTTTGCCCCACGGTGCGCCGCATCATAAATGCGGCGCACCATGGGTGGCGGAGCAGTGGCGCACTGTGGTGCATGTTAACTGGTGCATCCCTGGGGATGCGCCAGTTAACATAAATCTGCCCCCCAGTGCTGCCTGGACGTGCCTTGCCCCGTGCTTCTTTGAAGCACTTTCAGGTCGGTACCAGCTGCACTCTGCTCCTTCAGCCCTCGTTGTGTCCGCTGCCACTTTCTAACATGCGCTAGCTGGTCGGTTATGCTGAATTCTGTTCCATTTGCTGTCAGGCTCCGCATGAGACTGTTTATCTGTGCACATGCTGCCGTCGGTTTACCCATGTGCAGGATGATCCTTGTTGGTCTGCTGGCGGGGGAAGGCACACACCCATCGGTCTGCATGCACAGATTCCTGCACTTGGTGGGTGTACACCAGGCCCCTGGTGTACCTATTTAAAGGTAGGATGGAGGGGCGTGGAGAACCGGGAGCCTGAGGCTCTCACCTTTACATACAGATGTGCACAGAGTGAGAGCAGTACACGCTGCGCGTTGCGAGGGACCCCTTTCAAGGACCCCGACAGAGGGGTATCTGGGGGCACAGAGGAAGCCGCCCTTCAATAGCACGGGAGGCCATACTGGGAACCGAGTCACTCACTTACACAGTGTATCACCGAAGGCAGCGGTGAGGAGAAAGGGACAGCAGTGGGTGCTGCGGAGACCCCCAGCTTCTGGGATCAGTGGACACTGAGCACTGCTGGAGGGACAGAATCAGCTGCTAGGGGGAGGTGGTGATCTGCACAGCCTTAAAAAGCTTCGGAGCTGGGGTTACCGCGGCCACTCGAGTAGCATGCAGCTGTGTGCGTGGATGGCACCCCAAACACAGCGATTCTCCCAGTTTCTGGTTTCTAAATCCCTCATAAATGCTGGCCACTAAGAGCATTTTCTTTAAGTATAATTTGTTTTACAGACGAGTTACATAAAAATGTGCAGTGAATTGTGACAGACTTTGAAAGCGGTGTTTAAAGCGCACTCATGAATTATTTTTCCGTCACAGCAGTCTCCTTAAAGTGCATTCTCATTCGCTCTGTAAGTCCGAGAAGTCTTATCCAGAATGCCACGCTCTGAGGGCCTAACCAGCAGGCATCGGCTCCACGCCCTTGTGTCAGAGCACGACTGCACTTGGCAAATTTTGGGATATTTTAGTATAACAGGCAATGCTCGTAGTTTCTTGTGAAGAACACAGGTCGGCAGTGTTTCTTTGTCAATCTGTTTGAGTGATTCCAAATAGTCGGAACAAGCGCAGCGATTATCAAACCCCATAAATAAACAAGCATGCGCGCCTGGCGCTGAAAGGAGGCAGCAGGGGGAGGGGAGAGAGGAGGGGGCCTAAGCCGGTTTCCCTTGCGGGAGACGAGCAGGAACTATCTGTATATTACTAAAAGATGGTTTTGAAAGCTCGCTCCCGCAAGGGAATCGCCAGACGTGCATGCCTTGCCATTGAAACCAATCCAACGGGTGCATGTTTTTGGCTGTAAAGCTGAATCGATTTCAAAAGGTCTTTTTCCTAGGCAGTGCATGCGCGTTGCATAGGCGAGACCTAAACATGTGACAGAAACCGAAACAGTTAGATCATTGCAAGTGTACAATGCTCTTGTGATAAAGGTGCCAGTAACTGAAAGAACAGATACCAGACTAGTAAACTTCAGGATGCCTAGTAGACTACTAGTGAACCTTCGCCTGGAGCTGCTAAGCATGAGAGTGAGTCTAAATACTTCAGCACAGCATGAATGACTGGTTAGCATGAGCAAACACAATGGCACAAGCTATCACAGACGCAGTGAGTCTACTTAGCACAATTCCTCGGGATGCAGGTTTCACCTCCTCCTTCACGGCTGAGACTTCTTCAGGGAGGAGCCGTGACGTGACCTTCCTCAGGACAACATTCCTGAGACAGTCACGGGGAGGCGGCCTCTGTGGCAGCCCCCACCTTTGGCAGTGTGACCCTCTTCACTGGCTAAAGTCCTGATACTATCTGATCACCCCCAAACCCCCCAGCCACAGGGGTCAGTTTCTGACCCTCTGGTTCAATGCACCTACACTGAATAAGAAAGAAAGATGCACTGCAAAGCAAACACAACCCACTCAGCAATCTCGCAGGGCTAACTGGGAATGTCTGTGTAATTTATGTGAATTGGCTGTCTGGCTTGTGATTGGCTGGAGCTGGCTGGTGAGCCTGGCTCCAGGAGGCAGGATGGGTCTGCCCCGGTGGTGAGTGGAGAGATCTGCATGATTGATGTGAGGGAGGAGTGCACCTGGGACCTGAATAGGGCTGGGCTTTCCCCACACAATGCTGGCTCTGCTCCCTGTGGTGCGACTGATGTCCCTAGCCTGGCCAGTGAATGGTGAGAGGGGCTGAGCACACCAGAGTGCTCCAAAACCAGCTGCGACTGGTTTTTCCCCCACCCTGCAGACACAGACAAAAGGATTGAAGTGTATAAAAAGGGGCTGTGTCTCAATGAATGTTGTTCTCTTACAGATTCTAATTTGAGGGGTGCCTGCTGCTGCTTCTGGGCGCCAGGAGGACCGCCACTGGGACTGCCTCCCTGCCTGGAGGGCCCTGTGAGCTGCCCCCTGGGCCCAGACTTTGCCCCCCCCCACCTCTTGAAGGACCATGCTGGACTTTTGACATTGTTCTCTGGGGCGCCTGGGCAGCGCCAAATTTGTCCCTGCAAGGGAGCGCTGTGGTTTTCAGCTGCAGCCCCCTTTTCTCAAGGGGTTCCCTGACGTGGGGATCCCCCTTTTGCTGATTTGTGGCGCGGGTGCCCAGCCTGCTCTGCCTGCCGCTTATTTTGCCCATTTGTCATTAAAAACGGGTGCCCACCCCGTTTCTACATTTATGTCCACTCCGAGGGTGCCTACCCCTTTTTTTGCCCCATGGTAAAAGAATCACCACTGCCGCCCGGCTGACACGGAAGTCAGGCAGTCTCTGGTGACGTGGGCGGGTCTTAGGAGCGACCCGGAAACTGCCCGGGCCGCCCAATCAGAGCGTGGCCGGCGGAGGAGACGAGGAAGCAGGGCTCCCGCATCGGCGGTGCGAGCCCTGCGTGTGTCCCCCACCAGAGAGCCCCGGACCGCAGCCAGGAGGCCGGAGGAGAACCCCGATGGCAAAGCAGAGTCCCGGAGAGCCCCAGCAACCCGCCCGGTGAGTGTGAAGGGCTGGGGAGGTCGATTCCAGGCACCCTGCCAGCGCCACTCTCCCGGTGCTCCGCCTCATTATTTCCCCGTGGCCCCAGTGTCCTTGAGTGTCAGGGGGGGGGGAAGGGCAGCTCCCTGCCTGTTCGTTGCCTGAGAGAGGCACCATTGTATTTAGAGCCCACGAGGGATCCGGGGGCATTGGCTTATTTTGAGTCCCCCGAGCGGGACTCCACCGAAGGGGAGCAGTTGTTGGGAGCCCACGAGGGCTTCGGGGGTCATTATTTCCTGAGTCCCCAGAGGAGGGACTCCAACTACGGCAGCATTTTGTTTATTTAGAGCCTGTCGGGACTTCAACGTCGGGGGCATTCCTTTGGTGTTCAGAGCCCCGTGGCCCCTCCATTACAGGCAGCCATTTTGGATTCCGAGGCCGAGAGGCTCCAACGTGAGGAGCAACAGTGTAATCAGAGCCTGAGGGGCTCCTGGGGGCATTTTGTGTCTTGAGCCTCGAGGCTCCCACATGTTCCTGGGCCCTATTGTTTGTTCAGAGCCCCACAGGAGAGCCAGGAGGTCCTACAGCTGCCCAGCCATTAGTGGGCAGCTTCTTCGTTTAGGCGAAGAACTTTTGCGCATCTCCTTTGGCTGCCTGCGCAGCCTGACCTGACTTTCTGGACACAGGGCGTTTCAGCCACGGAGAGGCCAGTCCGCCTAGGGGACAGTTTGTGTGTTGTACCCTTGCGTGGGGTACGTGTTTATGCCCTTTGTGATCTTTTGCGCAAATGTGATACCTGCCTGATGTGATTTCTGCATCAGGTGTAATGCCTTTTGACCTACACCTCTGAATGTCTGTTTATGCTTAGGAGGTTGTTTTACCTAGTATAGGTTATACTATTGAGTTCATGGTTCCCTGTGTGATATTTTCCTAAGGTGGTTAGGGTTGCGTTGGTGGTACTTACCTTTTACCAGTGGTTACTGGTTGTGTGCTACATTTGCTATTTGGTGCTACAGTTATTATATGTGCTATGTTCTAAGCGTTATTCCTACAAAGTGCTAATTCTACCAAGTGCTAGTTCTAAAAGTGCTTATTCCTGACAGTGGTCCATGTGGCCCTGTCCCATGTACATAATCCCCTTTAAATTCTGCCCGTGCCTCTGGCACATTGTAAAGTGTGTTTTTTTTACCAAATGTGTCTGGTATAATACAAAGGCTATTTTTATATATAACCTTGTGTGGAGTTTCCTTTGTGGTGGGCCTTGGGTGTTGTTGCTGGGTGCGCGCGCCAACGCTTTACACCTTGCCTCCGCGATAAGCCTTGCTGCTCGCGTCACGTTACCTAGCGGGTGAGCAGGGGTTATCTTTGGCGTGTAACTTCCTTGCCCTGACTAGAGTGGTGGTTTCTGCCTGACTTTGGTGCAAGTCTTAGCCAACCGGAAATCCCATTTCTAACAAGGGGCCTGGTGGAACTCCAACCAGTCTTTCATTTATGAGCAACACACTCCAAACAGTCCAAAAACTCAGGGGCTAATTAGCAAAGAAAGGCATTAAATGCCAAAGGACCAAAATCCATGTCTATCAGCGATCTTGTTATTCCAAAGTGCTGGACAATGTGACATAGTCCTTTATACAAACATGCTTTTGGAGGGTTAGATTGAGTATTTGAGACATTTACAGGCCAGGGTCATTTATAGAACAACCGCCCACCCCTCTTTACCACCCCTCCCCCAACCTCGGGTCCTTCTTCAAAAGGACTGAACTACTAAACTGCTCCTGATCTCTTCCAAAAAAAACAACAAAGTAAAAAATGGAAGCCCTGTAAAATAAGGTTGTCTAAATCTTCTTATATTCTACAACTCTCTTGAATAAACTTTAGAATTGAAGTCCAACAAAAGGAAAACAAAAGAAGGACGCACACTGGTTGTAGTCCAACTTCTGGGACCTCAGCCAGGCATGAACTTATTTCTTCCTGTGCACCAGTAGTGTCACAGGATCATTCCCATGTCATACCTCAAAGAAATCTTGGAAATCATTTACCATTGGGGAGCCGCAAATGCCAGCTGCTCCCGCCAGGACTTCCATTGACCTTGGTTTGATCCGTTCCTGTCATGGCCACTAGGCCCAGCAGAGTGGGGTACCAAAGACCAGGCAGCCCCCACAGCTCCCAGGGTACGGGGATCACCCCAGCTCCACAGGGCCCCTTTAGCACAGTACCCTTGCCTGAGAGCTCCTGAATGAGTTTGGAGGGGGCCCTCCTTGTACTTTTTAGGGGGCCCCCTCAAGTTTCTTTATGGCACTGCTCAGCCACACAAGTGGGCTGAAAGATAGGCCCAACACTGGGATCGGCCCCACACACGATATGTTCTCTAGACCGGGCGAAATTTAAATTATGAAAACAACAAAGTGTGGCCACTGGCACTCCTCTATTATACTCGCTTATGATTCTCTATAAATGGATTTAATCCAAGTTTTTCTCCTATGGCGTGCTAGTCGGTATCATAGAGCTGCCTGTCCCTAGGTATAATGGTTATTAACGCAAATGTTTAGTGATAAAGTATCACAACCCTACCGATAGCACAGCTATCTGTCTTCGCTCCTATTCAATTTTGAAAGAACTTAACTTTACTCTTTACACATTTTCTTCATGAAATGTATGTATTTATTCAGTAGATTTCATCTAATCTTTTAGATCTCTATTAAATTCAAATCATAAATCTTGACATTTGATTGTGAATTTTCAACATTACATTTGATTCTGTGAATTGTATTATCATTCAAACAAGTATCATTAAAATTTTGCGGCGATTGTTGCTGAAGTTGGCCCGATTCATTTCGGGACGGACGTCCCTTCTTCAGGGGCCTCTGTGAAAAAATGTTTAGACATGCATAAATAACATATCATGCTAATTGACATTTTCACAATTAAAGCTATATTAGCCACTTTTAAGTTTTGAGTACACCACCTTGGTTGTGCCTTACTTTAAATTATATACAATTTAGTGATCTGAAAGAAGAGGCTGTTGAAGCCCAACTAACGTGGAAATCCGTTGTGCCTAACTAAACCAGGAAAAGTGAACATGCAGTGCTGAATATCAACCGTACCTTGTAAACATGAAGCTTGAGCGTTTTCTGAAACGAAAAATATGGTATAAGAGCGGATTACAAAGGGTAATCCCTGTGCGCAATTCAATAAAGTTACTTGATCGTGTTTTCACTATAACGCTCACCTTAGATGAATCTGTAACCTCAGCGTATTTCGCCGTGAATACGTTTTCCGGGTTTCTGCTAACATAACTTCAGCTTACATAACTTTATTGAATAAGTTTCAAGCACCTCTTGTGCACTCTTTCCCTAGTTAGGATTTTGGGGGTTACAACACTCCAATTCATGTACACCCGAGATGACCCTTTTATGGCATCTAATTTTAATGTAAACAGACGCTTCCACCTGCTGCAGAAATCATCTGAAGAGAGGGGTGACATAAACCCTGCAGCCCCTGCAATGCAAGGACCCCCCACCCTTCAGGGGTCCCAGCTCATCAGCACGAGGTCTATGCAGTTACAGGGGTCCCACACAGGGGCGTGGCTTCAGCGGGGTCTTTGGGGTGTTACACCCCTCTAATGAATGGATTATTTAATAAATAGTTGGCACAGGAGCTTTCAGGGTGGTATGGTAAGATGACTTCGATTGCTCTTCGGATTTTTAAACACACACTCAGAAAAAAACACACACTCTCCTCTGTTTTGAAGGTCTTGAAACACGGTTCTCTTACTAAATTCTGTATTATAACTACTTACAATCCACACTCCTTTCCATTCCCACTGGCCCTTAAACCCCATTTGCTGTTTCCTTTATGATGATTAACAGGATGTACCAGCGTGATTCTCCCCCCCACCCTCAGTCTCACTGACCAAGCTACGCCCCCAGCCCCACCATGCAGGGAACCATGAACTCACTAGTATAACCTATACTAGGTAAAACAACCTCCTAAGCTCTGCAGGGGTGGGGGCATCATTTTACAATATGCCACTGCTGCAGGGGGGGGGCACCGCCCACCCCTCTAGGGAAGGGCTGCGGGGGATGTATCCCCCCCTCCCATTGGCAGGGGGCAGGCTCTCTGCGCAGCCGGATGAAGTCTGTAGTAGGGTGACCAACCGTCCATAAATTTCACGGACAGTTCGTGATTTTACTGTTTTGTCCGTTGTCCGTGAAGGAAGTTTCCACGGACGACATTTGTCCGTAATTTTAGCCTGGGGCTGCTTGGCTCTCTACAGGGGCCAAAGAGCAAATGTTCAGCAGTTGAGATGGCACAGCTCGGGCAGAAGGGAGGGGGTTTACTGTGCAATGATTCAGAGGGAGGGGCAGCCGGGGTGCTGGGCTGCTTCATGGAAATGGAAATGTGGGGCCGGGTGAATCTGGGGATGTGATTGAGACATAAATAGGTGTTAATTGACCCTAAGCTACCTGAGGTGAAAGATTTCTTTCTCCATGGTATTGTTAAGGTGCCGAGCTGTAATGTGTGTGCTCCACAACCACTGAGGTCACAAACCACTGTTACATTACATTGCGACTTACAAAGAGGATGCGAATAGCTCTTTCAAGCCGCTCATGTTTACAATTCAGAAACTCTTTCCCCACTCTTAAAACAGGTTCTTTGCATTGTAAAGAGAAGCTTGGCTAATGAAGCATGATTCAAAGACTTTGCAGCTAAAAAACCAAGCATTTGCAATGCAATAGGTCTCGCATTTGCGAGAGTTTGAGCTATTGGCATTGAAAATGACAATGCTTTTTATTTATGTGCTTCTCATAAGCAGAGACTCTAAGTACAAGGTAGGTGTTAACACACCGCTTGCAGGTTTTCAAAACACAAATAAAAAGCATTGTCATTTATAATGCCAATAGCTCGAACTCTTGCAAATGTGAGATCTATTGCATTGTAAATGCCGGTTTACTCATGGAGAGGTTTCTACAGTATGCCCAGATGAGAAGTGAGCGCATTGTATATGCACAGTCTGTTGTCGCCGCACTTGAAGACGGAAGGGGTCACTGCCCACACCAAGCCCGAGAAGCACAAGGGCCAATCGAGTATGTCTGCTCATAGCGCATAGATGTGAGTTGTTGAGCCCCAAGCACTAGAGAAGTAAAGCTACTCTTTTGCCATGCTTTCTTTGTTAGATTTTTTTCTCTGGAAGCCCAAAACTGCATAGTTTGTATTCTTCAATTAAACCAAACGAAAACGACTGGGAATCGTTGTCTTTACTGCCAACTTCCGACGTATTATTTGTTGCAAAACAATAACTCTTAATGTGTGCACGTAAGAAGGAAAAACTAGTAGGGAAAGAATTAGAAACACTCTAAATGATGTACGCAGATCTTTGTAGCAGGCGCATTAACCTGCAGATGTAAACATGCAACTTGCAGGCACATTTCACTGACCATCTGAATTGTTACTTGGATTAGAACCTGCTTGGTTTTACAGACATAACACATATTTTCATGATCTGCAAGGAGCTACTGCGGCAGAAGCCATCGCAAGCTATCAACATCACTCAATAAACGTAAGACGTGCACTTGGAGGTTTATGCACTATGCAAATAAGCCCACACGGAAAATAAACAAGCAGCAGGCGCTTAATATGCCAAACTATTCCTGCCTTTTAGAAGCTGTCGAAAACATATCAAAACTGATCTGGCGCATGGACACACGGAGCAGCGGTGCATTGTTTTGATTTTACATGCAATCAGACTTTACTGTACAAATGTTTCTTCTGTAAATACTTTACCATTACTCTGTCCATCACCACCCCCCTTTTTGAATCGTTGAAATAGAAGCGGGCACTCACTGTGCTAAGACACTAAGCGCATCGCACGGTAGTGAGTGCGAGGTCACCGCCAGAGCTATCCTCTTTATTTATTGAGTTGACAACAAGAGAAACAAGCAACAACAAGATGCGTGGCCGCCATTATTTAATGTTAAAAAAAAGACAAGTAGGAAGTAGTGCTTGTGAGAGCACAGCGCTCTAAAAAAAACAAGCGATGCGCGCTCTGTGCTGGGGAAGGGGGAGGGCCATTAGCCTGTAAGAACTCGCAGCAAGATCAAAGGAAGGGTGGGAGGGACATTGGGGAACAGATGGCCATGAAAGTTTCTGGGCCAAAAGCGCATGCCTGTGGCCACGTGAACTCGAAGAAAACCGCACGAAAAAAGCGGTGTTTTCACGAGGATTTTGAGCACTTGAATTCTCGCCATTTCCCATTCCTTCGGAATGGAAAAGGCGAGACCTAAAAACCTTTATGACATGCGGCCCCTAGTGGATTGACCTGTCAGTATTCTTCTTGCTTTAAACAGGATTTTTTTCGTATTGCACACTTCACTGTGGAAATGCAGGCTCTGGACAGTGGTAGTATATGACCTTCTGTAAATATACATATATCAATGTTACCTTGCAACTAACATCAAAATAAATCACAGATGGGATGTGATATTGTGTGGCTGGTGCCTCATGAAACAGGATGCTAAACTAGTTCAGGGCTTTAAGTGGGCCGGGTTCTGCCTGTGCTCAGCGCTGGGTGCAGATCTAAAAAGCAGGTGCTGAGATGGGTCCCTATCGGGCTCTCCATTTTTGCCCTAATCCTCAGGGCGGAAACAAAAGCTTAACTCTGCTGCAGTTCCACCCGTCACAGCCTTTGATGTAAGGCCAAAGAGACTGGTTACAGTGCTTTCATAGTCTCATCATTTTAGAACTGAAGCATTTGCAATATTATTTACCACAAAGCCAAAGCTGCTGCTTATTTGTCTTATACAACTAACAACCATTGACAATGCCAAAAGTCCTGACTTGTTCTAGGTGGATTGTTACTTATTGTGTTATTTATCTGGATGCACTGACATAAGCAGCAAATTTACCAGTCGGGCAGCAAAATATGCTAAGCACAGATTTTTAGCTTATGTGTTTTGTAAGCCACGCTCTTAGTTACATCGGCCGAGCCCCTTTGACAGACCCCCCAGTTTTTTTCATCCCACGTAAAGTCCTGTACTAGGTAGTGTTCATATGGCTGTCCTGTAGTTCATCTTCATCATTTTACTCCAGCAGTCAGCAGAAACATATCAGGCACCATTTGAGGTCATTTGTGTCCTGCAAGCTACAGTCAGGGGAGACGTAAACCTTAGGGGTTTGCATTATATCATCATCCTCGTCATCATAGAAACTTTATTTTGATCATGTAAAACTAAAAATGTACATATCACTTCAGTACGTCTGATGACACATAAAACAAGCAACACGTGAGGAGGCCTGGCACTTCAGGCTATACTGTCCCACCTGTGACACTCGTCTTCTCGGTATAACTATACGGCTCTCCCACCTTTACCCTGCTTTCATCCAATCTTCTTGCTTACCGCTCCGATTTACTAGTGTACATCTTGCTGGTATCTTTTTGGGATGGATTTTTTTATACTGTGGACATTCAGTATCTCAAGGTTAGCACTGATCAGGCAATTCCCTTGTCATGCTTTCATGTCATACACCTTCTGTACATCTGTGTAAACATGCTACAATGATTACCGTTTCTATGCTAATGTGATCCTTCTAAATGTTCACTCCTGTTATGACAACACTTTATATGGAGCTCCGCAAATTGTGTCTCTGCACTCCCGCTATTGTGAAATCTATTGTGTGGTGCGCTGTGATAGTTTCATCATTGCTTCCCCTACCCTTCCGTATTCCTTTTACAGATCCCTCAAGCCAGTTGGAGCGGACTCTGCACAACTGAAAAAAATAAAATAAACTGCAAGGCTAGACATTTTACGAAGAGAATGTGCGTGTTTCATTTTTCCCAGAGTCTGCTTTCACTTTCTTATGCACAATGTATGGATTTAAGACAAAGCATACTTTCAGTGCTCTGGAAATAGGAACACACGGAGAGAGGTGGTACTATCCTTGTGCTCTCTTCTGATGTACATGCGAACAACAGCAGTTCAGGGACTTGGTGCATTTTTCGTATTTCAGAATGGGGTGCAATGTCATCTTCATTAACAGCAAATTTACTTACCCTTAGAGGTTGGCACAATAGATTAGGTCTCACATTAGCCAAGTCCTTTTGATTTTGTTAAAATTATATATATAATATATTCATCTGACACAAAGCTGGCCACTCGGAGGATTGCTCTCTAGTCCAGGACCTATTTAGCTGCATCTTATGTGTGCTGCTTTACATCTCACCGTGTAAACACAAGGAGATGATGGACAGAGTACTGAAACTTTTCAGACACTCACCCCCAGTCACAGATCTGGGTTGAATCAATCATCATTCTTTAGTTCACTCTGCCACCCCAGTTCAGACATGGCTATGTGCAAATCAGTCTGACCCTGTGCCTCATGGGAACAGCCCAGCCCGAACTGCCAAGCCAGGTCCTCACTGGACTGGACCCAAGCATCCTTGGACCGATTCTGGGTAACATGCCTCATCAGCCAGGCTAGCATGAATCCAGTGGCAAAGTGAGCAAGGGACCCACTTCTGGGCATGCCCTGCCAACTTAGGGCAAACAAAGCAAACACAAGGGGTTGATGGACGGAGTACATGAAACTTTTCAGACACTCACCCCCAGTCACAGAGCTGGGTTGAATCTATCATCATTCTTTTGCTCACCACACCACCCCAGTTCAGACATGGCCATATGCAAATCAGCCTTGACCCTGTGCTTCATGGGAACAGTCCAGCCTGAACTGCCAAGCCAGGCGCTCACTGGACCGGAAACAAGCATCCTGGGACCGGTTTCTAAGTAACACCCCTCATCAGCCAGGCTAGCTTGAATCCAGTGGCATCTGACACAAAGCTGGTCACTCGCAGAATTGCACTCTAGTCCAGCAGTGCAAAACCCATTTAGCTACATCCTACGCGTGCTGCTTTATATCTCACAGTGGCACACAGATATGAGATGCTAGTAATAAAGTCAATCCGAATAAATCTTCCAGACCACTTTTCTCACCACACATGCTTGCTCAAGACCATGAACTGCAAACAAAATATTAGAGTGAACAACTCCGTGCAGTAACCATATGAATCGATTATGATCATATGAAATAACACAAAAAACCTGCAGAGTTGCTCAAAACTGCGCGCACACCGAAAAAACGTGAGGTGCATGATTGTCTCAAACTAGTATAAACTTATTTTGACTTGTACTTATGTTGATTGTCTATTTACGTATATACTATTGCGCGACCTCCTCTGATGTGTCTGTAAAATGTACCTTTTGTTGCAAATTTTTGTCCTGAATTTTTACACTCACTGTCCTGAATTTGCCCCCATGTCAGTTGGTCACCCTAGTCTGCAGCACCGTCTGCGCTTTGGTTTCACACGTGGTCGCCTCGTCTCCTAGGTGTGAAGTGGGGGTGGTCACGGGGGCGTGGCCTAAGGCCTGGGAACAGCAGTGCCCAGGCCCCCCAAAACCACAGGAAGGCGTCTATCAGGGTGCCAGCCACAGAGATGAGAAATAGAGAAAATAAAATGCTGTCCTCTGGCTTTATTGTTTTACGAATAAAGGAAACAGATGAAGGCAACATGTTTATTTCATTGTGACGTTCTGTTGAGACATACACCAATAAATGGACACATACTCACAGCATAGGCTGGTTCCTGTGTCTTTCCACCTTCCAGGACCTGCTTCCATTGGAATGCACGTTTAACTCTTTCACACCTGCACAGGGCACTCAGCCACACTGTTTGTCACATTTCATTCTTCGTGCTTATAAAACACATTCTCTCTTTGCTGCCTTTTCCCCCAACTCTTGCACACTGAATAGGCCTGGCTTTAATGCGCCAAACAGCAATTGTTAGATGCCTTTTTTTTTAACCTTTTTTTCTTTTATTTTAAAATAAGCACAAGTCATGAGAATCATAAAAATATACAAAGAAACAGAAAAAAGAAAGCAACCGAAGCATGGGATATTAGACTGACCACGATTATAAAAAGACTCGAGAAAATCAACCGGAATTAACAGGCAGATGCCTGTACAGCAATTAAAATAAAAACCAAATAAGCAGAATAGATACACTGAAAAAACGAACAACACATGGTACATATCTGTAGGGACAATACAGCCGATAATTAGTCCCATTCCAGTATCCCCATCACCCACTGGACCACTCCTTAACTGGAGCCCATATTCTGATCCCCAGCTCCCGCCTTTTCTTACCCCTTTGGAGATCAACAGATGGCTCCAGGTCGTACATTGCCAGCATCCTCGCCTCTCCAGTTAAAGAAAGTCAGAGCTTCCGGGCATATCCATTGAGGTGTAATACATGGTGGAATCATTGCATTGCTACAAAGAGGAATGGGCTATATGTCTGGGTCCGCCCGCCGACCCTGTGCACTCACAGCCCAGCATCACAAGTTCAGGGGGTATTTTAACCGGAAGTTTTAACACTGCTTTAATGAAATACTCAATATCATGAATACATTCCTTCAAAAACACATGTGAACAGCCTCGTCAGCTTGCAGCCCACACCCAGTACAGCAATCACCCCTCTGCCCCCCCACTTTGCAATCTTTGCAGGTGTATAATACAGATCAAACATTGCCATATAGCATTGCGTCTGTAAGCTGCCAGAAACCAAAGTCTGGTTTGCAAGTTCTAATGCAGACCTAATATCCACCCCGGTCTTACCAAATGTCCCCTCCCACCTAATATCCTGGGTATCCGAATCATCCGGTGAGCTCGATAAAAAATACTGATATACTACTCCCATTCTTGCTTTCCTTTGGGCCAGTTCACTTATAGCCACCTTGCCAAGCTCCACAGCCACCTTATTCTGGGGTTTATAAAAAAAAGCTTCTGATCTGGAGGTATTTAAAAAAATCATATAAATTAGACTTCTCCCTAAGAAACAAAAATGAAACCAATCTCCCCTCTGAACACAAATCACCAATGACCTGAAGACCCAATGGCTGCCATCTGAAGATAACCTGATCCTGAAAGATCAACGGCAACATTCCAGCAGCAGAGAAAGGCGTTTAGATATGGATTTTTGGAATTTGAAACTTGCGACGGATCTTCCGCCAAATCGGGAATACAGCCAGAATTACTTTAAACCTTGGGGCATATTATCAAGGGGGTTTATCTCCACTTTTTTTGGCTTTAAAAGCCAAGAAAGCGGAGATATAATTATCTCCCTATTACCTAGCTGTCGCTAACACCAGTTAGCGACAGCTAGTAGGAGATAGCAACCATCTTGGGCCCCGCTTTGCATGTCAGTGATATTTATCACTGATGACATGCAAAGTGGGCGTGCCAAGATGTTAGCGACTGGAAACAGTCGCTAACATCGCTATCTCCTATTACCAACTTTTGGAGATATTCGCACTAAGCGTGAATATCTCCAAAAGCTAACACCTGCCCTGAGCAGTTCTTAGCCATGTTATCCAATGGGAGGTGGATAACATGGCTAGGAGCATTAGCTCGGTAATGCATGAATAGCGCTGACTTTTCACTGATATTCATGCATTGCGGCCGTTTTTTATCGCATTTGCGATAAACCTTGGTAATACCAAGGCTTATCTGCGATAAAAATCGCCGCAGCTCAGCGATACATTTTTGTCTCTAACAAAGCAATAGCGATAATTATCGCTATTGCTTGGTAATATGCCCCTTTGTCTTTTTAAAATAACTCGGTTCAAGTATTCTGACGAAAATACCCTTA
This sequence comes from Lissotriton helveticus, assembly GCF_964261635.1. Lineage (NCBI taxonomy): Eukaryota > Metazoa > Chordata > Amphibia > Caudata > Salamandridae > Lissotriton > Lissotriton helveticus. Next base: position 55,496,985 of record NC_136065.1, read on the forward strand.
GCCGCATCACCCAAACCAATTTCATAGATAGTGGGTCTGTTAGCCAGCGGAACCTCGGCCCTATCTCCTATCAAGAGTATTCCAAAATGTTATAGCATAGCCGACCAGTAATATGCTATGATATTGGGAACTGCCCTGCCCCCATGATCTCTAGGGAGAGACATCCATTTAGCCGCTCTACGCGAGCGACAATACCCCCAGAGAAATCTAGAACAGGCCCTCTCGGCACTACTCAAGGATGTTTGCGAAAATCCTAACGGGATGGTTCTAAACAAATACATTAGTTTCGGGAGGACCAACATTTTAAGAATGTTACACAAGCCATACAGAGAAAGCTGCAGATGATCTAGCTTTAACAACTGGGAGAATATTCAGATCAGGAATACTAGCTACAGAAACTGTGATTTTGACCCCCAAATATGTCGCTTCCGTAATAGGAGAAACGTCAAGGGGACACATATAAGCTGAATGTAGAATTTGTGTCTTATCGACGTTCAGCTTATACCCTGATAATGCTTCAAATTGCTCTGCAAGACTCTTTAGGGTCACAAAGGTCACAGCGACATTGCTCGTTAAAACCACAATATCGTCCGCGTAAGCCAGCGTCTTATAGTCTGTACCATTGACCCTCACCGGCAAGATATTTACATTGTCTTCAATTTTGCTAAGGAAAGGGTCAATGTACAGGACGAAGAGCAAAGGCGAACACGGACAGCCTTGCCTGGTGCCCCTACCAATGTTAAGTAGCCCACTTTCCTGACCAGAAATGCAAATTCTTGCTACTGGAGAGATATACAATGCTTGAAGTGCCTGTATAAATTCCACACTAAATCCCTTCCAGTGCAGCACTGACCACAGAAAGCCCCAGGAGACCCTGTTGAACGCCTTCTCGGCATCCAACAGGATCACCCCAAGGGCAGACTCTGTGGCCTGCACCCAGTCGAACAGGGCGATAACCCGCCTTACATGATCGGCCGTATCCCTGCCAGGGATAAAACCATGTTGCCGTATAAAGACTAATGGGGTAATAACTTCAGCAAGCCTAGATGCTAAAACTTTCCAATATATTTTACTATCTGTGTTGATTAATGATATAGGCCGATAAGATGAAGAATTTAGCTCAGACTTATCTATCTTTTTTAAAGTGCACAATAGTTGTTTGCCTCCATGATTCAAGTATGATAACCCTCTGAGCGTCCCTGAAAACCGATAGCATATCTTGTCGAATTTCTTGGGCAAAGGCCTTATAAAACTCTAGCAGAATAGCATCTGAGCCTGCAGCCTTCCCATTAGCCAGAGATTTTATGGCCAATTCGACCTCATCCCATATAATTGGGGCTGACAAGACTTCATTCTGACCCATAGTAACTTTGGAGGTATCCATACCCTGCCATCTATCTCTTCCCTATATAGCAGAGTATAGAACTTCCTAAAGACATCCATTACCCCCTCCTGAGTATCCTGCACCTGCCCCTGCTGATCTAGCACCTTGATAATTCTGTTAGCCATACTTCTGTGCTGGAGCAATTTGGAGAGAACTCTGCAACAGTTTTCACCAAATTCATACATCATCCCACGATATTGAGTATATTTTGTAGCTAATTCCTTCCCAAAGCATTCTAATAACGTAGCTTTGGCCAAAGTCACCCTCTGTTGGCTGTGGAATGGAATGAGGATTTGTAAAGCTCGTTGGCTACCCAGGGGCGTCCCAGCGCTATAGGGAGCTTGAGCTGATTCAGAGAGGCGGGAGGGGGAGGCGGACTGAGGTTTTAGGCCGAAGTTTTGCTGAATAGCCAGGTTTTGAGAGTTTTCCGGAAAGTGAGGAGGTTGAGTTCGGATCTGATGTGGAGAGGGAGGGAGTTCCAGATCCTGGCTAGATTGTAGGAGAGCGATCGACCACCACATCTGGCCTTCCTGATGCGTGGTACTGAGGCGAGGTGGGGGGTCGCGGATCTGAGAGAACGGGTGGGCTGATATGCTTTCACAAGGGGAGAGTTGATGGGGGGGCCTGTTCCCCAATAAGAGTGATGTGCAATGCACATGCTCTTAAATTTGATTCTGGCTCTCACCGGGAGCCAGTGAAGGTCTCTCAGTCTGGTTCTTACTGAGGTTCGACGAGGAATGTCCAGGAGGATTTTTGCTGCACAGTTTTGGATAACCTGGAGTCTGTTGAGTGTGAATTGGGGAGCTCCAAGGTATAGAGCATTACCACAATCGAGGCGGGAGAGGATCAATCCTTGAACCATAATTCGTCTCGAGTGGAGTGGAAGGAGAGAAAGAATTTTTCGAAGCAGTCTCATCAACCCAAAGCAAGTGGCAGCTAGCTTGGTAGCCTGATGGTTGAAGGAGAGGGTGTGGTCAAGCCAGATGCCCAGGCTCTTGATTTGCTCCTTGGGTTGCGGGGGATTGCCTAAACAGAGAGGCCAGATGGAGTCAATGGTTTTTGCGATGTTGTTTCCAAGGAGCATTATCTCTGTTTTGTCCCCGTTAAGTTTGAATAATACAAAATATGACCCAATCTAATGGCGAACGTCTGAATCAGTGACTTTAAGGGGGTGCCAGGAAACTCTAACTCCCCACTAGTCTCTTATCCACTTTCTAAGGAGACCACTGCACTGTCCTCCGCCTAATTTAAGAACCTGTTCTCCCAAGCACCACACAAGAACACAAAAAAAGGGTGCACCAAAATGTAAATGTTCACGCACTCGTCCACTCCCAACATTGGACACCGCTCGTCATAGAGACAAAAAATGTGAGAGAAGCAAATGACCCCTCACGGAAACACCACCAACGGGGTAACTGGTATATAATTTCCAGCCCCTGTCTCATCATCGGTGATCACTTGCTTCTCAAAGAAAAATAAGGAGAAAGGAAAGTAGTGTCCAAAACAAACAACATGTAAAGTGACATATAGTGAATTGCAGAAAATTCTGCTAGTGACAAACCCACATACAAATAATACTAACTGAGTGCATAAAAACACACACACCAGTCCCTTACCCAATTTTATTCATAGGGCGGTGAATGTGTGCTGTATTAAAAAGGCTGGTAGCTAATCATGCCTACCATAACCTGCTGCCGGTGCCGACATGTTTCACTGCTATGTAGCGTTAAAGCAGTTTCCTCAGGGCTGCACTCAAATGCTGCCACTTTACTTTATTTGGACACTCGTTCTATTGTGTGCTGCCAAGAGAGAACAGGTGAACAAACATAATTAAAAACCTGTAGATCGCAAGGGGGCAAAAAATGCGCCAATGGCGCACTAAGTGTGCTATTACCAAGGAACAGCCACGCCGCTCGTACCGGCCGCTCCTGTGTCATCAAGGTCACCACACACTTCAGACGTAAGTATGTCCCTTGGTACTTTCATAAAAATCGGTTGTCTGCTACGAGCGGAGGAAATACAAAGGGTATTAACAAGGGCGTTGTTCTACTGACTTCCCATCAGCCACACTGCATTATTTAAAAACAAACTTGACCCTGCCGGAGCCAAACTCGGCGAGATGCTAGCCTGCCGACCTCCCGTGCAGACCCTAGTAACTCTCGTGTCACTGTCAAGGGGGACACACCCATGTACCGTCGGGTGTCCCATGTGCGCTGTGCATGGCAAAGCCCCTATCGCATGCTGTGCCTGCTGCTACCAGAGCGATACCAATATTCACAAACTCATGCTTACCACGCAAGAAAAACCCAACCATTTAAGAAATTCTTAGTCGCGCTGTAGCGCATACCACACTCTCTCTATCAATCCAAGAGTACTTCCCTGTCGAGTAAAGGGCTCACGTCTCCTCACCGTGACGTGCCAGGAAGGCACCTTTCCTCGGCCGTGACGCAGGTCGGCCCGTCTCGAGTCAAATACGGCGGCCATTTTAGGCTAGTCAATCATCGCGGATATGCATATACATCTAAACATATTTGGACCAGCTTCGCCCCCTATGTTGAACCAAGGTGCCATGTTAAAGGGAGAATTAGTTGACAACAAACTCCTCCGAGAAGGTGACCCATGTTACTGCAATTAAGGAGTATCCACCCCACTACACTGGATGTAAATGTATGTACTATCCTCCATATGTCATCCCAGTAGCTAGGGAAATGGAGTCCCTCAACTTTACATGATCACAAATGCTCAAAGATACTAGGTCAAAGGTATCAAACAAAACTATTCAGAATTGGAGGTCAGCACCCCATGTTCATAGTGGAAAAAAATTCCCTATGTAATATGTAATGCAGCTCTAGGCATATCAGGTAGAGCGAAGTGACACCTACAATTTAATTCTGTTCCATTCTATGATTTCATTGAGGCCCATCCTATCCGATTTCTCATTATAAATCCAGCGCGCTTCCTTAGCTAATAGAATCTCATCAATGTTAGGAGGGGAACCCCTGATCTTTTCAAGTACTGTCCACTGGAATGTATGTTTCATTGAAAAACAGTGTTGGACCAGTTTAGTTGTTAATTTACCGGCTCTAATAGTGCTCAAATGCTCCTGTATGCGCACTTTAATTTTTCTGGAGGTAAGCCCGATGTAATGTAGGCCGCACTGACAGGTTAACCTATACACAACTTATGTGGAATTACAGTTGCTAAACTGGTTATGGAACCACTCCTTGCACACACAGTGATTCACAAAGAAGGCGACGCTCAGAAGTGCGCGCCAGCGGCCAAAACCAAAACGATCGTCAAAAACAATGCACAGCCAAAGATAGTTCCCAGAAGTGCGCGCTAGCGGTATCAATCAATGCAATTGTTAAAATAATGCACAGCCAAATAAAGTGCCCACAAGTGCGCGCTAGCGGTATCAATAACAGATAACAGATGCAGAGTCAAGCGCTACGATACCAATAATATCAGGTGAGGAGGAGGCGAGGGGAGCTACCGCTCTTGTGCAGGACAGGGTGGTCACGATCAACTCCCCCGCCCTGGCTTGTTGAGGATGCGGGGACCCACTGCACTCAGGGGACGTAATGCACACATTCTCCTCAAGGAGCCTCGCGCTAATGGGTAAGTCTGACTTTAGATCATCCCGCTCAGTTAATTACGGCTACCCGCCTTCCCCGCAGCCGCTTGTCCCTGCTTACCGGTACCTCCACTCACTGGAGTATCTAACTTCTTCGACTTCCCCCCTTGCAGCTTGAAAAGCGAGGGAAGCGTCTGCTTCATTTTGCCAGCACCTGCCACAGTCTCCTCTGTACCGCGGGTGATTTGTATGTCTTTTCCCCCGCTAAGGACTTTCCCGGGACTTGCCGACTGCGTTTGAACGACGCGGGTCTTTAAAATCTTCAGGGGCACTTTAGGGGCCATTACGCCAGATGCACACCAGGATGACCAAAAGAGACCGGACCACACTGAAGTGTATCCCAGCAGAGGTATGTTAATAAATAATTCACGCCGTGGCAGAGTCAGACACCAGGACATAGCCTCAGAGTTGCCTGCCGATCGCTTTCTCACAGCGGTAGCCTTACGTGGGTGGAATTGGCCAGGAGAGCTCAGAATGCCAGCTCACACAGCCGAGTGACGGGACGCCAACTTGCCCCCCCTGTGTTACATGCCTTACACATCATGGCTTGCTTTCACCCTAGTGCCTGCCTGAAGGAAGGGCGGTTCTGTGTCTTCCTTCCAGGCACTGACTGTTAGAAATTGTGTTTCTGGTTGGCAGAGTATGCACCCTGTCAAAGCAGGAACCCCAGTCCTATTCAGGATAAGTCAGGTACACAGCAGAAATTAACCTGTGCTCAACTCCTGGTAGCGTGGCACAGAGCAGACAGGCTTAACTTAAGAGGCAATGTGTAAAGTATTTGTGTAACACCTCAAGCAGTAACACAGTGAAACCACCACAAAAAGACACAACACCAGTTTAGAAAAATAGAAGATCATATTCTGAACAAAACAAGACCAAAACAACACCAATCCAATACGTAGAAGTCAAGATATGAATTTTTACAGAATAAGAGTTAAAATAGCACTTAGAAGCAAATAGTGCATAGAGGGGTGTGACGGGGTGGGTCCGGGGTGGCCTGAGTCACCTGTCTCCCCTCTCTTTGTGCAGCATACCGACGCCTGGAGGAGCGCAGAAGACTCGGACGGTCTGGAGACCGAGGAGGCCGGAGAGTCCTGCTTCTTTAATTGGGCGGAGCTGGACAGAGAAGACGTCACCACTCACGCCCCCTTCGCGCAGGTAAATGCCGGCCCCGACGTCACACAGGTGTGTTACACACCCGGAGGTGAAGGCGGAGAGGCGGACGGTTGGAGGAGCGAGGACGGAGGCGAGAGGAGTACGAAGGCGGAGGAGGGACGAGAACAACGGAGCGAGGGAGACATCGGAGCAGAGCGGAGCCGGGAAACCAAAGAACATCAGAGACCCGAGGCCGAAGCAAGAGCAGGAGGATGGAGGAGAAGCGAAGAGACGGACTCAGACGAAGAGAAGGCAGGAAGCACCGAGGGTCGACGTCGGAGGGGAGAAACCGACAAGCCAGGAGGCCACCAGAAAGGCGCTTCGCCCAGCCACACTTCAACGAGGGAAGTGTGGCTCCCAGAGGTACGTGCACGGCTTCCAGGCTGGGCGGGCTTAAAGTGGTTTAAACCACGAAAGTAGTTACTCACTCACATCCTGTTGCACTACCCCTCCCTCACCTTTCACCACCTTAGTCATTAGGAGTTGTGCACGTGTGAGCCCTCACCCCCTTACCCGTGATTGCGACGCCTGCAGTCAGCTGATTCGCTGTTCTTCTTTCTCCTTTGGGCGGCGGACGACTTGGCATCGTGGAGGACGACTCCAGGACTCCCAGTCCCAGAAGCCACCGGGACGTGCGAAGAGCCGCAGCGGAGAAACGCCTGCAGAGACTGACAGAGGAGGCGGAGACCGCGCTGCCCTATTACAGAAAGACCGCACCTCGCAAACGGACATTCAAATCAATAAAACCTGCGTTACCCCGCCTACCGGTCTCTGTGAGTCTGTTTGAGGGGGTGGTTGACCCGACCCCGAACCCCCTAGACCAGCACCCCGACCCCGAGGCGCCACAAGTGGTGGAGAATGCGGGCAACATAGCCATCTGGGACACAAAGATGGAGGAGCTACTACAGCGACTGGTGAAAGGGCAGGAGCAGCTGGGGTGGGCAGTGGAACAGCAGCTTGTCAACGCCCAGGCCGACAGGGTCGCCCTCCGGGAAAGCGTGGTGAAGACTATCGAGGAACTGCAGCCACTGAGAACCGACCCAGCCGGGAACCCAGTGAGGGAAGTGGTAAGACAACACCCCCCCACCCCCTCTGGCATCTCCTTACAAAAATATGTGGCAGGGGAAGACCCGGATGCCTTCTTGATTAACTTTGAGAGAGTCGCCCTGGCGTGTGGTTGGCCATTGGAGAAGTGGCCGTTCTTTCTTGCCCCGCTCTTGACAGGAGAGGCCCAGGCCGCGTATCAAGTGGCCAACGGAACGGGTCAGACACCATATGCCCAGATAAAGACTATCATCTTGGATCACTTAGGGCTGGACGCAGAAGCATATCGCGCCCGCTTCCGCAAGGAGAGAGGAACACCGGGCGAAAACCCCAAAACCCTGTTTTTCCGGCTGAAAGCGGCGGCGGACAAGTGGTTGACCCCCGCCCTGAGCACTAAGGAGGCCATAATGGACAAAATCTACCTGGAGCAGTACCTGGTGGCTCTGCCGTTTGGGACCCAGCGCTGGTTACGACAACACTCCAACTTGACCACAGCCCAAGCGATGGAGATGGCCTCCACCTATTCAAGGGCGCAACCCCGGTTGCACCCGATGGAACCGGAAAAACCCACAAGACCACCGGTTCGAGTGGACCGGAAACCCAGACCTCCTCCCGGGTTTCCTGCACCCAGACCATTGAACCCCGATATGTCCGCTATGAGAGGCCCTCAATGTTTCGATTGTGGCACATGGGGCCACATAGCCCGGTTTTGCCCAAAGAAGAGAACACAAGAAGAACCCATGGAGGTCGGCTACCTGCCTCGGGCTGTTCTGTTTTCCGCTGAGCTGGGTGGCGCTTATCACGTGAGTGTCCTGGTAAATGGCCGGACCGTAAAAGCCCTGTTGGACTCTGGCTGTAAGCAATCAGTGATACAGGGTAAGTTTGTGTGTGATTCCCAGGTAATGCCCGGCTCATCGGTACACATCAAATGTGTACATGGGGACGTAAAAAGCTACCAGGTCGCCAGCATCCCTTTAGTGTTGGAGGGGGGGCGGCAGGTGGTGGTTAGGGTTGGGGTTATGGACAACCTTCCAGAGGAACTCCTCCTAGGGACTGATAACCCCCACTTCCTGGACCTCATTGCGGAAAAGCTGAAAAGCGGGAGGGGGGACCCAAAAACCGTGCTCGTGGCCCCTGACCCATGGGAGGGCGACCGTAGTTTCCAATTCGCACAAGCCAACGATTCAACGTTGTTCAACGCTTGGGAACAGGCCCATGCAGAACAGGACAACCCGAATCCCCGCTACCCTCGGTTTCTGATACAGGAGGACCTGTTATACCGACAGGCGAAGGAAAACGAACCAAAACAACTATTGGTCCCGGTGTGTTTCAGGGAGCAGATTCTGTTCTACGCTCACACTCATCTCCTTGCCGGGCACATCGGGAGCGAGAAAACCACCCAGAACCTCCTGAGGAATTTCTACTGGCCAGGCGTATACCAAGACATCAAGACCCATTGCCAGGTCTGTGACGTGTGTCAACGCAAAAACGTACACAGACCCCCAGCAGCCCCCCTACAGCCGCTACCAATCATCGGTACCCCCTTTGAGAGGGTGGCGATGGATCTCATCGGCCCGCTCCCAAAAACGAACAGGGGGAACCAATACGCCCTGGTCATTGTGGACTACGCCACCAGGTATCCCGAGGCCTTTCCCCTGAAATCACCCACATCCAAAAACATAGCCGAGAAGTTCCTCGAACTGTTCTCCCGAGTCGGCTTTCCGAAGGAGGTGCTTACCGACCAAGGCACCCCCTTCATGTCCCGAGTCATGAAAGAGGTGTGCCACCTGTTGAACGTACATCAGATCAAGACATCCATTTACCACCCACAGACGGACGGTCTTGTGGAGCGGTACAACGGAACCCTCAAATCCATCCTGAAGAAAATGCTGACGGCCAACCAAAAAGACTGGGACCGGCTGCTTCCTCTTGCTCTCTATGTCATCCGAGGGCAAACCCAGAGCAGCCTGGGGTGTTCGTCCTTTGAAATGCTGTACGGAAGGCAGCCACGGAGCCTGTTGGATATGACAAAGGAGTACTGGGAGGCTGAGCCTACAAGAGAGACGAAAACGCTCCTGGAGTACAGCCAAACCCTAAAAAATCAAATCGGGAAGATACGGGAGCTGGCTTATTCACGACTAGAGAAAAGTCAAACCAAGCAAAAGCACCACTACGACAAAGGAAAGAAATGGAGAAAGCTGGAAGTAAACGATTGGGCACTAGTGTTGCTGCCCTCCACCTCGAAGAGGTTCCAAACGGAGTGGCAGGGACCATTCCAGGTCATCGACAGCATCGGTAACACAACCTACCGACTGCGACTATCAGGGAGGAGAAGCCAGGTGTTTCATATCAACGTCCTAAAAAAATGGCTAGGAGCCCCTCCCGTCGTGGCCTACACACATCCTGCGAAAGACACCCAGAAGGAAAACACCCTTCAACATCTTGTCATCAATGAGGAACTATTCCCAGAGCAGAGAGAAGGGCTACATCATGTTCTTGCTCGACGAGCGACCATCTTTTCCGACCTCCCGGGAACTACGAACCTGGCCGAACACCGAATCGAGACACCACGGGGGACCATAGTCAAGCAGCGTCCTTACAGGATACCGGCCGCCAAAAGGGAAGCCATAAGCAAAGAGGTGAAGGAAATGTTACGTCTGGGAGTCATCCGGCCCTCGCGGAGCGAATGGTCCTCCCCGATCGTGATGGTACCCAAACCGGATGGAAGCAGCAGGTTCTGCATGGACTTCCGGGCCTTGAATGCTGTGTCGTCTTTTGACGCATATCCTATCCCACGGATAGACGAGTTAATCGAGAAATTGGGCGAAGCCAGATTCATCAGCACCCTGGATCTCACCAAGGGATACTGGCAGGTGCCACTACGGGAAGAGGATCGTAAGAAAACAGCGTTCTCAACCCCGGACGGGTTATACGAGTTCACCGTCCTCCCGTTCGGGCTACATGGAGCCCCCGCTACCTTCCAGCGGTTAATGAACGAGGTACTACGAGAACACCAGACATACAGTTCAGCTTACTTGGACGACATCATCATATTTAGCTCGGACTGGGAAACACACCTCCGACACCTGGAAACCGTCCTGCTGCGATTGATCGAAGCCGGGCTCCACATCAATGCTAAGAAATCGAGGATCGGATTCCAGAAGGTGAAATACCTGGGCTACGTGTTGGGGCGGGGGCTAATCGAACCCCAGAACGAAAAAGTGCGGGCCATCGCGGACACCCCCTTTCCCACCAACCTCCGCGAGATGAGGGCCTTCCTGGGGTTGGTGGGATACTACCGGAGATTCATCCCCGCCTTTTCCGACATCGCAGCCCCCCTCACAGACACCCTGAAGAAAACCCCGAAGGCAGACTTCCGGAGACCCACACCGGAGATGAGTAGAGCGTTTGCCACCCTCAAAAAGACAATCACCTCCCGGCCGGTCCTCATATCCCCCGATTTCTCCCGTCCCTTCGTGCTGCACACGGATGCCTCCGACTTCGGGATCGGGGCGGTCCTGTCGCAAGCATCGGAGGACGGACATGAGCACCCTATCCTCTTCATCAGCCGGAAACTGTTCCCCAGGGAGGTGAGGTACCCAACCATAGAAAAAGAATGTCTAGCGATAAAATGGGCAGTAGACAAGCTGAGGTATTACCTGGAGGGTCACACATTCACTCTGTACACCGATCACGCCCCGCTCCTATGGATGAGCCGTAACGCCTCCAACAACCCGAGGGTCATGAGGTGGTTCCTGTCCTTGCAGCCCTTCTCTTTCCAAGTGCTGCACCGCAAAGGGAAGGACAATGCCAATGCGGACTTTCTCTCCCGGTTTCCTCTCCCCGATCGGGAGAGTCTAAGGGGGGAGGGGTGTGACGGGGTGGGTCCGGGGTGGCCTGAGTCACCTGTCTCCCCTCTCTTTGTGCAGCATACCGATGCCTGGAGGAGCGCAGAAGACTCGGACGGTCTGGAGACCGAGGAGGCCGGAGAGTCCTGCTTCTTTAATTGGGCGGAGCTGGACAGAGAAGACGTCACCACTCACGCCCCCTTCGCGCAGGTAAATGCCGGCCCGACGTCACACAGGTGTGTTACACACCCGGAGGTGAAGGCGGAGAGGCGGACGGTTGGAGGAGCGAGGACGGAGGCGAGAGGAGTACGAAGGCGGAGGAGGGACGAGAACAACGGAGCGAGGGAGACATCGGAGCAGAGCGGAGCCGGGAAACCAAAGAACATCAGAGACCCGAGGCCGAAGCAAGAGCAGGAGGACGGAGGAGAAGCGAAGAGACGGACTCAGACGAAGGGAAGGCAGGAAGCACCGAGGGTCGACGTCGGAGGGGAGAAACCGACAAGCCAGGAGGCCACCAGAAAGGAGCTTCGCCCAGCCACACTTCAACCAGGGAAGTGTGGCTCCCAGAGGTACGTGCACGGCTTCCAGGCTGGGCGGGCTTAAAGTGGTTTAAACCACGAAAGTAGTTACTCACTCACACCCTGTTGCACTACCCCTCCCTCACCTTTCACCACCTTAGTCATTAGGAGTTGTGCACGTGTGAGCCCTCACCCCCTTACCCGTGATTGCGACGCCTGCAGTCAGCTGATTCGCTGTTCTTCTTTCTCCTTTGGGCGGCGGACGACTTGGCATCGTGGAGGACGACTCCAGGACTCCCAGTCCCAGAAGCCACCGGGACGTGCGAAGAGCCGCAGCGGAGAAACGCCTGCAGAGACTGACAGAGGAGGCGGAGACCGCGCTGCCCTATTACAGAAAGACCGCACCTCGCAAACGGACATTCAAATCAATAAAACCTGCGTTACCCCGCCTACCGGTCTCTGTGAGTCTGTTTGAGGGGGTGGTTGACCCGACCCCGAACCCCCTAGACCAGCACCCCGAGGCGCCACAAGGGGTAAAATGGTTGTGCAGGACCAAGTCAAAGTCAAGAATTCAGGCAGCCCACAATGGCGCACAGGCCCCCTATAGCACCCATGCAAGGCCCGCTGAGCAAAGTACCTTAATCCTTGTTGCAGCACGAAATGCGAGGTGTGATGGGTCGATGCTCCCCACACAGTTGAGGTTGTGCCGGATTTCCCATGCAGTAGTGGCGGTGCATCGAGTCTCTGGACGAAGCGCTGATTCTAGTGCAGCGGTTCCTTAGGCACTGCAGCCGATGCATCGATGCTTTGGTTCAGATGCAGTAATTCTGGAGGCGATGTGGTGCTGCCAAGAGCGATGCGCAAGTCCCACTCCATGCAGCAGCTTTGACGTGTCGGTCGTGATCTCATGGCAGGTGATGCATTGGTTCCAAATTTTCCTAGACCACAGACTTAATCCGGAAGATGTTTCATAAGTAGAACCCTGGTGCACTGATAGGTGACGTTGATCGACTTAACCTCCATCTGCAGCGTCGCGCATGCCAAAAGTGACATTGCAGTGGCTATAAAGCCGCCATTCTGCCTTTTCTTTTCATGACTTTTTATGTCAGAAGTGCAGAGCCATGAAGAACACTGACAACTGATGTGTCAAAACTAGGGCCCTGAAAGGGGTCACCTTTGTCCCTAGAAATCTGTTCTCAGGGGATGAGTGGGTCGGTACGGTATTTGTGACTAGACATACAGCCTGATTCATGTACGGGCCGTTTTGCGTGTCCCTAATAGCGATTAATAGCGACTCGCTATTGAGGAAACGCAAAACGGCATTCATGTACTTTTCGGGGAAAAAATAGCGACTCGCACGCGGGCGCTAAAGCCGTTAGCGACCTACAAAAAACGCAGAAAAATCGCTATTTCCGGCTACCTGCGATCGGGATTGCGACTCGCAATCCCGATCGCACAGGATTGCGACTCGCAATCCCGTGCGATCGGGAATGCGAGTCGCATTCTCGCGGGATCTGGAAAACGGGAAGACGCATTCCGAGCACCGTGATGACATCACAACCAGGAAGCAGCCAAATCTCACCCCCAAACACCACAGCGACGCTATCCTTCGAGTGTTCACGACGGAAAGCTGACGCTAAACCTCCGTTAGCGACTCCCGAACCGGCCGAAATAGCGACCGCCATGTCCGACGAACCTGTCCCTGGCCCCAGCAACAGCGCTGGCCGCAAGCGCAAACTCAAGTTCTCCGAGCAGGAGCTGGAGAACCTGATTGAAGGGTGCTGGCCAACCACGACCAGCTCTTTGGTGCCAACTCCAGGAGGGTCCCAGAGCAGGAGAAGCGGAGGATCTGGGTGGGGATAGCCTCCAGCGTCAACTCTGTGGGCGTTGCGGACAGGTCGTTGGAGGAGCTGAAAAAGCGCTGGTACGACCTCCGAGGGCGTGCCAAGGAGAGGGTGGCGGAGCGCCTTGGTGAGGCATCAGGCACTGGAGGTGGTGGACCGACTGTCCCACCCAACACACCCCTGGAGGACCGGGTTGAGGACACCTTGGAGAGGGAGGCGTGTGTTGGCGTGACCCCTCTGGACTCCTCCCGCCCCACCCAAGACACCCAAGGTAAGTGGCATGCGACTGCGACCCTGTCCCCTATGACCGTCCCTGACCAAATAGGCTCACTCATTGGCCCTTAGTCATGCCTATGTTGTGCATCAGGAAATGCCCTGAAGCATTTTGGGAGACGTAGTATGTCCACAATGTAGTAGTACCACAATGCGGCCAGAAAGGTTCCAAAGTGCGCAAATCCACAGCCATCCAGGGAATGACACCCAGCATGCATGTAACATCTGCACGTCTGACAGTCACATGCACCTAATGAGTATCCACTTACCCTCACAGGTGCCGATGATAGCAGTGACAGCGAGAGGCTGCTGATTGATGAGGAGGCCCAGGAGGAGGAATCCCTACCCGATACCCAGCCACCAGCCCCTGCCGCTGCGCCAACACCAGCAGCCATGCCCCCCACCGTACCTGCTGCTACATCTGCAGGCCCACCGGCTGCCAAGGCCAGAGCCCCCGCCTTACCTGCTGCTACATCTGCAGGCCCACTGGCTGCCAAGGCCAGGGCCCCCACCTTACCTGCTGCTACATCTGCAGGCCCACCGGCTGCCAAGGCCAGGGCCCCCACCTTACCTGCTGCTACATCTGCAGGCCCACCGGCTGCCAGAGCCAGGCACCCCACCAATGTGCCTCCAGTGCCTGCCGCACCTGCAACACCAGCTGCTACACCACCTGCAGCTCGTCCAACCAGATCTGGGCCAGCCACATCCGCAACACAGCGGCCGCACAGCAGGAGGGGCAATGGGCATCTCCATGCCTGCATGAGCGTGGAGCGGCGCATGCTCCGAATACACCAGCGCCAGTCGCAGCAGCAAGGAGCCATCCAGCTCCAGCTGCATAAGATTGGCTGCAATGTGGCGGGAGTCGGCGAGCGGATGGACCGCATGACGGCGGCCATGGACCGCATGACGGCGGCAATGGAGGACAATACTGCAGCGCTCGTGAAACACCGCAGTGTTGCAAGCAGGCGCCACCACCAACTGTTGAGCCGGCTGTCGACCTATAGTCGGTCAAATTATGTGGCAGCGAATGCCACCACCCAGCTGTCGCGGCGCTCTTTGACCCAGCAGCACCAACTGGTCCAGTGCTGCGAGGACATTACCCGGGTGCTGGAGCACTTGACCACCGCCGTTACCGCACTGCATACACCTGTGCTACCGGCCATTGTAGGGGGAGACGATGCGAGTGAGGGTGCCTCCAGTGTGAGCAGCCACTCTGCCACGCAGGTCCCCCCACCTAGGCGCAGCACCAGGGCTACGCCTGGTACAGCTGCCCAGGATGAGGAAGAGCCTCACAGGCGCCTGGGAATTACGCGCCGGAGGCGCCAATGACATTGTGTGAGGGACACAGGCGCAGGCTGACGCTAAGCCTGCCATGAACCTTCACATGCAGTATGCAGGAATACTGTATTTTGTAAATAGTTGTTACCATGACCCTTTTTTCTTGTGAATCAAACAAATACATTTATTTTGCTGCACACATTCGCCTTGTGTAATCATTACATTTTGCATGCAATTGTGATATGTGGGGTGGGGGAAGGGGGTGGGCTAGAAATTGTTAGCTGTGATGTGGTTGCGACGTCTGTGGCCTTCAGCTGGGTTCTCCCCGCGTGCATGGTGCGCATGTGCTGGTGGCCGGTCGTCCCCCTCAGATTCACTGCCTGAGATGTCAACTGGTATCCGGCGCTTGGTTGCAATGTTATGAAGCATTGCACAGACAGCCACAATGCGGCAGCACGCTGCAGGACTGTAATACATGGCCCCACCTGTCTTGTGCAGTATACGGAACCTGCTCTTGAGCAGGCCAAATGTCCTTTCAATACAGTTCCTTGTCCGGATGTGCGCAACATTGTAGCGCCGTTGCTGAGGTGTGGCAGGGTTGAGGTAAGGGGTCAGGAGGTATTCCCGTAGGGCGTAGCCACTGTCACCTGAATGAGAGGAGCAGATGTTGATTGCCTGTGCAGCGCAGTTACTTCATAG
The DNA here is from genome assembly GCF_964261635.1 of Lissotriton helveticus. Taxonomy (NCBI): domain Eukaryota; kingdom Metazoa; phylum Chordata; class Amphibia; order Caudata; family Salamandridae; genus Lissotriton; species Lissotriton helveticus. Next base: position 55,512,662 of record NC_136065.1, read on the forward strand.
CAATGTGACATTGTCGACAAAGTGTACTTACCAAGTAGGTGTCCTTCCCCAAACTCTCCCCTGATCAGTCGTGTGTGGAGTCCGCTGTGCCTGAAGATAAAGGAGTCATGGGTACTCCCTGGGTACTGGGCCACAATGTCAGTGATGTATGTCTTGGCATTGCAGACCATCTGTATGTTGAGGGAGTGGTAGGACTTCCTGTTGCGGTACATATACTCCGTGCCAGCTGGTGGGCAGATGGCGACGTGGGTACAGTCTATGCAGCCGAGGACATGGGGAAAATGGGCGACATTATAAAATTGTAGTTTTGTCAGGTCCAATTCCTGTTGGCTCATGGGAAATGTGATGTGCCGGTGGAGCTGGCTGAGCATGCCGTCAACAAAAGTGTGGAGGCAGCGTGACATGGTGGGCTGGGATATCCCCCCAGCAGCGGCTACTATGCCCTGGAAACTGCCGGAGGCCAGGAGGTGCAGGCTGCACAATACCTGCACATGTGTGGGCACAGACTTGTTTCGCCTTGTTGGGTGCTGCATGATGGGGTCGAGTTCTTGTATCAGCCAGGTGATCATTTCCCCATTCAGCCTGTATTTTGCATAAATCTGTTCTCTGGTTTGGCCCAGCAAGGTGACCCGCTGCCGGTAAATCCTTGCCTGCCTCATGCGTCTCCTCCGTGCTGCTCGCTGTAGCCTTCGCCGCCTCACCACCATGTACATCCCAGGCATTGTGGAACGCCTAATGCTGCTGCTGAATGTCCTTATGTGTGATTGGTCAGGCCTGGACCTGTTGGTGATTGGCCAACAGTTTTTCAAATTTTACTTAATCATGGCTTTTATGGTTACCACCTGCTTTGAGTTGTCCTTAAATTGCGCCGCGCAAACGTGCGATTTAGCGCTTTTTCGCTAATGTATTTCTTTCATGAATGCAGATTGAGACAATATTGCGTTTCGCTATTCATTTCGCAGATTCCGTGGTTGGTCGCTATTTCCGTATCGCTAATGCTCGACTTCCCGGAGTCTGCGACTATTACAGCGTAATCGCTATTCCAATCGCTATTATTTTTATTGCCGATTCCGTGTTTTGCACCCGCAATTGCGTTTTCGCAGCCATTGCGGGCGCTATTTCGCTTCATGAATCAGGCTGATAGTCTCTACCAGATAAGGTGTTATCGAAGTTAAGTAACTTTTTCAACTGATAGAGACTTCAAGCCGTAGATTCCTTTACTTAGACTAGATACCCAAGCAATAATATCCATGGAGGAGGGTCTGCAAACCAATTGCGGACTAGAAAGTCCTTCAGGAACGAACAGGCAAAGTGCCCATCCTGCAGATCTGACTGTCCAGACAGTAATGTGTGGTTCTGATCAATACTAGGCAGAGCAAGACTTACAGCAATCAAAGTCCTGGTGCTGAGTTGAAGAAAGAGGTGAAGTCGTTGATATCCCTGAGACTTTAGAAACAAGAGGCAAGCCAGCAAGTCCTTGGAGAGTATTTATTTTCATTCCGGGATGTAAAGAGCAGGTCCAGTCCTTCTCACTCCCAAGCAAGAAGCAGCAGACCAACACACCAATGCAGTTCAGCAAAGAGGCAGTGCCTCCTACAGCACAGCAGTCCTTTTACCTGCGAGAATGTCCTCAGGAACAGTAGTATTCTGAGTAGGTGTCAGAAGTCCACTACTTATACCCAGTTTGTCCTTTAAAGTGGGGACGCTTCATAGAGATGCTTTGAAGTGCACAAGACCCTGCCTTTCATGCCCTTGCTACACACTCTCTCCAGGAGGGTATGCAATCCTTTGTGTGGGAACAGGACACAGCCCTTTCAGGTGTAAAAGTGTCAGCTCCTCACTCGCATCCTGACGAGGATGACTCATCAACATGCAGATAGCTGCTCAGTCACACCTACCCTTTCTTTGTTTGTGGATGTCTAGATGGAATACAGGAATTCAGCAGTAACAACCCAAGATTTGTAATCCAGGGACAGGCAGAAAATACCAAATGGTTTTATGACATTTTGCTACATTTTCAATGCTACAATTTAAAAACCAACTTCGCCACAAGTTGTGTTTTTAAATTGTGAGTCGAGAGACACCACATTTGGGTTTCCCATCCTCTTCAAATTGGAAACTACACTCGTAAAATGTACTTAGGCAGTCCCAATGTTATCCTTCCTTTGGGATGTAGAAAAACAGCGTTTCTCTTGTAAATACCAAAGCTACCCGGCGCAAGACGCCTCTAATTTAAGCATGGGCGTAAAATCCGCTCCGCTCGCGGATTTTTCGGATTTTCGGCAAATCCGCAATCCGCGAACGCTCGAGAATTTGTCGAAAATCCGTGAATCCGGTCGCGGCGGATTTTTTGCTTGGTTGCGGCGCGCGGCGCGGTGCACGGCGTTCACTTTCCGTCATTTTAGCGTTTGCCGAGTTGTTTTTCTTTGCGAGTGACGCGCCATTTTAGATCTTGCTGCGTGTTCCCGCGGGAGTTTGTCGCCCGCGAATACGTACTCGCGGCTTGCCACCTTGCACAGCACACCTCGCGAGAGTTCGCAATTGCGAACACGTAGTTGCGGCGGAAAGGAACAATCTCGCACTTGCGAAATAGAGATTTTGCAATTTCGCACAAGAAAATCACCAGCAAACAGGATAAACCTTCAGAAAATTATGATTTTTATCAGAATCACTCCTCAGGTTGACATTTGCATGGCCTTTTTTTTTGCAAGGAGTCCATTTTGGGGGGGGGGAGGAAGGAAGTGCCCCACAGTCTCCAACTTCCTGTTCCTGTCCAGCAGGCTCCTCCCAGTGCTTTGTCCATCTCCTGGTCACTTTCATTTGGATCTGGAGCTGGAAGGATTACTTTTTGTGGGTGCTGCTGGATATTTGGATTTGAGGCCTTTTTGACTGTCTTTGGATCACTTTTGGATTAGAAATCAACTTTCACAAGTAAGTTTGTTTGGGGCATTACAGTTGCTGCAAGTAAAATTTTGGAACTTTTTCAGAACATTAAATAAATTATATTGTGGGTAGCCACAGTATCCAGTAGGACCAGGGTTGGTTAGGGGTGCATGATACAACTGTTTTGTTGAATTTAAACACCATTTAGGCCATGGATGGGCTGGGATTGTGCTGATTTTTGTCTTTTTTTTGGGACTGCTGGTGGGGCCCTTTGCCCAGGGGTGGTGAGTGTTGCATGGGCCTAGTCTTTCTGTGGGGTGTCTTCTTAAATTTAAACATAATTGAGGCCATGGATGGGCTGGGATTGTGCTTATTTTATTGTTTTTTGTCGTTTTTGGGGGGCTGCTGGTGTGGCCTTTTGCCCAGGGGTGGTGGGTGGTGCATGGACTGAGTGTGCCTGTGGTGTGGTCTCACTCTCTTTAATGTAAACATCATGGATGGCATTGGATTGTGGTGATTTCTGGCTGTTTTTCTGTTTTTTGGGGGTGTACTGTTGATGTGGACTGGTCATGTGGGTGGTGGTGGTGGCCATATTGAGTGCTGGCTGGTACAGGCAACATGTGCCTGGGGTGTAAGGGGCCATTTTGAGGAGAGGCAGTGTCTGAGGCCTGCACTTATTTTGCCTACTTTTCATCCATTATGCCCAGGGGTAGTGAGTGTTGCATGGGCCTAGTGTTTCTGAGGGGTGTCTTCTTGAATTTAAACACCATTGAGGCCATGGATGGGCTGGGATTGTGCTGATTTTATTGTTTTTTGTCGTTTTTTTGGGCCTGCTGGTGGGGCCCTTTGCCCAGGGGTGGTGAATATTGCATGGGCCTAGTCTTTCTGTGGGGTGTCTTCTTGAATTTAAACATATTTGAGGCCATGGATGGGCTGGGATTGGGCTTATTTTATTTTTTTTTTGTCGTTTTTGGGGGGCTGCTGGTGTGGCCTTTTGCCCAGGGGTGGTGGGTGGTGCATGGACTGAGTGTGCCTGTGGTGTGGTCTCACTCTCTTTAATGTAAACATCATGGATGGCGTTGGATTGTGGTGATTTCTGGCTGTTTTTCTGTTTTTTGGGGGTGTACTGTTGATGTGGACTGGCCATGTGGGTGGTGGTGGTGGCCATCTTGAGTGCTGGCTGGTACAGGCAACATGTGCCTGGGGTGTAAGGGGCCATTTTGAGGAGCGGCAGTGTCTGAGGCCTGCACTTATTTTGCCTACTTTTCATCCATTATGCCCAGGGGTAGTGAGTGTTGCATGGGCCTAGTGTTTCTGAGGGGTGTCTTCTTGAATTTAAACACCATTGAGGCCATGGATGGGCTGGGATTGTGCTGATTTTATTGTTTTTTGTCGTTTTTTTGGGCCTGCTGGTGGGGCCCTTTGCCCAGGGGTGGTGAGTGTTGCATGGGCCTAGTCTTTCTGTGGGGTGTCTTCTTGAATTTAAACATAATTGAGGCCATGGATGGGCTGGGATTGTGCTTATTTTATTGTTTTTTGTCGTTTTTGGGGGGCTGCTGGTGGGGCCCTTTGCCCAGGGGTGGTGAGTGGTGCATGGACTGAGTGTGCCTGTGGTGTGGTCTCACTCTCTTTAATGTAAACATCATGGATGGCGTTGGATTGTGGTGATTTCTGGCTGTTTTTCTGTTTTTTGGGGGTGTACTGTTGATGTGGACTGGCCATGTGGGTGGTGGTGGTGGCCATCTTGAGTGCTGGCTGGTACAGGCAACATGTGCCTGGGGTGTAAGGGGCCATTTTGAGGAGAGGCAGTGTCTGAGGCCTGCACTTATTTTGCCTACTTTTCATCCATTATGCCCAGGGGTAGTGAGTGTTGCATGGGCCTAGTGTTTCTGAGGGGTGTCTTCTTGAATTTAAACACCATTGAGGCCATGGATGGGCTGGGATTGTGCTGATTTTATTGTTTTTTGTCGTTTTTTTGGGCCTGCTGGTGGGGCCCTTTGCCCAGGGGTGGTGAGTGTTGCATGGGCCTAGTCTTTCTGTGGGGTGTCTTCTTGAATTTAAACATAATTGAGGCCATGGATGGGCTGGGATTGGGCTTATTTTATTGTTTTTTGTCGTTTTTGGGGGGCTGCTGGTGTGGCCTTTTGCCCAGGGGTGGTGGGTGGTGCATGGACTGAGTGTGCCTGTGGTGTGGTCTCACTCTCTTTAATGTAAACATCATGGATGGCGTTGGATTGTGGTGATTTCTGGCTGTTTTTCTGTTTTTTGGGGGTGTACTGTTGATGTGGACTGGCCATGTGGGTGGTGGTGGTGGCCATCTTGAGTGCTGGCTGGTACAGGCAACATGTGCCTGGGGTGTAAGGGGCCATTTTGAGGAGAGGCAGTGTCTGAGGCCTGCACTTATTTTGCCTACTTTTCATCCATTATGCCCAGGGGTAGTGAGTGTTGCATACTTGCATGTCCGTAGTCTTTCTGTGGGGTGTCTTCAATGTAAACATCAAGGATGGCATGGGATTGTGCTCATTTTTCTGTGTTTTGTCGAATTTTTGGGGTGTATAACTGAACTGATGTTCCTCTGTCTTCCATTGCTTTTAGGTGCACAAGAAGACTCAAGAGAACCACCAGTGCCAGGAAGAAGTCCTGCAGCGGTGTGTGCAGCATAACGTCACGCGACGTCACGTCTGGACACAGAACCCTCTGCAACTCGTGCAACTGCTGCCTGCTGACCTGCTCTGAAGAGGATGGCCCCAAAAAAAGTAACCCGTAGCTCCTCTAGCAAGAAAGGTGCCAGTAAGGAGCAGAAGAAGCAAGTTACCAAGGAGACTGGTGTGCCGCCCGCCCCTTTTTTTGGGAGTAAAAAAAAAAGTATGCCTGCAGCAGCAGCAGCGGGATCTGCTGGGGACCAAGCTGGCAGCACCCCCCCCGCTCCATTGGGCTCAGTGCCACCACCACCACCACGCCAACTTAAGTCCAAGCCCTTGAGTGCTGCAGAGGCAGCCAGTATAGTTCTTCAATCACCATCGACCAGTGATGTTGGCTCATCGCAAGAAAGCAGCAGCAATGTCCCTCAATCAACACAGGTTGTTGTAGCTCATCTGACGAGTGTTGAACAACCACAGCCGCAACAACAATCACATGTGCAAGTACAAGCCCAAGTACATGTGGAAGGAGAGGCAGCGCAAGGAGATGCGCAAGCAGAGGTGCATGGAGGGTCACAAGTGCCCACAATAGTTGTTCCTCCCGAAGTAGGGGCACATCAGGAAATCGACAATCAAGGCGAGGTATCATTTGAGGAAGCCACTCCTCCTGCTGATCCTTCATTGTCTTCCACAACCCTAGCAAGGAAGAGATCAAGGGTGGTGTCTACATCCTCTTCAAGCACACCTCCTTCTGATGATACGGATCAAACTTGGGAACCAGCACCACAGCCGTCTGAGAGTGAGGCACACCATGATCCAACAAAGGTACTTAAGTGTAAAAGGAAGCTCGTCCAAAGTCTCAGACTTATGGAGTGTGATGAGGCTCAACAAGAAGTGGCGGATACTGCTGCTGATGAAGACTCTGCCAACGACGACCCAGTCATCATAAAGGTCACTGCAGCCCCAGCGGGCATGCAGCAAACAGACATTTTGACCCTAGCCCGAAGAGCTGCTGCGCGTGATGATGATGATGATGATGTTGTCGATGAGGAGGCAGTGGAAACACCACAATCATTGGAGTTAAGTAGTACACCAACTCGTCCCGCTTCCATATTTCTTTCTGGCAAGAAGAGACCTGCGTCAACCTCGACCTTAATTAGTGGCGGTGAAAGTGGAAAACGTACAAAAGTTGGGCAATCCAGATCCTCCACTTCATCTGGCATTAGCTTCATGACCACCACCACCAGTATCGCCGCCTCCTCCAGGTCCCACAGACACTTCAAGTCCCCAGTTTGGGACTTCTTTACTGTTTGTCCCAAAAATCCAAAGTTTGCCATTTGTACCCTTTGTAAGCTTGCAGTTAGTCGTGGTAAGTCAGGTACCAACTATGGTACCGGCGGCCAGAGTGGTCATCTTGAGAGAAAGCACGCTGTCAAATGGTTTGCGCACCTAGCTGCGATCAAGAAAGGCCAAAATCAAGGAAACGTTGATGTTTCATCTGATGTTGACGAGCAGGAAGAAGACGTGTCAAACACTTCCCTTACACCCAGTACCCCTGTCAGCAGCACACCCAATGTGAGGCACACTAAGAGTGTTGGAGCGAGTGAGACACCAACGCACAAAAGTTCACCAGCGAGCAAAATTGGGTCAACGAAGTCATTATCAGCCCGTAAATGCTTGGTCCAGGGCAACATTAGAACAATGCTTACTTCAGACGTGCCATATGAAAGCAACCACCCACTGACGCGTCTGTATAACACTAAGCTGGCTAAAATGCTAGCTGTGGACCTTCTACCTTTTTTCTTTTGTAGAAGCGGTAGGTTTTCTTGAATTAGTTGCAACGCTCTGCCCTAAATGGAAGGTTCCGAGCCGGTTCTATTTTGCCAGAGTTGCGGTTCCAGCACTACATGAAGATGTGCTGCAGGCGATTGGGGCAGCTTTGCAGAAGAGTGCTGTTCACACAATACATCTGACAACAGACATGTGGACCAGTGGCCCAGGCGATGATTACATGTGCATCACTGCACACTGGGTCTCTTTTTCAGGTGTTATAGCAAAGCTAAACACAGGTGTTGACCCGGACCAAGTTTTCAAAGCTGCTCGGAAACATGCAACACTAGCCATGTTTGGCTTGGAGAAAAGTCACACAGCAGAAAACCTTTTGGAAGAGTTTGACAAAAAGGTCTTGACAATGCTATCCCCCCTAAAACGCAAGATTGGTTATGTTTCCACGGATAATGGCGCCAATGTAGTTAAGGCCATGTTCCTTGGTGACCATGTTAGAGTGCCGTGTTTGGCGCACTGTATCAACCTGGTAGTTCAAAAATTCTTGAGTGATAAAGAGAGTCCAGCGTTCGAGGTAATGGCCACCTGCCGCAAAATGTGCAACCATTTCAGCCATTCTTTTAAGGCCCGGAAGCATCTGCGGAGACTGCTACTTCAACGTGGAATGCCAGTGAAAGCACTCATCCAGGAGGTGGCAACACGTTGGAACTCAACCTTCTGCATGCTTGAGCGTCTGTATGAGCAGTATACGGTACTCGATCACTATTTCTTGACAGAGGCTACATCTCAGAAGGAGGACCTGCGGATGAGTAAGGCGCAATGGGACATAGTTAAAAGCCTGACAGACATGCTTCGTCCTTTTGAGTTCTTCACGCGTGCAGTCAGCCAGGAGGACTGTAATTTGGGAAAAGCTATCCCATTGTTGTGCATACTGGAGCACCAACTGATGGCGGTTTCTTCTGAGTTTGAAAAAGATGAAAAAAAAAAAAAACATTTCATTTTGTCTGAGAAATTATTACATCGCCTACGTGGTGATGAACGTCTTCAAAACATCAACTCAGATCAGCATTACATTTGTGCTACTATTCTGGATCCACGCTACAAAAAGGCGCTGGCAGACAAAGCATTCTTTCCTTTCGCTGATGCAGATGTTCAAAAGTACAAACATTGGTTAGCCGGGTCAGCCAAGAGGTTTGAAAAAGAACGGCAGGTTATTGAAGGAGAAGCCAGTACATCAGCATCAGCATCAGCAGGCCATCCGCAGTCACAAGAATCCACTTCTGCACCTGTGGCTGGGGCACAAGTGACCTCTCAGCCGTTAAAGACACCGGCAACTGGATCATCTGCACCACACACAATGACAACACTAACAGTGGCTGGGGAGGAGGATTGGCTAAGTTTGATGGGGTATGGTTCTCGAAAAAATGTCACAGGCACAGCAAAAAGTAAGCAAAGTGGAGGAACAGTTGATGACCTTGAGTCGATGGTGCAGGACTATCTGAATGACTCAACAGAGGTCTTCCTTAATGATGAGCCATTGCAGTATTGGCATGGCAAAAAACAATTGTGGCCACAGCTCTTCAACCTGGCTATAAACTATTTGTCTTGCCCACTCGCAAGTGTGTCTTCTGAACGTGTTTTCAGTGCTGCTGGTGGCATTGTAACTCCCAAACGGAGCCGCCTCTCGCCCAAAAATGTGGAGCGGCTGACAATGATCAAGATGAATCAGCACCTCATACCACCAGATTACAAAGTACGAGAAAGCACGCCGCATGAAGACGAGGAGGACAGCAACGTAGATGAGGGGATTTTTTCTCTGTTCGGTGCCACTGACCTCATCCAGCCTGAATTCGCAGAGTATGATGACGAAATCTTGTTCTTATTCCCTGACACCGAGCCCTGAAAATGAGACAATCAATCAAGAACTTTCTTTTTCGTCCTTATTCACTTTTATTCCTGTGTGCTTTGTGTCTCTCTTTCTTTGTTTTGCACAGTTAATTTAATTCAAACTTTAATCACCTAATCCCAAAAACAAGACCATCATCAGAACTGTCTTCACTTGTTTGCTTATTGATTTGAAGGTGCCGCAGTCTACATTCCTCAGGTTCACAAGTTCTGAAGAACATGCTCCTCTATCCTCCTCCTCCAGACTGCGATTTCCCTCCAAGCAGAGTGCTGGATTACGCCCAATGAAGAAAGACTCAGCACTTGTGGGGGTGTTGTACTTCTTTGCGGGTGAGTTGACGGTTTTGGGCCCATTGCTGTGAAGCTCTAATAATGGACAAAAGTGTTTTGGACCAAATATGAGGTGGAAATTTCTTGCCGTTTTTGCTGACTTGCTTGCCTTTGAGGTGCTCTTTGGCGGGGTTCCGGGGGTTTGTGTGTAATTTTTGGTGTCTGTCGAAGCACTGCTGCGACAGTCTAATCTTGATTGCATTTGCTTTTCAGGAAATCCGTGGTGGAAAACAGGAGTTATGATGATTGATGATGATGACCTAGCTGAACAGCGCCGCATTTGGAACGAAGGCCGAGAGATATTGTAAGTATGAGATTTAGCTTTTTCGCTGTTTGGGGGTGTTGTCGGGTGTTTTTTTGCGGGTGGGTTGGCGCCGGCGGGTCTTGCCTGGGGCATTCCTGGGAAGGTCTAATACCGGATAGAAGTGTTTTGGACAAAATCCATAAGGAACAGCCTTTTTTTTGCCATTTCTTCAGACATCTTGCTCAATGTAGCGTTTTGGGGGGCTTCCTGCTTTTCGTGGGTGGGTTGCGGCCGGGGTCTCTGTCGAAGCACTGCTGCGACAGTCTAATCTTGATTGCATTTGCTTTTCAGGAAATCCGTGGTGGAAAACAGGAGTTATGATGATTGATGATGACCTAGCTGCACAGCGCGTTACTTTGGACCGAAGGCCGAGAGATATTGTAAGTATGAGATTTAGCTTTTTCACTGTTTGGGGGTGTTGTCGCGTGTTTTTTTGCGGGTGGGTTGGCGGGTCTTGGCTGGGGCATTCATGGGAAGGTCTAATGCCGGATAGAAGTGTTTTGGACAAAATCCTTAAGGAAAAGCCTTTTTTTTGCCATTTCTTCAGACATCTTGCTCAATGTAGCGTTTTGGGGGGCTTCCTGCTGTTCGTGGGTGGGTTGCGGCCGGGGTCTCTGTCGAAGCACTGCTGCGACAGTCTAATCTTGATTGCATTTGCTTTTCAGGAAATCCGTGGTGGAAAACAGGAGTTATGATGATTGATGATGACCTAGCTGCACAGCGCGTTACTTTGGACCGAAGGCCGAGAGATATTGTAAGTATGAGATTTAGCTTTTTCGCTGTTTGGGGGTGTTGTCGCGTGTTTTTTTGCGGGTGGGTTGGCGGGTCTTGGCTGGGGCATTCCTGGGAAGGTCTAATGCCGGATAGAAGTGTTTTGGACAAAATCCTTAAGGAAAAGCCTTTTTTTTGCCATTTCTTCAGACATCTTGCTCAATGTAGCGTTTTGGGGGGCTTCCTGCTGTTCGTGGGTGGGTTGCGGCCGGGGTCTCTGTCGAAGCACTGCTGCGACAGTCTAATCTTGATTGCATTTGCTTTTCAGGAAATCCGTGGTGGAAAACAGGAGTTATGATGATTGATGATGATGACGACCTAGCTGCACAGCGCCGCGTTTGGACCGAAGGCCGAGAGACATTGTAAGTATGAGATTTAGCTTTTTCGCTGTTTGGTGGTGTTGTGTCGGGTGTTTTTTTGCGGGTGGGTTGGCGGGTCTTGCCTGGGGCATTCCTGGGAAGGTCTAATACCGGCTAGAAGTTTGTTGGACAAAATCCATAAGGAAACACCAGTTTTGGCACTTTTTGTAAGTTAGGGTTCGTTAGGGTTAGCCCTAGCAGCAGGATTGCATGTGTTTAGGGGGGTTCTATTGCAACGCGGTTCTGTTGTTGTAGAGCACTGTTGGAGCGATGCTGGCTATGGATACTTTTGCTTGCAGGCAAGTGGTTTGAATACAATCCACGGTCTGTATTTGGGCCTACTGTTACTTTCAAAGTACGTTTTGTAACCATTTTTCTGCTAGGCATCGTTTTTGGAGATATGATTGGGTTCTTCTACATTTTTGCGACTGGCTTTAGTAAGGGTCTTGGTGGGAGCATTGCTGGGAAGGTCAAATTTTGTTCTAAAACACAGTAGTACACCCACCTTGAGGGGAAAGATCCGCTATAATATTTTGGCCATACTTATTGATCCTTAAAAAGGTGACTCAGACAGAGCACGCAATTTCAAAAATATTGTACTGTCTATTAGGGAAATCAAAGTGTCACTTTTTGAACCACACAGCGTACATACCTTTTATTTATTTATCAGTGGTATTGTAATAGCACTTCCTGTTTTCCGTTCAATAATTACAGGCCGGGTTTCAGTCAACATCCGCCAGGCAGGCAGTGGACAGGGTGTCTCTTCTGTCAGTGGTCACCACCACATTGATGGACGAAGCGTCAGCTGGAATGGAGGAGTGCCGCCAATAAGAGGAATTGTTTGCTGCATGCAACTTACTTACCAATTTCAACAGGACAACTCCAACAACATACGCACTACAGATACAGTATCCATTGTTGTCTTTTATTCTATGAGTGTGACTGCATGTGCTTACCTTTAGTTTGTAACCAAAGATTGTCTGTAAACTCTGTATCTTCAATTATTGTTTGTCCATGCTCTGCTTTTTTTTTCTTCTCTCAACAAAACCTACCCAAAAAGAAACCCCCATTCCCATCCATTTTACAAACCCTAACCCTCTTCCCCCGGGCAGTGTTGTTTTGCTTGATGTCTGACTAAAATGACATCGATAATTCCACACACTTGCTGGGGAGGATAAGGTGATAGCAGCAACAGGCTGGTGAAGGAATACGAGGATATCTTCTAGACTTACTCAGCTTCAGTACTATATCTTCTAGTAGTAGTAGCCAATGTCAAATAAATTCAACGCAAGTACTAGTTATACTTGCAAGCAAATACTTTACCATTTGTTAGGCTACATTATGGCACTGTTCTAGTGTACTGTCACCTGCTATTTTCTCGATCGTACCGTAACTGTTGTAATGCTACAGTAAGGAGGACAAACAAGGTTTCGTTTTCTTTTTTTCCATAGGCATGCAACTGCCACTGTGTCACACCACTAGTACCACCGCAATGAGGAAATGTCACCCGCCCAGGATTGACAACGTTAATCCCCATTTCACCTGGAGCCAGCCCTGGGCCTAGCCCTAATTTCTAACACAAATTACAGGTAAGATAAGCGTTTGGTGGGAGGTAGTATAATGGAGTATTATTTCGGAGTAGACAAGAGATTGACGGTTGTACTACTAAAGTCCTACGACTGTTCAGGAAAACAAAGTTACTGTTACACCCCCGCCCCCCACCCACCAGACTGAAAAGCAGTAAAAAACAGGTATGGTCAGATAAAGTTGAAAAATATATTTATTTAGCCCTAACAAAATAATCTCCCTCACCCACCCTAACCCCAACGATTGTCTCTGAAACGTCCCAAAACGATCCCAACTCCCAAATCCCACCCCCCAAAAGTCTATAAAAAAAGGGCAAGGGACACTCCACTACTGGAGGGTGCTGGTGCTGGTGCATGATGCGGCATGGGCATCATACTCCTTGCGGAGGGTGGCAAGCTCGGAGCGGAGGCCCTTAACCAAGTTCTTATACCTCAGGACCTCCTGCTCCAGGTTGGACATGCGGACTCGTAGGCGGCGTTGGCGTTCCTTGCAGCTCCTGTGGGGGGCAGCTGGTATTTCGGTTGCTTGGCGGTGGCGGTTGGCTTTCTTAGCCCGGCTCGGTCCCGCTGGCTTAGTCACGGAGGAGGATGCAGTGGTCACAGTCGAAGATGTTGCCCCGCTCGACTGCGTGTCCTCCTCCTCCTCCAGGGCCACCAGCCGCCGATACTCGGCGACTGTGGCCTCCAGCCTCCGTTGCCGGGCCAATCTAGCCTGCTCCCTCCTTGTTGTTGATTTGGAAGGAGCAACTATATGAAGAAAGAAAGACATAGTCTGTAACCAATGCTCCTTATTAATAACACAAAGTGATTGAGCCGAAAGTTGGGTCACAGAGTACAAGTAGCAAATTGAAAGCACAGTACATAACTATTGAGGACAGTATCTATGTAACCTCCCACTTCTGCATCCTTGCTCTAACAGTAGTGGTAGTTTAATGAACTAATTCTACGACCACTATGGACTTCCATTACAGTCGACTATGACAGTACACCAGTCTTATTCTTCTTCTTCTCTCTTGTTTAGGGAAATGGGTACGTTATCTTATGCAAGCCGGCAGAATGACATGGACACAGCACAGTGAAGTTGCACCCGAGAAAAAAAGTTGTACACCATGATGATGGAGACAGACTTGCGTTACTGTACCGGTCCAGTACATGCAGGTGGTGAAGCTATTACTTTTCTATTACGGGTGGCACTGAGAATACTCTGTTACAAGGGCTACTGCTTAATTAATTTACCTTTCACCCTACAGTGCAAATGAGTACTAGAAAAGGAAACTGAAGAAGCTAACTAATTTGATTATCTATCACTTCACATGGGACGTATTTAATGACAGATGAGATGACTTTAGGTGCTTTGCTTAATATTGAGTGAACAGTGATACACCCACACATGAATGACGTACTACAAGTAAACTAAAGTTATTAAGAGAGGTACGGAGTGTCCACCGTAATAACCAGATATATGCTGTGAATGCAAACGCAATACAAAGTACTGCTACTATTCATGGTAGTATTGGACACATTTACAATTTCTTTTCCTTGCCTTCCCTGCACTGGGACGGACGTGCGGGTGCGGTGGTACATGCTCTTCAAGGTAACACTTACTTCACCTGGCGACCATCTACTCTCTCTAGATACACATGTGCTATGTAAGAGTCAGAGAATACCATGCTCCAGGCATCCATTCAGTCAAAGTATACGCACACATACAGTTTCTGTTTCACCCACCCAGGCTGCTGTCCTTCCACCCATCCTTGCTTCATCATTGACCCAGCCATGCACCATACCATATTCTTTCCTTCCCAGCCACCTCTGGGTCCAAGCAAACACATATCGTTCTTCTTTGCCAGCCATCATACAAGTTCGCGTCCCACTTACTTACACCCTTCTTTCGCTTTTCGTTCATCCCATCCATCACGTTCGTCTAAGAACTTATTGGGATTCTTCTCACCAAAAACTTCACAGCTAAGTCGAAGTACATTTCGAGGAGGCTACTACCTGGTTGATTTGTAATTGTAATACACCCGTGCAGAAAGCACACTATGCAGTCTTCAATCTCAATAAGTAAGGAATATATAGCTTACCTGTTTCCGCCACCACCGTTTGATCCCCCACAGGAACGGCCACCAGCTCTTCTACCGCCGCCTCCTCCCCAGAGGCCTCCGAGTCCAAGTCCAACACAGCCACCTCCGCGCTGGCCCCGTCACCAGATGTTACACCTACAAAGTACATTTAAGAATGTTAGAATACACCACTCACTACTATATAATATTTGGTCTAGGAGAAATGTTAAAAAAACAGAATACAATGTAATAATTTGTGACTGTCTACTCCATAGTAAAAATGTCCCATTTTCCAGGGAAGGCTGTTGTCTTGCTGCACTTTTATGCACAACTGATGAATGCTTGCTTTTGATTTTTAACACGCACCACTTTTTCTCCTAACAGACAGAAGCTTGACTCCTGAGTCCTAAGAACACGACCAGGATCAAGTTCAAACTAGGTGAGAGTCGGCTCGACCACAAGAAATGTGTCCAATTAATCGTCAGCACTAACCACTTTTCCGTTTACAGTTAAATAGTTTTATGACAAAGTAGATTTTAATAAATGTGTTTACTTTTAATAAAGCTTTTACACTTAAATAGACTCTGTGGTTTTTGTTCCTCTAGACTAGAGTGGATGAGCTAAAGGTTTTGGAATTTTTGCAAGCATGAGTGCCTCTGACACTTCTTGACTGTGCTGTGACTCTGTACTACTCTCTTGTCCTGCGTACGATAATCTAGAGATCATTGGGGATCTATAATCGGTGACTTCGGGAGCTGAATGACTCTGCCACACTATCTAGTCAGTAAGGAGACAGTGCATAGAGGTATTGCTGAATATAATGGGAGTCCAATGGAATTGCCAAATGTCCAATCTTAGTTAGCTACACAGACAGACTAATAAGAATAGTCTAGTAATACCACAGGGAGTCATATTCGAGGCAGGATAAGAATTTATATCCAGTCTACAAGAAGATCAAAGACGATTTAGAAAAAATCGAATGAGGAACGCTAGGAAAAAATAGGTACTGTTTATTAAAATGTAAACTTACTGGGGCCAGCAAAGGAGCCCTCGCCTGCCCGATCCTGGCCTGCATCCTCAGCACCCTCCTCCTGTGTCCTCTTGCCCTTGGGGGGAGCTGATGTACAACATGAAAGAAAGAAAAACCAGAAAACATGGATGAGATTTTTCAACCAAATCAAACATTTCAAAAGAACAATAACAACATATTTTGGAAAAATAGCAAATAGATAGACAACTATTCCACGGGATCTATCTCATGTGGTATACTACGTTATTCGTATTGCCTGATTTGCGGAACGTTGACTTAGAAAGTTCCTATGTAACTCAATAAACAGACTACTAAAGAGGTTTGCCTAGGCCTGGCACTGCAGGCAGCAGTGCGCAACACGTGACAGACAAAGTCCATCCTGCTTGCAGATCAGTGAATACTCAAACTATCAATCCACCCGCCACCACCGCCACTATTTCTTCTGATAGCCATGTGACTGTCTAAAGGAAGGACTGCACTTCAGTCTGTTGGGGCTGATTTATAAGTCCCTTGCGGAAGTTGCGGCTGATTTTCCTCCATTGTTGCGTGCCTTTTCTGACGCAGCGGCAGAACAAAAGACTCGCCATGGTGTTGGTGCGGCGTATATATTAAAAAAAAAAACACATATGGGCATATGGGCGATGCATCACGTTGTAAAGCCCTGCGCCATCAGGGGGCGTTCCGGCGCAAGGGAGGGCGTACCTGCGCAGGAACGAATCCTAAAAGTGGCTGAGGGAAATCTACAAGATGTCAATCAGTCACTTTTAGGACAATGATGCATGACTCAAACCCTGCGCGCTTGAAGCCGACGTACGGCTTGATGCAGCATTGGGGAGATAGGGTACCCCAGAGCATTGCTGGAGCTGCGCCATCGTTGGCACGCAACTCCAGCAATGCGCTGCCTTTACGGCACAGATGCGTAAGGCTTCTGTGACGTTTTGGGCCAATGGGTGGTGGTGGCATGGCACACAATTACTGCCGCATCCCTGCTACTTTGCAGGGATGCGCCGGTAATTGAAAATATGACCCTTACTGTCTAGCATTACGCAGTTCTTTTCTTTACAGTACACTCATACATAATTTCTCAGGCCAATGAAATGCTTCTGAACACAACATACAAAACAAAGAAGCATAGTAGCAAGCAAGGCTACTGAGAAGGAGAGCAGTGCACCTGAAATGCATAGAAGATTTTGAAATATAATTTACCTCAATGTAATCGGCAGCATTATTGCTCTTGGTAAAGAACAAAGATTTGCAAATAACAGAGCAGGATAAAACAGAGTAGTAAATGTACTACTACTACTACTCACCAAGCCCGGGGACCTCTACGCCGAGCGCGTCCAGCAAGTCCCGCTCCCGGTCCATGACATCGGTCCAGCGGTGGGTGGCCTGGTTATATGTGCGCCGGACCCCAGAGATCTTGTACATGGCCCGGCACACCTTCTCCCACCGCTTGCGACGCTCCCGGATGCCATAGCCGGTCGCGATCTTGCCGCCTCCCAGGATCGTCTTGGGGAGGCGGCGCTGGACGTGGAAGATCAGTGCCGCCACTTCCTCCGCGCTGAAGATCTCCCTCGGGACCACTTGCTCCCCCCTTAAACGCCCGCACGGGAGCCGGGCACGGGGTGCGGGACCCTTCCCCTTCTCAGGGTGCTTCCCGGCTCCCTTTACCATGGTCTGGGCAGAAATAAACTTAAATGATAAAGAAGAAATAGAATAGTGAAGAAGAAAAGAAAAGAGTTTAAAAAAGTAGTTTAAAAGTAACTAAAAGCTGCAGAAAACACAAAAATATAGAGCTAGAAAAATAGAGGGTTAGATAATAAGTAAAATTAGATCAAAAAAACTTCAAACAAGCAAAGGATGGCAGAGATTGAGAGAGGATAGAGAAAGCATGCCCAGAACCATAGCAATGAATGAGAAACAAGATGGCCGCGCCCGTTCACGACCGCGTGGGTAAGTTCGCGCGAGATTTCCTTGCGAGTACGCGCGAAATTGTACTAGCGAGCAGCACACTTTGCGAGATTACACATAGCGGGCGGAAACGGAATTACGTCACGCCAACAAGATGGCCGCGCCCGTGTACGACCGATAGGGTAACTTGGCAAACGTATAGCTAGAAGCGCCTCGCGAACACGCGCAAGATCACGCGAACATACACGTCGCAACAAAAACAATTTTGTATTCGCACGTATTCGCGGCTTCCGAAATCGATCTCGCACGGATTCGCGCCCCAAAAAACGCGCGAAATTGCAGAAAAAAACGATTTTAGCTAAACTGAAAGCAATGAGCAGGTGCAAAAGTTCAAACTTAACATTAGTAACATTCAAGGTAGTGCTTCCTGATGGGCCCCTCCAGAGTTTGCAACTATTCTATGACCCTGCTATGACCCAAACAGCAGGCTCATAGAATAGCACCATAAAGGTCCTGTGAAAAAAAAATTTCACTGCAACAAAAAGCAAATTACAGATAAGGAAGGAAGCAGGTGCCAGCCAGACTGGAACTTTCAAAATTACTGACACATTAATGAAACACAAATTAATTGATGGCAGTTGAAGAAGGGCAGGTGTGCTTGCTTTTTTCAACCACCATAATCTACAGTGATAAATAAACCTAATAGGTGCCAGTGAGGATGTACTAGAGGGTGGCATGGGTGTCCCAGAGGGTGGCAGTGGTGAAACAGAGGGTGCTGTGAACCTGTGATGATAAACCAGACGTAGAAACAACATAGTCGCGGCCGTTGCAAGCCGAAAAGTAAGTTCGCAATTGCGAACTTGTCCCAAAATCGGCGCGAACACGCGCCAACACAAAAAACGGAAAAATCCGCAAATCCGCTAGAGTTCGCGGATCTTCGCGGATTGCGAATCCGTAAATACGCAAATTCGCGGATTGCCAATCCGCAAAATCCGCCCATGCTTACTCTAATTCCCTTCAATATTAGTTACCAAAATAAAGAGGCATGCGCTGGTAAACTGGAAGGCAAGAAACAGGTTTATTACTCCAGAGGAGAACACATCAACTCGGACACACAGAATATCTTTGGGAGGTGTTCTAACCACTTCTCCGCTGCCCGGTCTTTTATACACGTTTACATCAGTTTATTGGTGGTCAAACATCCTTGGAATTCCCGCCTCCAGCAGGTTCCCACACAGACCCAGCAGCTGTCGTCCCCCATCCCAAATCAAACAGATGATCGCTATCTTGCAGCTGGACATTCCGACAGGATCTAAAAATGTGTGGGATTGGTCAGATCTGAGGGTTTGTGCTATTGATTAAATCAGACTTCTTTGTTAGTGCAACAAGTCCTGCCATGTGGGGGCAATAAACTATGTCCACAGTGGTCGGTTAGTGCCTGGGACCGGATTGAGCAGCCAAGTGCGGTCAGAGAGGTTATCAGAAGGGTTTGCTCGTGAGCGGAGGATGAAAGGACAAATGGGTTTAGAGCGGGAAGTGGCTCCGGGGCTTTGTCACGAGGACAAGGTTTTACAACCACAGTACATTTGGTCATGCTTAGTCAGGGCGCTGGGGATGATTGCGAGGTCAGGGTGAATCATAGGTGACTAGCAGTGAATGAAATGGCTACGATATCTAAAATGGTTGCTGCTTACGCGCACGCAGAGGCCCTTGCTAAGCAAGATGGCGCAGGCAATGTTTCACGATCTAGGATCGGGTCTAGGATCTCTCCTGGAGCCTCTCTCACAATATTGTGATTTTTTCTTAAAACCGATTGTACAATACACAACCACTTTCCTCAAGGACACCAAGAGTTTTCTTTTTCTGCTCAACACAATCTCTTTACCGAATGCTCCCTGTTTCCTTGTCTCGATGGATATCGAGAGCTTGTATACCTGCATCCCGCAGGATGAGACCATTAAAGTGGTCAAGGAAGCACTGGACCAAGCAGTGTGGAATTTCAACACCACCCGGGATTTTGTAGTTGATTGTGCCACCCTAGCCCTCAAATGTAATTTTTTTGAATACGAAGGCCAACTTTACCTACAAGCAACGGGAACTTCGATGAGCAGCACTTTTGCCCCATCAGTAGCGGGCCTTTACGTGTATGATTTCGAGTCAAAACACATTCTGAATCCTGCGAACCCATACGGCAACAACATCGCCGTATGGCGTCGATACATAGATGATGTGTTTATGATTTGGCAAGGAGACGAACCCACCCTACTCGAGTTCTATGCCTGGATCTACAGGTGTTGATGACCATCTGAGGTTCACCCATGAACACTCCCAGGATGAACTCACGTTCCTAGACGTTACCATCAAGAGGGAAGGCAACCGACTGGAGACAAAAACCTTTTCAAAACCGACAGCAAAAAACAACTTGTTGCACTTCACCAGTTACCACCCTCGGGCCCTACGGGAGAATCTCCCGTATGGGCAGTATCTAAGAATACGGCGCAACTGTAGCACTCTGTCCACATATAAACAACAGGCAAGTGTGTTGACTAACAAATTGGAGACAAGGGGATACCCGTCGAGGATCCTGAACACCAGCCAAAAGAGAGCACGGAACCAACAAAGGGAGGCTCTGTTGGAAGACAACACCCCTCTAGAAAGGAGTGAGATCCCCCTAACATGTGTCACTACTTTCAACCCACTATCTAACGCAGTGAGCAAATGCATATCCAGGAACTGGAGAATTATCACCAGTAATAAGGCACATTGGCAAAAACCACTCTTTTCTTATAAAAGGTCCACCAGTTTAAAAGATTCCCTGGTCCATATACGACCAAGAGACAACAACAGTCACAATCAACCACCGAGCGTTCTCAACGCTTGGGGGCTACCACCAGTAACGGGTCATCACCCATGCGGTAACTGCAGCATTTGCCATCTGACCTCACATACTAAATTTCGGAACTTAACGGATGGCACACGCTGGGTTCAACGCAGCCACACCAATTGTAACACAACAAACGTGGTATATTTGATCACGTGTAGATGCAAGTTACAATACGTTGGGATGACATCCAGACGTGTTAAAACCAGAATATGTGAGCACCGTAGCAACATTCGTTGCAAAAAGTCTACGACGAAACTCACAAAACATTTCTTGCAAACCAACCATACACCTAATGACCTCGAATAGACTATTTTGGAATATCCGGAGGGCGGTCAGAGTCCTTGCTATTCGAGAAGGAACAGCGTTGGGTGTACCGTCTGAGCACAAACTCAAAAGGCCTCAATGATGAGATACCGTGGGGCAGTGTATTACGCTGATGGGTGTAAACATGAGATTACATTTCTGAATACCAGCTAGAGCTCTCATGCCCCTAGTTAGGGACCCAGTCGACACCAGGTGGGAAAGGACACATCTAGGTCCATAGATATATTACTAACTCTGGGTGAGGACCGTTTTTACTTCCCCCAAATAGCTATCAATATTCTTGTATACTGCTGCTGGGGATCACACCATCACTGCATCTAAACAGGGCACTAGGTCAATATTCAATCCCTCCTTTCCACTACTGTTCTCTAGCACTACCAAGATGAGGGTCTTGTGCCTTTAGTGCATTACTCCCCTACTAGGGGTCATCTTACTCCTACCCTTATATTGCTTGGCCTGAGAAAGATTGTAACGTCTGAGCGAGGGACCCAAACCAACCCCCGCCTCTTTGGCAACCCGAATATTTTATTATTATTATTATTTTTCTGGCCGTTTATTTAATATGCTTTGTGATTTTACTACAATCTGGCAATTAATAATCGGATCCGGGTTGTGACAAGAACTGGGACTCGAACCCCTAACCCCAGATCTACGAGCCCCGAATCGTTGATTCACTCTGTCATTCCTACCACCCACGTGGGAACATCGAACCAATCACACTGGCCCTTAAACTAATCGTGCCTTTCACTTTAAAACGTGGGGCGTACCTTGGAGCCTCCAACGTCACGTACCCACGAGGGCCGGCCTAACCAATCAGGAGCATTAGGCATTTAAACCGGCCGGTCTTACTGTCTCGGCACTTCCGGGAGACAGCCGCTGACCGTGTAGGTACACGGAGGGGAGCCGCGGGCGTTGAAGTAAGTCTAACTCCACCCTGCCACCGAGGCGAGCTCTCGCATCGTGATACTACATTTTTTAACGGTCTCTCACCTTTCTTATTCTCGTAGAAAAACGCCGCGTAAAGACACCCCACGCTGTCGTTTCCGTAGGGGCGTAACCGTGTCCCTTAGGAAGTGAGTCCTTGCAGAAACTTCGAGCATACCCTTTATTGTTTGTTATCTCTCTGTTGCTTGTTTTCTCACGCTGTGAGAGGGAGTTTTCCTCTTGGTGTGGGTTCATGGTTCCCTAAACATCTAAGGACATACTTGCGAATCCTTTTTTAACACTGCGGCTTATTAACTCTACCGCTCTTCGAATGGAAATCGAGTGGCATATTGCTCGGTCCTAATGAATACCGAGCATTTCTGGACACGGACCCAATTACAGGGACGGTCCTTGTGGCTAATTTAGATGCACCAAATGATGGAATCGAAGGTAGCACCCCAGTACTGGTGGCACATAAAATATGCATGATGCCTAGACCTAACCAACTGTGAAACCACTGTTGATTAAAACTTCATAAACAAAGAAAGTAACCTCTTCTTCTTCATGTTTTTTGTATTTGTGGTCTTGTTTGTCCCTTCTCTCCCACAGGTCATTTTATACATCCCTACCAAATGTGTAGCGTGGTGTTGACGGAGAATTTTTTTTTCCGTTTATATACACTGTATATATCTTTTTCACACTTTGAGCCTCTCGGGAGGGTGCGCCTTAGTGCGCGCACACCACCGGAGGACTTTTGATATAGGTCCTGAAGAAAGCTGAGCTACACGCAAATAAACAGCTGAAACATGTCGACCAAATTCCTGTCTTTGACTTAGGATTCCGGTTCCTTAAATTAAGAACCTGGGGAGTCCGCTCACTTTGTTTTTAACCAATGCGGGTTGGCCATTATTAAAAAAAATTCTAAAGGCACAACCTTTGCATTTTTTAATTTTCTATACACATTTGCACAATCACAGTTAGTCACCTCCTAATTTGGGCACTGTTGCACTCACCACATCCTGCTCCGCTGTAACCAGGCGTCGTAGCACGCTGGGGAGACATTCGGTCACCCCAGCGGGGACCCGATGATGAAGCATGTCACCAACTAGTGGTGAGTGAGGGTCCTTCAAAGAAGTAAGGGTCTTTCCCTCCACCCGTTGTAGGGTGACCAGCAAGCGCCCAGACTTTCTTCTAGTTGAAGATAGTCTTTTGGGCTCACTTAGGGATTTTGAGACTGCCCCACACGTGTGAGCATTGATCACGCGTGCGGCGCACAGCGGAGTTTATTTCGTAAACATTTAAACTATCACATTTTTTATCTTTCCTTTGTATCACAGTCACTCCTTTGTTGTTTATAATACATTTAACCGGGGTACAGGAGTGTCTACGCCCTACCTCTCTTGTTGATATTGAATAATGTTTCACGATCTTCACTTTGCTCTCAACAGTGGCTGTTGCGAACATAAATGAACGCCGCTTATGTATACTTAAAGTTTATCGATTTCAACAGTCCCCAGTTTTTAACATAGGTTAGTTAATTTCTGTTCATATCTGTTGTGATTGTGTACTAGTTGACATCATTATACACAAAACAGAGGGTGAGTAACCAGCAATGATAGTCGTGTGGAGGGGGAGGAGGGTGGTAGAGGAGAGGAGGGTATCATTATCAAGCCCATTTTTCTTTGCCAATATTTATCGTCATAAGTTTCTTTACTTTCTGCCTCATAGCTAAACATGCAGTTGGGCTGTTCATTGCAGTCTTTGGTGGCCTATATGTTTTATGGATAGATGAGAACATTTCTGCTATCAGTACAAACAGTATCGTCAATAACCTATGCAGTCAATGTGACAAGCAGGGAGACAGTGCATACAAAATGACATTTGTCGTACCATACGTTTAGATCTGGCGATGAGCATAATTCCTAGATGACGCAGTACATTTGTTCTAATACAAAAATGTTATCATACAAATTGTTCTGGTAAGATAAGGACCATTAAGTGCATTATTTGAGATCTAGACTATATGAGGAGCCAAACTAATAAGAATGTTCATGAGGACAACTGGTGTTCTACAATCATTGTGATGCATAGTTTACTCTTTCTTCCATATTTCTACGTTATTATTCATTTAATGACACAGTGAATGTGATCGACGTAGGGTTTCAAAGGAAAATCTTTTTCATGTCCAATTGGGGCATAATCAATACGAGGTGATTGGGAGAGAAATTCAACCTAATATAAGTAAGGGTCAGGGAGTGAAATTGTTCAAAGGCTCTTCTTTCCAGTGTCTTTTACAGTGAGCCATCACTGGTAGGCTCCCATTGTTTTCTTCTTTCCAGTGTCTTTTACAGTGAGCCATCACTGGTAGGCTCCCATTGTTCTCTTCTTTCCAGTGTCTTTTACAGTGAGCCATCACTGGTAGGCTCCCATTGTTCTCTTCTTTCCAGTGTTTTTTACAGTGAGCCATCACTGGTAGGCTCCCATTGTTCTCTTCTAGCATTGACGCTGTTGACCACCAGCGGTGGAGCTATGCGTCCAGCTCGGATCCAGATTCCACGTTGAAGGTCAGGTCATTCTTGCTCTGGGATCACAGTCCCTTTTGCCCTGTTCCCTCACTAATCTTTCGCTGGTAACTTAGAGAGGGTACCCGCACCCTATTCTTGATCCGTGAAGTCCATCCCTACTAACCCTATTCTATCTTCGTGCAGTGTTTCTTCATCTAGTCAATTTCAAAAACCCCATATGAAAAAGGAGGGGGTGTTTGGGGAAGTCAAGGGAAGAGAGGGTGGAGTGGGGTCAGATCTGAAATGGACCAAGGGGGGGCAGAATTTCACTTCAGGCACAAGTGGACCAACAGGCTTTCTTTTATTTTCCTTGTTGGGGATAGTGCCTCGTCCTGCATCTCTTTGCTCTGCGGCTCCACCTTGGTTTTGGTCATAGGTGTTTCATGATCTGCAGGCGGGCTGTGCATCGTGTCCGACCTCTCTTTTCCTTTTTTTTAAAATATTTTTTTATTGAGTTTTTTGGGCAGTGGTAAATTGCATATACAGCATATATAACATACAGTACACATAACAGAAGAAGGCACAATTATTCATGACTATAAAACTGCAGAAAGAAGAAACACCCTAAAGAAAGGAAAAAAAAAGAACAAACTAAACAGAATACTCATATCCAAGTTGCGATCGGTGACCATCATTTTTGGCCAAAGATCTTCCTTTTCCGACCCTTAAATTTATAAACAGCATTCTCCAGCCTATAAATATTTAATAGTTTAGATTGCCAATGATAAAACGTTGGCGAATCCGTGTCAAGCCAGCGGGAGGTTATGCAAGATCGTAATACTGCCATTGCAATAAATAAAAAACCTTCTTCAGCTGCCGATAACTCGGTAAGTTCCGTTTGAATTCCAAATATTATTAATACAGGTGATAAAATAATATTAACATTCAACACAATATTCAAAAATTCTTGATCTTTAAACACAAATTGCAAAAGTTTCGGGCAACAAAAGAGCATGTGGTTTAAATCAGCGGCAAAAAGCCCACAACGGCTACATCCAGTCCCCTTTAGAGCCTGTGGTTCTGAAAAATCTGGATTCATATTATAGTACTGGACTCGAGAATAAAAACTTCGTCGAAATAGGACGAATTTGGTATCAAAAGACCGAGAATGACGAGTACATCAAGTACATGTATTTTCGGCATATTCGAGTGACGATTTCACCTCGAAATCGTCATTTACCTTCTAAACCCTTAGCTGCATGTTGCCCTCTACATAGGCCTTAATCCAGTTGAATTTGATTCCACAAGGACACATACTCCTTAATCGACTTCTCTCTGACCCCAGTACAAGTTAGAACCCTTGCCCCAGGCCGAACTCGTTAGGTCAGTTCCCTCCCAGTGGCCGAGCAAGATAACATCTAGGCTCAACCAGCCATAAAACCATTTCAGCGCGCACGCCTGCCATATCTCGCTCACATCTTTCTTCACTCCTTTCCTTCACTTGCTTTATGATGGGGAGGTGACCATTTTTATTAAGGGTCCAGCGATATCTGATGAAATGTTGGGCCTTGCCGGATGATTTGTTATGAGCAGCACGACGTGAAATATGTACATGTCATCATGACTCTGCTTTTCTTTTGTAATCAGTAACCATAAATGAAATACCACGAATCCAAGGAATGTTTTGCCCAAGGCTGAAAATAATGTATAAGAAGAGAAGCCTGACTTTGTGAAAGTGTGCAGTCTCCTGAATATACTTGTATCGTACTTCTAGGACCCTGTCACCTTGGTTGCAGCCAATAAACTAATCTTTGACTTCACCTGGAAGACTCTGAAGTTTCTGTCGGTCTGACTCAGGAGAACCCGAGGTCTCTGGGTGTTGATCCCCTGGCACCGCTGGGTTACCGGTTCTGTGCCGGTTCTTAAAAACCCAGAACCACAAATGGCGCCCAACTCGTGGCTCGATCGTCCAGTGGCTATCTGAGGAGTAACTGTATCAGAGGATGGAAAACTGCTGGGGAAGGCAGGACAGAAATCTACCAAAAAAAAAGGTACTCTGTGCACAGAGGTTCTGGGGGATTCTCTGTCTTTGCGGCTCAGTATGTTTTTGATTTTTTCTGACTCAGAATCTCCAAAAGATGCCACTCTTGATTGAGAAACCCATTTTTTTTGGCGTAAGTGTTTTTTAACAAAGAGACTGTTAGTGCAGTTAGAAATTGGCAGTTAGAATTTGGACAACTATTTGTTTGCTATAGCTTTGATAGGTTTGTATAGGTTTGGATATGCGAATTGCAATTTGTGTAGGCGGATATGAAGAAACTTTTCTCCATCTGCTCCAGTTGAAGTATTTGTGGGTCACGCCCATTCCTTAGTTTTGTGGGTCGCGCCCATTCCTTAGTTCTTTGGTATTTTGGTAAGTATTTGTGGGTCGCGCCCATTATTGCGCTTAAGATTATTTGAACATTGCAATTTTCAATAACCAAGGGTCTTGTAAATTTACGAGTGTATCGATAGAGATAACCCCTTGAAGTTTAGAAGCTAGATTAGTGGGATATAGGATGCCT
Organism: Lissotriton helveticus; assembly: GCF_964261635.1. Lineage (NCBI taxonomy): Eukaryota > Metazoa > Chordata > Amphibia > Caudata > Salamandridae > Lissotriton > Lissotriton helveticus. The sequence continues at coordinate 55,539,428 of NC_136065.1, forward strand.
GATCTTAGCATTTTTGGAGATTTGTGTTGGCCAACTTTGGTATACGTTTTAATTTGCCGGCTTCCATTAGGGAATATCTAAATAGGTTTAGATATACAAACATATTTCTTCCTTGGTGATTTTGTATCCCCAGGGAATTAAAATATGACATAATGCAAAACAAGGATCCTTTGCTCTGGGCAATTTTACATGCAAAACGATTTTTGGTGTTCTGCCACCTAAAGCTAGTGTATTGAGTGTGTTTTTGGTTTCTTGCACATACAGTGGTCTGTTGCGCTGTTTATGCAGTCTTTTTGAACACTATTGAGAAGTGTTTCTTGTAAATATGGTTACAGCTACAATGGTTGGGTTTTGAGTACAGTCTGGGCTGTCCTGTTCCCGTCCTATGTATTGACCTGTGGGTTCCATGTGTGTTTAAATGTGGTTTTTGCCGTTACTGCAACTTCTGTTGTGAATAGCGTTGGCGCAATTTATGAAACAAAATGCCTAAAAGCGCTGTATTGTGTGTCTTGAATGTTTCAACACTTTCTGTTTCTGTTTGAAATGAGCTCATGTGTGTATTAAGAGTTTCTTGATGTTCTTCGGTTTGTTGAGTGAAATGTTGGATTAATTAATATTAGGTCGAAAATTACATGAACATGAAGCAGTTTACCATGCGACATGCTAAAATCACTATATGTTGCTATTTAATTTATACATTAAGCAAAACGCATATGTGCAAAATGTTAAAGGCTTAAATTAGATAAGTTAATTCACATTCACTAGGAATATGAAGGGCCTCAAAAATAATTGTGCCTTCGGTAGCAAAACGAATTTGTAGCGGTTTTTGAAAGGCAAATATTTCAGCTAAAGTACATTTTTCCTTGCCAGATTTAAATGCATCTTTTTGCACGTGCATTTTTAAACCGTTTTCAGTAAAACTAAAAGCGTGCTCAGGTTCCAGCATTTCTTTCAGGTTTTCAGCCTTTCCTGCCTTAAGGCAGCAGATGTTGTTTTTCGAGGGCCGTACATTGCATTGGAACGTTTTTAGCACAGTTGGATCTTTTTAATTTTAGATTAGTGTTTTAGAGGGTTACAAAATAAGGTTCTGTGTATCACTAGAAAACATCCAAATGTGGTTTTATTCTCTTTAAGCAATTTTTAAAAAGTATATTTTTTGGTTCTTATGCTAAATACTGATGGCCTTTTAAAAAGTGGCGCCGAAATGTGACGCAGGAAAATGTCATGTTTAAAGTTAAGCTTTTGCGCTTCGGCGCATAAATGGATTCATCTAAAATGATAGGCAAGGGACGCAACTCACCTTTATATGTGGAATTCTCATAAAAAGATAATTGGTTTCTTTGAAAGAAAAATTATTCAATATGAAAAAAATTATCTGAAAAAAATAAGTGCTTTTTAATATCGTTTTTTGATATTTATAAAGCTTAGTACTCATGCTATGACTCCCTAGCATTAAAATTTGATTTAAGTTATGTGTTACTGAATAATTAGGTAATTTGCATGTTGGTTTTCGCTTGGCGCAGGCGTAAAACATTTTTTTTCTAGGATTTACATGAGAGATGCCCAATGTTCAACCTCTGTAATGTGTAAAGGACATTCTGAGGATGATTAATATGTAAAGCAATCATAGGATATTAACTTTTAAGTTCCCTAAATTCCAAAGTCGAAAATGATAAATTAGACTATTTAAAAAGGCATTTTTGCCATTAGAGTAACTTTTACAGTGTCTTAGGCTTTAGTAAATACATACATTTAGGTATCATACAAGTTTGCCAGTTATTCTTATTTGGGATTATGCTGCCAATGTGACTGGTGCACGGGTTTTGTTTAATATCAGGATTGAAGGTTCTAGCTTTGGCAGGGCCTACTTGGGCATTCATGTTTAGGATTGATGAAATGAGTATAATTGCATAGGGTGGTAACAAGCAGTTGTTTTAAGCTGGTATGTTGTGTTGTTGTGCTCAGCAAATTCTTCACAGTGAATGTTTTAATAATATAAGTATAAACGAATTTTAGCCACTAAAAGAAGTTATTTATAACATGTGTTTTTCAATAGGGTTGATTATTGGAGGGTTAAAAAGAGTGGGACAGTTTTTTCATTTGTCAGCTCCAGGGACGAATAGGAGGGTGGTCAAGGGACGCACGGAGTATGTCAGGCAGAGTTTGACCTGAAGGTCAGTGAGGTGGGGGTTTAGGAGTAAGTGAAAACAGATGTTCTGCTGAGGGCCTCTCTGGCCTCAGGGCTTTCTGGCGCAGGGGATGTAGAGTGTCTGTGAATGAGTTCTGCTTTTTGAGAAGTTGGAATTAGTATGTTTTTGGAAGATGGTTAATTACAGTTGGTATTTTGTATGTTATGGCAAGTCAGCAGTATGTTGAAAAGAGATGGGTTTTTATTATGACTTCTTTGCAAGGAAATGTTCGTGTTTTTTTTTCATGATTTAGCATTTTTCCCCTTATGAATCGTTCCTGCTGGTCGACACTGTAAGTTTTATTTGACAGTTCAATCTCCAGTGCTGGTGATGATCTGTCAAAAGGGTGGGAGTAAGTGAAAGTGTACATTTTGAGATTAAATGAAAGTGTGCAATTTTGATTTTTGATTCTAAACCTGACAAATTAAGCAGGCCTGCATTGATGGGTTTTGGGCTGCATGAATACATGCGTCACTGCTTATGTTATTGTGATTTGTCCATGCCTTTTTGTGCTTGCTATACTGCATGTATATTTGATGGCTTGGTATATGTTGGCTGTGTTTTATGTTGCTACTTAAGAAATTATTACAAGTTTGCCTTTATTGCAAGGAGGCATGTATGACGATATGTGTCACTTTTACAATAATTGGGTAAAAGTTGTATTGACACTAAATTTCACAGACAGGATGTTTGCATGCTGTTGACACGAATAGACAACACCTGACCAGTGTATGTCAAAATTTGGCCATAATAGTATTGCAGTAAAATAAAAGAGATATACATGAGTCATGATATTGCCCTCTCCCTTATGGACCAGGTAATTCTAAATTTATGTATCCTTGATTGGACCTAAGGATGAAATTATGGATTTGTGGCTCTTGTTAAAGGTGACCTAAACTTTTCATTTTTTCCCTGCAGAATGAACTGGACCATTACCTGACATTACCGTATATGGTGTAAGGGCGTGGTAGAGTCCAAATTTCTGCACTATTTGTGACTTTTGTGTCCATGTTTTTTGGTATTATGTCACAAACTTGACTATCACCCAAGAATTTTTGTTCTTCCTATAGATTTTTCTTTTGTTGTTTCTCCCCGGACCGATGCCGCATCATGCTTAGTTATTGGGGATTTTAGTTGTGTCCTATTTCCATTTCCCTTTTCCATATTCCTTTCACCAGTCAGCCCATTTATTATTATGGGTGTATTGTTTATGTGCACACTTTTAGACTAGAGTGATGTATCAGGGATCCCCCATGTTATGTAAAATGTTTTTTCAGACTGATTGTCGGGGTAGTGACAGGCTGGTTAACTGACCCAATGTTATAGTAAGACACGTTTTCCATCTCAATAGGAGATATCTTAAGTTTACCTTTTTAACATGACAAATCTTCAATGTCTATTTTAATTCCTCAGTTCTCTTTTATTCCTGCTGCTTTAATTTGTGGTGGGATCAGATGTGTTTTAATCATGCAAATAGCGGGACTCTCCAGTTCTGGTCTTGTTGTCTGCACATTTGATCATTAGCCTTTGTATTGCATAGTGCACTTAATGCACATTTCTAAAGGGATTTTTCTGTGATGTCCTTGATATTCTGTATTATGTCATTTCTCTATTTGAGATGTTCTAGATAAGGAATTTAGGAGCACTTAATCATTGAGGAAAATATGTATTTGCACCATTAGACAATGCCACGATATGTAAAAACATCCATTTAGATAGAATTTTCATGTAGTTATTTAACCTTAGATGATGAAGGATATGCTCTGACACGGAAACCCAATTGAAAAGCCCAGAGACACCGTTTGCCTACTGCCTTTATGTTTGAAATTGCTTTTTGAAAATGACAGTGCATTCTAGACCAACATTGTCCCATGGCGTGTGGTCACTCCTTTGCAGATTGCAGGCCACTTGCTTTCAGTCCCCTTGTCAAAACCCATGAACTGTTTTTGTGCTTGATTTGAAGGAAACTAGCAGTTGTCACATTTCCTATATCACTAGGTTCTGCGGGAATCTTCCAGAGTCAAAGGAAGAGTGATACCCTGCAGACCTTTGATCGAGACTAAGCACACTCTCCATCAGTGACAGATGAAAGACAGATTTCTTGGCCCTACAATTCCTGCAACCAAGTAGTGTGACAGCAATCATTAGTGTGACAGCGATCATCAGCGTGCCCCCAATGGTACCTCCCAAGCAAGCCATTTGTTTCATCAGAAGGCGTTGTAAACAGAAAATGAAAAGAGGAGCTGGTTTCAAAGATGCGAAGGATCCCTGTTGTTGATGGCAGGGCTGTCATCCAGTTTGTTCAGTTTGTTCAACTGTCATGTGCTTGAACCTCTGACAGCGCGCGGTCCCCTGATCCCCTTGGCCTGAGTTTTTGGCCCCCCACACACCTCTTTTCCCTTTGCTCCAATGGAAAGGCAGTGCACCCAAGGATCCACGTTTGGAAAAAGGCACTACATTCTGGTGCCCGTGAGAGAGCAGCTTGAGCGTCCTCTGACACTAAATAATGAGTGTTGGAGTCTGAAAGTGCTGCTGATCTTGCTGGGTTGTTTCTCAGTAGTGCTTGGATCTGCATGAAATGCTTTGTGCCCTTGATCAATGAAGGGCGCATCATCTGTAGTATCTGCCACGAAGAAGAGACACTGGTGCACTGCCTTGAGACATTGAGACTTTGTAATTGAGCTATGAGTGTTTGCCAGGAGGGCACTCCAACGGATACTGAGTCATGAAGAGCCTGAATGAAGAGGCCCAACGCGAAGAAGACACTGGAAGCGGATTTGATGGACAATAGAAGCCTACCAGCAGAGGCTTTGACGGACTCTGGGTATTTTATGTGAGCTTGTATAGAATTGGAGTTTGGAAACTAATTTTTGCAGCTTTGCTAGCATTATTTTAAAGTACTATTCCCTTGAGTAGAAGCAGAATAACGTCCATTTTCTGTGAAAGAGTATTCCCTTTTCACCTCAGAGCATTAATGAGAGTCACCACTGTTTCACTTGAACATATAATGAATTACAGAAATGCATAAGAAGACCTAAAATGTACTAGATAATTTTAGGATGTACGTTTGCTTAGGGTTGTGGAAAATTATGATTCATTTGTAATAGCGGTCACTACTTTGTTCTTATGTTCCTAATGACGTGTTTTCTAGTGTGTTTTAAGCAGGCATTGTCTTTTATGGGTGGGATTGTTTTTGCTGCCCAAATCACATCTGCACCCACCTCCCAAACCTATGTCTTTTCCTACTTCTACTTCTTTTCATCTTTCCAGATGTTACCCGAACACGGATAGTTAGGAGATCAGAGTTTACTGATAAATCCCTTTTGTACCGTTTTCATCAACACCAGTTAGTAGTTGAACATGACTTATTGTTGGGTGTGTGGTCTTGTACCACATACTACAGATAGAGGCACTCCCTATTTTTGTCCTGCCATATATGGCCTTTGTGCTACTGCGTGTGTAGGGAGACCTGTCCCGAGAGAGACGCTAGGTAATAGGATTATGCTTCAGTAACATCTTGAGGATTTTTATAAAATATAGATCTGGACTCAGACTAACATGAGGATAGATTAATTGCCTATGTAAGGGCAAAAGGAGGGTCTGTGGTTCTGAAAAATCTGGATTCATATTATAGTACTGGACTCGAGAATAAAAACTTCGTCGAAATAGGACGAATTTGGTATCAAAAAACCGAGAATGACGAGTACATCAAGTACATGTATTTTCGGCATATTCGAGTGACGATTTCACCTCGAAATCGTCATTTACCTTCTAAACCCTTAGCTGCATGTTGCCCTCTACATAGGCCTTAATCCAGTTGAATTTGATTCCACAAGGACACATACTCCTTAATCGACTTCTCTCTGACCCCAGTACAAGTTAGAACCCTTGCCCCAGGCCGAACTCGTTAGGTCAGTTCCCTCCCAGTGGCCGAGCAAGATAGCATCTAGGCTCAACCAGCCATAAAACCATTTCAGCGCGCACACCTGCCATATCTCGCTCACATCTTTCTTCACTCCTTTCCTTCACTTGCTTTATGATGGGGAGGTGACCATTTTTATTAGGGGTCCAGCGATATCTGATGAAATGTTGGGCCTTGCCGGATGATTTGTTATGAGCAGCACGACGTGAAATATGTACATGTCATCATGACTCTGCTTTTCTTTTGTAATCAGTAACCATAAATGAAATACCACGAATCCAAGGAATGTTTTGCCCAAGGCTGAAAATAATGTATAAGAAGAGAAGCCTGACTTCGTGAAAGTGTGCAGTCTCCTGAATATACTTGTACCGTACTTCTAGGACCCTGTCACCTTGGTTGCAGCCAATAAACTAATCTTTGACTTCACCTGGAAGACTCTGAAGTTTCTGTCGGTCTGACTCAGGAATACCCGAGGTCTCTGGGTGTTGATCCCCTGGCACCGCTGGGTTACCGGTTCTGTGCCGGTTCTTAAAAACCCAGTACCTCAAGCCTTCCATTTTGCTAGTTTTGATGGTGTATAATACAGGTCAAAAACAGACATAAAATGCTGACTTTTAAGGGAGCCATTAACTAGAACCCTATTACCCACCTCTAGAGCCCTAGAAATATCAATTCCCTCAATTCCCAGACTTCTTTGCCATTTCTCCACATAGAAATCTAAATTATCTGGCCTTCTATTTAACATTAATTGATAAATTACACCGATTTTATTTTTCTTCCTACAGCTCTCCAAAACGTCAGACATATGCATTAAATCATTGTTTAGTAAATTATTAGATTCCCAAAAACTGCGAATCTGCAGAAATTTTAAAAAATCACCTCTAGTGAGGTCAAATTGCATCTGTAACTCAGCAAACGAAACAAAAGATCCATCTTGATATAGCTGCCCAAGTAAACAAATCTGAAGACCGTGCCATCGGTGCATGACAGGATCAGAAAAAATCCCGGGTAGTAAAGGGTTTCCAAATAGTGGCGTATAGTAATTCAACTTAGATAGGAAATAGAATTTCTTATTAATTTGTTTCCATAGCTGGAATACAGATATCATAATCTTGAACTTGTTTTTTTTGTAATAACTGGGTTCTGAAAATGTTACCAGACATTGTCGCACTTCAGTTCCCAACAACATTTCATATATAGATGGTATTAAAGATTCGTCTAAACTGTAATCTTGGAATAATAAGATTCCCATCAATTTGAGAGTGATAACCCAATAATAAAGTCGGAAACTAGGGATGCTTAAACCACCACGTACTCTCGGAAGAATACACCACTTAATGGATCTCCTGGTACGGCGATAACTCCATAAAAACCTAGATATGGTTCGATCTATTTTACTGAAAACTGATGAGGAAAAAAGAAGTGGTATGGTGTGAAAAAAATAAAGAAACTTTGGAAGTATCAACATTTTCACAGCGTTTGTGCGGCCAACAAGGGATAGATGCAAATTATTAAGTCTCTCTAATGTCCTATTAGTAGAAACTAACAAACTACCTCTACCTTCGCAGAAATTGTCACACCAAGATATGTAACTGTCGAAGCCAGAATGACACCACCTGGTCGACCAGTAGAGGAATGTAGTATTTGGGTTTTTGAGATATTGAGCTTTTATCCTGAGAGTCTACCAAACTCATGGGCCAGTTCTACAATTTTCGGTAGCGCTAAGACAACATCAGTAGTCACAATGGCAACGTCGTCTGCATAGGCAAGGACGTTGTGCTCAGACTGATACAATTTAACCGAAGGAATCCTTGTGTCTTGCATAAGTTTAATCAGGTATGGTTCTATGTATAACGCAAAGAGTAGTGGAGAGCAAGGACAACCTTGTCTTGTTCCCCTGCTGATCGAAAAAGGGTCAGACATCTCCATACCTATACCAATCATTGCCGTAGGGTTACAATACAGCGCCTGAATGGCCGAAATAAATTCAAATGGAAAGCCCTTCCAAACCAGGACAGACCACAGGAACCCCCAGTCAACCCTGTCGAAGGCTTTTTCAGCGTCCAACAGGATGACCCCGACTGGGGATTCCTTGGCCTGTGCCCAGTCTAGCAAAGCAATAATGCGTCTAACATGATCTGTGGTATCTCTCTTCTTAATAAAACCATGCTGAATCCTACACACTAAATTGGGCATTATATTGTTCAATCTGTTAGCCAGAATTTTAGAATTTTTTTTACTGTCTGATGTAATGAGAGATATTGGGCGATATGAGCTTAGCTTTTTTGGATCTTTTCCTTTCTTGTTAAATACTACAATAATAGCCATAGACCATGAAGCAGGTGGATTCCCTTGAAAAGCTTGATGATAGACTTTAATTAGCTCAGGTTTGAGCATATTTCTAAAAGTACGATAAAATTCAAGAGGGATTTGATCTGACCCCATTGCTTTCCCAGGAGCAAGACTAAGGATTGCCGTTTCATTCTCCTGCCATGTGATAGGAGCTGTAAATGAATCTCTATGATCTTCAGGAAGTGGTGTGTTATCAATGTTATTCAAATAATCCATTGGGGCACTGGCTGTATTAGTTTCATTATTATCTTTGTTATATAAAACCTTATAAAAGGAGTTGAACGCTTGCAGTATCCCTAGCCTGGTCTCTTGTAGTGCTCCCTCTAAATCTACAACTCTGACTATTTCATTTTGCATGGCTTTCTGTCTAAGCCGCCGAGCTAACATCCTCCCCGTTTGCTTGCTATATTCATAACACTCAGCCCTGTGCTGTTTATATTTAACTGCCACCTGATCTGTTATATAAGAATATAGGACAAACCTTTTAACAGTTAAAAGGCGCTGAGCCTCGTCCGCACCCTGACCATTTCTGAGTGCTAAGACTAGATTTAATTCGGCATCCCGAATTTGAGCTAATTTATTCTTGAATTCAGCTTGTGTTTTCTTTCGTTTGAAGTTAGAATAACTAATAGTTTCGCCTCTAACAACGGATTTAAAAGTATCCCACACAACTTGGACTGAGGCTGTCTCATTGTTGTAGAGAAAAAAGTCCTTAATAATTTTGCCCATATATTGAAGGTACTCTTCATCAAGCAACAGAGTTCTTTGAAAGGACCATTGTGAGTTCAGTTTAGGACTTTTAAAAGGTAGCCTTAGTTCCAGTATAACAGGATTGTGATCAGAAACCAGTTGTGGTAATAGCTCTATCTCCACATTCTCCATAAATGATGATGAAATAAAAAAATAGTCTAGACGAACAAACTTCTGGTGGGGGATTGAAAAAAAAGTATATCCAGAGTCATTAGGTTGCAACCCGTTCCACACATCAAATAATCCGTTCTCTAGAGCTAGTTCTCTTAAAGCTCTATAAGTTCTAGACTTATGGCCAGTATATTTCAAATTAGATCTAATATTACAGTTTGATTCGACATGGACATTCAAATCCCCACACAAAATTATGGGTTGAGGCCAGGTTGACAATTCCGAGCTAACAGTATTAAATATTTCGCCTTCATCCAAATTAGGACTGTATAAACAACAGACAGTAAACTTATGGCCTTCCACAACTAGTTCTGCCAGACCCCATCCCCCCCATTTGTCCGCTAAAGTTCTAACACATTTACCAACTCCTTTTTTCATACAAATCGCGATACCTCTTTTAACCCCCGTTTGTTTAGAAGTTACTAGTAATTAAAGCCCCAGATTTCTCAAAAGCGTTCGCTTATCCCAAGGAATATGTGTCTCTTGTAAACACAAAATATCAAGACATAGCAACTGAATCAATCTACGTAGAACTCCTACTTTTTTGGGGTCATTAAGGCCACTAATATTTAAAGTACATACTTTGATCTTCCTATCCATTTATAACATAATTGTGGGTCTAAAAAATATAATCATTATTCCTTCTTTCCTGAATTCACAAAAGGATAGAACCAAAAAAAAATTCAGAGATGAAACAAATTTGTGCCAAAGAACCTGACCCCTAGCAGCTACCACTGCCTTACACCCCCACCACCAACCCTGCCCCCCCACCCTCCTCACACCTCGAACCCCACCCCCCACCCTCCCCAATATATGAGGCACAGGAACATCCAGTTCCTGAAAAAAATGGCGTGCCATGTCTCCACCCTTGAGACACCCCCCAGGAGAAAGGAGACCTAATTTTACGAGCATGTAAAGCGTCTAAGCGAGCATACATAGAAAAACATACATTTAAATGCAGATTTTTCGATCAGAAAAAGAAAAGTAATACATTACAATATTATATCATATACTATCATAAAGAGTCCAAATATTCTTTAGCTTTGACGCCTGAAAAGAAGAATCTACTCTGCCCCTTAAATATGATTTTTAATTTCGCGGGGTTTTGCAAAAATACGGTGGCACCTTTCTTCTGAGAAAAGTAATACATTACAATATTATATCATATACTATCATAAAGAGTCCAAATATTCTTTAGCTTTGACGCCTGAAAAGAAGAATCTACTCTGCCCCTTAAATATGATTTTTAATTTCGCGGGGTTTTGCAAAAATACGGTGGCACCTTTCTTCTGAAAGTCTGGGATAAGTTGGCGTAACTGCCACCGTTGAGTCACAGTAGCCTGACAATAGTCTGGTCTCACAAAAAATTCACAATTCATACCTTCAGCTTTTTTATCGGGTCTGGCTAATGAAAAAATAGCTTCCCTGGCCAAAAAATTGTTAAAGGAGACCAGAATTACCCTAGGATACTCTTCTTGCCCTTGACGCTGCTTTCTTATTACAAAAGGAAATCTGTGTGCTCGTTGCACTTCTTTGGACCAATTCCAAGTCGTCAGTTCTGGAAAAGCATCATTCAATAACCCGATAATGAACCCTCTAGCATCACCCCCCTCTTTTTTCTCGGGAACTCCTAAGAAGCGCAAATTGTTTCTACGAACCTGGTTCTCCAAGCCGGATAGCTTGTAAGAAATATCGTCTTTATGAGCCTTAATGTTATCGAGTTCTTGTTTTTGCGCAAATGTCTTGTCTTCCAAAGCCGAAATTCTTAACTCTGCCTCCGTGACTCTATCGGCAGTTTCCGTACATAACTTAATTGCTCGGCGAACAGAGTTCTTAACTTTTGAGCAAGTAGCCTGTGTACGCAGGTTCTCTGCTTTGCTTTCAGCACGATGGCTCATCAAAATATTATAAATAGTGGCTAAAGTGATTTCCTTGGGAGGCCCATCATCAGGATCGGCGTCCTCAGCTATAAGACTGACACCCTGAGTATTAACCTCTAAATGTTTAGAAGAACTGCTTATCTCCTGGATTTTAAACGTGGAAGGAGCGTCTTCTACCAGCTCAGGTGGGTTAGCCTTGGTCTCTTTGGTCGCAGCCCGTTCAGAACTTCTCTTCTTACGTCTCCTTCCTGTGGAGGCAGAAACATTTGGTAAATCTAGGCTGCCGCTTAATTCACCTTCGCCTTCTATAGAGCTGCTCTCATTACTGCACTCAGCCCCATCCCTGCTAACATTAGTACTGTCGTCTGAAGAAAAGTCAGATAGAGAATAAAAATTCTCAACAAGTTCCTGTGGCACTGAGTTTGCTAAGTCAAGAGTACCATCAGTCATCACTGGGGGGCACGTTTCTTCCCCTGTAGCTTGCAGGTCTACCAACACTACCGAATCACCAGCTCCCACAGCGCTGAAATTATTATCCGAAGAAGCCAGGTTTAAACCACTTGTTTGAGCAGCTTCATTTTTTTGTTTAGAGGATTGTTACTCAAATAGTTCAGGGAGCGTCTTAAAAGTAGAGCTTTTCCCTTTCACCCCCGCCGTTTTTTCAGCAGCCTTCGGGGAGTATACAGTCTCCTTCTGAATGGTCTTACCCCTACCGGCAGCAGGCTTACCGGGGAGAGTCTCCACCACCTCCACCGTCTCGTCGTTTTCCATAGTGCCTCCAGCATTTTCTTCTGGCTTGCCGCATGTGACCGCCTGAGCTCTGGACTGCATCTTTTTCTTACGGGCTCCCCCGCGTCCGCGTCCTAGAAAGACACTGCTCTGAGCCCAGAGCAGATACAATGTAGCACGCCACAGCGGAGCACGCCGCTGAATGTAGAATAGATCCGTCAGCATTCGAAACGGCTGTGACGAGTATGCCTGTTCGAGATTTTAGTAGTATCGTCAAAAATGCAGGAAACGGCTACGGCAAGACTCTCCTCTGCCGCTGGAAGCCGCGTAGCAGGCAGCAAGCAACAATCCGTGGGGCTACAACACACCGGCTGAAAACACCAATTAGCTCCAAGTAGCCCAGCTGAAGAGCCGGAGAGCCGGGTCGGTCAGTAGGAGGACGCCAGAAACACCTGTGCCTGATCCAGCTAACTGCGGTAGGAAAAGTTTGTCCAAATGTCGTAAGGATGCTTTAAAAGTTGGAAAGCATTATTAAATGCCGATGTTCTTTTTTTGTACTGGTCCCGCCAGAAAGCCCGAAAAAGTTCTTTTTCCCCTCCTCCACCTGAGGGTGCTCGGAGCGAAGGATAGGGCTGTTCACACAGCCTTCACCACGACCGCCATCTTGCCTTTCTCTTCCGATGACTGGAGGGTATCTTTAATCTAATAATGAGTATAAAACAAATTTTAGAGAACTGGCAGAGGAAGACGTTACACAATTTTAATTTTCTCTCCCAACCCAAAATAGTTGGGGAAATATTTATCGTTTACTCAAAAATGAAGATAGTATGGATACTCTTAATCTTTACATCTGTGCATATTATTCACTCATGAACCATTACTGTTGTGCAGGTCTGCAAGCACTTCTAGGAATTTCCACCATACTTTTTATCTTCGGTGTCCATTCCTTTTACGTTCTTGATTGTGGCAAGAAATCTAATATCTATCAATTATATAGTCTGTCAAATTCAAACCGGCTCCTCCGGCAGAGACTTGTTGTTATAAACTAAATCCTGTTGAGCTATATTTGCTTCAAGGTCTGCTAACTACAAAAAGTGTGATGTGCTATTTTCATGGGCATACAGGTACCCTTCCTAGCTATTTACCATGAAGTACACAGGCTGAGCATTGTTCCATCCTGTCAATGATCCTTACTTTTAGCTAAACATCTTGGCTTCAGTACCCATTCAGCAGGGCTTACTACAACATTCCTTTCAGTTTAGTTAATCATTTACTGTAAATCTTATTCTTATGTTTACATCATCTTTTACAACCTAATTACTTCTCTAGTTAATGAAGGACTTGCGATGTCCCTACAATTTATATGCAATGTTCGTGGTAACATGAACGATGATGGTGATGCCACTGAGGCATTTTGAACGAAAGCCATCGACATATAGCCCCCTTTTATGGCTCAGATTAGGGGACATCAGTGTACCCGTCCTTTCATTTTCAGCCAATTGAAATTCCACCATTTTACTGAAAGGAGGGTTAGTAACATGGCATAATATGGTATTTTGTTCCTGACAATTTATTCAAACACTGACGTGTTAAAGCCAATTTAGACGCGTACTTGGGAGGTACAGTGTCTTGATTTATTCAAAAGCATTTTTTCACCGTATTCTATGAAGTGAATTGCTAAGAGTGAGTCCACCCAGTTGTCTTATGGAATGGGTCCCACAGTGTAGGTAGGCTCAAAAGAGAGAGAGAGAGAAAGAGTGTGCACAGCAATAAGTTTATTCAGTATACGTACAACATAGAACAGTACAGGCCAATTTATATTTTAAACACACAAGCCAAAGGAAAACATAAATGCACAGATTACATACACACAATACCGAATAGGATGTGACAGTACATGCACCAAGCACAGAAACCGAAGACAAAACGCAGTGTTAGTTTGGACAAAAGGGCTTTTTCAAGCACGTTGCGCATCTCATTGTTCATTTAATTTACTCGGGGGCCAGGCTCCTTCCTTCCCTCCTTCCTAACAGGTGATCATTTAAGCAGGTGACCTCTTTTGAAAATACTTACTCCCTTTAATGACCGGACACTAGCCCAGTCGTACTGATCCTCATGGTGGGGTCCCCCAACATCTAGCAATGATAGTCCAAGTTGAGTTACAGGTGTAAAGGAGGGACGCCAGTCAGATGTGCAACTGTACAGTTCTTATCTTTCTATGTGGATGGAAGAAGAAGGGGTAACTCTAAAACATGACAATATCTCTAACTTCTGGGTGGAGGGGGATTGGATGAACCCCAACGCGGGCGACTCTTCACTTCTCTATTTGGTCAGTACATAAATCAACTCACCGGTGTGCATTACTTTGGTGTAAATAGGATAGAAAGTGTTCCTATAAAAGGTCGCACACTTGGGATATCGATTGGAGTCGGGCTCGTTGTACTGCAATAATCCTTCAGGCTCCAGATGTAGACTACCCTCCCATTCACTGGCTACAGAAAGATACGTTTCTAGTAAGGAATGTGCTATATTTAAAAAAATGCTATTCGTCTTTCGCGTGGGGGCACCAGGTCCAGGCCCATTTTTCGCATCCCATTGACCACTCGATTAACACCTCAGTCATACAAAAGCGTTCTCATATTGACTCAGGTGCACATGACACATACGCATTATTACTATACAAATCAGGACACATACGCATTCATACTATACAAATATTCCATGCCCTCAGAGATAGTCTCTGCATACAACATACTATCTCACAGTACTAGCCTATTTTCGTGTAAAATACAGTGTGCTAGGCCTTCTCACCCTTCAGCTGAAACTCCGATGTAACCTAAAGAAAAAGAAAAGAGGGGGGTGGGGGCAGCATTTAAGCACATCAACACACGTGATAATGAAAATATTTTTACTTACCATGTATCTGACTTATTTCTTGGTATGTAGTCCTCGGCATCTCAGCATTGAAGCCCAGAAGAATTGGGAGTGCGGTAAAGATAACTAATGGTAGGACGCTCACTACATAGATCATTCGAGTGCAGTATTACGGACCGCGTGTAGGAAAGGGTCAGATGCCAGAGGTACTCAGTATAGGGTGAGGGGGGGATGGTGGATCAAGGCTTTCATTAAAGAAAACAATCTACAGTGGTCTGGGGCTGTCCCTATTTGCGGAAGGAGGTGGTGAATTTCATTGGGTGCATTCTTGTTTCCAATGGTATGCATTTTTGCTACATGGTAAGACCACTAACAGACTTGTCTAATGTCTGCATGGAGATCGGTTTTGCGAGCGGATAGAAGAGACAGCGCAGCTCCAGTTCGATAAAGCGGGGGCACAACTGTGCCAGAAAATCACAGATTTGTAATTGCCACGGCTGGCAGACCTGTTCATGGGGTTCGTAAACACGGACAAGGCCATGCCTTAAATGTTTGTGTAAGGCGTACCAATCTATAACACACAAAAGAAACTGTGCCTTTCTAAAACCGGTAATATGCATTTGTGCCAGACTGCTAAAATACAGAGCCTAAAAAAGTTATTTCTAAAAGACTTGGCCCATGCACCACTCACTACCCCTGGGCATAATGGATGAAAGCATGGCAAACTGGGTGCAGGCCTGAGCACACTGCCTGGCTTCAAAATGGCCCCTTGACCCCCACCACATGGCCAGGCCCTGAAAAAAGTAAAAAAACACACAAAAATCACCCCAATCCAATGCCATCCATGCCCTCACTGATGTTTAAATTCAAGACATCCCACAGAAAGACTTGGCCCATGCACCACTCACTACCCCTGAGCCTACTGGCTAGTGTGGCTTTACAGGCACCCCAAAATTAAAAAAAAAATCCACATATAACAGTGAGCTAAAATTCCATGACATAAATGGGATTTTAAGTTCAACAAAACTCACAGAAACAGTTGTATCATGCATTCATGACTAACCCTGGGCCTACTGGATACTCCGGCTACCCACAATATATATTTTTTTAAGTTGTGAAAAAGTTTTAAAATTGTAGTTGCAGCAACTGCAATGCCCCAAACAAACAACACCAACTTACTTGTAAAATCTAAAATCCAAAAGTGATCCAAAAACTCCAAAGTCCAAAAAGTCCTCAAATACAAATATCCAGCAGCAGCCACAAAAAGTAATCCTTCCAGCTCCAGATCCAAATGAAAAGTGACCAGGAGATGGACAAAGCACTGGGAGGAGCCTGCTGGACAGGAACAGGAAGTTGGAGACTCTGGGGCACTTCCTTTCCCCCCCCCCAAAATGGACTCCTTGCACAAAAAAGTGCAGCCAAATGTAAGTCTACGGAGTTATTCTGATCAAAATCATCATTTTCAGAAGGTTTATGATGCCTGCGGGGGATTTCTTGTGCAGAATTGCAATTTTTGCAAGTTCGGGAAAGCGAGCTGTTCAAATCTCCCACCGGAAGTCAGCTGCGCGCTGCATCTACGTGTTCACAATTGTTTACCCCCGCGATGCGTGATCGCGGGCCCCTTATGACGTACTCGCGTTGTCAAACTCTCGCTGTGCGAGATGGCAGGCCGCGATGACGTACTCACGGTCGAAAAACTCTTGCGCGATCACGCAGCAAGATTCAAAATGGCACAGCACATGCAAACGGGTAGAAAAACTACTCATCGAACTCAGAATCACTGTAAGTCAACGCCACACGCGCAATATTGTATTTTTCAAGCGCGACCAAGCAAAACAATCCGCAAGCTTGCGAATTGCGGATTTTTGGACAAATTTGTGCGATTTGGGGAACACGAAATTGCCAAAAATCCGCAAATTCCGCAAGTTGAATGGATTTTACGCCCATACATTATGAAAATGCCCAGAAAGAGTCAAACAGGCGCAGCACAAATGCAGGCGACACACAAATGCAGTGCGAGTAGTTCACAGTACCTTGATACGATGAGTCCGGCACGGACGAGGCGCTGTAAAAAGAAGGTGATGCGAAGCGCTGTCGGCCTATCTCGGTGCGAGCCCCGGCTCGTTGCATTCGTAGGTGCGAGGCATAGAGGGGAGGGCCACGTGGAGTATGGCGGACGGTTCTGAATGCGCGATGTTCAGCTTAGGATGCGGCGTACGAGCCATACTGCGGGTGCCGCAGCAATCAGTCTTGGCTGCGATGCGAGGCGGACGTATGGAGCGTACTCCCCTTTCAGATGCGATCGGCAGCTTTTCACTTAGGAGGCAGTGTGCGGGTCGTACCAACCATAATGGCTCGATGAGGCAAAAAGTTTGTACTCGGCGAGGTCAGCCAGTCACGGTGCGATCTACGGTTCCTTGGTCACATTGATTAGGGCAGACAGGCGGGGTACGGTGCGTTACTGGACACGATTTGGTGGTACGAGGCATCCCAGCCTCGGCAAATACTGAAAACAGCATTTCCAGCAGCGGATTGTGAGGCAGATGAAGTCCACTGGTCCTGGGACTTCGTTCAGGGGGCAAGCTCACTCACAGGCCCTTGGAGATCTTTTGCACGAGTTGGAAAATAAGGTATTTTGTAGTCTTTCTCCTCTCCTTCAGCAGCAAGGCAACCACTGCAGGCCAATCCCCCAGGTCAGGGACAGTATTTCTCCTTACAGCTTTCCCAGTTCCTTCTCGTCGGGCAGAGGTTTCTTCTTGTTAAAGCAGGATCTAATTTCTTGGGAGCAGGGTCCCAATACTTATACCCCTAAATCCTTTGTTCTTCTGGGGCAGAGGGGCCTGTGCCCAGCCAAAACCAGTTATTGAGCACTCTGTTGACATGACTCGGACTTTTCATTCAGGGAGCAGGCTAGAGACATCAGACGCCCCAAAGGAGGTGGAGACAGCATTGTGGTGGCAGAGAACAGTCCTATTCAGAGTCCAGGTGCACTCCTTCCACCCATGGGGATTTAAATATTTCTATTCACCACCAGGCTACCTAGCCCTGTCACTCACAGAACCCAGACAGCAGATACACATCCTAGCAGAGGCGGGCTGGAATGGTCAGGCAAGCAAATGCTAAATTTCTAAAAGTAGCATTTGTAAACACAGGATATTAAAATAAACTTTACTAAAAGAAGTATTTTATTATTCTGAGTTCAGGCATACTAAACTCGAATTTCCACCATGTTCCCTGAGTCTGTTAGGATCATAGAATGTAACAATTCTAATAGCCCATTCTGGCCTTTGAGAACAGGTTGCCTTGCAATAGTGAAAAACGAAAATGGCTGTAATTCACTATTAGGACATGTCACACACAGCAGGGCTTGTCCTACCTTATACTTACATTGCACCCTGCCCGTGGGCCTACTATAGGGGTGACTGATATGAAGAAAGAGGGAAGGTTTAGGAACTGGC
Source organism: Lissotriton helveticus (assembly GCF_964261635.1). NCBI lineage: Eukaryota > Metazoa > Chordata > Amphibia > Caudata > Salamandridae > Lissotriton > Lissotriton helveticus. Next base: position 55,557,753 of record NC_136065.1, read on the forward strand.
AAGTGGGTGCACTTGCCCAGTCAGCATTACAGCGTGTGGCTGCACGCAGGTTCTGCAACGGCAGACCTTAGACACCTTTTACCGGGCCGCTTCTGTGGGTGGCACAATCAGTGCTGCAAGCCCACTAGCAGCATTTGGATTTACAAGCCCTGGGCACTCCTGGTGCACTGTACTGGGGTCTAACAGTAAACAAAATAAGGCAATCATGGAATCCATTCAACGTACATATTTTATACAGGGAGAACTTGCACTGTGGCACTGATTGGCAGTGGCACAGTGCTGTGAGCAGCTAACACCAGCAAAACACATGAGGCACAGTAACGGAAAAGTGGAAGGGAGACCCATGCCAAGGTGCCAGGTCTAACAAGTGCCCCCTCCAGCTGAAATGTGGGGAGAACTACCCTACCCCAGGGAGTTCTTATCACCAAGGCGGAAAAATGTAGACAGACCATCAGCATTGGCGTGATCTGTGACAGGGCGATGTTCCACCGTGAAATCCAAACCCTGTAAGAAAATAGACCACCTCAACAGTTTTGGATTCTCATCCCTCATTTGCATCAACCATCTGAGGGGCCTGTGGTCTGTCTGAACCCGGAGGTGAGTCCCAAACAGCTAGGTTCTTAGCTTCTTCAGTGCCCAGACCACAGCAAAAGCCTCATGCTTAATTGCACTCCACCTCTGTTCCCGTGGAAGTAACCTTTTTCTGATGAAGGCTACAGGTTGGTAAAAGCCCTCCTCAGTCATCTGTGAGAGAACAGCCCCTACACCATGCTCTGAAGCGCCTGACTGCACAAGGAACTCTTTGGAGAAGTTGGGTGCCAGGAGCACTGGAGCCGTGCGCATGGTAGTTTTCAGGGTCTCAAAAGCTTTCAGCCAGTTGTCAGTCCAAATCACTTTCTTTGGCTGCTTCTTGAAAGTCAGCTCTGTCAAGGGTGCAACAATGTTGCCATACCCCTTGACAAACCTCCTGTAGTACCCGGTGAATCCTAAGAAGGCCCTCACCTCAGTTTGGGTTTTCGGGGGGTTCCCAAGCCAGGATGGTTTCGATCTTGGGCTGAAGGGGCGTCACCTAGCCGCTTCCAACTTGTTGTCCCAAGTACACCACAGAACCCTGCCCGATCTGGCACTTGCTCGCCTTGATCGTGAGGCCTGCCTTCTGAGGTACCTACAACACTTCCCAGAGGTGGCGCAGGTGTTCTTCCCATGTGACACTGAACACTGCGATGTCATCCAGGTAGGCGGCACTGAACTCATCCAGCCCAACCAACACCTGGTTGACCAACCTCTGAAAGGTGGCAGGAGCATTCTTCATCCCAAATGGCATAACCCGGAACTGGAAATGCCCATTTGGTGTGGAGAATGCTGACCTCTCTTTTGCCCCATCAGACAAGGCGATCTGCCATTACCCAGACGTCAAGTCAAATGTGCTGAGGTACCGGGTAGCCCCTAACCGATCAATGAGCTCAGCAGCTCTGGGGATGGGGTGCGCATCAGTCTTCGTGACGGAATTGAGCCCTTGGTAGTCCACACAGAACCGGAGTTCGGGTGTGGCACCCGGCACTCCAGCCTTCGGGACCAAGACCACTGGGCTGGCCCAAGGACTGCTGGAGGACTCAATCACCCCATGGGCAAGCATCTTTGAGACCTCCTCTTTGATGCAAGCCCTGACCCTGTCAGTTACCCTGTAAGCCTTGTGCTTCATAGGTAAGCTGTCTCCTGTATCCACATCATGGACGCACCAATCTGTGATACTAGGAACCAGGGAGAACAGATCAGAAAACTGTTCCAGCAACTGGCGGCAGTCATTCACTTGCTCAGAGGACAGGGTGGGAGAGAGGTTAACTCCATCCACTGACCCATCTTGCTCTTTGGCTGCAAGGAGGTCAGTAAGAGGCTCAGTCTCATTCTCCATTCTAGCATCTGTTGCCAAGAGCATGCCCACTTCGGACCTCTCCAAGTGGGGCTTAAGGCGGTTGACATGCAGGACCCGCAAGGGGTTCCTGGGAGACAGCAAGTCCAGCAAATAGGTAACAGGACTCTTGCTCTTCACCACCTCAATGGGGCCGGTCCACTTGTCCTGGAGCGCACAAGGCTCCACGGGGGCCAAGACGTACACCTCCTGACCAGGCTGAAGCTCTACCAGAGTGGCATTCTGGTCGTACCATTGCTTCATCTCCTCCTGGCTGCTTCCAGATTTGCCTCAGCAAGTGCTCTGAAATACCTAGTCTGGTTCCTGAAGGCCAGCATGTAGCTACATACACTCTGGGGAGGTATCCTGGGAGATTGCTCCCAGCCTTCTTTGACCAGACTTAGAGGTCCCCTCACTGGGTGGCCATTCAGGAGCAGAAAGGGGCTGAACCCTAGAGACTTCTGTGGCACCTCACGGTAAGCAAAGAGAAGGCATGGTAAGAGGACGTCCCACTTACGCCTCATGGGTTCTTCCAGACCCATTATCATGCCTTTGAGGGTACGGTTGAATCTCTCAACCAACCCATTTCCTTGGGGGTGGTAAGGTGTGGTAAACTTGTAGGTTACACCACACTCTTGCCAAAGGGATTTCATATACTTGGATATGAAATTGGTACCTCGGTCAGACACCACCTCTAGAAGGAATCCCACTCGGGAGAAAATTCCCATCAGTGCACGTCCCACCACAGGGGCCGGCACTGTCCTCAGAGGGATGGCTTCCGGGTATCGGGTGGCATGGTCCACCAGGACCAGGATAAACCTGTTGCCCATGGCTGTACTGGTGTCCAATTGCCCCATAATGTCAATCCCCACTCCCTGGAATGGGGTACTGACCACAGGGAATGGCTGAAGAGGAGCCTTCCGCTTCCTCCCAATCTTTCCACTTGCCTGGCAAGTCTGACAGGTCCTGCAGTGAACATCTGAGCTCCTGCGCATTTGAGGCCACTAAAAGTGGGTGACAAGCCTTTCAAATGTCTTGTCCTGCCCCAAATGCCCTGCCAATGGCACATCGTGAGCCAGCCCCAGTAGGAAGGCTCTGAAGCTCTTGGTTACCACTGGCACACGGGCTGACCCAGGCTCAGCAACCTTACGCTCTGAATACAGGAGGTTGTTCTCCTAGTAAATGAGATGTGATCCAGACTGATCAATGTTGGCCTGGTCTGCAGCCTGCTGCTGCAGACCCACGAGAGAAGGACACTCTTTCTGCCCTCTGCAGAATTCCTCCCTGGAGGGGCCTCCTTCCTGCTGCCAATGGGTCAGCTCAGGCAGGTGCCCCAGTTCAGCTATCTGTTCCCCTGTTCCAGGGCATCCCCCTTAAGGTCTGCTTCTTCCTGGACCGTGGGAACTACAGGGGCCGGTTGCCCACGCCTCCTGTGTCGTCTCTCTAAGGCCGGTCCCTGGGCCTCTCCCTCAGGCTCCAGGACCTCTTAAGCACCCCTACTGGCTGCCATTGAATGGGTGGTCACGCACGCCCAGTCATGCAGTCCCACAATCCTCAGGGGCGCACTCTTCTCCACCTTTTTCCAAGGGGAGCTCTCCAAATCATTCCCTAACAAACAGTCCACAGGCAATGCTCAACTATGCGTACGACCTGCAATTACTGTTCACAATGGACAACTCTGACGCCTCTATATCCACCTTTCTGTCCACCTTGAGGTTCAGTCAAGCATGGATGGACCAAAATCACCTGAAATTGAATCCAGGTAAAACGGAGCTGGTCCTCACAGGTGACAGTGCTAAATATTGGGGCCCGCATTATTGGCCGCCAGAAATGGGCCAAGCACCAACTCCCTCTACCTCAGCAAGAACACTGGGAGTCATTGTGAACAGTGACTTATCTCTTAAAGCACAAGTTGGTCTGGTAGTCTCTAAAGGCTTTGTCCAACTGAGGAAAATTCGGAAGGTCCGCCGTCTTCTTACCCGGGAGGCCCTAACACAGGTGGTGATTGCCACTGTGATCTACCATCTAGACTATGCGAACTCGATCTATCTGGGCCTGCCTCTGTACCTTCTGAAACGTCTCCAGATGGTACAGAACCATGCAGCTAGACTAATTTTAAATCAGCCCAGATGGCAATCTGCCACTCCACTCCTGGAAAAACTCCACTGGCTCCCCGTGGCTCAGCGCCGTACCTTCAAGGCAGGCTGCATGACTTTCAAAGCCTTACACTGCAAATGTCCCAAATTCATTGAGAGACTTATTATAAAGTATGCCCCGGATAGAAATCTGCGCTCGGTCAATCAGGGTCTTCTTCACATACCATCTTTTAAGCGCAAACGTGCGGGAGGTTGCAGATTCGGCTCACTGGCCCCACGGCTGTGGAACACCCTTCCTCTGGAGATCCGGCTCTGTTCTGACCTTATGTCATTCAGGAAAGCCTTAAAGACCTGGCTTTTCCAGCAAGCATTCCAATAAATCGTAGCCACCTGTCTCCCTGGTCACTCCCTCTATCATTGACAGCGCCAAGAAACCAATCGGTGTTAGTGCGCGTAAGAAATTTCTTTTAACATAACATAACATAACATGGCGGGCCTCACAGCTACCTGAAGAGTACCAGAGACCCCCCCCCACTCAAAGGGAAGCTGAGCCATTGGACACTGACTCTCAGTGTTGTCGGCGTTCACGACTCAGCAGAATGCATGTGGGACAACCTGCTCTTGAGACACCAGGAGACACTTGACAGCTGTTATACTGGCTCCTGTATCTCTAAGAGCCCCAACCGTCTTGCCATTAATGGTAACCCACTGCCCATATTTCTCAGTGTTTGAGGGCAGTTGGTACTCTTGGACCATATCACAGTCTCCTAATGAGACACGGGACATCTATGCGGGACCTCCCCCTCCTTGGACAACCCATTCCTCACCCAGGGCTACACTAGCCATCTGCCAGGGGGGGCTGCACTCGGAGGTGCAGGTTTACCAAACTGGCAACACTTTGGATCATTGGGAAAATGACCCAGTTCACCACACCTGTAACACCTTGGGGGCCCTCTTTGAACAGGGGGACCTGACGGGGCCCGGTCGTTTTCTGGGGTGGGAGAGGCTGAGAACCTTTCCCTTGGTTCCCTTGGGGATTACTTTGGGGCCTTCTTTGGAACGCCCTCTGTTTTCCATTGCCCCCCCCACTCTTCTGCTGGGGACCCTGCCCACCCTTGGCGGAGTCTCCCACGTCACCCTTGTGGACCCTGGTACTGATCCAGCGGTCCGCCTCCTCAGCAAGCTTCCTAGGGTTAGTCAGCTTGCTATCAATCAGGTGTTGGCGTAGCTCAGGAAAACAATTACTGGACAAGTGCTCCCATGCCATTAAATCAAGAAGCCCTTTAAAATCATTAACTTTGCTACCCTTCACCCAACCATCCAGTGCTCTGCAAAAAAAGTTACATACTCAACATACGTACTATCAGGAATCTTTGTGCAACCCCTTAACCTTTGTCTATACAACTCAGGACATACATACCTGGTCATCAAAGCATCCTTCGCGTGTGGGTAAGAATTATGAACCTCTGAGGGAAAATCTAGCAGTGTGTCCCGCCCCTCACTCAGGAACCGCCCCCACAACCCTGCCCCCCCAAACTCTCTCAGGGACCCGGTGGGAAGACATGGCTACCTCATAGCCCTTGAACCACTGCCCTATGTCATCATTTAAAAAAAATGATTTAACCACCTCCTTTGGTATGTACACCCTTGATTCTACCTCCACTGGTGGTGTGCTGCCACCAGAGGGAGTAAGCTCCAAACTTTTAGCCTTTAGCTCCATCTCCCTCAACTTCATTTCATGCTCCATTTAGATTCTTCTCTCTTCCAGAGCCATTTTTTTACTTTCCAGCTCCAGTTGCCCATTTAATTTAAGTTTTGCCATCTCCATTTCATGTGCTCGGGTTTCCTTACTGTCTGCCAACTCCTCTGGCGATAGGACTCTGCCAAAACCATTGATTCTTTCTGCCTGCTCAATTTCCACCACATCCTCAGGTGCCCTCCTTGACTCAATCCAGGCCATCAGCGCCTTTTGGTAGCTGGGCTTGGTTCTACATCCAGACTGGGGAACTCCGAACTTTTTGCAGAAGCCTTTCATCTGTTGTACTGTGTAGCTCTCTAGCCTCTCTTCTTCCCATTCTACTTCATCGTTGTCAGAGACTACAGAGGCTGGTTTCTCCACAATGGCTGACCCAGGCATGACTTTTAAAAATGGAGATCTCTTAGCAAAACAAGAATCAAAAAGTACGTGGCTGCATTATGGTCTGAGCTCACAAGTAGTGTTCATCAATCACTGTACATGAATCACAAATGCAAATTCAGGATCCTCACCGCTGACCACCAATGTTAGAATTGGGGGTCTCTGGTTGGAACAGGTAGGTACTTGTGACAAGCAGGGACCCTCTACTCTAGGCAGGATAAGGGGATTACCCTCTTAAAAATAACCCCTACTCGCCCTCGAGGTAGCTTGGCGCGAGCAGACAAGACTTATTTCAGAGGCGTTATAGGTTAAGCATTTGTGAACACATACAGTAACTCAGTGACAACACCACAAATGGACACCACACTAGATTTATATGAAAAATAGTTGATCTTTATATAAAGGATTAGCACAAGACCAAATAACGACCAAAATAATCCACAATACTATCAGAAATGAAGAGTTCTTGTTAAAATGCTTGGTTTTAGAGTTCTATGCAATTCGTACCCTTTGTCTGGCTCTCATGGTGATGAAAATGCCCAGAAAGAGTCAAACATGCGCAGCGGACGCCCTGGTCCGATGCGCACACAAATGCAGTGTGAGTCGTTCACAGTACCTTGATACGATGAGTCAGGCACGGACGAGGCTCTGTAAAAAAAAAAGGAGATGCGAAGCATTGTCGGCCTCTCATGGTGCGAGCCCCGGTTCGTTGCAGTCGTCGGTGCGAGGCGTAGAGCGGAGGGCCACGTGGAGCGAGGCGGACGGTGCTGGATGCGAGACGTTCAGCTTACGATGCGGCGTACGAGCCATACTTCGGGAGCCGCGGCGTTCAGTCTTGGCTGCGGTGCGAGGCGGATGTACGGAGCGTACTCCCCTTTCAGATGCAATCGGCAGCTTTGGACTTTGGCGGCAGTGTGCGGGTCGTACCAACGAGGATGGCTCGATGAGGCAAAGCGTTTGTACTCGGCGAGGTCGGCCAGTCACGGTGCGATCTACGGTTCGTTGGTTGCATTGATTGAGGCGGGCAGGCGGGGTACGGTGCGTTGCTGGACACAATTTGGTTGTAGGAGGGGTACACAGCTCCCGGCCTCGGCAAATACCGAAAACAGTGTTTCCAACAGCGGATTGTGAGGCGGATGAAGTCCACTGGTCCTGGTACTTTGTTCAGGGGGTAAGCTCACTCACAGGCTCTTGGAGATCATTTGCACAAGTTGGATAATAGAGTCTTTTGTAGTCTTTCTCCTCTCCTTCAGCAGCAAGGCAACCACTGCAGGCCCATCCCCCAGGTCAGGGACAGTATTCCTCCTTACAGCTTTCCCAGTTCCTTCTCGTCTGGCAGAGGTTTCTTCTTGTTAAAGCAGGATCTAATTGCTTGTGAGCATGGTCCCATTACTTACACCCCTAAATCCTTTGTTCTTCTGAGGTAGAGGGGCCTGTGCCCAGCCAAAACCAGTTCTTGAGCACTCTGTTGACATGACTCGGACTTTCCATTCAGGGAGCAGCCTAGAGACATCAGACGCTCCACAGGAGGTGGAGCCAGCATTGTGGTGGCAGAGAACAGTCCTATTCAGAGTCCAGGTGCACTCCTCCCACCCATCAGGATGTAAATCTTTCTGTTCACCACCAGGCTACCTAGCCCTACCCTCTGGAATCCCCCAACCCTGTAACTCAAAGAACCGAGACAGCAGATACACATCCTAGCAGAGGCGGGCTGAAATGTTTAGGCAAGCAAATACCTACTTTCTAAAAGTGGTATTTGCAAACACAGAACATTAAAATAAACTTTACTAAAATATGTATTTTATTATTCTGAGTTCAGGCATACTAAACTAGAATGTCTACCATGTTTCCTGAGTCTGTTAGGATCATAGAATGTAACAATTCTAACAGCCCATTAGGCCTATGAGAACAGGTAGCCTTGCAATAGTGAAAAACGAAAATGGCCGTAATTCACTAATAGGACATTCCACACACATCAGGTCTTGTCCTACCTTATACTTACAATGCACCCTGCCCATGGGCCTACCATGGGGGTGACTGATATGAAGAAAAAGGGAAGGTTTAGGGACTGGCAAGTGGGTGCACTTGCCCAGTCAGCATGACAGCGCGTGGCTGCACGCAGGTTCGGCAACGGCAGACCTTAGACACCTTTTACCGGGCTGCTTCTGTGGGTGGCACAATCAGTGCTGCAAGCCCACTAGCAGCATTTGGATTTACAAGCCCTGGGCACTCCTGGTGCACTGTACTGGGGTCTAACAGTAAACAAAATAAGCCAATCATGGAATCCAATCAACATACATATTTTATACAGGGAGCACTTGCACTGTGGCACTGATTGGCAGTGGCACAGTGCTGTGAGCAGCTAACACCAGCAAAACACATGAGGCACGGTAACGGAAAAGTGGAAGGGAGACCAACGCCAAGGTGCCAGGTCTAACAGAACCTCTTTAAAAGAGAAGTGAAACTGCCTTGCACAGGAGTGGGACAATGTTCCCATTGTGTATAATTGACCATATTTCTCCTGGTGTTTGCCTTATGCAGGTAGTGATTGCCAAAGTGTTGGTAACAAAACAAATCACCATAATTTGCGGAATCTAAATACAAATCTTCAGCATCAAAGGCAGCATAATATTTCAAATCAGAAAACAAAGCTTCTAAGGCCCGAACACCCCAATCATCAGAACGTATATTTTGTTTAATCACATCCCCCATAGAAATCCTTAGGACATTTGGCACATTAATAACCTCTGTGGGCCCGTGGATTTGAAATCTAATAGCATCCCACACAATCCCATCTAAGACGAGCCAAGCAGTGATGTTAACGAAAGCCAGGTCCCTCTTCAATCTGTGTGATGAGGAATGGGGAGCCAATGTTCCATTAATATGTCGAATGCATGTTCTCTCTTCAACTTAATGTCCGTTGACAAGGCGGAAACAATACACCACAAATCCAATAGACATGAACAAGTAAATTGAAAAAAGCACCAACCAAATGTAGGTCCAAGGAGGAATTAAAAAAGGTTTTTTTTAAACCATGATGCAGAAATCTTTGAAGGGGTCTTCGATGTGTGAGAGTCAGTGTCAAATGAAAATCTGGACTCCGTAGCCAAACAAGTTTGCAAATCAGGCATCGATAAGTCAGTGGGGTATGTATATTCAGCCTCATCAAGGTGAGTATCAGGTGGAGAACTTAACAAAGGACTGGAAACGGCAGGCATCTTGAGGGCAATATCAGGCCTGCGGTAAGGAGCCGGGGCCAAACAGTATTTCTCAAAATTGATGGACATGAGAGGTGTCATACTAAGAAGAATCGGCCACTCTGTGTAGTTTGACATTGTCAATGGAGATGTACCTTTTTTTCTTTACGACCTGGAAGTGGTGGTAAAATGACTGTTCTTGTGCCCTTCACGCCAAGCACAGGAACTGGAGCTCGATATGAAGGAACAAATTCTTTATTGTTTCCGAGCTCCTCTCGAACCAGTTCTCCAACTTGGGGTAGCCAGCCAACTACTGGAATCTGCAACGCAGCATCAAATGTGGAGGGCAAGTGTTCTAAATAAACACAACCAAGTGGTCTATTAGAAATGTACAACCGTGTCTGGGGCGGACGTGTAGCAGTTGAAGGCTTAATCTGCTGGCAAATGTCACATTGAAGGACATAATCACGCGTCTGTTTGTACAGTCTCTGCCACCAGAAACGTTGTTGTATCTGAGATACAGTAGCCGAGACGCCCGCATGCGTAGACGCAACACCCTCGTGGGCAGCTGTAATCAGTGTGGACCTGCGGTCCACGTTGGGAATCAATCTTTCACCAACGTCCGGTATTTTCACATAAGGAACTTTATCAGGAATTAAGTGATAAGAATACTTTGAAGGGAACCCCTTAGGATATTTACTTCCTTTCTCAGTAGCCGCAACAGCCGCCAAGATATCATCATCAATATTACATTTGGTACATGTAACTGCTGCAACCAAATATGCCGATACTGCTGTTTTTGCGGCCTCATCAGCCAAACTATTGCCAACAGCGTGAACTCCTACACGTCGATGACCAAGAGTATGAATTACATACACGAGTGGCAACTGCTCTTTAAGCTCAGTGTCACCTTTGGAATCACGAAAATCATTCTGAACCTAAAATAACAGGTTTTCATTGTAAGACTGGACACAGTAGTAGGAGTCACTCACAATACGAGTAGTCACACTAGGATCAGATTACTCCAATGCAAACATCAGAGCACAGAGCTCTGCCAATTGTGCAGTACAGTCCCCTAATGTCTGTTTATGTACGACATCGGACCTGAATTTATCATTCACCATGGTACCGACCACAATGGCGCAAGCTGAGACGTATGTGTGCTTAGACCCATGCGCAACTTGCGCTGAACCATCAGTGTAAATGATACAATGGAAATTCTCCAAAGGTCACATAGTCAATGGCTCAGTGTTGGACTTGGCCCTTTTCCCCAAAAAACGTTCGCTTTTACCCCCCTATTTTAGGATGTCTCCCCCATGGTAAATAAAGTTGTATAGGCCTTGTGAGGTATGAGATGCCCTGTGTAATGTGTAATGTCATGCAATGGTGTGTACACTTATTTTCCCCCATGGTGTAAAATGTACCCTGGTGAAGTGCTTTTTTTAAAAATGGATGCCATGGCTGTACGTTGTGCCACCTGACTGCAGTAGGTTAGCAGTCTAGTTGTTAGGTACCCAGCCACCCCTGCTTTTTGGGGGAAAGCCTGGTACCCAGGGTGCTCTACTCCGCAGTTCCCCAGAGAATTCCAGAAGCTGCTGGCACTTTCTGGGAGGTGGGGTGAGGAGGGTATAATTAAAGGGGATGTGCCACCATGTGCTGAGACAGAGCTGGGACAGGAATGTGAGGGGACCTACTGCCAGGGGATACCACCACTTGGGCCTGTGTGCTGGACACTGCACCCATCCATCACCCCTCTACTGTCCCCAGGGCGAGTGGAGCCCCACTTCAGGAGTTCAGGCTGCTGTGTAGGAGGAGGGCCACGCTACAGTGGGGATGGTGAAAGCCTACCGCCCTGTTTTGATGATGCTCCCACTAACTGCTGACCTGGCCCAATAGTGCCTACTGCTCTGTCCCCCGGGCCCCTGAAGAAGGAGGGCCCCCTAGGTCCCTGAAGCTGCTGGGACCCTGCGCCACGCTACCGCTGTGCAAAGAAGTGCCTAGAAGGGAAGGAGCTCCTTGAACCCACCCCCAGGAGGTGAGGAGTGTTACCCTGGGGCTTGCTGCTGGGACTGTAATGTTATGTGGGGGTTTTCTATAGCGCTCGGCTACTCCGGAGAGTGTCCCGGCGCTTAACATCCTTCACTAGACAGAGGTGTGGGAGAGCCGAGTAACTTTATTGAGTGAACAACAGGGTCTTTAAGCACTTCCTGAAAGCGAGCAGATTGCCCGTGGTTCTGAGGGACACGGGAAGGGCATTCCATAACTGAGGGGCGAGGAGTTTGAAAGAGCGCCCGCCACATCTGGCCCGCCTTGTGGCAGGAACCACGGCCAAGGCAAGGGAGGCCGATCTGAGTGGTCTGGAAGGCAAGTAAAAGTTCACCCATCTCCGGAGATAGGAGGCTCCCAGGCCGTGCAGTGCCTTGAAAGCCAACGTCATTGTTTTAAAGATGATCCGTTTTTTTATCGGAAGCCAGTGAAGGGTGGTGAGAAGAGCGCTGGCACTGGCCCTCCTAGTCAGACCAAAAATGGCACGTGCTGCCGAGTTTTGAACAACTTGAAGGCGAGATAGGAGGAAATCATCCAAACGATGAACTCCATCCACTCCGGATCACCGACTGACCCCTGCCCTCACTACGTCTTCAACAAGGCCGATGCTGTCATCGCACCCCACCTGCGAGACATCATCAACACATCCTTCGACACCGCCACCTTCCCTGAGAGCTGGAAGCACGCCGAACTCAGCGCTCTACTCAAGAAACCCACAGCGGACCCCCCGAACTCAAGAATTACCGCCCCATCTCGCTCCTCCCGTTTCCAGCCAAAGTCATCGAGAAGACCGTCAACAAGCAGATGGCCGCCTTCCTCGAGACGAATGGATCCCTCGACCCCTCACAGTCCGGCTTCCGAGCCAATCACAGCACCAAGACCGCCCTCATCGCCGCCACCGATGACATCCGAGCCCGGATGGACAACGGAGAAACAGCGGCCCTCATCCTCCTAGACCTCTCCGCGGCATTCGACACCGTCTGCCACCGCACCCTAGTACAGCGCCTCAGCAACGTCGGAATCCAGGACAAGGCGCTGGAATGGATCATCTCCTTCCTCGACGGAAGAACACAGAGAGTCCGCCTCCCACCGTACAAGTCAGAGGCATCCGAAGTCATCTGCGGTGTCCCTCAAGGATCCTCTCTGAGCCCCACCCTCTTCAACGTCTACATGAGCCCCCTCGCGGCCATCGCACGCCAACACAACCTCAGCATAATCTCCTACGCCGACGACACCCAGCTGATCCTCTCCCTGACCAACGACCCAGCCGCCGCCAGAGCCGACCTACATGAAGGGATGAAAGAGGTAGCCGAGTGGATGACGACCAGCCGCCTGAAACTGAACTCCGACAAGACGGAGGTCCTCATCCTGGGCTCCTCACCCTCCGCCTGGGACGACTCCTGGTGGCCTCCCGCCCTGGGCACCGCACCCAAACCAACGGACCATGCACGCAACCTGGGCTTCATCCTGGACTCCTCCCTCTCCATGACCAGGCAAGTCAACAACGTCTCCTCGGCGTGCTTCAACATCCTACGCATGCTACGGAAGATCTTCTGGTGGATCCCCACCGAGACCAGGAAGACCGTCACCCAGGCCCTCGTCACTAGCCGACTGGACTACGGCAACGCCCTCTACGCCGGTACCACCGCCAAGCTCCAGAAGAGACTCCAGCGGATCCAGAACGCCTCTGCCAGACTCATCCTCGACATCCCACGAACCAGCCACATCTCCGGACACCTGAGAGACCTTCACTGGCTCCCCGTCAACAAAAGAATCACCTTCCGCCTCCTCACCCACGCACACAAAGCCCTACATGACCAAGGCCCGAGCTACCTCAACAGCCGAATCAACTTCTACGCTCCCAGACGCCACCTCCGATCAGCCAACCACGCCCTCGCCGCCGTCCCCCGCATCCGAAGAGCGACTACAGGAGTAAGGTCCTTCTCCTACCTGGCCGCCAAAACCTGGAACTCCCTCCCGACCGACCTGCGCCTGACCCAAGACCACCTCTCCTTCAGGAAGAAGCTGAAGACCTGGCTGTTCGAGCAGTAGCGGCACCCCCCCTCCCCCAGCGCCTTGAGACCCTACGGGTATGTAGTGCGCTCTATAAATGCCATTGATTGATTGATTGATTGATTGAAATCAGGGATACCCAGGTAAAGTACATTCGCATAGTCTATGCGAGCACCGATCAGTGCCTGTACCGTAACTCTTCTATGGTCAACTGAAAGAGGGGGCAGAAATTTCCCAATCATCTTTAAGATGGCAAAACATTTGCCCACCAGGCCCGATATCTGGGGTTTGAAAGAGAGGCCATTATCAATATGAATCCCGAGATTTTTGGCGACAACCGAGTCACTCGCTGGAGGAAACATGGTGGGAGGCCACCAGGCCTTCCAACGGGGATCAGGGGGGCCGTCAAAAAAAAGTATTTCCGACTTAGCAGAGTTGCACTTGAGGCAGTTCAGCTGAAACCAGCCGAAAACTGCCTCAAGGCAATCTCTGATGTTTTTACCATTGAAGTCAGAGCCTTTGTTGCACGTAAAAAGAAGCTGAGCATCATCAGCGTACGACACGATCTGAGCTCTGAAGGCCTCCGCCAGAGCCGCCAGTGGGGACATATAGATGTTAAAAAGTGTGGGGCTTAATATAGAGCCCTGAGGCACTCCCACTTCCAAAGGCGGCATCATGGCAGAGAAAGGGGGAGCCCAGACCGTTTGTTGGCGATCTGCAAGGAAAGATTTAAACCAACCGAACACCGACCCCCTTAGACCGATCTCCCAGAGTCTAAAAAGGAGACGGTCATGGGGGACGGTGTCGAATGCCACCGATAGGTCAAGCATCACCAACATGGCTCTTCCCCCAGCGTCCAAAGTTTCTCTTAAGACCTCAGTGACTTCAAGCAGCGCAGTCTCAGTGCTCATATTGGATCGAAACCCAGACTGTGATGGATGAAGAATATTGTTGGATTCAAGAAAATTGGCAAGAGTGAGATGCACATGCTTCTCAGCTACTTTCGCTAGGGCGGGCAAAAGCGAGATAGGTCTATAATTTACGTGTACTTTAGGGTCAAAATTGTTTTTTTTTAGAAGAGGTAATATCAGGGCTTGTTTCCACCGCAAAGGGACCATTCCAGTGTTCAAGCAGAGGTTAAGTACAGGGTTGATTAGGGGGTTGAGCACATGTGCCACTTGTGCAATCAGTTTTGCAGGGCAGGGATCTAATGGGGAGCCGGATTTTAGATTGAACAATAAGTTAAGAGAGGCTTGGGAAGTAATAGGTGGAAAAACTCAGAGAGAGGGGCTCAGCTGGTTGAGAGAGGAAGGAGACACAGGCAAATCGCTAATAGCCAGAGCAGCAGCTGCAGCAAAAGAGGCTTGAATGAGCTGGATTTTGTTCGCAAAAAAATTGGCTAGCTGAGTGATACAAGGCTCGGAGTGGGTGTTCCTAGGGGTACACCAGGAGGGGGAGGTGAAATCCTTAACTATTCTAAAAATCTCTTCACAAGAGTTGGAAGCAGCTTCAATTCTTGAAGCATAATAGGACTTCTTACCAGCGTTAATGTCCTGGTGATAAACCCTCAGCAGAGCTCTATAGGTTTCTTTAGAGTTGGCGTCGTAATGCTTTCGTCATGCTCTTTCAGATTTTTTGCATTGCCGCCGTTTCTCTGCCAACGCAGAAGAAAACCAAGGCGCAGACGCTCTAGACTGATTGGTCTGAAGGGCTCGAATAGGAGCAAGTTCATCTAATTGTTGAGTGAGCCAGGACTGGAGAAGCTCCAGATTGGTCTCGAGGTTTCCAGTCATCTGGCAAGGGTGAGTACATAAG
This sequence comes from Lissotriton helveticus, assembly GCF_964261635.1. Taxonomy (NCBI): domain Eukaryota; kingdom Metazoa; phylum Chordata; class Amphibia; order Caudata; family Salamandridae; genus Lissotriton; species Lissotriton helveticus. The sequence goes on from NC_136065.1 coordinate 55,572,966, forward strand.
GCCTGCGCCAGCATTTCGGAAGAGACTCTGTGGAAGGCCCTAATAACCTGCGCTTGGCGGGCGGGCCCACTGGGCAACGCTTTCCTGGAGTGTAAAATCTGAAAGTCTACTAGATAATGGTCGGACCAAAGGACTGGGGCGAGGGAAGATAACTCAATCCGGGTCGTGGAGAATACCTGGTCCAGTGTGTGACCTTTACAATGTGTGGCAGCCGAGAGATAGGGGATAAGGCCCAGGGAGGAGGTGATTTCCGACAGCTTAATGCTATCTTGTTAGACCTGGCACCTTGGCGTGAGTTTCCCTTTCACTTTTTGCTGTTGTGCCTCAGATGTTTTTGCTGGTGTCCGCTGCTCAGGGCACTGCGCCACGGCCAACCCGTGCCGCAGTGCAAGTGCTCCCTACTGTAAAGTGTAAATGTGATTGGTTCATTGGATTTACTGTTAGTCCCCAGTAAAGTGCACCAGGAGTGCCAGGGCTTGTAAATGCCAATACTGCTAGTGGGCCTGCAGCGCTGGTTGCGCCACCCACAGAAGCAGCCTTAAAATGTGTCTAGGGTCTGCCATTGCAGAACCTGCGTACAGTCTGGTACTGTCATGCTGGCTGGGCAAGTGCACACACTTGCCAGCCCCTAAACCTTCCCTTAACTTCATATTAGTCACCCCTATGGTAGGCCCAAGGGCAGGGTGCATTGTAAGTGTAAGGTAGGACATGCCCTGATGTGTGTGGCATGTCCTAATAGTGAATTACTGCCAAATTCGTTTTTCACTATTGTAAGGCTACCAGTTCCCTTTAGGCCAGATGGGCTGCTGGAATTATTACACTCTATAATCCCAGCAGGCTCAGGGAACATGGTAGAAATTAATGTTTAGTATGCCTGAACTCAGAATAATATAATACTTCTTTTAGTAAAGTTTATTTTAATATCCTGTGTTTGCAAATGCTACTTTTAGAAAGATAGCATTTGCTTGCCTAACCATTTCAGCCCGCCTCTGCTTTTGTGTGTATCTGACTGTCTGAGTTGTATGAGTGACAGGGCTGGGAGGTGACAGGTGGTGAATGGCAGGATGACACCTTAGTGGGAGGTGGGAGTTTCCCTGAACTATGCATCAGGCTGTGCTCTGCCACCACAATGCTGGCTCCACCCCCCTGGGGAGCGACTGATGACTCAGCCTGCACCTGGCCCAGGAAGGACCGAAGCTTGTCAACAAAGTGCTCCTGGCTGCCCCTGTCCACACAATGCTGGCTCCGCCCCCCTGGGGAGCGGCTGATGTGCCTGTCCTCACACTGAATTCAGAAGCCAGAAGTACCCACCACAAGTGCTCAGGGGCTGGGAGCAGTTATGCAAAGGGCCCCCTGGCCTGTAAGAACAAAAGAAACTGGGTCTAAAAGTAGGAGCCCTGCTCCTTGTAAATTAGATCCTGTTTGTGCTACAGAAGAAACTCTGCCCGAAGAGAAGGACCTGGAAGAAGACTACAAGGAGGAGTGCTGTCTCTGGCCTGTGTCTGGTGCCTTGCTGCAGAAGGAGAGGAGAGAAAAGACTACAAGAGACTTTTGCTTTTATTGAACTTTGTGCCAAACTTCTACTAAAGATCTCCAAGGGCTTGCTGTGGAACTTGCCCCCTGACCAGCGCCCCAGGAACAGTGGGCGCTACCCCCTTGACAGAGGAACCGCTGTGAAACGCTGCTTTCCCTCTGCACGCCTATCCAGGAAAAGCAGAGCGCGCTGTGACCATCGCGCTCTTCATCAAGTTCTGGGTATTGCCATCCCTCTAAACCCCGTGACTGCCGCCTGCCAGGCCCAGAAGCATCGCAAAGATCAGCCCAGCTGACCCGAGCACCGTGACTGGCCCCGAGCCGCAGCTCGCAACGTGAAGAGAGGTCGTGCCCGGTGCCGGCTTGCACCCCTTCGTGACTTGTGCCCCTGAACCCGCCTGCCGCTGTCCGAGAAACAGCTGCGGCGTGTGGTACGAGAAACGCCGCCTGGATTGCCTGTGGCGTGCTCTGCGGATCGCCGCTCACTGCGTGTGCCCCTCTGTAGAAACCCCGAGGTGCTCTGTCCCTGTGACCCGGCCCGCGCCGCAACGCCAACCTCCGAGCCAGAGCCGAGCCGACGCTCGCTCCAACGCCGGGAAGAAGACACCGCGACGAGGACCACCGGGCCGACCCGTGACCTGACTGCCTCGACCCCTGCTCAAGAAAGAAAAGGTACTGTTGTTGCCCCCGCGGTGCGAGCATTTGACCTGCCTTGCTCGCACCGCCCTCTGATCAGCGCAGCCCTCGGAGCCGAGTGTTGAGCGCTCCCAGGGCCCCCGCTCTCTCCCCCGCCAGCCGCGCATAGCCGTGCGGCTCGCACAGAGAGGCGGACTCGGACCAACCTGCCGCCGCTCCCGCAAGAAGCGTGAGCCCGGGCCGGTCGGGCCCATTCAATCTTCAAAGATGCACCAAGGCCCCAGCGGGCACCCCGCCTTTTAGAGAACATTGAACAGGGAAGTCCCAAACCCTATCATACTTTGGGAATAAGAGAAATAATCTGACTAAGAACTGTGACATTGCTAAGAGTAACTGGAACCTCGCATTTTAAAGTATCAAAGCTGTATTTACAAGCCTGCTTTTGAAAATATATAAAGAGAATATATTTTTATTACAATACAGTTTGGTGTCATTGTGTGGTGGGTTGGTGGTGATGGTGTGATACTGCAAATGTTTAACCCTATGTGCCCCAGAGATTTGCCTAGACTCCTTGCGCCACACTACCTAGAGGGTAAGCAGGGGTTGTTCTTGAAGGTAATCCTTGGCCCTGACTTGGGAGAGAGGGTCCCTGCTTGTCGCCAGTGCTGCACTGCGCCAACCAGAGACCCCCATTTCCAACATATCTGTAGCGTCTTCTATATCCATATGGATATTGAAGTCTCCTAGTAATAGACAGTGATTGGACCTAAGACAGAGTGTGGAGATAACCGAATGGAGTTCTTCAAGGAAGAGACCCAAGGGGCCAGGGGGCCTACACACCAAAAGCCCTGTGCATGATTGATTGGGTGTCAGGGTAAGCGAAAAACCCAGGGTTTCGCAGCCCTGAATATCGTCTGTGGGTATAATAGAACAATCCGTTCGCTTATCAACCACCATAGCGACCCTCCCCCCCACCCACTTGCGCTGTGCTACCTGGCCTGAAAGAGCTGTTTTCCTGGAAGCACTGTGCCCTGTCAAGCGCTATACTGCCTGGGACTGCAAGAAGCTGTCTGCCCCCTAAGCGCCACAAACCTAAAGCGCTGTGTGGCCCTTGGAAGTGCTGTGCTGCAGAAGCGAGGTGTGGCTCCAGAGAATGTTGTTGCCCCGGACTACTTCTGTGCCCAGAGAGCTGGTTATCTAAGCGCTGTACTGAGGAAGTGCTGCCCGACTCACCGTCGCAGCCCGGTACCTGGGGAAGCACCGTGGCATCAAAGCGCTATTGGGGAATCACCGCCGCCGCCCTGGCCCAGAAAAAGGAGAGTGCCATGATTTTGGGCGCCCTGATGCATATTTAATATGAAGTGGGTGCCCACCCCGCAGATTGCTGCCAAAACATAGCGCTGCGGTCCGGCGCTACATTGAGGAGTCCCCCGCTGCTGGTGGCATCATTGTGGCAGCCCCAGGAGCCTGGGGAGGGCTGCCCCGAAGTTGAGGAGGGCCGCGCCGGCCTGGTGAAGCCGGGAAGGGCGGTGTCACGTGGCTGGGGCGCCGGTGACATCACCAGCCACGCCCCCAGCCCGCCACACATTGATTGGCTGCTGCCCGGGCAGCCCGAGGAGGCCGACGGAAGCCCCGGGTCCCCCTGAGAGAGAGGAGGGGCCCGGTGAAGCAAGAGGACGTTGTTGCGAGCCCTGCCGAGCCCCCGTGTGAGGAGAGGAGGGGACACGGACAGCCAGGGCACATTGCCGGTGCCCTCCCTGCCCGCCAGGACACCAGGAGCCTACCCCACCGCTCAAAGCCCCTGAGGACCTGCCAGAAGAGAGTGGAAAAGTCCAGATGAGTGGGGCTCAGCTAGGGGGTGGAGAGGGCAACGGGGCACACTGTCGGTGCTCGCCCCCCCCTCGTTTGGACACTGTCATTGGGCCCCGTGGCCCCTGGTTGCCTACAGAAGACCCCCGGACTGGGCAAGAGCCCCGGTGAGAGTTGGATGACTGGTTGGGATAGTAGAGTAACCCCTGGTTAGGGTGTTGTCCTTGGTAGGCCGCCCTTAGCAGGAAGCTGGGTGGAGGTTCATGGTATGCTGTTCCACTGATTTTGCTGAGGCTCCAGGTTGTTAGCTGTGCCCACTCATGGTAATGTTGCCCCTGCACCAGTATGCCTACTCTGATACGTGCCATGGTGGTAATGTATAGGGGATGCCTTTATGCCTAAGGTCTTTCGGTGGTGTGTTCATGCCCATGCAGGTCCCGGGCCCAGTGTTTTCATGCTACCTGTTCAGGCATGATGCGCTCTTGTGCCTAATGTTTATTGTATGCTGAATATCCTGCTAAAAGTTTCATGCCCCATGTTAAATGCATTTAGGCTAATGTTGATGCCCAGGTCCATGTTGGATTAAAGTGCTTTTATGCCTAAAGTGTTCCCTGCCCCATGATTTAGGCCTGCTCCGCCCTATGCCAGGTGTTTGTGCTAGGTGCGTGAGGTTCTTTTCGCAGGGGATGCTGATGCAAGGTATGCTGGGTCGCCATACCTAATGTGTTATGTTAAGCTGAGTGCCTGCTGCCGAGGATTAATACCGATGTTGGCCCTGCAATATTGACCCTGTGTTTCATGTATTGGATAACATTCTTTATATTTTCAGCTCTGGACACTAATGGACTTACCTGTTTTTGCCTTTCCCATTTTCCTTGTAAATAATCCCCCTGGTATTTTACCCCGGCGCCAGTTGGCGCCCCATTGTGTTTACTGTGCTTTACTGTGTTTTACCTTTGCAGGTTGGACCTAATACAAAACGTATTCTTTTTCCAACCAGAAGCGGTGTCGTGTCTCTTTTGTAGTGTGCCTGGTTAGTCATCTGTGGGTACTGCGTGGATGCTTCACACATGTCCTCAGGAGTTTGACCTGCCCGCTCTGCTTCATGCTACCCCCTGTAGAATTGGCATCCCCATTTCTAACACGCAGGATGAACAAACTCATACTGCAAAAACTCTTGTGACTGTAAGGAGGCATCAAAAATAAATGTGACATCCGGAGATGTCAATGATGCAGCTCATTGTATCCACCGTGGGTGCAAAGCTTTAGAATTGGGTACTGATATAATCGATGATATAAGGTAATGGAAGCAACTTAGTTGATTAAAGAGTTTAATGTAGATACAGAGAATAAGCTGGTGTTCCCAGTCAAGGCTTAGGAGCAACTGGCAAACAGAGAATGTACAGACCACAGGAAGCATCATGACATCAGCAAAGACAGAATGTTCTCTATTAAAGTGAAATGCAAGCATAAATAAGATAAGAGAATACAACATATCCTGGGTCCTTCTAATCCAAAGTGGACAAATAAAACAAAGAAGCTAGAAGAAAAAAAACAAAAAAAACAAGAACATATGCATATGCTTTCCAAATAGAAACTAATCAGCACACCAACATATGCACATGCTTTCCATACACAATTCTAACGGCACACAAAATCTCGAAGATAACTAGGTTGCCTTCTGACCCTTTGTGGAAGAACGTTGGTGTCGCCACAAATGGTAGTGTCATCTCCACGCTTTTGATCATTAACAGAATGAGAGTGGAGATCACCACCATCGACACCATTCGCTTTCTTGTAGAGGGCAACCCTCCTGAAATTCCAATGCTCTCCATTGTAAAGTGTGACAAATTTGTCATGGACTGACCTTACTTTGAATGGGCCTCTAAACTTGGTTAAACCTGAACATACTCGACCTGGTTTAACCATTACCCAATCATTCGCCGCCAATCCTTCCACACACAGCTTATCTTGAACTTTAGATCCATCCCCACACAAATCTGTCTTAGATGTATTCCTTCCCAAATCTGCTAGCCCAAAGCACTCTTTCATCCAAGCTGGAACAAGTTTGGTACCAGCCAAACGACCCCTCATCAAGTTGAACGGAACTTCACCAGTGACACCATGACGTGCAGCCAAAGGTAGGGTACTCTCCCTCCTAGAACCTTTCACAATTAGATCCTTCACACACCTCAGCACTTCATCATTAGCCATACAGGAGTCCCATCTCTCCTTGTTAATAGCACCAGAACAAATATCCACCAGTTCATCAATAGCCGCCACCGATCCCTCCGATTGCATAGCTTCAACGCCCAATTTGTCAACAACTTCCCAAGGTAGTGGGAGTCTGGATAAGCCATCCGCTTGACTATTCTGCCACCCAGGAATGTATTCCACCCTATACAAAAAATATTGAAGTGTAGCAGCTAACCTTGCCAACCTCGCAGACCCTTTTCCAGCACCACCTGGAGAGAGTAATTTGATCAAAGGTTTGTGATCCGTCAACATCCTAAACTCAAATCCCCATAGGTACATCCTGAAGTACTCACAGCCCCAAGCGGCTGCCAATGCTTCATGCTCAATGATAGAATAATTCCTTTCAGAGCTGGTAAGTGTCCGTGAGGCAAAAGCGACTGTCTTCAACCCAGAGCTATGTTCTTGTGCTAACACAGCACCTATACCAACAGCGCTGGCATCAACCGTCAATACTGACTTGCGTCTAGTATCAAATGGAGTTAGGATTTTAGCTTCGCATATTGCCTTCTTGATGTCAACAAAACACTGCTCTTGCTCAGCACCCCATACAAATTGCACCCTTTCCTCAACAACATTTTAATCATTTCAGTCCTTGCTGCAAAATTCTCTACGAACTTTGCATAGTATTCAATAAGACCAAGAAAAGATCTTAATTGATCCTTATCACAGGGTGTCGGTGCTTTTCTTATTGATTCCAAAAGATCTCTCTTAGGTCTCACACCACTTGCAGAAAGCGTGTAACCCAAATATTCTACCTCTTCTACTGCAAATTTACACTTCTCTTTTCTCAAAGTTAACCCTGACTGCTCCATTCTGTTCAATACTTCCTTGAGAATCTGATTGTGCCTCTCCATTGTCTCCCCAAACAGCAAACCATCATCCTGGAAATACACAACGTTATTTATCCCCTTCAAGACCGAGCCCATCATTCTCTGAAACACTCCCGCTGCCGACGCGAGACCAAAGGGCATACGAGTAAACTGGTAAACTCCTTCAGTAGTAATAAAAGCGGTCAAGGCTTTGGAATCTCTGTGTAGCTTTATTTGATGGTACGCACTTCTCAAATCAAGTTTTGAAAAAAACCTTCCTCCCTTTAATGACAAAATTAAATTGTTGATATTAGGTAGTGGAAAGTTGTCTACAACAATATTTTGATTGAGTGTGCGGAGATCCACACAGAATCTAAATTTCCCATCAGATTTGGTCGTGATCACTACTGGCGAAACCCACAGAGAAATTTCAATCTGCTCAATCACACCATTACTGAGCATATCATCCAACAACTTCCTCACCTCCTGTCTAGCGATGAATGGCACTTTCCGCACTTTGTGCTGCATCGGAACTGCATTTTCTCTGAGCACAATTTTATGGACATACCCTTTCAATTCCCCAAAGTGTTCAGCAAATAGGTCTGGCATACTTTCAACTATCACTTCAGCAGTCATCGTATCCACAACCATCACCTGTCGGCTCGCCCTGGGATCAATGACAATATGAAGATCATACTGGTGACCCCACCCTAATATTGCAGGACCAGATCTTGCAACGTAGACTTTCCCATGAATAGATCGTCCCTGAAACCCAATCACAGCTTCCATGTACCCCAACAAATCGATACATTCCCCTTGGTAACCACAGGGATTGATGTCCTTGGGGAGTAAGACGGTACCCTCCCAATTCTCGCTGAATATGGATTCTGGCACGATTGTCCAAAACGAACCTGGATCCACCATCAGTTCAACCACTTTATTATTTATGCTAAAGATTGCTTTAGGTCTATTCTTCCTTCCAAGTTCCATTTGCAACGCATTCACTTCACCTAAACATAGAATTTTATTCGCACCTTCCACATTTTCTTGCATACTTGCTTCCCGCTTCACATCAACAATCACGACTTTGTCATTATTTGACGTTTTGCACATCCTTGAGAAGTGACCTCGTTTCCCACACTTCCTACATTCTTTATCAATGGCAAAACAACGTTTGTAATCTGCACCATGATAGGTGCTGCCACACCTGCTACACATTCTAACTTGATATCTTCGCCTTTCTCCACTGTTGTATCCTCCTGAACTTCTCTTTTCCCTTTTTTCATTAGGTTCTGGTATTTTCTTGTTCATTACTGTAACTTCACTTTGAGCAACAGATGACACATTCAACCCACTACCACCCTCTCTTACAGTCTCCTTCCTCTCCATTTCTTTCATACAAGCTGTGGACTCCTCAACAACCTTTGCAATATCAATAGCAGCTTGCAGGGTGGGATTTTTCGCTGCCCAAAGATTTTCCTGCATGTTCTTGTTCTTGCATTGGACGATCATTTGATCTCTGATCATTTCGTCCCTCATCTCACCAAAATTACATTTCAAAGAAAGTTCACGTAGTCTTGTCACAAACTGGTCAACAGACTCATCAGTCTTCTGCGGTTGCGTATAAAATTTATGTCTAGCCATGACAATATTCACTTCCTTAGAATATTGCTTCTTCATTCTCGCTTTAGCCTCAGTGTAAACATTGTTAATCGGCCTGCCATCTTGGTTTAAACCCAAAGGTAAGTATTTGAAGGAATGTTGACCCTCCTTTCCAAGAACGCTTAATAACAATGCTTTTTTTCTTGTTGCGCTGAAGTCCTTGCCATCCAGTGCCTCTATGTAGTTTTCAAAAATGTCTATCCACTCATCCCACTCTATTGGAGGTTCACCACTCGACTGTAAAAACATGGGAGGTGCAATGACACTCGGGCTTTCCATATTCTTTTGGATTAGAAACTGTGATATTCCTCTTCTCTAACCAGAGATTTTCTAAGTACTACCTCCTCCTATTCTCTCTTTTCACACAGATTGTAAACGCGGTGAAAACGAACACAATATAAATTATTACTCACTGTTCTCTTCCTCTAAGTTTAAAGACCATCAGTTCTATTTCCAATAAACGCTGGTTCAAGCACTCTTTACAGTCGAAAACGCTCTCCGTTCCGTTGCTAGGATACACTTCTGAAGAGTCAAAATGGCTGCCACGTTATTTCACGCACTGCGCATGCGTGTAGTGTTATTTACGTGAACGTGCTGTCCACGTAGACGTGGTTCGTCATCTCAGATTCCGACGTCAGGAAGAATGAAGGCAACGAGACGTGGAAGTGTGGCAGAGTCGCGTGTAAGTACAATTTTGAATGACGCTTATTTTAGTAACGGCAGTTCACACATGCACGATTAGGATAAATCACGGTGATTTTAAAAGTCAATTTTCATATTTCAAGAATATACATGCTCACCGTTTTGATAATCAGTCATTCGTGCTCGTTACCGTCTCGTTCTTGCTATTTTGTTCCGTTTTCTCCTTTTCCCAAAATCAGAAATACTGCGTCACATTGGGTGCAATACTGTGTCCTCCTTTTTTCTTCTCTTTGGGATGAGGACTCACTTAGCAATTTCTCCTTCCGTTGTCGTTGGTAGTACAATTGTCGTTTCTTGATGGTTCAATCACCATTCAATTCCACCGCATGCGTTCTTTTCCACCAGTTGAGTTTTCATGAGTAAACTCACTCTGTATTCTACTTGCTCCAAAAGCCAATCGTCGCCATCTGATATAATCGATGATATAAGGTCATGGAAGCAACTTAGTTGATTAAAGAGTTTAATGAAGATACAGAGAATAAGCTGGTGTTCCCAGTTAAGGCTTAGGAGCAACTGGCAAACAGAGAATGTACAGACCACAGGAAGCATCATGACATCAGCAAAGACAGAATGTTCTCTATTAAAGTGAAATGCAAGCATAAATAAGATAATCGAATACAACAGGTACATTGGCTTCCGTCACTGCCTCTAGTGCAGGATACAGGGTAACAACCAACATGTGTTTTCCCTGCGACAGTGCACGTTCCTTAAGAATCGCCATTTGCACTGCTGTCAAAACTTTTTTCACAGTGGAAAACCGCATTTCAGCCGAAGTGTACAAGTGTGTCTGTAAGCAATAGGTACTGTGTCACCTTCGTTAAAAGTAGGGTAAGTGAAACCCACCGCCCCAGGGATGATTCTTATCACCAGGTAGGTGTGGTTATCATGAGTCAGTAAGAATTTAGATTCTAGAAGATCAGCCTGCAAAGATTGCAAAATGGCTGAATGTTCAGGCAGCCAGCACGATTTGGTAAAAGTAGGTTGTATCAAAGCATACAATGGCTTGATACGCTGGGCATATTCGGGAATGTAAGTAGGCCCGAAATTAAAAAAACCCAGCAAGGACTGTAATTTTTTCAGTGTTGTAGGGGCGCGCAGTTGTGCACATTTCTCCAAGAAGTGAGGAGCAAATCCTCGACCTTCATTATTGAGCTCGTAGCCCAGGAACAACACTGTGTACTCTTCAATGTGAGACTTAGCAAAGTTAAATTTGTAACCGAAGTTCGCAAAGTTACAAATAATGAGGTCAACGCGGCACAGATGCCCAAATTTCGTCGTCTGTGAGATAGATGTCATCCACATACGAACACGCATCCGGGTCCACTCTCTCCAAGAGAGAGACAATGCGGGCAGCAGACACACCCGGACTATTCTTATAGCCCATGGCCAGGTGTTTAAATTGGCATTGTTTGCTGCCACTGGTGAAACTGGTCCATTGGGAACTTAGACCAGATTTTTGGGGATATATCAAGTGTGGTTTTAAACCGTTTTCGCACAAGACCATCCACTAAAGCAGAGCCGTGAGTATTTTGTACTGCACAGGTACGGCAATGCGAGTTTAAATGGTGGTAATCCAATACCAAACAGTACGAACGGTCAGGCTTGGTCACTGTAAAAAGTGGGTTATTCATCGGTGACGCACAAGTTTCAAACACTCCTTGATATTCTAATTTTTCAAGGATTTCCGCAACGGAAGCTTTAGCTTCACGCCAGATGGGATATTGAGGTTGAGGCTGTAGCATAGACCGTAAGGGAATCTCATGGTGTGGGGAAAATGTATCCCAACCACAGTGCGTACGGTACAGAGCCGGCGCAAGGGCCTTAGCCCACTCTTTTAGAAAATTCAGCGCATGCTCCTTAGACACTGTTTGTGCGAAACTAGGGAGGATTACCTCCTCCCCTCTCGGAGCTGCGAGAACAAAAGGTGGGGGCCAGTTAGCCTCCGCTAACAAAATGTCATAGGTAGTTGTAAGATTTTCCCAAAATACCCCTTTTATGGTACGTTGTATATCACCTTCAATTAAAAGGACAATTTCATAAAGCCTATCAGGGGGAGATACTCTGGTATCAGCTGTCTCTACATATCTGTCAGTCGCTGTCACCTTCACTAGTGGACACAGGGCCTCTCGCACTATGGTAAACTCCGTCACGCTGTCCAACAACGTCAGCACCCATGTCTGATTCCGAAGCTGTGTTCTCACTATCTGTGGCATATCTCGCTGTCAAAGCGGCAACTTTCTTTTTCTGAAACTGCAGTCTTTTCTGTGAAAAATCGTCCTGCTTACCTTTTCCATCTTTCGGGCAGGGCTGGTCGCAACTCTGCTGGCCACCCCTACCTCTTCCGCCGCTTCCAACACCGGCAAAGAGTCCGATGTGTTCTGTAAAGAACGAGGAGAGCGTTGATCAGGAACCTGAAATCTATCAGGCAACTTAATCCTAGTGCGGTCGCGCAAATCAAAAATGCGCCCAGTAGACGCAGGCACTGGGGATGGGGGACAGGACTCCTGTTTCTGTTGTTGTTTCCCCTTTTTTTTATTTCTGTTCCAATTTTTCTTTGGAGCTGTGGGTTGAACGTCCGTTTCAGACTTCGCACCCTGAGTTTGTTGTTTATCTTTACAGGAAAAGGGCTTGACACCTAAACTATTGCGGCCAATGTTTTTATAAGCCGCCATAATAATTCTTGTAACTGTCGGGGTTTGTTGGCGTCGGGGACCTCGCGTAAGGTATTAGCCACTTGAAAGTTCACCGCATCTCCCTTTATATTAGAAAGGACCAGACCGGAAACTACATCAAATGAGCCTACGAGTCTCATTCCCAACTCAACCGCAGCCTCCGCTCCGTGTTCATCCAGAACACGCTTAATGACAGTCAGTAGGACAGCCATTGATGGAGTGCCGATGCATCTTGTGTACACTGCCGCAAAAATCCTACCCCATGACTCGCAGTCACTGGCTTCTGGTACCAAGTCCTTGGGTAAACTAATTGTAAGAATCCTGTGTTTTTCTACGGGAGTCGAATTAGGAAAAACTGCTTCCAGCTGGTCAAACTTCTATGCAAGCCAAAAAGGCATATCATCCTTATTTTGGGGACGCTTGCCCATTACTGCATTGACCATCATGGGACTAAGCTTCATTACGCTCAGTCCAGCTGGAAGAGCCGCAACACCCCGCCTGGGAAATTGCGGGTAATATATTGAACTAGGGCCCGAATAACGCTGATAGCAGAGTTATGAGAGTAATTCAGCAACGGGGACTAGACCCCAGCCAAAACTGCCCATGTTCCGCCTGGAATGGACAATGGACCTAGCCTAATCACCGTTACACTGTGGGGAAGGGCGCCATCAAACCAAACACAGTGCTGCCATGCAGATATCGGAATCGCCTGTGTCCTATAAGGAACGTATTCCACGGGCAAGGCTGTGTGAGTGTAAGTGTGAAAAACCTGCGTAGCCACATCCACCGCAGGAAACATCACCTAAGAGTAGAAAATCTCAAACGGGTAAGCAATCTCAGCACTCACCACCAAAATAACTGCCATGCCTTCCAAACCAACGTTATAAGCTTGCAAATAATTGTGAACCGCAATGCGACTATGTTGGGTATATCAACGTTAGCCATAGCGACACAGAAAAGACTAAGTACAATGTAAAATGAAGTAGCACAACTGGGTAGTAATTCAAAAGGAAACCGTTTTGAAAGATTCAAGCTTGAAAAGACCTATGTAACTATGGGTAGGTTTGTCCGACACTACTATTATCCGGAAACAATAGTGGAGGGGTTAAGGACGGATTGAAGCACTACTCAAGCGTCATGTAATAAGACCACCATCATTAGGGCTCCATGTAGCAGGGATTCTGCTCCTACACAGAACTGTGCATAGAGACTTGGAACCTTAGTGAATTAGGGTGTACCAAAACTCACCTTAGCATCCAAAATCCCCTACCAGACTAGCAATCAGTGTCTCATTGATTCTTCCATAACACCAATGATTAGACAACCCAGAACATGGAACTTAGATTACCTCGAGGCAATGTGGAACACATGAACGCTCTTTTGTTATACTCTCATACCAGTCCAAAACAGGGAGTAAAAGGAGACACGTGCACGTTTTAAATATTTATTTCTAATGTCGTGTTCTCATGCGAAGTATCTTAGCTAATAGAAGCAAACATACTATAAGCAACAAGATTATCAGCATACTTATTATTTCATAAAATACAAAGGGAGATAGCATGTTACAATGCTAAATGGAAACAGGTTAAAATGCACCTATATCTCACCCTCCTTTGCTAGTAGGTTATTTTAAATCTACAGAAGGTCTCTTGGGATTACAAGGGCGGCCCCATACCTCTGGACTAGCAGAAATGGATCACATCAGATTCTGCAACAGCTCACAAAATGCGAATGTTCTCCAAGTGTGTGTGATCATGCCTACGCAGTGCATTATTAAACGCGCCAAAATCAGAGGTGGCCACAGCTGCATATATCTTATGTCTAGTAGGTGCGCTGATCAGTCCGAACAACAACCACTGTGTTGAAGTAACCTTGAGGGCCTCGGTACTCACTGTTCAGACATAGCTTACCAAGTACGGCTGCTAGTATAGAAAAACATATTATTCTTGCGTGAAGCAAAACACTCTGCTAACTCTACACATTTATAACAATGTGTGCCATGTGCAAAAGGCAGCAGAAAGGAAAAATGCTGTTTAAACTTCTAATAAGCTCATGTCAACTTAACACAGTGTAAAGGCAGGGCTCAGCCCCATGACAACATCTCTCCCCACTGCGCACAGTGCCCGTTTCTTAGTACACATCTTTCCCCGCTGCGCACAGTGCCTGTTTCTTTGTACACCTCTCTCCCACTGCTCACAGTGCCGTTTCTTTGTACACATCTCTCCCCGCTATGCACAGTGCCTGTGTCTTAGTACACATCTCTATCCACTGCGCACAGTGCCAGTTTCTTTGTGCACATCTCTCCCTGCTGCTCAAAGTGCCCGTTTCTTAGAACACATCTCTCCCCGCTGCGCACAGTGCCTGTTTCTTTGTACACATCTCTCCCACTGCGCACAGTGCCCGTTTCTTTGTACACATCTCTCCCCTCTATGCACAGTGCCTGTTTCTTAGTACACATCTTTCCCCACTGTGCACAGTGCCTGTTTCTTAGTACACATCTTTCCCCACTGTGCACAGTGCCTGTTTCTTAGTACACATCTCTCCACACTGCGCACAGTGCCCGTTTCTTTGTACCCATCTCTCCCCGCTGCTCACAGTGCCTGTTTCTTTGCACACATCTCTCCCCGCTGCTCACAATGCCAGTTTCTTAGTACACATCTCTCCACACTGCGCACAGTGCCCGTTTCTTTGTACACATCTCTCCCCGCTGCTCACAGTGCCAGTTTCTTTGTGCACATCTCTCCCTGCTGCTCAAAGTGCCTGTCCCTTTGTACACATCACTCCTCGCTGCGCACAGTGCCTGTTTCTTTGTACACATCTTTCCCCGCTGCTCACAGTGCCTGTTTCTTTGTACACATCTTTCCCCGCTGCTCACAGTGCCTGTTTCTTAGTACACATCTCTCCCCGCTGCTCACAGTGCCTGTTTCTTTGTACACATCTCTTCCCGCTGCTCACAGTGCCTGTTCCTTTGTACACATCACTCCTCGCTGCGCACAGTGCCTGTTTCTTAGTACACATCTCTTCACGATGCGCACAGTGCCTGTTTCTTTGTACACATCTCTTCACGCTGCGCACAGTGCCCGTTTCGTTGTACACATCTCTCCCCGCTGCTCACAGTGCCAGTTTCTTTGTGCACATCTCTCCCTGCTGCTCAAAGTGCCTGTTCCTTTGTACACATCTCTCCTCGCTGCGCACAGTGCCAGTTTCTTTGTACACATCTCTCCTCGCTGCGCACAGTGCCTGTTTCTTAGTACACATCTCTCCCCGCTGCGCACAGTGCCCGTTTCTTAGTACACATCTCTCCCCGCTGCGCACAGTGCCTGTTTCTATGTACACATCTCTCCCTGCTACGCACAGTGCCTGTGTCTTAGTACACATCTCTCCCCACTGCACACAGTGCCCGTTTCTTAGTACACATCTCTCCCCGCTTCGCACAGTGCCTGTTTCTTTGCACACATCTCTCCCACTGCGCACAGTGCCCGTTTCTTTGTACACATCTCTCCCCGCTTCGCACAGTGCCTGTTTCTTTGCACACATCTCTCCCACTGCGCACAGTGCCCGTTTCTTTGTACACATCTCTCCCCACTACGCACAGTGCCTGTTTCTTAGTACACATCTCTCCCACTGCGCACAGTGCCCGTTTCGTTGTACACATCTCTCCCCGCTGCTCACAGTGCCAGTTTCTTTGTGCACATCTCTCCCTGCTGCTCAAAGTGCCTGTTCCTTTGTACACATCTCTCCTCGCTGCGCACAGTGCCAGTTTCTTTGTACACATCTCTCCTCGCTGCGTACAGTGCCTGTTTCTTAGTACACATCTCTCCCCGCTGCGCACAGTGCCCGTTTCTTAGTACACATCTCTCCCCGCTGCGCACAGTGCCTGTTTCTTTGTACACATCTCTCCCTGCTACGCACAGTGCCTGTGTCTTAGTACACATCTCTCCCCACTGCACACAGTGCCCGTTTCTTAGTACACATCTCTCCCCGCTTCGCACAGTGCCTGTTTCTTTGCACACATCTCTCCCACTGCGCACAATGCCCGTTTCTTTGTACACATCTCTTCATGCTGCGCACAGTGCCCGTTTCGTTGTACACATCTCTCCCCGCTGCTCACAGTGCCAGTTTCTTTGTGCACATCTCTCCCTGCTGCTCAAAGTGCCTGTTCCTTTGTACACATCTCTCCTCGCTGCGCACAGTGCCAGTTTCTTTGTACACATCTCTCCTCGCTGCGCACAGTGCCTGTTTCTTAGTACACATCTCTCCCCGCTGCGCACAGTGCCCGTTTCTTAGTACACATCTCTCCCCGCTGCGCACAGTGCCTGTTTCTTTGTACACATCTCTCCCTGCTACGCACAGTGCCTGTGTCTTAGTACACATCTCTCCCCACTGCACACAGTGCCCGTTTCTTAGTACACATCTCTCCCCGCTTCGCACAGTGCCTGTTTCTTTGCACACATCTCTCCCACTGCGCACAGTGCCCGTTTCTTTGTACATATCTCTCCCCGCTTCGCACAGTGCCTGTTTCTTTGCACACATCTCTCCCACTGCGCACAATGCCCGTTTCTTTGTACACATCTCTCCCCACTACGCACAGTGCCTGTTTCTTAGTACACATCTCTCCCACTGCGCACAGTGCCCGTTTCGTTGTACACATCTCTCCCCGCTGCTCACAGTGCCAGTTTCTTTGTGCACATCTCTCCCTGCTGCTCAAAGTGCCTGTTCCTTTGTACACATCTCTCCTCGCTGCGCACAGTGCCAGTTTCTTTGTACACATCTCTCCTCGCTGCGCACAGTGCCTGTTTCTTAGTACACATCTCTCCCGGCTGCGCACAGTGCCCGTTTCTTAGTACACATCTCTCCCCGCTGCGCACAGTGCCTGTTTCTTTGTACACATCTCTCCCTGCTACGCACAGTGCCTGTGTCTTAGTACACATCTCTCCCCACTGCACACAGTGCCCGTTTCTTAGTACACATCTCTCCCCGCTTCGCACAGTGCCTGTTTCTTTGCACACATCTCTCCCACTGTGCACAGTGCCCGTTTCTTTGTACACATCTCTCCCCACTACGCACAGTGCCTGTTTCTTAGTACACATCTCTCCCACTGCGCACAGTGCCCGTTTCTTAGTACACATCTCTCCCCGCTTCGCACAGTGCCCGTTTCTTAGTACACATCTCTCCAACTGCGCACAGTGCCCGTTTCTTTGTACACATCTCTCCCCGCTTCGCACAGTGCCCGTTTCTTAGTACACATCTCTCCCACTGCGCACAGTGCCCGTTTCTTTGTACACATCTCTCCCCACTACGCACAGTGCCTGTTTCTTAGTACACATCTCTCCCACTGCGCACAGTGCCCGTTTCTTAGTACACATCTCTTCCCGCTTCGCACAGTGCCCGTTTCTTAGTACACATCTCTCCCACTGCGCACAGTGCCCGTTTCTTTGTACACATCTCTCCCCGCTTCGCACAGTGCCTGTTTCTTTGCACACATCTCTCCCACTGCGCACAGTGCCCGTTTCTTTGTACACATCTCTCCCCACTACGCACAGTGCCTGTTTCTTAGTACACAACTCTCCCACTGCGCACAGTGCCCGTTTCGTTGTACACATCTCTCCCCGCTGCTCACAGTGCCAGTTTCTTTGTGCACATCTCTCCCTGCTGCTCAAAGTGCCTGTTCCTTTGTACACATCTCTCCTCGCTGCGCACAGTGCCAGTTTCTTTGTACACATCTCTCCTCGCTGCGCACAGTGCCTGTTTCTTAGTACACATCTCTCCCCGCTGCGCACAGTGCCCGTTTCTTAGTACACATCTCTCCCCGCTGCGCACAGTGCCTGTTTCTTTGTACACATCTATCCCTGCTACGCACAGTGCCTGTTTCTTAGTACACATCTCTCCCCGCTGCGCACAGTGCCCGTTTCTTTGTACACATCTCTCCCCACTGCACACAGTGCCCGTTTCTTAGTACACATCTCTCCCCGCTTCGCACAGTGCCTGTTTCTTTGCACACATCTCTCCCACTGCGCACAGTGCCCGTTTCTTTGTACACATCTCTCCCCACTGCACACAGTGCCCGTTTCTTTGCACACATCTCTCCCCGCTTCGCACAGTGCCTGTTTCTTTGCACACATCTCTCCCCGCTACGCACAGTGCCCGTTTCTTTGTACACATCTCTCCCCGCTTCGCACAGTGCCTGTTTCTTTGCACACATCTCTCCCACTGCGCACAGTGCCCGTTTCTTTGTACACATCTCTCCCCACTGCACACAGTGCCCGTTTCTTTGCACACATCTCTCCCCGCTTCGCACAGTGCCTGTTTCTTTGCACACATCTCTCCCCGCTACGCACAGTGCCCGTTTCTTAGTACACATCTCTCCCTGCTGCTCACACTGCCTTTTTCTTAGTACACATCTCTCCCTGCTGCACACAGTGCCCGTTTCTTTGCACACATCTCTCCCCGCTTCGCACAGTGCCTGTTTCTTTGCACACATCTCTCCCCGCTACGCACAGTGCCCGTTTCTTAGTACACATCTCTCCCTGCTGCTCACACTGCCTGTTTCTTAGTACACATCTCTCCCTGCTGCTCACACTGCCTTTTTCTTAGTACACATCTCTCCCCGCTACGCACAGTGCCCGTTTCTTAGTACACATCTCTCCCTGCTGCTCACACTGCCTTTTTCTTAGTACACATCTCTCCCCACTGCACACAGTGCCCGTTTCTTTGCACACATCTCTCCCCGCTTCGCACAGTGCCTGTTTCTTTGCACACATCTCTCCCCGCTACGCACAGTGCCCGTTTCTTTGTACACATCTCTCCCCGCTGCTCACAGTGCCTGTTTCTTTGTACACATCTCTCCCCGCTGCGCACAGTGCCAGTTTCTTTGTACACATCTCTCCCCGCTGCGCACAGTGCCCGTTTCTTTGTACACATCTCTCCCCGCTGCGCACAGTGCCAGTTTCTTTGTACACATCTCTCCCCGCTGCTCACAGTGCCTGTTTCTTTGTACACATCTCTCCCCGCTGCTCACAGTGCCTGTTTCTTTGTACACATCTCTCCCCGCTGCGCACAGTGCCAGTTTCTTTGTACACATCTCTCCCCGCTGCTCACAGTGCCTGTTTCTTTGTACACATCTCTCCCCGCTGCGCACAGTGCCCGTTTCTTTTCAATGAGACGTCAGCTGAATGGCAAAGAAAGATGCCATGGAAGGGAAGGCACCATTCCAAAATCCCAGCTTAGGCGTTCAACACTTTCCGAGTCCATTAACTCCCAGAACCTTTTTTAATGAGCGGGACCATGGATTTGGTGATGGACCCAGGTTCCTCCCAGAGCTGCCCCAACCCTATTTTTGAAAACCAATCCTTGATCTTGCTGAACCACTTATTGCGGCCTGTTTGCTTGTGCAGGGCAATCAGCTCACCCATGACCTCCTTCAATGGGACCTGTGTGTTGCTTGTCCATACCCTGATCCAGAACAAAAGGGCCCTGAGGATAGCGAAGCGGTCTATAGGTTTTAAACCAAGATCATGTCTTAACGGCAGGAGGGGTGTATTCACAGGCAGGTTCATCATGGCTCTGATACATGTGTTCTCAGTGAGGTTTAGATCTGTCAGATTTTCTATCCCCCATAGCTCAGCCCCGTAGAGGGCCGCTCCTAGACCTTTTGCCCTGTGAAGTTCTAAAAGAAATATTTTCAAAATATATACAGACAATTAAAATATATGAGAAATACACTTAGACATTTCCATTACAATCTTCCCCTCCATCATTTTGTAACCAATGGCAAAGTTAATAACAAGAAAAGTGAAGGGGCGCCAGAGGTGGAATTCTGGAGCAGCTACAAACAGTGCAGTTACTTCTTGTGCCTCCAGCAGAGGCTGCTGGAGCCCCAGAGATGGATTCCTTGTCTCTGTCAAAGGGTGCTCTCTCCTTGCTCATGAGTGCCTTCACCCCCAGAGCTTGGATCTGTAAGAAAGAGAGAGAATCCGACATTTCAGAGCTGCTTTCCCGGCCAGGCACAGATTAGAAGTAACAGTGGAGAACAAACATGAACATCACTGGAAAAACACTGTCTCCCAGTTCTGCTCTGAAGCGAGCCCCTGGTGGATGCTGAGGGTAGCACACTTGAATAGATCCTTGTATTCACAAATGCAGCGTCTCAGCGAGCAAAATACAACACAACATGAAATGCCTTCTCTCTTGCACAGCACAACACTCTGTGGTGATATTTAGTTTTTGTTAAACACAGTTCAGGTCATTACCTTCAAGGGTTAGTTTAATGATATCAGATTTTGTGATGTGACAAAGAATCTGGACGCCTAAAACGTCATCATGCACCCAGAGTGGTTGGCAGTCCACGCCTGGCACTACTGTGGACCACCTACCTCCTGGGTCTCCATGGAAAGGAGCTTGTTCACCTCGGAAGTGGAAAGGGGGGGGGGGTTCAACACAGCTTCCTCAAGCAAAATGGGCATGATTGTGGAGTAGCCCAGGAGAAGGACTGAGATACACCCTCGCTGGAGGCCTACACGACTGTCAGGAGTGCACAGAACAGAGCTATTATTATTATCATTTATAGAGCGCACGGCTACCCCCAACGCCTACCGTGCGTGCTGGTTGCGACTCCAGCTGGTAGTCAGTTTCTTTCACTCGTCTTTTGCATCCTATCACCTTTGTTATGTTCCCACATTTCCCTTTTAAAGTTTAGTCATTTCCCTATTTTGTCATTTTACACTTGGTGGCTACATTTACCACTTGTCAGAGTTTCTTTCCAGTTGGCGTCCAGGATCGGGGAGTGTATCCAGGTTCTCCAGAGGTGTCGTCAGTACCTCTCTGTTGCAGCGACTGGGTGAGTTATGGTTGGGCGTATTGCTGTCACCTTCTTGTACATTCGTATTGCTAGAAATTGCTGCATAGATTATAGCTACCACCTTCCTTCAAGCGTGCTCTTTGGGATAGTAGTTGTGAGTGCATCTCCCAGTCCTGATGATGCCAACACCCTCCCTGAAGAGAGGACTTCTTTCCCTCCCCTGTTTTCTTATTTACCCCCCTCACAGCCCTTCAACTCTGTCCTGTTGCATTTAGCCCACCTGTAAATGTGGAGTATTCATCTGCACCCTGGTTGGATTCCACCAAAGGTACTAACAGTTTCTGACAGTTTGTCAGATCTATCTATTTAGTCTGACCATGGATTCAGACATGTCCCCCGTAAAGTCTATATCTAGAGCAGTAAGTGCGATGCAGCAAGATCTATAAATGGGGAGGCATGAGACAGAGTTCCTAATAATAATAATAATAATAAAAGGCATTACCCCATTTGGGGTACGCAGGTACCCCAAATGGGGTGTCCCGGCACTGTTACAGACAGTGAGCAAGGTAGAGGGCAGCGCATAACTAGTCATTCCGACTAAAAAGCCAGGTCCGCAAGGCCCTTCTGAATTCCTGTTCGGACTGTGTCATGCGTAACTGGGGGGTGGGGAAGTGTTGTTCCAGCATTTGGTGGTACCTACCTGGAATGTTCTGCCTCCCATTCTTGCTTTCCCGAAGTGCGGCGTGGAGAGGAAGCATTTGTGATTGTACCTTAAGGATCTGGCTTGTTGATAAGGTCGGAGTCTCCTCCTCAGATAAATTGTCCCTCTCCCTTTGTCTGCTCGTAAGGCAAACATCAGGGCCTTAAATTCAATCCGTTTGGCTATTGGCAGCCAGTGTAGTTGCCTGAGGTAAGGAGAGATGTGGTGTCAAAGCGGGACGCCGCAGACCAGTCGGGCTGCGACATTTTGAATGATCTGGAATCTGTGGATCAAACCGAGCGGAAGGCCATGTACCAGCCATTCGCGTAATCGAGGTGGGAGGTGATTAAAGCATGGACCACGGTTTTGCGGGTTGCATCAGGCAGGAAGTTTAAACATTTCCTAATAATTTTAATTTTTCCAAAGCAAACCACCGAGACTGTTTGAACATGGGTCAAGAAGGACAAATCTTTGTCACACCTACATTTTTGACCGAGTCCTTTAGAGTGGGTGCGTTGCCCAATTCTGATGGCCACCATACATTCGGCAGGGGAGGAATGGGTTGATTGAAGATCAAAACCTCTGTCTTGTCCACGTTAAGCTTTAAGAAATTGCGGTTCATCCAGTCGGTGATGTTTTTGAGGCATTCTTTTAGTGGGTCAAAGGTGGAGTCTGAAACACCGCTAAAAAAAGTGAACAGTAACTGAGTATCATACGCATATGATGTTACTTTAATCCCCATATTGAACATAAGCTCTGCCAAGGGTGTTAAATAAACATTAGAGAGGAGCGGGCTCAGGGCCGAACCCTGAGGTACTCCCCATTTAAGAGGTTTGGCGGGTGAGGTGAAGGGGTGAGTCAAGACCTGTCGGTTACGGTCATGTAAAAAGGATGGTAACCAATTCATAACTGTTCCAGGAATGCCTATGTCCTTCAGTCGATCTAATAGGATGCGGTGAGACATTGTGTTAAATGCTGCAGATAAATCTAACAGCACCAACATGGCCTTCAAGCCTCCTTCCACTGCTCAACGTATGGAGTCAGCCATTTCAATCAGAACAGATTCTGCACTGAATCCTGGGCGGAAGCCGGACTAAGATTCATGAAGGAGGCTGTTCGACTCGATGAACAGTGCCAATTGCTGGTGTACTAATTCCTCTAAAGCCTTCGCCGGTGCGGGGAGCAGAGAGATAGGCCTATAGTTGCTAGTGACTTCTGGGTCATCATTAGCTTTATTCAGTATAGGTAGAAGAAAGGCATGATTCCAAGCTGCAGGATACACACCATGTCTAATTGAAGTATTCCAGATGGCATTTAAATGGGATTAAGACACTCTGCTAGGGTGCTGTATCGTTTGGCTGGCCAGGGGTCGCCAGGGGACCCCGATTTACACTTCTGAAGCTGTCAGCGAGGCTTTCATAGAGATCTCCACAAACTCTGAAAAAACTGGCATAGAGGTCTGCTCCAGTTTATGAGCATTAGTCGTCCCAGAAACGCTGGGCTCAACAGGGAAGGACACGTAAATCAGAGCGATTTTTCCCTCGAAGAAATCTGAGATTTTGTTACATCGTTTCTGTGAGGGGAGAAGAACGTGAGTCAGTGCAAAGGGGTTCGTGAAAGACTTCACAATTTAAACATTTCCCTAGATGAATTCTTTGCATTAGTAATCCGTTCTGCCAAAAAGTCTATTTTTTCCCAATAAGGAGTTTACGGTAATCTTTAAGCACTGCCCGATAACATATTTTACTTTCCTTGGAGTAGGTTAATCTCCAGCTATGTTCCAATCTTTTACATTCAGATTGTTTTGCTCTGAACTCCTCAGAGAACCAAGGTGCAGAGGGGACGTTCCTGAGGGATTTACCGGTCTCCAGGGTGCCATTGAATCAAGAGACTCACTAACCCATTTTTTTAAATTTGTGATGCTAGCCTCTAAGTTGTTTGATAAAGAGGGCTTGGAGTCCTTCAAGTGTTGAGAAAGTGACTCAGGGTAACTCTACTCCAGTTCCTTCTGAAATCTTTGGGAATGGAGGTGGCTCTCGTTTCACTTTTCAAATGTAATTGAAAAGGGATCAGGAAGTGATCTGACCAGTTCCCCGGTACAAGAGGGTGGACAACAATGTCGGGTAGGTTAGTGCAGATAAGGTCCAAAGTATGGCTGCCTTGTGTGCAGGAAATAGCACATGTTGTGTTAAGTTGCAGCCGGCCAATGTGGAAATGAGTTGGTACTATGCGGGTAGGTAGGATCATCAACATGTAAGTTAAGGTCACCTAACATTGTAAAGTTATTTACAGATTTACAATACGGATTTAAAGTTGGAATACCGCGCACTGGCTTGGGTAATGTAATCCACAAGGATGGGGGCAGATTTAAGACTAGAGTCAGGTGGTCTGTAAAGCAGGATTTCTGAACAGGAGGTGGATGCGTAGAGTTTGATTCAGAAGGGCAATCCTTCAATGGTGTCAATCTGTTCAAAGTTGGGGGTTGCAATCTGCCATCTTACTTTATGGATGGTTGATAACCCTTCCCCAGGTCTCCTGCTTTGCCGATTGGCACAGATTATGCCATAATCTTTGGGGATAGCTACAGTCAGCTCGGGATTCAAATCATCCCGTAGCCACATCTCAGTCAAGAACATGAGGTCCCAGTTGCTATCTACAAGGGACTGGTGTATGTTCCAGGTGTGCTTGGGCAGAGATATGCAGCTGATCAAGCAAGCTTTTAGTTCCACACCCATGGGGGGTTTAGCAAAGTTGTGTCTGTGAACCTTACATCGCTTTGTGATGCAACTAGTAGTAGGGGCAAACACACAACAAGGGCATGAATAGCTCTTGTTGTGGGTGCCAAAAAAGGCGGGTTGCAGCAAGGGGGGGTGGGTCAGAGGGCAAGTATCTCCTCACAACTCCACGTATGTAGACAATCCCTGGGGATTTGGGCAGCATCACTGGCCCTTGCCACTGTCGGCCGTAGATGGGCGCAGACGGGCTTGCCTTTGGCTTGCCAGCAGCGCCCTAGTGGCACACACGCTGCGCGCGTCCACTGCGCGTTGACGCCATTAAGCCCTGAAATAGTCAGGCACAGATGGGAGGCTAGAGCGTCACCCTGCCAAGATGGCCGCCCATAAATGTCCCAACCAGGAAGTACTGAGGGTCAATCTTTTTTACCTCGAGGTTGGTATTCTCCCTCCACTCAATCAGCATAGGGATTACTGTGGTGGACCGGCGAGTCGGCGAGTACGGAGGAGGCGAAATGAGAGTGGGGTAAGGTTCACAAATGGTCAAAAGTGAATTAAAACAGTTTTCGTGAATTTAAAACCAACGCAACTAAAGCAAAGTACTAACGCAGCATAGCAGGCTGAGCGTTACCTCTGCCTTGCTGTCAATTAGCCCCAAAAGCTTCACCGGGGATCGGTGCTTTAGCAGTTCTCTCAGCCTTTGGTCCTATAAGGATCAGTATATCCATAGTATCTCTGATGGTCCCTTTGAAACCTGTACGGTGTCAGATCACCCCGTTGACTCCAGTGTAAAGTTCCAAGGTGAACCTCAATAATATCAAGTCTTTGGGCCCAATGCCAGTTAAATGTCTTGGCCACACAAACAGCAATTTCCGTCAGACAGTGTCAAGGTTGCTTCGTCACGTCCCACCTGACAAAAGTGATAGATTGCAAGCTACGTCTTTGAATATCAATTGTATCTGTGGTTGAGCAACTGTAAGAAATGTATCATACAGTCACAAAAAGTTCCCATCTAGACAGGGTTCTCTGAATCTTATCAACTAAATCATGAATTTCAACAAATTTGAGCAGGATGGACAGAAGCAGCAGCAGCATTCTATCTGGGTTTGAGAGAAAAATTCTTAGACGCTCCACAGTGGTCAACTGCTCCATGACTACCACGGGTCGTCTTAGATCTAGCACTAGAAATAGAAGCTCAACAGAAACAACAAAGGGCACTGAGAAGAGAGGAGATGAGTTGGCCTAACGGCTAGGGCGCTCGACCTCGGACCTGGGGGTCTGGGTTCGAGTCTCGGTAACGATGCTAAACATCCTGTCATTCTGGGCACATCACTTAACCTCCCTGTGCCTAACAAAAATGAATGCGTGTACACATGTAACCTAACTGGTGCTATGTAAGGTGGTCTGATACCCGATTCGGGTCAAGTTTGCGCTATATAAAACTCGGCAGAAAAATAAAAAGAAGGGACATATTGGGACATTCCTTAGCATGGGTGTCTTCAAATGCAGCCAGTTCCACAACATCAGTTCAAGAACCTATGTAAATTGGTAAGGTTCATCATATATTACCAATGGAAGAGAAAGAAAGGCGGGAGCAGACTTTGTATAAGCTTTGAAAAGCAGGGGCTTGTACAAAATTACCTTCACTAAAGGAAAACTAGATAGTGCAGATGTGAGCGACACGCCAGGAACAGGCATCTCTCTTTGTTCACAGTCTGCAGTAAGTCCTATTACTAAATACAAGTTACTCTTCCAACATCAGCTGGCCCATTATCAGTACTGTCCTTACTGGACTAATTCCTGCAGGAGACACAGATCCCAGATACTACGACAGAAACTATGTTTATTAGGTCAGGACATTAAACTTTATATGCACAGATCCCAGTTGTAAAGACGAAACAGTTGGAATCAACCAAAGGAAGAAATGGAACTTCTCTTGCCTCGTGACTTACATGTGTAGAGTGAATCCACCTTGATAGTCACAAATGAACAAGTTACTCACTTACGGTAACGCCTAATCTGGTAGAGACTCTATCTAGCTGCAGATTCCTTACCTTAGAATTAACTCCAGGCATGAGAATGGATCCAGAAATGTTTCATGAGCAGTACCCCTGTGTGCCGGTAGGTGGCATCATTCAGGTTTATGTGGCGTTGTCCACGCCGGAAGTGACGCGCGCCATGCCTATACAAGCGCCAGCCGAGCATGCTGACGTCAGCTACTTCTCGTGACATTATACGCCAGAAGCGGGAGCCACAAAAACACTAACCAATGGTGTGGAAAACCAGGGACCTGGAAGGGGAGCAACCCTGTCCCTTGAAATCCGTTTGTAGAGCAGGACGGATCGGTAAGGAATCTGCAGTCACATAGAGTCTCTACCAGATAAGGTGTTACTGAATGTAAGTAACTTGTTCATCTGATAGAGACTTCTTGCTGCAGATTCCTTACCTTAGAATAGATACCCAAGAAATACCTCTCTGTCTTAAAGATCGCCCTCTAAAGTGCTCTGAGCAGAGCCCAGCTAGGCAAGAGAAAGGATAAAGAGATGGACCTGAGAGTGGGGAGTAGAAAGAGGGCCATCCTGTTTCTCTGCACACCATGCAACTAACTTGCCCCAACTGCAGGCAAATACAGTCTTGTGGAGGGATGCCAGGTTGCTAAGATAACATTGCAGACTTCGGACGGATCATTGAAAGCTGTCAACTGTCAAGCATATCTGCCCGAAAATAGGACATTTTTGTCCAATGTTTAAAAGCCTACAAAAATACTAATCTTGCAGGCTAAATCAATCTTTTTTCAAAAAAATTCTATATCCAGATAATAAAACAAAGGATATTTTTGAAATTCTTAGAAAATTATCCAATCCGGACAGAGTAACCTTACCAGTTGTTCCCACCCAAAATCTATGTGATGCTCCGAACTAAATGTTATGGATAAAATAAAGATGATTAAAGACAGCATCCCCCCAGATCATTAGCCAATGTGACCCCACCTGAAGACCGGAACCCCATTACACTTTCGGCATTTTCACGACATCAGCAAAGACCGTCTCATGGAGCTGATGGCCGATGTAAAGTTAGGATCCCCAAAAGACATTTGCCCCCCTTGGATCCTAAACAATATGTTCTCTGTCCTTCCTGATACAGCTATCTCTCTCCGTAACCTATTCCTAAGTCAAGGCAATGTCCCTCACCCCTTTAAGTAGGCTGTATTTTAATCCTTCTACTAAAAAAACCTGGAGAGGACCCTACAATCTTGAACAAGCATTGGCATAGCCAATAGGTCACGCTTTTGGGACATTATAAGTATTTTTTTTTTGTATTATTTTTTTTTTAGAGTTTTATATAGCGTGAACTTGAACCGAACCGAATCAGTTATCAGAGCGCTTTACATAGCACCAGTTACGTTACATGAGGACACACTTTCATTTTTTTGAAAAAAAAATTTTTAGGCACGGGGAGATTAAGTGATTTGCCCTGAATCACAGGGGGTTTTCTGGCGTCGTTACCGAGACTCGAACCAAGTTCCCCAGGTCCGAGGTCGAGCGCCTTAGCCGTTAGGCCAACCCCACTCCCCTTTGCATTTACTTATGCAGCACAATATCCTGGGTGCAACAACACCAACCGTTGCATGGCTAAACACTTATAAGGTCCCAAAGGCAAGACCTCTTGGCTATGCCAATACTTGTTTCACTTCTAGGGAGGCGCTGGGCGCTTTGCCAAAGCTCTGAACCAGTGCTAGTCTTATTGATTCACCTGGTGGCCTTGTGGAGGAATACAGCAAATAGGGTTTGAGCAACGAAGGGACAAACTCAAGCTGGACAGCCTAAAACAAGCAGAGCCAGCAAATAGAAAGCAAGCAAATGTAACTTACAACCCACAAAGCCATTAGTAAACAATGGGCGTAATGCATTCCCTGAGAAGCTCTCGTTAGCAAACCAGACCCCGCCTAAAAAGCATTCGACCTGAGATGAAAGTGTGTGTCCTTGGACAGAAGAATTTTTAAGCCCTTCATCTGGTGTGACCTCAGGCAAATGTCCAGCTCTGCCTGGATATCAGGCCTGCCTGTGCATGGTCAATGTCTTGCAAAAGATTCATCAGCGGAAGCAAGATCTGCAAACCCCTCAGGTCCTTCTATCTAAAGACCGATACTGCAACTGGGCCAGACTGACTACACTCAGCCAACAAGGATGTACCTTTTCTCCCATTTTACCTTCGTAATATACGCCATTTCAGTTCTTATTTTCTGTAGCTTTTATGATTTTTTTTCATTGAAACAGTCTTAAAGAATAAAGAACATCTTTAGCCAGGCTACTGAAAAGTTACAGAGTAGTTCACACTGGGGTCAACCAACAATTATGCTGACAAAATGCAGCAGACAACTAGCTCTAGTTGAACCCCATTCATATGTGTGTGTCTGTCTTGTCTGTCTGTCTGTCTGCGGATGGGTGATAGTGAAATACTGTTAAACTCCTACCTGCACTGGGGGACTGCAAATCCCAGGACTCTATCTGTTCCTGCACACCTGGGCCGGATTATCGACACCCCCCCAGCCTCAGGCGTGATTTAACTAGCGTACTGTGCCCGCGGCGCGGGAGCGCACGGGAGTGTGCCGGGAGAAGCCCGGGACAAGGGCGGGACCGTCTGTGGCCGTCAGTGAACGGAAGAGGACGGGACGGGCTACTCCCCCTTTGTCTGCCGTGGTCATCAATGAGGATTGGACAATATACTAAATGTACTTTCATGCGGACCTAATACGCCCTGCCCAATATTGTTCAAATCCTGACCCATTTTGCAGTCTGGAGGGAGTAATGACTATTTAGGAAGGGGGTATTACCTAACCACTATTATCTCGCAAAAATGAGCCATATGGGTAAAAAACATAAACCAACTGCATCCCGCCCAAATACTAGGGTACAGACAGCTACATCACAACCTTTACCCAGTTTAACGGCAATAGCTATGATGCTGCAAAAAACTATTGGTGTTGTTGCTTCTGCAATTGAAAATACAGAAAGAAGGTACTCACTCACTCCCACGGTATGTCTTCCCCATCAAGGAGGGGACTATTCAACTATTGAACTTAATGCCCCTGAATCCTGCTCTTACCTAACATCTTCTTTTGCGGAGCTGCCCTGTGCTCAGGCCCCTATAGAGGCCCCCATAGACATTGAGGCTAACTATCCTGCTTTGAATTCCAACCCTTCCTTGGAAATTCCTGCTGTAAACAAATCGCGCCCCGGAAACAAAAAGGAAAGACCACCCAAAAAAAGGGTAACAAAAAACTGGCTAATCATAACCTTGTAACACCAACCCTCAACACCCCGCAATCGACTCTAGGAGTACCGTGCTGGGTGACCAACTTGGTGGCCGATTTGCAGGCTTGCTTGGAGCAGTCTATTGCTACCCATATCAAGCCCTTGATATCTAAGCTAGATAGATTAGCCACAACTCTTAACAATATGGGTGTAGGGGCTGTTAAACCCGTAAATTCCTCGGGAAACCCTGCTCCTCCCGAGCCTGGTGTTGGATCTAAAAATACACTTAGTGATAGGGCAGCAACACTAAAAGACTGTTCCACGCAAAATAAAAATGAAAGAGTTCCACCAACTACCATTGAGTCTGCATGCGTCCCGATTCTTCCCTCCCTTACTAACGCACATGGCCAAATCCATCAGGTTGTTGGAAAGTCCATTCCTAAAATTGATAAATTTAGATCTAACCATAAGGAGGGTATAAATGGGAGCAAAAATAGTGAGTTAAGGAACAAACAGGTACCACCTAAATTCACCCCTGCTGAATTGCCAATTATAAATTTACCCCCAGAATCCCTACCCTACGTTGTAGTACTCATAGGTGTTCCGCCTTTATGTGAGGGGAAAAGAGAAGACCACACTGAAAGGCCATTACCTTCAAATGTTTCTGGGGAGATACTCGCTGTTAGAAGAATAGCATGGATTGGGAGGGGTCCCAAAACAATGGTAGGAAATATTGTAGTAATTATTTTAGGGACACCCTTGCTGTAGATTACATTTGCAACATGCCTCCAAAAAGAACTAATAGCCAAATCCACCCACTACACTTGTCCCATTTCTACCCTGTCCAACACCGGAGATTTCCCTATTTTAAAGGTGTTCACCACAGCGAGGGCTATAGGAATCCAACAAACAGAATGCAGCAGTGGCGAACAACAGGGGAGGGCACATATTCACGCAAATTTGCACTCCCAATGCTAGCTCACAGGAATAGGTATAGCGTGTTGGAGGAAGTGGATTGACTCCTAGTGAACGGTAATCCACCACTCCAACCTGTTACTTGGGAGCTTACTAAAGAAACTGTAATGAAGGAATATGATCCCTTTACCTCTCGAGGTGAAGGTACTATACTCTAGACACAAGCACTTTACCATCACTGATTGTGTACTTCATTTTTCCTCTTGCACCAGATTTTTACGTGCCATCCACTCCCAGGACACATTTCATGTCTGAGACGGAAAACAGCCTCACATTTTTTCTTAACCCTTTTACCTCTTGTCAGAATGAAACAGAATTCACAAGCTAAATATTTTATTCAACACTAATACACCACTGTCTACATTTCTTCTGTTCTTATCTCAAAGCTATAAAGTGCCCCATATCAGACCATGAGTCTGTATTTCACTTGTCCTAGTGCACATTTAAAATGTGTCTCTGCAGCACAAATTCACACTGGACTGAACATTCACAGAACTGCATTTGATTTAAACACACATTTCTTTTTCCTAACATATCTCTCATGTTGAATCACTTCCCATGTTAAAATAATGTACATTCTAGTACTTCTATTCAGACCATATTTTTACATTTGTTACATTTTACAAGTTAAGAACAACCAGGTTAATAAGAAACTCTTTCCAGGCATTTTCAGAAAAGGGGGAACAAAGTTATGTCCCAACAAGTGATAAAACCAATGCCCGGCGCTTGGGTGCAGAGGAGAAATCCTTACAAACTATTACCAAAAAATGCATATGCCAATGCACACAGCCACCAGCAGCTCTAGGTGTATCCCAAAGTCCAGAGATGGATTCCCATCAAAGTCTTGTAAATGATCAATACTATCATTTGGTCATCCAACTGTAGCGATGGTAGGTCTCTAGATCATTGAGACCAAATCCATACCCTCCATAAGAGACAGGAATATACCTCCTGAGTTGCTCGTAGACCATATGTTTGATCATAAGGTGGGAACTAGTGCAGTGCAGAAAGAAATAAGTGAGAATAAAATGAATAGAGAAAGACAGTGAAGTAAACTTTAATAGCTATCAGTCTCTTCCAAAGTAAAACCAAGAACAGCGCAAATATAGCAGTTCACACAAATAGCTGCTGAGGGGCCGACATGTTTCTGCCAAACGGGAACTGACTCCTAAGGCTTTCTTCAGGGCCTCTGTTCTAAATAAACCTTGCAACTGCAAATGTATAGTACATTTAAATCCATAAACCAAAAAATCATAAGTGAAAAACCATAAAGGATATACGTGACTATTCCTCCATGTCACTTGGTGTGAAGTTCACCTACAAAAGCAAATGGTGACATCAGCGTGGCCTCCTCTACCCTGAGCATGGTCCAGGTGAGGTGAGGTGAGGTCCTATCCCCTGTTACTATAGGTGAGTTAAATACATTTTTAAACTTTCTCTTATATTGCTATGCTCAATGCACGGATGTCACCACTTTGGAAGAGACATGATAGCTATTAAAGTTTAATAGTATTGATCATTTACAAGACTTTGATGGGAATCCATCTCTGGACTTTGGGATACACCTAGAGCTGCTGGTGGCTATGTGCGTTGGCATATGCATTTTTTGTTAATAGTTTGTAAGGATTTCTCCTCTGCACCCAAGCGCCGGGCATTGGTTTTATCACTTGTTGGGACATAACTTTGTTCCCCCTAGACTCCCAGGTTTTTTCAGTATTTCATGTTGGTTGGTAGGGGACATAGCCTGGTTGAGTCTTTAAACTTCCCTGAGACCCTTTCACCCCAGATGTTATATGATTTTCAGAAAAGGACCTAATTCATTAATTTGCCTGGGAAAGCAATTGCAAATGCTCCTTTTATTTTATCATGTTCTCAAAGAAACCAAACAATTGTAAGCGCTTTTTCCAAAGACTTCAAACAAAGAACATCCCACATTTCAAGGTTCCAGTCAATGCCAACCTTTAAACACACTGTTCTCCTATTAACCCTTCCTCTGCTTTTCCTTTACTTATTTTGCATGATACAAACCATATACTTTCTCTGCCACAGTCTGGCAAGTTTCCTACTTATCTTTGCAATAATTTATTCTGACAGGTTAACATTGCAGAGGTATTTTGGGGTCCACAAACCATGTCTCTCATGTCTCAAATTCACACTGCAGCTGAACATATTTTGTATACATTTCTTACTAAACACTTGAAAGGGATCCAGCCCTTTCTGCCTAACGTAGCAAATTATTTATAAGCACTTTTTACAAAACACACTTAAACACACACTCCAATTAAGACTCTAAAACGATCATTCCATACAACTTTCAGCCAGGCAGTTTTAGTAAGAAGGCTTGTGCCCCCTTTTCCTGGCACAGAGTAGTCATTTGGCGTAAGCGCCATCTTCGTTCCACTGTGATGTGGCAAAAATCTGGCCTGGTGAAGAAAGAAAACCCATCAACCGCCTGTTGTGCATCTGGTCTAGCCTTCTCGAACACGTTTTGCCTCAATAGGAAGTTCCCGAAGTAAACCAGTGTTGCCCGAGGTTTGGCATCAGGGCAAATTGGCTGACATATATTAAATGGAACTCAGTGAGCCCTCTGGATTTCCTGGGACCACCTCCAACCTTCTAGATCTGGTAAGGCTTTTTGCAGCAGCAGTACCATAAATTCTCTTGCGTCTGATCCCTCCTTTCCTTCCTGGATCCCGAGGAATCGTAAGTTGTTCCTTCTTTGACGATTCTCATTCTCTTCGAGCTTCCATTGGATATCTGCAAGTTGTGCCTCATGCGCCTCCAATTGCCCCTTTAAACCAGCGAGATCCACCTCCAACGTAGCAGTTCTTGACTCTACTTTGGTCATCCGGTCGCAGATGTTATTACAAGTTCTTCCAATGTTTCTGACAGCCCCCTGAAGTTTCTGTGCTACATTTTGTGTGCCTTTGCTCTCCATTCTGCCTTCCTCATGGTGTGCTACAACACACTGCAGAATAGATTCCAATGTGGGGGGTGCCTGGGTTGCTTCTGCTTTCTTAATTGGTTGTTTGCCGATCCCCCCCAATTGATCCCAGAGGGAATAGACACACCTCAGCTCATTCTGTCTAGAATTCTCTACTCTAGGGTCTCTGGAGCTTGTCTTTCGGGTAGCTGGTGGGTTTTTCCAGCCACTAATTCCTTTGTCAGAGCCACTGTCCTCCTCGCTTGATTCTATATTAGATCCCGTATCTGATCCCAGGCCTGACCAAGTGGCATCTGAAAGGGAGTGAAAATTGTTCACTTCTGAATCAACATCCTTCTCCCCTGGCAACCTATATACCCTTGCAGACCCTAAGGGTTCTTTCTCCGTCCCTTTCTCAGTCCTTTTTATCCTTGACTCTTGCCCTTTAGGACGTTGCCCGGTCTCACCTGATTGCTCGTTTGGGCTCCTCCTGGCAATTCCCGGGGCATCCCCCTCATTTGTGGCATCTCCCAGACCTGCCAGGTCTGCTTGGGAAGATGGATTTTCTCTCTCCTGTTGAGGCTTACTGCCCCCGCACCCCATACATGAAGCGCATTAGACGCCGAAGCACTAGTTTCACCAATAGCAGGCTCAACAATGCAAACCTCTATGGCATTCCCTTGGGTTTCTTCTTCTGAAGCACCTATCTCTCCTACTACTCCCGCATCCCGCTTTACCTCTGGGGATAGTACAGGCAGTGCCTCATGTATTGCCCCCTGTGGTGTCTCACAAAACGTCTCAACATCATTCACCGCCTCCTCTGGCCCCAGTGGTGGCTTACCGATGACTTTCCTTCTCTGACCACTGGTTCCAGTTCCTGGCTGCTCCTCCGTCCGAGCTGCTTGAGCGCCAGGCCCCCGGAGCAAGTCAATGACAGAAACCCCGGACCATGGTGGCTGGGGCTGTGAACCTGCACCCCTCCCTTTCCCGTCTTAGGGATTCTCAGCACGGGGCTTATGTCTGCATCCCTGGGTTGCTACGGGAGTCGTCTCCGCCTCGGCTGTATCTCTCCGGTGTGAATCGAGCGCAGCAGTCTGCAGAATCGCCCCTCTTCCTCTCGTGCTGGACTTAGACAGCATTGCAAAAATAGTCTGAGCGCCACCGCACGCCAAGCCTTAAATCGCGGACCGAGAGAGCTCTCTCTCGAATCCCCTGCAGCTTGCGATCAACACCTCCGCTATCTCCGTCAACGTAGATATCCACTCCTTGATACCAGGTGCCGGTGCTTCATATTCCCCAGCTTGGGAGGCTTGCATTCTGGGGTGGCGGGGAGCGGGGGTTAAATCAGGTAACCGAAATCATGTCAGCCCCTGCGAGAGCCACCTACGGCCGTCTCACGCGGCCGCTATCTTGCTTCGAATGTACTTTTTTTAGTCCAGTTGTTGAATGATTTTGATGCTTAAACAAAAGTCATGGATAGGATCAGTTTTAACCATTATAATGATAATACTGCTAAAGTATCCTCCTAGTAATAAGTGTATTTGTGGCCATTTTGTGAATACAGATATTTGTGCACAAAAACACTGCTGGTCAGTGTCTAGGGAGTACAAGCTTTCACTGAGTGTTATCCAAGCAGTGGGCACTGGTGGCATGTGGGTCAGCGCTACAAGCAGTCAGTGAGTGTTAACCAAGCAGTGGGCACTGGTGGCATGTGGGTCAGCTCTACAAGCAGTCAGTGAGTGTTAACCACGCAGATGGCACTGGTGGCATGGGGGTCAGCGCTACAAGCAGTCACTGAGTGTTATCCAAGCAGAGGGCACTGGTGGCATGTGGGTCAGTGCTACAAGTTGTCAGTGAGTGTTATCCAGGCAGAAGACACTGGTGTCATGTGGGTCAGCGCTACAAGCAGTCAGTGAGTGTGTCCAAGCAGAGGGCACTGGTGGCATGTGGGTCAGTGCTACAAGCAGTCAGTGAGTGTGTCCAAGCAGAGGGCACTGGTGGCATGTGGGTCAGCCCTACAAGCAGTCACTGAGTGTGTCCAAGCAGAGGGCAGTGGTGGCATGTGGGTCAGTGCTGCAAGCAGTCACTGAGTGTGTCCAAGCAGAGGGCACTGGCGGCATGTGGGTCAGTGCTGCAAGCAGTCACTGAGTGTGTCCAAGCAGAGGGCACTGGTGGCATGTGGGTCAGCGCTACAAGCAGTCAGTGAGTGTTATCCAAGCAGAGGGCACTGGTGGCATGTGAGTCAGCACTGCAAGCAGTCACTGAGTGTTATACAAGCAGAAGGCACTGGTGGCATGTTGGTCAGCGCTACAAGCTGTCACTGACTGTGTCCAAGCAGAGGGCACTGGTGGCATGTGGGTCAGCGCTACAAGCAGTCAGTGAGTGTGTCCAAGCAGAGGGCACTGGTGGCATGTGGGTCAGCTCTGCAAGCAGTCAGTGAGTGTTATCCAATCAGAGGGCACTGGTGGCATGTGGGTCAGCCCTACAAGCAGTCGGTAAGTGTTATCCAAGCAGATGGCAAAGGCGGCAAGTGGGGCAGTTCTACAAGCATTCAACGAGTGTTATCCAAGCAGTGGGCACTGGTGGCATGTGGGTCAGTGGGGTCAAGCAGCCAGTGGCACAACAGGTATGGCAGAAACCTGCAGTGTTGATCCTTAGCTTCGATGCATGGGTGGAGCTGGCAAACCGCAAACATTCCTATCAGAATTGAGGCAGAGGCCTTGGAGCAGGAAGTGGTAAGTGCCAGGGAAGCATGTTCTGATGGTGGGAAGGAGGACACTGTTGAGTTTGTGCATGGCTCATCTGATGTTCACTTGTGTCCATGACGCACTTCATGGCCATGTGCCAGTCTGGTTAACACCTGTGGAAGCAGTCTCTGCGGTCAGCAACAGAACCCACGCCCAGGTTCTGTGATCCTCGATAACTAGTTCTGGTACCAGTAGGACGAGAAACCTTCTTTAAACCACATTTTAACTTGCAAACCCTGCCCTTCCACTCCAGGGATATTTTACTGACAACAAAGACAGTCTATGGAATAGAAACACTTTCTGGTTTCACTGAAGATATTCTTTTTTCTCTGCCAATGTTTTCTTCATTCTGTCATTTAACAACCATGAGAACCTTCTGTGTTTTCCCTCCTCGCTCTCAGAGAACCAGCAAAACTCACCACATACAAGTCAGGGGACACTCACCTTGGTTTGCCGCAGTATAGAACCAGCTTCCTGAAAAATAAAACAGGTCTCATAAGTTTTAAGGTCACAGAGGTCACTCAGTCTATACTCTCACTGTGTGATCTCACATGTTTTTTTATATTAGCAGTTTGCAGTAGGGAGGGGTGGGATGCTCAGCCTGCTCCATGTTACAGCCTCATGAGCACACGCTTGATCCACTCACCTTTCCAATAACATCAGATCTCCCCACAAGCGCTCTCAAGATTCACCTACTGCCTGCCTCCAGGGGAAGGATTTCATGTTGTGTGCCAAGGCACAAACTAGGAAAGTGGTTCCTGTACACCCCCCTCCACATATGCACATAAAGAATCATTTTAAAAATGACGATTTGCACAAAGCAGCACACATAGAGGTTGCAAATGACCATTTATGTTATGTTATGTTATTTTATGTTATAGAGGGTTTTGCAGCGCGCTCAAATACTCAAGAGTGTCCTGGCGCATGCACAAACAGTGTGAAAGTGGGCAGAAAGGAAGAAAAATTACTTAACCGTTTTGAAGAGGTGAGTTTTAAGAGCTTTTTTAAAGAGCTTGAAATCCTGATTGTGCTGAAGCTCCACAGGAAGGGCGTTCCCGGAAGCCGCAGCTTTCACAGAGATGGACTGGCCACCTAAACGCACCCTTCAAAACCGAGGGATGACAATCCGACACTGAGTGGCAGAGCGAAGGGGGCGGTACGGCATATACAAGACGAAGCGTCTCCTCAAATACATTGGCCCTTGACCATGAATGGCCCTGTGAGATAAAATGAGGGCCTTAAATAGCACTGCTGGGCCACTGGGAGCCAGTGCAGATCACGCAGATACTGCCGGACACTAGATCTCCGCGAGATGTTAAATAGGAGTCTAGCCATGACATTCTGTATGATCTGGAGTCGCCTGACCAGATAAGCCGGGATGCCAATGAACAAAGCATTGGCATAGTCAAGGCGAGAGAGGATGAGGGCACGCGCAACCTTTTCTTTGGCCTCCCTCGGAAGCAAAGGAAAAAACCTTCGAAGAGCCTTGAGGGTACCAAAGCATACTCCGGTAAGTTTTTTAATGTGTTCTTCAAACCTTAAGTTTTCCCCAAACCAAAGAAGGGATACCTTCCTGCACATAAACAATCATTCCCACTAGGCAAGCTTCCTTGCACTATGGTGCAAGGTTGCCTGCGATGGCGTTAGGCAGCTAAATTTAGTGCCAGCGCAGGAGGAAACGCAAGGCTGCACAGTATTATTGTAAATACGGTGCAGCCCTACGTTTCAAAAGTGGTGGAGTGCGGCGTTAAACCAAGGAGGCTAACGCCACGCTCCGTCACTTCTTTGTAAATATGCTCCTGGATTTGCCCATGGTTAACTCTCTATAGGTTTAAACTGCTTTCTGCAGGAAAATTCCCTCCATCCATTGAGTTAACCATTGCAGTTGGGCTGCCAAACAGCAACTCTTGAAATCTGACACTCCCAGCTGACTCTCTATTACCGGCAGTTTTAATTTACTTAGGGCCTTCGTTTGCCTTTGGTTTATCCATCTAAAGCCAGTAAGGAGTACATCAAGTTCTAAAATACAAAAAAGTTCTGTGCATCCGCACTGGTAGGTAAGTAAAATGGGTTAATAATCTAGGAAGGGGAATCATTGTAGCTTTGCTGCTTGCTCCATGGTTGCCCCTGGTAATCCCAATGCTCACAACTGTTTTGTCAGCCCTGTGTTGAGGTTGTACAGAGATTCTCATAGTACTTAAGGAAGACATTGTTAATATCTTCTTGTGAACATATGTTCATATAACTGGGTAATATTCTAACATCTTTTATCTTTTTTGGGCTAGCCAAGCTAATAATCTCCCCAATTTATGTCCTTCTGTATGATCCTTAGTCATGTAGTCTTTGTAATCTAAGCAGCAAATTATTTCCACTGTTTTCACTCATCTTTCTAAGATAATTATCTTGTTGTAGATATTCAGCACTTGCTTCTTGTTCGTGTAAATCTACACAGCCTCGCCTCTAATGTCTTACTTACTCCAACTGTTGCAGGCATACAACCCCCTGTACTCCAGTTTTAAACTTTTCCCATTAAATTAAATGATTTGATTTTGTATTTTCGGTAAAGCACTGACCTCTTAGGGCCATCTTATCAAGAAAGGGCGATAGGAAACTGACGCTAAAGCGGCGATAATGTGCTTGATAACAGGCCCTTGTGAATACCCATAGAAGCCCAGGTTAAACACCAGAACCCGGGCTTCTATGGGAATTCACAAGGGCGTATTATCAAGCCCATTATCGCCGCTTTAGCGGCAGTTTCATGCCGATAAAAGTGGCAATAATGTATCACCCTTTCTTGATAATATGGCCCCAAATTCCCCTTATGTGTCCCTGAACAATCTGTCCTCAAGCATTATTTTCTGCGATTTCCATGTGGGGATCGTCTATCGCCTGCTGCCCCAAACGGATCCTATCAGAAATGGGTGTGGTCTGATCTGGTTCTTCTGAGGTGCTCCGCCTACTGGATTGTTTCTCGGATTCAGGGTAAAAAAGTATGTAATCCGTCTTCATTGGGTGTACCTCCCTCCAAATGTCTTTCAGGTCTCAGCCATTTGTCTATTTGTTTAATGATGTTGATGCTTAAACAAAGGTGCACCTGCTAGTCATGGATGGGATCTGTTTTAATCATTAAAATGATAACACTGCTAAAGTATCCTCCTAGTAATAAGTGTATTTGTGGCCATTTTGTGAATACAGATATTTGTGCACAAAAACACTGCTGGTCAGTGTCTAGGGACTAGAGGCGGTCTGTCACTTATTTTATTTTGTCCAGTCTTTCTTTCGATAGGATATATGGTCTTTCTTTGTCTATTTGTGCTTCTTTGACGGAGAAGGTGATCCCTGTCAGATTCATGATGTGGGATCGGCTTCATGCATATTATTGAGTTTATTTCTGGGCAACTTATCTTCATGTTGCTGCAGCCGAAGCATTTGTAGCCATGATACAGGGTCTTATACAAAGAAAGGTGTACCAGATAACACTGTAGACACAAACTATACTGGAGTCATGTGGTTTATACAGTTTAGTATATATATTGGAGTCATCTATTTTCATCTACGAACTCTGGACTAGAGACATCTGGATTATGCTATGAACTTTATATTGAAGTCATATGGTTTTGTACTATGAGCTCTCTACTGGTGTCTATTCTCTTGGTTCAATGAACTCCACACTAAAGTCACATTTGTAGGAAGGTGGAATCTGACTACATGGTTACCCCACTTTTTCCCTTGTGTTTTGATGATTTTTGACTTAGTTTGGCTGGGAACCTGCTATTCAGGTCCCCAAACTATCTGCTTTATCTTATAAATTAATTCCTAGTACCTTAGGTACACCACAGATTGGATTCTGGGGTGCCCTTATAAGTCCCTAGTATATGGTATACTATGTACCCAGGGCATAGGTATCCCAGAGGCCTACCAGGGGCTGAAGCATGTATTATGCCTCCCCTGGAAAGCCATCCAAAATGACACCACAGGTCTGCTACTGCAGACTGGGTAAGGTGGTGCATGCAACCCTTAATGAGATATAGGTTCACTATATCTCACCTTATACTGCACATAGAAACCTATCAGTCACCCCTATGGCAGGCCTGATCAATCCTGAACAGCAAAACACACAAGATGATGGACGGAATGTTGCACAATGGCAAAATATTCACCCCAGTCCCAGATCTGGGTTTAATCCATCGTTATTTTGCTCACCAAGCCACCCCAGTTCAGACATGGCCATATGAAAATCAGTCTTGACCCTGTGCCTCATGGGAACAGTCCTCCCTGGACCGGAATCAAGCATCCAAGGACCGGTTTGTGGCTATCAGCCTTCATCAGCCAGGATAGCTTGACTCCAGTGGCTTAGTGAGCACGGGACCCACGTCTGGGCATACCCTTCCCACATAGGGTAAACAGCAAAGCACACAAGATGATGGACGGAATGTTGCACAATGACAAAACATTCACCCCCAGTCACAGATCTGGGTGTAATCCATCGTTATTTTGCTCACTGGAGTCAAGCTATCCTGGCTGATGGCAGCTGATAGCCAGAAACTGGTCCTAGGATGCTTGATTCCGGTCCAGGGAAGACATGGCTTGGCAATTCGGGCTGGACTGTTCCCATGAGGCACAGGGTAAAGGCTGATTTGCATATGGCCATGTCTGAACTGAAGAGGTGTGGAGTGCAAAAAAAACGATGGATTTAGGCCCAGATCTCTGTACTGGGGTGAATGTATGACATTGTTCTGCATTCTGTCCATCAACTGTTGTTTTTTCATTTATCAATCCTGAAGGCAGGCTGCTTGGTTTTGTGTGAGAGGGTGCCCATGCATGAGCAGAGCCCCTCTGCAGCTTTCGGAATCTCTTCTCTGGGGTTGTCTGTGATGCAGCCTCACCATATACTCTTAAGAGCATCATAACCAAATGGTAAATGCTAACTCTGGACTGGATGCACGGAAACATGTTGGGTCCGATTCACAGAACTAACTTAAGACAAAGTCCTAAACTTACTATCATTTTGGTATTCACAGAAGGCACTTAGTCATGTCGGTATTCACAGTAGTTAGGAGTCCTACCTTTAGGACTCATAAACTGAGAAAAATCCTAACTTTAAGACTTTCAGTATTCACATTTAGGAGTCCTAAAGTTAGGACTCCTAAATTCTGTGAATACTGAAATGAGTAAGTGCCTTCTGTGAATACCAAAATGGTAGTAAGTTTAGGATTTTGTCATAAGTTAGTTTGAATCATACCCCCACACCAGTAACTTGTGTGGGAGCAGGATCCCACCCTTCTAGAGGGAGAGACATTACAGCACCGGTATACCCAGTACCAACTTAAAAGAGCCCTGGCATCACAAAATGGATGCTGCAGCTACAGACACGAGTCTGGCCTCCTGCTGCAGACCGAAACTCCAGCAGGGGAGGCCTGGACAATAGGTTTCCTGTCACAGGAAGGTGTGACCACCTCCCAGACAGGCTTGAGTGTATTGAGGCTGTGTGGGTGCACTCTGAGAGTGCTTTGAAGTCCTATGCACAGGGACACATTTGGTGTCCCTGTGCATAGTCCAGATCAAATCGGTTCAGGGGCTCCTAGCCCCTGCTCTGGTGCGAAACTGGACAAAAGAAATGGGTGCAGCCACCCCTCTTTACAAACCCTCCCATAGGTGGGTCCACTGAGTTAGTCCAACCCCTTCCTTGGGTATAAGATAGGAACCCTGTTAGATTTGGGGGTCTCTGGATGGCACAGGTAAATACTTGTGACAAGCAGGAACCCTCTCCTCTAGTCAGGGTAAGGGGATCACCCTCTAAAATAACCCCTGCTCACCCTCTAGGTAGTGTGGCGCAAACAAACAAGGCTTATCTCAGAAGCGTTTTATAGGTTAAGCATTTGTGAACACATACAGTAACTCATGGACAACACCACAAAAGGGATACCACACTAGGGTTTGTATAAAAAAATAAGTATTCTTTATATAAGGCTTAGCACAAGATCCAATAACGTTTTAAAATGAGGCCACCATACTATTTAGCACTTAAGAGTTCTGAAAAGGCGTATTTTCTTGTTCTGTGCGCTTCGCGCACTCTTGTCCGACCCTCACGAGGTTAAAACAATGTCTATTAGGACTGGACGGGCGCTGCGGACTTTCCGGTCCGAGGCTTACGCACAGGGGGTGCGAGTCGTTTTGACAGTACCTTCTAGATGTGAGGCGTCCGGCTCGAATGAAGTGTGCAGGACGTGAGGGCGGACTTGGAACGTTGTCGGCCTCTCTGTGCGGTGATCCCGGCTGGTTGCCGCGTATCTGTGCGAGGCGTAGAGTGGGGGCCACAGGGCGGTGAGGTGGACGGTCTGGGTCCTCAAGCGGTCACAATGTGGGGCAGCGTTCGAGCCGTACCTTCAGTAGCGGGGGCGGCTTTTCCAGATGTAGACAGCGCAGCATGAGGCGGCTGGTACGTGGCATACGGGCCGGGCTCTGAAGTGCGGGCGGTCTGTGAATTCCCAGGAGCGCGGTGCGAGGCGGCCGGTACGCTTTGAGCGTACGGGCCGTACTTTGCCTTGCGATGCGCTCCAATCCTGATTTCCTGCAGTGGGGGCGGCGAGGCGATCAGTGCAGCTCAAAGGGGGGGGGGGGTTGCAGAGTGCCGGCGGCCCTGGCTGGACGGTGCGAGCTACGGCTCGGGTCAGAGCGGAGTCACACGGTGCGGGGCGGCCGGGCACAGGCAAAACACAACAGACGGGGGATGAGACGCTCTGAAATCCCAGCGGCAAGGAAGATCGGGCAAAGTTCAGCAGCTCGCTGGGGAAGGTAGGAGGAGTCCAATAGTCCTGGG
The DNA here is from genome assembly GCF_964261635.1 of Lissotriton helveticus. Taxonomy (NCBI): domain Eukaryota; kingdom Metazoa; phylum Chordata; class Amphibia; order Caudata; family Salamandridae; genus Lissotriton; species Lissotriton helveticus. Next base: position 55,615,994 of record NC_136065.1, read on the forward strand.
ACTTTGTTGAAGGGGCAAGCTCACCCCCAAGACCTTGGAGATAGTTTGAAGCACAAGTTGAATAAAAGTCTCTTTCAGTCTTTTCCTCTCCTTTCACCGCAAGGCAACCACAGCAGGCCAATCCCCCAGGTCAGGGACAGTACTCCTCCTTCAGCTTTTCCAGTTCCTTCTTGTCGGGCAGAGGTTCTTCTTATTTCAAGCAGGATCTAATTTCTTAGGAGCAGGGCTCCTATATTTATACTACAAATCTTTTGTTCTTTGAGGCCAGGGGGCCTTGGCCTAGTTCATTCCGGTTTTTGAGCACTTTGTTGACATGAGGCTGCCTTCTTCTTTCAGGGGGCAGGGCAGAGACATCAGACGCTCCACAGGATGTGGAGCTAGCATTGTGGTGGCAGAGCACAGCCCTATTCAGAGTCTAGGTGCACTCCTCCCACCCATCTGGATGTAATCTCTCTATTCACCACGTGGCTGCCCAGACTGTCTCCTGGAATCCCCCCAGCCCTGTCACACACAGAAACCAGAGAGCAGATACACATCCTGGCAGAGGCGGGCTGAAATGGTTAGGCAAGCAAAGACCAACTTTCTAAAAGTGGTATTTGCAAACACAGGATATTAAAATAAACTTTACTAAAAGATGTATTTTATTATTCTGAGTTCAGGCATACTAAACTTGAATTTCTACCATGTTCCCTGAGCCTGCTAGTATTATAGAGTGTAATAATTCCAGCAGCCCATTCTGGCCTATGGAGAACAGGTAGCCTTACAATAGTGAAAAACGAAAATGGCTGTAATTCACTATTAGGACATGCCACACACATCAGGACTTGTCCCACCTTATGCTTACAATGCACCCTGCCCTTGGGCCTACCTTAGGGGTGACTAATATGAAGTTAAGGGAAGGTTTAGGGTCTGGCAAGTAGGTGCATGTGCACAGTCAGCATGACAGTACCAGACTGCACGCAGGTTCTGCAATGGCAGACCCTAGATACATTTTACCAGGCTGCTTCAGTAGATGGCACAACCAGTGCTGCAATCCCACTAGCAGCATTTGAATTTACAAGCCCTGGCACTCCTGGTGCACTTTACTGGGGTCTGACAGTAAACCAAATAAGCCAATCATGGAAACCAATCAACATATATACTTTATACAGGGAGCAATTGCACTGTGGCACTGATTGGCAGTGGCACAGTGCTCTAAGCAGCTAACACCAGCAAAACGCATGAGGCAACAGCAACAAAAATGGAAGGGAGACCCACGCCAATGGTGCCAGGTCTAACAAACCCCTGGCAACAAGACTTTAGATATCCCTGGACGATACTCTGAAGCTGAATCCCGGAACTTCAACGTTCTGTTCAAAGCCAGATGACTGAAGAATCTCCCATGGAGTAAAGGAGTTACACCCCTGCTTGGCAGGCACCAAAGACGCATCTGTCCGGCCTGCATCTTCGAAGCTCCTGCCGGATGCTGACAACTTCGCAACCCCAGAGATGGATTTCCAGACTTCACAGAGGCTGAACCGAGTCCCCAGCAAAGCTGAGACCCTTAGCCCTCGTGGGTACCATGGAACCAGAACCCCTAGACACCCTGAACATTTGCAAATGCATCAGCTTCTCGACGTCTGTGCATTGGGTTACTTGTAGCCCTGACCCCGAGCAGATACCTGTGGGCCGTCATTTTGTGATTCCTCTCAAAGTCCCTTTGTGATCCCTGCTCCGTCGACTCGTGGGTCCCTGTGAAGGTAATGCTGACTTTCCTTGGGCTTCCCTGGTTTCTCCTGGTCATACTCGACGCCTCCTGGTCCTCGTGGCTGAAGAGTCAAGCTTCACCTTCTTCACCTGAAACAGGCAAATGACCTAGACTCTGTCCCCTCTGCTTTCAGTTTCTTCACATCTTCGATCCAGGCCTGGATCTCTTCAGACACTTCGCATCTTCCCAGCAGCAGCTGTTCTTCGCCAGCTTCCATTGAAAACGACCCCGCAACCCGACACCATTTGACACCTATGCACCCGTATTCCCTGGGTGAGGTAACTCAAGTACTCCGGTGCTCCTGTGGTTGTTGGCCCTAGAACTGTCTAAGTCCAAAAGTGTTTGTTCCTAGTCCATCTCTAAGTGTCTTTTATCTTTAAAAATCTAACTGCGACTTTCCCCATAGAAGTTAATGGTGATTCGCGGCTGTGTTCTCACACTGCACACGGCGCCCGTGGGTCCACTGTGTCACTACCTTGGGTGGTCCTCGGGGTCCCAGCGATTCTACAGGTTCTAGGCCTTGTGTCTAGTTAAGTTGTGGTTCTTATACCACTATTTTAGTATATGGTTTGGCTCGCCCCTAGGGCCTAACGTGTATTTTGTGCTACTTTACTGTTTATTTGAAGTGTAACTTATGTGCTTTTGCAACTAGCCTCATAAGGAGACTAGAGGGGTGGGTTTAGAATAAATAGATATATTTCATTTATATTCCTGGTGTGATCTCCCTTCATTTAGCCACTCAAGAGATTATAGACTGGTAAAACAAGCTGCTTTACATTCCTTCAAGACTTAGCCTGAAGGCTGCTCTCCATAGCTACCATTAGGATAGCTTTCAATAAAGGTTGTCTTTAACCTATCATCAATAGGGATTGTTTGGACTGGTGCAAGGTTACCACTATAACTAGTGGACAGCATATACCATGCCAACTTCTCACAACCTTGTTCAATCTACTACAACAGTTCTTAGGTTTAAAACTTCTCTTGATTCATATGCGGAAGTGAGATATGACTAGAGGTGGGTAATTGATTGCATTGGTAAGGTGTAAAATGCATCATACTAAAAGTATGTGTTTTAAATTGCATATGAATAACTATGTGAATTTCAGAATTATTCAAATTACAGATTTAACTTTCAATCTGCTGAAGGTAGTTAAAGAGACTAGAACATATATTATACCTCTGGTTCTTCTATATAGTGTTGCTAAAGATTATTCCTGTCTTTCAACATTAGGAAATCACAGAGCTGTCATCAACTTCAGAAAGCAGGTGATGCAGAGATTTTAGGAGTTACATCATGTGACATAATAGAACCAGTGTACTGTAATCTGGCAAATCATAATTTACAAAAATGTCCTCCTATTGTAGAGAACTTTGGACTGGCAGAGAGATCAAGCGAGGGGAAGATAACCGGTGTCTGTTTCTCTCTCTTGTCCCATTCCCCTTTCCCCTAATCTCTGCTGACTGGAACACCAATCCTCTGCATGGTCACTATTGGAACAAACTTCCGAGGTTCGTGCTACTGTGACATCAAGGCAAACAGCAGGCTTACTACCCATCATGTACAGACCTTCAATAGTCCAAAGCACACCCCTACAGCAGCAAATGTATTGGATTCGGCCATCGCCAGGTTTCTGAGACAGCAATTCTTTGAGTTATCCTCCAGGCAGGTCCAAAAACTGTACTAGTTGGAGCCCTTCGTTGTAAGACAGCGCCTCTCTGCTCCAGCATAAGACAGCATCTCCCGGCTACAGGGCCTGACTGTTCTTCTGCTCTGAGGCAGGACAGCTCCAGACTTCCCCAGAGGGCAGCCAGCAGCGCCTTAATTGTAGCCTTGGAGAGCAATAGCACCTTTCAAATTCCTTTGTTTGTTGGGACCTCTCTCTCAGCTGATGCTGCGCAGCTCCTCTACAACGTCAGCATAAATATGTTGAAAAAAAGCAAGGCCAGACAAAAGGTGCACAATGTTTAACAATCAGACCTCTGCCCTAGCGGTGCAGGGCACTCAGGGTTAAAAAGAAGGAAAAAGAAAGAGGAGGCTGAAATAAGCCAAAGCAATGCCTGCTACAGAAGAATGCCCAATACTGGACCGAAGAGGTTGGTCACAACTGACCTCAGGGATAAGCATACAGGGTGAGTCACACCAGAAATCTGAAGCACAGTTCAGATATCTCTGGATGAATTACGGAAGAGTATTCCAGAACGCTCAGGGCCTATTTACAAAAACGTCATGCAGTGCAGCTTAGCAAGTCACCCTGTTGTGCTGCACTGCATGATGGGGAAAGGGCGGGATTGTACTGTGTTTAACCCCTTGGGCGCTCGTGACGGAACCATTCCGTCACGAGCCACGGTGGGCTGTGCTGGTGATGGAATGGTTCCGTCACGGCCTGGCCGCCGCGCCTGCGCGGTGCTGATTTTGCGCCTGCACGGCACGTTCTATTGAGCAGGCGGGGCTGTGACGGAACCATTCCGTCACAAGCACAGCGCCACCACATAGTGTTGGTGTGCAGTAATGACTTGGAGTTGCACAGAGCATGGCTGGGGTTTCACATCTTGTAAATCAATCCCCTTTCAAAGATATAATTCACACAATATACAGAGGTCTCCAAGCACGGATGTGTCCCCACTCCTAGACCAAGAGTCAGATGGTATTCATCTGCACCCGCACACATGAATCATGAAGTGATGGTACCTCCCACTCATAATATCAAACAGAATCCACTCACCTGATGTTTTCTTCCTCGAGTAAACAACCCAGACGACAGCAGCAATCAGTCCAAGAACTATGAGGGCTCCAATGACGACTCCGAAAATGACCCCCATTGGAGGAGATTTCTCTTCTGTGGGACAGAGATGGACAGGAGCAGAGTTAGAGAGCAGAAATCACTTTAAAGATGAGTTTTAGGATGTGCTACAACTAAGAACTGCCAGGTATGACGATATCTGCGAGTAAAGGGTCAGAGAGGCAGCTATAGCCTGACCTGGGAACAGAGGTCTAATCCCACTACAGCCCCAGGTATACTCGGTGCTCTGTAACCCTCCACACTGCACTACTATCACACTACAGCCCATGGTATACTCACTGCTTTGTAGCCTTCAGGGACACTACTATCATACCACAGCCCCAGGTATACTCAGTGTTCTGTAACCCTCCACACTTCACTTCTATTACACCATAGTCCAGGGTATACTCCATACTATGCCACCTCCATTTTCAGATTCTTTTCACCAAGAAGATGGGCCATTGAGATGTGAATCTATAAGAACTATGAGGCATATTAGCAAGGAATAGCGATATTTACCGCAAAACTAGCTTAGCGATTTTTTTATTGCTGCCTATCGCTGAATATGTTGCCGGAGAAAACATGCTATTAGCAACGTTTTTCTCCATTGTGCTAAAATATCCAGCGATAGCGGCGAATGGAAATCCAGCGATATTCACACATTAACGCCAATGGGGACTTAACCTGATAATCCACCTCCCATTGGATAAACAGGTAAGTCATGTTTTTAGCAGGCGTTAGATTATAGCGATAATCGCGCTAAGCGCTATTTTTTTTATCGCTAAACCTGCGTTGCTAATAGGCGATAGCTGTGATAGCGACTGCTTTCTGTCGCTAATAGTTTGGGTACGCCCACTTTGCATGTCATTAGCGATAAATATAGCTGACATGCAAACCGGGCCCCAACCGGTCGCTATCGCCTAAAAGCTGTCGCTAACTGCTGTTAGCGACAGCTTGCTGATAGGGTGATAAAAATAAAGCCGCTTTAGCGGCAAAAAGTGCCGCTAAAGCGTCGATATTGCGCTTGCTAATATGCCCCTATGTGTGGTAAAATTAAGGAAAAATGTTAGCCTGTAAGCATCTGCTCGGAGTGTGTAGTCCTGTCGATTCACATGGTCTGCATACTCCTGACATCTGGTGTTCAGCTCGGACATTTGGAAGTCCCTGGGGGCCCGCAACGGGCCCCAATGTCAAACACCACATGCCTTTCCGTGGCAGCGTTGCCGCCACGGAAAGGCATGTCCCCGCCTGCATAGTAATATGGATGGCGGTGTCTAACTTCCACTGCCACCATATTAAACCCTTTTCTGCCCGGTCAACTCGCTGACCGGGCAGAAAAGCGGCAGACGGTATTTCCGACCGCCGCAGTCCACCCCCCATAGTAATATGGCGGGGGGAATTTGGTGGCCGGCGGGCGGTGGCGATCCGCCCGTGATCCTAATGGCCCCTAAAACTCTACCCTCGAAATACGATGAATTGTGAGTAGATGTTGCAGAGGTCTGGAACAAAGTCCTTAGAACTGGCTGGACAACCATAATCTGTTGGCAACTAAGATATCTAGACTATAGCACTTGGTAGAAATCTTTGGTGTTGACTAGATGACTGCTAAACAAATGTAGGCTGGTGGAATGTTTCCAAAGAAAGCCACGGTGGACCCTATCCTACTAGTCGAATGTGCCTGTGAGGGTGGCTTTATGATATTAGGTTTAGGTATCCATCCTGCAATATCTGCCTTAGAAATTCAATGTCCTTTGTAAGGTTTCACAAAGGCTACAGAGTTAATAATGCTTGGTTCTGTCTAAGCAGTACATAAGAGCTCTCTTGGCATCTCGTGTGTGTAAAGCTCTTTCTGCCACGGAGTCTGGTAGCCGAAAGAATACTGAGGGGACTTTGGTTTGATAAAGATGAAGCCACCTTTGGGAAGAATTTAGGGTTGGTTCTGAGAACAATCCTATCCTCCTGTCCTTCAGAATGTGAAGAAAAGGCTCTTATATGGGGAGTGCTTGCAGCTCGCTAATGCACCTGAGATGGTACGGCAAAGAAGAAAGCCACCTATAAGGAAACTATAAGGGACAAGAGCCTTCTGGGAACTATGTTGCGGTCTGCATGGAGGCGGGCGGTATTCAAGGAGGTATGGCTGTTTGAGGACCCTCAGTAAAAGCCTTGACTAATGCAATTCTAAAGAGGGATGAGCATTCCATTTTTACATACATGCCCTGTGCTTACCCTAAACAATCAGTAGGGTCACGGCCTGACCTAATTCTTTATTTGACACCATTCTGGCTGTCCTGAACAATTCAAGCTAAAGAAGCCTGAAACTACTACTGAAGCATCAATAGGATGCTGGGGAAGAAAAATGTGGTCATCAGGTGCCGGTCTGTGGTATGCGACCACTTGTCTGTTCACTGGTGGGCAAGAGAAAGGCTTATCCCAAAGAGTCAACCAGAGCTCTACTAAATAGAAGTAAGGGCTCAGATGAGGCTGGCCTAGAGTAAAACCTCAGTAACAACATTTGACTTGTCTTCTACAAAAGGCAGCTGTAGATCTAGAACCTCAGCTGTACGTCTAATTTAAACGGCCACTGTCCTCTGTTGAAGGGTCTATGGAGTGAATTCAACCCAGTATCAGGTAAAGGTTTAAGAAGCCCACTGGCCTCCTGCAAATCCATATATACAATCTCATTATCGTAAACTGAGGGTAAATCATCCCCCTCATCATTGTCAGGTGATGGCAAACTCTGGTTATTACCTGATCCAAAAAGATGGCAGAGCTTTTAAGGAAGACTCTGTGGTAGAGGAACTATTTAATCTGAATCAGAACATATATGAACCAGGTGTGCTGGAGTGGGGTCATTCGTGACTTTAGTCAGGATTGAAATGGATTTGTTTAGGGGCCGGACATTGGAGTCGGCGGGGTCTTGACCTTCAGGACATGTGTTGATAATGAAGGAAGCGCCACAGGTCTGAAAGCCGGAAAGGAAATCAGCTCTAGAATCAGTGCTAAATCCAAGGCAGGTTTGAGGGGTTCAGATGGTGTCAAGGGAGGACCCACCAGTGGTAACCCAACAGGAGGCCCTTTCAGACCCTGTTAAGCTGAATGCACCACAGAGGGAGCCAGAACAGTTCGAAAGATATGCAGCCTGGGCTATTTTAAAGACCTCGGCCTACTTTGGTATCGCCAATGGCCTGGAAAATTCAGGGCACAAGTCCAATTGTAGAATCAGCTCCTTGATTGAGGATAGTGAGCAAGATTGATTTACACTTTGATTCCCCTACCTTCTTTGCAGAAGTTCTTTGCACTGTAGTTTCAAGCATCCATCAACAAGATGTAGCCTTTTCATGGACAGGTCACTGATGTCACTCAAGGAAACTTTCTTGCCTTTTAGGCTTCCAAAGAAGAGAAATGTTTGTGATTTTCACATACTACCAAACGTTTATAATTCTCATTTGAATATTGTTAGACTTGGCATCTTTTGGCGTGTTTCCCTTGAGCTTATGCTTTCTGACCTACCGTTTTTGCTGGCGTAGTGTTTCTGAGCACTTTTCTCACTGCTGATCAGTGGTAAAGGGCAAGTGCTCCTGTGGTAAATTGTGTTATGGATTGGTGTTTCCATGATGTATATTTGATATACTGTTAGTCCCTAGTAAAGTGCACTGAGTGTGCCAGGGCCTGTGAATCAAATGCAACTAGCAGGCCTGCAGCACTGATTGTGCCACCCACATGAGTAGCCTTGAAAAGGTAACTCAGACCCGCCATTGCGCAGTCTGCGCACAGTTTGTAACTGCCATGTTGACTTGGCCAGTGCACACACTTGCTAGTCCCTCACCTTCCCTTTTCTTACATGCCAGCCACCCTTAATGTAGGCCCAAGGTATCCATGTGGGCCGGATGTATTATATGTGAAAGATAGGACATGAACTGGTGTGTTTGGCATGTCCTGATAGTGAATTACGTCCAATTTCATTTTTCGTTATTGCAAGGCTACCTGTTCCCCATAGGACAGAATGGGGAGTTTGTTTATAACATCTTATAAACATAACTGGCCCGGGGAATTAGGTAGGAAAATGAAGATTAGTATGCCTGAACTCAGAATCTAAAGATGCATCTTTTAGTGAAGGTGATTTTTACATTATGTGTTTGAAAATACCACATTTAGAAAGTAGGTATTTTCTTGCTCAGTCATCTCCTGTGCCTATGCTGGAATGTGGATTGCCTGTCTGGGTTTTGGATGACAGAAGGCTGGGGAGCAAGAGTGGCTCTGGATAGTGTAGGTGGGTCAAGAAAGGACTGAATAGACCTGGGCTGCAATTGGGGAAGGGGGAGGAGATTTCCTTGCACCTTTGTTAGAAATGGGATTTCTGGTTGGCTAGGGCTTGCGCCTAAGCCAGGCAGAAACCACCACTCTAGTCAGGGCAAGGGAGTTACACGCCAAAGGTAATCCCTGCTCACCCCCTTGGTAGCATGGCACGAGCAGTCAGGCTTATCCCGGAGGCAATGTGTAAAGCATTTGCGCAACACACAAAGCAACAACATACTAGCCTCACCACAAAAGGAACTCCACACCAAGTTATATAAAAATAGCCTTTGTATTATCATAAAACACATTAGAATAGTAATCACACAATATACACTGTGCCAACTGCACTAGGCAATATTTACAGGGGATTATATACACATGACAGAGCCACTTGGACCACTGTTAACCATCACTTAGTAAAGATAGTAAATGTAGAACATTTAATAGACGTAGAACACAACCAGTAATACTGGCAAACACTGTACTCAGCATCATCCTGTAACATAAATCATATTATGCACAGTATCCCATTTAGGCGTGAAATATATTCTGCGACAACCTCATAAACGTAAACATATTAGACCATAATCTCTTAAACATAACTCACTTTGGGAAATAATCTCCCTAGCATAAACCACAGTGGAGAATAACTCAGACATAAACACAGTATGCAAATAACCTCTGTCCTACACAATATCTAGAGGCATATATCACAGTATAGAATAACTCACACATAGACACAGTATGCACAACCTCCTAATCATAAAACCACATTTGGAGGCATAACACAGGTTGTGTAACTCACAGTACTGGAATCACTTTTCCTAGCACCACATAAATCACATTAGGGCCTGGCGCCCTACAAACCTAGCAGTCCCCCTGGCCAACTGGCCTTCTCAACGGGGCTCAAATGCCCTATGTCCAAAGTGTCAGGGCGGCTGCCAATGCAGCAGAATCCATTTGCGCAATTGCGCAGACCTAAACGTTGCAGCTGGAACTAAGTGCTGCACAGCTGTGAAAGTACGGGGCCTAAAGGCGGGCACCCGCAGGTGATAACAAGATCCTCGAAGTGGTGATTAGTGCGGACACTCAGCGGCACAGCTCCTCAGCTGCAGAGGCCCACAATAGCGATAGCGATGATTCTCGTAGGATGGCAAATGCGGGCACTCAGCGCCAACAGCTCCTCAGCTGCAGCGGCCCACATAATCGATGATTCTCGTAGGATGGCAAATGCGGGCACTCAGCAGAAAAAGCTCCTCAGCTGCAGCGGCCCACAATAGCGATAGCGATGATTCTCGTAGGATGGCAAATGTGGGCACTCAGCGGCAACAGCTCCTCAGCTGCGGCGGCCCACAATAGCGATAATGATGACTTTGGTAACACAGGCTAATGCGGGCTCTCATCGGCAATAGCTCCTCATCTGTGACGGCCCACAATAGCGATAACGATGACTTTGGTAACACAGGCAAGTGCGGGCTCTCAGCGGCAACAGCTCCTCAGCTGCAGCGGCCCACAATAGCGATAACGATGACTTTGATAACACAGGCAAATGCAGGCTCTTAGCGGCAACAGCTCCTCAACTGCGGTTGTCCACACAATAGTGATGCGATGACTTTCAGCCTGAGTTCCCCGCAGTAGAACCAGAGGCTCGGGATTTCTCAACAGAGGCCTCACCTGCGAGTAGAATCCTCCACAAATAGGAATCCAGACGGCTGATAGGTGAAGTCTAATGTCCCTGAGACTTCAGTAGGAGGAAAGCTCGAATCAGGCCCTTGGGTAGTTGCTTCAGCAAGATGGATGAAAGTTTGAAAGTTCTTTTCCTCTAGTTACACGGACAGAGGTTCGTCTTGACATCCAGAAGTAACACGTTCTTCCTCCAGGAAAGAATTAAAATATAGCGCTCACAGGGCGGAGCCATAGCTCTAAAAGCAAAGGTCCTCAGCAATCAAGGGGGCAATGCAGAGCCCAGGGAGGCAAGCCCTCATGGCAGTTCCTCCTGGGCCCCAGCAGCAGCATGCCCAAGCAGGATTAGCAGAGCATCATGGCATCATGGAACTGAACAATTTCATGAGGTCACAGCCCCTTTACTTATACCACCAAAAGACTTTGGGCTAGATGTAGGTAAATAGGTTTTACCTTTTCTAAAATACCGAATTTTACCGATTCAGTATTTTAGAATCGGTAAATCTTATGTAGGTAATTAATCGGTAAAAAATACCGAATCGTTGGGATTCGGTATTTACCGAATCAGTAATTACCGATTCGGTATTTGCCATTCATTCCTATGGGCCTGGAGGCCCATAGGAATGAATGTCAATTACCGAATCGGTAATTACCGATTCGGTAAAATTGGGAAAAATTCAAGGGTGGCAGGGTGTCACTTTGACACCCTGTTGCACCCCTGATTAGTGCTGGTGTGCACATGTCGCACACATACATGCCCTAAGGGCATGTATGTCTGTCACATGGCACAGGTGTAAATGCACATTTATGCATTTACATAGGAATTCCTTATTTACCACCAACTAATAGTTGGTGGTAAATAACGAATTCTTAAAGCCCAGAAGCACTGTTTACAGTGCTTCCTACATCTCATTTACCGATTCGGTAAATACCGAATTGGTAAAAGATGATTCGGTAAATACCGAATTGGTAAATACCGATTTGTTATTTACCGAATCGGTAAAATAGCCTCCTACATAGGAAAAGGCTTTTACCGGTCGGTAACGGCCGATTTCGTAAAAAAAAAAAAGGAGAGGTGGCTCACTGTGTCCCAGGGGACTGAGCCTAATCTAAGGAAAGCAAGAAAGTTCCCCTGGATTTCTGTTGCTAGCCAGCCTCTACTGTTCTTCACTCACCACTAGTTTTGATACACACACTCACTCATCTTACATATTCCGGACTCTTGCCCCTTATATCATTAATGTTTATCAGCTTGGGATCAACAGTTTGGTCACAACTTTAGGTTACCATCGGGTGGTTGGTTGACCTTAGGGTCTTGTTATTTGGATGCGATGAATTGTGTATATTTTATTGTGATATTGTGTTTTTAATGAAATGTACTCCTTTTTACATAAAAATGTATCTTTTAAAGAATAAGTGTTTTTTAACGAACTAGTGTTTTTAATGTGTAAACTGCTCAGGATTTATTCTTCTTGAATATTATACTAATATAATTGACTATTTGATGCAAGTACCTTCACTTTTTTATGCAAAAGAAAAATAAATATAGATTGGCACTACTTTTCAGTTTGGACAGAGATTAATGATATAAGGGGCAAGAGTCCGGAATCTGTAGGATGAGTGAGTGTGTGTATCAAAACTAGTGGTGAGTGAAGAACAGTAGGGGCTGACTAGAAACAGAAATCCAGGGGAACTTTCTTGCTTTCCTTAGAATAGAGGGATTACACCAGGATGGGTGGGGGGAGTGTACCTTGACTCTAAATAGGGCTGTGCTCTGCCACCTCAATGCTGGCACCGCCCCCTGGGAAGCAGCTAATGTCTCTGCCCTGCACCATGTGAAGAGAGAGGGGAAGACTAACAGAGTACTCCTGGACTGTACTTGTCACCACAATGCTTGCTCCACCTCCTGCGGAGCGTCTGATGTCCCTGCCCTGCTCACTGAAAGAAAAGCCAGAGCTGCCCAAAACAAAGTGCACAGGAACTGGACTGGATTCGGCAAAGGCCCCCCTGGCCTGCAAGAACAAAGGATTTGCAGTATAAAAGTAGGAGCCCTGCTCCTAAGAAATCGGATCCTGCTTGCGCCAAGAAGAACCTCTGCCCGAAGAGAAGGATCTGGTTAAACACTGCAGTAACTTCAGCGCCGAGATGCCCAAGGGCCTTTGTTTGCGCTTTATAAGTGTTTTTAATAATAATAATAATAATAAAAGCTGCATGGAGGACTACTGTCTCTAGTCTGAGAGACTGGCCTGTGGTGGGTGCCTTGCTGCAAGAAGGAGGGGAAAAGACTGAGAGAGACTTTTAGATCTACTTGTGCATTCCTTTTGAAACGATCTCCAAGGGCTTGGATGTGAGCTTGCCCCCTGAACTGAGCCCCAGGACCTTTGGGCTCATCTCCTGCCTTCGCTCTCTGTTGCCGGTCTGCTGCAGTCTCCTTTTGCCAGAGCCGTGATCCCCAGTGCGCCTCGCCCCCCTCTTTGGATCATGACACTTGTGCCTGGCCTCCCCCGCCGTGTGTGAGCCCCGCTCGAGTTCGAGCCGATCACCATCTGCCCTGCTGGGTCGCCCGCACTTTGTCACCTCATCCTGTTCACACCGCACTGGGCGCCTCTCACCCCTCCCGTTGGAAGTGGACCGGAGTTCAGCCTCGAGCCCTGGACGGCCTGTATGTACGAGACGTGCCCCAGACACCCCGCTCCGCACTCTCGAGTCCCGCCGGGCCGCGCTGCCCGCTGTGAGCTCCCCCATACGCTCCGTGCCGCACCTGCCCACATTGTACCGCAGCGCCCCAGCAGATCCGAAGGTACGGCTTGTACGCCGTGGACGTTTCTCCGCACTACATTGCCTGCCCCGCTCCTCGAGGCCCCCCGCTCTACGTCTCGCACCGAGACCTTCCAGAGCCGGGGCCCACCTCGGAGAGGAGCTGCCCGCACCGCATCAGTGAGTTGATGTTGCCGCCTACAGGTCGGACTCTGACTCCCCTCACTAAGGTACTGTCATTCTATGCACACTACGGTGCGTACACCCGGGCTAGGAGCCCGCAACATTTTGTTGGTAAACTGCCTTTTTGTTGCCCAGGGAGAGTCGGACAAAGTGCGCAACGCGCCCCACAAAAGAAGATACGCTTATTTACAGAACGCTTTGCCTAAACAATCTTGTGGCTTATTTTTTAAAATGTTATACTGGTCTTGTATAAGTTTGCATAAATCTATATATATAAAGAAACCTATTTTTACATAACAACTAGACTGGTGTCCATTTGTGGTGTATGGCTATATTACTGTATCTGGTCATAAATGCTTAACTACTAAATGCCCTGAGGTTTAGCCTTGTCTGCTCACGCCACACTACCTAGAGGGTGAGCAGGGGTTATCTTTAGAAGTAAGTCCCTTGCCCTGACTAGAGGAGAGGGTCCCTGCTTGTCATAAGTACTTACCTGTGCCAACCAGAGACCCCCAAATCTAACATTGGAGGCAGCAGTGAGGATTTCAAATTTGCATTTATGATTTATGTACAGTAATTATTGATCACCACGTAGTGAGTTCAGACCAATAACGCAGCCACAGACTTATTGATTTTTATATTTTTGCTGAGAGATCTCCAATAGTTTGAGAAGTCATTCCTGGTTCACTCCCTGTGGGAAGGGCAGCCTCTGTGATCTCTCGAATAGAAGACATAGATTGGGGAGAAGAAGGACTTGAGAGTTACAAAGTGGAGCAATTTAAAGGTTTCTGCAAAAAGTTCAGAATGTCAGGGCTCGCCGTATGCCTACCTGAATGCAGCATGAACTACATCTCCCAGAACTCCATCTGTCGGGGAGGAGCGGTAGGAGCTACATAATCACGGGTGAGACCCGGTGCAGTGCACGTGATTTTGTCTGCCTAGGAGTAGTATGGCGGATGCCTTGCTCCTGTGTTGAACTGGCTGTTTGCCTTGTGACATGTTCCTGTAGTAACCCGCGGCTGCGATGTTACGTGTTGCTTGATTAGCGTTCGTGTAAGACGTTGGACTGCACCGGTAGTGAAAGTGCTTGTGTAACGGATCAGGAGACGCTGGATTTCCCCCTCCTGAATCCACTTCGTTGTTATCCAGAGCCCGGACCGGGAAACGCTGGATTTGCCCCTCCCGTGACCGGAGACTTTGGTACTTTATCGAGAGACGCTGGATTTGCCCCCTCTCGGTTTGTACATATATTTGTTTGCAAGAGTGCATAGGGTCGGATCAGGAGACCGAGTGAGACCGAGTGGTAATAATTATTTTGTCCGGACCAGGAGACGCTGGATTGCCCCCTCCCGTGACCGGAAACACCGTACTGTTAGTTTTGGATACGTCAGAAGAACAGCTGACCGGAGCGGTTTGCAGAGTTCATATCTGGTACCTTCGGAGGCTGAGGGGAGTGCTACCTCTACAGTCTGGTAAGAGAGACTCGTTCCCAATAAAACCGGATTTATAAGAGACTTATGTTTCAAGGTCTGGTTCCGAATGTATTGTTATTCTATTCCTATCATTCTTGGATAGTTCAACCAATGCTGGATGTTCTGAAACTTTTTTTGCCCCTTCCTTAGGTATAGGGCTGAAGATGCTGGATATGCTAGGCTGTAATGTATTGGTTTGGTCAGTAGCGGTGGCTTTTGCATTTGCTTTCAGATTCTTAATAGTTTGTAGTCGCTTGGCTTTTTTTACCATTAAATCTGCATCATCTATTGCTTCGGTGCTTTCGTCCTTCTCTTTGTCTCTACGTTGAACTTTCTCTTTTTGAGATATTTTTTATTTTTTTCCGTAGTTTTTTCATTTTCGATTTCCAATTCTTTATCTCTGCTTTTGTCTTTGTCTCTGTCTTTATCTGGGTCTTTTTCTTTTTCTTTTTCTAGGCCTTTCCGTTTTGGTTTGTCTTTGTCTTTGTCTTTCTCTCTCCCCTTCCCTTCTTCTTGTAATTTGTTATTTTTTGTTTCCTTTGCCTTGGCCCCGCGAGTTTCTCGTCCCTTTGTCTCTAATCGTTTATCTATGTTTTTATCCTTCGATTTAGAGGAATCAACAGCATTGTCGATTTCGATTTCAGATGTATAGGCATCTCCCTCTGTACTCCTAGAGGGTATCGTTGGATTGCTTAAGTCCTTTGATAGTTCCAACGTATTCACTATTTTTTTTCCGAGGTTTCCTGGATTGGTCTCACAGTGCTTTATTGGCTCCATCAGCGCTGAGGACGAAACTGAAGCTCCATCTCCATCTCCAGCACAAACCCCGTAAGCCAGGTCTTCCATAGCTGAACGTCTGCTAGATATTTTCCCAGGTCCTGAGATTGAAATACAAGACGATTGGGTGTCGAACAAAGAGACTGTGGTGAGCGCTTCTCCTCGAGCCTCAATCTTTGTCGCTTTCTGTGCTTTCTGTGTGCCTCGCACTCCCTTAAGCAGCTTCACTTGGACAGGGAACCGTGATCTTAGCTGTGCCTTGCACTCACGCAATGCATTGTATATACAGCTTATCACATTTGTGAGGTGATGGCCTCCAAGCTCGATTTGAATAATTGCTTTCGTCGATTGATATCTGAAAGGGTCTGAGATAAACTGTATATATTCGTTTGTAAATCGGGTTTCCAATATTAATCTCTGCTTTGACTGCGGCTTTAACTGTCCAAACAAATTTTTACTCTTTGCTGACCCACCTCTCATTGAGACTCCCAGCTCCATACGTAATCCATCTATCGTGAAGCTGAGACAATTTGAAGCGGAAAATCCATCTGAGGGATCGGCGGTAGACATATATGAGACTGGTTTATCCACAACAAGTGAGATTAGCGATGATAACATCAATCCTGCTCGAGGTTCAACACCTGAAGGCACAGACTCCTTAGATGCCAAGAAATCCAGCGCTCCAGATCAAGGTAACACACCGCGGGGGAAAAAATTTGAGAAAAGGAGAACAAGGAACCTACGGCTCAATAAGTCACACTTCGAAGAAAGTTCAGACCAAGGAAGTATAACTGGGCAAGGTAGCAAAAGCAGGAATGAATCCAATTATTCTGACGAAGCTATACCGGCTCAGCATAGTGGGGAGGAATTAATTGGGAGTGATAAACAGCTACAACATGGCTTGGCTATAAGAAAAGAGAAATTGGTGGAGCCTTCCATAAAAGATATATTGACGACTATCAGAGATTTTCATAAGGAAACTAAGAAAGACAGTGAGAGGAATCATGCCGCTATTCAGAAGTTAGAAGGAGTGGTCAACAAAGTAGGCAGTACTTGCACCGAGATATCGGAAAGGATGGCATCTCTAGAAACTCGTACTGAGTATTTAGAGAAAGATGTTGCCTGCCTCCAAAAGCAAGAAAAATCTCAAGAAGGGATTATTCGAGACTTAATGTTCAAGGTTGAAGACCAGGAGAATCGCTTAAGAAGAAATAACCTTCGGTTTCTTGGCATTCCGGAAGCCGTGGAGAGAAATGATCCCAGGGGATATATAATCAATCTCTGTAAAAAAACTTTCCCTGAATTAGAATCCTGGGATATGGATAAAGAAATCCAGCGGGCCCATCGCTTTCCTCTCACACAACGAAAACAGGCCGCGAATTCCACCTCATATCCAAGGACATTGTTAGTGTATTTTGGTAACTTTCTGTTACGGGAAGCCATTTACGATCTAGCACGGCCTACCAATAAACGGGAACATAATGGATTCTCCTTCTTTGTAAGACCAGATTATGCACATCCAACAGTTGAAAGAAGATGGAGAATGCGGCAGCTTTTTACCCCTTTTGAAAAAGCTGGTGCTACTGTGTACTTACAAAACCCTTCTCGCTTGAAAGTAATTTTTAAAGGTACCACGCGATTTTTCAACAGCGAAATTCAAGCGGAAGGTTACTTGCAAGAAATATCGGATACTGCAAGGAAAGACATCTGATAAACATCAAGGGCGCTAGTTAATTGCCCGAGACTCAAAAAAATTAATCACTGTCTGGGTATAGACTAAAACTTGTATTTTTCTGTTTTTTTTTTTGGTCTCCTTTCAATTTTCTGCTTTGGCGCTTTCTCTTCAGTCTCCAATGGCGGGGCCAGAGGCTCTGAGAGTGATTTTGGTGTACGGACCACACAGACGCCCACACCTGGATCCGGCCGGACCCAGGATGCCTCAACGGGAGGTTGAGGGGGGTGGGAGGGATTGGGTGGTGGATGGGGTGGGAGGGTTGGGCTGGTGCTGGGGGGGTGCAAATCAAATAAAGAGAATTCATGATACTATTGTAAATATAATCAGATTAAGACTTAAAGTTGTAACAAGGTATGAGGTTGAACGTTTCTTTACTATATCAAGTGGAAGGTTGAACCGAAGGAAGGATCTAAAATAGAACTATGTCAAAACTTAGGATCTGCTCTATGAATATAGGGGGTCTAAATGATTGGAAAAAAAGGGGAAGTTTAGAGGAATTTGTTAAATTTACATGTACAGATATCATGTGCATACAGGAGACCCATTTGCCATGGGAGAAAAGGCATTGGTTAAATATAAAGGGATTTGAGATTCTATCCTGCTCCTCCCAAACGTCTACTATTAGGGGGGTCGCTATCATTGGCAAGGTCGGTCTGGGGGGAGCTAAACGATTCAAGGCTGACACCATGGGGCGGTGGGCACTATGCGAAATGAATTCTGGTATTACTATATGTAGTATATACGGGGCTAACAGTGACGACCCTGACATCTTCAATCATATTGAGAAGGAGCTAGCAAGCTGGCCAGCACCCATAGTGGCCTGCGGGGATTTTAATATCTCTGCAGATTTCGAAGGTGGTATAGGATACACCGGGCGTAAACCCCGGGTATATCGGGCAGTACGCTCAATGATGGATTCACATGGTTTGAGGGATGTCTGGGGTAGTATTGAATCAGGGAATGCAGGCTTTACATATTTTTCGCATCCATTTAAGAAATATTCCAAGCTGGATTACTTTATGATTACCACCACTGAGATTAGCACAGTAGCAATCCGCAAATTACCTATGATGATATCAGACCATAATCCATTGTTATTAACAATAGCTTCGAATAGACCAGCTAAACTACTGAGACCATGGACTTTTGACAAGAAGCTCTTAACAGATAGCACATACATAGCATATATGAAGAACTGGTCACAGGCCTTTATTGATGTTAATAGATACAGCGCATCGCAAAACTCTGTTTGGGACAGCTATAAAGCTGCCCTAAGGGGAGAAACCAGCAGCTACACCTCTCGTAATTGGAAACGACTTAACTTAGAAAGAGAGAAATTCATGAATAAATTAACTGCAGCGGAGGCACTGCATAGGAAAGGTTTATTTGCAGAGCAGGCCGGACACCATAAGCCTAGAAAGAGTGAGCACTATTAAAGCTGAGATACAAAAGCAATTAGCCGATAAAGCTGCTGCTGAATATCAAACACAAAGAAGGAATATGTATGAGACGGGGGAACAAGCTGGGAAAGCATTGGCACTACGTATCAGACAAGCGACCTCGAAAAATATTATTTCATGCATAGAAGAGCAGGGCAGGATCTATGAGGAGCCAAAGGACATTATAGATGTCTTCAAAAGATATTATCAAATATTGTATCAGGAAGATGTGGTGACAGAGGAGCCAATGGCTGAGTGGACAGGATTGGGGATCAAAGTGGCTCAGAATGATAGAGAAATTTTAGAACAATCCATTACTATGGATGAACTCTCGGAGGCCATACAAGAATTAGCAGCAGGGAAGGCTGCCGGCCCCGATGGTTTACCAATTGAGCTTTACAAAAGTTTTTTTGAAGAAACATCTATACTTCTGTTAGACCTTTTCAACGGGGTTGTAAATACAGGTTTAATCCCCGAGTCATGGATGAACACCAATATAGTGGTGTTCCATAAAAAAGGCAAGCCCACGGAAAATCCGGGTTCATATAGACCCATATCTCTAATAAATGCGGACAATAAATTATACGCTAAGATCTTGGCAACCCGCTTGGGACGGATCATTGGGTCCCTGGTCTCTCCCTGGCAGCATGGTTTTATTCCTGGTAGGGGAACCACAGACCATATAAGACGAGCTATTACGTTGTTCGATATCCATGCTGCCGGGGAGGGAGGGGTCGCAATGATCCTCCTAGATGCGGAGAAAGCTTTTGACCGCGTCAGATGGGAATTCCTGTGGAGTGTGCTCACCGAAAGGGGGTTTGGACCAAGGTTTATGAAGGATATTCAGGCCATGTATTCCACCCCAATGGCGAAAATTCAAATGATGGGGGAAAGCTCAGATAAGATTTTTATCACAAGGGGGACAAGGCAGGGATGCCCATGCTCACCCATCCTATTCGCACTATATATTGATCCTCTAATACGCCAAATAATCAACAACACAGCAATTAAACCGGTAGTTACGAATGGATTTCAAACAAAAATTTGGGCATATGCCGATGATCTAGCTGTCATTACTACTGATCCCCAAGCAGCTATGCGAGAAGTAGTGGGTACTACGAGCAAATTTGGCGGACAATCCGGCTATCGTCTAAATGTGGATAAGACACAGGTGCTCTGTTCCAAGAACATAAACAAGTCAGACTACAGATTTGTTGACTCTGTGGTTTACCTGGGGATAACGATCAATGCACAACCGGAGTTTATAATTAGAGACAATTTCATTCCTCTCATGAAATCCATGAGGGAGAATCTGAAAAGAATGGACACGCTACAACTCTCAATAATTGGTCGCGCCAATGTTATCAAAATGACTATGTTCCCCAAGGTGTTATATAAATTTCGGTCGATCCCCTTTAAAATAGAGGAGAAAATCATTAAAGAAATAGAATCCATCTTTATGAACTTCTTGTGGCAATACGGTAAGGTTAGACGATCCATGAAATATATCTCCCTGCCTCAGGAAAGGTGTGGTCTGGGAATGCCAAACGTCAGATACTATCATTGGTCCTGTTTACTTACGCAGATGGCTATCTTATTCAAACCAGTGGGAAGCAGCTTAAACTGCCCGAGAAGACAAGACGCGATTCCATCTATCTTTGAATTACTACTTGGCAGAGAGGCTACGGGGGTATTATTAAGGCGAACAGAAAGGAAATATTATAGCAAATCGAGACTTAAGACACTTGAAGGAATATGGGGGGTCTGGGCAGCAGCTCGGAAAGCACTGGCAATCTCCAAATATAATCACCACACCCCACTCTGGAATTCTGGTCTCTTTCCTAATGTAAGTAATGATGGGTCCTGGAGACACTGGGCGGGAAAAGGTATCCTGACACTGGGGCAAGTTATTTTCAGAACTCTGGAAGAACTAAGACAAAGGTACTCCCTCCAGGGTATACAAGATTATAAATATGCTCAGGTGGTCAGTACAATTAGATCAATAGGGCCCCGAATTATCTTAAGGGAGAGGTGCAAGATATTGGACTATCTGAAGGTGGGTGAACCTAGAATTAATGGTGTGTACAGGCTGTTTTTGGAGGAATCCCAGGACGACATGGGCAAAACTGAGGCAGCCTGGGCTACAAAGCTGGAGGATCCGGATATTGACCTGGACAGAGCCCTAGAAATGGATAGAAAATTCCTACGCTCCTCCAATTTAAGAGCTCAACACTTTAAAACATTATTCAATCTTTATTATACCCCTTCTAAACTTTATGATTGGGGCAAGAGGGAGAACAGTAATTGCCCCAGATGTTGCAAAGGCCCAGCTGACATTATCCATATGTTTTATCAGTGCGAGAAACTAGAATCAATCAAAATAGAGATTGAATCATTTTGGCAAGGACTGCTGGATGCTCAGATAACCTTGTCTCCGACACTCATGATTATAGGATGCCAAAGTCAATTGAAATTAAATACTGAGACTGAAGCTTTAATTTTTATCTCCACAGCTGTACTCAGAATTTTAATTTCAGCATCTTGGAAAGATACCGAGGCCCCAACCTTTCAAATGTGGTTATCCAGATTATTGGGTATACATAATGTGGAGACGGCCTTGTATCAACTCAAGGGTAAAAAATTAAGAGAATTGGGGATGAAGATATGGGCACCAGTGGCTGCTTGGCGCACTAGTAGACTGTAGCAAACTCATGGATCTTCAGAATTATGGCTATGGCAATGTCCCTAATGCTCTTACTTGCTATATTTACTTTTTTCCTTTTCTGTATGTGTATATGGAAACCTCCCCAGAATGTATATAACTATACTATATAATGTATATAACTATATATATGTATATAACTACATGCTAGCCTTTAGGAACCAGACTAGGCGTTTCAGGAAACTTGCTGAGGTAAACCTGGAAGCCAGCCAGAGGAGATAAAGCGGTGGTACGACCAGAATGCCACTCTGGTTGAGCTTCAGCCTGGTCAAAAGGTGTGGGTCTTGGCCTCCGTGGAGCCTTGTGCGCTCCAGGATAAGTGGACAGGCCCCTTTGAGGTTGTGGAGCGCAAGAGTCCTGTTACCTATTTGGTGGACATGCAGTCTCCCAGGAACCCCTTGAGGGTCCTGCATGTCAACCGCCTTAAGCCCCACTTGGAAAGGTCCGAAGTGGGCATGCTGTTGGCAACCGACGATGGAATGGAGGAGGAGACCGAACCGCTTCCGGACCTCTTGGTGGCCACAGAGCAAGATGGGTCAGTGCATGGAGTTAACCTCTCACCCACCCTGACCCCTGAACAACAGAATGACTGCCGCCAGTTGCTGGGACAGTTCTCTGACCTGTTTTCCCTGATCCCTAGTATCACTGATTGGTGCGTCCATGATGTGGATACAGGGGACAGTTCACCTGTGAAGCACAAGGCTTACAGGGTGACTGACTGGGTCAGGGCCTGCATCAAAGTGGAGGTCTCAAAGATGATTGCTCTTGGGGTGATTGAGTCCTCCAGCAGTCCTTGGGCCAGCCCAGTGGTCTTGGTCCCAAAGGTCGGGGGAGTGCCCCTTGACTCTGAATAGGGCTGTGCACTGCCACCTCAATGCTGGCTCCGCCCCCTGGGGAGCGGCTAATGTCTCTGCCCTGCACCTTGTGAAGAGAGAGGGGAAGACTGTCAACAGAGTACTCCTGGACTGTACTTGTCACCTCAATGCTGGCTCCGCCCCCTGGGGAGCGGCTAATGTCTCTGCCCTGCACCTTGTGAAGAGAGAGGGGAAGACTGTCAACAGAGTACTCCTGGACTGTACTTGTCACCACAATGCTTGCTCCACCTCCTGCGGAGCGTCTGATGTCCCTGCCCTGCTCACTGAAAGAAAAGCCAGAGCTGCCCAAAACAAAGTGCTCAGGAACTGGACTGTATTAGGCAAAGGCCCCCCTGGCCTGCAAGAACAAAGGATTTGCAGTAAAAAAGTAGGAGCCCTGCTCCTAAGAAATCGGATCCTGTTTGCGCCAAGAAGAAACTCTGCCCGAAGAGAAGGACCTGGAAAAGCTGCATGGAGGACTACTGTCTCTAGCCTGAGAGACTGGCCTGTGGTGGGTGCCTTGCTGCAAGAAGGAGGGGAAAAGACTGAGAGAGACTTTTAGATCTACTTGTGCATTCCTTTTGAAACGATCTCCAAGGGCTTGGTAGTGAGCTTGCCCCCTGTACTGAGCCCCAGGACCATTGGGCTCATCTCCTGCATTCGCTGTCTGTTGCCGGTCTGCTGCCGTCTCGTTTTGCCGGAGCCGTAATCCCCAGTGCGCCTCGCCCCCCTCTTTGGTCTGTGACGCTTGTGCCTGGCCGCCCCCGCTGTGTGTGATCCCCGCTCGAGTTCGAGCCGTTCACCGTCTGCCCTGCTGGGCCACCTGCACTTTGTCACCTCGTCCTGTTCGCGCCGCACCGGGCGCCTCTCACCCCTCCCGCTGGAAGCGGACCTGAGTGCTGCCTCGAGCCCGTAAGTATGAGACATATCCCAGCCGCTCCGCTCCGCACTCCCGAGTCCCGCCGGGCTGCGCTGCACGCTGTGAGCTCCCCCGTACGCTCCGTACTGGGAGCCCCGTGCCACGCCTGCCCACATTGTACCGCAGCGCCCCAGCAGATCCGAAGGTAAGGCTCGTACGCCATGGACGCTTTTCCGCACTACATCGCCTGCCCCACTCCTCGAGGCCCCCTGCCTCTAGGTCTCGCACCGAGACCTTCCAGAGCCGGGGCCCGCCTCGGAGAGGAGCTACCCGCACCGCATCAGTGCGCTGACGTCACTGTCTACACGCTGGAATCTTTACCCCCTCACTAAGATACTGTCATTCGACGTGCACTACGGTGCGTACACCCGGGCTAGGAGCCCGCAACGTTTTGTTGGTAAACTGCATTTTTGTTGCCCAGGGAGAGTCAGACAAAGTGCGCAACGCGCCCCACAAAAGAAGATACGCTTATTTACAGAACGCTTTGCCTAAACAATCTTGTGGCTTATTTTTAAAAACGTTATACTGGTCTTGTATAAGTCTGCATAAATCTTTATATATAAAGAAACCTATTTTTACATAACAACTAGACTGGTGTCCATTTGTGGTGTATGGCTATATTACTGTATCTGGTCATAAATGCTTAACTACTAAACGCCCTGAGGTTTAGCCTGGTCTGCTCACGCCACACTACCTATAGGGAGCAGGGGTTATCTTTAGGAGTAAGTCCCTTGCACAGACTAGAGGAGAGGGTCCCTGCTTGTCATAAGTACTTACCTGTGCCAACCAGAGACCCCCAAATCTAACACTTTCCATGTCAAGTCAAGTCAAGTCAAAGAATTTATATAGCGCACTACATACCCAGAGGGTCTCAAGGCGCTTAGGGAGGGGAGGAGGATTACTCGTCAAATATCCACATTTTAAGTTGCTTTCTGAATGCTAGGTGGTTCTGGGTAAGGCGAAGGTAAGTGGGGAGTGAGTTCCATGTTTTAGCAGCCAGGTAAGAGAAGGATCTGCCTCCCATGGTGGTCTTGTTGATGCGAGGTACAGTGGCGAGGGCTTGGCTGGAAGAACGTAGTTGGCGGGAGGGGGTGTAGAAGGACAGTCGTGAGTTGAGGCATTCTGGTCCGATGTCGTAGAGTGATTTGTGTGCGTGGGTTAGCAGTCGGAAAGTGATCCTCTTATTGACGGGTAGCCAGTGGAGGTCTTTCAGGTGACCAGAGATGTGTTCGTTGCGCGGGATGTCTAATATGATCCTGGCTGAGGCGTTTTGGATTCGTTGGAGTTTCTTCTGGAGTTTAGCGGTAGTACCTGCGTAGAGGGTGTTTCCGTAGTCCAGTCGGCTCGTGACCAGAGCATGGGTGACTGTTTTTCTGGTTTCGGTGGGGATCCAGCTAAATGTTTTTTTGAGCATGCGAAGAATGTTGAAGCAGGATGAGGATACGGCGCTGACTTGTCTGTTCATTGAAAGTGAAGAATCCAGGATAACGCCTAGGTTCCGTGCGTGGTCTGTCGGGATGGGTGCTTTTCCAAGGGCTTCCGGCCACCAAGAGTCGTCCCATGCAGAGGGGGATGTACCTAAGATGAGGACTTCTGTTTTATCTGAGTTCAGTTTCAGACGGCTGTGTTTCATCCATTCGGCAACTTCTTTCATTCCTTCGTGTAGGTTAGTTTTGGCGGTGCTGGGGTCATTGGTGAGAGAAAGGATCAGTTGAGTGTCATCCGCGTAAGAGATGATGTTGAGGTTGTGTTGGCGGGCGATGGCCGCGAGGGGGCTCATGTATACGTTGAAGAGGGTGGGACTGAGTGAGGATCCTTGTGGTACGCCACAGATGACTTCAGTGGCCTCGGACTTGAATGGTGGAAGGCGGACTCTCTGGGTTCTTGAGGTGAGGAACGAGGTGATCCATTCAAGTGCTTTTCCTTGTATTCCGATGTTTCTGAGGCGTTGTAAAAGGGTGCTGTGGCAGACTGTGTCGAAGGCTGCAGAGAGGTCGAGGAGGATGAGGGCGACTGTGTCTCCATTGTCCAGTAGAGTTCGAATGTCGTCTGTTGCTGCGATGAGGGCGGTCTCAGTGCTGTGTTTTGCTCGGAAGCCAGATTGTGAGGAGTCGAGGGATTTGTTGGCTTCGAGGAAAGCGGCGAGCTGGTTGTTGACAGCTTTCTCGATAACTTTGGCCGGGAATGGAAGGAGCGAAATGGGGCGGTAATTTTTGAGTTCGGTGGGGTCCGCTGTGGGTTTTTTCAGAAGGGCGGTGAGTTCAGCGTGTTTCCAGCTTTCCGGGAAGGTGGCAGAGTTGAAGGAGCAGTTGATGACGTCTCGGAGGTGCGGTGCTATGACGGAGTCTGCTTTGTTGAAGATGTGGTGAGGACATGGGTCTGTGGGGGATCCTGAGTGGATGGAGTTCATCAGGCGGATGGTGTCCTCAGTGGAGATTGGGTTCCAGACGTTAAGGGTGTTCAAGGGGGGAGAATGTTCAGCATATGGTTGGGTGGGTTGGTCTCCGGATTGGTTGTCGAAGCTGTTGTGGATGTCTGCAATTTTGTTGTGGAAGAATGAGGCTAGGGAGTCGCAGAGGGCTTGAGAGGGGGTGATGTCGTTGGAGTTGGCCGAGGGATTGGTAAATTCCTTGACGATGTTGAAAAGTTCCTTGCTGTTGTGGGCGTTGTTGTCAAGTCGATCCTTGAATGCTGTTTTCTTGGCTTTTCGGATTAGCTGGTGGTGTGTGCGGGTGGCGTTTTTGAAGGCGTCCTTGGTGCTAGTGGTTGGGTCTTTTTTCCAGGCCTTTTCAAGGGAGCGGCAGAGTTTCTTGGACTTCTTAAGATCATCGTTGAACCATGAGGCCTTCTTGCTGCCAGGTTTGCTTTGACGTTTTTTCAGTGGTGCTAAGGTGTCGGCGGTGTTGGATAACCATAGGGTGAAGTTGGCGGCGGCTTGGTCTGGGTTAGGAGAGTGGGCTGGGGTGTTTACAAGGAGCGATGAGGAGATCTGGTCGATGGTGATTTTGTTCCAGTTTCTTTGCAGAGTTGGTTGGAGGTGGTTGATGGGTTTCGGCTTGTTGTAGGTGAAGTGAACGCAGCTGTGGTCAGTCCAGAGGAGATCCGTAGTGTGGCTGAAGGATACATGATTGCTGGAGGTGAAGATGGGGTCGAGTGTGTGACCTGCGATGTGGGTGGGGGAAGTGACCAGTTGTTTAAGTCCGAGGTTGGCGAGGTTGTCCAAGAGGGTGGTGGTGTTGCGGTCGTTGATCTTTTCAAGGTGAAAGTTGAGGTCTCCCAGAAAGATGTAATCTTTGGAGGGGAGCGCGTGTGGAGTGATGAAGTCCGTGATGTCTTCACTGAATTTTGCGTGGGGTCCTGGTGGTCTGTAGAGGAGGGTGCCTCTGAGTGTGGTCTTGGGGTCGATGTGGATCTGGAAGTGAAGGTGTTCGGAGTTGGCGAGGTTGGCGTCAGAGCTGGTTGAGATGAGGATTGATTTTTTATGGACGATAGCGATTCCTCCTCCTGTGTGGCCGGTACGGTCCTTGCGTGTGATCTTATAATCTTCTGGGATGGCAATGGTGATGTCTGGGGCGGAGGAAGCGTTCATCCATGTTTCTGTTAGGAAGGCGACGTCTGGAGAGATGGTGTCTAGTAGATTCCATAGGTCAATGGCGTGCCTGTGGACCGATCGGGTGTTGAGCAGGATGCATTGTAGGTGGTTGGGGTCGGGAATCTGAGGTGTGATCGTAGCGGGGTTGTTGACGGTGCCGATGAATTTGCAGGAGTAGCATGAGAAAGGTCCATGGGTGTGTCCAGGAGCGGCTTGGACGCAGTTGGGGGAGCGGCCGGGGTTAAAGGCTAGGAGGGTGGTGGCATCGTAGGTAAAGCGGGAGGGCTGGGAAATGCGAGGGCCAGGGGGTATGGCGCTGGGCGCGGTCCAGGCGCGGACGGGCGTAGACGGGCTTACCTTTGGCGCACCTTCGGCGCGGCTGGGGCGCGAACGCTGCGCGTAAACGCTGCGCGCGGGAACAACTGTCATATATGGATGGTGGAGGGGGAGGGGCGAGGGCGGCACAGCTGGGAGGCGGGGCGGGCAACGTAGGAGGACAACAAACAACAAAATGGAGGCGGAGGGGTCAGCACGGCAAGAGCGCCTGGGGGAAAACGCGAGTGCAGCAAGGAATAAACGCTAGCGATTTTAATCTGCTAATAAGCAGAGCGCCATTCAAAAGCAAACAGCAGGCAGTATAATATAGTCAGTTTCAGTGAAAAAGCGCTGCACAACGATAACAGATACAGCAAGAGAGTTGCGCTGGAAGTTTAAAAATGCAAATAAGTAAATAGGCAAAGCGGCAGTCAAAAGCACACAGCAGATTCCACAAGCAGTTTCCAATACGCTGCAAAATTATACCACAGCCACAGGGGAGCGACCACTCGGCACAGA
Source organism: Lissotriton helveticus (assembly GCF_964261635.1). NCBI lineage: Eukaryota > Metazoa > Chordata > Amphibia > Caudata > Salamandridae > Lissotriton > Lissotriton helveticus. The sequence continues at coordinate 55,643,784 of NC_136065.1, forward strand.
AGCGAAGAGCGAGTCACCATCAAACTGCAGTTACCATTGCCTGCAACTAGACAGAGGTGTAGACCTTATCCTGAGAGTTAAGTTCACTCACTTGTCCCTGGGGACATTTTTATTAAGTGGATGGAATCTTGCGCGATTCTTGAATTTTGTATTACGGCAAATGGACAAATGTTTGCTACACTTACCTGTCATTTTCAACTGCAGGAGACTGCTTCAAGCAGATAATCTCTTGCACGGAAAGTAATACCAGACCCAAGAGACATATTCCCCACAAAACAGTCCACTACAGGTATCCAGTGTGACGACTGTAAGAGAAGTGGGCACTAACGTGCAGTTATTCAGGTGAGATACCGGAAAAGGGCATTTTACACAACCCATGTAACATCACAAACTTCTCTTCAAAATTCTATGGGGCATATTTACAATAAGTGTTGCATCCCTGCATATCAGCAGGTATGCAACACTTATTGTGCGCCATGCCTCCGCCACCATGGATGCGCCGCATTTACAATGCGGCGCACCATGGGGCAAAAACGGCACAGATGCATCACGCATCTGTGCCATAGAAGTGGCGCATTGCTGGAGTTGCATCGCAAGTGCGACGCAGCTCCAGCAAGGCTCTGGGGGGCCCTATCTGTCCAATGCTGCGTCAATCCTTACGCCTGCTTCAAACAGGCGTAGGGTTTTGACGCAGCATGGTCTCAAAAGTGACTCAGTGAAATCTTGTAGATATCACTCGCCCACTTTTAGGATGCGTTCTTGCGCAGGAACATCCCCCCCCCACCCCTGCGCAGGAACGCCTTTTTCTGGGGCAGGGCTTTATAACGTGAACCATCTCCCAGATGTGTCACGTTGTAAATACCCCGCACCATGGCGCGTCTTTTGCGCCTCCGCTGCGTCACAAAAGTGACGCAACGGCGGCGTAAAAGACGCGCAAGGGGCTTATAAATCTGCCCCTATGTATTTGGGAAACAAAAGTATTTAACTATTACGCTCATCCTAACCACTCAGTTCAGTTCAATAACTTTATTCGGTTATTATTGCAAAACAACCATACAAGTATAATAAAATACATATCCATATAAAACAAATTCCAGCAAAAAATAGGCATTATTAAATTTCATACGTGTATTGATTTGCGTGACTTAAAAACATTTTTTAAAAAGGAAGACACAGATGCAACAGTAAATATATTATCTAACATCTGGATAGCTAGAAAAGCAGGGCGACCCTGTCTAAAATTTATATACTTCAATACTGGCAAATCCATCTTTTCCTAGGTACTGTGTAAAATTTACAGAATAACAAAATATGAATATGTGATTCATTTAACAAATCATCACATGGGCATTTGTTAAGTTGCCTTGTCCAATCATTCATAATAGGAAAACTTAATAGCCTGAATAAAATATTTAGTCTAAAACAAACTAGTAGGAACCTTTCAAAGTCTCTCATCTGTTATTTACAATACGGTTGGATATCACTTGTAATCATTATTAACTGATGTGCGACCACAGTTGTTTTAGTCATTTCCTCTTTTATTCTTTGATCCCCTAAGTAACTCATACAGAGTTTTTTCAGTTCTTTCCTAGGGATCTGACACATCAATAAGGGATCTTCATAATAATCTTGAAGGCCTATTTGTGTGAGGAACGTCTTTACATAACTCAACCATTTCATCCGATTAACATTATCAAGGCTTAACACATCCTTCAGGATGAGACGGTTGAACGTACACTCCTCAGTGGTCCATACCCTATGCCATAAAAGAACAGATTGTACCTTTATAACGTCTTCTAGGTACGGTTGTCCCAGTTCGGCATGGCAGATATAGGTGGATACTCTGTCCGGGACTGATAAAAGATATGGCATAAAACAGTTTTCAGTCACCTGCAACAATTTTACATTTGCGTATCCCCAGATACCAGCACCATATGTAACGATTGCAACACAGGTTGCATTGTAAATACATAGGAGCTCCTTGATCGGTTTCCTACCCATTTTCCTACTAAAATTTCATAACGCCATTATAGACTTAGAGAATAACAATCTCCTTGTCTTAATGGCTCTGTTCCATAAACCTGTACGATCAAACAAAATACCTAGGTAGGGAAAGGTCGTGGTAAAATCCAAGGGTTGTGAGGCAATGTACATTGTTCTCTTCTTTTTGTCAGCCCAAGAACCACAATTCATACAAAAAGTTTTTGAACAATTGATTCTTAGATCCAAATTGGCCATGAAATCAGAGAAAGATGTTATCATCTTTTGCATAGCCTGTGGTGTCCTAGCCATCAAGACCGCATCATCTGCATACAGTAATGCTGGTACAGATCGATTAAAGGCCAACGGCATGTCCCTGCATTCCTGGAGGAGAGTTCTTTCTAGGTCATTGATGTAGATAGTAAACAAGAAGGGGGCAAGTACACATCCTTGCCGTACTCCTCTTGCAATACGAAAAGATTTACTGCACTCTCCATTCTTGCCAAATCTTACAGTTGCCCTCGCCCCTTTGTAAAGGTCTCTGAGGAAAAATATTATTTTTTCCTCTACCCCCAGTCCTTCCAGTATTAGCCAAAGCTTACTATGGGTGACACAATCAAAAGCGGATGATAAATCAACAAAAGTTAAATGCATCCGTCGCCCTTTAGCTTTGGTATATTTATCTAAAACAATGAACAGATTAAGGCCCTGATCAATAGTTCCTAGACCCTTCCTGAATCCATATTGTATATCACTAATTATAGAGTGATCGTCGGCCCAACTTTGCAATCTGTTTAAAATCACGCGGCCAACAGGTCTTTACGGTCAAGTCCAATAATGATATTGGGAGATAGCACGCGCAACTACTTCTATCGCCCTTTTTAAATATAGGTATAATAATGGACTCAAACCATGACAATACTAGGCCACTAGTACAAGAAGCATTAAAAAGTTGTGTAAGGAGTGGGGCCCATAACGCCATATTATTTTTATAGAGATCTACTGGGACACCGTCGGGGCCTGGGGCTTTTCCTCCCGCTTCCTCGTTATTATAGACCCTTCCTGAATCCATATTGTATATCACTAATTATAGAGTGATCGTCGGCCCAACTTTGCAATCTGTTTAAAATCACGCGGCCACGGGTCTTTACGGTAAAGTCCAATAATGATATTGGGAGATAGCACCCGCAACTACTTCTATCGCCCTTTTTAAATATAGGTATAATAATGGACTCAAACCATGACAATACTATGCCACTAGTACAAGAAGCATTAAAAAGTTGTGTAAGGAGTGGGGCCCATAACGCCATATTATTTTTATAGACATCTACTGGGACACCGTCGGGGCCTGGGGCTTTTCCTCCCGTTTCCTCGTTATTATACGTTGCTTCCGATGCCGGATGTGTAGGTAGTTGCTCCGAGGAAATTGGTGCACTATATATGGCTATCTCTACTCTCGCTTTAGTCTTATCATTAAAAAAAGGTGCATTTACAGCTTTCCAGAAGGCTGCAGTGTCTCAACTTAGCGAAGCCTCACACAAAGAGTCCCATGCTGCCATTTTCAAGGCACACTTTCTCTTCTGTAGTGTCTCCTTATAAACCTTTTGCAGTTCCCTTATCAAAATCTGGTCCTTTTCTGGGGCGTTTATGGCGCGCTTATGGTTAGAATAGTCTTTACTGAAAGCTGTGTCAAACCAGCTAGATAATTTTCTCTGGGCTTTTTTACATCTACCCAAAGACTAGACTTAATTTGTCAGGCGATTAATATAAAATTATTAATGATCGCAGAATTTTCAGAGTTTTCATCCAAACAGACATTTATGCTTGCTTCACACTTCCTAATTAGGTTACTTAAGAAATCGTCGGGGACTATCTTTGACCATTTTAGCGAATAGCCATTTTGCCTATGTACGGCAATATCGCCCATATACTGGTTTGGCAAATAATCCCCCTCTAGATCGTTATGGGGATTTAAGACTTCGACGCTAAGGGGAAAGGGATCGCTCAATGGGTTGTTGAGGGTTTTAAAATCTTTCACACAATCTTTGTAGCCATTCGACCACAAGATGTAATCTATTGTTGTGAATACTCCTCTACCGTTAAATGTGGGGCGGAAAGGGACCTCAGGATGGCACATACTATTTGCAAAGCCCAGATCACAGGAAAATATAATATCATTCAGAAGGCCCCCACAAACGGTATGATCAAAATGCGTTAAGTTAGTTTCTTTATCCAACAGCAATCCGCATTTTCCCAGTTCACCGGTCCTACATACTGTGCAATTAAACACCCCCCCCCCCCCAAATCAGAACAGTCTCTCCGATTTTCACACCTAACAAGTTTTTAATGTCTGTATTCAACATTTTCAGAATCATTTCGACCTCATCTGCGGGACATTATTGTAAAAATTAACGATAATCAAACACAGCTTTTTATCAATATGTATCCTAACCAAATGGTAAAATCTATTATTACAGGGGATCTCTACTTATTGCCAATTAAAAAGGTTTGATACATAGGTACACAGCCCCCCTTTGGCCCTGCCATGTACTGAGCCAATTGCTGGTGATAAAATGGTTTTAAAACCACACAGATGATACGCTTCTTCAGCCCAGGTCTCTTGTAGACTGACTATATCATATCCATTTATAAATTCAACCCAGGATTGGTTGGTAACCTTGGTTCTTAATCCTGCAACATTCCAAAACATAATTAACCAATTACCCCTTTTCGTTGTGGTCCTTTCTTCATGTGAACTCCCCAAACCCGTTTGGGCACCTATCCTACCAGGATTAGGTAACCCCGGACATACCCTTGGGACTGCTTGTAGGGATGGCTCGTTTACCGGGGTTTCTTCAACCTCTCTTGTCAGATCTAGGGAATTAGGTATCGGAATAGCAGAGATGTTCCCTGCAACCTCTTCAACCTCTATTGTCGAATCTAGGGAATTAAATATCGGGTTAGCAGTGATATTCCCTGCACTCAGTCAGTCCACCCCCTCAAGTCCATATAGCGCATTGATGCGATTAAATGTGGGAATGTTTAAATGATCTTGGTACAAAGTCATTGGGCCTCTTTGCTGTTTCTCAAATAGAGCAAAATTAGGTTGAACCAAGACAGAAGGTGGATAAAAGTAACTCAAATCAAATGTTTGGATGCCACCCACTCCTCCTTGATAGTAGCAATCACATATATTTCGGCCTATCTCTGAAATTAACAATAATACAATCTCTGGGTAGGTCCTTTCTTCTGTGGCCCACCCAGCTCACTCTACGAACATTAAGAATTTCTCCATGTATATGTGGTTGGAGAGGTCTGTTTGTATTTAGCCAAAAAGTGATCTTGTTTTTTTAATTCATAGTTGGTTTCTGTTTTATTGCTACCCAACTCTGGAACCCCAGATAGAACAACCGAATAAGGGTAGAATTCTGGTGGAAGATCAATACATGGAAGGGTGCTTTTATGTTTAACCATGTTTGATATTTCCTTTACTGCCGGCATATTATTATTAGCCTGTCCTACTTCCCCGGTTTCCTTTGCATCACCTGTCCCGCTCCCCCCTTGTCGTCACACCCTATCAGAGGCTTTTCTCCCACTTTCTGTTGGTAAGGCCCCTTGAATAGAGCCATTTGGAACTACAGGTGGTTTATTTATTATGGGTTGAATAATAGTACTTAGTAATTCTGTTGTTGGAGTGCATTCTGCTATATTATGAGATGTTTTAGACTCTTCTAATGTTTTCAATATAGCAGAATTGACAGCAGCAGCTTGTTCAAGAGCTCCTAATCTTTCATTAATTCTTTTAGTTCTCTCCAACAAGGGCAACATCAGAGACTTAATTAATTGTTCTATTTTCCCCAGTAAGCCATCAGTACTTTGAGCCACAATCAAAGAGGGGTCCACCATATTTATAGGAGCTACCTTCGGTGGTAAAATACTAGTCGAAACAGGTGGCAAGTTAGTTGCACCCAACACCGGGGTCGCTACGTTCTTAAGTGGCTTTGATTTCTTTACACACCCACCCTTTTGGGTCCCCCCTCCACGTTTCCTTTTCACAATGTGTCCAGATCCTGATACTTGTTTTAACTTTTGTAAATTAGTTTGATCTGGATGTGGACCTAGTAGAGAAACGTTGCTCAATTTCATTTGGTGTTTTATCCGTGGATGATTCACTAAACAAGGCAATGACATTCGACTCATTAACCACCGACTGATTTAATGATTCTTGTGAGTGCTGTTTATTGCTATCTTCCAGGTTAATATCAGAAGTTGGTGTATGATTAGTTACCTGGTCGGGGGTAGTAGCGGCAGCTAAACCCCCCAAAGAGGAACGTTTCAAATACATTGGTTCTAAAGAGAGGCACGTTCTGTCATTACATTTTCGTGCTCTAGGACCGAAGCTGCTCTAGTTATAAATTGGTCCAATGTCCCAGTAACACTCCTACCTTTCTCCCTTTTCCTGCGTATGCCGTCATGTCCCTCTATCTACAATACAGGGTTACGTTTATCAATGTTTGTCCCTCTCACAAGTTACACACAAGAATCACTATATTAAACCCAGTACTTTGAGTAAAAGTCTTACTGGGTTCACAGTGTTCGAGGGGTGACCCAGCCCAGTCTCGGACGGGCTCAGACAGCCTGCCCTTGGCCCATTCAGCGGCGGCCGCGAGTGTTTAAGTAGCGATGGGAGGCGTGGCTGCAGAGCCCACAGGTGAGCGTGGCAGGGGCTCCTGGATGTTGAAGTCCTTCGCCCTCCTTCTATTCCAGCGAGAGTGTCCCAAAAAACAGTCTGCGGCTGCCAGCGACACCTAACCACTCAACATAAGCCCCCATCACAACCCTTGCATGCTCACTTGACCCTTGACCTCAGATGTAAGTTTCATCTCCTGCCCTGAGAGTGGTTTGTAGTTACCATCACTGTTCCCTTCAACCTGCGCGCCTGTGTGGCCACGCACCTGGTGAATCTGGGCGTGCAGTCTCCTCTTTAAAGCGCGCACACCACCAGAGGCAGGTATTCATGTTAATCGCAGCACCCTGTAGAAGCATGATAGGTGCTGTGATTAACATGAATACTTGAAGAGAAGCCTCCGCGCTCCATCAAGAAAAGGCAGGCACCAAGCTTAACCGCAAAACCTGTGCTTTCACAATCATTAACATTCATTAGTGATTGTGAAAGCACACGTGGTGCAGTTGTTCTTGCTGCCTGCCTTTTCTTCACAGAGCACAGCAGTTTGTGTGCCTTTTTGAAAGTTTTTATGTTAAATGCAGCCCGAGCATAAGCAAGTCGGGATCTGCAAATTAACATGAACACTGTCAAAAAGGCTCACTATCTGCTGCATACTATTAACAAAAGGCACGAAGCACGACATGTGCTTTCACAATCCCTAATATACATATTAGGGATTGTGAAGTGTGTTAGGCTTGCTGTGTGCCTTTTGTAGATAGGGCGACCAGAATTTTAAAGCCAAAAATGGAACATTTCACTCAAACAGAAAATGGACTACACTGAGCTGCCGAGGTTTCAGATTGCTATGTGTGACATTTTCAAAATGTTAGTGCAATCAGGGCACAAGTCCTAAAAAAAAGAAGTGGGGTGACTAACCTAGTTAGGCAGTATGCAAGTGACATCAAGGCGCACGACATCACGACGTGCGACATCACACATGCAGCACATGAATTTGCATCACACATGGCATCACAGGAATTGACATAATAGAAAGTTACTTCACAAGCCATGACTTTACAGGAAGTGACATCAGATCTAAAGCCTTCACATATATGTTTAGTGGGTCTATCATGTGTACGTTTGAGAGCATTGCAAGGATAATAACACAGTGAGCTATGGAAGTGGATATGTGACTTCTACACCTCACAATCCCCCAGTTTTATATTACACATCCTCTACATTAATTTACAAACGTATACAACTTATTGTACATGTAATATGCATGTGTTGATGTAAAGCACTTTGACACCCTGCATTGGAATGGGTAGGGCTATATAAGAAAAAATGGTGGTACTTAAATTATTTCAATGCCACCTCAGGGGAAGTAAGCTCTATATAAATGCAATTTGCTTTGTCTAAATACTGGGAAAGACCATCACATCTGATATTCTTCCGGTGCATTTTTTACTCATTAGCACAGGTGCCCCACATAACAAATTGGACAACGGATTTTATAAAATACATGTCCACAAGATATTCTTCAAAAAATGTCTTCCTTTATTCAATGGAGTCTTTAAAACATAGTCAAGATGATTGAGATACAACCAACGCGTTACGTCCTTATCAGAAGGACTTCTTCAGGGAAACCGGTCCTTGGACGCTTGATTCCGGTCCAGGAAAGACATGGCTTGGCAGTTCGGGCTGGACTGTTCCCATGAGGAATAGGGTAAAGGCTGATTTGCATATGGCCATGTCTGACCTGGGGTGGTGTGGAGTGCACAAAAACGATGGATTTAGGCCCATATCTCTGTACTGGGGTGAATGTATGACATTGTTCTGCATTCTGTCCATCAATTGTTGTTTTTGCATTTGTTATGGGCCCAGCAGAAGTCTTAAATAAGAAAGCCCTGTCCCCGCCTGAACCGTGTTGCTTGTTGCAGATGGAAAGCAGACAGCATGCAGGTGCGGCTGAAAGTGTCCCAGTGTTTGAAATTACACCAGGACGAGTTCAGAACATTATTTAGTGGGGCCCATATTCTTGGCAGGGTGGACTGCATTCACCCTGTGAAAAAAAGTGGGTGGACGCCATCCACCCACTTATACCCCCGACTTGAGCAAATTCACCCTTATTCTACCCAGTAAACTAGAACCCCATTCCCAATATGAAGAAACCAGCCCCAGACAGTGCATCCAAACACCACACAGCCATTAGAGCTAACTCTATTCATATCCACCAGAACCAACCTGCTCCTTCGCAGTCCGTCTTACCCACATTCACATCTGTAGTGTTCAGCTCACCTGTGCCAAGCAAGATTCAGGCCAGGTTGAGATGGGGTTAGCGGTAATTGGTGTTGCTTTGCTGATTATTGCAGGAGAGAGGGCGGGCCTGGCCTTTCAGGACTGGCTTCAGATTGTATGGTGGTTCGTTATGGGTATTTATCAAAAGTGATAGCAAGGGATACATTGTTACATTAAAAGACTTTTAATGGAGAATGTGCTTTTGAATACTGTATCCTTTTTAGGTCTTGGCTAGAAACGCGCAAAGCGCGTTCTCGCCAGAGACTATAGCGATCGTTTCAGCCGACAAAATCCGACAAAAAGAGACAAGAGCTGTGCACACGCGCAGCATTTTGAATGGGAGAGGGAGCGACAAGAGCTGGCCACGCGCAGATTTGGTCACGCGCACGCTCACGGCGCCAGCGTCTCCGCCGCGCGCCGATAACTGCTCTCTTCCTGGCCGGCTTCATGGAAGGCAGCATGGCATGCAGTGCCACTCTGAAGCAGCCCATGGAGTTCGAGGCCCTGCTTAGCTCCCAGTCCCTGGGTCCCCTGGGGGACATTCCCCGCAGCGGTGCGGTCTGATGTGCCACGGCGAGGAACAGCCTCATGGAACACCATCGCCTCTGCCTTTCGTTGGGGAGCGACGCCTCACCCCACGTAACTGCACAGGAGGCTCAGGCCGGGTGGCACAGGGAAAGCGACGACATGGGGGTTATACCATCAACGCAGAAGAAGCTTGAAATTTAATGTGTGTCAGTCTTCTAAATGAGCAATGCTGTTTTGTGGGGTGTGAGTGCAGGGCTTCACTGTTGGTTAATATTTTGGTGTGGGTAGGTGCACAGAGAGTTAAGTTTCTGGATGTAAGTATCGGCTGCAGTCGAGCTCGGCACGGGGCTGACGCAGTTATTCACACAGCTCTGATGATGCACCTCGGGCATGGGGCTGTTGCAGTTATTCACATAGCTCTGATGATGCACCTCGGGCACGGGGCTGACGCAGTTATCCACACAGCTCTGAGGATGCACCTCGGGCACGGGGCTGACGCAGTTATTCACACAGCTCTGATGATGCACCTCGGGCACGGGGAATGACGCAGTTATCCACACAGCTCTGATGATGCACCTCGGGTACGGGGCTGACGCAGTTATTCACACAGCTCTGATGATGCACCTCGGGCACGGGGCTGACGCAGTTATTCACACAGCTCTGATGATACACCTCGGGCACGGGGCTGACGCAGTTATTCACACAGCTCTGATGATGCACCTCGGGCACGAGGCTGACGCAGTTATTCACACAGCTCTGATGATGCACCTCGGGCGCGGGGCTGACGCAGTTATTCACACAGCTCTGATGATGCACCTCAGGCACGGGGCTGACGCAATTATTCACACAGCTCTGATGATGCACCTCGGGCACGAGGCTGACGCAGTTATTCACACAGCTCTGATGATGCACCTCGGGCGCGGGGCTGACGCAGTTATTCACACAGCTCTGATGATGCACCTCAGGCACGGTGCTGACGCAATTATTCACACAGCTCTGATGATGCACCTCAGGCACGGGGCTGAGGCAGTTATTCACAAAGCTCTGATGATGCACCTCGGGCAAGGGGCTGAAGCAGTTATTCACACAGCTCTGATGATGCACCTCAGGCACGGGGCTGACGCAGTTATGCACACAGCTCTGATGATGCACCTTGGGCACGGGGCTGACGCAGTTATTCACACAGCTCTGATAATGCACCTCAGGCAGGTGCTCCCAGCTGTTATTCACACATTTCTGATGATGCACCTCAGGCACGGGGCTGACACAGTTATTATTCACACAGCTCTGATGATGCACCTTAGGCACGGGCTCACGGCTGTTATTATTCATACAGCTCTGTTGCGCTCTCTAATACTCTTTACTAATAACTCTCTCCTACTCACTATCGACTTCTCACTCTACTACTTACTGTGTGTGTGGGTGCTAATGTAATAGGTCTCGCATATGCACGTGATGAAGCTATTGGCAATGTAAATGACAATGCCATTTATTTATGATTTTAAAAAAATAAAAATAATGAGCAATGCCAATAGCTCTACCTTTAATGCTGCTGAGACCATTGCATTGTAAATGCTTGTTATGTTTGTTGTAAGTTCAAACCTGTCTCAAGACCCTTCATGTGGTGCTGTATGTGTAGAAATACACTGTCTTTTCAGTTTATTAAGCAAATGTTGGAGTGATATTTGCACTGATATTTGTTGCTCCACCCACACACACGGTTGGGTTTGTGGCGCACATAGGCTTGGCTGCAGCGCACAGAGACCTTATACTGCCGCACACAGAAGAAAAATATTAGAGGGAACATTGCTTACCATACTCCACAGTCACAATCACAATCTCCGTCAGGCTGCTGTGATTCACATGGTATTCATAAGTCCTCACATCGTCTCCTTCCTGAACTTCAACCCTTGTCCTGACCTGGTAGGTTCCATCGGGGTTTGGTAGAAGCTCATTCAACTCCCAGGGTACCTCTACACCATCCCGGACCCACTTCACCTCGATGTCTCTGGGATAGAATCCATACGCGTAACCCATCAGAAAGGCGCGATCGTTGGACTTTGTTTGTGAAACCCTTGTCTGAGGGGTAACTGGAAGAAAACACAAGAACTGCAATTATACAACAATCCCAAGAACTGGAAAATGAATTAAAGCAAAGCCAGCTCTTCAGCAAGTACCATATCACCAACTCCAGGACCACAGGTGTTATATTTGATCATATTTGTCACCAACCTTGTCTTATAACTCTATTTTTTTTGGTGCTTAATATTCTAATTTCATTTTACTTAGTCTGTGTGTTCATGAAGTCTCCTGTACATGTAGTTCGGGAACACACTCTGTTATGGTTCCACGACTTTTCAGGGTTGTGTGGATGATTTGATCAGTGGAGCCAGGAATGGGAATCTGAGCTGTTCTGGGCTCCTTGCCTCAACACATCTGGTGGACTTTTTATCTTTCTGGAAGCAAAGTCATGTGAGAAACAGAAGCTTTTGCACTTGGTAAACATGACGACGACCACCGGTGGATCACGCGTGGCAGCAGCAGAAACCACAAAATATAGGAAGAAAAAGATTAAACACCAGGTGTCCTCCTTCTTCACTGCTTGGATCTGGGGCAACACTGCTGTCGAGACCTGACAGGTCTGTCCCCAGCCCACTTCCATGACCGTAGTAAATGTATTTGTTTGAGCAACACCTTGTCAGAGGGCACCACCTGGATACCCACCAATCCCAGAAGAGTTCCTATTCTGTCAGAACGTCGGGATCACAGGTTACCAGAAAAGACTTACCCAGAGATCTGAAGTTTTAGAAATTCTTAAGATCTTGTACTAATTAATATAACTGATTGCATCAAAAGGAAGTGACATTATATCACCTATCGGCCGATGACATCAAACGGTGATATCTCAGGGAGTACTCTTGGAAACAGTGGATTTTATTTTTACCAATTTTTGTGTCCTTACAGGCTGTCTACTTAAATGTGGTCAAGAAATAAAGGGGCATATGAGGAGATGTCCATCTCCCAAGGACAGTCTCCATTTTGAGCATGTTAAGTCACCCAGTTCGCCTTTGGTCCACACTCAGCATGTCATTATCTTTCACAGAGCCTGTGAGAGTGTCAGTTCATCTAAACAATGACTTTGTGACACATAAGTAGACACAAGTCCCCACCTTTACTCACACCAGAGATGGTCCTGCTCTGCAGCCTGCCCAGCCTCTGGGAGCAGCGCATCCCCATTGCTGGTACCGTACTGTGCTACCACAAGTCTCACCTCTTAGCAGCACTTGCTGCAGGCTGTGACGCCGGAGAAGGTAATAGCTGAGGCAACAGAGATTCCCCCCTCGACTTTCCAACTGGACGTCAGCAAAAGCAGCTCTGACTCGTTGCTTATGTTCAGTTGCTGAGAGAACCTGGGCCACATGTCCTGGTATACAACCTTTACAACAAATCTTTTACCACACACTACCATTACAACGCGGTCATTACAACGCAAACCATTACAACGCATTGCGCTGGGGGGCGCTCTAGGACAGGGAATAGGTTAATTTACTATCCGATAACCTTCCCTAGTGTCCACGAGGACTGGAGTTGGAATAGTAAATTAAACTATTCACTATCCAGCACCCCAAAGCGCTTTGCGTTGTAATGGTATGCGTGGTAAAAACCGCATTGTAATGGTATTCGTGGTAAAAGTATGCGTTGTAACGTCATACATCCCATGTCCTACAATGCCCACCCTGAGCACTGGTAACCGGGCATGCAGATACTGCCATGAGGGAAAACAGAGTCTTCCTCTGAGTTCCAAAGTCTGCACTTCAGTGCGAGTTTCATGCAGGTTACACCTGCACCAGCTCAGCGTCTCCCTGTGCAGGGCATTCAGCATTGTCAGCCCTCTGACACAGACTCACACACCATGTGCTGATTGACATGTTCCCGTGAACCTGTGCATCTTCTGCAGAGTGTGGACTAATAAATATATGTTCTGTCTTCACCACCAGAGTAGTGAGCGCCTCCATCAGCCACAGCCCCACTGAGATTGCGGCTGTACGATTGGTTTCAAAGTGTGTAAGAATCACCTGTCTGCAGGTAAAGTGATTCTCAGACCTATTTCTGATACATTTAACGTGGCTTAAAACCACCTTGTAAATAATGCCGCTATTCACACAGCACTCAGCGTGAAAGGGGTGGGCAGTGAGTGTTGCAGTGGGCATTCTGCCGTGACACCCATTGCTTTTTTACGCTGCCCCCTATTTACAAGGCTGGCGTAAATATAGGGCAGTGCCAAAAATAAGAGCAGGGAAAACCTGGTCTTAAACTGGCGCAATGAGGAGAAATTAATGATTTCTCCCAGTTTTTGCTGGTTTTATGTGTGCTGTATTCAGCACACATAGAAAGGGCAAATCACCATTTGTGATTGGTCATGTGTAGAAAGGTGTCCTTCCTGCACAGAAACAATCATTAAATAATTATGAGTTGCAGCTTCTATGTGTGCAAGTTACAAATCGCCATTAGCTTCCTTCACATAAACAATCATTCCCTGCAACGCAGGCACCCTTGCACTATGGCACTAGGGTGCCTGCGTTGGTGCTAGGCAGCTACATTTAGTGCCTCGCTAGGCTAAATGCAGGGGTGCGCCATATAATTGAAAATACAGTGTATCCGCCATTCTGTTGTGAGTATGCCCCCTGGTGTATTACTGCAATGAAAGGGAGTCTAAGAAGAGAGAAGCTGAGGAGTCCAGGGGTTGGTCCAGCCCAGGAGAGACCGCTTGCTTGCATGGATACCTACACTGGAAGTGGGGGCATGTTGGGTCTCACAGAGGCTCATGAACAACCTACCAGACAGGTAATGGAAGCAAAACCTCAAGAGGAACATCCTTCTGACCCCTGAGCAACAAACCCGCACCCTCCTCTCCTGCAGGCCTTTCTGGAAGGATCGTTGCCCCTGTATAAGATGTACATACCCTGCAGAGACATTGCACGACTTTCGCATCCGGGTCCTGGCTGCAAAGACGCATTGGATGCTCCAGTCCCCCATACGCCAGTTTCCAGTAGTTAAGCAAGGTTCCTCTTGACTTTTTTAATTTCCTCTAGCCCTGGATTACTGTTCTGCTACATATTTTTAGATCTCGCCTACGCAGCGCGCATGCGCTTGTCTGTGCGGCATTATCCATGCACAGCTCCTGTCTCTGCCGCCCTGTCCATTCACAACTCCTGCCTCTGCTGCACTGTCCATGCACAGCTCCTGCCTCTGCTGCTCTGTCTGTGCACAGCTCTTGCCTCTGCTGCCCTGTCCATGCACAAATAATTATCTATAAATCTATTTTCGGTGACTGAGTGAGAAAAGTTATTAGAGAATAGTCTTTACAGCTAAGAAATTGTTGATTCCCCGACTGTCCATACACAGCTCGTCTCTACTGTGCTCTCCATGCACAGCTCTTGTCTCTGCAGCCTTGTCCATACACAGCTCCTGCCTCTGCTGCCCTGTCCGTGCACAGCTTCTGCCTCTGTTGCCCTGTCAATGCACAGCTCCTGCCTCTGCTGCCCTGTCCGTGCACAGCTTCTGCCTCTGTTGCCCTGTCCATGCACAGCTCCCGCCTCTGCTGCTTCGTTCATGCACAGCTCCCGCCTCTACTGCCCTGTCCATGCACAGCTCCTGCCTCTGCTGCCCTGTCCGTGCACAGCTCTTGCCTCTGCTGCCCTGTCAATGTACAGCTCCTCCCTCTGCAGCCCTGTCCATGCACAGCTCCTGCCTCTGCTGCCCTGTCCATGCACAGCTCCTGCCTTTGCTGCCCTGTCTATGCACAGCTCCTGCCTCTGCTGCCCGGTCCATGCACAGCTCCTGCCTCTGTTGCCCTGTCCATGCACAGCTCCTGCCTCTGCTGCCCTGTCCGTGCACAGCTCCTGCCTCTGATGCCCTGTCCATGCACAGCTCCCACCTCTGCTGCCCCGTCCATGCACATCTTCTGCCTCTGCTGCCCCGTCCATGCACAGCTCCTGCCTCTGCTGCCCTGTCCGTGCACAGCTTCTGCCTCTTTTGCCCTGTCCATGCACAGCTCCCGCCTCTGCTGCTTCGTTCATGCACAGCTCCCGCCTCTATTGCCCTGTCCATGCACAGCTCCTGCCTCAGCTGCCCTGTCAATGCACAGCTCCTGCCTCTGCTGCCCTGTCCATGCACAGCTCCTCCCTCTGCAGCCCTGTCCATGCACAGCTCCTGCCTCTACTGCCCTGTCCATGCACAGCTCCTGTCTTTGCTGCCCTGTCCATGCACAACTCCTGTCTCTGCTGCCCTGTCCATACACAGCTCCCGCCTCTGCTGCCCTGTCCATACACAGCTCCAGCCTCAGCTGCCCTGTCCATGCACAGCTCCAGCCTCAGCTGCCCCTTCCAAGCACAGCTCCTCCCTCTGCAGCCCTGTCCATACACAGCTCCCGCCTCTACTGCCCTGTCCATGCACAACTTCTGCCTCAGCTGCCCTGTCAATGCAGAGCTTCTGCCTCTGCTGCCCTGTCCATACACAGCTCCCGCCTCTGCTGCCCTGTCCATGCACAGCTCCTGCCTCTGCTGCCCTGTCCACGCACAGCTCCTGCCTCTGCTGCCCTGTCCATGCACAGCTCCTGCCTCTGCTGCCCTGTCCATGCACAGCTCCTGCCTCCGCTGCCCTGTCCATGCACAGCTCCTGCCTCTGCTGCCCTGTCCGTGCACAGCTCCTGCCTCCGCTGCCCTGTCCATGCACAGCTCCTGCCTCTGCTGCCCTGTCCATGCACAGCTCCTGCCTCTGCTGTCCTGTCAATGCACAGCTGCTACCTCTGCTGCCCTGTCCATGCAGAGCCCCTGCCTCTGCTGCCTTGTCCGTGCACAGCTCCAGCCTCAGCTGCCCTGTCCATGCACAGCTCCAGCCTCTGCTGCCCTGTCCATGCATGGCTCCCGCCTCTGCTGCCCTGTCCGTGCACAGCTCCTGCCTCTGCTGCCCTGTCTGTGCACAGCTCCTACCTCTGCTGCCCTGTCCATGCACAGCTCCCGCCTCTGCTGCCCTGTCCATGCACAGCTCCCGCCTCTGCTGCCCTGTCCGTGCACAGCTCCTGCCTCTGCTGCCCTGTCTGTGCACAGCTCCTGCCTCTGCTGCCCTGTCCATGAACAGCCCTTGCCTCTGCTGCCCTGTCCATGCACAGCTCGTGCCTCTGCCACCCTGTCTATGCACAGCTCCTGCCTCTGCCGCCCTGTCCATGCACAGCTCCCGTCTCTGCTGCCCTGTCCATGCACAGGTCCTGCCTCTGCTGCCCTGTCCATGCACAGCTCCTGCCTCTGCTGCCCTGTCCATGCACAACTCCTGCTTCTGCTGTCCTGTCCATGCACAGCACCTCCCTCTGCTGCCCTGTCCGTGCACAGCTCCTGCCTCTGCTGCCCTGTCCATGCACAGCTCCTGCCTCTGCTGCCCTGTCCATGCACAGCTCCTGCCTCTGCTGCCCTGTCCATGCACAACTCCTGCTTCTGCTGCCCTGTCCATGCAGAACTCCTGCTTCTGCTGCCCTGTCCATGCACAGCACCTCCCTCTGCTGCCCTGTCCATGCACAGCTCTCACCTCTGCTGCCCTGTCCATGCACAGCACCTCCCTCTGCTGCCCTGTCCATGCACAGCTCTCACCTCTGCTGCCCTGTCCATGCACAGCTCCTGCCTCTGCTGCCCTGTCCATGCACAACTCCTGCTTCTGCTGCCCTGTCCATGCACAGCACCTCCCTCTGCTGCCCTGTCCGTGCACAGCTCCTGCCTCTGCTGCCCTGTCCATGCACAGCTCCTGCCTCTGCTGCCCGTCCACGCACAGCTCCTGCCTCTGCTGCCCTGTCCATGCACAACTCCTGCTTCTGCTGCCCTGTCCATGCACAGCACCTCCCTCTGCTGCCCTGTCCATGCACAGCTCCTGCTTCTGCTGCCCTGTCCATGCACAGCTCCTGCCTCTGCTGCCCTGTCCATGCACAACTCCTGCTTCTGCTGCCCTGTCCATGCACAGCACCTCCCTCTGCTGCCCTGTCCATGCACAGCTCTCACCTCTCCTCCGCAGACTCTCCTCTCCGTACTTGAGTAGGTTTTTCAGCGCCTTCTGGCATCCGACGTCTTGAGACTGCACGGAGTTCTCTCTGTCCTTTGTGTTTACAGTGGATCCGTCATACGCGTGTCGATCAAACCCCTTCACAGATCCATTCTTGCGCAGCTCGCAGCCCGCCATCACCTGAAGCACGTGCAGACCTGAGGAGGGGGCAGAGCAGAGCAGAGATAAAGAGAGGGGTCTACGCGTGTTCACCTGGCAGGTGTGTGGCCCCTCCCCATGCTGTGCCGGCACTCTCTCCATCATTCACCCCACAGCAATCTGTCAATCACCTCCCGTCCTGGCTGCAATCAGACACGCGGCTTCGAATCAAGGGGTTGGGCCCCTGCCTAGCTAGATTGGACCAGTAATAGTTCTGAACACAAACAGGATCTAGCTGTAATTCTAAACCCACTTCTTTTTGGAATCGAGGACAAGAACATTAATTAATCTTGGCCCATGAATTTAATCACATTTTATTCATTAACATTTCAACACTTAAAATAGATTATAAACATGTCATTAAACGTGACCACTAAAAGATTTTCTAAATACATGATTTACGCCACCGGCCTAAACAAGGCTGCTCGGAACGGAACAGTGACACAAATTAAAAAATCATTATGCATGAAACACCAAATGTGAATGTGCTTTAAAGGAACATAGTGCATTAAAGAATGTCAGTCAATACATTTGGACATTAAACAGAGTTAATCATCACTGTTACAGTAAATCAAAGTCCACATTCAAGAGAATGACAGTGATTTTTACACTAGATTTGAGTCACGGAGGGGAAACAACCTTTACAACGCAACTTTTACAACGCACTACCATTACAATTAAATTTTTACAACGCAAGATCCATTACAACGCATGCCGTCATACAACCGTCATGGAGCGTGTTATTTGAATACCAGGGTAGCCCAAAAAATAGGTTTCTTACTTTTTCTGAAACTTCATCATCAGAATCTACTGGAGAATCTGATCCAGGGGATGGATCTTCTATTCAGACCACATATTGGTAGAACTTTTTATTATCCAGAGGGCAACAAAAAAACAGAGGACGATACAAGAACCAGCCATGAGAAATGCGCACGAGATGCCAATGCAACAAAAATAAAAAAACATCCCCAATGTACATTTATCACTTAAAATTCTAACAAAAGACGAAGGGTCGGTGCTTCAATTAGGATTGACTTTGGGCACACAGCTTCAAGATTCATTGGAGTGCTACTCAGCATCTGTAGAAACTGAAGTATTTTAACTATAAAGCTTACTGGACAAATGTTTTACTAGAACACTACAATTTCTGATATTGCCTGACATGTTTCACACTTGATGACATAGAAGTCCACCAAAAAAATAGAACTTCAAAACGTTGTTTCCTCATAGCTGACAACTTCTGTCAATCTTTGCAGTCTGTGTTTAAAACCCCTTTGAAGGGTCCACCTTTCATGTGTTTAGGGAATTGCAATTTGTGATTCCCTATAGGCAATACATTAAATTGCAGAATTTCGGCCTTTGCGAATGCGAATTTGCTAAATGGTATGTATTAAGCAAAATCTGGTGCAAAATAAGGGATCGCAAAATTTACGATTCCTTATTTTGCAATTGCATTCAAGGAATCACTAATTTAGGAATTCCTTAAATGCAATGTATGAAGCCAAAAAAATGTGCAAAATGTCCTTAAGGAATCGCAAATTACCACCAACTTCTAGTTGGTGGTAAGTTGCGAATTCCTTGAAAAATGCACATTTTTGCATTTTTGAAAGTGCCATGTGACGCACATACATGCCCTTAGGGCATGTATGTGCGCCACATGTGCACCCATGCATATTTCAGGGGTGCAACAGGGTGTCCTTTGGACACCCCTGCACCCTTGAAATTATTCTCAATTTGCGATTAGCAAATTGCGAATCGCAAATTCAGAATTACTTCCCATTCATTCCTATGGGCCTCCTGGCCCATAGAAATGAATGGGAAAGTATTCCTTATTTGCAATTTGCAATTTGCAAATCGCAATTAAGGAATTTTAAGTAATCGCAAAAAAAATGCAATTTTGTACATACATACCTATTTGCGATTCTCAAATAGTGATTTCTTAAAAATCGCTATTTGGGAATCGCAAATGGGTATCTTGATACATATGGCCCTTAGACTTTCCTAAATGCAAACTGTGCATTTAGGAAACACTAATTACCATTAACTTCAACTTGATGGTAATTTCCACATTCTGTGAAAAATGCACAAAATTGCACTTTTTATAGTGACGTGGCGTACACACACATGCCCTCAGGGGGGCTTAGGCCTGTGAGCACCCTTGGAATTGCATTTTCAGTTTGCAATTACCAATTTGGTAATCGCAATTTGCAAATGCATTGCCATTCATTAGAATTAATGGGGTAACATTACCTAATAGCGATTTGAAATTTGTGAATAGGTCATGTTAAGGAATCGCTATTTTTTTGCGATTCCTACATGCATACGGATTTGCGATTCCCAAATAGCGATTCCTTCAAAATCACTATTTAGAAATCGGAAATCCTTATGTTGATGCATTGCCAACCAGTAGCTGTGATTGATGGGAGTGGACGACATGAACATTTGATGGCGTGTATAGTTGATGCATAACTAAAAATCTACAGCAACGTCCAGCTAGACTAGTGCATGCAGTTTATGAAGATAACCACTTTACACAGCCTAATATGCAATTAAGTGCAACACATACCACTAACCCTACAAACTAGCATACACATCCGCAGAGTGCATCAACACCCCCGCATGGTGGAATTCATTCTATTACGTATCTCCATACTACTCTCATGTGTCCCAGTTCTTACTGGAGTAAATAATGTTCCCTGAATTCTTGCATCCTCGCTCGTCTCATGTAAGGAATGAGTGTCTTCAACTATTCCAGTTGGAACAGTTATTGCATGGGTTTACAAAACTCCTCGCCATTTCTGATATAGAGGAACAATTGGACCTATAGTTATGTGAGCTGATCATGCATCTGTTCGTCGTCTTTTCTCTTCCGTCCTTTCAGACAAACTTCCACAGAAAAACAGATACAACATAAAACAAATTTGGCTTCTCCACTGAAAGAATTATAGATACCCACTCATTCAGAAAATTTTATTTGCTTCCAGTGAAACCTCGACCAGCACTATTTCACTCCCTTTAAGTAAAAATCTTTAAGATTTCCTGAAGCAACCTCAACAATTTCAACTTGTCATGCTTCAAGTTCCCTTTCTCAGTACTGGCAGTGATGTCTCATGCACAGTACCCACATAACAGCAGACTAAAAACATAGTGTATGTCACACCTAGACTGCCAGGAGGCATATCCCGTGATCTTCGGCCTCGACGGACCCATACTCACTTGAGCTCAGTGTTAGACCTGGGACCTTGGCGTGAGTCTCCCTTCCACATTTTGCTGATGTGCCTCAGATGTTTTGCTGGTGTTCGCTGCTCAGGGCACTGCGCCATGGCCAATCCGTGCCGCAGTGCAAGTACTCCCAATATAAAGTGTACCTGTAATTGACTTTCATGATTGGCTCATTGGATTTACTGCCAGTCCCCAGTAAAGTGCACCAGGAGTACCAGGGCTTGTAAATACCACCCACACAAGCAACCTTTTAAAATGTATCTAGGGTCTGCCATTGCAGAACCTGCGTGCAGTCTGGTACTGTCATGCTAACTGCGCAAGTGCACCTACTTGCCAGTCCCTAAACCTTCCCTTTACTTCATGTGAGTCACCCCTATGGTAGGCACAAGGGGAGGGTGCATTGTAAGCCATTTTCGTTTTTCACTATTGTAAGGCTACCTGTTCTCATAGGCCAAGATGGGCTGCTGGAATTATTACACCCTATAATCCCAGCAGGCTCAGGGAACATGGTAGAAGGTCGAATTTAGTATGCCTGAACTCAGAATAATAAAATACTTCTTTTAGTAAAGTTTATTTTAATATCCTGGGTTTGCAAATGCTACTTTTAGAAAGTTAGCATTTGTTTGCCTAACCATTTCAGCCCGCCTCTGCCAGGATGTGTATCTGCTGTCTGGGTTGTGTGAGTGCTGTCTGGGTTGCATGAGTGACAGGGCTGGGGGTGACAGGTGGTGAATAGAGGGATTACACC